>NC_053038.3:285705114-287006781 GCF_002575655.3 Aegilops tauschii subsp. strangulata
GTGCAAAGATGTAGCTGGTGGGTCCCAGCAGTCAGGGGAGAAACATTTTTTCTGCGAAATACGGTGGCCCGTCCGGTGGGTCCCTGCTGTCAGGTGGAGGAATCATCATTTTGCTCGTAATATGGAGGCACTTCCTTGGTACGGCCGTGGACCCAGCTGTCAGCCTCTCCATGTACGGTACTGTTCTGATGGAAGTCGTTCCTTGACCACATTGACCACGCCGCGACGAGAGCACCAAGGCGGTGGACGACAGCGAGGCCTAGGAAGGGGACCATGCAGAGCCAGGGAAGACGCGGCAGTGGATGCTCACGCGGAGAGGAGTACGAGGGTTGACTGGTTTGGCTGCGGTCTGAGGCTGCCGTCGGTGCAGAATAATAGGGGGTGTGGGTGAGTAGAAGGATGGCCTAGCCAGCGGTGGGAGTAGTAGGGGCGGTGAGGCCTCCGCGGCAGCACAGCCGGCCACGGGAGGCAGGAGCAGGCGGCAGGACCGGCGCTGGTTTGGGCAGCTGGAGCAAGAAGACGAGAGGTTGAAGAAGCACTACGGTCGTTCGATGGACATCGTACGGTCACTGGAGCTAGAATCGTTCATATTGACTAAGTTGACAAAGCCCTCCGTCCCCGTCAACTTAGTAGGCCCACAAGTCAACCTCACACTATGGTGGGTCCCAGCTAGCAGGGGGGTATTAATTTTTTTGTGCGTAATAAGGAGGCTCTTCCTTGCGTGCAAAGATATAGCTGGTGGGTCCGAGCTGTCAGTGGGGGGAACATTTTTTCACTAAATATAGAGGCCCTTCCGGTGGGTCCGAACGGTCAGGTGGAGGAATCATTATTTTATGCATAATAAGCTGGCATTTCCTTGCGTGCGGCCGTGGACCCAGCTGTCAGCCTCTCCACGTACAGTCGACTTCCGATGGATGTCGTTCGTTGACCACGCCGCGCTGAGAGCACCAGGGTGGTGGACGACGGCGAGGTCTAGGAAGGGAACGACACAGATCCAAGGAAGACTCGGTAGTTGTTTCCCACGTGGACGGGAGTACGAGGGTTCACTGGTTCGTCTGCCCTCGCTGGAGAATAACAGCAGGTGTGGGTGAGTAGAGGGATGGCTAGGCCAGCGATGGGAGTATAGTGGGGCGCTGAGGCCTGCGCGGCAGCACAGCCGGCCGCGGGAGGAGGGAGTAGGTAGTCCCGTTGGTGCTTGTTTGAGCAGCTGGAGTAGGAAGAGGAGAGATTGAAGAAGCACGACGGTCGTTGGATGGACATCCAACATTCATTGCTCTCGTGTGTTGACTAAATTGACATGGCGTTGCGTGTGCGTCAACCTTTTTTTGAGGAAAGCGTACGCGCCAACCTATAGTAGGCGCCCAAGTCAGCCTAAAATATGTGGAGAACAACATACGACCCATCTGCCATTATTTCTAATAATGTACAACCCATTTGCTAATTCTTAAGGATTTTTTTGGAGCCAATCTTCTTTTTGTTAGCATTACAGCCCATATTATGGCCATGGTTAAAAATTATACGAAATTTTGCATATTTCGGTGCGGTCAACTGTTTTTAATCCCGAAATTTCGAGTCACATTCAAACTAATTTGAAAAATAAATTCATATCAATATAAAATCCAAATAATTGTCCATGCATAAAAATCAATGGAATTTAAATTCTCTAAATGCAATAAAAAAAGAAATTGAAACTAATTGTCGGTTTGATTTGTTTTAAAAATGTACAACCCATTTCTCAGTACTGATAGCCCATTTTCTCATCTTGAAAGATTTGCAGCCCAGCAGGGCCGACAAAGTAATTAGGCCTCGGTTGGGTATTCTGCAAAAGAACGGAAAAACTGGGCTAGCCATTTTCAGAAAGAAAAAAAAACTACTGGGCTGGTCTTGTGGTAAACAAAAAAGAAAAGGCTGGCTAGCCAGGCCAGAGTGCCCCGCAAAGCCTAGTTGACACCCTACTTCCGTCACAAAAACAAAGATAACTGGGCAAGCTACTCCACGTAGTCGGCCCAGTCGCGGGCGCTGTGCTCGCAACTCAAAGCGGCGGTGCGCTACTGCTCCATGCCCCGCTGGCGGCGCAAATCGGCGATACACTGCTCCTCCGCCAGGCAATCGCGCTCCAACAAGTCCTCGTACTCCGCATTGCCATCTAAAGACCGACAGAATGCCTCCTCCCTCCGTCTTCCTTCCGGTGAGTGCCTCTGGCGTTGCCTATTGCGAACGGTTGGGGGTGACGATTACATGTACCTAGGGTAGGGTCATAGGCCTGACCTAGACGCCCTACCCAAGGACACTGCCCTAAAGTCAAAGACATTCGAAGTACAATGGAAGATACCGACTGAAATCACCTTGGAGTTCAATCCACTCGACCATCTATTCCACCCGGATACCCCAATTCCACTCGACCATGAGAGCGTCACTCGACCATACTAAAGAATCACTCAGAGCACAGAAGACCTACAGTTGCAGTATAGAATCGGTCAGGCATTCACCCCGCAGTCTTAAAGATCATTAATAGTCATTTATAGCAGGCGTTACCAGTAACACCCCTACCTTAACTTACATTGAACCCTGTGTAACTAAGGGCTGGAGGGGTCTAGCGCACTCCATATAAGCCACCTCCTCCTCTAGCACAAGTGTTCGCACCCCCTAGAATTCACATGCATATTCCAGTCGACAAGCCTCAGGGCACCGAGACATAGGGTTGTTACCTCCTTCGAGAGGGGCCTGAACTCGTAAACTTGCGTGTACAACATTGTCGTAGCTAGGGCCTTGCATCCACCTATGTACCCCCTATTCTTACTGTCAGACTTACTCCCACGACAGGGGGCATGATGGACGTGGCGAGAGCGAGGGCAAGCGGCGAGCGACGTTGGGCCGGTGGGGGTTGTGAGGGGAGCCGATAGGGCGAGTTGGGTGATAGTGCTACCGGAAAACGCCGGGAACCAGTAATTATAGGTGGAAGGTGGTTGAAGCAGTGTGTCGCGAGAAACACGACGGTCATCAGAATTCAATGCATAAGCAGGCATGGCATAGCACGCCAGCTTACCGTGGAAAACTGGAAAAAAACTGATGTCCCGTCCCATCCCGTTAGTGGTGCGTCCCGTCCGTGCTGGGTCGCACATCGGCATGACATTCAAACGGGTGCACTCGAATCATCCTGATGAGGTACTCCCTCCTTGTCAAAAATGATTCCACCACTCATCATCTACCTTGATTGGTGAGATTTTTGAATTGAGCCCTGCAAACCGGAAAGGAGTTAGTACGTGTGTGATCCCCTATTGATTCGTGCAGGATCGAGTAGGTCGGATAGTGCACGTGTAGGATCGAGTAGGTCGGATAGTGTACGTGTGGGATCACATTAGCTAATGAGCGTTCGCTGGGAGATAAGGCATTTGCGAACGTTTTTACTGGCAGTTTCTTCAGATTCGCATGACATTTTCTTTAGAACATCTTGTCAGTTTCTCCAGAGGTGGGCATTTTTATTTAGAAAATTGCCACCTTTGGATCTTGCGTCGTAACTAAAACTGCCAGGAGCGTATTAGTAGGCTGGCTAGTGATCGATAAGTAACTTGTAAACACTGATCGAACAGAAATAAGGAGCTACTAGTAACTTGTAAACATTAAGAACACAGAAATTAGGATCATGCTGTGCACAGTAGTAAGAGTCGATCCGTTCGAAATGTTCACACGAGACTCACAAGCCTGGCATTGTAATATGTTCACATTACTAGCCCAAATTCACAACCAACTAGTAACATGTTAGTGCATCTCAATGATTCACGGATCATATACAAATATGTAGCTCCAAAAGCAAATATCTAAAAAACGTCTATTCTTCCTACTAACATGGATGCTTCTCTGGGCCAACATTCTGTACAGAGTGAAAGACAAATTTGTTTGTGAAGCCTACAATTCCTCTTACAAACGTAAGAGGTTTCACCAACAGCTGGAACCATGAGAATGAACCACACATGACGGAGGAACATCCGCTACAATATGATTTGGTCTTCTCTCGATCACACAGTGAGACTATTTTTGGAATACAAACTTTAACTTAGGCAAAATGATGCCCATTGTATAATCAGACCAAAGCAATGAAGCACCTAGTGTTGGCCAATAAATAGTAGAGTACTACTTTTGTGCAGTCCATGATGTGAATATCCAGTCTTTCTGTGTCTATTTTCAAATGGCACTGCATGCAGTGACTATATTATTCTTTTGTGCAATTCCACCAAAATTGCGGTCTCTTTGTTTGTTTGCCAAATAGCAACGGGCAGACATCTGTCTGCACAAATATCAACCAGCTAGTAAACATATACCCCACCTTGTATTTTCGGTTTAAACACGCCTCTTCCTCTTAGCATCTGTCATGTTTTGCACCAGACAATTTGATACTGTCATGTTTTGCCCTGGACAATTTCGTATTGAATTGATTTGCTGGTTTAGAGCAGAAATATAGCGCCTATTCTTCTTCGGACCAAGGATATCCATGTTCGCAGTGATGGAAGAGGTGAAATCGATACAACTGAAATTGAGCATCCACTTATTGAATCATGTCCTGCACCTCCAATGTAGGTCCACCCTGCCAATAAATTCACATGCAAACCACTAATATTACTATCTAATGATAGTACAAAAAGATTAGCAAGATAGTAGCAAACCATGTACCTTTGTAATGAACAGCTCATAGTGCCACCAATTGGATATAAAGGTTTGGAAGAAAACATGCTCCTAATGTTGAACCATTAAAATCGAGCATCCCTGTTTGCATAGATATTGAAAGTGTGATTACTATAAAAGTGACACTAGTTGAAGCATAGGCTCACAAATATAAGCATTCCAATTTCTTAATGGGAAAAGGTAGCAAGACTATTTCTAGCCACCGATTTGAAGGAATAAATAAGGCAACGACGGCTGATGTCAGGAAGGCATACATAGTTTTTTCTGAAAAAGTGAACCATTCCTGACCTTTCCTCTTCTTTTAAGAATTTTTTGTGCAGTTCAACTAAACTAAAATGCCATCACTGCCTTGAAAATTCAGTGACACTGTACAAAAATAAATGACTTAACATTACATCATGATGCCAGGTGTGTAATCGACAGGCATTAGAGACAAACATACATACCTCCTCCGATAACATAATGAACACTAATTTTAACAAGGTGTGACTAGCTTTACCGGGATAATTTGAGTGAACTCTACACCCTCTGTTCCTTAATATAAGACGTTTTCGCAGTTCAATTTAAAGTACCCAAACGTCTAGTATTTAGAAAAACAGGTAGTAGTTTTCTTGAGCACATATCTTGGAAAGCTTTCCACACTTTATATATGTCCATATGCTAATGCAACACCATTCGAATAGTAAAAATATACACTAATCCAGTGGCTAGTGCAACAGTAGAATAGTTTTTTTACGGGGTACAGTACAATGGTTTTACTGAACAGATTTCCATAAGCTAGCACTGGAAGATTTCTATAAGCATTAATAATACAAAATGTGAAGGTAACAAGTTTCAGCATTGGTATACTAGTTGTGCAACAGCAATAAACCAAATACAAAAGTATGAAGGTAACTAGCATTATTAAGTAATGACAGTATAAAAAATGCAAACCATGTACCTTAAAGGTAAATATCATTTCAGACTTGAGGGGACTTGAAAAATTGCTATCCCAATCTTTATAATCAATCAAACATAAAAACTTGATCGAACGGATCAAGAGAACAACCGGAGGAGGAGGTTCCCACTCTTGACCTTTCCTCTTCTCTTCGTAATTTTTTGTGCAGTTTAACCAAAAAAATTGATATCGGCGACTTGGCATTTTGGTGAAGTAATCCAGTGACATTAAATGGCATTGCTTAAATTTATCGGTGGCATTAGACTGAGTGCGGCATTAGTTAAATGTGGCATCACTCTAGCAGTAGCATTGCTTGACTTTACTACTGGCGTTATACTAACAGCAAAAAAGTGGCAATAAGAGCATGGGATGCCCATTCGGACAGTGGGCGCACCAGTACGATGTACCTCCACGGATGCATAGAGTGTTGCCCAGAGCAACAAATATCCAGGTAGCTGTTGGGGAACGTAGTAATTTCAAAAAAATTCCTACGCACACGCAAGATCATGGTGATGGATAGCAACGAGAGGGGAGAGTGTTGTCCACGTACACTCGTAGACCGACAGCGGATGCGTTATCACAACGCGGTTGATGTAGTCGTACGTCTTCACGATCCGACCGATCAAGTACCGAACGTACGACACCTCCGAGTTCTACACACATTCAGCTCGATGACGTCCCTCGAACTCCGATCCAGCCGAGTGTTGAGGGAGAGTTTCGTCAACACGACGGCGTGGTGACGATGATGATGTTCTACCGACGCAGGGCTTCGCCTAAGCTCCGCAACGATATTATCGAGGTGTAATTTGGTGGAGGAGGGCACCGCACACGGCTAAGAGGTCAATAGATCAATTGTTGTGTCTCTGGGGTGCCCCCCTGCCCCCGTATATAAAGGAGCAAGGGGGAGGCAGCCGGCCAAGGGGAGAGGCGCGCCATAGGGGGGGAGTCCTACTCCCACCGGGAGTAGGACTCCTCCTTTCCTTGTGGGAGTAGGAGAAGGGAAGGGGGAAGGAGAAAGAAGGAAGGGTGCGCCCCCTTCCCTAGTCCAATTCGGACCAGATCATGGGGAGGGGTGCGGCCACCTTTTGAGGCCTTTCTCTCCTTTCCCGTATGGCCCATTAAGGCCCAATACGAATTCCCGTAACTCTCCGGTACTCCGAAAAATACCCGAATCACTCGGAACCTTTCCGAAGTCCGAATATAGTCGTCCAATATATCGATCTTTACGTCTCGACCATTTCGAGACTTCTCGTCATATCCCCGATCTCATCTGGGACTCCGAACTCCTTCGGTACGTCAAAACTCAATAAAACTGTCATCGTAACGTTAAGCGTGCGGACCCTACGGGTTCGAGAACTATGTAGACATGACCGAGACACGTCTCCGGTCAATAACCAATAGCGGGACCTGGATGCCCATATTGGCTCCCACATATTCTACGAAAATCTTTATCGGTCAGACCGCATAACAACATACGTTGTTCCCTTTGTCATCGGTATGTTACTTGTCCGAGATTCGATCGTCGGGATCTCGATACCTAGTTCAATCTCGTTACTGGCAAGTCTCTTTACTCGTTCCGTAATTCATCATCCCGCAACTAACTCATTAGTCACAATGCTTGCAAGGCTTATAGTGATGTGCATTACTGAGTGGGCCCAGAGATACCTCTCCGACAATCGGAGTGACAAATCCTAATCTCGAAATACGCCAACCCAACAAGTACCTTTGGAGACACCTGTAGAGCACCTTTATAATCACCCATTTACGTTGTGACGTTTGGTAGCACACAAAGTGTTCCTCCGGTAAAGGGGAGTTGCATAATCTCATAGTCATAGGAACATGGATAAGTCATGAAGAAAGCAATAGCAACATACTAAACGATCGAGTGCTAAGCTAACGGAATGGGTCAAGTCAATCACGTCATTCTCCTAATGAGGTGATCTCGTTAATCAAATGACAACTTATGTCTATGGCTAGGAAACATAACCATCTTTGATTAACGAGCTAGTCAAGTAGAGGCATACTAGTGACACTCTGTTTGTCTATATATTCACACATGTATTATGTTTCCGGTTAATACAATTCTAGCATGAATAATAAACATTTATCATGATACAAGGAAATAAATAATACTTTATTATTGCCTCGAGGGCATATTTCCTTCAGTCTCCCACTTGCACTAGAGTCAATAATCTAGTTCACATCGCCATGTGATTTAACATCAATAATTCACATCACCATGTGATTAACACCCATAGTTCACATCTCTATGTGACCAACACCCAAAGGGTTTACTAGAGTCAATAATCTAGTTCACATCGCTATGTGATTAACACCCAAAGAGTACTAAGGTGTGATTATGTTTTGCTTGTGAGATAATTTTAGTCAACGTGTCTGTCACATTCAGATCCGTAAGTATTTTGCAAATTTCTATGTCTACAATGCTCTGTACGGAGCTACTCTAGCTAATTGCTCCCACTTTCAATATGTATCTAGACCGAGACTTAGAGTCATCTAGATTTAGTGTCAAAACTTGCATCGACGTAACCCTTTACGACGAACCTTTTGTCACTTCCATAATCGAGAAACATTTCCTTATTCCACTAAGGATAATTTTGACCGCTGTCCAGTGATCTACTCCTAGATCACTATTGTACTCCCTTGCCAAAATGAGTGTAGGGTATACAATAGATCTGGTACACAGCATGGCATACTTTATAGAACCTATGGCCAAGGCATAGGGAATGACTTTCGTTCTCTTTCTATCTTTTGCTGTCGTCGGGCTTTGAGTCTTTACTCAATTTCACACCTTGTAACAAAGGCAAGAACTCTTTTTTTGACTGTTCTATTTTGAACTACTTCAAAATCTTGTTAAGGTATGTACTCATTGAAAAACTTATCAAGTGTCTTCATCTATCTCTATAGATCTTGATGCTCAATATGTAAGCAGCTTCACCGAGGTCTTTCTTTGAAAAACTTCTTTCAAACACTCCTTTATGCTTTGCAGAATAATTCTACATTATTTCCGATCAACAATATGTCATTCACATATACTTATCATAAATGCTGTAGTGCTCCAACTCACTTTCTTGTAAATACAGGCTTCACCGCAAGTCTGTATAAAACTATATCCTTTGATCAACTTATCAAAGTGTATATTCCAACTCCGAGATGCTTGCACCAGTCCATAGATGGATCGCTGGAGCTTGCATATTTTGTTAGCACTTTTAGGATTGACAAAACCTCCTGGTTGCATCATATACAACTCTTCTTTAATAAATCCATTAAGGAATGTAGTTTTGTTTATCCATTTGCCATATTTCATAAAATGCGGCAATTGCTAACATGATTCAGACAGACTTTAAGTATAGATACGAGTGAGAAACTCTCTCATCGTAGTCAACACCTTGAACTTGTCGAAAAACCTTTTTGCGACAATTCTAGCTTTGTAGATAGTAACACTACTATCAGCGTCCGTCTTCCTCTTGATGATCCATTTATTCTCAATTGTTTGCCGATCATCGGGCAAGTCAACCAAAGTCCACACTTTATTCTCATACATGGATCTCATCTCAGATTTCATGGCCTCAAGCCATTTTGCGGAATCTAGGCTCACCATCGCTTCTTCATAGTTCCTAGGTTCGTCATGGTCTAGTAACATAACCTCCAGAATAGGATTACCATACCACTCTGGTGCGGATCTTACTCTGGTTTACCTATGAGGTTTGGTAGTAACTTGATCTGAAGTTACATGATCATCATCATTAACTTCCTCACTAATTGGTGTAGGAGTCACAGGAACAGATTTCTGTGATGAACTACTTTCCAATAAGGGAGCAGGTACAGTTACCTCATCAAGTTCTACTTTCCTCCCACTCACTTCTTTCAAGAGAAAACCCCTTCTCTAGAAAGGATCCATTCTTAGGAACGAATGTCTTGCCTTCGGATCTGTGATAGAAGTTGTACCCAACTGTCTCCTTTGGGTATCCTATGAAGACACATTTCTCCGATTTGGGTTTGAGCTTTATCAGGATGAAACTTTTTCATATGAGCATCGTAACCTCAAACTTTAAGAAACGACAACTTTGGTTTCTTGCCAAACCACAGTTCATAAGGCGTCGTCTCAACGGCTTTTGATGGTGCCCTATTTAACGTGAATGCAGCTGTCTCTAATGCATAACCCCAAAAACGATAGTGGTAGATCGGTAAGAGACATCATATATCGCACCATATCTAATAAAGTACGGTTACGATGTTCGGACACACCATTACACCGTGGTGTTCCAGGTGGCGTGAGTAGTGAAACTATTTCACATTGTTTTAACTGAAGGCCAAACTCGTAACTCAAATACTCTTCTCCATGATCAAATCATAGAAACTTTATTTTCTTGTTACGATGATTTTCCGCTTCACTCTGAAATTATATGAACTTTTCAAATGTTTCAGACTTCTGTTTCATTAAGTAGATATACCCATATCTGCTCAAATCATCTGTGAAGGTCAGAAAATAATGATACCCGCTACGAGCCTCAATATTCATCGGACCACATACATCTGTATGTATGATTTCCAACAAATCTGTTGCTCTCTCCATAGTTCCGGAGAACGGTGTTTTAGTCATCTTGCCCATGAGGCACGGTTCGCAAGCATCAAGTGATTCATAATCAAGTGATTCCAAAAATCCCATCAGTATGGAGTTTCTTCATGCGCTTTTCACCAATATGACCTAAACGGCAGTGCCACAAATAAGTTGCACTATCATTATTAACTTTGCATCTTTTGGCTTCAATATTATGATTATGTGTATCACTACGATCGAGATCCAACAAACCATTTTCGTTGGTGTGTATGACCATAGAAGGCTTTTATTCATGTAAACAGAACAACAATTGTTCTCTAACTTAAATGAATAACCGAATTGCAAAAAATGATCAAATCATATTCAAGCTCAACGCAAACACCAAATAACACTTATTTAGTTTCAACACTAATCCCGAAAGTATAGGGATTGTGCGATGATGATCATATCAACCTTGGAACTACTTCCAACACACATCGTCACCTCACCTTTTACTAGTCTCTGTTTATTCTGCAACTACCGTTTTCGAGTTACTACTCTTTAGCAACTGAACCAGTATCAAATACTGAGGGGTTGCTATAAACACTAGTAAGTACACATCAATAACATGTATATCCAATATACCTTTGTTCACTTTGCCATCCTTCTTATCCACCAAATACTTGGGGTAGTTCCACTTCCAGTGACCAGTCCCTTTGAAGTAGAAGCACTTAGTCTCAGGCTTAGGTATAGACTTGGGCTTCTTCACTTGAGTAGCAACTTGCTTGCCGTTCTTTTGAAGTTCCCCTTCTTCCCTTTGCCCTTTTCTTGAAACTAGTGGTCTCGTCAACCATCAACACTTGATGTTTTTCTTGATTTCTACCTTCGTCGATTTCAGCATCACGAAGAGCTCAGGAATTACTTTCGTCATCCCTTGCATACTATAGTTCATCACGAAGTTCTACTAACTTGGTTATGGTGACTAGAGAATTCTGTCAATCACTATTTTATCTGGAAGATTAACTCCCACTTGATTCAAGCAATTGTAGTACCCAGACAATCTGAGCACATGCTCACTAGTTGAGCGATTCTCCTCCATCTTTTAGCTATAGAACTTGTTGGAGACTTCATATCTCTCAACTCGGGTATTTGCTTGAAATATTAACTTCAACTCCTGGAACATCTCATATGGTCCATGACGTTCAAAACGTCTTTGAAGTCCCGATTCTAAGCCATTAAGCATGGTGCACTAAACTATCAAGTAGTCATCATATTGAGCTAGCCAAACGTTCATAACGTCTGCATCTGCTCCTGCAATAGGTCTGTCACCTAGCGGTGCATCAAGGACATAATTCTTCTGTGCAGCAATGAGGATAATCCTCAGATCACGGATCAAATCCGCATCTTTGCTACTAACATCTTTCAACATACTTTTTCTCTAGGAACATATCAAAAATAAACACAGGGAAGCAACAACGCAAGCTATTGATCTACAACATAATTTGCAAAATACTATCAGGACTAAGTTCATGATAAATTTAAGTTCAATTAATCATATTACTTAAGAACTCCCACTTAGATAGACATCCCTCTAATCCTCTAAGTAATCACGTGATCCATATCAACTAAACCATGTCCGATCATCACGTGAGATGGAGTAGTTTCAATGGTGAACATCACTATGTTGATCATATCTACTATATGATTCACGCTCGACCTTTCGGTCTCCGTGTTCCGAGGCCATATCTGTTATATGCTAGGCTCGTCAAGTTTAACCTGAGTATTCCGCGTGTGCAACTGTTTTGCACCTGTTGTATTTGAACGTAGAGCCTATCACACCCGATCATCACGTGGTGTCTCAGCACGAAGAACTTTCGCAACGGTGCATACTCAGGGAGAACACTTATACTTTGATACTTTAGTGAAGGATCATCTTATAATGCTACCGTCAAACAAAGCAAGATAAGATGCATAAAGGATTAACATCACATGCAATCAATATAAGTGATATGATATGGCCATCATCATCTTGTGCTTGTGATCTCCATCTCCGAAGCACCGTCATGATCACCATCGTCACTGGCGCGACACCTTGATCTCCATCGTAGCATCGTTGTCGTCTCGCCACCTTATTGCTTTTACGACTATCGCTACGGCTTAGGGATAAAGTAAAACTATTACATGGCGATTGCATCTCATACAATAAAGCGACAACCATATGGCTCCTGCCAGTTGCCGATAACTCGGTTACAAAACATGATCATCTCATACAACACATTATATCACATTATGTCTTGACCATATCACATCACAACATGCCCTGCAAAAACAAGTTAGACGTCCTCTACTTTGTTGTTGCATGTTTTACGTGGCTGCTATGGGCTTAGCAAGAACCGTTCTTACCTACGCATCAAAACCACAACGATAGTTTGTCAAGTTGGTGTTGTTTTAACCTTCGCAAGGACCGGGCGTAGCCACACTCGGTTCAACTAAAGTGAGAGAGACAGACACCCGCCGGTCACCTTTAAGCAACGAGTGCTCGCAACGGTGAAACCAGTCTCGTGTAAGCGTACGCGTAATGTCGGTCCGGGCCGCTTCATCTCACAATACCGCTGAACCAAAGTATGACATGCTGGTAAGTAGTATGACTTATATCGCCCACAACTCACTTGTGTTCTACTCGTGCATAGCATCAACGCATAAAACCAGGCTCGGATGCCACTGTTGTAGAACGTAGTAATTTCAAAAAAATTCCTACACACACGCAAGATCATGGTGATGCATAGCAACGAGAGGGGATAGTGTTGTCCACGTACCCTCGTAGACCGACAGCGGAAGCGTTATCACAACGCGGTTGATGTAGTCGTACGTCTTCACGATCCGACCGATCAAGTACCGAACGTACGGCACCTCCGAGTTCTACACACGTTCTGCTCGATGACGTCCCTCGAACTCCGATCCAGCCGAGTGTTGAGGGAGTGTTTCATCAGCACGACGGCGTGGTGACGATGATGATGTTCTACCGACGCAGGGCTTCGCATAAGCTCCGCAACGATATTATCGAGGTGTAATTTGGTGGAGGAGGGCACCGCACACGGCTAAGAGATCAATAGATCAATTGTTGTGTCTCTGGGGTGCCCCTTGCCCCCGTATATAAAGGAGCAAGGGGGAGGCAGCCGGCCATGGGGAGAGGCGTGCCGTAGGGGGGGAGTCCTACTCCCACCGGGAGTAGGACTCCTCCTTTCCTTGTGGGAGTAGGAGAAGGTAAGAGGGAAGGAGAAAGAAGGAAGGGTGCGCCCCCCTTCCCTAGTCCAATTCGGACCAGACCATGGGGAGGGGTGCGGTCACCTTTTGAGGCCTTTCTCTCCTTTCCCGTATGGCCCATTAAGGCCCAATACAAATTACCGTAACTCTTCGGTACTTCGAAAAATACCCGAATCATTCGGAACCTTTCCGAAGTCCGAATATAGTCGTCCAATATATCGATCTTTACGTCTCGACCATTTCGAGACTTCTCGTCATATCCCCGATCTCATCCGGGACTCCGAACTCCTTCGGTACGTCAAAACTCAATAAAATTGTCATCGTTACGTTAAGCGTGCGGACCCTACGGGTTCGAGAACTATGTAGACATGACCGAGACACGTCTCCAGTCAATAACCAATAGCGGGACCTGGATGCCCATATTGGCTCCCACATATTCTACAAAGATCTTTATCGGTCAGACCGCATAACAACATACGTTGTTCCCTTTGTCATCGGTATGTTACTTGCCCGAGATTCGATCGTCGGTATCTCGATACCTAGTTCAATCTCGTTACTGGCAAGTCTCTTTACTCGTTCCGTAATACATCATCCCGCAACTAACTCATTAGTCACAATGCTTGCAAGGCTTATAGTGATGTGCATTACCGAGTGGGCCCAGAGATACCTCTCCGACAATCGGAGTGACAAATCCTAATCTCGAAATACGCCAACCCAACAAGTACCTTTGGAGACACCTGTAGAGCACCTTTATAATCACCCATTTATGTTGTGACGTTTGATAGCACACAAAGTGTTCCTCCAGTAAACGGGAGTTGCATAATCTCATAGTCATAGGAACATGTATAAGTCATGAAGAAAGCAATAGCAACATACTAAACGATCGAGTGCTAAGCTAACGGAATGGGTCAAGTCAATCACGTCATTCTTTTAATGAGGTGATCTCGTTAATCAAATGACAATTTATGTCTATGGCTAGGAAACATAACCATCTTTCATTAACGAGCTAGTCAAGTAGAGGCATACTAGTCACACTCTGTTTGTCTATATATTCACACATGTATTATGTTTCCGGTTAATACAATTCTAGCATGAATAATAAACATTTATCATGATACAAGGAAATAAATAATACTTTATTATTGCCTCTAGGGCATATTTCCTTCAGTAGCATATGTGGATTACGTCCCATTTTTGTTCTTTTTAGCAACATTTTTCCTATGTGAGGACAACAAACCGATCAACCTGGTCATTCTCTATTGCATTGTCATGCCTTTCTACCCTTTTTCACCCTTTTTCAACCAAGAGACACGAGACTAATTCCTTAGCTACTGATTTTCCCCTTTTCAACCGAGATGCAGGTTCGATGCCTAGTCTCTTGGACAGTACTTTCTCCCTTCCGTTCCTTATTCAACCAAGACATGGATTAGTCTGCATGAAGTAGGGTTTCCTTTAATAGTGCAATTTAAGGTTTTCGTCTGCGTGACCAGCAGAGCATAGGATAGGATAGCAAATTGGGAAGATGGTGGAGTGGAAAAAGATCCACATGCAGCAACATGGCAAATGGGGCAATAGAACAAGGGTATTGTGAGGTAGCATACCTGAGGGTCGGCGGGAAGTGGCTTCGCTCATGGTCGTTGTCCTCCTCACACACTAAGGCATCGAGCTTGGGGACGGAGGCCATCCCGTTCGGGCGCTAGGTTTGAGAGGACGGCCTTGTCATCAGTGCATGACCTTGCTCGCCGACGATGAGTGTATCAATGTTGCACGTCCTTTTCTTCCCCAGCGGATCTCAGACCACTGGTGTGGAGGGAAAGAGAGGCCGCCTTTTTTAGATCTGGATAGAGGATGATAGTGTGAGAAGCAAGTGGGCAGCCCTTAGCAAGAAAGCGCTGAAGCTCCAGCCTATATATCTTTTTTGATACTAGTACTAGAGGTGGAGTAGTGGTAGAGTAGTTTATATTTTCTCTGCATACAATACCAGTTAGTCGTGCTTCAAAACTGAACGGCACACCATTAAAAAAAAAGGTCAATAACTAATGCGACAACTCAGGCCAAGGCGGCCAGATTGCATTTTGCACGAGAAATTACACACCATGTTTCATTGACATGTGGTCCCGTTCCAACATGTCAGTGAGACGATGGCGAGTCCTTTTGTACAATTTCCGAACGGACGTCTATGTAGGCTGGGGTGCCTCTTCATGCACCGTGGCAACCATCCACCGCCTCTTTCCCTTTCCCTTTCGATTTGGAACTGCTATCGCACGCTCTTCCTCCCTCCTCCATTTGCCTTCGCCCTTCCTTCTGCCATTGTTCGATCGTCTTCTCCATGGAGGGAACATGCCGGAAACAACCCCATTATTCTTGCCCTGATCTGAAAGATGACGTGGTGGAGGAACTCATTGATCGGTGCGACGTCATCACCTCGGCTAGCATGGCAGGTCCATTCAAGACCATTCTCGACTCAACTAATAACATCATTATAGGGACCCAAGGGTACAGGAGCTGTTTGATCTCCCCTATCTTCTTCGCCGTGACCCTGCTAACGACCGGCGCGCGGACGACGGAAGCCTTGCCTTATGCAAGTTGATGCCGCTTGATAATGATATGTGTGATGTTAACATGCCATCGCTTGAGGGTAAGGCTTCGGCAGGCGTAAATGGAGATTGGGTTGTTTATATTGGGTACAACTGCGAATGAGAACTTGTGAATGTGTACACTAGTCACCGGGTTCCACTTCCAAAAATCTCAGACTGCCCAGAGGTTGAGCACACCGGTATTCTACGTACGTTCAACAACGATCATGGTGATTGTCGTCTACAGAAGATATCAATTTGTCGAATTCCCAACCGCTCTTGGGGTTACAGGAATGCTTGTGTTGTCGCTATCTTCGACAAGCTTGTTGCCGTCCTTCATAATTTGACTCGATGGATATTGCTCAAAAATCAGTTTCTATACAAGGATGTGTACTTTGACAAGCTTGTTGCCGTCCTTCATAATTCAATACGAGGGTCTTGTGTTTGCTGCAACCACCCGTGGCATTGTTTTTGCATGGAATCCTGATGCTTTCGGTACGTTTTTCTTCCACCGTAAATATAATTGTTTCATCCACATGCATGCGGGTTAGCTAGTTTCCCTTTACTAATTAACCTTCTTGTGTTTCCAATGTCCTGTGAACATTCCACCACCTATACTTGAAAACATTTATAACCAAGGGGGAGATGACGATGGTGATGATCACGAGCAGGACCCATATACTCAGTGGCGCCTGGCAACTTATTCCGATGGATCACCTCTTCTTGTCTGTATACAGGGCACTGCTAATGTTACTAAGGAAGCAGGTGTTCTCTCACATGGTCGCACTCTCTGGAGCTATTCCAAAATCCGTTGTAGGGTATTCGGGATGGATACTAGTGTGCTAGTGCCAACACCTTCTCCCTGGTTCAATATTGATAGTCTTGGAGGAAACTCGCTCTTCCTTGGACAAAAACTATCCAATGATGGTGAACGGTGATCCAGCTGCTGTTGACACAATGTTACTAGCATTTACAAGAAGCAACTCTATCTATACCTCGGGCATTGCTATGGTTCCCTACCATGGCTATCACAATATGCATCATGATATAGGCCGCTTCAGCCTAGATGATCAGTCCTGCGCTGGTCTCGAGATTGACAATAGCTGGCCCTTCCCAGAGAATCACTTCTGGTTCAAAGCAAGTGTTTCCAACGCCGACGAGTGGTTGAGCTGAAGTTCATTTCATTGCTTGTTATTTCCTGTGTGATGAAAACTTTAGTATTTATAATGTATTCTCGTTGTCATTGTGGGTTGATAACCTGTTGTATGTAAGGCTAAATGATATGCATGTGATAAACTTACTAAATTTATGGATGGCTTTTGAGTCGCTTCTCAGAGTGGGTGCTGCGACGAGGCAAAAAAATATTTTTCGAATACATAATTGTACATGCTTTGCAACAGGTTATCAGATGAGTCCAATCAACAATAGTACTACTATTTGTATTAGCCTCACATGGTTTGTGCGTAAGGTGGGTGTTTTTACTGTAGCTGCGAATCCCATCATCCTAGGTCCTCGGATGAGTCCAATAGAATTTGCATTCTGCTGTTTGGGTTCAAACTTTCAAAACTGCTGCACTATCTCTACGTCTACATATACGTAATACAACAAGTTTTAAACTTGACACAAGCCATACACCCTCACAAACAACACTTTTTAACCTAGCATAGACTCCAGGAAATTTGGCCACAGTGTGAGGTGGGCCATATGTTAATGTGTTCTGTATACGTAACCTGCACCTCGAATCCTCGATATATAGTAGGGTGGCATGGGCCCGAATAAGCATTCACGTCTAGGAGTACGGCACACGCCACTAGCACGACTTCCATCTGACACCATATTTCTTGGAGTCTGTGCTACAACTATCTCTTCAACCTCCTCGTTTTTCTAACTTAGCCATCGCGCGGCGGGCGAGGCGGGGGTTTGCCAATAGTCGGTTTCCTCAACTGCGGTCCCAATTGTAAGGCCAACTCCAACGCACGACCCCAAATAGACGTCCGTTTTGCCCGGATTCTGTCCGTTTGGGTAGGGCAATGGGGTCATGTCTGGGCCATTTCTCGGATGCGGTGGCCGCGCGCCCAACGCGCGGACGCATCCCGGACGCGTACATTTTTCTTTGCAAACACATATCTTTTTTTCATCATTGATTTTTGGTACATGGAAGTACATCACCAAATTTTGACTAGAAAAGCAAGACCAAACAAAACAAGAACCACCAGAATACATTTTAGAAGATATCCAACTTCCATAACTGCTCCTGTAAGTTGGATTAGTGCCTTCTCAATGCATTCATTGTTGATCTGCGGAGGCTCGATGTTGCGTGCTTCTTTCTTCTTCGAAGTAGACGTTGCTTCCTCGCATATAGTTTCATGTCTAGCCTCTATTCTATCAATAAGTGCACTAGTCTCATCTCTAGCCTCTATGCTAGCTAAAAGTGCTAGAGCATCTACTAAATTGTGCTCTATCAATATATCGATGTACTCTTCTGCCCAATACCCAAACTTGCATCCATTCTACACAATAAAATTATAAATTAGCACAACTAGTCAAATCCGAGAGCACAACCGAAGCTAAAGTAGCACATACCCCATCGGTTGAGCACTTGATGAAGACCCATCCGGGATGTTCTAGCGTTGTTGACATGCTGCGCAAGACCTTCTTTGGGCAGTCGTACACGTAATGAGTGGCAACGGTGCACTGACCAGCTTTTGGGCCAGCACCGATCCCGGCTGACCGCCATTCATGTATCTGCCGGCGGACCGCCAACGGTGTAGATCCGAGCAGCTAGAGGAGGAGTCAGTACCTGCATGTGACCTTGTGGCCTTGCCGGGGCCTTCTGGCCCGGGGCCCGGCTAGTGCATGCCACAGCGTGGCCTCCCACAGCTGTGCGAGCTCAAGCCCGACCGGATCCGCTCCAAATCCGGCCACCGGGTGCGCAAAACATGTAGCTGTGGTTGGGTAGCTCGGGGGCGTTGAGGGAAAGGGGGATGGGCGAGTGCGCGTCCGAGCTGCATGCGCTAGAGTTGGCCTTAGTGAAGATGCAAGACAAAGCGTTTCCCTAGTGGCATGGCGGACCAACCGTGTGGGGGTGCGAAGTGGCTTCGCTCATGTGGGGGACAGAGGCCATTTGTTGTGTGATGAAAACCTTAGTATTTACTAGAATGTGTTGTTGGAACTAATCTATAATCCAACATGTATCCTCATTGTCGTTGTGTGTTGATGACTTGTTGTATGTAATGAATGGTACATTTGCATATGCATGTCATAAACTCAATTTATGAATGGTTTTTGACTCATTTCTTGGAGTGTGAGTACCGTAGTATTATAGCCAGCATCCGGTTATATGAAGTTGCCACATCACATAGAGCCAACCTAATATTGGAGTATGCTAGCACAATAGTTAGGTCTAGTTAGAACAACTAGAGCTAGGTGTCGCACGGAGGCCGAGAAATATGGTGATAGCGTGACTGCGTGAGGTGGGCTTGTACATAGTATGATGTAGACAAAGGGCTTGCCGTGTTTCCTACTCCTCCGGTCTAAATGTGAAGAAGATTTGGTCGAGTTCTACCTCCTTTTGCCGACACGTGGGATATCCAGCATCCAGGTCGTGTCATGGAAGGAAATGGAGTGCTAGTTGAAGGCACGTGATGTGCATCTTGGGTTAAACTGTAAATAGAATCTTACTCTTGAGTAACTCCAAAAGAGGCCACCAAAGATCTTTATTGGATTTGTTTTTCATCACCAGCACGCCGAGGTGAAAGATGTGCAGGTTCAGTGGGTCCTCTTGCGTTTTCACTGACATGTGGGACCGCATGTGAGCAAACAAACGATGGGCTCTGCGCGTCTGCTCGCTAGCTGAGAAGAGAGAGAGAGAGAGAGATGAGGGCTGAGCACGGACTCCAGGACATTTGTTCTATGTAATCAGCACCTCGATATAGGCTCGATATAGTGCGGTGGCATGGGCCATAACTAGCATTCACGTCTAGTAGCACGGCACACGCGACCCACACGAGTCCCATCTGAGACCAATTTTCTTGGAGTCAGTGCTACAACCATCTCTTCTCCCTCCTGTTTTCTCAGCCATCGCGCGGTGTGCGGGGTGGGGGTTTGCCAATAGTCGGTTTGCTTTGCTCAACTGCGGTCCCACTTGTAAGTGAAAATGCAACACAGCACACATCCCCCCTTAAGCGGCCTGCCGGACCAACCGTGTGGGGGCGCGACGCGAACACGGCAGGGTTTTCCTTTTGAACTTGTAACATGTAAAATTTGGTTCTTGTCCATGGCGCGACCGATAGATAGAAATAACGATTTTCCCTAGAGTAATGAGAAGTTTGGTTCTCGCACGATTCATGCATGGAGTACGTATGAAAATTATGAAGTTGATGCGAAAGGTAAGATAATTACTAGTAGTACCATATACTACTACATGGATTTGATGGAAAGATGAAGATACATACGGATCCATCAACGACATCCTCACGCCCTAGTGCGCCGGGTCACCAACCGACATGTGAGGAGCAACGGCGTTGGCGGCGAGCTCAACTTGCTTCTGAAGAATGGCGTCCAAGGTTGCCCTGCAGTCCAAGAAGGCCAGCAACCTATCGTCCTCCTCTTGCACGTAGTAGTCCTTGTGGACGATTTCCACGTAGACGTGGGTGATTATGTCGATGGTGTCTTGCTCCGCCAGGCGCTACATGGCGAGCGCGACCTCGAGGTGGACATTCGCCGGCGCGACGGCGAGCAGTCGCAGGGCCACCGGTGCGTCAAAGAGGTTGTCACAAAAGAGGCCATTGAGGGTGGTAGACATCATAGAGCCTGGCACGTGGGCTGGAGGCGTACGTCAAGGTCGTCCGTGAGCTTCTTGACGACGGTGAACTTGTCGAGGAAGCCGACGAGGACCTCGTCAAACAAGGAGACGAAGCTGTCGTCCAAGCGGCCTCTCCCCCTGGCGGCCTCAAGCCCGACCTGGAGAGGTTCCTCGGTGTCGGGCCGCAAGCCGGCGTCGTGGACCATCTGGCACAGCCGGCTGATGCTCTCTCTCATCGCCTCCATGGGTCTAGCTTCTAGTCAACTGATCTTGCGATTGGAGTGATCACTCTTGCCCTTGGTTAGGGTGCGTAGGTGCGTAGGATTTTGTAGATTGGACTGGCGGGGATCCTTTATATGCGAAGTGCAGACTGCGTTGCATTCACGTGTGTGTTGGCCATCTACTCCTCGGCCCTCCCTCTGTGGGACTGAGCTCCGGTGCCTTAACTGCACCTGCCTTTGGCTGTATGACAGGTGGGCCAGCCACTTGTTGGTCCCACCTGTCATACACCCAAAGGCAGGTGCAGTAAGTCAATGAAGCTGCGTCCTCCTCCGTGCCGGTGTAGTATAATCATCTCACCGGACCTCTAGTTGGGGCCAAACGAGAGAACTTTGATGTTTACTGGTTTATTGGTCCCCTTTGCATTTTGCGCCAAGTTTTGACCTTTGATTTAACTAATAAAATGTTAATGCATGTAACCAAAAATGTTGTGCTAAGTAGTCTCAAGTCATTGAATGCATACGCACCCCACATCTCCTATTGGGTGATTTCTTTTTTCGTGGCAAAAAACAGGGAACGAGGTGGGTAGTTAATGCAACGCGCCAAAAAGTTTTGGGATTACTCTTTGGTTTTCGTAATGTGACTAATGCACGAGTACGGAGGGAGTACAATAGTAGTCTTTGATTGCAATTTTTTGTTGGTAGCTTAACAAGCTGAGCGTTTGGTGAGTACAATAGTAGTCTGATTGATGAGACTTCAGATTTGAGCCATCTATCGGAAGGAATAAAACAATACACCATGTATTTTATTTACAGAGGGAGTAGTATATTTTTTGTGACATGCATTACTAGATATTGCTAGTCAAATACTAAATCCAGACGGACGTGGTAGTACTACTAAATCCAGACGGTGGTGCTAGTACTAGTAGTAGTACTACCAATGTAGTAGTACTGTACTACCCTTGCTCAAATTATTACGTGCTCCTCCTCACAGTGAAGTGACAAGACCCTGTGCCGGAGATGACACCTGAGTGTAGGCGCTGTGTTCGGCATACCAAAGTCAGCCTCACCGTCTGTAGTCACTATCATCATGGCTATAGAGCTAGCCTACTTACAATTAGCCGTGTTCGACATAATTTCCCGTGCGTAGATGCCCGTGCATTGCATGGAACACCAAGATTGGGGGTGGACGGTGCCGGCAGTGGCCATCGCGCCAAATTTTTCCATGGCCTTTTAGATGTGGTGGGGAGGAGATAAGGCTGATTGTGAGAGACATGGAGTTGTTTGTAAATAGGGAACAAATGTGGGCATCTTTTTGCAAAATTGCACAAGTTTGGTTTGTATGCGTCAGATCTAGATCCGACGGCTATTGGTGAAAGATGGCAGGCACAACATCATCACCAACTCAGGACCTCTTTGATTCGCAGGATTTCGAAAATGCAGGAATAGGACACGGCAATATTACAAGTTTCAAACTGATATTACAAATGTTAGGAGTAATGTTGCACCTAGGAAGAGGGAATTACTAGGAAGTTTACGTCAGAACTTTCGTTACTTTAGGTGGATGCAGCATTATCGTACAAACTAAAATCCATCGGCCTGACAAGTCACCAATGGGCAAACAAATTTTCGAGTCTCTGGCCACTAGATGTTTCAAAAACAAATTCAACTTTGCGGAGACTTTGTCATTTAGGCTTAGACGCTTGCGGTGATCAGCACGCCATTCATTGTTGTGCCAGAGAACGCCAAACCTCATTACCTTGAGCACACTTGCCTCCAGAACAAAGAACCTGGCCAATTTAATCTCAGATGTGCTGCCTCAGTAGTCGATCAAATCAATTTCTGTAAGATGGAAATCAAGGCATTCGATGCGATTGTTATAATGCAGCACATTTTCACTTTCGGGTCTTTTTTTATCTGCAAAAGAAGAGAACATATTAGAGCAGCTGGCTATATAAGATTGCCGTGTCATTAAGAGGTACCAATATCATTCGCTCATACGATAGGGCTGGCTGGCTAGTGATATTTTTTCACCCTCTCTCTCTTTCCTCTCATTTACCTAGGAGCACGTGAAGAGCTTGGTCATTTGTTGCCTTCCACTATGTGGCCGATGCCATATTTCTCAAAACTATGCCTCATAATACGCATCAATGTCAAATCAAAAGATTTTGGCACCGCTCTAGCGATGTGAGAGAGTTGGTACCGCTGTGCACACAGACCCACATGTATAAACAAATCAATCAAACCAACTACGCCAGCCTCTCACTCTCCCAAACAAGTGTTTTTTATTGCCTCAGTCCTCTCCCTCTCCCACACAAGTGTTTTTTCATTGTGTGAGTTAATTTGGCACCGAATAGCAAAGTAGGCGATCCAGATTGGGGCACCATGTGAGCAATGGAGGGGCATCGATGCCAAATGCATCACAAGTGAATTTGGCACGTGTTTTGGCCTACATAGTGGAGGGCCGTTATAGCCCACTTTTGTACTACCTCGTATTTAGTGTAAAATTTTGACCATAGATTTACCTAAGAAAATGCCAATGCATGTCACCAAAAATTATACAATTTGAAATTATGTTCAAATACGAATCCAACGATATAATTTTTAGTGACATGCATTAAAATTTTGTCAGTTAAATCTATGGCCAAATTTTGATACTACAAAATAGGAAGAGTAAACCAGGACGGAGGTAGTACTTGCTCTTAGGGTAACCATAGAGCTACTAGTCTAAGTTACTTGCAACTATGACTAGCCTAGGCAACTATAGTAGTACAACAAAACAACGATGCAGGTGATCACGTGAGAAAAAAATACTAAAAACATTTCTTTCGGTGCAGTGCGTAGATTGATGTCTACTACACAACCTTCTTCTTGTAGACGTTGTTGGGCCTCCAAGTGCAGAGGTTTGTAGGACAGTAGAAAATTTCAAGTGGATGACCTCTGGTTTATCAATCTGTGGGAGGCATAGGTTGAAGATGGTCTCTCTCAAACAACCCTGCAACCAAATAACAAAGAGTCTCTTGTGTCCCCAACACACCCAATACAATTGTAAATTGTATAGGTGCACTAGTTCGGCGAAGAGATGGTGATACAAGTGCAATATGGATGGTAGATATAGGTTTTTGTAATCTGAAAATATAAAAACAGCAAGGTAACTAATGATAAAAGTGAGCACAAACGGTATTGCAATGCTTCAAAACAAGGCTTAGGGTTCATACTTTTACTAGTGCAAGTTCTCTGAACAATAATAACATAATTGGATCATATAACTATCCCTCAACATGCAATAAAGAGTCACTCCAAAGTCACTAATAGCGGAGAACAAATGAAGAAATTATTGTAGGGTACGAAGCCACCTCAAAGTTATCCTTTCTGATCGATCTATTCAAGAGTCCGTTGTAAAATAACACGAAGCTATTCTTTCCGTTCGATCTATCCTAGAGTTCGTACTAGAATAACACCTTAAGACGCAAATCAACCAAAACCCTAATGTCACCTAGACACTACAATGTCACCTCAAGTATCCGCGGGTATGATTATACGATATGCATCACACAATATTAGATTCATCTATTCAACCAACACAAAGAACTTCAAAGAGTGCCCCAAAGTTTCTACCGGAGAGTCAAGATGAAAACGTGTGCCAACCCCTATGCATAAGTTCACAAGGTCACACAACTCACAAGTTGATCACCAAAACATAGACCAAGTGGATCATGTGAATATCCCATTGTCACCATAGATAAGCACATGCAAGACATACATCAAGTGTTCTCAAATCCTTAAAGACTCAATCCGATAAGATAACTTCAAAGGGAAAACTCAATCCACTACAAGAAGGTAGAGGGGGAGAAACATCATAAGATCCAACTATAATAGCAAAGCTCGTGGTACATCAAGATCGTGCCGAATCAAGAACGCGAGAGAGTGAGAGATCAAACACATAGCTACTGGTACATACCCTCAGCCCCGAGGGTGAACTACTCCCTCCTCGTCATGGAGAGCGCCTGGACGATGAAGATGGCCACCGGTGATGATTCTGTTGGGGAACGTAGTAATTTCAAAAAAATTCCTACGCACACGCAAAATCATGGTGATGCATAGCAACGAGAGGGGAGAGTGTTGTCCACGTACCCTCGTAGAACGATAGCGGAAGCGTTAACACAACGCGGTTGATGTAGTCGTATGTCTTCACGATCCGACCGATCAAGTACCGAACGCACGGTACCTCCGAGTTCAGCACACGTTCAGCTCGATGACGTCCCTCGAACTCCGATCCAGCCGAGTGTTGAGGGAGAGTTTCGTCAGCACGACGGCATGGTGACGATGATGATGTTCCACCGACGCAGGGCTTCGCCTAAGCTCCGCAACGGTATTATCGAGGTGTAATATGGTGGAGGGGGGCACCGCACACGGCTAAAAGATCGTTGATCAATTGTGTGCCTATGGGGTGCCCCCCTGCCCCCGTATATAAAGGAGCAAGGGGAAGGCCGCCGGCCAAGGAGGAGGGCGCGCCAAGGGGGGAGTCCTACTCCCACCGGGAGTAGGACTCCTCCTTTCCTTGTTGGAATAGGAGAAGGGAAGGGAGAAGGAGAAAGAGGGAAGGGAGCGCCCCCCCTCCCTAGTCCAATTCGGACTAGTCCATGGGGAGGGGGGCGGCCACCCTTTGGGGTCTTTCTCTCCTTTCCCGTATGGCCCATTAAGACCCAATACGAATTCCCGTAACTCTCCGGTACTCCGAAAAATACCCGAATCACTCGGAACCTTTCCGAAGTCCGAATATAGTCGTCCAATATATCGATCTTTACGTCTCGGACATTTCGAGACTCCTCGTCATGTCCCCGATCTCATCCGGGACTCCGAACTCCTTCAGTACATCAAAACACATAAACTCATAATATAACCGTCATCGTAACGTTAAGCGTGCGGACCCTACGGGTTCGAGAACTATGTAGACATGACCGAGACACCTCTCCGGTCAATAACCAATAGCGGAACCTGGATGCTCATATTGGCTCCCACATATTATACGAAGATCTTTATCGGTCAGACCGCATAACAACATACGTTGTTCCCTTTGTCATCGGTATGTTACTTGCCCGAGATTCGATCGTCGGTATCTTAGTACCTAGTTCAATCTCGTTACCGGCAACTCTCTTTACTCGTTCTGTAATACATAGTCCCGCAACTAATTCATTAGTTACAATGCTTGCAAGGCTTATAGTGATGTGCATTACTGAGTGGGCCCAGAGATACCTCTCCGACAATCGGAGTGACAAATCCTAATCTCGAAATACGCCAACCCAACAAGTACCTTTGGAGACACCTGTAGAGCACCTTTATAATCACTCAGTTACGTTGTGACGTTTGGTAGCACACAAAGTGTTCCTCCGGTAAACGGCAGTTGCATAATCTCATAGTCATAGGAACATGTATAAGTCATGAAGAAAACAATAGCAACATACTAAACGATCGAGTGCTAAGCTAACGGAATGGGTCAAGTCAATCACATCATTCTCCTAATGATGTGATCCCGTTAATCAAATGACAACTCATGTCTATGGCTAGGAAACATAACCATCTTTGATCAACGAGCTAGTCAAGTAGAGGCATACTAGTGACACTCTGTTTGTCTATGTATTCACACATGTATCAAGTTTCCGGTTAATACAATTCTAGCATGAATAATAAACATTTATCATGATATAAGGACATAAATAATAACTTTATTATTGCCTCTAGGGCATATTTCCTTCAGTCTCCCACTTGCACTAGAATCAATAATCTAGTTCACATCGCCATGTGATTTAACATCAATTGTTCACATCACCATGTGATTAACACCCATAGTTCACATCGTCATGTGACCAACACCCAAAGGGTTTACTAGAGTCAGTAATCTAGTTCACATCGTTTATGTGATTAACACCCAAAGAGTACTAAGGTGCGATCATGTTTTGATTGTGAGATAATTTTAGTCAACGGGTCTGTCACATTCAGATCCGTAAGTATTTTGCAAATTTCTATGTCTACAATGCTCTGCACGGAGCTACTCTAGCCAATTGCTCCCACTTTCAATATGTATCTAGACCGAGACTTAGAGTCATCTAGATTAGTGTCAAAACTTGCATCGACGTAACCCTTTACGACGAACCTTTTGTCACTTCCATAATCGAGAAACATATCCTTATTCCACTAAGGATAATTTTGACCGCTGTCCAGTGATCTACTCCTAGATCACTATTGTACTCCCTTGCCAAAATCAGTGTAGGGTATAAAATAGATCTGGTACACAGCATGGCATACTTTATAGAACCTATGGCCAAGGCATAGGGAATGACTTTCATTCTCTTTCTATCTTCTGCCGTGGTCGGGCTTTGAGTCTTACTCAATTTCACACCTTGTAACACAGGCAAGAACTCTTTCTTTGACTGTTCTATTTTGAACTACTTCAAAATCTTGTTAAGGTATGTACTCATTGAAAAAACTTATCAAGCGTCTTGATCTATCTCTATAGATCTTGATGCTCAATATGTAAGTAGCTTCACCGAGGTCTTTCTTTGAAAAACTCCTTTCAAACACTCCTTTATGCTTTGAAGAATAATTCTACATTATTTCCGATCAACAATATGTCATTCACATATACTTATCAGAAATGTTGTACTGCTTTTCTTGTAAATACAGGCTTCACTGCAAGTCTGTATAAAACTATATCCTTTGATCAACTTATCGAAGCGTATATTCCAACTCCGAGATGCTTGCACTAGTCCATAGATGGATCGCTGGAGCTTGCATATTTTGTTAGCACTTTTAGGATTGACAAAACCTCCTGGTTGCATCATATACAACTCTTCTTTAATAAATCCATTAAGGAATGCAGTTTTGTTTTATCCATTTGCCAGATTTCATAAAATGCGGCAATTGCTAACATGATTCGGACAGACTTAAGCATAGATACGAGTGAGAAACTCTCATCGTAGTTAACACCTTAAACTTGTCGAAAACCTTTTGCGACAATTCTAGCTTTGTAGATAGTAACACTACTATCAGCGTCCGTCTTCCTCTTGAAGATCCATTTAATCTCAATGGCTCGCCAATCATTGGGCAAGTCAATCAAAGTCCATACTTTGTTCTCATACATGGATCTCATCTCATATTTCATGGCCTCAAGCCATTTTGCGGAATCTGGGCTCACCATCGCTTCTTCATAGTTCGTAGCTTCGTCATGGTCTAGTAACATAACCTCCAGAATAGGATAACCATACCACTCTGGTGCGGATCTTACTCTGGTTGACCTACGAGGTTCAGTAATAACTTGATATGAAGTTCCATGATCATCATCATTAACTTCCTCACTAATTGGTATAGGCGTCACAGAAACTGGTTTCTGCGATGAACTACTTACCAATAAGGGAGCAGGTACAATTACCTCATCAAGTTCTACTTTCCTCCCACTCACTTCTTTCGAGAGTAACTCCTCCTCGAGAAAGGATCCATACTTAACAACGAACGTCTTGCCTTCGGATCTGTGATAGAAGGTGTACCCAAATGTCTCCTTTGGATATCCTATGAAGACACATTTCTCCGATTTGGGTTTGAGCTTATCAGGATGAAACTTTTTCACATAAGTATCGCAACCCCAAACTTTAAGAAACGACAACTTTGGTTTCTTGCCAAACCACAGTTCATAAGGTGTCGTCTCAACGGATTTAGATGGTACCCTATTTAACGTGAATGTAGCTGTCTCTAATGCATAACCCCAAAACGATAGTGGTAGATCGGTAAGAGACATCATATATTGCACCATATCTAATAAACTACGGTTACGATGTTCGGATACACCATCACACTTTGGTGTTCCAGGTGGCGTGAGTAGTGAAACTATTTCACATTGTTTTAACTGAAGGCCAACTCGTAACTCAAATACTCTTCTCCACTATCAGATTGTAGAAACTTTATTTTCTTGTTACGATGATTTTCCACTTCACTCTGAAATTATATGAACTTTTCAAATGTTTCAGACTTCTGTTTCATTGAGTAGATATACCCATATCTGCTCAAATCATCTATGAAGGTCAGAAAATAATGATACCTGCTACGAGCCTCAATATTCATCGGACCACATACATCTGTATGTATGATTTCCAACAAATCTGTTGGTCTCTCCATAGTTCCGGAGAACGGCGTTTTAGTCATCTTGCCCATGAGGCACGGTTCGCAAGCATCAAGTGATTCATAATCAAGTGATTCCAAAATCCCATCAGTATTGAGTTTCTTCATGCGCTTTACACCAATATGACCTAAACGACAGTGCCACAAATAAGTTGCACTATCATTTATTTACTTCCCATCTTTTGGCTTCATTACTATGAATATGTGTATCACTACGATCGAGATCCAACAAACCATTTTATTGGGTGTATGACCACAGAAGGTTTTATTCATGTAAACAGAACAACAATTATTCTCTAATTTAAATGAATAAACGTATTGCAGCAAACATGATCAAATCATATTCATGCTCAATGCAAACACCAAATAACACTTATTTAGTTTCAACACTAATCCCGAAAGTATAGGGAGTGTGCGATGATGATCATATCAATCTTGGAACTACTTCCAACACATCATCACCTCGCCTTTTACTAGTGTCTGTTTATTCTGCAGCTCCCGTTTCGAGTTACTACTCTTAGCAACTGAACTAGTCTCAAATGCTGAGGGGTTGCTATAAACACTAGTAAAGTACACATCAATAACATGTATATCCAATATACCTATGTTCACTTTGCCATCCTTCTTATCCACCAAATACTTGGGGTAGTTCCGCTTCCAGTGACCAGTCCCTTTGCAGTAGAAGCACTTAGTCTCAGGCTTAGGACCAGACTTAGGCTTCTTCACTTGAGCAGCAACTTGCTTGCCATTCTTCTTGAAGTTCCCCTTCTTCCCTTTTCCCTTTTCCCTTTTCTTGAAACTAGTGGTCTCGTCAACCATCAACACTTGATGTTTTTCTTGATTTCTACCTTCATCGATTTCAGCATCACGAAGAGCTCGGGAATTACTTTCGTCATCCCTTGCATACTATAGTTCATCACGAAGTTCTACTAACTTGGTGATGGAGACTAGAGAATTCTGTCAATCACTATTTTATCTGGAAGATTAACTCCCACTTGATTCAAGCGATTGTAGTACCCAGACAATCTGAGCACATGCTCACTGCTTGAGCTATTCTCCTCCATCTTTTAGCTATAGAACTTGTTGGAGACTTCATATCTCTCAACTCGGGTATTTTCTTGAAATATTAACTTCAACTCCTGGAACATCTCATATGGTCCATGACGTTCAAAACGTCTTTGAAGTCCCGATTCTATGCCGTTAAGCATGGTGCACTAAACTATCAAGTAGTCATCATATTGAGCTAGCCAAACGTTCATAACGTCTGCATCTGCTCCTACAATAGGTCTGTCACCTAGCGGTGCATCAAGGACATAATTTTCTGTGCTGCAATGAGGATAATCCTTAGATCACGGATCCAATCCGCATCTTTGCTACAAACAGCTTTCAACATAATTTTTCTCTAGGAACATATCAAAAAATAAACACAGGGAAGCAACAACGCGAGCTATTGATCTACAACATAATTTGCAAAATACTATCAGGACTAAGTTCATGATAAATTTAAGTTCAATTAATCATATTACTTAAGAACTCGCACTTAGATAGACATCCCTCTAATCATCTAAGTGATTACGTGATTCAAATCAACTAAACCATAACCGATCATGACGTGAAATGGAGTAGTTTTCAATGGTGAACATCACTATGTTGATCATATCTACTATATGATTCACGCTTGACCTTTCGGTCTCAGTGTTCCGAGGCCATATCTGCATATGCTAGGCTCGTCAAGTTTAACCTGAGTATTCCGCATGTCCAACTGTTTTGCACCAGTTGTATTTGAAGGTAGAGCCTATCACACCCGATCATCACGTGGTGTCTCAGCACGAAGAACTTTCGCAACAGTGCATACTCAGGGAGAACACTTTTATCTTGAAATTTTAGTGAGAGATCATCTTATAATGCTACCGTCAATCAAAGCAAGATAAGATGCATAAAAGATAAACATCACATGCAATCAATATAAGTGATATGATATGGCCATCATCATCTTGTGCTTGTGATCTCCATCTCCGAAGCACCGTCATGATCACCATCGTCACCGGCGCGACACCTTGATCTCCATCGTAGCATCGTTGTCGTCTCGCCAACTATTGCTTTTACGACTATCGCTACCGCTTAGTGATAAAGTAAAACAATTACATGGCGATTGCATTTCATACAATAAAGCGACAACCATATGGCACCTGCCAGTTGCCGATAACTTGGTTACAAAACATGATCATCTCATACAATAAAATATAGCATCATGTCTTGACCATATCACATCACAACATGCCCTGCAAAAACAAGTTAGACATCCTCTACTTTGTTGTTGCAAGTTTTACGTGGCTGCTACGGGCTTAGCAAGAACCGTTCTTACCTACGCATCAAAACCACAACGATAGTTTGTCAAGTTGGTGCTATTTTAACCTTCGCAAGGACCGGGCGTAGCCACACTCGGTTCAACTAAAGTGAGAGAGACAGACACCCGCCAGTCACCTTTAAGCAACGAGTGCTCGCAACGGTGAAACCAGTCTCGCGTAAGCGTACGCGTAATGTCGGTCCGGGCCACTTCATCTCACAATACTGCTGAACCAAAATATGACATGCTGGTAAGCAGTATGACTTATATCGCCCACAACTCACTTGTGTTCTACTCGTGCATATAACATCAACGCATAAAACCAGGCTCGGATGCCACTGTTGGCGAACGTAGTAATTTCAAAAAAATTCCTACGCACACGCAAGATCATGGTGATGCATAGCAACGAGAGGGGAGAGTGTTGTCCACGTACCCTCGTAGACCGATAGCGGAAGCGTTAACACAACGCGGTTCATGTAGTCGTACGTCTTCACGATCCGACCGATCAAGTACCGAACGCACGGCACCTCCGAGTTCAGCACACGTTCAGCTCAATGACGTCCCTCGAACTCCGATCTAGCCGAGTGTTGACGGAGAGTTTCGTCAGCACGACGGCGTGGTGACGATCATGATGTTCTACCGACGCAGGGCTTCGCCTAAGCACCGCTACGATATTATCGAGGTGTAATATGGTGGAGGGGGGCACCGCACACGGCTAAAAGATCGTTGATCAATTGTGTGTCTATGGGGTGCCCCCCTGCCCCCGTATATAAAGGAGCAAGGGAAGGCCGCCGGCCAAGGAGGAGGGCGCGCCAAGGGGGGAGTCCTACTCCCACCGGGAGTAGGACTCCTCCTTTCCTTGTTGGAATAGGAGAAGGGAAGGGAGAAGGAGAAAGAGGGAAGGGAGCACCCCCCTCCCTAGTCCATGGGGAGGGGTGCGGCCACCCTTTGGGTTCTTTCTCTCCTTTCCCGTATGGCCCATTAAGGCCCAATACGAATTCCCGTAACTCTCCGGTACTCCGAAAAATACCCGAATCACTCGGAACCTTTCCGAAGTCCGAATATAGTCGTCCAATATATCGATCTTTACATCTCGGCCATTTCGAGACTCCTCGTCATGTCCCCGATCTCATCCGGGACTCCAAACTCCTTCGGTACATTAAAACACATAAACTCATAATATAACCGTCATCGTAACGTTAAGCGTGCGGACCCTACGGGTTCGAGAACTATGTAGACATGACCGAGACACCTCTCCGGTCAATAACCAATAGCGGAACCTGGATGCTCATATTGGCTCCAACATATTGTACGAAGATCTTTATCGGTCAGACCGCATAACAACATACGTTGTTCCTTTTGTCATCGGTATGTTACTTGCCCGAGATTCGATCGTCGGTATCTTAATACCTAGTTCAATCTCGTTACCGGCAAGTCTCTTTACTCGTTCTGTAATACATCATCCCGCAACTAACTCATTAGTTACAATGCTTGCAAGGCTTATAGGGATGTGCATTACTGAGTGGGCCCAGAGATACCTCTCCGACAATCGGAGTGACAAATCCTAATCTCGAAATACGCCAACCCAACAAGTACCTTTGGAGACACCTGTAGAGCACCTTTATAATCACCCAGTTACGTTGTGACGTTTGGTAGCACACAAAGTGTTCCTCCGGTAAACGGGAGTTGCATAATCTCATAGTCATAGGAACATGTATAAGTCATGAAGAAAGCAATAGCAACATACTAAACGATCGAGTGCTAAGCTAACGGAATGGGTCAAGTCAATCACATCATTCTCCTAATGATGTGATCCCGTTAATCAAATGACAACTCATGTCTATGGCTAGGAAACATAACCATCTTTGATCAACGAGCTAGTCAAGTAGAGGCATACTAGTGACACTCTGTTTGTCTATGTATTCACACATGTATCAAGTTTCCGGTTAATACAATTCTAGCATGAATAATAAACATTTATCATGATATAAGGAAATAAATAATAACTTTATTATTGCCTCTAGGGCATATTTCCTTCAGATTCACCCCTCCGGCAGGGTGCGGGAACAGGGTCCCGATTGGTTTTTGGTGGCTACAGAGGCTTACAGCGGCGGAACTCCGGATCTAGGCTTCTTTTCGGGGGTTTCTGTATTTATACGAATTTTTGGCGTCGGTCTCACGTCGGGGGGGGGGGGGTCTCCGAGTCGTCCACGAGATAGGGGGACGCGCCCTCCACCCTCGTGGATGGCTAGGGACTCTTCTGGCCCAACGCTTTTACTTCAAGGGCTTCTTTAGGTCCATTAAAAATCCACAAAAGTTTGCAGGTCAATTGGACTCCGTTTGGTATTCCTTTTCTATAAAACTTAAAAACAAGGAAAAAACAGAAACTGGCACTGTGCTCTAGGTTAATAGTTTAGTCCCAAAAATCATATAAAACAGCATATAAATGCATATAAAACATCCTAGATGGATAATATAATAGTGTGGATTAGTAAAAAATTATAGATACGTTGGAGACATATCAAGCATCCCCAAGTTTAATTCCTGCTCGTCCTCGAGTAGGTAAATGATAAAAACAGAATTTTTGATGTTGAATGCTAACATATTTATCAATGTAATCTTCCTTATTGTGGCAAGAATATTCAGATCCATAAGATTCAAAACAAAAGTTTAATATTGACATAAAAATAATAATACTTCAAGCATACTAATAAGGCAATTATGTCTTCCCAAAATGACATGGCCAAAGAAAGTTTATCCCTACAAAATCATATAGTTTGGCTATGCTCCATCTTCATCACACAAAATATTCAAATCATGCACAACCCCGATGACAAGCCAAGCAATTGTTTCATACTTTTGACATTCTCAAACCTTTTCAACTTTCATGCAATACATGAGCTTGAGCCATGGACATAGCACTATAGGTGGAATAGAATGTTGGTTGTGGAGAAGACAAAAGGAGAAGATAGTCTCACATCAACTAGGCGTATCAACGGGCTATGGAGATTCCCATCAATATATATCAATGTGAGTGAGTAGGGATTGCCATGCAACGGATGCATTAGAGCTATAAGTATATGAAATCTCAAAAAGAAACTAAGTGGATGTGCATCCAACTTGCTTGCTCAAGAAGACCTAGGGCATTTGAGGAAGCCCATCATTGAAATACACAAGCCAAATTCTATAATGAAAATTCCCACTAGTATATGAAAGTGACAACATAGGAGACTCTCTATCATGAAGATCATGGTTCTACTTTGAAGCACAAGTGTGGTAAAAGGATAGTAGCATTGCCCCTTCTCTCTTTTTCTCTCATTTTTTTATATTTTTTTGGGCCCTCTCTTTTTTTGGCCTCTTTTTTTTCGTCCGGAGTCTCATCCCGACTTGTGGGGGAATCATAGTCTCCATCATCCTTTCCTCACTGGAACAATGCTCTAATAATGCTGATCATCACACTTTTATTTACTTACAACACAAGAATTACAACTCGATATTTAGAACAAAATATGACTCTATGCGAATGCCTCCGGCAGTGTAACGGGATGTGCAATGAATCAAGAGTGACATGTATGAAAAAATTATGAACGGTGGCTTTGCCACAAATACGATGTCAACTACATGATCATGCAAAGCAATATGACAATGATGAAGCGTGTCATAATAAACGGAACGGTGGAAAGTTGCATGGGAACATATCTCGGAATGGCTATGGAAATGCCATAATAGGTAGGTATGGTGGCTGTTTTGAGGAAGGTATATGGTGGGTGTATGGTACCGGCGAAAGTTGCACGACACAAGAGAGGCTATCAAATGGTGGAAGGGTGAGAGTGCTTATAATCCATGGACTCAACATTAGTCATAAAGAACTCACATACTTATTGCAAAAATCTATAGTTATCGAAACGAAGTACTACGCACATGCTCCTAGGGGGATAGATTGGTAGGAAAAGACCATCGCTCGTCCCCGACCGCCACTCATAAGGAAGACAATCAAAAATTAAATCATGCTCCGACTTCATCACATAATGGTTCACCATACGTGCATGCTATGGAAATCAAAAACTTTAACACAAGTATCTCTCAAATTCACAACTACTCAACTAGCATGACTCTAATATCACCATCTTCATATCTCAAAACAATCATAAGGAATCAAACTTCTCATAGTATTCAATGCACTTTATATGAAAGTTTTTTTGTTATATCCCTCTTGGATACCCATCATATTGGGACTAGTTTTATAACCCAAGCAAATTACCATTCTGTTCTAAAGACTCTCAAAATAATATAAGTGAAGCATGAGAGTTCATCAATTTATTCAAAATAAAACCACCGCCATGCTCTAAAAAGATATAAGTGAAGCACTAGAGCAAATGACAAACTACTCCGAAAGATATAAGTGAAGACCAATGAGTAGTCGAATAATTATGCAACTATGTGAAGACTCTCTAACATTTAAGAATTTCAGATATTGGTATTTTATTCAAACAGCAAGCAAAACAAAAGAAAATAAAATGACGCTCCAAGCAAAACACATATCATGTGGTGAATAAAAATATAACTCCAAGTAAAGTTACCGATGAACGAAGACAAAAGAGGGGACGCCTTCCGGGGCCCCCCGACCCCGAGTCGGTCTCCCGCTCCCGCACGCGACACCGCGGCCGTGGCCGCCTCGGAGTCCGCCGCCACCCTGCCCCCTCCCGCAAGCACCCCCCAGGACCCCCTTCTATAAGCTGCCCCACCCCGCCACCTCTCCTCATCCCACTCGCCACCCAAGCCGCCGCCGACGCCACCCCGCCGCCGCAGTCGCCGCAAGCCGCCGCCTGTCGCGCCACGCCGCCGCTCCGCCGCCTGCGCCGCGCCACTGCCCGCCACCCCGCGTCTGCGCCGCAGCCACCCCGCCTCGCCGAAAGCCGCCGGAGCCGCCGGACCTCACGTATCTCGCCGCCCTTTTTTTGGTTTAGGTAAGAAAACCGTCCCGGTTTTTTTAGAAACCCTAGTTTTGGTTTTTATTTAGATCAGTTCGGTTCGTTTCGTTTTTTCGGTTTTGTTATTTAGCGAGCGTCCGCTCATTAGTTCATTTTAACGAGCGCGTTCGTCCGTTCGTCTCTGTTAACGAACGTTCGCGCCGTAGTCTTTTTCTTTTTATTTTATTTTCGGCCAGGGACCTATTCACGATTACTTTTATCGCAGATTAGCCCGTGATCTTCAAACCCTGGCAACTTCTGAACCGTTCGCCCAAAATCAGTGAAACCAACACCAAAATCATCGTCTCGAGCCCCTCTTTCTGTTTAATCAACTTGAACATGATTTTCACAATTTAAAATTTGGTTTCAAGAAGATTTGTTTTCGAAGTTCTTTCGATCGTAGTTTCAGTTCCGTAGCTCCGATTTGACCGATTCTTTTTGCAAATCGAATCTCTTCAGTTTAACTTTCTGTTTGGATCTTCTTATTTGAGTTTTATCCTTGCATCAATGCTTGAGTGCTTACGTATGCTATTGTTTGTTTGCGATAGAATTTCCGGAGTGCGAAGCATGCTACTATGAGTCTCTAGGGTTTGTGGATCGTCAGCAAGGCAAGTAACACTTTGATCATATTTCTTTATTAACCAGTTTTTATGCATTAGTTACAATCCTCAAACACTGCATGATTAGGATGTGATGAACATGTGGGTATTGGGAAGTACATGATGAGGTAGAACCTATTGTCCTTTTGTTATCAAACCCTTGGGAGCTACTTCTACGCTATGCTTATATTGCCATGCTATGCTCGTAGACATGGATTGGGTTGAGTGTATCCATAACAGATGTGAGATTGTTAATTAATGGTTAACTTAAGGTGGCTACTTAAACACACATCTGGGTGGATTGGTTGCGGGCACCTGGGGATATACCAGTGTTGTCTTTGGTTCGCCACCCAGGCTCAAAGGGATCATAAGATTATTCATGCTAGAAACTTTCGTGTGCAGCCACAAGTATTATGGGCTCTAGCACAGTTAAGTATGTTGCATGACCTCTTTCAGTGGTACACTAGCATATGTAGGGGATGTAGGTTGGTACTGTCTACCCAGAGTAAAGAGTTAATGTTTCTGAAAGACTGTGTCTCGGTCATCCGTTTCTCAAACACCATGTAGTGCGAGAAATTCAACGGAGGAGATCGAGTCTTGTGGGGAAAAGTGCGCAAACCTCTGCAGAGTGTACAAACTAATCATGGTTAGCCATGTCCTTGGTTATGGACATCTTGAGTATCTGTTTCTTGGATTATCATGTTGATCTCATCACTCTAAATTAATTTGTTGGGTTGTTAATTACTTGTTTAATTGGGATTGAGATGGGGATTTTAAAATTCTCAATGTTTATCAACTACCATGATAGTTAAATAATATATATTCCTTTGTTCTAGGAAAAAATTGGCTTTTTGCAAAACATTATAACCATAGAGCCACCACCAGCCATATATGCATGTAGTGATAGCATTTATTCTGTTCATTGCTCTACTGTGTTGTATTGCCAGCATATTCCATGTGCTGACCCGTTTCGGGCTGCAACATATCATGTTATAGACTTTTCAGACAAAGAGTAAGGTGTGCTAGGTCCTTGTCATGCACTCAGCTATGCCGTTGGAGTTGATGGACTCACTTTATCTTCCAGGCCTTCCGCTGTTATCTTATTTAAATGGCCTTAAGCCACATTTATTGTAATAAGTTCTTTTTTTGAGACATTCGATGTAATAAGTGTGTGATTGCTCTTTGTTACAAATCCTTCAAGTACTGTGTGTGTCAGCATTACCGATCCAGGGATGACACTTATACACAGAGATTTGACCGTCTGAGGTCGGATCGCTGCACATGCTATCATCATAATAAATTTGCTCATCAAAACTTGGGGGACTAAAAATATCATCTTCATCAAACATGGCATCCCCAAGCTTGTGGCTTTGCCTATCATTAGCATCATGGATATTCAAAGAATTCATACTAACAACATTGCAATCATGCTCATCATTCAAATATTTAGTGCCAAACATTTTAATGCATTCTTCTTCTAACACTTTGGCACAATTATCGGAATCCTTATTTTCACGAAAGACATTAAAAAGATGAAGCATACGAGGCACCCTCAATTGTTTTCTTTTATAAACTAAACTAGTGATAAGACTTGAAACTAAAAGATTGAATTGCAAGATCTAAAGATATACCTTCAAGCACTAACCTCCCCGGCAACGGCGCTAGAAAAGAGCTTAGTTGACGGGGTGTTAGTGCCGCATACCTAGCCTCCCCAGCAACGACGCCAGAAAAGAGCTTGATGTCTACTACACAACCTTCTTCTTGTAGACATTGTTGGGCCTCCAAGTGCAGAGGTTTGTAGGACACTAGCAAATTTCCATCAAGTGGATGACCTAAGGTTTATCAATCCGTGGGAGGCGTAGGATGAAGATGGTCTCTCTCAAAAAACCCTGCAACCAAATAACAAAGAATCTCTTGTGTCCCCAATACAATGGTAAATTGTATAGGTGCACTAGTTCGGCGAAGAGATGGTGATACAAGTGCAATATGGATGGTAGATATAGGTTTTTGTAATCTGAAAATATAAAAACAGCAAGGTAACTAATGATAAAAGTGAGCACAAACGGTATTGCAATGCTTCGAAACAAGGCCTAGGGTTCATACTTTCACTAGTGCAAGTTCTCTCAACAATAATAACATAATTGGATCATATAACTATCCCTCAACATGCAACAAAGAGTCAGTCCAAAGTCACTAATAGCGGAGAACAAACAAAGAGATTATTGTAGGGTACGGAACCACCTCAAAGTTATCTTTTCTGATCGATCTATTAAAGAGTCCGTAGTAAAATAACACGAAGCTATTCTTTCCGTTCGATCTATCCTAGAGTTCGTACTAGAATAACACCTTAAGACACAAATCAACCAAAGCCCTAATGTCACCTAGATACTCCAATGTCACCTCAAGTATCCGCGGGTATGATTGTACGTTATGCATCACACGATCTCAGATTCATCTATTCAACCAACACAAAGAACTTCAAAGAGTGCCCCAAAGTTTCTACTGGAGAGTCAAGATGAAAACGTGTGCCAACCCCTGTGCATAAGTTCACAAGGTCACAGAACTTGCAAGTTGATCACCAAAACATACATCATGTGGATCACGTGAATATCCCATTGTCACCACAGATAAGCACATGCAAGACATACATCAAGTGTTCTCAAATCCTTAAAGACTCAATCCGATAAGATAACTTCAAAGGGAAAACTCAATCCATTACAAGAAGGTAGAGGGGGAGAAACATCATAAGATCCAACTAAAATAGCAAAGCTTGCGGTACATCAAGATCGTGCCGAATCAAGAACACGAGGGAGAGAGAGAGATCAAACACATATCTACTGGTACATACCCTCTGCCCCGAGGGTGAACTACTCCCTCCTCGTCATGGAGATCGCCGAGATGATGAAGATGGCCACCGGTGATGATTCCCCCTCCGGCAGGGTGCCGGAATAGGGTCCCAATCGGATTTTGGTGGCTAAAGAGGCTTGCGGCGGCCGATCTAGGTTTCTTTTCGGGGGTTTCTGTATTTATAAGAATTTTTGGCGTCGGCCTCACGTCAGGGGGGGTCTCCGAGTCGTCCACGAGATAGGTGGACGCGTTCAGGGGGTAGGGCACGCCCTCCACCCTCGTGGATGGCTCAGGACTCTTCCGGCCCAACTCTTTTACTTTGGGCTTCTTTTGGTCCATAAAATATCCACAAAAATTGGCGGGTCAATTGGACTCCGTTTGGTATTCCTTTTCTGTAAAACTCAAAAACAAGGAAAAAACAGTAACTGGCACTGGGCTCTAGGTTAATAGGTTAGTCCCAAAAATCAAATTAAACAGCATATAAATGCATATAAAACATCCTAGATGGATAATATAATAGCATGGAACAATAAAAAATTATAGATACGTTGGAGACGTATCATAGATGCAGTTTTGAACACTACACTTGTCATCATAATTTGGGAAAATTATGAAAAAATTGAGCTAGGTTGTGATTACCGTTTAATAATAGGAAAGAAGTTTCACCTCGATGAGTAGCTTCTCTATGCACGAAAAGCATGTATGGAATCCAACAACTTGATCTAGATTGGGGCCAATATATTTTATTGCCAAGATCTTCACTATGCGCTTAGACTGGGTCAAGCTTGTGGGAATCATTTTCTGGATGACAGTCGTAAATACATCAAGAAGAAATTTAAAATTGTGAATTTCAAAAAGACGGAGAAGAAGATGAGTGTTCTACCTGAACGATTGCGGATGCAATAAAGAGTTCGGAGAATTTGGCAGACGAGTAAACCAACACTGTCAATTTCGGAGCGTCAATGACCCTGATTTTTGTTGGACCTTCTAGATCAGATACAAACAATCTCTGAAGGAAAGGCACATTCTCAATGACCATAACGCGGAACAGCTGGAGTGATCTCTTCCCAATTGATGTCTTGTTGTGGGGCCAGCAAGACAGATAAATCCATCGGAGATTCGTCGAGGCGATGTGGAGGCTAATGAACCCATGGATCTGCTGAAGACGAAGGTACTCAAGCATAGTGCAGCTGCAGAGCAGGTGCTCCATAGCCTTCTTCGAGATGCCAATGTCGAAGAGGTCGAGCTGCTTGAGTTGAGGGAGAGGAAGGGCGGGCGCGGCATTAATCTAGGGAAAATAGCAGGAGTTGAAGCTGGTGCCGTGCAACGTTGGTGTGAGGCGGAGCACGGACAGTGGCAGAGAGCGACATCGTCCAGCTTCAAAGCTGAGCTGCTCGAGCTGATCTAGGGTGGGGGATAAGAACCACTCATCGAACTTGGCTTGGACCTTGCAGTTGGTACTGAACATGCGGATGTCAAGGCGTCTGGCTAGCCGAGGGTGCAATCCCCGTCGCAGAGGCAGCTCTCGATGGTGAGGTTGAGGGGGACGCAGCGCCAGAGGGGGCGCCACCGTCAGGAGAGCAGGGTGGTCCGCACGGCAGATTTGGTGGGGAGAAGGACGAGGATGACAAGCAGCATGTCATCGGGGATGCTGATGATGAAGTCGAGGCTCGCAGGATGCAGTTTTGGCTCGAGCTGCCTCCGCTTGTTGGCTGTCTCGCCGTCCATCTCAGCCGGCGGCGACGCCAGTGTACACGTGTGCTGGTGTGTGTTGTGTGCTGGGTGTGCGTGAGTGCGTCCTTCTGTGCATGCCGCCGCGCAGTGGTGAATTGTGCGCGAGTGCGTCCTTCACACGGAAGAAGAGTGCGCTCAATTTACTAGCGTGCGGGGGTGCTACCTCGAGTGGTTTCAACTTTGTTTACTTCACCGCGTGTCGGATGGGCCTCTAGTTTACTTATTTTCACCCACTGCCACATGGGCCAGCACACGAAGATAGAGAACACGAGCTGACAAGGCAGCATGTGGACTGGTTGACCAGTCAACTAAACAATATACTGAGCTATACGCTGACACAGTGACTGTATTATCCCTCGGTATAGAGAGTTTGAGTGAGAGGGGAGGCCCATGAGAGATAGTAGAGAGAGAGAAAGAGCTACTCCCTCCGTTCGATAATGTAGTGCCTACATTTTTTTAAAGTCAAACTTTTGAAACTTTGACCAAGTTTATAAAGAAATTACTTATATCTACAATACCAAAGATAAATTATAGTATGAAGTAAGTACATGTTGTGATGAATCTAATGATCGTTCGAGATGTAAATGCTTTCCTCCACATATACCTGGTCAAACTTTTCTGAGGTTTGACTTTTCAAAATATCCATATGCTTATGGATGTGAGAGAGTACCTAACTAAAGAGAGAGAGAGAGAGTCTTTGTGTGAAATAGAACGAGTGACTGAAAAAACGTGTGTGTGTGTGTGTGAAAGAGACATGGACAACACACGATAAAAGTAGACAAAAAGCATTTGTGTCTTATGCAAACATATCACACATGCATCTTCGACAGCGGAAGCAAGGTGAGGAGATAGTGTGTGGTTGTTTGCAACCTAGAGGGAAAGACCCCTAGCATGTGGCCAAGAGGGGTCTGACAAAGAAGGGAGATAGGTCAAGAGAGACGTACGGAGAGAATGCAGACATGGGGATGAGAGAGTGTATGTTTGTCATAGAGAGATCCCGTGGAGATCGTGATGGGACTACATGGGTGGGAGATCGAGTGTCAAGGTGTGTGCACGATAGAAGATACCCCGAGAGATATCGAGATAGACGTATGGAGGGAAGGAGACAATACGTGTGTTCCTGATGGCTAGTGAGGGATAGTCATATTTAGGGGGGGAGTGCGTGCGCCTATGATGGAGCGAGGGATTATGGTACTTAGGGGGGTGCGTGTCACATAGAGAGAGAACAATGGCGGAGAGTGTTAGATGGGTCTATGTAGCACGAGCGAGACTGTGTATGTGTGAACCAGGGAGATATAAAAATTGAGAGAGATAGAGGAGCCCTGATAAGGCTGAGTGGTGCGTTAGATAGCCGAGAGGGGGAAAGAGATATTCCATCCGCTCGATAATGCAGTGTATATAATTTTTTTAGAAGTTGAACTTTGGAAACTTTGACCAGGTTTACGCAAATATTATTTATATCTACAATACCAAAGATACATCATACAAAACTACATCTCATGATGAATCTAATGATATATGTTTGCCGTTCTAGATGTAAATGTTTTTCTCCACGTACATGGTCAAACTTTGTGATGTTTGACTTTTCAATAAATCTATATGCTATGGACTGAAGACAGTGCCTAAGTCGAGAGAGCTCAAGTGCGTGTGGAGGAGAATGAGTGAGTGTGCAAAAATAGTATGTGTGTGAAAGAGAAAGGGATAACAATGATAAATTAGAGAGAGAGTGTGTGTGTGTGTGTTCGTTTCTTATGCAAACATATCACGCATGCATCTCCGAGATAGAAAAGCGAGGTGAGGGGATACACGAAGATAGCTAGTGTGTGATTGTTTGCAATGGAGAGAGACACCCCTATAGCACATGTCCAATAGAGGTCTGGCCAAGAAGGAACAAAGGTCAAGAGGGACGCATGGAGAAGATGGACGCATGGGGAGGGAGAGAGAGTGTGTTTGTCATAGAGAGATCCCCTCGATATCGTGAGGGGACTATATGGGTGGGAGATCAAGGGACGAGGTGCGTGTGCTATAGAAAGATGCCCCGAGAGAAATTGAGATAGACCATCCACATGTTTGTGATGGAGACTAAGAATTAGCTAGTCATATACATATAGGGGGGACTGCGTGTGCCTACAATTGAGTGAGAGACCATCATACTTGGCTAAGCATGAGATTGTGTGTGTGCGTGTGAGATGGAGAGAGATAGAGTTTTAGATGGGTCTATCGAGTGCGAGTGAGATATGCATGTGTATGTGTGACCCAGGGAGATGGAGAGTTTGAGAGAGAGAGAGAGAGAGAGGGAAGAGCTCCAAGACGGCAGAGTGGTGCGTGAGAGAGTTACGAGCAACGAGCCAGGGAATTTGTGTGCGTACGATTTGTGCTCCCAATATATTTAGCTTGGACTAGAGAATTGTACATAGTGTGCGAGAGAGACCTATACATGGAGTATATATGCATGCGAACTAGAAAGACCCCCCTGAGGGAGTCCTGGACTAAGGGGTCCTCGGGCGTCCGACCTGATTGACATGGGCCAGACTAATGGGGTGTGAAGATACAAGACCGAAGACTCTCACCCTTGTCCGGATGGGACTCTCCTTGGCGTGGAAGGCAAGCTTGGCATCCGGATATGAAGATTCCTTTCTCTGTAACCAACTTTGTACAACCCTAGTCCCCTCCGGTGTCTATATAAACCGGAGGGTTTCGTCCATAGGGACGATCATAATCATACAAGCTAGACTTCTAGGGTTTTAGCCATTACGATCTCGTGGTAGATCAACTCTTGTAATATTCATATTCATCAAGATCAATCAAGTAGGAAGTAGGTTATTACCTCCATAGAGAGGGCCCGAACCTGGGTAAACAACGTGTCCCCTGTCTCCTGTAACCATCGACCTTAGACGCACAGTTCGGGACCCCCTACCCGAGATCCGCAGATTTTGACACCGACATTGGTGCTTTCGTTGAGAGTTCCACTGCGTCGTCCTCAAGAGGTTCGATGGCCCCGTCAATCATCTACAACAATGCTGTCCAGGGGGAAGTTTTTCCCCCCGGACAGATCTTCGTATTTGGCGGCTTCGCACTTTGGGGCAACTCTCTTGGCCATCTAGAACAGATCGACAGCTACGCCCCTGGCCATCATGTCAGGTTTGGAAGCTTGAACTACGTTGCTGATACCCATGGAGACTTGATCTTCGATGGGTTCAAGCCCACGGCAGTCACTCCCTGCCACCGCGATGAGCATGACCTAAATATGTCATCAGACCATACCCAGGAGATAGCACCTGTGAGTGCTCCGGCCCTAGATCCGGAGCAGATTGCGCCATCCAAGGATGGGAAGCTCATCCCCGCCATGGGAGCCGTAGACTCAGCGGCACTGGAGCCACACACAGACCCAACCTCGAACATGACGTGCGTCACCAGAATCTCGGATTCGTCTCCGGCCACAGGTTCCGAACTACGCGCGCTCGCGTCCGTCGAGCCCGATCAGGCGTCGGTCGTCAAATTCAGCACCGCAGACATCTTCCGGCACTCACCTTTAGGCGATGTGCTGAACTCATTAAAAACCCTCTCCTTAGCAGGGGACTCGCAGTCGAATTATATCCAGTTCGAACTAGGGGTTGATGACGGGGAATTTCGCTTCCCACCCACCTCCCACTTCGTAGCCACCGTCGAGGACTTAACCGACATGCTCGATTACGGCTCCGAAGACATCGACGGTATGGACGACGATGCCAGAGAGGAGGAGGCCCAAAACTCGCCGTTTACCGGACACTGGACGGCCACCTCCTCGTATGACGTGTACATGGTGGATACACCCAAAGAGAATAGCGGCGATGACAAGGAAGACCCAGTCGAGGATAAACCTCCTGATATACAACCAAAGCGCCGACGTCAGCGCTGCCGCTCCAAGGCACGCCGTGGAAAACGCAGCAATACCGGCACAGGAGAAAACAATACACCGAACGATGCCGAAGACAATGAAGACCCCGTTGAGACAACTTCCGAACTGGACAAACGGGAAGACGGGCAAGTTAGCCCTGATGAACAGGCCATAAACAAAGACTCGGAGGACAGTAATTATCTTCCGCTCTCTGAGGATGAGGTGAGCCTCGGCAACGAGGGTTTTATCGTGCCTGAGGAACTCCTCAAGCAAGAGCGCTTCAAGCGCTGGCTAATAGCCACTTCAAGGAGCCTGAAAAAGAAGCAGCGACAGCTTCAAGCTGACCAAGATCTGCTCAACGATAGTTGGACTCATGTCCTGGCAGCCGAGGAAATGGCCCGGAGCACCCAGCCAAAAGTTATCTGAAGCGCAAATTGCTACCTCAGCTCGATGACGAGGTGCTGGAGCCCATACCATCATCACGCAATGCGGCTGACTGAGCACCACGTGGCCGTGACAAAGCGACAACTCAAGCCGAACACCAGCCCGTACTACCTCACCCTAAAGGCATAGATAAAACAGCTCGGGGACATACATATGACCTGCGGTAGGACTTGGACAGTATAGCAGGTCAGAACAGATCGATCTATGGATCGCGGGGGCGTGCCCCGACACGTGACAATGGCTATCTAGCCGGACGCAACATTCATAATCACGTCCGGGCCGAAAACCGCAGACGAACTCCATCCGAGCTACGTCGCGACGTGGCCCGATATAGAGGCGTCGCACACCCCCTTTGCTTCACTGACGAGGTAATGGAGAACGAATTCCCAGAAGTGTTTAAACTCGTAAACATCGAATCATATGATGGGACAACAGACCCTGCGGTATGGATCGGGGATTTTCTTCTCCAGATTCATATGGCTCGCGGTGATGATCTCCATGCCATCAAATACCTCCCACTAAAACTCAAAGGACCAGCTCGGCACTGGTTGAACAATCTGCCCGAAGACTCCATCGGCAGCTGGGAAGACTTGGAAGAAGCCCTCCTTGACAACTTCCAAGGTACATATGTTCGACCTCCGGATGCCGACGACTTAAGTCTCATAATTCAACAGCCCGGAGAGTCAGCCAGGAAATTCTGGACTAGGTTCTTAACGAAAAAGAACCAGATCGTTGACTGTCCGGATGCCGAAACCCTAGCGGCCTTTAAACATAGCATCCGAGACGAATGGCTCGCCCGACACCTCGGCGAAGAAAAGCCGAAGTCCATGGCAGCCCTCACGGCGCTTATGACCCGCTTTTGCGCGCGCTAAGATAGCTGGCTAGCCCATAGCAATAACAATGCAAGTGAACCTGGCACTTCGGAAGCCAAAAATAGCAACGGCAAGCCCCGACGCAACAGACACAAGTGTCGAAGCAACGGTGATAATACCGACGACACGGCGGTCAACGCCGGATTCATTGGCTCCACGTCCGGCCAGCGGAAGAAGCCGTCCAAAAGGAACAATTCGGGCTGATCCAGCTTGGACTGCATACTCAATCGTCCATGCCAGATACACGGCACCCCCAATAAACCAGCCAACCACACCAACAGGAGTTGCTGGGTTTTTAAACAGGCCGACAAGATAAATGCCGAAAACAAGGAGAAGGGGTCGCAAAGCAAGGGCGATGACGAGGAGCCCCGTCCACCGAACACAGGGGGACAGAAGAAGTTTCCCCCTCAAGTCAAAACGATGAACATGATATACGCTACCCATATCCCCAAGAGGGAGCGCAAGCGCGCGCTCAGGGACGTCTACGCGATAGAGCTAGTCGCCCCAAAACCGAACCCATGGTCATCCTGTCCGATCACTTTCGACCGCAGGGACCATCCGACTAGCATCCGCCACGGTGGGTCTGCCGCACTGGTCCTCGACCCAATAATCGATGGATTCCACCTCACGTGAGTCCTCATGGACGGGGGCAGCAGCCTTAACTTGCTCTATCAGGATATGGTGCACAAAATTGGCATCGATCCATCAAAGATCAAGCCCACAAAAACAACCTTTAAAGTAGTTATACCAGGTGTAGAGGCTCGTTGCATGGGCTCAATCACACTGGAAGTTGTCTTCGGGTCCCCGGACAACTTCAGAAGCGAAGAGTTGATCTTCGATATCGTCCCCTTTGTTGTGGCTATCACGCACTGCTCGGACGAAACGCATTCGCTCGATTTAATGCGGTGCCACACTACGCTTATCTGAGGCTCAAGATGCCCGGACCACGCGGGGTCATAACAGTAAATGGAAACACGGAGCGTTCCCTCCATACTGAAGAACACACCACGGCCCTGGCAGCGGAAGTACAGAGCGGCCTTTTAAGGCAGAATTTTAATTCAGCGGCCAATCGCCCGGACACTGTCAAACGAGTCCGGATTACTCCGCAGCTTGACAGTCCGGCTCGTCAGGAGTCAGACTAGCATTTCAGCCTCCATCTCTGTCCTGACCAAATGACGGCATACGTACCGCGGGTACATAACTACACACTCAATATATCATGGGCAGAGATGGAGGCATAACCAGTCTGTGGTCCACAATACGGCTTCGACCTTCCCCAGACACACATACTTTCACTTTTCTTTTTATCCTTTTCAGGTTTCTTTTTCCATAGGCCCCTAGCAGCGGTCTGGTCATCGGTCCTTTCGAAGGACGGATACACCAAGGCAGCAACTAGTACAGATGCGTGGGGGGATTTCTGGATGTCACCCTCGACGGTCATTCTACCTGTTTTCAGTACCCACACGCAAGCTCCTCCCTTGATCTTGGCATGTCAAATAGCCCGTGTTCTTCTCACACTATTTGTACAAATACGCTTTGACGTATTAATCTAATTATAATGAAAACTATTTGCGGCCCAACTTGTGTGGCACTAGCTTACAACTTCATTTTTTTCGTTATTTTTATCGATCGCACACGTGCACTCTGGTATGCTTTAATTTGCCAGGGGCTTCACTACGCTCCATACTATGGCAACAAAGTCCGAACACTTTTACAGTATAGTTCGGCGCCCCGAATTTTAGCATATATGCATTGGCTCCGAATCATGTCTTTGGTCAATAGTTGGGTTGCCCGGCTCCTGTGACTACTACCTTACGTTCCGCTCTATCCGCTAGGGTTGTAAAGGGAGAACTACTGCGATTGTGTCCTGGTTTATCCAGATGAGCACCTCAGTAGAGAAAGCCGAAAACTGACTGTCATGATGCGGCGTGAGCCGGTCAGCTGTTCGGAGGTTACAAATCTTTTGCAATTTTTTCCGCATTGTGCAACGGATCGGCCTCAGTCCGATCAGGTGTTTACAGCACCCTAGTAAGGTTTAAATGCTAACTAGGGGCTGCGCCTACATTTTTATTGTCAAACTCCGATGGCTAAGTGAGGGTGATAAAGCCACATAGTCCGATTGCCTGGTTCTTTGCGCTAAACACCTCCTTCAAGGACCAAATTTTTGGATCAAGAGTGTTTAGATTCCATCCCGAACACCCCCGTACTACCTACGTGGGGGCTGAAGCCGACGACTGGCCAACTCTCAGATTTAATAAAAACGGCCGCACAGGAGGTAAAATTTTAATAATAACAAGCATTATATTACATAAACAGCTTTGTTCCACCATACATGATAGGATAACATGAAAGTATTTCATTAAAAATAATGTCCTTAGAACCATGCTCCGCTACAGTGCGGGATCCCTCTAGGACATCTTCAAAATAACGTTCTGGCGTGCGATACTCCTTGCCAGCGGGCGGCCCCTCGGTCGCTAGCTTGACGGCATTCATCTTCCCCCGCTGCACCTTGACGCGGGCGAAGGCCATCCGCGCACCCTCGATGCAGACCGACCGCTTGATGATGTCAAGCCGAGGGCAGACATTGACCAGCCGCTTCACGAGCCCGAAGTAGCTGCTGGGTATAGCTTCGGTAGGTCACAGCCAGATTATTAAATCCTTCATGGCCAGTTCGGCCACCAAATGCAGTTCGACCAGTTGTTTTATCTGGTCTCTAAAGGGCACCAGATGTTCTGGCGCAAGGTATTGCGACCATAACAACTTCTCCGTCGAGCTCCCCTCTTTGGCTCAAAAGAAATCTGCAGCGTCGGCTACACTGCGCGGCAAATCCGCAAACGCTCCTGGAGGACTCCAAATCCGAGTTAGTAAGAGATACCTCTTCTTCACATATTTGCTCTGCATAATGAAGGCCTTACCCGCCGCAATCTTCTTGGCCTCTTGAATCTCCTGGAGAGCGCCCTGGGCTTCAACCCGGGCATCTTGTGCACTTTGGTGAGCCTTGGCGAGTTTGGTCTTTTGATCCGCAATATTGCGCTCCAAGGACTCGCATTTCTTGATGGCATCCTGGAGCTCTTGCTGGACCTCACCGACCCTGGCCTCGTGCTTTTCGCGGGCGGCTTGTTCCTTGGCCGCTCTCTCCTCGGCCTCGGCCAGCGCCTTCTTGAGGGTCTCTACCTCGGTCGCCGCTCCTAACAAATGCCATGGCACTTTGGTCAACACAAATAATTTATCCTTTCTGGATATACATCAGGTCATTACATACCTTGATTGTCTTCCAGCGGTTTTTCCACACGGCCGAGCTCTTCCTCGGTCCGCTCCAGACTCTGCTTCAGTCCGGAGACGTCAGCAGCATGAGAAGTCGCAGCCAGCAACAACGCCTGCTTATTCACATAGACATGTCCAGTTAGTCTCCTGCGAATGTTATTCGATCTTGTGTCCAGCTTTTCTTTCCGAACACCAGACAGAGTCTCAGGGGTAACTGTCTACACTGTGACATTCTTCTTACACAATTACGCCGCTTACCTCAAAGCCTCTCAGCAGGCTGGTGCAGGCTTCGGTCAGTCCGCTCTTAATGGACCAAACCTTCTCAACCACCGTACCCATAAGGATACGATGTTCCTCAATAATGGAAGCACCTCGAAGTGCTTCCAGTAGAGTATCCGGTGCCTCTGGTTGGACAGAGGTCACCGGCAGAATTAGCACACCTCCTTCTTTTGAAGGAGGCTGCTTGCCTGAATCCGGAGCTGCACAGGCTTCCGGAATGGTATTCGACTGAGGGTCGCACTGGATACGGTCCCCATCACCAGTTTCCAGGGGGATTTGCTCCCCCATGTGTCCGGCGGACGAGGTTTCGCCCTCAGGTGCCGCCCTGATGACCTCCTGTGTCTCTCCCTGGCCTGGGATCCTTCGGGACAACACCTCGGTGTCATCCATGGCCCTGGGAGAGGAGGCCACTGGAAGGGACCCGCTGTCCATGACCTTCGGGTCTAGCGAATTCCCCAAAGATAAGGATCGCTCGAGGTCGGAACGAGCCGGACTGCAATTGCGTGGTTCAACACGTTAAAACTATGAAGTAAAGAGGCTGATATATAAATGCGTCAGGGTCTTTGAGTACTCACGATCCGGCCAGGGGCTTATCTCAGGGGCGCCGCTCTGGGCTGCTGTCGATGTCCCACGCGGAGTAATCCGCGAGGGAGACCTTCCCCTTCTTGGATGCCTCTGCCTCCAGTTTTGTGGAGGCCGCCCTCTTCTTCCTCCCCCCTCAGGGGGAGAGTTGCTCTCCTCCTCCTCATCTCCTCGGCATTACAGGAGTGAGTTTTGGTGTCTTCAAGACACCACGTCCGAAGCGCCCTTGCAGCAGAGACCGCTTCTGGTCTCCATGGCCTTTTTCTTGGCCTTCTTCTCCAGCGCTTGGTAGGGCGCCGGAACCAGCATCTTCGTCAGGCACGGGATAGCTGGGTCTTCGAGCAGCGGAGCCGCACACCGGATACCCTCCGCCTTCTTTCTCTAGCCCTAAAAAGTTAAACGGGAAAGCTTAGGCATCTTCTCAGATATGCAGGCGAAGGATATACCGCGTAATATGGAGAACTCACCGGACTAGCTGGATGAGTCAGGTCATGACCACAATCCTCGGTCGTTTCTGGCCATGTCTGGTTTCCCTTGAATAGCACCTTCCAGATATCTTCGTGCATGGTGCCAAAGAATTGTTGCAAGGTCTGGTGCTTGGCCGGATCAAACTCCCACAAATGGCAGGTTCGGCGTTGGCAGGGAAGGATCCGGCGAACAAGCATCACCTAGATCACGTTGTCGAGCTTAACGTTCTTGTCCACCATGCTCCTGATACGTGTCTGCAGCAGCGTCAGCTCATCTGACGAAGCCCAGTCTAGACCCTTCTCTAGCAGGGAGGTGAGCCGCATTGGGGCCCCGGACTTAAATTCGGGAGCCGCGGCCCAGGTGGTGTCACGAGGCTCTGTGACGTAGAACCACAGCTGTTGCCACCGCTTTACGGACTCTACAAAGGTACCTTTGGGCCATGTAACATTGGGCATCTTGCTCACCATGGCACCTCCGCACTCAGCGTGTTGACCATCCACCACTTTCGGCTTCATGTTGAAAATCTTGAGCCACAGTCCGAAGTGGGGTGGCATGCGGAGGAAGGCCTCGCACTCGACAATAAATGCCGAGATGTTGAGGAAGGAGCTGGGGGCCAGATCATGGAAATCCACCCCATAGTAGAACATAAGCCCGCAGACGAATGCATGGAGGGGAAATCCCAATCCGCGGACAAAGTGAGGGATGAACACTACCCTTTCATGGGGCTTTGAGGTGGGGATGATTTGCCCCTTGGCCGGAATCCGATGAGAGATTTCCTTGGCTAAGTACCCGGCCTCCCGGAGCTTCGTGATGTCTTTCTCCTTGACGGAGGAGACCATCCACTTGCCCTGCGCTACGGATCCGGACATGATCGAAGTGCTTTCTTGAGGGGGAAGAGATGAGGACTTGGGCGCTGGAGCTCGAGAATGGGGGCAGAGAGAGAGAAGGTGTGGGTGAAAGGGGGTGAATCCTTATCCCGTTATAAAGGCAGCGAATATCAAGCGCCAACCCACTCGCCTTAAAACTCGATTGTTTTGCAAGGGCCGCTGTCGGTGTACAAAAATAGGGGCACGCTTTTGTACCCCTTTACCTGTGCACAGGCAGTCGGAGCCGCGCCCACGACCGCACCACGCAGAGCAGGGGAGGTGAGCCAAGGTAAGACCGAAGCCCAAGACAATCAAAGCAACGCCAAGGCCAAGACCACAAAGAGCAGAGGGACGAAGCAGGTTCCCCCGGCAAGACCCTTGCCGGGAGGCCTCAGCGGCACCGGCAAGACCCTTGTCTGGACAGCTCGCCCCACACCAATAGGGCGAGCCACCCTTGAGCCCACGACCCCCGACGCCGTCATCAACATGGGGCCAGGGCTCGGGAAGGCACCTCTGTGGTGGCATGCAGATCTTTGTGAAGACATATTCAAGATCAGACGATGTCACGACCGGTTTTTCAATAAAAATATTTATTGAGACCAATCCCTTTTACGGACCAGTAAAGAAGAATTTCTTTTCACTGGTAGACAATATCTTGGTCATAGAAGAAAATACCAGGAGTACTGAATATAATACAAGGTTGAGCGGAGACTGCCCAACAATTTATTACAAGCGCGCCGATAAAACATAACGGCGGATAGGGTGGCATAACTACTAACTTACGATAGGAGTGGTGGTGGGAATATCACCGCGATGTGGGTGATATGACTCCTGAAAACTAACAACTCTTTGAGCGTCGGAGTGAGGCTCGAGGAGACTTATTGCGGGTGGCGGAAGCGTATATAATACAAGTGACCAATATCCAGGATCGCACGGGACTAATTGGGATTCCTCTTGGCGTCGGACTCACTATCAAACTCTTCATCCATGAAATCGCCTTCGTCAACATCTGGCCAAATCAACAAGCCAGGTGAGTACTATGAAAGTACTCGCAAGACAGTTCGGACATAAGATATAACAAATGTAAACATGATGCATATGAACAGATTAATTAGTGCACTCAGACATAGAAATAATAATGCATGGGAAATAAAAGAGAAGTCGGGCGGTAGTCCTCCCGAAATCCCAAAATAAATACTGGGTGCCAAACAAGGGTCTGAATGACTCCTCGAGAGGAAAATGCAAGAATAATGATGCCGCAGTCGGGCGTCAGGGCGACACCACATAAAGGGCTTATAATAGAAAATAAAAGACAGTGCGTGCCACAGTCGGACGTCTGAGCGACATCACATAAAGGGCTTATATCAAAAGTAAATAACAAACATGCCTCAGTCGGATGTCTAAGCGACATCACATAAAAGGCTTATATTGAAAATAAATGACAAACGGGCCACAGTCGGACGTCTGAGCGACATCACATAAAGGGCTTATATCAAAAGTAAATAACAAACATGCCACAGTCGGACGTCTGAGCGACATCACATAAAGGGCCTCGTAACTTAATATCTCAGTAGCTCAAGAAATTAAATCATATCAAGGGAAATAATCAGATATGAGATAAACAACAGAGGTTAGTCCATCCACAGGAATAACGTTCAACGAAGTTTACTGCTCAAGCTTATTTATCGGGGAAAGAGTATACCATGAGGATTTGACACAGACATGGATACACTAATCACGATACTTGACCATGGATACGATGACTCGGAAGGATTTGACTCTGCAGAGTTTGTACTTTAACCACAGCCAACGGATTTCAGTAGTCACGGGGACTAGTTCCGTTTACGGTGTTTTGGAAGAAACACATCTAACCAGTACACACCCATTGAACATTCCGAAGCCAGGAATCACCCTCGGCAATGTTCAAGAAAAACCTTGAGACGGGGAGGCTACAACCTCGCGTAGCATGGGATCAAATTTCTATACGCGCGCTCTAAGGGGTGCCCCCCTCTCGGTCCCAACCGGAAACACCCATGCCCCCTGACCGGATGACTGGCTTTAATCCAGGGCCATGGAACCATCATCCAGCCCCTCTATTTGGTGTGTACACGGAAAGAGGTTACCAACTTACTAAACCGCATTCTGGCAGAAAACATGTGGTAGCACGGAAAGGGAAAGAACGATAACGTGACTCCGTCCACGTTAACGTTGGAATTTATCGGATGACGTAAGGCTGGCATGCCACAACAGTACCACCTTACTGCCCTTCCTGTCACCACATGACTAGGCCATCTCTCCTCAGAGATCATAGTAACTTCGGAACACACGGGTAGTTGCCTCACATGCAACGAGATACTCACCGATGCTCATATGTCATGCACAACCTTTCACGCAAACATGCAAAACACCTATCATATCAAAGGTTCAAACATGCTTGCCTGGTTCGGAGAAGTCGGAGTCTAGCTCGGCGAAGTTCGCGGCTCCGTCACCTCTTCCGGAACCTACGGTATAGCGGAAATGCATACTAACGTGAAAACCAACGCGTGCATAAAAGTTGTCTCAATTTTTTTTCAAATAAATCCTATGAAAAACTAGACAAAAATATAAGACTGTCAGAAAAAGAATCACTCAAAAATCACTTTTTATTTAAAAGTTATAAGGGTTTTTGTCCAGGGACCAATCTGTGATGAAACAGAAAATATCCAGGGACTCAACTGAGAAAGCAGAAAACGGTTCGGAGTAAAAGACGTCAGCCCAAATAGAAAACGCACTTGCCCGAAGGCGCCAACAGAAAACGCTTTGGGAGAGAAAGAAAGAGAGGCTGACGTGGGGGTCCCACATGTCAGGTTTAAACACCTCGCCGGCGCCCGAAGCCTGCAGTGGTCGCCGGCGTCGAACCACGGCGAGTCAGGGAGATCGGAGTGTACCAAGAGGTTCAGCGTGTCGTTCCGCGTCGGTGGGTGGTGGACTTGGTCGTCGGAGAGCACCACGTCGACGGCGACACTTTCTCCGGCGGACGGCGGCTCGGGTGATGGTGGAGAACTCCGGTGGCGTGCTGCAAACTCCGAATTGAAGCGCGGGTCAGAAGGAGTGATGCACTAGAGAGCTACTGGCAAGAGCTTAGGGTTAGGGATGCACGCACGGGAGCGAATCGAGCTGGATCCCGTGGCGGGTCACGGTGGCCGGAGTTGAGGAAGAAGGCTCCCTCGGGGCTCTTCCAGTGGCTAGGCGGGGTCTTGGTGGAGTGCAGAGGTTGTGTGGGTTCTAGTTGGAGCTCGGGGCCTCTATTTATAGGCGATTCGAGAGGGTGGCCGTGAACGGAAAATCTCCAGCGAGCGATTACGGCGAGGCAGTGGCTTGGCAGAGGGTTTAGGTGGCCAGGCAGCATCAGTGGGAGTTACTGGTCCCGTTCCACTCCTAAACTCGGTCGGTCTTGGCGTAATGGCGCTGGTCCACGGCGGGGTGGCCGTACGGGCACGACGGCAGCAGCGAGCGCGCTCCCCGCCCAGCGGTTCACGACGAGGGTGGCAGCGCGCACTGGGGAGTGGAAGACCACGCGGCGGCCTCCGGTGGATTGGGCGGCGCTGGGCGGCGCCGTCTGCGCTGCGCCTCTCTCTGGCGGCTGCAAAGCCGCCGCTGGCGTCGGTCACGGGGCGGCGCACCTCCTCCAGCTCGTCGCCGACGCCCGCAACCTTCCAGGCGCTCGTGCGGTGCAGAGGACAAAGGGGAGGGGACAGGAAACACGGCGACGCCGGGGCACTGGCGAGATCGACAACAGACACTGAAGAAACGACAGTAGTTTCAGTCACTGTTAACTGAACTTAACTGATCCTTATAGAAACAGTGTCCAGCAGGTGTTCGATGAAATGATTTGGTAAGAAGAAAATTTTTCCTGGAGCTGGGACTTGGTGAGGTGACCTCTCAATGCACCCAGAGGCTGCATGATTTTTCTCAGATTTTTAGGAGAAGGATTTGAATGAATTTCATCAAATTTGGCAAATCTTGTCCAAACTTGCAGCAGGTGTAGTTTGAAAAATTTGAACTGAAGACCAGTGGATCTTCATGGATCTTGGTTGAGGGTTCAAAAGACTAGCTAGGGAAATTGGTTTGGGGGCAAAAATCAAAACAGAAAGGGTAGCTCCCTTGTAAATCTCCAAGAGCTAGAATAGAAGGCAGAAATTGTTTTTGATAAGAACTAAAATGGAAATAAATATATGGAGAGGTTCAACTTGCTGGATTTGAAGTAAATCATGATCCAAAGATGAGGAAAGGCTTAAGAGAGTGGATTTGCACTATGGTCATGGCAAGACAGATTTTTTTGAAAGAGGAAAATGATCATTCCAAAAGCTATAGGGCTTTTCAAAGGAATTTTCAAAAGACATTTTTCCAAGTGAGAAGCATCTTGGTTTGAGTCCAAATAAAAGGAAAACCTCCAAGACAAACAAAATCAAGTCTTGGGTAAATCCAAATAAAACTCTTGCCATAAATAAAATATTTTGAGAGGGAGGGTTCTTTTGAAGAAAAATTTAAATCACCTCCCTCAAGTCAAATATTTTTTTTTTGAAAAGGCCAAATAAAATTTTGGGTGTCACAGACGAGGATTAGAAGACGACGATCCTCGGCAAGATCCTTGCCGAGGAAGGCCGCCAGACCACGGCAAGATCCTTGCCGGGGACGACAACGCGCCACGGCAAGACCCTTGCCGGGCCACCCGGCATGGCCCTCGCCAAGGACGCCAGCGGGGCCACCACCAGGCCCGCGCCAACCAAGCTTCCACCATTCACATGGAGCTGCCAGCCCAACCAGCTGGGCGGGCACCTACGTGGCAACATGCAGCTCCCAGGCCAACTCATCGAGCGCCTACGTGGCGGCATGCATATCTTCTTGAAGGCTCCACCACCGCGCCACCTCAGCTGCCTGGCTGCCTACATGGCACCACGCACCTCATTGGCCAGGGCGCGTGTCAAGGCGAGGAGGTGCGGCGACGGACGGGACGGGCCTCGCCCCCATCCCCAATAAAGCAAGGGGACACCTACACTACGCATTAAATGCGTCTTGTCCTGTAATACGAGCGATAAGCTCAGAGCACTGTACGCCTTTCCACCTCCTGTGTGTCACTGTGGCAGCCCCTTCCAACTATAAAAGGAGGCCCATGGTATACTAGAGAGGGATTCGGCTCTTTCGAACCACGCACTGACCACAGCTAGTTCGAGAGCTCAAGAACTCTCAGAAATACACCCACCAAAGCAGGACTAGGGTTTTACGCATCCTCGCGGCCCGAACCTGGGTAAACGATCCTTGTGCTATCTACTAGCCCTGCTCTCCTCGAAACCCTGCGCCCCGGCAACCGTAGTAGGGATTCTTGTGATCCCATAGGTGTCCTTCCACACCGACAACTTTGGCGCGCCAGCTAGGGGGGCGCAATTGTGAGAATCTGGTCTGGTAGTTAGCCAAGCAGTTCTTCGTCGCCATGGCTCCTAAGAAGAAGACGGCCACGGCGATCTGCTCGTTGGGAGCCGAACGGCCCGCGCCGGTGCGGACGAGCAGTGGACCGGTCGCAGACAGGACCCGGGCCGCAGCCCGCGAGCACCAGCATCACCCAGGCAGTCGGAGCCTGGCGAGCAGCATCGTTCGCGCGCCAGACGACCAGCTACACATCGCCGGATCCAAAGACGGAGCTGCCCCCCCCCCCCCCCCCGCAGGCGGCGTGGGGCCCTCCAGGAGTGTTGCTGTGCCACCCCCGGGCGGCGCGGCGACCTGCAGGACGCCCACACCGGCGACCACCGCGCGCTCTTCACATGGTGTGCGCGTCGAGCAGCGTCACCACGTCGGTGACCCTGGCCACCACCATGAGAAGAGCCCTGTGCGTCATCCGCAAGATGAAGGGGTTCAGCACGCTCGCCGAAGCGCTGGCGAAAATGGCACGCAGCCGCTGGGTCGTAACGGAGCTCCTTCTAACGTAGTTAGAAGTCGAAGCGCGCCGCGATCCACGCAGCTGTCACCGCCGCCCACGCCAGCGGAAGCTTCGGCACGCACGCAGCTGCTCCTCGACTTCCCTCCTGCTGCGGAGAAGCTCGACGACTGGAGGGCCACCATCTGAAGCCTCGTCGCCATCGCAAACAAAGACGATCCGCGACCGGTGGGGCCCTCGGGTCAGCGCTCCACCGAGCCACTACATGCTGGTGCTGGGAGGACCGGGGGAGCTGTCAGCCCATCGTGACGACGCTTGCGATAACATCTCCATAGCGTCGTCCGACCCGCGGACCCTCCACGACCAGCGCCAGGTCCTTCAGGAACGAGCTCACGAAGACGCTTGAAGCACCGTCGAGCGCCGGCGCGAAACGCGCCGCCAGTCGGACAAGCGAGCGTGACCCGCTATGGACCACCCGGCATCGGGGGGCTCCGGCGGCCTACCTTACGAGGTCGGTTGCCCCGCCTTTACCCGTGAGCTGCGGCAGTTCCAGTGGCCATCCCACCGCATGTTCAAACCCGACGTCGGCGAGAAGTAGACCGGCAAGACCCATCCGTCCGACTTCCTCAGCATCTACACCATGGCGATGCAGGCTGCTGGAGCTCGTGACGACAAGGTGCTTGCCAACTATTTCCCGCTGGCGCTGAAGCCAAATGTGATGTCTTGGTTGATGCACTTGCCGGCGGATTCCATTTCTTCCTGGTCGGATCTGTGCCATGAGTTCATTGGCGCCTTCACGGGAGGCCACCAAGCTCATGGCCAGGCCAGTGATCTGCATATCATTCCCCAGAAGGAAGGGGATACCCTGCGCAAGTACATCCAGAGATTCAGCCGGGTGTAGTACAACATCCCCCAAGTTAATCCCGCCGCTGTGATTAGCGCGTTCCACCAGAACGTGCGCAATCGCAAGATGCACGAAGAGCTGGCGATGACCAAAGTTAAGGATGTGGCCGAGCTCTACGTTCTGGCCGATAGGTGCGCCCGGGCTGAAGAGGGAAGGAAGTACCCCGGCGAAGATGCTGGCGCGGAAACCGACTCCACCGATGAAGACGCCGCTACCCCGACGAAGAAGGGCCCGCGTCGCAACAGGAAATGCAAAGGCAAGGCCGTGCTTGCCGTTGAGGTATCTGACGACAACGGTGCCGGCAAGAAGGTCAAGGCAGACGCCCCCAGCAAGGAGATTGTCGGGTGCGCCGCCTGCCGGGCCTTGGTGGCTACCGACAAGCCAGGAAGCTCCGGCAAGCAATACTGCAAGATCCACCGCACCAAGGGCCACGACCTCCAGAACTTCCAGCAAGTCGAGCTGCTTGCTGAGAAGCAAAAGGATGAGTACGAGAGGCGGGACAAGGAGAAGGACCAGGACGGTGCGGAGGGGTACGACAAGAAGCGTGGCGGCCAAGGAGGCCGCCCCAGCAAGGACAACCAGCAAGAGAGGCCCGCCCGGGGCCGCGACAAGAAACAAGAAGACGATGATCACGACGAGGACGACGAGTCTGGTGAGCAAGGGTTCCAGAAGGCTATGGAGGCCATGTGCGTTGATGGCGGCGCCTCACTGCATACCTCTCATCGCCAGCTCCAGCAGTGGGCGCGTGAAATTACAGCAGCAGAGCCGTCGTTCGACGCTCAGAAGCCGTTGAAGTGGTCCAGCACGCCCCTCATCTTTGACGCCGAGGACCACGCTGACCACACTACCGCGGTCGGGTGTTTGCCATTGTTGGTCTCACCAACAATACGCAACCTTAGAGTGAACAAGATGTTTGTTGACGGCAGGCCGGCCTGAACCTGATCTCGCCTGTCGTGATCAAAATGTTGCAAATCCCTGATGGAGACCTCGAGGAAACGGGCACATTTCAAGGGGTCAATCCGAGGAGGAGCCAACCGAAGGCAAAGGTCACACTGCTCATGACGTTTGGAGGAGAGTTGAACTACAGGACGGAGAGGATCGTCTTCGACGTAGCCGAGATCCCCTTGCCCTACAACGGGATCCTCGGCCGCCCAGCACTAGCCAAGTTCATGGCGGCGTCACACTACGCCTACAACATGCTAAAGATGCCTGGGCCGTTGACAATCATCTCCGTCCCCTCCGACAAGAAGGACGCGCTGATCTGCGCCGACCAGCTCTACTAGGAAGCAGTTGCAGCGGCTGTCGTCAAGGCACCTGCTCCTGCCGCTGAAGCCCTGGGCGGGAAGAAGAACCCGGCAAGACCTCTCGCACCCACTCCGGCAAGCGCACCTCCTCAGAGTAGTGTGCTATCGTCGAGGACGTGCCAGAGAGCTCTACCGACAAGAGCAATAGACCCAAGGCCAAGCCACCGCAGACCAAGATGGTGCCCATCAAGGAGGATGGCACGGGAGGGGCCTTCACCATAGGCTCCACCCTGGACAGCAAATAGGAAGGCGCGCTCGTCACCTTCCTGCGGGCGAATGCCGACGTGTTTGCATGGCAAGCATCCGACATCCCCGGTGTTCCCAGGGAGGTGATTGAGCACCACCTAGCTGTCTGCCCTCATGCGCGGCCCGTCAAGCAGAAGGTCAGAAAGCAGGCTCTGGAGAGGCAGGAGTTCATCACAGAGGAGATCATGAAGTTGGAAGCGACAGGTTTGGTGAGAGGAGTGCTCCACCCAACGTGGTTGGCCAATCCGGTAGTGGTGCGCAAGGCGAATGGGAAGTGGAGACTGTGTATTGATTACACAGATATCAATAAGGCTTGCCCTAAGGACCCCTTCCTGTTGCCGCGCATCGACTAGATTGTTGACTCCACGGCCGGGTGCTATCTGCTATCATTCCTCGACGCCTACTCAAGCTACCACCAGATCTTCATGACGAAAGAGGATGAAGAGAAGACAACATTCATCACCCCATGTGGTACGTATTGCTTTTTACGGATGCCTTTCAGGTTGAAGAATGCTGGCTCAACATTCGCAAGAGCAGTCCAAATTGGTTTTGAACCTCAGCTCCATAGAAATATGGAGGCCTACATGGATGACATAGTGGTCAAAACCAAGGACGGGCCAACTCTTGTGCAAGATCTGGAAGAGACATTTGCTAACCTGCGCAAGATCAACCTCAAGCTGAACCCTGAGAAGTGTGTCTTCGGCGTTCCGTCCGGCAAGCTTCTCGGGTTCTTTGTGTCACAGCGCGGGATCGAGGCAAACCCAGACAAGATCAAGGCTATTGAGCAGATCGAGGCGCCCAAGCGGATCAAGGATGTGCCTCTACTCACCGGCTGCGTTGCCGCCATGAGCCGATTCATCTCCAAGTCCGCCGAGCGCGCCCTTCCCTTCTTCAAAATGTTAAAGAAGGCAGGCCCAATAGAGTTGACCCCAGAAGCCGAGGCAATACTACAGGATCTGAAGAAATACCTTTCCTCCACGCCAATACTGGTTGCGCCTAAACCACAAGAGCCGTTGCGGCTGTATCTGGCGGCGACGAATCAAGTGGTCAGTGCCGCACTGGTGGCACAGAGGGAGGTCGATGAGGAGGCAGCAATGGCGGCAGAACCAGCGGATGGCAAGCCAAAGATTCCCCCGGCAGGGCCTGGTGCCGACGAGGCGCGGCCCCCGACAGAGTCTGATGGCACCAAGGCAGTACCCGCGCAGTCGAGTGAGGTGGTGCCGAAGAAGAAGATGATGCAGCACCCGGTTCACTTTGTCAGCTCCCTCTTGCAGGGGGCTAGGTCGAGGTATTCCGGCATGAAAATTGCTCTTCGGCCTCCTTATGGCCTCGAGGAAGCTGCGTCACTACTTCCAAGCCCACGAGATCACTGTCGTCACCCGCCTCCCGTTGCAACGGATACTGCACAACCCAGACGCAACCGGAAGGACTGTGGATTGGGCCTTGGCTTGGAGCTATCAAGCTTCGGTTTAAGGTTTGAAAGTACCTCGACAATTCAGAGCAGAGTCTTGGCGGAGTTCATCGCAGAATGGACCTCGACGCCTGACGAAGAAATCCAGGAGACCACTCTCCTCGGCAAGGAAGCAGACCGCGACTGGATTATGTACTTTGATGGGGCTTTCTCGCTGCAAGGCACCGGTGCCGGTGTGCTGCTCGTCGCACCCACCGGAGAACACCTCAAGTACGTGATCCAGATGCACTTCCCCAGGGAGATGTCCACCAACAGCACTGCTAAGTACGAGGGATTGCTTGCCGGTCTCAGGATCGTGGCAGACCTCGGGGTTAAGAAGCTCATCGTCAGGGGTGACTCGCAGCTCGTTGTCAGGCAGGTCAACAAGGATTATGAGAGGCCATTGATGGAAGCTTACGTAGATGAGGTGAGGAAGCTGGAGAATGCTTTGACGGTATCTAGGCGGAGCACGTCCCCCGAGCAGAGAACGACATTGCCGATTACCTGTCAAAGCGTGCCGCATTCAAGCTACCTGTGGAACCAGGTACCTTTTTGCTCCGGTTAACTCAACCATCCGTCGAACCATCAGCGGGGCAGAACAAGCGGAGGAAATCAGGTCCCAGCAAGTACTTTCTTACCGAACCCCCTAGGGCTGCTGGCAAGGGTGCTGCCGCGGATGCTGAGCCTGCCCAAGAGCAACTGGCTCCGGCGGGGCGTCAAGCCCTGGCCGTAGAGACAGCCACTCCCATGGTGGAAGAGATGCCTTTGGTCCTTGCCGTCGAGCCCCAGGCTCCGGCATGGGCACATCATACTGTCCAATTCCTCCAAATAGGGGAGCTTCCTGAGGAGCAGGAAGCAGCGGAGAAAGTAGCACGTCGGTCCACCCTGTACCAGTTCGTCGATGACGTCCTGTACCGGAGAAGGCCGAACGGTGTGAAACTCAAGTGCATCCCCCGGGAGGAAGGACTGGAGCTGTTGGTGGAGATACATGGAGGCATATGTGGCTCCCACATAGGGTCGAGGGCCCTTGCCGGGAAGGCATTCCGGCAAGGTTTCTTCTGGCTCACCGCCCTCCAGGATGCGACGGCACTAGTAACCAAGTGTGAAGCATGCGAGTTCCACTCAAAGAAGCTTAATCAACCAGCTCAAGCCATTCAAACAATCCCTCTCTCCTGGCCATTCTCGGTCTGGGGGCTCGATATACTGGGCCCTTTCCCCCGCGCTGTCGAGGGCTTTGAGTACTTGTATGTTGCAATCGACAAGTTCACAAAGTTGCCGGAGGTGGAAGCAGGGAGGAAGGTGACTGCTCAGTCAGCTGTCAAGTTCTTCAAAGGTCTGGTCTGCCATTTTGGTGTGCCAAACAGAGTCATCACCGACAACAGCACGCAGTTCACAAGCCACACCTTCATGCAGTACATCCAAGACCTCGGCAGCAAGGTGTGTTTTGCTTCCGTGGCACATCCACGGAGCAACGACCTAGCTGAGAGGGAAAATGCTGAAGTGTTGCAAGGCCTGAGAACGAAGACCTTTGACAAGCTACACAAGAGTGGAAGGCGCTGGATTGATGAGTTGCCGGCGGTTCTTTGGTCGATCAGGACGATGCCAAATCGAGCCACCGGCCAGACACCTTTTGCCCTGATATACAGGGCAGAAGCAGTTCTCCCCACGGAACTCATATACGGGTCACCTCGAGTGCTCGCTTATGATGAGCTTGAGCAAGAGCCGTTGCGCCAAGATGTCGCGACGCTCCTTGAGGAAGATCGTCTTCGGGCGGCTGTGAGAGCAGCACACTACCAGCAAGCCTTGCGCTGCTACCATAGCCGCAAGGTTCATGCCCGAAGCTTTGAGGCAGGCGACCTTGTTCTTCGGTGCGATCAGTCGGCCAAGAATTCCAACAAGTTGACGCCGAAGTGGGAAGGACCGTATCGGTAATACGAGTCAACAGGCCTGGCGCAGTCCGCCTGGAGACCGAGGATGCCGTCCCAGTGAGCAACTCCTGGAACATTGAGCATCTTCGCAAGTTTTACCCGTAAGGCGCGGCTTGCCGGGCCTCCCGGCAAGCCACCTTTTGTACAAGCTTTGCCGGCAAGGCATGTGACCCTTTGTACAGAGCCAGGCGCAGACCCTGAGCATAAATAAATGAAGCGCTGGCGCCCTAAGTCATAGCATGCATGCTAGGTCAAGTCTCTTCTTTGGTTAGGATTGATAGTGCTCAGCAGTGACTAACCCGTAGCTTAGAGGTCGAGTGCGCGTCTATCTGTTTCTCTTCTGTCATATTTTGGTTCGCAGGGCACATGAGCACTTCTGCTGAGCTACTTGGAAGAAAGAAAATGGACAGGCGTCCCGACCCCGGCAAACCAGAGTTGCCGGGGGCTGCAAGCACAAGGATCCAACCGTGGCAAGATGAGATTGCCGGGGGCTGCAGATCCAGATAAGCCTTTTATCCTCTGTCATGCATTTCGGAGCCGGACTGGGGTATGTGAAACCTCGTTTTTATCTCTAGGCTGCCGTGTTCCCCTTTTTCCTATACCTAAGGATTATTTCCTGGGTCCGGATTTGGTTGTAGCCATGGCGGCAAGGAGGTAAAATGAGGAGCCTAAAGCCCACCTCATCCCTGCCTCCGCCAAGAGCGCTGGAACGGTCAAGTGGAGTGGGGGGACGGCAAGGCCTGTTGCCGGGCGAAAAACGTTTATCTTAAAGAATAACAAGGATTTGCTCCTTGTCGCGGGATTTACCCACGAACTAAAAACCCGTCAAACATCCCTTTTTCATTAAAAACATCCCACACAAGTACAGTTCGTGCGAGATGAAAAACATGAGCAAGGGGATTACAAGTTTTAAATTTAACAAAGGCCCGCAGGCTTATGGATTAAAAAAGAGATAAGGTTCCCGTGATCCTTTTCTTGTCCCTCTCCTCAGGAGGCAGGTCAAGGAGGCGAGAGGGCAAAAGGGGCGCCTAGGCGAGCTACGAGCAGCAGAAAGCACCAAGGGAACACCTCGGTGGCCGCCCACAGGCGGGCTGGTGATGACGGTGCCGGGAAAGGAGCTGGAAGACGAGGCGGCAGGACCGGCAATACGCGATGAAGGCGTCGGTGCCCGCGTACTCCGAGTTGACGGCCTTGCCACCCGCCCTCTTCCTCTTCCGCAGCCTCCCGACGCCAGCCGCCCAAGGAGACGGCCCAGAGAAGTTCAAGGAGCTGGCCCCACCCCCGACAAAACCCTGTCGGAGGAGCGGCCAAGAGCGGGTTCTCCGACGCCTAGTCGGACTCTTCCCCGCTGTCCTCCTCGTCACTTTTGCTCGAGGAAGAGCTTCCATCATCGGAATCTCCATTAGAGGAGCTCTCCATGCAGCATTTCAGGCGAGTTCCAAACTCTCCGAAGACCTTGACAGAGAGCAGGCTGTCCTCCATTAATTTGAAGTAGAGGACGAGCCCCACCATCAGGCTGTGGATGCGGGCGAACACCTTCCATCCACGGCGGAGGTACATGACCCGAGGAGCCGGGAAGTCGACGTCGACCCGCGTGCCCCCGTTCCCACATCCCCTCATGTGCAACCTGAGGGTCTGGGGCGGGTCACGCTCCACCACCCGAGCAAACGGGGCAGGGAGATGAAGACGACGATGCGGAGGCCGGCGTAGCCTTATGAAGAACTCGCAAGGCTGGTCTTCAATGTGGCCCTCCATCGGGAAGGGCATCATTGGCGGGGGCAAGGCCGGCACGCCGCCCCGTCCTCTTCTTCCTCGAGCGCTAAGGCCTCTGCCCTGGCCTCGCCCACGGCCTCGCCCCCTCCCCCTTCCCCACGCGGCCAGCTCCACCACCGCGGGCTCAGGAGGAGGAGAGACGCGTTGTCGAAGCGGCGACCCTCGTTGCTACCATCGAAGGACCAGGATTCCCTTTCTCCATGGCGAGTGAAAGGAAGAAGTAGAAGCAAGAGGAGATAGATGACAGAAGAGTGCGGGACGCCATCCCCCTTCCCCCTCCTTATAAAGGAGCGGGGTCGGGGCTTGGCCGCCCTTTTCGGCCAATCCAGCCACCAGAGGCGCGCGGAATCGGGACCGACCCGCTGCCCCAACTAGCGACGGCCCGGTTTCCCGCCCCCGCCGATTGCTACCCCAAGTGCATGGGGGACGCGTGGCGGACGTGCAGAACTGAGGGGACGGGCGAAGCGACCTCTCCCCAGCGCGTGATCATGGGGAGTGGACGCCTTGAAGACCGCGCCCCGTCCCTGTTCAGTAATGAGCCGCGCCTCCACGCCTCCCTCTTTTTACGGGGAAGGCGCGAGCCGCCTCTTTACTGCGATGTGACACATGCGTGTGAAAACTGCCCCACGCATGCCGCCAACGTCACGCACACCCCTCCACGCCGCGCCGCGCGTTCGGGTTGTGGGAAGCGCAGTGCGCAAAGAGTCTTACCACGGTAAAAACCGCCCCACCTGCCCGCGCACCGTTTTGGGCCTGGCCCAACAACGTGTCACGCTTATGTGTGGCCCAGGCCCGGGGGCTCCTGTCGGTGTACAAAAATAGGGGCACGCTTTTGTACCCCTTTACCTGTGCACGGGCAGTCGGAGCCGCGCCCACGACCGCACGACGCAGAGCAGGGGAGGTGAGCCAAGGTAAGACCGAAGCCCAAGACAATCAAAGCAACGCCAAGGCCAAGACCACAAAGAGCAGAGGGACGAAGCAGGTTCCCCCAGCAAGACCCTTGCCGGGCGGCCTCAGCGGCCCCGGCAAGACCCTTGCCGGGACAGCTCGCTCCACACCAACAGAACGAGCCACCCTTGAGCCCACGGCCCCCAACGCCGTCATCAACATGGGGCCAGGGCTCGGGAAGGCACCTCTGTGGTGGCATGCAGATCTTTGTGAAGAAATATTCAAGATCAGACGAGGATTAGAAGACGACGATCCTCGGCAAGATCCTTTCCGAGGAAGGCCACCAGACCCCCGGAAATATCCTTGCCGGGGACAACAACGCGCCACAGCAAGACCCTTGCTGGGCCACCCGGCAAGGCCCTCGCCAAGGACGCCAGCGGGGCCACTGCTAGGCCCGCGCCAACCAAGCTTCCACTGTTCACATGCAGCTGCCAGCCCAACTAGCTGGGAGGGCACCTGCGTGGCAACATGCAGCTCCCAGGCCAACTCATCGAGCGCCTGCGTGGCGGCATGCAGATCTTCGTGAAGGCTCCACCACTGCGCCACCTCAGCTGCCTGGCTGCCTACATGGCACCACGCACCTCACTGGCCAGGGCGCGTGTCAAGGCGAGGAGGAGCGGCGACGGACGGGACGGGCCTCGCCCCCGTCCCCAATAAAGCAAGGGGACACCTACACTACGCATTAAATGCGTCTTGTCCTGTAATGCGAGTGATAAGCTCAGAGCACTGTACGCCTTTCCACCTCCTGTGTGTCACTGTGGCAGCCCCTTCCAACTATAAAAGGAGGCCCATGGCATACTGGAGAGGGATTCGGCTCTTTCGAACCACGCACTGACCACAGCTAGTTTGAGAGCTCAAGAACTCTCAGAAATACACCCACCAAAGTAGGACTAGGGTTTTACGCATCCTTGTGCAGTCTACTAGCCCTGCTCTCCTCGCAACCCTGCGCCCCGGCAACCGTAGTAGGGATTCTTGTGATCCCATAGGTGTCGTTCCACACCGACAGCCGCGCAGACGGGATGGTTGGATTACCCACGCCCGTATTGATGAGAATCCCGCAATAAGGGAACACGATCTCTGCTTTGACAAGACGTGCCAATGAAACCGCATCTCGAAACATGGAGCGGCAGGTCGAAAAACGGTTCAAAATAATGACCAGGTGGTGATGTGGCGTCACACTACAAAAGTTGTCGGTGGATTGGACTTGTGAAATATTATACTCTCGGCGGTTGTGTGCAGTACTTGTTTTGCAGAGCCGTACATGTTCTTTGTGTTCGAAGGCTGTTTTGGAGTATTCGGAGGAGGAACCCGCCTTGGAATGCCGAAGACAATCTGTGTGCCGGACTCATCGACATTGAAGCCTGGTTCAGGGGCTACTGAGGGAGACCTGGACTAAGGGGTCCTCTGGCGTTCGACCTGATTGACATGGGCCCAACTGATGGGCTGTGAAGATACAAGACCGAAGACTCTCACTCGTGTCCGGATGGGACTCTCCTTGCCGTGGAAGGCAAGCTTGGCGTCCGGATATGAAGATTCCTTTCGCTGTAACCGGCATTGTACAACCCTAGTCCCCTGCGGTGTCTATATAAACCGGAGGGTTTAGTCCGTAGGGACGATCATAATCATACATGCTAGACCTCTAGGGTTTTAGGCATTACGATCGCATGGTAGATCAACTCTTGTAATACCCATATTCATCAAGATCAATCAAGCAGGAAGTAGGGTATTACCTCCATAGAGAGGGCCTGAACCTGGGTAAACATCGTGTCCCCTGTCCCCTGTTACGATCGACCTTAGACGCACAGTTCGGGACCCCCTACGCGAGATCCGCCGGTTTTGACACCGACACCCACACACACACACAAAGAGAGAGAGAGGGAGAGAAATAGAGAGAGCGGGAGAGGGACCAACAAGGTTTGTGTGTTGGGTGCATGAGATAGAATTGAAGATTGTCGGCGAGAGAGAGAGAGAGAGAGAGCATGAGTCTGGGATAGGGGAGGTCACGTTTTATGCATCAAAGACTGATATAAACCATTTTTCGATATAAACTTGCATTCAAATATTTAAACTAGAGAACATGTTGTCTGCAGTCCACACATGAACGGAGATATGTGTATCAAACAAGTTATTTAATTTGACTTTCAACATGTTCATGCATGGAGTACTATAATACTGTACAACATGCTACTCGATTTAGGTGTTCAATTTTGTATTTAGTTCACTATTTGACCTAGTGAACGAGCTATTTCATTGAATCGAGATATTTCATTGTGGGTTTGATTCTTGTTTTTGAGTGGGTCAAATATTTGTCATATAGTAAATCATTAGCAATGAGCATGTAAAAACACATTACTCCCAAGCATCATCTCTCCATCTAAAAAAGAAGTGGCAAGCTAATATTTCAAAACTTGATTCGAATTGACTTGGTAAGGTAGACGTGGATGCTCATTCTCCCAAAATTTGAACGAACTGCTAAACACCCTCTGCTCGGTGGAATTCGCCCGACCAAATAAATGGGAGATGCGAAATTACCGGCCTATGTGGGCCACACATCAATTGGCCCGTTGTACATCGAGGGTAGGTTCGTAACTTCATCCAAGCGCGCCTTCTCCTCAGCCGAAATGACATGTGCCGAATAATTCATAAACCATGGGCGGCAAAACACCCTCTCCTCGTCCAATAACGCTCGCGCCGACTATTTTAAAACAGGCCCTCCTCACCCGAAATAGCTCGCGCCCACTATTTCAAAACACGCCCTCCTCGCTCGAAATCGCTCGCGCCCACTGTTTCAAAACACACCCTCCTCGCCCGAAATCGCTCACGCCCACTATTTGGGAGAAGCAAAGTTACTCTACTATCCCCGACCCTTAGTACACAGACCCGAGCCGAGAAGCCTAAAGGCAGGGGTAGAAACTGTAACTCCCCCACACATTTCAGACAAATGCGTCCGTAAGACATGGTTCCCCCTGCCAATTCCCCATTCAAACCTCATGGGCGCCAAATCAGCTTCTCTCCGGAAGCTCCCTTCTCCCCAGCCGCGAAACCTCAGCCCCTCCTCCATGGCACCCTCACCGCACCAAATTCGCTGGCGCCCTCCTCCCCAATGCCGGACATGTTGTCCGTTCGCCGTCTTGCACTGGGCCGTGTGCCTCTTACTCTATGCTGCCGGAGCTGCCTCGACGACGGCCGCGTGAACCGTACCGGAGTCGATTCACCCCCACCGTGTGCACGGCGCCGGAGCGGCTCCATCTTCGGATCTGTCCAGAGCCCCGGCGCAGGTTCCCGTAGCCGCCGACTGTCGCGGCATCTCTGCTTCCCTGCCGCCGGTAGCCACCGCTGTCGGTGTCAAAACCGGCGGATCTCGGGTAGGGCGTCCCGAACTGTGCGTCTAGGGTCGATGATAACAGGAGACGGGGGACACAATACCCAGGTTCGGGCCCTCTCGATGGAGGTAATACCCTACTTCCTGCTTGATTAATCTTGATGAATATGAGGATCACAAGAGTTGATCTACCACGAGATCGTAATGGCTAAACCCTAGCTGTCTAGGCTGTATGATTGTGATTGCCTCTACGGACTAAACCCTCCGGTTTATATAGACACTGGAGGGGCCTAGGGTTGTACAAAGTCGGTTTCCAATGGAAGGAATCTACATATCCGAACGCCAAGCTTACCATCCACGCAAAGGAGAGTCCGGACACGGTAAGAAGTCTTCTGTCTTGTATCTTCATAGCCCATTAGTCCGGCCTATGTTTCATAGTCCAGACGCCCGAGGACCCCTTAATCCAGGACTCCCTCAGTAGCCCCCGAACCAGGCTTCAATGACGATGTATCCAGCGCGCTGATTGTCTTCGGCATTGCAAGGCGGGTTCCTTCTCCGATTACTTCAAAGTACCTGACCCGAAAAGCTGTACTCGGTTTGTGCTTTAATTTCACACCCTTTGGCTTCTGCGCCTCCATTGCTTCTGCTTCCACGTGTCGAGAGGATACGAGAGGTCAGGGTATTTTTTGCACATAACACCCCGGCCATGTAAGAAAGGCATCTATTTAAAGAGATTGGATCTCAGATCCCATTCCACATCAAGCGGAAAATCCTTAGAGCTTGCGAGGAGAAACCATCTCAACATGGCTATCGTTCCTAGTTGTTCCGAACAGTCATCGGGGAAGATTCCGAACAGTGTCAGCTGGGAGGCACAAGACGGCCATCGAGCCATCCGGCGTAGATCGGACAGTACCAAAATAAAATAAAATTGTGTGACCCCAATTTAGTCTTCAGTCAACAGACGTGTCACCACTCTCGTACCTTGCTGTTGATCTCTTAGGGTATTTCTTGAGATTAGAGATATGTATCGTTCTTAACATTATGTGTTTTCTACCTCTTCAGCCACACCGTCTTCTGACTCACCGCAGCTGCTCCAACAAGGGAAGCATACACCAGAAGGGAGCTATAGTCCCACTCAATAGTTCCCTGCATCGAATGCGCGAGCCCAACATGGACATCCACAACAACTGTAGGGCCATCGACAAGTCAGCACATGATGCTCACTCCTATGGATGGCGGCCAGATAGGTTGTATCCTCATCTTACCTGGGTGCAACATTTATGGCTTTTTTATTCATCTAAGCACGGAAAATAGATTATCACATTTCACTATATATTCATGTTGATCTCTTACTGGTCTTGTTCAAGAGTTAATGCTATTCCATAGTTCAGCTAAGAGACTTGTTCTGTAGGTAACAATGTTCCATAGTTATCATACATCAGCCAATGCTATCCCACAGGCAGGTGATTATAGTATTATACCACTTCTAGTATTACCTATGTTGTTCTTTAATACTTTTGTGTGCCATCTAGTTAATCTCGAGTGCAAACGATACATATTCTGTAGCTTTCATCTGTGTTCTCCCTTTTGTTTTTGAGACCTGTTGCTGCTAGTTAACCCCAGTCCCACTATTTATGTCGTCTCCTACAGGCACTCATTACATAAATATAAATATTAGTTGTGTTTCATGCATGTCAGATATAATTGCACACACTAATTTATCCACAAGAACCTCACGGAGCAATGTAACGGCCAAAAAACTTGACGTCAATGATACCTAGTATGATGGAACATGTAAAGGCAATTCTTCAGAAAACTTTTAGAAAGATGATGGATCCTATTCACCCCACAAGGTCCTTGCTCGAACTTGGCCCGTGATATGGGTACAACATGCATATAATGTCCTGGAGTGCATCTACTCTGTTGCAATGCCTTGTGCTTAACCTGCTGATCATCCATGTAAATATGGCATGCCTTCCTGTTTTTCAGTACCTATTCCATTCATGATAACATGTTTTCAAATTCATGTACTGTCATTCTACGTTGTCGCAATGCCATCTGCTTAGTTTGGACATCATGCTTTTGAATATCTTATGCATTGTTATTCATCAGTACGTACTTCATCTATCTACCATACCATGTTCTTTTTTTACATTGAAGTGTTGTTCTAGTGGTCCGTTGCAATGCCATCTTAGATGCCCAATCATACACGCATATGTGCCTTAGTGTTTTTCTGTATGTATTCTGCTAGCATACGGTTTTACATTCAACTAGTGTTTTTTTACACTGTTGTCCCGTCATATCCCTAGGTCTTCCATCATACTCCCTCCGTCCAGATTACATGTCGTAGAAATGGGTAAAAATGGATGTATCTAGAACAGAAATACGCCTAGACCCTTCCATTTATTTCTGAATGGAGGGAATACATGTCAATATGTCATGCCTTTCTATTCTTTAGTACCTATTCCATCTCTCTGCTGCAGCATGTTTTATAATTGAAGCACCATTCTTCTATATAAGGCATGTAAGGGGAAGACGGCTATGTTATAATCTGAAGGGTTACAAACCAGGTCTTTGCAAAAGATCCAAATGCCAGGAGATAGTAAACCAACTCTAGTTTTCATAGATACTGCTCCAACACAGAGAAACCCAATTCCTACTGATAATAAGCAGATTCCAATGGCCAAACAACTAGTCCGCTCCAGTCCATCAAAAATATGTCAACTCCATTCTAAGAAGCTTGTGCGTATCCTCGCATCATGAAATTTCATAACATTCTGATCATATTTTCTACATGTTTCTTACGCATCTCTCTTTTAGAAAATAAGCTTAAAGGGTAGAAGACTTACTGTACTGGGAGCGTATTCGAGGAAAGTATGTTGCAGGAATTCTCTGTGCTCCAATGCTAATGTAAATACCTGTTGTATATCACTATATTTTTACATCAGCAAGTATTTTTTTAATCGGCATGAATCCAACATTTATCTGATCTAAATTTAGTTGTAGCAAACTGTATAATTAAAGGCGACAATGTTGATTTTTGTAAGGAAAACTGCATGGTAGATTTGCATACTGGGCTGCATGAGTGTACTATCTCATATCATGCACATTACTGAATTGTAGTGCTGCTCTGGTTGCCCATTCATTCATTGTGTCAATGTTGCTTTTGTATTAGCTTACCTAGCTAATGATAGCTGTGCCATATTGTGTTAATTTGGTGTAGGTTGGTGTGGTCTGGTTGCCCAAATGTTCGTTGTGTCAATGTTGCTTTCCTATTATCTGACCTGGCCAATGATAGCAATGCTAGTGTGTTAATTTGGTGCAGGCTGCTGAAGATAAGAAGACAAACTCTGAAAACATAAAGGCAACCCCATTGTTTCTTTCCAATAAATGTAGGTCAGGTAATATGGCAACTACTCTTGATTAATCTGTTCGGTTCCCCTCCTAATTTATGTTATGATGCCAAGACACTCTCCACGAACAATAATACAAGCCTGCCAAAATCACCATCTGAATCTGTTTAGTTTCCTCTGTCTCAAATGCAACAAAAAATGTATGTTTGTGAACCGATTACTAGCTGAAGCAATGATGGAAATGGTGGAGGAATCAGAGGTGCACATTCTTGCGCAACAACAAATGATCAATGTTTGCAGAGACAGTGTAACAAAGCACAAGAACTTGCCCACATGCTTATGGGTGTCATCCGCGTGGAGGTTGCAGATTGTGACGTTGTAGATCGTTAGGTTCCGTTGATTTATTTGCACTGGCATCAATCTCTGATTGCCCAGTGGATGTAATTTCCTATAGTATATGCTCGATGTGCAATGTTTTTCCCTGTATGTCGTACCTTTGCTTAGCATGCTCTCATTCTAGCTAAATGGTCGCTAGGAAGCTAAAAAGGCAGTGAAATTATTAGTTAGCATGAACAGTCATGGGCCCTATATGAAGGAAGCAGCCCAGTGCCCTTAATGAGCTTCCCTAATGGGCTCGCAGGGGCCAAAATTCTCATAGGCCTTTGATTGATCGGTTTTGGTCCTGTGCATAATTGCTCGTTGATGTGCTCAAATGGTCTAATTGGGCCTACACACATGTTTGAACTTTGGTGGGCCCATTAAGTTAATGGGCCGTTACCAGGCCGAAAGTCAATGGTCGGCCCTATTACCTCCCGGGTCGTTAACAGGCCGACATCGAAGCGGGCAACACGTGGGCCCATTTGATTGCACGGGCCGTTAACAGGCCGATACTAAGGACGGGCTACATATGGCCCAACTATACTGTGGGCCTTTAGTAGGCCGAAAGAGACAGCGGGCTCGTACTGGACCATGAAGAGCAAGGGCCGCTAAGAGGCTGAAAGTCAGGTCATACTGTATATGGCCCAACTGTGTTGTGGGCCTTTACCAGACCGAAAGGGAAAACGGGCTGGTATTGGACCATGAAGAGCATGGGCCTTTAAAAGGCCAAAACTCAGGTCTGACTTCAAATGGCCCAACTCATTTATGGGCCGTCAATAGGCTGAAAGGCTGAAAGACGTACGTCCTGAAAATTAGCCCATCCCTTGAATGGGTTGTTAATAGGCCGAAACCACATCAGGCTGATATTGAGCCCAAATATATAGCGGGTTGTTAAGAGGCTCGAACTGACGATGGGCTGCAATGGTGTCAAATCTTTAACGAGCCGTTGATGGGCCAAATTGGCACATCTCGTATGGTTTGGGCTTAAATGGACCTGACACAAGTAGGCCTTATATGGGCCGGCCTGCTAATTTTTACTGGGCCGACCTTTTTCACCGGAATGGGCCACTGTTGGGCCACGCCACGTGTCGACATATCATAGGTGCCACCTGTCCAATGAGTGGATGACATCTGTCCCAACGGTGAGCCAACACGTGTTTCCTCCGGCCAATGAGAATTTTACACATGGAAAATCCCCATTGGTCCCGGCTGTTAACGGGTTATCGGATCCGTAACCGGACCCGATAGCTTAACGGTGACCCATTATGGTGGATGCCACATGTCAGTCACCCTTGACGAAAGCACTTCTATGACACGCGATTTATCGTCATGGAAGTGGACACTTCCGTGATGATAATTTTGGTAATGTCATGGAACACTCCTACGACAACACAATATGACTATCTTGATTCTGTCATAAAATCGTCATGGATGTACATGCAAGATGGAAAACGTGACCTAATGTGACAAACACGTATCATCACAGAAGTGTATGTTTTTGTAGTGCATAAGGGCCATGGGTAGCCAGTTTTCCGCGACCTTACCGTCACCGCCTCCTGCCCAAACCGCCTCTTCGTACACCTGGAGGAACCCCACGGGGTCCGCCGTGCACTCATACCGAGGTGGTAGCTCCGACCTGAACTTGGGAGGCCACTACACTCGCCGCAAGGCGGGGGTGAAAGCCAGGAGACCCGTGGCGCCTCCGAACGCACTCGTCGGCCCGGTCGGTGGAGCAGCGCCTTCCATGAGGGTGAATGGCGCGGGCTGTGTATAGAAGGCGAAGAGGCGAATCTTTGACGCACCCCTACCTGGTGCGCCAAATGTCAGATTTCGGGCTCCGCATACCGTGGATAGATTCAAACTCTGGGGTGTGTGTGAAGAACTCAACCTGCCCAGTCTGTCAATTAGTCGAACCCACACCCAAGCTCGATGAACTAGAAGGAAACGGGACACAACAGTTTATCTATGTTCGGGCCACCTTGCGGTGTAAAACCATACTCCTCCTTTATGGTGGATTAGCCTCGAGGTGGGCTGATGATGAACTAGTATAGTGGAAGAACAACCTCACGAGGTGTATTCTTGGGTGAGCTGGTGGGTGTGAGGATGGAATGGATCCTATCCGGTCTCCCCCTCTACGGTGGTGGCTACGCTCTATTTATAGTTGCCTTGGTCCTCTTCCCAAATGAAGGCGGGAAGGGATCCCACAACGGCCAAATTCGATGGGAGACAACTGGTACATCTTATCCCGACAAAAGGTGGTCTTTGCCTGCAAAGCTTCAGGTCGTGACACCGTGGTGGACTCGGCAATGACCTCCGTCCTGCCGTCCTAGCGGTCTTGGTCTTGTAGCATGGAAATGGAAATCTTTGGTTGATTCCTCGAGACTCCGCACTTGCGCTTGCCTCCTTAACGCCAAAGAGGAAACCTGCTGCTCTGCGCCCACTGGCGCCCACCTGGCCTTGGTCATCATGGCTTGCGTCATCCGAACCTCACGAGGTGAGGGCTTGCATAGAAATGTCCGCTCCTCGGGAGCCAGCCTGAGGAGGCCGCTCCTCCTGGAGGTCTTGATGTTGTCCGCCTCGCGAGGGTCTTGAGTTGTTGGTGCTGAAGATGGGCCGTACCAGGCTGCCCATGGAGCCACGCGATGGGCCGCAGGCAGGCAAGTCTGGGTACCCCGGTTCCCAGAACGCCGACAGCTCCGCCTTGAGGCGTGTGTCGATGCCACCAAGCTCCACCCCAAGATGGGCGAGCGCGCTCGCCGCCTCCTGAAGAAGGACGTGACGGATGGCGCTGCGCTCGCGTGCGAGCTCCAGCACTCTGCCTGGGCTTTCCTCTTTGCCCCGATTAGCTGGGGAGGCGAGAGAGGACTCGCTCGCCTCCGGCAAGGGCACGGGGGCCGGAACTCCTTCGCCCGCTCCTCTAGCCCAAGATGGGGCCCAACATGGACTCACCCCGCTACTTGGGGATGGCGCCGTCCTGAAGGTTGCCCAGCTACCGACAGGGATCAGTGGGGGAGCCCTTGGCATGACCCCTGCACTCTGGAGGCCGTCCCGAAAGAACGACGCCGGGAATGCAGGCCCAATACTACTCAGGGATGGCCTTGGTTCGGGAGCGGGTGCCTCCTTGCGCACAACCGCGCAGCTCATGAGACCCGAGGTCGCGGCGGGACTGGTGCCCTCCGAAGGCGGCGCTCGGAACGCGCTCGTTCCCTCTTCGGAAGGGATCCGGAGGGGCAAGAGTCAGGCAGTGATACGATATGCGAGAATCAAGAGGAAGGCATGATACTTACTCTTCCACAGCGACCCACTTCCTCTTCTTCAGGGTACTAGGGTTGGACTGCGGCGGCTCCGGAGCTCCTTCCTCTTTCGGGCTGCCCGAGGGCCCAGAGGGGACGCGCTGGGGCCCGGAATGTAGCCCTCCACGGCAAGGACAGCGGCTGGATCCACAGGCGGGGCGCCTCCCCTGCCACCCGCGGGGATGAAGGCGAATGCCTGGGTAGCGCATGGTGCGGCGCGCTCCCCCGCGGCTGCCCGGGGAGTGCGCACCTTAGGGCCTTCGCGCCCTGGGGTCACTAGGAGGGGGTTGTCACGAGGCCCCGCGTCAACCTCAGGGAGCATCCCCCACTCGTCGACGCACCACATCTTCTTGGCAAAGGCTCCCCCGTTTGGGCGATCATAAAGAGGGAACTCATCCGAAGGGAGCCCGTCGGTTTCTTCGCCGGTCAGGAGGCGGAGCACTCCGCGCAGCGTGCTGTAAAAAAGGGAAGGTTCCTGAGGTTCACGCGGGCTCCCTCTCTCACCACCTCATCGGGCAGGAATGGCTATGGAGCGGAGTGATGCACCGACAGACGAACTCTCTCACCACCATTTCCATCGTCACCCCCACCTTCCTCAGGTTGGCCCACCTGGTCATGAACCGAGTGAGCCGTGAGTCGACCAGCTCCACGTGCCCCCATCTGGAGATTGGCTCCGCGAGGGCGGACGGGATAAGGACCAGGGGCTGTACACGATGGCGTCTATGTACACCCACTGCCTCTGGAAACCCCCGCGTTCACGCGAAGCGAGGTGTTGATGCCGGAGCCTGTAGTCGCCACCACCGCTTGAAGTGATATGCAACCTGAGCGTTGGTCGCCATCGACCAACTGGATGGAGAAGAAGTGGCAGAGCAGGGCCACGGACGGGGTGATGCCCATGAAGGCCTCGCACAAAAATGCAAAGGCGGAGAGAAGAATGATGGACCCGATATCTAGATGATGCGCGTGGATTTGGTAGTGCATGAGCACGACATTGAAGAAATCAGAGAACATCGGAAATAGGCCAGCAAAAAGGGCATGAAGATGGAGAGGTATCTCGGTGGCCTCCATGTCGGTTAGAAGCTGGGAGGCTGGCTAGATCTTCGTCGCCTTCCACTCATTGGAGTCGAAGCCATTCGCATGCCGGACCTTGTCCATCCCCTCGTGGTTAATCATGGTGGATCGGCCTAGCGTTGGCTCCGGCCTTGCCGGGGCTCCGCCATAGCCAGGGCCTTGCCCCTCTTCTTCTTGGGGGCCATGGTAGCAAGGCGAATTGGAGCTGGCGCGGAATCCGGTGAAGAAGGCACAAGATTGCAAGGAGGAGGAGGGGCAGAAGGCAGGCGCGCAGTGGGGCAATGACAGCACTCCGGGCGTGCGCCAGCTTTTTGTCGGCTTGGATGGTTGCCCACGCGATGTGGGGGCGAGGAGGCGTCCACCTCTCGTCAAGCACCACATGTCGGCTTGGCCCATAGGCGATTGAGTCCCGCGACGCTTCACCCTTGCCCCTTGGTTTTGCCTCGAAGCCAGCCAGAGCGGCCTTGGGCCCAAGGGCTACTGTCGGCGTTCTAGGAACCAGGGTAACCAGGCTTGCCTACCTGCGGCCCACGGTGTGGCTCCCTCAATGGCCTGGTACAACCCAACTACAAGACCACCAAGACAAGACCCTCACGAGGGGCTAGGCCACGCGAGGCGGACGACACCAAGACCTCCCAAGGGAGCGGCCTCCCCAGGCGTCCTCCCGAGGAGCGGAGATTTCTATATAGGTACCCAGCCTCACGAGGCTGGGATGACATGAGCCATGCCGACCAAGGCCAGGCGGGTGCCAGCGGGCCCAGAGGAGGCAGTTTCCTCTTTGGTGCAAAGGAGGCAAGGACATACGTGGGTTCCCGAGGAATCTCCCAAAGGTTTCCATTCGGGTGCTACAAGACCAAGACCACAGGCTCGGCAGGACGTAGGTCGTCACCGAGCCCACCGCTACATCATGACTAGAAACTTTGCAGGCGAAGACCACCTTTCGTTAGGATTAGATGTACTACTTGTCCCCTTTCAAATTGGCCATTGTGGGATCCCTTCCCACCTATGTTTTGGGGGAAGAGGACTAGGGCCACTATAAATATAGGTTAGCAACCACTGTAGAGGGGACCCGGATCCAACCCTTTCCACCCTCACCACAACACCCCTCGCGAGGTTGTTCATCTTCTGCACTTGTTCATCCTCAACCCCTCGTGAGGCCAATCCACCACAAAGCAGGAGTAGGGTTTTCCACCGCAAGGTGGTCCGAACCTGGGTAAACCGCCGTGTTCGTCTTCTTCCTTATTCATGCGAATCCGGCTAGGCTAGGCTGTGGGACGACGGGCTCAAATTAAGAGGTTGAGATCTTCGCACACGCCCAAGAGTTCAAACCTTCTTGGGTCCGCGGAGCCCTGAATCCGACACTATGCACATGCATGATTGATTTGGGATGTTTCCAGGGGAAGCGAAACAAAACTATCTCATATTCACGGCTGCAACTTGCATCAAATGCACACGAACTTAAAGAAGACACTTCTTGCATCAAACATATTCTTCATGAGCTAGGCACAAAGAAAAAGTTTGCAATACTAGCTTAAATGTTCATCATGAACGATAGAGAAGATGAGGATGTGGCCAATGGGCTCAACAACAATTTATCAAGATTTCCATAGACATGGATTTCCACCATTAATTGAACAAGGTGATAGCATTGGGCATACCGAAGTGTATAATGAAGTATGTTCGAGGACAACATCCACAATTAAACATTGATCAAAAAGTGCACCTAGAAATATGGACTAAGTAGCACGATCAATGTTAGAATGGTGATTCAATAACCAATAGACTAAGAATAGAATGAAATTATCGTTCATTAACTTCAAGGCAATAGGGTTGCTAGGAGTATTGAAGGCAGACGCCAGAGTTCACTTGTTGGTATTCGGGTTAGAAACCACACGGGGACGAAGAAATGGATGGTGATAGCGAGAAGTATCATCGTATCAGGAATTTCTAAGAGGTGGTGCAATCCTCACGACATTCTTGACATAAAAGATGGTAATACTCCAAGGTAGAACATAACATAAGCTGGATAGCAAGGAGACCCATAACATGAACAAGTTTGTGTTGGAGGGAATGCAATAATGTTATCGATAGTAACACAAATCATCAAGGGGCAAGGATGGCATTTCTTATCATGGATTCTATTCCCATCTTGGAAGAAGTCAAAATGTTGACAATGACCTCAACACAATTTGTCGAGAGGTTTGAAGAGGATGCAATCAAACATTGACGACATCAAGCTAAAGGAATGGTGAAGCATAAGGTTATCGGGTCCATAGATAAGATGCAATCGCCGAATAAGAGTTGCTTTTCAAGACAATAAAATGATGTTGAAAACTCGATGTAAGATTAGCACTATCGGGATTGTGTCCCGGGGATGAAGTACATAGGTAGCATGGTCAAGCTTTAGCATGTCAATGATGATGTAGCCAATCGGCTGGGAATGACATGATCGAGTACATACTCATAATCAATCAAGATTACTAAGAGTTGTTGAATCGCAGTGTGGACTCGATTCAGTTATCAGTGTCCTTGAGTGTCTAACAACTCAGAACCCGTGGAAAATTGGAATCTGTGAGAAATAGTAGTTGATGAAGAACTCATAAGAAGCTATATAGTTCCATGATATTCTCGAGATACCAGGGGGTAATACCCGAAGGTAGATCAGAATAGAGGATAGACTAGTGTATTGATTTGTGGATGACAAGCACTTTAATTTGTCTGAGAATGAAATCAAAGTAGAACAACATGGTCGGAACCACGATTGCAAAGGACAAAATCGTAGATACAAGATCAAATTATACTAAGGGAATAGTGATCGTGACGAGAAGCTTCCATGATAAGATCTACATCGTTTCCATGGACATGAACACAAAGTTCAATGTCGACTCCCACTTCTTCAATGCATAACCTTTCATTCACTTCTCTCTTTTGATGAAGTTGTAGTGCTGAAATTTTATCTGGCAAAACACCAGAAGAGTATGACTCGTGAAAACTCTCTGGTTCACAGGGATTAAGGAAGGCATAGGTTCAACCGATAGGGGCATCTTAGGAACATATACCACAACTTAAAGAGTAAATAACACAAGCTCGAAGGTAGAGCATGGTTGACAAAAGCAAAGGAGACAAATTGTTCAAGGCATTATGTATCATGGGAAGAACTCACAAGAAATTTGAATGTGAAGGATACTATCGGACAATAATCCAGCAATGGGTCTGGCGGTCCACAACAGAGCTGATGTGAGTATTGATACTCAATCAGAGGAAGAAAGGTGCAAAGGCATCGGATTATAGCAACATCTGAATAATTCGCTGCTTAAATACAAAGAAATTATGATTTCCAGATCGGTGTATCAAAATCATATGCTCTGGTTAAGTATGAGTAAGTTGAATAGACTTAGAGGCACAATCGGTCAATGTTTGATTAGCTGAAAACCAGCTCATATCCGGAATGAAATCTGAGACGTAAGATAATTTCTAAGGGTCAACTAATGATTGCGTGCATTCACATATATTGAATCATTAGGCTCAAAATGGCAATGACAGGGGATGCTAACGAAGACTATTAGACATATGGAATTAACCATAATGCAAGCAGGCATGAATTTCAAGAGCAATATGTTATAGAGGATTTTCGGAAGATCAAATAGTATTTCGTAGAATTTTGTGAAACACATGATTAACTGGGGATGAATGAATTCCTGGCAAGTCTGATGAATTATTCATAGGTGTATTCATGCAGGAAAGAACTACAAGGTAGTAGGCACAAAGGATTCTCGAAATATCGAAGAGTATTTCAGGGTATCTTGTAATAACAAGAGCAACTGGGAATGATCGTATAAATGTCAAGTGTATGTAGTTAACCACAAGGATATATCGGTGGTAGGGAATTGCAAAGGCGGCGGGTACAAGGGTCTCGGGAAAAAATCGAAGAGTATCTTCGGAATCTTCTGATGAAGGAAGCGATCATCTAGAATGAGGGGCTCTCCAGAGGAAGTAGTTACGAGAACCTAGAGTTACAGTTAGTAAAATCTTTAAACCGAATAGAAGAGAGGTCAGAATCCTGGAGTAAAGATGATGAATAAAAGATCCTAATCCGAACCATTTGTGATGTGGGCCCGTAAGCCACACAACAATGTTAGTAAAATACTTTTTTCAAAGACTAGACTCAACCTTAGCCAAGGAGTTGGAAAGGGGCTTCCACAGGCAGTCAGCTCTGATACCAACTTGTGACGCCCCCAACTCAATCGTGCACTAATCATACAAGCAAATGCACACGATCAAGATCAGGGACTGACGGGAAGACATCACAACACAAATCTAGACACAAATTCAATTCATATAGCTATATGTTACAAGCCAGGGCCATGAAGGCTCGAATACATAAGTCAGCAGAAGCTACAACATCTGGGTACAGACATAAGACAAACAAGTCTGCCTTAAGAAGGCTAGCATAACAACGATAACTGGATCGAAAAGGCGTAGGCCTCTTGCCTGTGAGCCTCCAAACTACTCCTGGTCGTCGGTGGTCTCCACGTAGTAGTGGGCTCCATCGGGGTAGTAGTAGTTGTCGGCAGGACCAGCTGGCTCCTGGCTCCGTCATCTAATCGCGACAATCGGGTAGAGGGGAAAAAAGGGTAGCAAAGCAACCATGAGTACTCATCCAAAGTACTCGTAAGACTAACATCAGATCTATACTAAGTATGCCTTGGTATCAAAGGAATGTGGCTATATCTATTGACTAGACTGCAGAAATGCTAGAATAGAGAGGAATGCCTAGCCTATCGAAGACTAGTATCATGCAACACTAGAAGAGTGCAGATTAGGATATTACAAGTAACAAGTATAGTTTAGTAACGCCCAGAGATTCTTCCTTGACTCCCTGCGAGAAAGCAATCCCGAAGCCATCATATCCATTTAGTGTCTCCAATATCCAGTTCTAGTTGTAATAGATTGGGATACAACTCCGATCGTCTGTTACCTTGGACACGGTTATTCGAATAGATATACTGTCGTACAGGAGTGCACCAACTGACCCAACACGCTCGATTAACTTTGGCCGGGCATGCTTTTCCGGGTCATGCCCGACCTCGGCTGATCGACACACCGTAGTCCTACCTAGGCTCAACGGAGAGGCCAGCACGTGGTCTACATCCTAATACTCAGGGATCTTTGGCCCATCACCCTTTGCATTCCTGCGCGTTGCATATGCGGCCTGGAGCACACCCACCTCCTTATACAAGCGCAGGCTATTATCGTCCAACCGGGCGCGCGCCGCTCAATCGCTGACGTCCGAAGAGATTTCGGAGAATTGTACGACACCGAGTGCCATACTTATTCCCGTGTGGTGGTTAGTGTGAAAAGGCAAGAGGCCTACTAGATCACATATCCAAACCATTAGTGACTTGGGAGTGCGCGGAGATGAACAGTGATCCTGTCGCCCCGTCTTGTGGACTTACAGCAAGGGTCAGACCCATCCCTCTCTAGGGCCGTCTGCTTGCTCGGCCGTGCCTCGTGAGTAACCTCCAGGTCAACTCGACTTCCGTAACTCTCGCGGGTACCCCTCGGGGCCAACCCAAGTTCAACAAGGGACTGAGGTAAAGTCAAGGTATCCGTGTGTCCATAACATCAAGGGGGAAATCTGAGGAATCGCCAATGGATTCCCAGTCGATGTAACCGTCAAGATGAACTTGGAGGAATCACCCTCCATAGGTTTCATGCTTGAGGTGTTGCATGACAGAGTCATCATCGAAAGTGGTGAACGATGATTCACCCTATGAAATCAATGACCGAATAGCTATACTATAGTGGTATCGTCAGGAGTGAGCTAGGAAGTATCACCCTCGACACTCGATAGTAGCTCTGCAGAGTCGTACAACTAAGGGGGTGTGTGGTGATGTGTCGGTGTCTACGCATTGATCACGTTGATTGAGTCATCGGTAACAAGTAGGGCAACAAGGACAACGGTGAGGGGTCACCGTCGGTGCAATAAACCTTGGGTCCATTGCGCAGACTGTGCACAGGCACGGGAGGAAGATTACAGCGCCCAGATCAGGCCGAAGTGTAAGAGATCAAGATCTTCAAACAACCAATGTGCAGATCAAGAGGACCAAGACCAAGCCAGAGAAATAAGAAACCACCAGGAGAAAAGTCTCCCTTGCCAGGCAGACGAGCCTGGCGAGGATGGGGTCGCCCCGAAAGAAAACGTCCAAGACACCCCAGCAAGGCCTGCCGGGACTAATGGAGGCGGAGCCACCTCACCAAGACACCTCACCACGACGCACATCATTGATCAATGCGGTGCCGAGCCGCAAAGTGACTGAGTGGAAGCCATTTGCCACATGGCAGCCTCTTTCTACAAGAAATACCTACAGATAACACCCGTCCAGCGATGTGTTGAGCGAGCATGCGCAAAGCTAGCAAAATAGCCCGGCAAGGCTTGCCGGGCATGCGATGATGTGACGTTGAGGGACGCATTTAATGTGCTCTGTCGGCCTGCAGAGTTAGGTATGATAGCACTATTTGCTATCTTATCTTTGCATAATGACTAATTTGCCACTGTGGTGACCCCTTAGTCTATAAAAGGAGGCTTGAGGCAGCCTTAGAAAGGGTTGGAACCTGTGTTGGTGAATCCACCCCCTCACATTTCAGAGGCACGTAGCCGTTTTGCCCTGAGGCAACCCTGCCAGGCAAACGGGCTGCGGCCTCCGCCATTTTTCCACCATCAATCCACCAAAGCAGGAGTAGGGTTTTATGCCTCACGGTGGCCCAAACCTGGGTAAAACTGCCCGTGTGATCTCTAGCATGCTTTTTTTGAAACCAAGACCGTAGAACCATTGATCTCTGCCATGCTTTTTTTGAAACCAAGACCGTAGAACAATTGATCTCTGCCATGCTGCCCCATGCTCTTCTACCCTTTGTGCAACGTGCCATGCCCCCGCCAAACCAGCAAGAGACCTCTGGTCCCATAGGTGGCCGTGGTTTCCCGCGACATCTTTGGTGCGCCAGGTAGGGGGATCACTTGGGCGAGCCTAAAAGCGTGAGCAACGCATCATCTTCTTCGCCATCTTCATCTTCGACGGTGCCATCGACCATGGCGCCAAAGAAGAAATCCGATGCTTCACCTCACCCGTCCACCTAGAAGGCTCCACCACCCGCAGCCACCAATGCTACGGGGGATGTGGAGGCGCACGGGAATGTGGACACTGCAAGGGAGGTGGTCGGAGCAGGCGACACCGTCACCACCTCCCCCACACCCGAAGCAGGAGCGGGAGACACCGGAGGAGAGCAGCATCAGCAACATCCCGATGGCCATGCTCCACGAGGTACGGGTGATGGGATTATTCCATCTGCGCCCCTTCCTCTTGCCGACGGGCACAACCACAGTGGTGGTGCTCAGTCCGGGGTGAATCGCTGCCCTCTGGCCGCCCCCGTTACGGGAATGACCGCAGCGCGTGCACCTCCCCAGGGGCAAGTCGTCCAGGTCGCTACACCTAAGGGAGGCGCTCGCCCTCAAGAACCTTCACCATGTCATCATGCCATCCAAATGGCCGCCTCGCATCAGCAAGGATGTGGTGCTGTCACCGCTGGCACCATCAGAAACCGAGCGACGCTGCGGTCCACTGATATGTCTCCAACGTATCTATAATTTTTTATTGTTCCATGCTATTATATTATCTATTTTGGATGTTTTATATGCATTAATATGCTATTTTATATGATTTTTGGGACGAACCTATTAACCTAGAGCCCAGTGCCAGTTCCTGTTTTTTTCCTTGTTTTAGACTTTCACAGAAAAGGAATACCAAACTGAGTGCAAATGGAATAAAACTTTCGCGATGATTTTTCTTGGACCAGAAGACATCCAGGAGACTTGGAGTGCAAGTCAGAAGAGCCACGAGGCGGCCACAAGGGTGGAGGGCGCGCCCCCCGACCTTGTGGGCCCCTTGGTGACCCTCTGACCTAGATCTTCCTCCTATATATACTCAAATACCCGAAAAACTTCCGAGGGAGCCATGAAACCACTTTTCCACCATCGCAACCTTCTGTACCCGTGAGATCCCATCTAGGGGCCTTTTTCGGTGTCCTGTCGGGGGGATTCGAGTATGCAGGGCTTCTACATCAACGCCATTGCCTCTCCGATGAAGCGTGAGTAGTTTACCATACACCTACGGGTCCATAGCTAGTAGCTAGATGGCTTCTTCTCTCTCTTTGATTCTCAAGACAAAGTTCTCCTCGATGTTCTTGGAGATCTATTCGATGTAATACTCTATTGCGGTGTGTTTGGCGAGATGTGATGAATTGTGGATTTATGATCAGCTTATCTATGAATATTATTTGAATCTTCTATGAATTCTTATATGCATGATTAGATATCTTTGCAAGTCTCTTCGAACTATCGATTTCGTTTGGCCAACTAGATTGGTTTTTATTGCAATGGGAGAAGTGCTTAGCTTCGGGTTCAATCTTGCGGTGTCCTTTCCCAGTGACAGTAGGGGCAGCAAGGCATGTATTGTATTGTTGCCATCGAGGATAAAAAGATGAGGTTTTCATCATATTTCTTGAGTTAATTCCTCTACATCATGTCATCTTGCTTAATGCGTTACTCCTTTCTTTATGAACTTAATAGTCTAGATGCATGAAAGATATAGATCGATGTGTGGAGTAATAGTAGTCGATACAGAATTGTTTCGGTCTACTTGACACGGAAGTGATGCCTATGTTCATGATCATTGCCTTAGATATCTTCATAACTTTGTGCTTTTCTATCAATTGCTCGACAGTAATTTGTGCACGCACCGTAATAATTTCAATCTTGAGAGAAGCCTCTAGTGAAACCTATGGCCCCCGGGTCTATTTTACATCATATTAGTTTCCCATCAACTTTCCAATTTTTGTCGCCGTTCCATTATTTTGCAATCTTTTACGTTCTGTTCCATAAACCAAAAATACCAAAAATATTACTTGACCAGCTATCCATCTCTATCAGAACTCACTTTGCAAATAACCGTGAAGGGATTGACAACCCCTTTATCGCCGTGGGTGCAAGTTGGTGTTTGTTTGTGCAGGTATTCGGTGATTTGAGCGTTGTCTCCTACTAGATTGATACCTTGGTTGTCAAAAACTGAGGGAATTACTTACTCTACTCTGTTGCATCACCCTTTCCTCTTCAAGGGAAAAATCAACGCAAGCTCAAGAGGTAGCAGGAATAATTTCTGGCGCCGTTGCCGGGGAGATATATGCCAAGCCAAGACACACCAAGTACCCATCATAAACTCTCATCCCTCGCATTACATTATTTTCCATTCGCCTCTCGTTTTCCTCTCCCCCACTTCTAAAATGATTTTCGAAAAGAATTTGCCTTTTCTTCGCCCTTTCTTCCGTTCGATATTTTGTTGGCTTGAGTTACCATGTGCCTTCTTTTTGCTTGCATCTTCGCTTGCTAAAATTGTATGGATCCTCATCCACTTGCTTATCTTTTTAAGATATCCAATTATGATGAACAATTGCTAGGGAGTTGTGTGCACTAGATTATCTTTATGAGGTTTTGCTTGAAATCCCTGAATCTGAAAATTGTGATGAAGTACTTTATGAGGTGATTCAATGTAGATCTTTGAATGAAAATCATGATTGCAATGATGTTATTATAAATTCTATTAATTTCAGTTGTGCTAATAATATGCAAAACCCTAAGCTTGGGTATGCTAGTTTTGCTATGTCCTCTACTAGTTGAAATGATCATGATTGGGGTGATTATTTTTATAATCTTGAAACTTTATTTAAGCCCCATGATGAATATGAGATTGATAATAATGTTTGCATTAATATTTAAGGTGGGTTTGGAAGAGTGTTAACTTTAGATCCCACATATTTGGATAATGATCAATCTTATGAAGTTTTTGATAAAAGAGGGTTTCGAGAGGTCATGACTTTATTTTATGATAATCTCACTATTTCGGAAGAGTGTCAACTTTGCATGCATGTGGATCACGAAGAGAAAATTTTATGTGATAGTTATACTGTTGAATTTGATTATGATCCTACATGTAATTATTATGACAGAGGAAAATATGGTTATAGAAATTTTCGTGTTACAAAATTACCTCTTGTTATGTTGAGATTGCTATTGTTTCTTTCTTCTTCCTTGCATATTGTGGTTTTTGCTTGTCTTGATAATTTGTTTGCTTATAAAATCCTTATGCATAGGAAGCATGTTAGACATAAACTTGTTTGTCACATGTTTTATCTTTGTGTTTCAATTGCTATCTTTCGTGTGAGCATCATTAAAATTTACAATGCCTAGCTAAGGGCGTTAAACAATAGCGCTTGTTAGGAGGCAACCCAATTTTATTTTCGTTCTTTGCTTTTTAGGTTCTATTTTGCTTTGAATAAATCATCTAGCCTCTGGTTAGTTGTAGTTTTGTGTTTAATTAGTGTTTGTGCCAAGTAAGACCGTTGGGATAGCTTACGGTGATAGTTGATTTAATCTTGCTGAAAACGAAACAGAAACTTTGCGCTCAGTCCGAGAATTGTTTACAATCACAGAAGCATGATAAAATCCTGAATTTTTTCCAGTAGATTGATATACAAATGCGCCTGCTTTTCTGATTTTTCAGAATTTTGGGAGTTACAGAAGTATGCGAACTATCCAGATTGTTACAGACCGTTCTGGTTTTCACAAATTCTGTTTTTCGCGTGTTGTTTGCTTATTTTGATGCATCTATGGCTACTATCAGGGGGTATGAACCATGGAAAAGTTGAAATATAGTAGATATTACACCAATATAAATAAACAATGAGTTCACAATAGTACCAAAAGTGGTGATTTTGTTTTCTTATACTAACGGAGCTTATGAGATTTTTTGTTGAGTTTTGTGTTGTGAAGTTTTCAAGTTATGGATAAGGATTTGATGGACTATGGAATAAGGAGTGGCAAGAGCCTAAGCTTGGGGATGCCCAAGGCACCCCAAGGTAATATTCAAGGAGTCCAAAGAGCCTAAGCTTTGGGATGCCCCGGGAAGGCATCCCCTCTTTCGTCTTCGTCTATCAGTAACATTACTTGAGGCTATATTCTTATTCACCTCATGATATGTGTTTTGCTTGGTGCGTCTTGTATGATTTGAGTCTTTGATTTTTTGTTTGCCACAATCATCCTTGCTGTACACACCTTTTGAGAGAGACACGCATGAATCGTGATTTATTAGAATACTCTATGTGCTTCACTTATATCTTTTGAGCTAGGCAAATTTGCTGTAGTGCTTCACGTATATCTCTTTAGAGCACGGCGGTGGTTTTATTTTATAGAAATTGATGAACTCTCACACTTCACTTATATTATTTTGAGAGTCTCTAAACAGCATGGTAATTTGCTTTGCTTATAAAATTAGTCCTAATATGATAGGCATCCAAGAGGGGTATAATGAAAACTTTCATATAAAGTGCATTGAATACTATGAGAAGTTTGATTCCTTATGATTGTTTTGAGATATGAAGATGGTGATATTAAAGTCATGCTAGTGAGTAGTTGTGAATTTGAGAAATACTTGTGTTAAAGCTTGTGAGTCCCGTAGCATGCACGTATGGTGAAGCGTTATGTGATGAAGTCGGAGCATGATTTATTTATTGATTGTCTTCCTTATGAGTGGCTGTCTGGGACGAGCGATGGTCTTGTCCTACCAATCTATCCCCCTAGGAGCATGCGCGTAGTACTTTGTTTTGATGACTAATAGATTTTAGCAATAAGTATGTGAGTTCTTTATGACTAATGTTGAGTCCATGGATTATACGCACTCTCACCTCTCCGCCATTCCTAGCCTCTCTTGTACCGCGCAACTTTCGCCGGTACCATAAACCCACCATATACCTTCCTCAAAACAGCCACCATACCTACCTATTATGGCATTTCCATAGCCATTCCGAGATATATTGCCATGCAATATTCCACCATTCCGTTTATTATGACACGCATCATCATTGTAATATTTCTTTGCATGATCATGTAGTTGACATCGTATTTGTGGCAAAGCCACCGTTCATCATTTTTTATACATGTCACTCTTGATTCATTGCACATCCCGGTACATCGCCGGAGGTATTCACATAGAGTCATATCTGCATCGAGTTGTAAGTAAATAAAAGTGTGATGATCTTCATTATTAGAGCATTGTCCCATGTGAGGAAAGGATGATGGAGAATATGATTCCCCCACAAGTCGGGATGAGACTCCGGACGAAAAATAGAAAATAAATAAATAAGAGGCCAAAAAAATGAAAGAAGGCCCAATAAAAAACGAGAGAAAGAGAAAAGGGGCAATGCTACTATCCTTTTTACCACACTTGTGCTTCAAAGTAGCACCATGATCTTCATGATAGAGAGGCTCCTATGATATCACTTTCATATACTAGTGGGAATTTTCATTATAGAACTTGGGTTGTATATTCCAATGATAGGCTTCCTCAAATTGCCCTAGGTCTTTGTGACCAAGCATGTTGGATGCACACCCACTTAGTTTTTCTTTTTGAGCTTTCATAAACTTATAGCTCTAGTGCATCCGTTGCATGGCAATCCCTACTCACTAACATTGATATCTATTAATGGGCATCTCCATAGCCCTTTGATACGCCTAGTTGATTTGAGACTATCTCCTTCTTTTTGTTTTCTCCACAACCACATTCTATTCCACCCATAGTGCTATGTCCATGGCTCACGCTCATGTATTGCTTGAAAGCTGAAAATGTTTGAGAACATTAAAAGTATGAAACAATTGCTTGGATTGTCATGGGGGTTGTGCATGATTTAAATATTTTGTGTGATGAAGATGGAGCATAGCCAGACTATATGATTTTGTAGGGATAAGCTTTCTTTGGCCATGATATTTTGAGAAGACATAATTATTTTGTTATTATGCTTGAAGTATTATTATTTTTATGTCAATATTAAACTTTTTTTTGAATCTTACGAATCTCAACATTCATGCCACAATAAATAGAATTACATGGATAAATATGTTAGGTAGCATTCCACATCATAAGTTCTGTTTTTATCATTTACCTACTCGAGGACGAGCAGAAATTAAGCTTGGGGATGCTTGATACATTTCCAACGTATCTATAATTTTTTATTGTTCCATGCTATTATATTATCTGTTTTGGATGTTTCATATGCATCAATATGCTATTTTATATGATTTTTGGGACTAACCTATTAACCTAGAGCCTAGTGACAGATCGTGTTTTTCCTTGTTTTAGAGTTTTCGCAGAAAAGGAATACCAAACGGAGTCCAAATGGAATAAAACTTTCACGATAATTTTTCTTGGACCAGAAAACACCCAGGAGACTTGGAGTGCAAGTCAGAAGAGCCAAGAGGCGGCCACAAGGGTGGAGGGCGCGCCCCCCGACATTGTGGGCCCCTCGGTGACCCCCTGACCTAGATCTTCCTCCTATATATACTCAAATACACCAAAAACTTCCGGGGGAGCCACGAAACCACTTTTCCACCGCCGCAACCTTATGTACCCGTGAGATCCCATCTAGGGGCCTTTTCCGGCGTCCTGCCGGAGGGTGATTCCATCACGGAGGGCTTCTACATCAACACCATTGCCTCTCTGATGAAGCGTGAGTAGTTTACCACAACCCTATGGGTCCATAGCTAGTAGCTAGATGGCTTCTTCTCTCTCTTTGATTCTCAATACAAAGTTCTCCTTGATTTTCTTGGAGATCTATTCGATGTACTACTCTTTTGCGGTGTGTTTGCCGAGATCCGATGAATTATGGATTTATGATCAACTTATCTATGAATATTATTTGAATGTTCTCTGAATTCTCATATGCATGATTTGATATCTTTGCAAGTCTCTTCGAACTATCGATTTGGTTTGGCCACCTAGATTGGTTTTTCTTTCAATGGGAGAAGTGCTTAGCTTTGTGTTCAATCTTGTGGTGTCCTTTCCCAGTGACAGTAGGGGTAGCAAGGCACATATTGTATTGTTGCCATCGAGGATAAAAAGATGGGGTTTTCACCATATTCCTTGAGTTAATAGCTCTACATCATGTCATCTTGCTTAACGCGTTACTCCGTTCTTCATGAACTTAATACTCTAGATGCATGCTGGATAGCGGTCGATGTGTGGAGTAATAGTAATAGATGAAGAATCGTTTCGGTCGACTTGACACGGAAATGATGCCTATATTGATGATCATTACCTTAGATATCGTCATAACTTTGCGCTTTTCTATCAATTGCTCGGAAGTAATTTGTTCACCCACCGTAATAATTTCTATGGCCCCCGGGTCTATTTTACATCATATTAGTTTCCCATCAACTTGCCAATTTCTGTCGCTGCTCCATTATTTTGCAATCTTTTACTTTCCGTTCCATAAACCAAAAATACCAAAAATATTACTTTACCGTTTATCCATCTATATCAGATATCACTTTGCAAATAACCATGAAGGGATTGACAACCCCTTTATCGCGTTGGGTGCAAGCTGGTGTTTGTTTGTGCAGGTATTCGGTGACTTAAGCGTTTTCTCCTACTAGATTGATACCTTGGTTCTCAAAAACTGAGGGAAATACTTACTCTAGTTTGCTGCATCCCCCTTTCCTCTTCAAGGGAAAACCAACGCAAGCTCAAGAGGTAGCATCCACATCGTCATCTCCCATGGCAAGTACTGCTACGGAGGCCATGGCGTGGGCTCAGCTGCTACTAAGGTTTCTGGCGGCAGCCGAACAGATGGACGAGTGGCGTGCCACCATCCAGAGTCTGCTCGATTTTGCTGAGGCTGGGGCCTCCCATTGAGCTGGCCCGCCACGACCTCCCCAAGCGACGACAACGGCTCACGCTGCTAGTCGTACGAAAGGGGCACCCCCACGGTACAGTCCCCACCGCGGCAACCAGCGAGGCAGAATCAAGAACCTAACAAAGTCTCGATGGCCTCTTCTGACCCTCGAGCACGTCCAGCCAACGATGAGCCCCGGAGGAAAGGCGGAGGGGATACGCGCGCGTCGTTATTGAGCGACGCCGTGACGACCACCGTCGGCCAATGGGTGTGATGGTCCCAACGTTGATGAGCCTATGCTCGAGGTCGGCGGGAGCCTACCTTTCGAGGCTTGGTGCCCTGCCTTTACTCGTGAGCTGCGACAAGTTTGTTGGCCGTCCGTTTGCATGTTTGTAGGATCGAAAGTATGTCTAGAGGGGGGGTGATTAGACTACTTGACCAAATAAAAATCTAGCCTTTTCCCAATTTTAGTTCTTGGAAGATTTTAGCAACTTAGCACAAGTCAAGCAATCAACCTACAGATGCAATTCTAAGAGTATAGCAGCGGAATGTAAAGCAATTGCATATGAAGGTAAAGGGAGGAGATTAAGGGAGCAAACGCAATGTTGACACGGAGATTTTTTATCCGTGGTTCCGATAGGTGGTGCTATCGTACATCCACGTTGATGGAGACTTCAACCCACGAAGGGTAACGGTTGCGCGAGTCCACGGAGGGCTCCACCCACGAAGGGTCCACGAAGAAGCAACCTTGTCTATCCCACCATGGCCGTCGCCCATGAAGGACTTGCCTCACTAGGGTAGATCTTCACGAATTAGGCGATCTCCTTGCCCTTACAAACTCCTTGGTTCAACTCCACAATCTTGATGGAGGCTCCCAAGTGACACCTAGCCAATCTAGGAGACACCACTCTCCAAGAAGACACAATGTTGATGATGAACTCCTTGGTCTTGTGCTTCAAATGACACTCTCCCCAACACTCAACTCTCTCTCATAGGATTGGATTTGGTAGAAAGAATATTTGAGTGGAAAGCAACTTGGGGAAGGCTAGAGATCAAGATTTATGTGGTTGGAATGGAATATCTTGACCTCAACACAAGTGTAGGTGGTTCTCTCTCAGAAAATATATGTTGGAAGTGTAGGCATGTTCTGATGGCTCTCTTCACGAATGAAGAGTTGGTGGAGGGGTATTTATAGCCTACACACAAAATCTAACTGTTACACACAAATCACCAAACTCGGTGGGACCGATTCAGAGAACTCGGTTAGACCGATTTGGTTCATAATGTGACCATTAGGTGTTTCGGTGGGACCGACTGTCAACTCGGTGGGACCGATTTCATTAGGGTTAGGGCATAACGTAATCTCGGTGAGACTGATTACACAAACTCGGTGAGACCGATTTTTGTAATAGTCAAACAGAGAGTTGGTCAGGCAAACTCAGTGGGACCGATTCGCTCAACTCGGTTTGACCGAAACGTTACGAAAAGGAAACAGAGTGTTTGCATTGCAATCTCGGTGGGACCGATCGCTCATCTCGGTTTGACCAAAATGTTACGAAGGGAAACATAGAGATTACAATCCCATCTCGGTGAGACCGAGATCCCTATCGGTGAGACCGAAAAGACTAGGGTTTCTGGCAATGGCTATGTCAACTGAACTCGGTGGCTCCGGATAGAAAGAATCGGTGGGGCCGAGTTGGATATTTTGTTTGGGACATATGTGGATATGAGAAAGTAGTGGAGGGTTTTGGAGCATATCACTAAGCATTTTGAGCAAGAACCTCATTAAGCAACACGTCATCCCTTCTAAATAGTATTGGCTTTTCCTATAGACTCAATGTGATCTTGGATCACTAAAATAGAAAATGTAGAGTCTTGTGCTTTGAGCTTGAGCCAATCTTTTGTCCTTAGCATTTTGAAGGGTCCACTTTCTAATCCATGCCATACCAATAGTTGAGCTTTCCTGAAATATTCATCTTGGAATAGCATTAGCTCAATGAGCTATATGTTGTTAGGAATTAATAAAACCACCAAGAGATAGTTGCACTTTCAATCTCCCCCTTTTTGGTAATTGATGACAACATATAGATCAAACTTCGACAAATGATAAATAAGATTGGAAAACATCGTCACTTTGAGAAGTATGTGATAAGCAAGATCTCCCCCTAAATTTGTGCATTATTTAAAATTTGCTTTCGAATGCAAATGCACAATTGATTAGGGTCATGGGTTACTCTTCCATGTCACATACATCTTGGTGGAGTGCTCAAAATGATAGAAGTTAAAGCATGCACTCATCACCAAAACAAGTGAATGATCATCTAGGATATAAAAGATAATATCATCCAACACGCATTAAGGTTAGCATATGATCAAACACATGATCAAACAAGTATCTCACAACTAGCTCACACAAGCACACAATAAAGTTTCAAACCAAACCAAATAAGTGCAAAGAGAGATAAAAACCAACACTCTCTCTCGAAGCCTATGATCTATACATTTTTCTCCCCCTTTGGCAACAAGTTACCAAAAATTTCAAAAATGCATAGTGCTAAACGACTCTCAGGCTTGATCTTCGGGAGGTGGTGTCGAGAGAACTCCAAGAACGAAGGCTTCAGATGAAGTAGCTGGAGCTAGTGGAGTAGCTGCTGGAGGTGGAACTGGAGCTATAGCTGCTGGTGCTGATGTTGTAGCTCTAGTGTCTGTCACTGGCACTGCAGCAGATCTCTGTCCTCTGGGCACTCTGGCAAAAGCATCTGGGGTAGACTTGCCCTTCTTCTCCTCCTCAGCTTTCTCCTGAAGTTTCACAACTGCAGTTTGGATCTCCATTACCTTGACATCAAGGTCATAGAATTTCTGCTCAATGATCCTCTCTAGACTCTCCTGGTTCTTGGTGAGGGTGGCCAAGCCCTTCTCAATCCTCAGGGTGAATTGGATCAGATATCCAAGCTGGTCTTGCTTGCTCTTCAAGAATACCTGAGATGCCTCTTCCACAGTTGGCATCTTTGCAGCTTTCTCTGCTTTAGCCTTCTCTCTCTTCTCATGTGCTTGAGCTGAAGATGGTTCATTCTCATTCATCACTACTGTGTTATCTTCAAATTCAGGATAGATGGGCACGTGCTCCTTATCCAAAATGTACTTGCCTTTGCCCATCTTTGAATTGATTAGCTCCTGAATCTGTGGGGCATACCCACAACTTCTCTTTTGGTCAGTAGCAGTCCTCTTGATTGTCTCTACAATCAGGCTCATAACTTTGAATTTTTGTGGGACATCAAATATGTGCAGCAAGTTGATGGCATGTCCTCTGATCATCTTGTGATTACCTGACTTGGGTAGCAGTATGTGCCTTAAGATCCAGTTAATGGTTGGCAGACCAGACAACAGATAGTGAACTGATCCAAACTTATGTGTATCCAGAGCAGCATCTGGGATCTCCTTGTAGATGTTGGCCATAGTGTTGTGGTCTTTCTTATTCTCTGCATAAATGTCCAAGTCATCCTCATGTTCCTTAGGAGAATTTATAAGCTTGGCCCACTCATCAACTGTAGATTGGTACCTAGTACACTCAGACATCCACACTATCCTTCCATTTGGATAGAAGTGGGCAGTGGAGTAAAACTGCATGATGAGCTCATCATTCCACTTGGTGAGCTTCTGGGGAACAAAAGTATCCACTCCACATGCCTTAAAGCTATCAAGCACTCCAGGGAAGTGATCCTCATTCTCCTTGATGAATTCCCAGTCAACCCATCTCATATCACACACAATGGGCTTCTTGTCAAGCAAAATAGTCTCATAGAAGTCCTGCTGTTCCTTAGTGTGAAATATGTAGTCCACAGCAGTTCTTCTCCTTATACCATATGGATCAGACTGTCTCCATAGTCTCAATCCTGCATCCTTCCTGATTTTCATGTTCTCTGCAACTGGGTGTGCATCAGTGTGATCAGGGATCTTGGGCTTCAGCTTCCTCAAAACAACAGAATCATCTTCTTCTTCAGCAGCTTCAGGCACTGGGGCCTTGTTCTTCTCTTCAGCAGGTATGTTCCTAGTGCTTCTCTTGGGTTTTTGCTTTGGAGCTGGAGCAGCAGCCTTGGGAGCAGCTTTGGGCTTTGATGGAGCAGCCCCTGATTTGATTGCATCTCCCATAAGCTTTTTTGCTTTGGGTGCTGGTGCAGCATCCTCTTCCTCTTCCTCTTCAGAATCTTTCCTCATTGAGGGCTTGCCAAGAAGTCTGGCAGTAGTGGTTCTGGCCCTCTTCTTCTTATCCTCACCAGCTGCTTGTTCTTCAGATTCAATGGTGAACTGCATAGTTTCACCTGTGGCAACTTTTCTTGGCTTAGACATGGGCTGTCTTCTTGCTGGCATCTTTGTTTTTAGACCAGGTTTTGTTGCAGCAGCTATGCCATACTCTTTCTTAAGCACCTTCTTCTTTGAGGTGGATTCATCTTCAACTACCACATAATCTTCATCCTCAGAGTCAGAAGTTTTCTTCTTCCTTGTCCTGGTAGCAGCCTTTGGCAGATTGCTTGGTGTGCTCCTCCTGCCTTCATCATAGCTGCTAGAGGGATCTGAACCCTCACTCATCTGCACCTGTTGCTCAGACCTGTTCTGACTATCACTCTGGTCAGACATCTCTGCAAATACTCTGACAGCAGACCCTGTGAATAGGTTATACATGAGGTAGAGTAGATGAGCATCACAAAGTACATGAGTTTTGCAAAATGGATGACTTAAAAACTTAGTTTTAGTTCTTCAGAAAAAGCATTTCGGATCTACCGATTTGTAAACTCGGTGATACCGAAGCTACTCTTGGAACCTAAATTGATGAACTCGGTCAGACCGAGTTACAGTTTGGTGGTACCGAGACTGCTAGGATTTCATAGAGAATCGAACTCGGTCACACCGATTTGCAGTTTTCGGTCAGACCGAAAACGCATGTGCTCTGGCCTAAGCCAAAACCGGTGAGACCGATTTCTACAACTCGGTCGGACCGAGATGAATTCAGTGAAGACCTAACCCTAAATTTTCAAATCAAAACTAATCTACGGGACGTTTTCGCTGGACAGGATGATTACAATCATGGCAAGAATCATTGCAAAGCAATGTGCAAAGAATCAGAGTTAAGGATTAGCACAAAGATCAAGTTCGTACCCTAGTTGTCACGACCGGATTTTTGGGATATAAATTCCCAGAAAAACGGCCTGTGCGCTCATCAGCCCCAGGATTACTGTTAGATGATGAGGTACCAACTTGATACAAGAACTCCAAGCAAGTACAAAAATATGTAGTACAAGACCATTTAGACTTAGGAGTACAACATTCGGTTTGCTAGTGGTTGATGGCGGAAGCGGTCTGTGGTTCATCTGCGTCTATGGGACTCCATTTTCCACAAGAATAGCTGACCAGGATAACTCCTATCTTTGCGAGGCTGCAAAAGTCAACGCGCAGGTTCCGAGGTTGTCACCGCGATGCTTATCTCCAAGCAAGGAATCTGGCCAAGACAATAGCCAGGGACAAGCCAGTGAGTACGTTTGAATGTACTCGCAAACATTAAGAACACGGGTATAATATATCAAACAGGCTCCGGGTTAATTAGATGATCACACGTCTGTCACGAAATATACGAAAGACCAAGATGCACACATATGGTTAAAAATATACCAAAACAAAATACTGGGTGCCAAACGAGTGTCTGAATGACTCCTCGAGCGGAAAATGCAGAATAGTAATACTGGTGCCAAACGAGTGTCTGAATGACTCCTCGAGCGGAAAAATGCAGAAATAATAATGCTGGTGCCAAACGAGTGTCTGAATGACTCCTCGAGCGGAAAATGCGGAATAATAATACAGGTGCCAAACGAGTGTCTGAATGACTCCTCGAGCGGAAAATGCAGAAATAATAATGCCACAGTCGGGCGTCGGGGCGACACCACATAAAGGGCTTATAAAAGATAAATGAACAACAAGCATGCCGCAGTCGGGCGTCTGAGCGACGCCACAGAAAGGGCTTAAAAGAGAATAATTACAGTGAATATCCGGGAGGTAGAACCATCCCAAGGATACTCAATAAAATACATAATGGTTAGTCCAAAATAATAAGATCACAATCCATGCGTGCCATAATCATAAGCAATATTTAGTAGAGTCGTTTCTCCATCCGAAAACCGATAATTTAGTCAAGCCGTATCTCCATCCGAATACCGTTACTACGACCTAGTTAAATCGTTCTCCATCCGAATACCGTTACCGAGTTCTAGTTAAATCGTTCTCCATCCGAATACCGTTACTGAGATTCAACTCAGACTGTGGTTTTTACTCAAGAACAAGACTATCCAACAGGATATATCCTTTGCAGAGGGAGTACCATTTTCCACGAGTAACGGGATTACTCAGTCCCTTGGGACTAATTCCGTCTACGGTCTTTTGATTGAAAACACGCCTGACCTGCACACACCAGCTTAACTCACCAGTGTCTGGAATCACCCACGACACCTGCCAAGCAAAACTCTAAGTGGGGAGGCTACAACCTCGACGTAGCATGGGATCACAAAATTTATACCGCGCGCAAACTGGGGAAGCTATCCCCTTCGGCTACAACCGAAACACCCATGCCCCCGGACCGGATGACTGGCTTTAATCCATGGCCATGGGACCCTCATCACGGCCTCTCTGTACGGTGTGTGCTTTGGAAAGGGGTTGACAACCTACTGAACCATACCCTGTCCCCTGCAGGGACAAGTGGTGGTACCAACAAAAAAGGAAGCTATTGATCAAGACTCGGTCTACAACCGACTCAGGTGGTCCAAGTATCCACCAACAATATTACCACTAGTGAAATAAACCACCACTCCTCGAGCCTCACCATGCTATGCCGGGCATACTCGTCTCGACGAGGGATTAGGGACAAGCTCGTGTCTACCCAAGACCACGACTTTCCCGGCTTCCTACCGGTGTGCAAGAGAAGCTCACGAGGATGACCCAAATCATTAGTGTATCCATTGCTGACCACAAAACAACTCCAAAGTGCACTCATGCACGAGACCATATCGATACATAAAGCTGTTGTATACTCCACGTCCAAAGGTGTTGTGATCGTATCAAAACACCACAACAAAAATATTATGCCAGAGTTCAGAAATGCTTGCCTTCAAGAGTATGCAAAGGATGCACTTATTGGAAGCTTTCCTTTTCCTCCAAAAATCTCGGGAGTTTGCGCCTTCACTTAAACAGAGGGAGCGGTCGCGCGGGTCACTGACAGTGGGTCCAGAGGTCCCACTGGTCAGGTTTGACCGTTTCTTCCCTCCTTCTCCTCTCTTCTGCCCGACGGGAGCGGGGCTCCGGCGATCGTCGTCGACAAGAAGCAGCGCCTCACGGGCATCCAAGGGCGGGGATGGAACGGCTAGACCGAGGCGGTCCTTTGGGTGGTTGATGGGTCGTCAGAGGTGGAAGGAATCACCGGCGGCGAGCTCCGCGGCGGAGAAAAGCTACGGTGGTGAAGTGCTTTTTGTGCTCCGGTGGTCTCCGATCGAGCTTGGGTAGCTGGGCAGCTCCGCAAGAACTATGGGAAGCTACTGGTGGCATTGGTTGGGCGAAAAGGTGGCCGGCTGCGACGAATCGCACCGGGGCTTGGCGGCGGCCGAGCTGGCCGGAGTTGAAGGAGGACGGTCCTCTCCGGTCAATCTAGGGGAGCTCTACGGGGAGGGTCTGATGTCGCGTGAGTGCTCGGAGGGGCTCGGGGTTCCCTTTTATAGCGTGACGAGGCTGGCTTCGCGGCGGCAGAAGATAAGATCGCCGGCGACCACTTTCCTGTAGTTGCAGGGCATCGTGGCGGCGATGAACGCGTTCCGACGAGCGGGAGGATAAGCACGGCCTGTGCTCCGGGGCAGCTGGCGTGCGCTGGTGGTTTGGGCGGCGCTGTCCGCGGCGGAATCTGCTGCCGACGCCGGCGTGCTGCCAAGGCGGCGCTGTAGGGTGCTAGAGGGAGCTTGGAGTGTACTGGAGAGAGGGCAAGTGCGTCGCGGGGTTCGGCAGGCGAGCAGGGGTCAGAGATGGGACGTGACGAGGGCGGCAGTGCGGCGTGTCGGCGTAGTGCGCGCGCGTGCAAAACGTGCGCTCTGGGCGCGCCCAGAGCACGCACGGCACCTGCTCGACGAAATGCCAGCGCGCTCTAGAGCTCGAGGGTGGAGCTGGCACTGCACAGGATGGAGGTAGGGGTAACAAGGCACTCAGTGGACAAGGTGGGTAGGTCAGGGGTTCAAGCCCATAATGCAAACCAGAGAGCTTGCCAAAAAGGACTGTGCACACCAGGTGTTCGACAGAATGCCAGATGCACTTAGGCATCTCTTGGAGTGGCCAAAATCTCCAGATCAGTGTCTCTTTAGATGCAGGAGATGGTGGTAAGGTTAGTTTGGCAAAAACAGAAAGTTGATAGTGCAAGTTTTGCAAAACTCCAGTTTTGGACAGAAAGAAAAAGGGTTTAGAACATGCATTTCAAAACCTCCAATGAGCCCAATCTCCTGGACTTAAGAGTTTGGTAGGGAGGGCTACTAGTAGGAAAAAGCTCAGGGTTGCTAGAGCAAAGAAAAACAAGGTTGCAGTACAAATCACCAAATTGGGTCAGAATGCAAAAGAGGTTGATCCACTCAATTTTTTCAAAGAACATCACTGGGTTTTTTCTTGGAGATGACTGGTATGCATCCACTGACATCTCCAAACACTTGGAAGAATTTTTAGGAGAATATTTAAATGGGTTGCAGTGCAAAAGTGCCTACTGGACCAGATTGGAAAAGTTGGTGAAGAGCTCAAAATCTCCAATGGCCAGAAGGTATTTTTGCATAAAAGTGATGTGGAACCATCACATGACATCCCCAAATTTTTGTGGAAATTTTGAATGCATTTGTCAAAAGGTTGTAGTGCAAAACAGGCTCCAAATGCAAAAGGAATCATTTTAAGGGAATAAAGCTTTGAGGAAATAAATCTTGCAACATTTGAATCCACTGATAAATAATTATTTTATTATAGAGAGAAATCAAGTCCAACAATACCTTTGAAGGTTTTTCCCACAAGAGGCAAAAATCCAAAATCACAAAAGTTAAAACTTGCCAATTGGAAAAGTTTTATTTCCTGGCAACATTTTAATAAATAAAAACAAGGCCAAAATTTTGGGGGTGTCACACTAGTTCGGCGATGAACATGCTACAGCAGCAACGGCGGTGGAGATTTCCGTTGACGGCGGAGGAGACCAGCGGCGGGAGGTCGCTGGCGACGAGAGGATGATCCGGAGACCCAAGGAGGCAGAGCAGGTTACGCGCGGGCGAGGAGGTTTGGAAAATTTTCCAAAATTTGGCCCGTCGGTATATATAACCTGACCCTGTCAGTGTGACCGAGTGGAACGACTCGGTGGCACCGAGATGCAAAACTGCAAGCAGTTACTGCAACTCGGTGTGACCGAAAAGTTCTAATCGGTTGCACCGAGATTGAAAACCCTTGATCAACTTAGTGACTCGGTAGGACCGAGAAGGATGAATTGGTCAGACCGAGATGCACAAAGAGGTTTTGGAGGTTTAAGTCTATGACGAATCGGGGACTCCGAGTGCTCCTCACAGAGAGTGGTTCGAATCTGACTTGATCAAACTTTGTGATGTAGCATGAATAGAGTTTGAGACGAGGAAAGCATAGATAGCTAGAGGGAGTTCTTAGGCATTCTTGTCCATCCATTTGGCAAAAGAGAAAAAGCCAAACAATCAAAACAACAAATGGATGTTCTCAAATGAGTAAAATATGCAACCAAGATGCCCACACAATAAAATGGCAAATGAAATATGTGACAAAGCATGCACAAACACTCTAGCATCTATTAAGCAATTTAGCGATGACTAGGTCATCTATATATGAGTATATTGACTTAGGAGTCAAATGAGACATTTGATCATAGGTCATACTCATCGTTTAAGCACAAGTGGGGTTACCACTTTTACATAAAGCATTGGTGTGTTCACACCATTAGGGTTGCTTTAGCTCAATTGATTAGAGTAAAGCTCCCCCTATATGTGATATCCCCCCTAAGAGGGATGAACTAACCTTGGGTTTTGTCGATGATGACTTCATGTAGGTGTTGAAGATGTATATGCTCAATGTTGATGTAGATCATTTGGAGCAATCCTTTGGAGTGAGTTGCACTTTCAATACCTACACGGGTTAGTCCCACAAGGAACAAACAAGGATATCCATAGACATAGAGTGATGCATACACAAGATGATGTCCATGAAAGCATTAGGTTACCTTGTCCCTTGTCTTACCAACATGAGGGTTTGTGACTCCTTGAACTAGTGCAAGATATGGAAGTTGTTTACACCTGTCCTTGCCAAAATGATAAGAGTGAAGTATGTTGGCGGAGTCACCCTCAAGAACTCTCTAGTTGTTCTTCTTCTGGATCCACACCATCTTGATGGGAATCCTTGGAGTTGTAGTTGTACTTGATGAAGTAGAACTTGATGTAGTCTTGGGAACCCACTTGACCAAGGCCTTAGGTGCTTCTTCAAATGCATCAATTTCCTCTTGAAGCTTGTCCTTGCCTTTTTGCTTGTGGTCTTGTGGTGGAAGATCATCTTGAGCTTGTGTCCCTTTGAAAGAAGTAGGATCATACTTCTCTTGTTGAGGAACAAACTTCATCTTGGGGTATTGATCTTCTTCCCACTCAACTCCATTGGCATTGAACTTTTGTTCAAAACCAACACCTTGATTCTTCCGGTGTCTTCCTTGCTTGCGCACAATTTCCTCAAATTGCTTACTTCCGACAAGGCTCTCGTAAACACCTTTCTCTATAATTCCCTTCAATAAGCTATTTTCTTGCTCAAGTGTAACTTGGCTAAGAGAATCATTAGTGGAATCAAGAGAATTACTAGAAGCAACAACATTGGATTTAGCATGATTGTTGTTACTACTAGATGAAGCATCTTTCTTGTTCTTGTTGCTAGATTTAACTTGTGGCATGTAAGTAGACAAGAGTAAACGCTTGGCAATGTAAGCAGAACTTTTCTTGCGAAGATCATCATTGATTGACTTTAAAAACTCAAGCTCTTGCTCAAGGTTGAGCTTTTCAAAGTGTAGCTTACCATGAGTCTTTAAAAGTTCTCGATGATTTTCCAAGGTAGTTTCATGAGCTAACTTAAGAGTTTTTAGTTCTTTAGTTAGACGCTCAATCTCCTTCTTATCATCATCACTCATTTTATCTTGATTAGCATGATTAATTGATGTTTCATCATAGTTTTCATCACTAGAGTTGTCAACAAGTAAATCATCATCACCTAGCAAATCATCTTCACCACTATTGAAATCAACATACTCGGGATGTGTTACCTTTGGACCTTTGGCCATGAAGCATCTTCCAATTCCTTCATTTGGTGAGTCAAATATGTCGTAGGAGTTGGTTGACACAAGTGCTTGACCGGTAACACCTTCATCTTGAGTATATTTGGAGTCGGAGTGACAACTTCTTTCGGAGTGATTGTCGGAGTCGGAGTCGGATACCCATTCACCAACATGAGCTTGATGTCTTCTTTTTGTGTAGCTCCTTGATGACTTTTCCTTCCTTTCCGATTGCTTCTCCGAGAGGGTCTTCGTTCATAACGATCATCTCTACTCCTCCTTTCTCTTGGTGGTGATTCTTCTCTTCTACTTCTTCTTTTGGGAGAATCTTCTCTTCTTTTGTAGGGGGCCGTACACTCATTGGAGTAGTGTCCGGGCCTTCCACAATTGTAGCAATTACGCTCACGACTAGAAGACATTTTGTCATTGTAGGACCTTGACTTGGAACTTCTTTCTTTGCTTCTACTCTTGTAGAACTTGTTGAAGTTCTTTACCATTAGGCTCAATTCTTTATTGAAGGTTTGTTTCTCACTTGATGATGTGGGAGCATCACACGAGGCTTTGTAAGCACCACTAGACTTGTTGTGAAGCTCTTCCTTATCCTTGAGTGACATCTCATGAGCAACAATTCTTCCAATGACTTCCGTTGGCTTGAGATCCTTGTAATTGGGCATCATTTGGACCTATGTGCACACGGTATCATATTTTCCATGCAAGGCTCTTAGGATCTTCTTGATGATGAATTTGTCGGTCATCTCTTCACTTCCTAAGTCGGCAATATCATTTGTGATGAGAGCAAGCCTAGAGTACATTTCGGCGACACCTTCACCATCCTTCATTTTGAACTTGTCAAGTTGACTTTGAAGCACATCCAATTTGGATTCCTTGACGGAGTCGGTACCTTCGTGCATATCAATCAAAGTATCCCAAATTTCCTTTGCATTCTCAAGACGGCTGATTTTGTTGAATTCTTCGGGGCAGAATCCGTTGAAGAGAATATCACAAGCTTGAGCATTGTATTGTAGCATCTTCAACTCTTCCGCGGTGGCTTCAAGGTTAGGTTCTTTCCCATCGAAGAATTCACCTTGCAAGCCAATACACACAATAGCCCAAACGGCGGGGTTATGTCCAAGAATATGCATTTTCATCTTATCCTTCCAACTAGCAAAATTTGTACAATCAAAGTAAGGACCTCTACGGTGGTAATTTCCCTCGCTAGACGCCATACTCTCCTAGGTTGTGAAACCAAGTCCATGACCACCAAAAGCTATGGAAATCAAAGCAAATGGAGACCAAAGCTCTGATACCACTTGTAGGATCGAAAGTATGTCTAGAGGGGGGGTGATTAGACTACTTGACCAAATAAAAATCTAGCCTTTTCCCAATTTTAGTTCTTGGCAGATTTTAGCAAATTAGCACAAGTCAAGCAATCAACCTACAGATGCAATTCTAAGAGTATAGCAGCGGAATGTAAAGCAATTGCATATGAAGGTAAAGGGAGGAGATTAAGGGAGCAAACGCAATGTTGACACCGAGATTTTTTATCCGTGGTTCCGATAGGTGGGGCTATCGTACATCCACGTTGATGGAGACTTCAACCCACGAAGGGTAACGGTTGCGCGAGTCCACGGAGGGCTCCACCCATGAAGGGTCCACGAAGAAGCAACCTTGTCTATCCCATGGCCGTCGCCCATGAAGGACTTGCATCACTAGGGTAGATCTTCAGAAGTAGACGATCTCCTTGCCCTTACAAACTCCTTGGTTAAACTCCAGAATCTTGACGGAGGCTCCCAAGTGACACCTAGCCAATCTAGGAGACACCACTCTCCAAGAAGTAACAAATGGTGTGTTGATGATGAACTCCTTGCTCTTGTGCTTAAAATGATAGTCTCCCCAACACTCAACTCTCTCTCATAGGATTGGATTTGGTAGAAAGAAGATTTGAGCGAAAAGCAACTTGGGGAAGGCTAGAGATCAAGATTTATGTGGTTGGAATGGAATATCTTGACCTCAGCACAAGTGTAGGTGGTTCTCTCTCAGAAAATATATGTTGGAAGTGTAGGCATGTTCTGATGGCTCTCTTCACGAATGAAGAGTGGGTGGAGGGGTATTTATAGCCTCCACAAAAAATCTAACTATTACACACAAATCACCAAACTCGGTGGGACCGATTCAGAGAACTCGGTCAGACCGATTTGGTTCATAATGTGACCGTTAGGTGTTTCGGTGGGACCGACTGTCAACTTGGTGGGACCGATTTCATTATGGTTAGGGCATAACGTAATCTCGGTGAGATCGATTACACAAACTCGGTGAGACCGATTTTGGTAATAGTCAAACAGAGAGTTGGTCAGGCAAACTCGGTGGGACCGATTCGCTCATCTCGGTTTGACCGAAATGTTACAAAAAGGAAACAGAGTGTTTGCATTGCAATCTCGGTGGGACCGATCGCTCATCTCGGTTTGACCAAAACATTACGAAGGGAAACAGAGAGATTACAATCCCATCTCAATGAGACCGAGATCCCTACCGGTGAGACCGAATAGACTAGGGTTTCTGGCAATGGCTATGTCAACTGAACTCGGTGGCTCCGGATAGAAAGAATCGGTGGGGCCGAGTTGGATATTTGGTATGGGACATATGTGGATATGAGAAAGTAGTGGAGGGTTTTGGAGCATATCACTAAGCATTTTGAGCAAGAACCTCATTAAGCAACACCTCATCCCTTCTTAATAGTATTGGAATTTCCTATAGACTCAATGTGATCTTGGATCACTAAAATAGAAAATGTAGATTCTTGTGCTTTGAGCTTGAGCCAATCTTTTGTCCTTAGCATTTTGAAGGGTCCACTTTCTAATCTATGCCATGCCAACCATTGAGCTTTCCTGAAATATTCATCTTGGAATAGCATTAGCTCAATGAGCTATATGTTGTTAGGAATTACCAAAACCACCAAGGGATAGTTGCACTTTCAACATTCAAGCCAGAGATACGTGAGAAGTATGATGGGAGGCTAAACCCGGTAGAGTTTCTGAGCATCTACACCATCACAGCTCAAGCTACCGGCGGAAGATATGAGAAGGTATTTGCCAACTACTTCCCTTTGGTAGTCAAGTCCAATGTGAGGTATTGGCTGATCCACTTGGCGGAGAACTCCATTTCGTCATGGGTTGACCTGTGCCATGAGTTCATTGGCGCCTTCACTAGAGGCCACCAAGAACCAGGGCGGCCCAGCGACTTGCAGCTTCTCCAGCCGAAGGAAGAACAGACTCTCCAGAAGTACTTGCAGAGATTCAGCAGAGTCCGGAGGAACATCCCGAATATCCATCCAGAAGGTGTGATAGCTGCCTTCCAATCCAATCTGCGCAACCGCAGGATTCATTACAAGATGAACGTATGGTTGCCCAAGACTGTGAAGGTGCTTTACACCTTGGTGGACAAGTGTGCTCGGATGGAGGAGGGAAGGAAACTCCCCGGAGAGGAAGATTGCATCAACGTCGACTCAGAGGATGACGACAATCCACCAGTAAAAACAAGAGCAAGAAGTGCATCGAGAGGCGCAAGGATAAGGCAGCGATGACTATGGAAGGATCGGGCACACCTAGTACTGGCAAGAAGACTAGAGCCGAAGCCCCCGGCAAGGAAGCTACCATATGCGCTGGCCGCCGGGAAGCTGCAGTTGCCGAGAAGGCCGGGAAAGGCGATGGGACGTACTGCAAGATTCATCGGACCAAGGGCCACGATCTTCAAGAGTGTCATCAGGTTGAGCAGCTTGTCAAGAGGCAGAGAGCAGAATATGAGAAGCGTGATAGCGGAAAAGGTCAGAATACTGCTAGCGGGAAGGGCCGAGGCGGTGAAGCAAATCGCCCCGGAAAACCCTTCTGGAACCAAGGAAAACCCGCCAGGGGTTAAGAGAGGGAAGCTTGCAATGATGAGAGCGATGGAGGGGATGAAGAGGAAACCAGTGAGCAGGATTTCCATAAGTCCACTGACGCCCTATGTATTGACGGAGGTGGATCCCTGCACTCCTCTCACCGCCAACTCAAACGGTGGGCACGTGAGGTCAATGTCGTGGATCCAGCGGCAGAGGCTCGGAAGCCGCTCAAATGGTCATATTTGATGAAGAGGACCATCCTGACCTTACCACTGTGGTAGGATGTTTGCCATTGTTCGTCTCTCCAACAGTTCGCAACCTCAAGGTCACAAAGATGTTGGTTGACGGTGGGGCTGGGTTGAATCTGATTTCCCCAAAGGTCATCAGCAAACTTCAGATAGCATAGGAAGATATAAAGGTCACGGGCACGTTTCAAGGAGTTAATCTCGGCAGGAGTCATCCTAAGGGAAAGATCACGTTGCCAGTGAGATTTGGGGGAGAACTGAACTATCGGACTGAGAAGATTGTGTTTGATGTGGTCGACCTCCCCCTGCCGTACAATGGGATCCTTGGATGCCCAGCCCTGGTTAAATTCATGGTGGCATCCCACTATGCCTACAAAACCTTGAATATGCTTGGGCCGGTGGGAATCATTTTTCATCCCATTAGTTGAGAAGGACGCAATCATTTGCGCGGATAAGATGTACCAGGACGCAGTAGCGGCAGCGGCAGTGGCAGCAGAAGTTCTCGCCAAGGAGAACAGAGGAAAGAAGAAAGATAGCAGGATGCTAGCAAGGAATCTGGGAAGCGTACCTCTTCGGAGTGCGCTGCGCCTGTTGATGACTTAATGGAGAGTTCCAACAACAAGAGATCCAAGGTTGCTGCACCACAAGTGAAGAAGGTCCCGGCAGGGCTGCCTGGCGTTGATGGTACCTTCACTATCAGCGCCACCCTTGCTGACAAATAGGAAAGCACGCTCGTTGCCTTCCTGCGGGAAGATATCAATGTGTTTTCCTGGCAACCATCTGATATTCCCGGTGTTCCTAGGGAGGAAATCGAGCACCACCTTGCTGTCTGCCCACATGTTCGACCTGTCAAGCAGAAAGTTCGGAGGCAGGCCTTGGAGAGGCAGCAGTTTATTACAAAGGAGATTAAGAAGCTTGAGGCAGCTGCTTTGGTCAGAGGAGTGCTACATCCAACATTGTTAGCAAATCCAGTGGTTGTTCGCAAGGCTAATGGGAAATGGAGGCTTTGCATAGATTTCACAGACCTCAAAAAGGCTTTCCCGAAGGACCCATTTCCCTTGCCGCGCATCGATCAGATTGTGGATTCCACATCAGGCTGTGATTTGCTCTCCTTTTTGGATGCATATTCTGGATATCATCAAATGTTCATGTCCAGAGAAGACGAAGAGAAGACCTCGTTCATCACCCCATGTGGTACATACTGCTTTATCCGCATGCCATTCAGATTAAACAGTGTCGGGTCTACTTTTGCAAGGGCAGTCCTGTGGGGACCCCGACTCACAAGTCGTGATCACCGAATGCACGTGTTCAGTGATCCCAGAGATCAATGCTCACTGAACACATAGAAGCTGTATAACAAGAGTCTTACATCCATTCATACCGTGTTACATAAATTATGACCATTATGGTTAAGTCCTGAGTATAACTTTGCAGCGGAAATCTTCGTCGATAACTTGGACCCATGCCATCTGCCTTAACCCTACAGGCATTCTGACTGGGAAGCGTCCTAGCTCGCATGTTCGTCACCGAAGTATTATTCTTCATATCAGGTTCTTTCATGCCTGGCTAATAAAATAACCAGTGGCAAGCCAATGAGTACTTTGAATGTACTCGCAAGCAACCCATGTTTTGGTTCAAGATACAACAATGCATGATATAGGTAAATTTTTGCAGAAAGCTAGTTTTGTTGTGCTATGACATGTTCAACAATTGGCAAAACATGCATCATACGAATTCAAGTAACCATAGTGACTGGTTACATATATCAACATAAATGGAGTGGTCCTCAACCCAACTCAATCATGTCAAGTCCTTTGACTTGACCCAAGTAGTTCTTCCCACTCATCCAAACACACTCACCAGGTTTCGTAAACATGTGGACGTAGCCCAAGAGCGGTTACCTAACTGTCCTTGACCGTGGACACGGCTATTCAAATAGTTTTACACTCTGCAGAGGTTGCACACTTTACCCACAAGATCCGGGGAACATCCGTGTCATCCACGACCCGCGGTACCTCAAGTACCCGGGGTAAGCACCCGATCACTATCTTTCCCTAGACGACACTAACATGGAGCCCACTCGATTTGTAGTAACCCCCGTGCCCAACATTTCACATCTTAAAATTGTGGAGCCTCGCTCCCATATTTATCACATACCACAGGCACGGGGTACCAACGGTGTGTCCGGTGCCCCATAAAAATGTTCTTGGCCGCCCTACCTGGCACGACCCCGTCCCGAGAGAGCGTAACAACAACTTTCCCATCACTAGTAATGCGGGCTCCAAGCTAGTAACGGCCTAGGTAATCAATAATGTCATTTCCCATATAAGGGTAGAGTGATTGCGCATGTAAGGTTGGAATAACGGTCGCAACTTAAACCAATCCATTTTTGAAACCACACTCACATATCCTTCTCTGGTACACCACTTCTTTGTCAAGTGGTTACCTAGCTCAACATCTCCCTTGGGCATTAGTGGCACCCGACGGGGTTTTAAAAAGGTCTTTGGGAGCATACTTGCCTCCATCACCATGCATATACCCGTCCCATTTGCGTAGCATCTACTTTAGCATCCTATCTACTCCCACCGGCATAACCCTCATAAGGAGGTAGGGTCATGCACCATGCAAGTATCAACGAGGAAGTAATAGAGGCAACCCATCAAGGTGGTTACCACCTCATCATGATTCCGTTGCAACAACAATATGGTGCTATATGACATGCATAAAAAAGGTTTCATAGACATGGTCAAAGGGCTGCTTGCCTGGTTCATCAGAGTCTTGAGATCTTCTGGTCCTTCTTCAAGTACTCCGTCTACTTCGTCAACTAACGTCGAAACAATCATAATAAGCAACACAACAAGGCAGAAAATAAAAGTGCTCTAAAAATATGGATTTGACTTTTCTAGGACTTCCCTGGTCATATAAAAAATAACCAGGGTGGTTTCATTGGAACTGGATTAGTGAATATTTCTGAACATTTCAATATGATGGAATCAAGGGGTTTATGGATTTGCAAGAAGTGTGAAGAAATATATTTTTTGAAAAATGAGCAAAGGCACCTATTTAGCAAATCATGATTTTAGAAGCATCTGGGAGTTGGTTTCACTGGATTTGGAGTTCAAATGAATTTCCTACGAATTTGCAAAGTTGACAAATATGAAGAAATGGCTCATTGTTTAATGTGGGACAGAAAGTATTAAGAAAAATGTCCATAAGCTAAGTTATGAACTTAGAAGCATCTAGGAATTTGAATCATGGCATTTGGATCAAATTTGAGCCCTCTGTGATTTTCTAAAGTTTATGACAGAAATGGAAAAACGGTATTTGATAATTATTTGTGAAAGAAATATTTCTGGAAAAATGTGCAAATAGCACCTTGAGATAGGGCATGAATTTAGAAACTACTAGAAATTTGAATCATCAAATTTGGAGTTAATTTGAATTATTTATGGATTTATGAAGTTGACTGGAAAAAGAAAAAGGGAATAAGGCTTTAACCTTATCCTGTGCACGGGCGACAGATAGACCGTGGGCCGGCCTAGTGGCTCGGCTGCGCGGGCAGAGGTGGTGATGTCGAAGGCGGCTTCGCAGGGGTGCGCCTTCGCGCAGGGAAGGCGGATCCGGCCGAAGCCGTTTCCACTTAAACGGTCGGGCCCGCCTGCTGGGTCGCTGATGCGCGGGGCCCAGCAGCAGGCCGTCTTCAACCTCCCGCGCGCGCTCCGGCCGCGGGGAGGAGCGGCTCCCGCCGGCGATTACCGGGGATACATAGCATCTTCGGCGACGCTCTGCCCACCAGCGTGCTCAGGGAGCTGCGACGCATCTGTCTAGGTGCTTCACGCACGCCGAGGATGGCCGTAGTGGCGACGGCTTGGATGGTGGCGGAGGAGGCCATCGGCCATCTTTGGCCGTGAGCGGCTGGCCTTCCCGAGGGCGAACGGAGGCGATGGAGGGCCTTGTGGTGGAGGTATGAGGGCGTTGGAGTGGCTAGGGGGTGAACGAGAGCTTGGGTTAGCTCGAATTTAGGCGGAGCCCGACGGCGTTGCTCCGGCCATTGTGGTGGATGGAGGGCACGGGGAGAGGGATGGTCGGGTCTGGGTGACGTACGGGAGGGAGAGAGGGCGAAAGGGCTCAAGAGAGAGGCCTCGGGCGGCCTTATATAGAGAGGCCGTGGCTCACCGTGGACGTGGCCTACGGGCACCCGCAGAAATGGCCGCAGTGGCCACGGGAGGAGGCTCGGGGCTGTCTGCGGCGCTCGTGGGCGTGGCCCAAGTCGAGGAAGAAGGAGAGAGAGAGCGGGGGAGTGGCAGAGCGCCGCGCGTGTGGGCTTGCCCATTGGGGCTCTCGGGCGGCTCTGGCGCGCGTGCTGCTAGAGGTGAGCGAGAGGGAGAGAGGAGGGGGCCAGCATGGTGGCGTGTTGCGGATGTCGAGGCACCTCGACTGGCGCGAGGGTGAGGCTCGAGGTGGTGGGGGAGCGCGGCGTCAACGGTCGGGTGCTCTGCCAGGCGCTCCAGAGCGCGCAAATGGCCGGCATCCGCGGCTTTTCCGCGCGCACTCGTGCGTCCACTTGTGTCTAGGGGCTGCAGGGGGAAGTAAACAATGGGAAAGTGGCATGGGATGCCCAGGGGAGCCAGTAGAGTAGAGGAGGGGTGGAGAGAGAGTGAAAATTGCTGTTGTCCAAAGAAGAAAAGTCGATCCCTACCCCCTTTCATCATTGCCTCTCGGGCTGGGAAGCACACCAGAGGTAGAGGGGGACTAGGAGGGGTTGTGGTAAAGAGGAGAACTCATGGAGATTAGTGGAAGTGGTCAAATTGGCGTTTTTAGAAAAATTGCAGAAGGTGTTTGTTGTTGATTTGGGCAAGAAGATGAACTCCTCTTGTCACAAGGCTTGACAGGGCCAAATGGCATGAGAAAACAAGTGGTTCCACCAAGATTGAGTCCATTTGGGCAAAGTTGCCAATGCAACTTTTGTAAACTCTAGAAATCAACAGAAATGGACTTCCCAAGATTTAGTCATGCAAATCTGTTTTCCTTGATGCACCACTTGGTGTAGTGTCATCATTTGAGGTTCTGAACATGTCCACAAAGTTGAGATCAAAAGGAGAAAGTTGCCAATGTAGAGTTGTTCAAATTTGGTTCTGGACAGGAAGGGTTTTGGGGTACTTTGATCAAGTTAACTTGTTCTCTAACTTGTGCCACTTGGTCTAGATGAATAAATAGACCATTTTATCATTTCACAAGGTTTGAGAACATTTGGACATGTTTGGCAATGTAAAGTTGCTCAAACTTCAAAATGGACCGAAATGGTTTTGAGGGGATTTGATGATGTTATATTGTTCTCCAAGACATGAGACTTGGCAAGTCATCAAACATGTCATATGTGACATGACAGAATTTTCTTGGAATTTTTGGGTAATATTTCCTTTGTAAATATTTCAAAAGCTTGAAATATCCAGAAAGGGTTTTTGAGGGGTTTGGCCAATAATTTGAACATGACCATGTGTGAAACTCTTATATATGGAAAATATATGTCCGCTGAGTTTCCCTGATTTTTCTCAAATATTTTTGAAGCTTTAAAATAATTTTAACCTATTAAAGACAACTTCTGGACTTAAGAAAAAGCCTTTAAATAAAATAGGAAAGTAACTTTTAAAATTAATTTTTGTGGTTTCTGGGTGTCCTATATCTAATAGGAGTCAAATATATTTTTGGAAAGATTTTTAGTGCCCTTAATTAAGTACTTGCAGTGCAAATCTCAATTCAGGGGGTTTTTGGAAAACTAATTTTTGAAAATACTATTTGGCCAAATTATTTTTGTAAGAAATTATTTTTATGTCCTATACACATGGCATGATCATTGGGAAAGGTTTTTGGATCAAGGAGAAGGAGTATAAGAGTTGGAGAATTTATTTATTTTTAGAGCACTTGCAAACAGCAGTCAAACATTCAATCAAAGCAAAGACAAAACACTCAAAAGTTTTTGTCAAACCACATTTTATCATGATTCATTAGCTTAAGTGTTGAAAATCAGGGTGTGACAAGTCCAGATTGGTTTTGAGCCATAGCTACACAGAAACATTGAGGCTTATATGGATGATATTGTGGTCAAGACCAAGGAGGAGACATTTGCTAATCTTTGCAAGATCAACTTGAAGCTCCACCCGGAGAAGTGTGTGTTTGGTGCTCCCTTAGGCAAGCTACTTGGGTTATTTGTATCCCATCGGGGGATCAAAGCCAACCCTAACAAGATCAAAGCTATCGAGCAGATCCAGGCGCCAGTGACAGTCAAGGATGTGCGTTGTCTGACAGGGTGTGTTGCCGCGCTAAGCAAATTCATCTCCAAGTCTGTCGAGCACGCCCTGCCGTTCTTCAAAATCCTGAAGGAGGCAAAGCCCATGAAGTGGACCCCAGAAGCAGATGCGGCTTTGCAAGAGTTAAAGGCCAACTTGTTGTCTGTACCCACCTTGGTTGCCCACAAACCACAAGAGTCGTTGTTGCTATACTTGGCGTCAACCAATCAAGTGGTTAGTGCAGCCTTGGTGGCACAGTGGAAGTGGAATAGGTAGAAAGTGAGAAAGGCCCGGCAGAGCCAGATAAGGATCAGGATAGGAATGAGCACGACAGCGAGGTCGACCCCAAGGACACGACAAAGAAGAAAGTGGTGCAGCGCCCAGTGTACTTCGTCAGTTCCCTGTTACAAGGAGCTAGACCGAGGTACTCTGGTGTGCAAAAATTGAATTTTGGTCTCACCATGGCCTCAAGGAAACTGCGCCACTACTTCCAAGCCCATGAGATCACGGTTGTCACTCGTTTCCCGTTGCAAAGGATACTCCGAAACCCTAAGGCTAGAGGCAGGATAGTGGAGTGGGATTTGGAGTTATCCAGCTTCAACCTGAAGTTTGAGAACACATCAACGGTTTAGAGCAATGCATTGTCAGAGTTTTTTGCAGAATGGACGCCAACCCCTGATGAGGAAGTACCAGAAAAAGTTATCCCCGGCAAGGAAGCGCCCCAAGAATGGATCATTTATTTCGATGGTGCCTTTTCCCTACAAGGTGCGGGGGCTGGCATGCTTCTCATTGTCCCCTCCAGGGAGCACTTGAAGTACTTCATCCAGATGCACTTTGCCCGGGAAGAGGCGACCAACAATACAACAGAGTATGAAGGGCTCCTTGCCGGGCTCAGGATTGCCGCAGAATTGGGAATCAAGAGGCTGATCATTCAAGGAGATTCACAGCTTGTGGTGAGACAAGTCAACAAGGATTACCAAAGTCCATTGATGGAGGCATACGTTGAGGAAGTGAGAAGATTGGAGGAGCGCTTTGACAAATTGCAAACAGAGCACGTACCCCGTTCAGAAAACAGCATAGCTGATCACCAATCAAAGTGTGTTGTGCAGAAGCTTCCTGTGGGACCAGGAACTTTTGTTCTCCATCTTACTCAGCCCTCCGTATTCCCAGCAACAATTGCCCGGAAAAGGAGAAAGATGGACACTAGTAAGCCTCTCCCGGTAGAGCCTACCGGGGCTCCTAGTAGGGACCCTGCGGGAAACAACTCCTCATCACTTGCTGGACCGCACCCTCCAGCCAGGCCTATGGTCCCAGCGAACGAGGAACGTGCCCCCACCATTGAGGAGGTACCGCTAGTCCTTGTTGCCGAGCCCCAGCTCCAACTTGGGCAAGGCACATAGTCCATTTCCTGCAGACCGGAGAACTTCCCGATGACCAAGATGAAGCTGAAACATTAGCCCGGAGGGCTAGTATGTATTGTCGATGACACTCTATACAGAAGGAGGCCCAACGGTGCGAAATTGAAGTGCATCTGCCGGGAAGAAGGAAAGGAATTGCTGGCTGAGATACACAAAGGCATGTGCGGCTCCCACATTGGATCAAGGGCATTAGTTGGGAAAGCATTCCGGCAAGGATTCTATTGGCCCACAGCCCTCCAAGATGTGGTTGAGCTAGTCAGCAAATGTGAAGCCTGCCAGTTCCATTCCAAAAACATCCACCTGCCTGCACAAGCTCTTCAGACAATCCCTTTGTCGTGGCCGTTTTCGCTCTGGGTGCTCGATATCCTCGGCCCTTTTCCCTGAGCTGCCGGGGGCTTTGAATTCTTGTTCGTTGCTATTGATAAGTTTACAAAGTGGCCGGAAGTAGCTGCCATGAGAAAGGTGACTACTCAGTGAGCTATCAAGTTCTTGAAAGAGTTGGATTGCCGTTTTGGGGTCCCGGCAAGGATCATTACCTAGTTCGCGAGCCGCGCCTTCATGCAATATGTTCATGCCCTCGGAAGCAAGATCTCATTTACCTCTGTTGCGCATCCCAGAAGCAATGGGTAAGCTGAGAGGGCGAACGCTGAAGTGCTGCAAGGACTCAAGACAAGAACCTTTGATACACTACTGAAGAACGACATGCGGTGGATCGATGAGCTGCCGGTAGTTACCTAGTCCCTCGGAACGACACCAAATCGAGCTACCGGGTAGAGTCCCTTCTCCCTAGTCTATGGGGCAGAACCAGTTATCCCCACAGAACTCATTTACGGTGCAACTCGAGTGATTGCCTACGATGAAGTAGTGCAAGATCATCACCAGCGTGATAACGCTGTTCTACTCGAGGAGAACCGTCTCCGGGCTACTACGCGCGCTGCACGCTATCGGCAAGCCCTGCGTCGCTATCACAACCGCAGGATTCATGCCCAGTGTTTTGAGAAAGGTGACCTTGTCCTTAGGCGCGTTCAGTCTGCCAAGCGTACAAACAAGTTGATGCCAAAGTGGGAAGGCCCTTACCGGGTAGTTCGAGTCACCAGACCTGGTGCAGTCCGTCTGGATACCAGAGAAGGAATTCAATTGCAAAACTCATGGAATATTGAGCATGTCTGTTAGTTCTACCCGTAAGGCATGGCTCTCGGGCCCTGCCCGGTAGCCACCCTTTTGTACAGGCCTTGCCTCAGTTGCATGTAACCCCTTGTACAAAGCTAGGCGCAGACCCTGAGCAATAGAGAAATAAACGAAGGGATGGGGGCCCCCAACAAGTTGCATGCATGCATAAGCATTTCAAGAGCATTGCATAAGCATTGCATATGCATATTGATAAGGTCACATCTTGCATCATTCCCATCTGCATAAGACTACAGGTTCCTACCGTGAGCTTAGCCTCTACAAGGAGCTGGAAAGATGGACCAATGCTGCGATCTCCGGCAAGCCAAACAGATAAGTTATACCTCTTGTTCATAAGTGTTCTGTAATATGAAACTTGTGCATGAGAAAACCTCGCCGCTCTTTGAAACTTAGGTGCTCCCATCCCTGGACTCGAACGTTGCTTCGGCCAGGATGGTCACAGTGGCCTTTGGTGAAAAGAGATGGACAGTTGGCTGGTCCCTTTATTTATGCCCGCAGGCTCAGTTCTTCGGCAATAAAATAAAAGGGTACCGGCAGGATAGCCTGCCGGGGGAAACTCATTTATTTAAATTAAAGAGGCATTCCACCTCTGCATGGACATATACAAGCACGAGTTCCCCGCAAGGTTCATCTTTTTCATTAATACGATCATACAAGTACAAACCTTACAGAACACAGACATGGACTCGAGAGATACATTATTTGAACTAAAATTTGGCAAGTGCCGACAGATTTAAGATTGAAAAAAGAAAAGTGCCCCGTGATGCCCTTTCTTGTCCCTCTCCTCCTAGGCACGGCGGTAAAAGGCGAAGGGGGCAAAAGGAGCGCCTGAGAAGATGCCCAGCCTGACCCCGTCGGGCTCCAGGAGAGGTAGCCTGGCGAGGACAGGATGACATCGATGAACGCATCAATGGAGAGCATGGCAGAGGCGACCCATCGACCGCCACCACCAGGGCCAGCAGGACACGGCAGGGCTAACGGAGCTGTACCCCGAGGGGAAGCCTGCCGGGGTCCAGCTGGAAGGCTGTTGGAGGAAGCCATGAGGCACATTCCTCACCTCTGCATCCAACTCCCCGGTAAATCTCCTTGCCAGGAAGGAGATGCAGGTGCAGATGATGGTGCTGCCACCTAATGAAGATGGTGCGGGCGACACTCAGCCGAAGTCAGAGTCGTCGCCCTCCCGCCCGCTGCCGTCGTCATCGCTGTTGCTGTCCTCCTCATCACTCTCGCTCGAGGAGGAGCTTTCTTCGTCGGTAGAGCTCTCCGCGCAGCACCCTAAGCGAGCTCCTGAGTGCCCAAAAATCATGACGGAGAGTAGGCCACTCTCCATTAATTTGAACGGGAGAACGTGCCCCTCTGACAAGCTATGGGCTCGAGCAAAGGTCTTCCAGCCACGACGAAGATACATAACATGAGGAGTAGGGAAGTCGACATCAACCCACATGCCGCCATTGCCACAGCCCCTCATGTGCAACCTTAGGGCGCGTGGCTGTTCAAGCTCCATTTCCCGTGCGAATGGAGTAGGGAGACGGAGGTGGCCGCACGGAGGTTTGTACAGCCTGATGATGAACTCTCGAGGTTGATCTCTGACGTGGCCTTCCATCGGAGGAGGAGCCGCCGGTGGAGGCGCGGCCAAAGCGTCGCCCCGTCCTCCTCTTCCTCGAGCGCCATGGCGACCACAACCTCGCCCTCTCCCTCCTCATCTCACAGCGGATTCCGCCACCGCGTGATCAGGAGGGGGAGGGATGCGCTGTTGAGCAGAAACTCTCGTCGCTACCGCTGGGGTACCACCGCGCCCTCGTCCCCTCACCATAGCAAGCAAAGAGAAGATTGAGGAGAGGAAGGAAAAGGTGTGTGGGAACAAGCGCACCATTCCTGCTCCCTTTTATAAGGGGGCGAGGAAAGGGGCTGCCTTCTCCCACAGGAAACGGCTGACCCGCTCCCCCATTACGGCCTCCCTGCGCCTTCGATAGCTCTGGGAATCAAGGCCGACCCTCTGCTCCAACCGTCGACGCCTGGATTTCTACCATGGCACTCATCCCTGCGCTCTCCGCATCCACCACCTACCCATCCCAATGCGTGAGGTACACATGGAAAGTGTGCATAAAGCGGGGAGCAAGTGGGGTGGTGGTTTCTGCCCCGTGATCGTGGGGCATGGGCAATCCACGGGCCATGATATGAGTTTTCTTCTTAACGTTGCGCACGACGCGCCGAAAAACCGGAAATTGGCCGGACTCAAGATTAATGAAGAAGCAAAGAAGACCTCAAGAGGCTAGCCTCTTCTACACCCCGGCCTGTGCACTTATTAGGGCCTACCACAACGACGCTTGGCATCACGTTCGGGGCAGGCCCCAGGGCTTCTGTCGGTGCAATAAACCCTGGGTCCATTGCCCAAACTGTGCACAGGCACGGGAGCAAGATTACAGCGCCCAGATCTGGCTGAAGTGTAAGAGATCGAGATCTTCAAAGGACCAACATGCAGATCAAGACGACCAAGACCAAGCCAAAGAAGTAAGAAACCACCAGGAGAAAAGCCTCCCTTGTCGGGCAGGCGAGCCTGGCGAGGACGGGGTCACCCCCGAAAGAAAACCTCCAAGACGCCCCAGCAAGGTCTACCGGGATTCACGGAGGCGGAGCCACCTCACCAACACACCTCACCAGGAAGCAAGTCGTCGATCAATGCGGTGCCGAGCCGCAAAGTGACTAAGTGGCAGCCATTTGCCACATGGCAGCCTCTTTCTACAGGAAATACCTATAGATGACACCCGTCCTACGACGTGTCAAGCGAGCAGGCGCGAAGCTGGCAAAATAGCCCAGCAATGCTTGCCGTGCAAGCGACGATGTGATGTCGAGCGACGCATTTAATGTGCTCTGTCAGCCTGGAGAGTTACGTATGATAGCATTGTTTGTTATCTTATCAGTGCATAATGACTAATTTTCCACTGTGGTGACCCCTTAGTCTATAAAAGGAGGCCCGAGGCATCCTTAGAAAGGGATGGACCCTGTGTTGGTGAATCCACCCCCTCACATTTCATAGGCACGTCGCCGTTTCGCCCTGAGGCAACCCTGCCGGGCAAACGGGTTGCGGCCTCTGCCATTTTTCCACCATCAATCCACCAAAGCAGGAGTAGGGTTTTACGCTTCACGGCGGCCGGAACCTGGGTAAAACTGCTCGCGTGATCTCTGTCATGATGCCCCACGCTCTTCTACTCTTTGTGCAACATGCCATCCCCCCGCCGAACCAGCAATGGACCTCTGGTCCCATACGTGGTCGTGGTTTCCCGCGACAGTCACTGATGAATCACGAACCAAACTATACTAAGCATATAGGATATCAGGTAAAGTAACAATAACAGGTTACAAAAGTAGGCTATGCATCAAAATAGGAGCTATCAAACAATAGTAGAAAATTCTAATTCAAGCACGAGAGAGAAAGAATGGGCGAGATAGGAACGATCAAGGGGGTTTAACTTGCCTGGAAGCTCTGCGAAAAGGGGCTGGTCGTCATGACTTTAGTCGTACTTGGGAGCAGCGTTGGTCTCGTGGTGTATCGAAGAGAAGAGGGGGGAAGAAACAATAAATGTAAAGCAAACAAATGCATCACCATGCATGACATGGAAATATGTTGTGCTAGGGGTGACCTAATGCAGTGCTACGCATTATAGATGGAGCGGGAAAATATTTGTGGATATTTCCTCGGATTTATGTAGTTATCAGACAAACAATTCAGAGGGGAAGGTTCCATGTTTCTTGTGTTGGGGGCATATGGCAGGTATGTGGATGGCATACTCGGATTCGTTTTATTTTTCTGATCATTATATATATATATATATATATATTAGTTTCATCCGAGGTATGTGGATGGCACACTTGGACTCGCGGGGAAGCTAGCTAGGCAGCGCGCGCGAGGGGGACAGAGGAAGGAAATGGGATGGCGCTCACATCGGTTCGGTTAGATGGGGTAGCGGGCTCGGGGACGGTTTGACGATGATGGATTTGAGAACGACGACCGATGTCCGTGGTGGAGAAACCGGTCAATGTCATCGATGTGGGGCAATCCCGGTCGAACGGGTGCGTGGGATCGATGAGGACGAGCTCCACGGAGCTCCAGGACACGCTCCGGGGACGTGGGGACGGTGGTAGCCGCAGCTACTCTGGCGGCACGGCCTTGGGAGCGCTCGGGTGACCTCGCGAACGGATGGAGAGAGAGAGCGAGAGGAGGCGCTAGGGTTTAGCGGGTCACGGGGGTCCTTATCCATCACCAGTGTGGTGGATAGTCGACACGAGCGAGATCCGCACATGGACGGCGTGCGCCCGCTCGACCAGTGCCATGGCCTCTGTCCTGGCAGGAGGTGGACGAAAGGCCAGTGGTGCTGGGCTGGGCCGCATTGTGGCAACTCAAAGCTCAGTGCAACAAAAGGCCTTAGGCATTTTTTATTTTTATTTTTTGTTTTTATTTTTAGCCTCTTTTTTGCATCTCCTTTTAGCATCAAGTGACTTTTGTTAAATGTGGAACTTTGCCACTTAAATACTATGCAATATTCTACACTGCCACAAAAAGTTTGAGGTCACGATAATTTCATTTGAATTTTGTATTAAATAGAAAGGGATTAAATGAGTTGTTTTGGGTACTGTTTTAGCTTCTAGATTCCTAATGAGCAAACAAGTTGTTTGGTTTTCTTTCACTAATATTTGCTATGGAATATTTGCCAAAAGGTGAACTATTTTCCAACAATGTTTGTGAATTTATATTCTCACTTTAAATTTGAATTTTTCATTTGACTTTGATTTTTATCAAGGGACAATTTGGCTTAGTAGATCTTGATGACATGGCACCATTAGTGTGAGGTTACTGTAGCATGATGATGTCTACTATGCAACTTGTTCTTGTAGACTTGTGTTGGGCCTCCAAGCATAGAGTTTTGTAGGACAATAGCAATTTCCCCTCAAGTGGATGACCTAAGGTTTATCAGTCGGTGGTAGGCGTAGGATGAAGATGGTCTTTCTCAAACAACCCTCCAACCAAATAAGAAAAATTCTCTTGTGTCCCCAACACACCAAATACAATGGTAATTTGTATAGGTGCACTAGTTCGGCGAAGAGATAGTGATACAAGTGTAATATGGATAGTAGATATTGATTTTTGTAATAATAACTATAAAAACAGCAAGGTAGCAAGTAACAAAAGTGAGAACAAACGGTATTGCAATGCTTGAAAATGAGGCCTAGGGTCCGTACTTACGCTAGTGCAATCTCTCAAAAATGCTAATATAATTGGATCATATAACCATCCATCAACGTGCGATGAAGAATCACTCCATAGTTCCTACCTAGCATAGAACATAAGAAGAAATCGTTTGTAGGGTACGAAACCACCTCGAAGCTATTCTTTCCGATCGATCTATCAAAGAGTTTGTATTAAAATAACACCAAATAATTTCAGTTTCATAATACTCAATCTAGCATAAAGAACCTCAAAGAGTTCCCCAAGATTTCTACCAGAGAAACAAAGACAAGAACGTGCATCAATCCCTATGCGTAGATTACCCCAATGTCACCTCTGGAATCCGAGAGCTGAGTGCCAAAACATATATCAAGTGAATCAAAATAATACCCTATCGTCGCAACAATTATTAATATGCAAGACATATATCAAGTGCTCTCAAATCCATAATAGCATTCAATCCGATAAAACGAAATCTCAAAGGGAAAACTCAATTCATCACAACAAGATAGAGAGGGGGAAACACCATATGATCTGACTATAGTAACAAAGCCCGCGATACATCAAGATCGTGACATCTCAAGAACATGAGAGAGAGAGAGAGAGATTAAACACATAGCTACTGGTACAAACCCTTAGCCCCAAGGGTGGACTAATCCCTCCTCATCGTGGTGGCCGCCGGGATGATGAAGATGGCCACCGGTGATGATTCCCCCTCCGACAGGGTGGCGGAACGGGGTCTAGATTAGTTTCTCGTGGCTACAAAGCCTTGCGGCGGCGGAACTTATGATCTAGGGTAACCCCGAGGGTTTCTGGAACATTTGCTGATTTATAGGGCAAAGAGGGGTCTAGGAGGCCACCGAGGTGGGCACAACCCACCTGGGCGCGCCTGTACCCCCAGACGTGCCCTGGTGGGTTGTGCCCCCCCATAGGGCACCCCCAGGTGCTTCTCTGGCCCACTGGATGTCTTCTGGTCCATAAAAAATCAACAAAAGTTTCGTGGTGTTTGGACTCCGTTTGATATCGACTTCATGCGATGTAAAAAACAAGCAAAATATAGCAAGTGGCACTGGGCACTGGGTCAATAGGTTAGTCCCAAAAAATGATATAAAGTTGCTATAAAATGATTGTAAAACATCCAATAATGATAATATAATAGCATGAATACCTCATAAATTATAGGTACGTTGGAGACGTATCAGCATCCCCAAGCTTAATTCCTACTCGTCTTCGAGTAGGTAAATGATAAAAGAAATAACTTATGAAGTGTGAATGCTAGCAAAGTGCAAAAGTTTGATCAATGATAATTTCAATCACTTTTCCTAGCATCATAACAACAATTCTTTCTTATAAAATTTCTGATGTTAAAGTAGCAACCAATTCACATGTTAAGGTTCAAACAATGAATTCTCTTGAAACTCAACAACCTATGTTCTCAGTCACCAAACAATTGCAATTCAACTTATTCAACAGAGTCTAAGTAAGAGTTCCACATACACATGAGCAAAAGGTTTAAACCGGACACATAGAAAGATAGGGGCTTATAAGTTCTCCTCCCAGCGTATTCACCTCAAGGGTGATGTCAACAATAATAACTCATGCTACCCATATCCAACTGCATATATGTGCCTAGATCTTTCCTCACCACATGATGCTTCCCAAAAGAGAAAAATAAAAAGGAATAGAGAGAAAAACTTTGACTCTTGCATGAAAGTAAACACATAAAAGTAAAAGGTAGGCCCTTCGCAGAGGGAAGCAGAGGTTTCCATGCGCTTTTTGTTTGTATGCTCAATCCATTAGTGCAAAAGAACATCACGTTATATTGCCCCTTATGATAGCAACCTTTATTATGCAGTCTGTCGCTTTTATTCTTTGCCATCACAAGTTCGTACAACGCTCAATTTTCTCTTACACTAAATAATCTAACACTTTTAGAAGCAATTTTTATTGCCTTATTGCACCGATGACAACTTACTTGAAGGATCTTACTCAATCCTTAGGTAGGTATGGTGGACACTTGAAAATAAGATTTAGGTTTAAAGGTTTTTGGATGCACAAGTAGTATCTCTACTTGGTGTAGAATTTTGGCTAGCAAAGATGGGGGGCAAGCACCACATGTTGAAGGATCTATGACAATATAACTTCTATGTGAATATGAACAAACATAAATCATTACGTTGTCTTCCTTGTCCAACGTCAAAAATTTTGGCATAAAATATTTTGATGGGGGCTCACAATCACAAAAGATTTCCAAGATAGTGTATTTGCATGTGAAAGTTCTCTTCCTTGTAGTAATCATTCATGAATTACTTGTATGACCAAAATTGTGATTGTCAAGCTTCAAAATATTTCACTTTCTAAACCCAATGTGAAGCTACCATTGGGCATCATATATTTTCAAATTCATAACATTCAATTTATTCAACAATTTACTCATAGGATATAAGTGAAGCACAAGAGTAAATGGCAAGCTACTCCAAAAAGATATAAGTGAAGATCAAGCGAGTAGTTAAGTAAATAGATAGCTATGTGAGGACTCTCTCGTATTTAAAACTTCCAGATCTAAGTATTTTATAAAAACAGCAAGCAAAATGAAAATAAAATGACATTCCAAGTATAGCACAACTCATGTGAAGAAGCTAAAACTTAGGCTCAACCGATACTAATCGATAAATGTTGATGAAGAAAGGTGGGATGCCTACCGGGGCATCCCCAAGCTTAGATGCTTGAGACTTCTCGAAATATTATCTTGGGATGCCTTGGGCATCCCCAAGCTTGAGTGTGTGTCCTTAATTCCTTTTATGTCGCGGTTTCCCTAAATCTTAAAAACTTCATCCACACAAAACTCAACAAGAACTCGTGAGATAAGTTAGTATAAACCAACGCAAAAACCTTATCTTTTTGTACTGTAGTAAGTCAGTAAAATTATTATTCAACATTGCATACTAAATTCATCTGGATATTTAATACTCTATCCTGAAATAGAATCATTAAACAAGCAAACATATGCAAACAATGCATACATAACAACAATCTGCCAAAAGAGTATAGTCTGTAAAGAATGCAAGAGTATCAATACTTCTTTAACTCCAAAAATCATGAAAATTTACCACACTGTAGAAAACTTATCAAATCTTACTATGCAAAAAGTTCCAACATTTTATCACATTCTGACTTCTCTAGGGAATTTTTGCAACAACAGTAAACTTTCTGTTTTGAAACAGCAACATGTATACTTGCAAAATAAGCATGGTGAAGGCTATCCTTGACATTTTTATTGAAGTAAAAGATGCAAAAAATTATTATAGATAGCAGCAAGAAAATCCTGACAAAATAAAATGATGGTCCAAGTAAAATGCATATCATGTGACGAATGAAAACATAGCTCCAAGTGAAGATACCGATAATGTTGGAGACAAAAGAGGGGATGCCTTCCGGGTCATCCCCAAGCTTAGTTTCTTGGATCTTCCTTGAATATTACCTTGGGGTTTCCTTGGGCATCCCCAAGATTACGGTCTTGTCACTCCTTATTCTGATCATATCGATATCTCACCCAAAACTTGAAAACTTCAATCACTCAAAACTTAACTGAATTTTCGTGAGATGGGTTAGTATGATAAAGAGCAAACCATTTTACTTTGGTATTGTCAAAGGCAAGATTCATAGTTGTTTCCACACAATGCCTACTGTAGCATATCATTTCCACAATTTATATTGGGCAATATAAGCCATAGAAACTAGAAAACCAGCAAACTATGCATCGAAAACAGAATCTGTCAAAAACAGAGCAGTCTGTAATGATCTGCAGAATAACCATACTTCTGCTACTCCGAAAATTCTGAAAAAACTAGGAAAACGTAAAGAATTTGCATATCAATCATGTGTAAAAATTTCAGAATTTTGTCACGTTCCGATGAATTTAAACAATTCTGTTTCCAGAAGCAATAGTTTCTGTTTTTGCACAGATTCAAGTCAACTATCATCCACACTATCCCAAAGGCTTTGCTTGGAACTTTATTGAAACAAAAGCAATAGAACATGATTACTACAGTAGCATAATCATGTGAACACACAAAAACAGTAGGTAAAAGTGTTGGGTTGTCTCCCAACAAGCGCTTTTCTTTAATTCCTTTTTGCTAGGTGTGATGATTTCAATGATGCTCGCATAAAAGATGAGAATTGAAACATAAAGAGAGCATCATGAATCATAAAGTTCCTCTCTCATAATAATTTTCAGTAGCATCATGAATACATTCATCAATATAACCATCACATAAAGCATTATTTTCATGATCCACAAGCATAGAAATTTTATTACTCTCCACATAAGAAAATTTCTTCTCATTCACAATGGTGGGAGTATCATATGAAAATTGTTTCCACATTAAAAGAGTAATGTTCAGAACAAGGGTAATCATAACTTTGACAATTTTTATAAATATAATCAAAACTACTTTTTATAACATAAGTATCATCACAATAATCATTATAAGTAGCAACTTTGTTCTCATCATAGATAGGAGTCACGCAATCATCATAGCAAATTTGATCATTCAAAGTAGGAGGACTAAAAAGATCATCTTCATTAAGCATATCATACCAAAGCTTGGGCCAAACATTAATTGCAGCAAATAAATTCTCAAACATTTCATTGTCATCAAACATAGCATCCCCAAGCTTGTGACTTGGCATATCATAAGCATAATCACTCTCATCATTAATAGTATGAATAGCACCAACGGTATAACAATTTCTATCATCATAATTTCCCAAGTTGGTGCCAAAAATATTTCCAATATTATAAGAAGTATCATTATCTTCCCAATCATAATCATCACAACAAGCAATAGGCATAACAAAATCATCATCAAGTGCATCGTCTTCCACAATTATTTTTGATTCATTTTCATGAGCCACAACAATAATAGGAGCGACATTATTTGGGAGAGATACCTTTTTACCTCTATTATTTCTTCTTTTCTTTTTCTTCTTTACCACCTCACGTAAGGGTTTAATTATTTTTTTCAAGCTTCTTATTGATGAGATTGGTTGAATAGGGAGCTCCTCCTTGTCACCTATTTCATCATGAGAGATAATAGGAGGGAAAGTGGAAATCATTACCCTTTCAATAGTATTCCTTTTATATTCTCTTGGTTTTCCCATCTTTCTACAGTTGGCAATATAAGCATTCTCATTGCAATTTACCATGCGAAACATATAGATATTTTCTAGATTAGTTTCAATGTCGTCCGTGAGAATGAATATTTCAAACCAACTATTTTTATGTGTCAATTCTTCACTCCCCAAAAATAAAAAAAGCTCATTATGAAGTTCAAGGGTGATAAAGTTATTGAAATATTTGGCCATGATTCGATCATGAAAAAGTTTGCATTGGAAATTAAGATGACCATCCTTATTGCAAAGATCACAAGAATAGGACAAAGAGAACATAATTTTGTAGCAAATTCATCTATCACTTTTAGCAAAGAATTGGTTCTATCATGTTTATGCTTATTAAAAAATTTATCTTCCCTATAAGGCACGTCTTCACAAACTTTATGCACTCCATAGAAATTGACATGCCTACAAGAAACATTTTGGACATGACTTGTGCAATCATCATTAGCAATTTGGATATTCAAAGAATTCATACTAAAAACATTGCAATCATGCTCATCATTCAAATATTTTGTGCCCAACATTTTATTGACTTCTTCTAACAATTGAGCACAATTTTTTGATCCATCATTTTCAAGAAAGATTTTATAAATATGATCAATAATATGATGCAACCTCAATTCCATTTTGTATGTAGTTTTATTTTATAAACAAAACTAGTGATAAAACAAGAAACAAAATAATTTGATTGCAAGATCTAAAGTTATACCTTCAAGTACTCACCTCCCCGGCAACGGCACCAGAAAAGACTTTGATGTCTACTACGCAACTTGTTCTTGTAGACTTGTGTTGGGCCTCCAAGCGTAGAGTTTTGTAGGACAGTAACAATTTTCCATCAAGTGGATGACCTAAGGTTTATATATCCGTGGGAGGCATAGGATGAAGATGGTCTCTCTCAAAGAGCCCTGCAACCAAATAATAAAAAGTATCTTCTGTCCCCAAGAAACCAAATACAATGGTAATTTGTATAGGTGCACTAGTTCGGCGAAAAGATGGTGATACAAGTGTAATATGGATAGTAGATATTGATTTTTGTAATAAGAACAATAAAAAAACAGCAAGGTAGCAAGTAACAAAAGTGAGCACAAATGATATTGCAATGCTTGAAAATGAGGCCTAGGGTCTATACTTTCGCTAGTGTAAGCACTCAACAATGCTAATATAATTGGATCATATAACCATCCCTCAACGTGCGATGAAGAATCACTCCAAAGTTCCTATCTAGCGGAGAACATAAGAATAAATCGTTTGTAGGGTACGGAACTGTCGGCGTCCTGGGAACGGGGGTACCTAGCTTGCCTGCCTAGGGCCCATGGCATGGCTCCACCAACAGCCTGGTACGGCCCATCTTTAGCAGCAACCACTCAAGACCCTCGCGAGGGGTCAAACCTCGAGAGGCAGGCGACACCAAGACCTCCTCAGGGGCAGCCTCACTAGGCTGGTTCCCGAGGAGCGGAGATATCTATGTAAGAGGCACCTCGCGAGGCTCATGTGACGTGATCCATGACGACCAAGGCCAGGCGGGCACCAGTGGGCGCAGTGTACCAGTTTCCTCTTTGGTGCTAAAGAGGCAGGTGCAGGTGAGGAGTCCCAAGGCATCAGGCAAATGTATTGCATATCGATGCAACAAGACCAAGACCAGCAGGACGGCAGGACAGAGGTTACCACGGAGCCCACAACTGCGTCACCACCAGAGCCTTTGGCAGGCGAAGACCACCTTTTGTCAGGATAGCTTGTACTAGTTGTACCCCTTCAAAATTGGACGTTGTGGGATCCCTTCCCGCCTTGATTTGGGAAGAGGACTCGGTCCTCTATAAATAGGACTAGCCACCACCATAGGATAGAGGACGGATCATTCACACCAGCCTCACACTCACCAGCTCACCGAGCTCAAGGACACCTCTCCTCAGGAGGCTGTTCATACGTTGTACTTGTTCATCCTCAGCCTATGAGGCAATCCACCACCATTACACTGGAGTAGGGTATTACACCACAACGGTAGCCCGAACCAGTATAAACCCTTATGTCTCGTGTTCTTTGGGTTCGTCGAGCTAGGCCGAGAGATCATTGTGCGAGCGAACCAGGGAGAGAGAGTTCTTCGTGCGCACCCCAGAGTTTGAACCTCAATGGTTTGCCGGAACCTAGAATCTGACATTTGGCGTACCATGTAGGGGTGCGCTGAAGCCTTTCTTCCGTCGATCGATGCACCACTGCTCCGCGACATCCATGGCTGACGCTCGCCGAGCCCATGCTGAGCGCCGGGCTGCCCTTGCACTACAAAAAAAGACACTTCCATGATGATACGTGTTTGTCACAGTAGGCCACGTTTTCTGTCATGCATGTACATCCATGATGATTTTATGACAGAATCAAGAGAGTCATACATGTGTTGTCGTAGAAGTGTTCCATGACATTACCAAAATTATCATCACGGAAGTGTCCACTTCCATGACGATAAATCGCGCGTCATGGAAGTGCTTTCGTCAAGGGTGACCGACACGTGCATCCACCGTAACGGGTCGCCGTTAAGCTATCGGGTCTAGTTTTGGAGCCGATAACCTATTAACAGCCCGGACCAATGAGGATTTTCCACGTGTAAAATTCTCATTGGCCTGAGGAAACACATGTTGGCTCACCGTTGGGACAGATGTCATCCATTCATTGGACATGAGGCGCCTATGATACCTCGACACGTGGCATGACCCAGAAGAGGCCCATTCTGGTGAAAAGGCCGGCCCGTTTGACTTGGTCAAACGGTAACGGGCTGTCCCAAGGAAAGCCTGTTAACGACCTGTTCGTATATCACTGGTACGCGTCGGTGCTAAACAAACGGTTTTTAACCCCTTTCCGCGACGGCATTTGGAACCGTCGTCAAGTGAGTGTGGGCGATAGGGGGGTCCTTCCCTCATGACCCAGAAACTGTCGGGGATATGCCCTCCTGGCACACACGCTCGGCAAATTGAGGTCATGTGCGACCGGCGAGCACTCAAATACAGAAATACGTACAGCAGAGCTAAAAAATACAATTATACGGCGAAATTGTTTCCGGTCGCAAGTACATCCCACACAGTCAGTCCTCACTAAACTTTTCCGTTCGTATGTACATCCCACATAGTCGCTCCAAGGAAAATGTTTCCATTCATAGGTACATCACAGACAATTTTCCCCTTAAATTGTTTGTGATAGCGTTGCCATTGCACACGATATTAATAATTTTATCGTTTGCGTTATTGAATGCATCACACACGGTGCGTAGAAGAAACTGTGTGGCAAAGGTTGTCCATCACACACACTTTTTATGTGGTAAACGTTTGTGCAAGGTGGCCTAATGCAAACAGTTTTCAAGAGAAAGTCGTGTGTGCAGTGGAGATTGATCGCACATGTAGTGGATCCTAGAAACGTTTCTGATCTCCACGTATATCGCAGACGTTCCTCTTTCGCAAACCATGTGCAGTTTAATCCCTAATTTAAAAATCACATATTTTGAATTTGAAAGTAGGCAATCACTTATTTCATATCCAACCATGTTTATTACAAATATAGGTTCAACCACGAATCCAAAATTCGATGCACAGGTACATATACTGAAGAACTACAGAAGCACCAAGTAAAGAATGATGAACCACAGTTGTACTAAAGACTGTAAAGAGAGAGGCGGAAGACATTCTGGTTGCTGGAGAAGGTGAAGCGGAATGCCCATATTGTGCCCTCCTCCATGCATAAGGCGCGCACGACTCTAGGCCAACCCCTTGTGATGGCTGCCCGTCCATCCTCCACTGTCTTCATTAGGACTTCTCGATGCTCATTGTAGTCTGGATGAAATACTATAACCTTCATTACGTGTTCACCAATCATGTACTTTGTGAGGTAGTCTTGAGTGAACTGCTTCAGGAACCACTGGGAACGAAAGAGAATCAAACATTGTTGTCTAACCATTCATTGTGGGCAGTAAAAACAGAAGGCTTTACTGTTTGTAGTTACCATCCTACAACTCACCGTTGTGGTGGATAGAGCATAAACAAATAATTTGCTTGCCACCATTCGTATCTTTTTGCTAATAATCCTTATCAGTTTCCTCACTTGATGCTTGTTCATCAATATCTCATTTCCCCATACGCAAAAAGGGCCGATGCGTGGATCCTTGCCAAGGGCATATGTACCTACAAGCAACAAGTCAATATTAGAAGCTAACTAGTGTCCAGGCCTGGATCTATATGCACTACATTATGGAACGACGGGGGGAGTACAAGCTGAGGGATGAAGCTAACCTTGGTGGAAAATGGTGGCCACTCCCGTTGTTGTCCTGCATAATTAGTGGAAAGGCATGATAAGTACAACAATCTTAACATCAAACAAATATAGCAAAGGTAAACAACATCATCTCCAAATGATAGCTTGAATGTGTTGGTTTTAGCATGCTGTTAAAGCAGATATAAAATGGAAGGAAATGTTACCGACAACGGGCTTAACAGCCATCAAATATTGCAATTCAAACTGGTATTGTTGAAAATGAATAGAACATAGGTAATGCTTAAACATCACACTGGATAAATGTGTAAAACTGAAATAAAGGGCATGTGTTAACTACACCAGGAATAACTGGAACCAAATATAGCCGTTCAAACTGGTATTGATGTAGTCGAGCGGCACAGTTCTGACTTGCACATAATGAACAACACATTGTGAAGGACTGAAATAAACAAGGCATAAATGACCAGTATAACGACCAAATATAGCCATTGAAAACTGGACAGAGTCTCACTGCAACCAACCTAACAAGCAAATACAGATAAACTGGACAAATGCTCACTGCAACCAACCTAACAACCAGATAAAGATAAACAAGACATCTGCTTGATAACTGGACAAATGCTAAAAATAGCAACCTAACAATCAAATATAGATAAACAAGGCATCTGCTTGATAACTGGACAAATGCTAAAAAAAGCAACCTAACAACCCAATACAAATAAACAAGGGATCTGCTTGATAACTGGACAAATACTCACTGTAACAAAACTAAGAACCAAATATAGATAAACAAGGCATCTACTCACTATAAACAACAAAATATAGCCATTCGTGAAACTGAAGTGGACAATTCATACTTAAACATCACATAGACCTATTGAACAATACATTTTTGCATAACTGAAATAATTAAACACGGCATAGTTAAAGCACCGCACGTCAAATGCTACTACAACAAAGGGTACGGGTTGGCAAGCTAGAAAAGGTAAGATTTGCTGATAGAATGGTGCCTCACATTTCATGGACGGAATCCTTCCAGTTGGAAGAGCACACACCCATGGTGCACTCTCTGATGTCACAGATGGGCTGTTTCACCTTGGAAGAACCTTCGTGGGTGCCCTCCTCGTGGTCGTGGTCGTGGTCAATGAGATCTGACTTGGCAATTGAGGATCCCAAGCTGCCGCCGTAGAATGTGTCCTTCAGAAGTGACAAAATGGGCTAGATGGCGTATAAAGCTCACAAATCCTTGACCGCTTGCCAGAGGAGATCAGTGCAGGGCCATCGAAGAGATCAACGGCAGTTGAAATAGAGGGGTTGGGCATGGACCACTTAACCCGTGGCATGGCCTACGTGAAGCCGTCGGTGTGGACGAGTTTGATGTCATGGCCAGCTTTCCCGAGATATAGTAATACACTAGCCCGCTAACATGAAGCCTTCGGCATGGCAATGTAGTCAACGTCTTCGCCGGCTTCCATGGTGACGTGTTGCTCCGGGATCGACAGGTCGGGGCGAACGGCGGCCAGCTCGCCAACGTCCGCTGGAGAGGCCATGATAAACCTCTTCTTGGCCGAACGCTCGTTGGGCTCCCCGGGATATGTGGTCGAGCTTAGGCTGCGACATTCTGTAGCAGGGGGGGTTGTGTTTGAGGATACACCACGACTACTGAAAATTTTAGTAATGGTGGGTGGGATGGTGGTGGACGAGGGAGGGGGACGGTTCAAATGCCTCGGCTACTGCAATTTTACTATAATGTCAGTGCTGGAGGAGTGTGGGCGACGGTTGAAGTACGGCGGCTACTAAAATTTGGGTAAAGGAATTGATGCGGGGAGGGAGTGCCCAAGATCGCGCACGGTCCAATAACAATATGCGTGTATGATAATAAGGAAAAGGGGCGTGGATCCACCGATTTTTGCAATGCTCAAGGTGATTAGTTTGTTTTTTATATTTCTAGCTAGCTGGTCTAATGCACACGGTTCATCCTAATTTCCAAATAAACTTACCCGCCTTTAGCTTGCATAGGTGGTAGTTTTACAGCGCACTTGCATCGCACATGGTTAAGCCAGTACCTCCACCCTTTGCTCGCGCTTGCGCGGTCGTGGTGATTTCAGCGCACTTGCATCGCACACAGTTGAGCCAGTACCTCCACCTTAATTTGCTCGTGCTTGCACAGGCGTGGTGATTCACATCGCACTTGTATCGCACACGGTTAAGATATTATACCCCGTGTCCGTTGAGGGTCATCAGAGTCTTTGCAGCAAAAAATAACGTTAGAGAGGGTCAAAAGACAGCCACACCAGCATGTGGCCGAAATATATATGAGTGAAAAGGGTGGTCTGTGATGTTCAAAATTCCAATGCACAACTTTGGCCCCGCGGGCCGACGGTTGGGCGCGTCGTTGAAGATCGACGAGGGGCCAGAAGTCAAGAACCACCTGCAAGTGGCCAAATGTATGTACGAATATTGGGGATGTTTAAAACTTTAAATTCACAATGCATAACTTTGGTGGCACCTGCCTCGCAAACCCGAAAGCACCCTAACAACCAGCAAGCTAGGATATATATAATGACATAATGTCCTACCTAGCTAGGATGAATTACAAACTTGTTGTCGTCCTGATACATTGAGAATCAAGGTTTTTAAATCCTAGTAAATCAAAAAGTCACCCAAAAACCGTGAAACTTGGCATGGTTTCATGACATGGCACATATATGCCATGGTAAAAAAAATCGTCCAGTTTGAGAAGAGGCGCACACATTAGTAGCCAACGAAGTCCTTTTCGAAACAAAAAGCTGACACGTTAATATAACAAATAGTTGTATTAAATTTACCATGTTGAAATTTAACCATACTCGGTGGCGTGCGTGCAGCTGTTTGATTAGACGGGACGAGCGCGAGAAGTCCGCCGTGTAGGCTCAACGGGACGCGTGCGAGCAGTCCAGCGCGCAAGCTCAACGGGACGCGTGCATCCTGTCCACCTCACAGGCTCGATGGGACACACGCAAGCAGCAAGGCCGCCCATGCTCACTGGGAAGCGAACTCTTTGACCTCCATGCACCAGCCGCCGCCCGCCTCGCTCACAACTTCTCCATTAATGGGTTAATTAAAGCACCTGGATGAAGGGTGTTTGCTTGTGGTCCCATGGCAGCATTTGCTTTGTTTGTGTTTTCAACTCGTATTCCGCCCTAATTTAAATTGCCACATAGGGCAACGGATAATACGACCACAAATAAAATGGCAACGGATAATATGATGACAAATTTACAATGGCGTAGATAATACTTGTCTTACCTATTCCAGATAATTAAAAATGCCACATGCGGTAATGCCCGGAAGACACGGGGGCAAGAGAAGAAGGAAATTGTAGACAACGATTTGGGTCGCTACTATCTCTACTCATCGATGGATCGCCGGGCGGCGAAATCCTCCAGCTCCTTCTTCAATTCCTCACGACCTTGCTTGAAAGTAGCCACGGATTCCACCACCTCCTGCTCGCGCTCGACCGCAGCTTCCTCAAGCCACCCATCAGTTCCTCGACGACCACTTTTAGCGTCATCTCCGAGGCACTCCTCTGCTCATGCAGCATCTTCCAGCCGACGGCCTCCTCCTCCTTCTCGGTGACCAACTTGAGGAGCTTCGCATTGTCGCCCATGAGTTGCTCGACGAGGCCGGTCGCCTTGTCAACTGAGGCATCGCTGATCTTTAGCAGCTTCATCAAGCTGTCGACCAGCTCCTGCTTTGTAGTGACTCCAGCGAGAATGTCGTCGTCGCCGGCAAAGGACTTCAGGAATGCCGGCTACGAATGCGCTTGTGAGAGCCCTCACTTGCCGTGCGAGCTCGTTCGAGGGCTCCGCGGCGCGCCAGGACATCTCTGCTGTGGCTGCAGGTTCGCGGCAGGACCTCTCTCACTACTGGAATAAGCTAATTTGCCATCTGCCAGCTCTTTGCCGTCTGCTAGCAGATGGCAAAGAAGGTCTTTGCCATCAGCTAGATAAAAGCGGACGGCAAAACAAGCCTTTGCCATCTAGTGTTTCCGCGGCCTTGGTCTTTGCTGCCTGGTTATATGTCCACCCTAAACTCCTCCTACCGCTCATGGCGGAACGACTTGACAGAAAAAACTAGTTTTCTGGGTGATGAGGAGAGGAACTGTGAAGTAATTTTTGAGTGGGTAGTTTTTATAGCCCGGTGCAATGTGTGAACACATATTAGTTTGATAGGTGTGAATAGATTTGCAATTACTTATTGCATTGTAATCAGCACTGTGACGAGAAACAAGGTCAAAATTTATTGATGGTAGAAGGTTGACCACGCGGTTGCTCGCCGTTGAGGCGGCCGCGGCGCGCTCCGCTCTGGCGTCCCTGCGCGCGCTCTGCTAGCTGTTTGTCAGGACCGGATTTTCGGGATATTAATTTCCCAGAAAACGGCCGTTGTGCTCACCAGCCCCAGGATTACTGTTAGCTGATGAGGCACCAACTTGATACAAGAATTCCAAGAAAAGTACAAAATATGTAGTACAAGACCATTGTGGCCTAGGAGTACAACACTTGGTTTCTGGTGGTTGATGGCGGAAGCGGTTTGTGGTACATCTGCGTCTATGGGACTCCATTTCCCACAAGAACAGCTGACCAGGATAACTCCTATCTTCGCGAGGCTGCTATCATCATTGCATAGGTTCCGGGGTTGTCTTCGCAATGCTCTCTCCAAGAAAGGAATCTGGCCAAGACAATAGCCAGGGACAAGCCAGTGAGTACGTTTGAATGTACTCGCAACCATCAAGAACACGGGTATAATATCACAAGGGGTAATCATGCTCCGAAATATTTATGATCGTAACGTCTGTCATGAAATAAACGAAATCCGTGATGCACGCATGCAGGTAAAATATGAACATGCAATACGGGAGTAGAAATAGAATGCACTGATCGAGTGTCTGAAATGACTCCTCGAGAGGGTGCAAATGAATTAACAATGCCGCAGTCGGGCGTCTGAACGACACCACATAAAGGGCTTATAAAGAATAATTAAACAACAAGCATGCCGCAGTCGGGCGTCTGAGCGACACCACATAAAGGGCTCATAAAGAATACTTAAATAACAAGCATGCCGCAGTCGGGCGTCTGAGCGACACCACATAAAGGGCTTATAAAGAATAATTAAATAACAAGCATGCCGCAGTCGGGCGTCTGAGCGACACCACATAAAGGGCTTATAAAGAATAATTAAATAACAAGCATGTCGCAGTCGGGCGTCTGAGCGACACCACATAAAGGGCTTATATAAGAATAATCACAGTGAATATCCAGGAGGTAGAACCGTCCCAGGGATACTCAATAATTGAAATAAAGTAACTGGTTAGTCCACAATAATAATAATCAAAATCCTCATGTGTCATAGGTCATAATCAATATTCTAGTATAGTCGTTTCTCCATCCGAAGACCGTCACTATGTTCTAGTTTAGCCGTTTCTCCATCCGAAGACCGTCACTATGATCCAGTTTAGCCGTTTCTCCATCCGAATACCGTCACTAGACCCATCTCAGACTGAAATCCTTACCCATGAACATGGCTATCCGAATAGATATAACCTCTTTCAGAGGGTGTACTCTTTACCCACGAGTAACGGATTTATTTAGTCCATCGGGACTAATTCCGCCTACGGCCTTTTAATTGAAAACACGCCTGACCTGCACACACCAGCTTAACTAACCGGTGTCTGGAATCACCCACAACACCTGTCAAGCCAAACTCTAAGTGGGGAGGCTACAACCTCGACGTAGCATGGGATCAAATTTATATCGCGCGCTCTAAGGGGTGCCCCCCTCTCGGTCCCAACCGGAAACACCCATGCCCCCGGACCAGGTGACATGCCTACCGGATGCATCTGGTATCTTCCACCGTGGCCTCTCTGTACGGTGTGTGCTTTGGTAAGGGGTTGACAACTTACTGAACCGTACCCTACCTGCGGCAGGGACAAGTGGTAGTACAAAACAAGTAGGGGAAGTTACCGAACAAGACTCGATCTACGGCCGACTCAGGAGGACCGAGTATTCTCTGAATGATTAGCATGAAAAAAAATATTTCCATCAACAGACAGAATCACCGCTCATCAAACCTCATCATGCCATTCCGGACACACTCGTCATCGACGAAGAATTAGGGACAAGCTCGTGTCTACACAAGACCACGACTTTCCCGGCTTCCTGACGGTATGCATGAAAAGCTCGCGAGGATGATCACTATCACCAGCATAACCATTTCTAACAGTAAAGCATCTCCAATATGTACTCATGTGTGTGACTTTATCGTCACATAAAAACAACGTATGCTCCAAGTCAAGGTGGTGTTGTAACCGTATCAAAACACCGCACAAAAATATTATGCCAGAGTTCAGAATGCTTGCCTTCAAGAGTATGCAAGGGGTGCACTTTTTGAAAGTTTTCTTCTCTCTCCATTTCCTATTTTGAAAAAATATTCAAATAACAAATATTTCAAAAACAGTACAGAAAGTTGTCCCAAATATTTTTGAAATAAATCTTAAAATAAACTAGATGAAATTTGAGAGAGGTAGGAAAAATAATCAACTCATTTGGAGTTTTATTTTTAAAGATATAGCTAGTCAAAGTTTGGTCAAAGTTCTGTTTTAAATAAAACCAGAAAAAGGAAAACGCTTCGATACAGAATACGCTTTCGGGGTAGGGGATACGTACTCGAGGATATACGCTTCCACTTAAGCCAGCGTGGGTGGCGCGTGGGTCACTGACAGTGGGTCCAGGGGGCCCACTGGTCAGGTTTGACTAGTCCCCCTCGCCCTCCTCTCTCTCTGCCCGAGCGGAGGCGGGACTCCGGCGATCGCCGTCGACGAACGGCAGCTCCCCACGGGTATCCGAGGGTGGGGATGGACCTGCCAGACCGGGGCGGTCCTCCCGGTGGTCGTTGGGTCAACGGTGGTGGGAGGAGTCGCCGGTGGCGAGCTCCGCGGCGGAGGGGGCTACGGGAGTGAATGGGGGTTTGGGCTCTGGTGGTTTCCGATCGAGGCTGAGGCGCTGGGCAGCTCCGCAAGAACAAGGGGAAGCGGGTGGTGGTGTTGGATGGGCGGGGGATTGTCTGGTTGCGACAAACGGCACCGGAAGGCAGCGGCGGCCGAAACGGCCGGAGGTGGGGGAGATGGCCTCTTCCGGTCAATCCACGGCTAGGGGAGCACTAGGGGGGAGGCCTGAGGTCGCCTGAGCGCTCGGAGGGGCTCGGGGCCTCCTTTTATATATAGGCGTTCGAGGCTGGTCCCGCGGCGGTCGTGGATAAGAACGCCGGCGACCGTCGCTCTGTAGCCACAGGGCGACGTGGCGGCGACGAGCGCGTGCCGACGGGTTCCAGGATAAGCTCGAGCTGCTCCAGGGGGCAGCTGGTGCGCTGGTGTTGCTTGGGCGGCGCCGTCCGTGGCAGGAGCTCACTGCCGACGTAGGCGTGCCGCCAAGGGAGCCCTGACGGCGGCGCTGTAGGGCGCCAGAGGTGGCTTGGAGGGTTCTGGCAAGTGGGCGAGGGCAGGGCGTGGCTCTGCAGGCGAGCAAGGGCCAGGGGCGGGACGCGGCGAGGGCGGCAGTGCGACGCCGTGACTCGGTGCGCGCGCGTGCAAAACGTGCGCTCTGGGCGCGCCCAGAGCACGCACGGGACGTGTTCGACGAAATGCCAGATCAGCCTAGAGTGCTAGAGGGAGGCTGGCAATTAACAGGACTAGGTTAGGAGTAGCTAGGATTTTAGTGGACAAGGTTGCTGGGTCAGAGGATCAAGTACACAATGCAAACTAAAACTCATGTCAAAACTAACTGTGCACACCAAGTGTTCGACGGAATGCTAAGTGCATCTAGGCAACTCTTGGAGTGGCCAAAAACTCCAGATCAGGGTCTCCCTGGATGTAGGTGATGATGGCAACATCATTTGAGCAAAACCAGAAACTTGCTAGTGCAAGTTTTGCAAAACTACAGTTTTGGACAGAAAGAAAAAGGTCTCATTGCATGCACTTAAAATCCTCCAATGGGTCCACTCTCCTGGACTTAAGGGTTTTGCAGGGAGGGCTACAAGGACGAAAAAGTTCGGGGGCACTAGAGTAAAATAAAATAGGGTTGCAGTACAAATCACTAAACTGGACCAGAATGAAAAAGAGGTTGATTCACTCAAATTTTTCAAAGAACAACACTGGGTTTTAGCATAAAGTTGAATTATATACATCTACTGACATCTCCAAACACTTGGAAGAATTTTTGAAGGAATGTCTAAATAGGTTGTAGTGCAAAAGTGCCTACTGGACCAGATTTGAAAAGTTGATGTAGAGCTCAAAATCTCCAATAACCAAACGATATTTTTGCATAAAAGTGATGTGGAAACATCACATGACATCCCCAAATTTTGGTGGAAATTTTAAATGCATTTGCCAAATGGTTGCAGTGCAAAACAGGCTCCAAATTTATGAAAGATCATTTTAAAAGAGTAAAGCTCAAGAAAAAGCAAACCTTGCAATTAAATCCACTGATAAAGAATTGTTTCATAGAGAGAGCATACAAGTCCAATAATACTTTTGGAAAGTTTCCACTTCAGGTAAAAACCCACAATATCAGAAGGGTAAATCTAGACAAATGGAAAAGTTCAATTTCCTGGCAAAATTTTAATTAATAAAACAAGGTCAAAATTTAGGGGTGTCACACCGTTGAGGCAAAGTTACAATGGCAATGGTTAATAATTCTTAATAATTGTCTTACATATTCAGGATAATTTGAAATGCCAAATGCGGCAAGCCCCAGAACACTCATGACCTACATATGCATACAATTATAATAAAATATAAGCTAAAAGGCTGAGTTGGCGGCCTTCCGGTGATGGTCTTCTTGGACTCCATGATCAGCATAGCACCCTTGTGGTCGTTCACTCCGAGTGTCCTGACCAGCCTCCGCCTAGGAGCTGCTGGCGCTAGGAGGCTCTTGGGGCTGCTCGGCCTCTTCTAGAAGAGCTTGACAGCGTGCAATCGCGCCCATGACAACTCCGCAGAACCGCTCCATTTCCATGTCTCTGGCCTGGTAGCAAAAACCATCAATCACCTGCATCCTCAAGATATCACGTTGGCGATGTTCTACTTTGTCGGGGACGTCCACTCCGCCAAGGATGCGCTCGAGCCTGGCCACCACATCATCGGGATCGAGGTTGACACGGCCGCCACGGGCAATGATGAAGCCGCATTCTGCCTTTGTCTTGACTGAATCGCAGAGGTCCTCTGCCCATTACTTGCGAGGCATCAGGCTCTCAATGAGCACTGGTGACGGCGGTTCTTCGGGTGGGTCGTCGGTCATGCCGCCGAGCAGCTTTGGATCTTTTGCACGGTGGATGGCAAACTGCTCACCAGACCTCCTCTGCAATATGTCGATTGTGCTCCCAAGGACTGTGACGCCGTTATCGCTGCCGATGGGCCATGGTACCTGCACCAGCCGATGAAGCTCTTGGTCCCCGACCTGCTCCGGCTCGTTCTCCTCGCCGAAGATGTAACGCAGGTAGGCTTCGACGTTTAAGCTTTGGTCGTTGCCTGGCATGCTTGGAATAACTAATGGTAGATGGGTGAGGACTAGATCTTTGCAGAGTGTCGCGGCGGTGCATTGCCGCCTGGGTTATATGCAGCAAGCCATTAACTGGTGGCGGGAAACCGGTGAGGGAATAGGCGTGGATTTTACAATTCACCCATGTGGAGCGCGGGAAGACTAAGTGGAGCACACACACAACCCGAATACCATATCCGGTGCCACATGTCATTTATCACACAAGTGTTAACATAAGGAAATGCATGTGTAACTTACTAATCATCGCACATGAGTACTCGCAGACGCATCATGTGCGATACTCCTAGCCACCGCAAGCAACAAGTTTGCATTTTTCAATGTTTTTGTACACACAGAATCGCAGACGAACTAACTTTATTAACCGTCTGTGTTCTAAATTCTCATCGCAAACAGTTCATCCGAGTCGGCTGTTTGCCACGTATCACACACATCTTGTTAAGTTGAACCATTTCTGTTGCGTTCGCTAATCGAAAATAGTTCGTCCGAGTAAACCGTATGCCCTATATCACACATACCTTGATCTGGCTAACCGTTTATGTTCAACTCCCTAATAGCAAACGGTTCATCGGAGCGAACGGTATGCCATATATAACACACACATTGATATGGCTACCCATTTCTATTGTTCTGCCTCATCGCAAACAGTTCGAACGGGTTAACTGTGTTCCCTGCATCGCACATGCAACTAAAATTTGCACCATGTTTGATGCATCCTCCATCACAAACATTTTGCACCTTTTTTGATGGTTTTTTTACATCCCCGTTTGTGATTAATGCATGACACATAGTTTTGTCAAAGGGTCTCTAATTGTAGTGTCGCGTTAGCAGCACCCTACAATAGTGTATAGCCCATTTACGGTCCGCTAACGCACGGCCCGTTAGGGCCTACCGGAATTAAGCCTAGTAGCTTCAACTGAGCCGTTCAATATGATTCCAGCCTGTTGTAACTTCCGGCCCATGTATGGCCCATGATGTCTTTCGGCCCATACGAGGCCATTTGTAAATCTGGCCCATTAACGGCCCGTGGTGAATCTGGCCCGCAATGAACAGTATACCGCTTTATACCAATTAATGGCCCATTATTCCATTGGGCCTTTTCCAACCCCTGTTATCTTTCGGCCTTCACATGGCACATTTATTCTTGGGCTTATTTCCAGCATTCGGTTACTTATGGCCCGTTACTGGTCTTTTCTGTTTGTGGGCCAAATTCAGCCTATGGTTACAATCGACCCATTTGGCGCCCGTTAATCTGTTGGGCCGTTTTCGTAGCGTCATCAAATACGACAGATTAAGGACGGCCCATTATGGTCGGCCCATGAACAGACGATTCCAAATCTAGCCCGTTTACGGCCCATAATGCGGTCTGTTATTGGCCCATGTTTGGCCGATCGATCATACGGCCTGTAGAGGGTCCATTGATGCTATGGCCCGTAGAAGGCCCATCGTTTCTACGGCCCTTAGAAGGCCCATTGCTTCTACGGCCCGTAGGAGGCCCATGGTAACTACAGTAAATATGTATCCCATGGTTATTGTGGACTAGTTTTAAAAAGTAGGTTATTGCGGCCACTAGCAAACCGCGGAAAAAGAACTGCACTGTCTACAAGCAAACAAATAAACAAGACAATAAGGAAATAAATAAGCAAGCAACTTACGCTAGGCTATCACGGCTATTACACATATTACATCCACTGGGCATCAAAGTTCGCCACCAATGCAAATATAGGGAACAAAGCCGCATATCATATACACTGGTTGTCAAACTTGGCGACCAGTGCAAATAAACGCCGCAGCAAAACAAGTCCAAACTGAAACCACTTCAGAAGAGCTCAAGAAACAATATCCTGGGTACCCATAATGTTGGCAAGATGCGTAGAAAGCTTACTAACTTTCTCTTGTTTGGCGCTCAAATCCTCCAGCACTTGTTGTTGCACAAGAAAGTATGCAACTGAATTCTGCAGGGACTTCCTCAGTCCTTCGGCTTCTTGTGCAGCACAGCTGACTGATGCCTTTCAGCTTGTAGCTGAGACTGAAGAAGCCGAAGTGATTCAAGCAGCGAGTTCGAAGAGCTTGTGCCAGCGGTACTGGCCAGTAACTCGAACACTACATCAACACTGGACTGTGGGGTTTTCTCACTGTCTACAAGATCGTTTTTAACACCTTTCTTGGAGACCAACATGGCTGTCTCACTATCTTGAACCTTATCTGCATTACTTTCTCTACCATTGCATAGTCGGGTGCTCTTCTCCAATATGTTGTTTGCATACTACAAGAGAAACAAGCAGACACATCACATGTTTAGCATGTAGTATACGAAACTCATTTTGTAAACCTTTTTAGTAGTAAGGTGGACAGGATAACAACCTGAAACAAACATATATCTATGTACTATGGTCACTGTATTGTCCATATCATTCTATTTTATGTTGCCAAATCAAGATAGAGACAGAGTTCAACTCATATATTTTTAAGACACAGCAGCATAGACAGAATATAAGTGTGAGAAACTACACAACATTGGCAACACTTGTAATGTGCATCACATGAGAACTTAACTATTTACACAACTGAAAAATGAAATCAACATAGAGCAAGAAGTTAGAACAGCAATCCAATTAAAGAAATAGGTTTAAAATATACCTGTTGTGCCATTGGAGCTTCAATTGGATCCTTCAAACTCGAAAGTAGTTGGTATGAGTAAATACGGTGATGCAACAGCAAAGGAGTATGGACCATAGCTACAGAATCTGACCTGAGAACAGTTGCTCTTCTGCATGAAACGTTGAGTTTGGGTTCGCTGTGGTGGTCTTCGTGTTGTGGGCACTGCAGTTGCTTTACAAACTGCTCGTGTGGGGGTACTCTGTGGTGGACATGGTGCTTTGTCAACTAGGAGTGGGTTACTATCCGCTGGGGTTGGGTTAGATGGGTTGTAGCTGGTTCTCTGCCCAATGGTGTAAGTGTGCAATGTGGAAGAGTCTCGATTATGTGTGATGGGGCTAGTTTGTGGGCCAGTACAACCATGGTTCTATCTGCATCGACGAGTAGCACTGTCTTTTGTGAAGAACGGGTTTTCGCTCCCATAGATACTGCCATCACCCCCTCCAATTCAAATGGCTGATAAACAAGAAAAGAAATTGAACATACAAACATTGTATGATAGACAGATGTGGTAACTCACATATATGTTGTCTAACCAAACATGACAGCATGACACAATTTCACATATATAATGATTAACTAAATAGGATAGCATGACATAGTTTCAGATATATGATGGATAACTTAATAGGATATAATGGCATAATTCAACATATGATAAGTATCTAAATAGGATGACATGACAAAACTATATGATGTCTTTCTAAAATAGGTTGGGATGAAATAATTCACATACATGTTGTCTAAGTACATAGGATGGCATGATACAATTGACGTAATTGATTCATATACTAAGGAGCTGGCACTCGCATGTATGATCTCTAAACTAAGAAGATTGAATTCAATATTCATATGATGTCTAAACTAAGCAATGCAAGACACCATATGAATGATATGAGAAATATAAACATTGCAACTTAGAGCATACACCTCAGGTGGGATATAGGACTAGTAATCTGTCTCTGAATCCTCCTCTGAGGAGCTCCCTGTAACCATCGAGATATATGCTTCAACAGGTACCATTGCCTGTTCTGAAGACCATGTTTTCACTCCTGATTTTTCCATAACCGGTTCAAATGGTTGATACACATGAAGAGTAGTTCAATATACCCAGATTGTCAACAAATAGAATACGTAATGAAAAAAAGATGGCATGAGATAATTCACATATATGATGCCTGGCTACATGGCGGTGCATAATTCACATATATGATAACTGGCTGAAAAACATGGCATTGCATAACTCACATATCTGATATAGAAAGCAAACAGGAGGCATTCACACAAAGCATGTCTAATCTAAGCAGATGGCATGGCAATGCAAGACACCATATCCATGCTATGAGCAAGATAACCCTGCCAAGTTAGAGCATGCACCTCGGGGGGGGGGGGGATATGACTGGTCATCTGTCTCTGAATCCTCCTCTGAGGAGCTATCTGTAACCAACAAGAAATCTGCATCGACAGGTAGCACTGACTGCTCAGAAGACCTTGTTTTCACTCCAGATTTTTTCCATGACCGACTCAAATGGCTGATGCACAGGAAGAGTAGATGAATGTATAAACATTGTTGACAAATGGAAGACATTATGAAAAAAATATGGCATGATACAATTCACATATACGATGACTGGCTAAACAGGATGGCATTGCATGATTCACGTATATGATGCCTGGCTAAAGAAGATGGCATTGCATAATTCCCATATACTCCCTCCATTCCTAAATATTTGTCTTTTTAGAGATTTCAAGTGGACTACCACATACGGATGTATATAGACATATTTTAGAGTGTAGATTAACTCATTTTGCTCCGTATGTAGTCACTTGTTGAAATCTCTAAAAAGACAAATATTTAGGAACGGTGGGAGTATGATATAGGAACGAAACAGGTGGCATTCACATAAAGCAAATCTAAACTAAGCTGATGACATATAAGATGTATAATGTAAGCAATGCGAGGCGCCATATGCATGATATGACCAACATCAGCATGCCAGGTTAGAGCAAACACCTCAGGTGGCAAATAGGAGTGGTCGGCTCCCTCTGAATCCCCATCTGAATAGTTATCTTCCTCTGGAATACAATTTGGAATGGCGGGAGGGGGGCCCACTTCGCCCACCATGGAGCGGCGTCTGCATGACATTATATTCCCACGGAACGGTGTTCTCTTTTTCTGTACATGTTCAGTACGGTTGTGTACAATAACTGACATGCATAATATAAAAAATAGTTAGATTTTGTAAGGCATCAGGGGTCCATGCAGAAATCAAGATTGATGGTAACAAACGAGTGGATAGATCCAAAACTAATGATAGAAGGTGGATTATAGCTTCAGTTTTCAAAAGATAGAGAATGGATTATCTACTGTTTGTTGCCCACCCAACATGAACCACATAGAAGACCCAAGATGAACTAGATAGTAGACAGATACTATTCGTTGTTGCCTCGATATGAGACCCACGGGTATTTTCAAATGCAAGTTTGAACGATAAAGTAGCAGGTAATAATAACCGATGTATAACGTAAGCAAACACAAAAGGCTGCGACCTCTCTTCATCTGCTCAGTCGATTATGGTAATGCAGTTGGCGTGGCTGTCGGGAACGGGGAAGACGATCTGAGGCGGCGAAAGAAAGTCTGCAGGGGGAATCTCTCCTGCAGTGAACGCTTCTGCCGATGGTGCACCTTAGGTGGGGTGGATGATGGCACGGCAGGAGCACAACATAACAAACAGAGTTTTCTTTGACGCCTATCTGAAAATGAAGTAAATCTGTAAGGGCTCCTTAGAATTGGAGGATTCTATAAACGCAGCGAGAGGAAAAACACAGGAATAGGATAGGAATGCACGTGCAAAACAGAGCATTTGCAAACATAGGATTTCTGTCAACCTGGGTGTTTAGTTCACATGAATTGGAAGAACAAAGCAATGGAGAAACAGGTCAAATTAAATTGAAACCACGTGAAAATGAAAAAAAATTAGAATCTTATTATGCCAGTAATGCAATTAGTCAAGTTCTTCATGCATATTAATTTGAAAAGGACGTCCAAGTGGATATTAAAATTCCTACGTTTTTTCTTTGAAAGAGAAACCAAAGGAAAAAATCCTCCAGTTTTGCTTTGCTCCATTCCTTCTAACCAAATGCCCGAATTGTAGTAACATTGTAGTTCCATAGCGAAGGATCTCTGAGGAATTGACATGAATGCAGAGTAACAAAGTGATGCAACAAGTGTACAACCTCTTTGGCATAGCCTTGTCGACCTCACCATCATTGGGTTGGACGTGGAGGATGGTTATGCTGGTGTGACTGTTGGAGGCAGGGAAGAAGATCTGAGCCTCTGGAAACAACGCCGAGGGTACTGCTCTGCTGCGATGGATGATTCCGTCGTTGGAGCAGCTCCGATGAGGTGTACGGCGGCGAGGCTCAAGCAGGACAAGATAGACAACGTTAATCTGAAGTGGGACTCTAATATCATCTGCAATAGATGATGTAAAATACATCACCAAAAAGTGCTAGATGTAAAACGCATCAGCCGCGCCACAGCCGCTCCGACAGATGCTGTAAATACTATTCACTCTGAACTTAACTGAAGAAACTGAACTTTACAGTCGAAACTGAATTTTACTGTCGAAACTAATTGAACTAGTAGCAGAGCATTGCAATAGATGTTTAGGGCATTCAAGCACTAGTAGCAGAAGCAGTGATCTAAATCAGCAGACGCTCCAGCAGGGAACGCACTAGCAGAGAGCAAGTCGTGCAGCAACACCGCGAGCGAGTACTAAAGCGGCAACTCATGTAGCTGCCGGAGGTCGTGCAGCAGCAGGGCGAGCGAGAGCAAGAGCGGAGTAGAAGAGTGACCGACAGCAATAGCAGAGAAGAGCAGTAGCACGAACGAAAGTAAGAGCAGTGCAGCAGTGTGACTGACAGCAAGAAATGGGCGGCAATGCGAGCGAGAGCCGGAGCAGGTGCAGCTAGTTCCGGTGTGGAAGTCGCCGCCGACGAAGCAACGACATGGGGGAGAGACGCCATGGATGAAGTGGTCGCCGACGGCGCCATCGATGGAGACCCGCCATGGCTGCTCGGTATCGAGCACCGGCAGCCCCATGAGATTGAATAAAAGATAAAATGCAGCAGTGAGTGCAAAACCTCCTTGGTGGTGCCGAGTGGGCCTCTGCTTCATCAAAGGAATGGGTGAGGATGCTGCGGTTCCGGTGGGGCAGGCCAAGACGGCGCCGTGGAGATGGAGGTGGCACGATATACGAGGCGAACGTCGGGGCAGCTCCTTGGAGGTGGAGGATGGGGCGGCTGATACGGTGGGACGACAAGATCGACGACGGATCCTCATCCGGTGCGGTGGATGAGGGACGGCGCGCTATTGTGGTGGACGACGTCGTCGGGGAAGAGTCTCCGGTTGGGCGGCGGTCAGGAGGCCGACAGAGGAGCGTGGGGTTTCGCGGGTTTTGGCGGCCTCGGTGTACGAATGGGGGGGACGAGGGGAAGGTAGGAGGAGCCATGGCTTAGGGACGTGCTTGTCTGAAATTTAGGGTAAGTTACCAGCGTACCCCCACCGGTTTTGACACCGTGATGTCGAGCCGGCATTTCCGGCTGAGGGGTAAAAGGGGGATTTCGCGTGTCTGGGCTGCGGGACCGATTTCGGATGAGGAGGGAGTTTTCGCGCGCATCGAAATTTCGGGATAACAAGGCGCGGAGCGGGTTGAAGAGGCAGGAGTTTCAAAGCAGATGAGACAAAAGATACTCGATCTTGAAAATTTTGGGATAACAAGGCGCGGATTCCTTGTTCGGCAGAACAAACTAAACGTGTACAAAAATACAATTCATACAAGACATAAGAGGGTCATGTCCCCTTTTACTATATTGCTATAGATGTCATTGAAAAAACTACAAGAAAAAATGTAAAAAAAAGGGAGAACAAGATTACCCTGTATAGTACCAAATCGATTCGTACTTCCCTCAACAACAACAAAAAACAAATCAATTCCCACCAAAACAAAGAGTCATGTCCCTTTTTATATTATTACAAATGCCAGGATCTTGAATTTCAATTTTTCAATCCACGTTATGTTGAATTCAAATATATCGTTAGGTGACCTTGTGATTTATAATGGATGTAGTCCTACATTTTGATCTTCCATCATATATGAACATTTTTACTCCACCCTATGAACATATATATTGTCGTCTACCATATGGACTAAATTTGAAACAATTTTCCTTATTTGAATACGATTGTTGTCAAGTTATACAATCATTTAAATATTATTCTCATAAGAAAAAACATGCATATAGAAGTAACCATATTTCACTATGAACTACATGTACCATACGATCTCCAATTCAAATATTTGTATCCATTTTATGTTGAATTCAAATCAGAGTACATTGGTCTAGGTAGCGAGATGTTCGGGATAATCTAAATCCTGTTTTCATATGTATATTTTTTGGCTGAATTGGGAAAAGTTTTGGTATAATCTTCTTGCAAAACCGGAGATTCTCTCAACAAGCCTCGTGGTTCCGAGAGGGAACGTGTCACCTTTGTGCGCAAAACGATATACGCTGCCTCCCCCCTGATTTTCTTTACAGAGGCAACATAGAACTATATGACTGCCCTGTTAAATTTTGGAATTATTCCGGGTTCGTTTGGCCTTATTTATACATTAATTGAGTTTATGGACATTTAATGTGCATAATCCAAATTTGAACTGCAAGCACATGCTCCGATGCACCAAAATTGGTTGAAAAATCACATGTGTGTCCTTGGGTGAATTTCTAGGTCCCGTGCAAGAAATGGGAATCAAATTCAAACATCTTGGCATCGTGACTTGGCTGAGAACATCGATAAACTTGGTTCTAAAATTCATGTAAATCCAAAACTCGCCTGGAAATCATGAAACTTGGCATGGTGTCATGTCATGGCACTAACATGCTGTGGTAAAAAATTGGGCCGATTTGGAACAAGTTTTGGTATAAGCTTCTTGCAAACCGGAACTTCTCTCAAGAAGACTCGTGGTTCTGAGAGGGAACGTGTCACCTTTGAGTGTGAAACGATATACGTTGCCCCTCCCTTATGTTTCTTTACAGAGGCAACATAGAACTACATGAGTGCCCTGTTAAATTTTGGAATTATTCCGGGTTCGTTTGCCCTTTTTATACATTAATTGAGTTTCTGGTCATTTAATGTGCATAATTCAAATTTGAACTACAAGCACATGCTCCCGTGCACCAAAGTTGCTTGGAAAATCACATGTGTGTCCTCGGGTGAATTTCTAGGTCCCATGCAAGAAATGGGAATGAAATTCAAACATCTGGGCATCGTGGCTCTCCCGAGAACATTGAGAAACATGGTTTTAAAATTCTTGTAAATCCAAAACACGCCTGAAAATCATGAAACTTGGCATGGTGTCATGTAATTGTACTACCATGCTATGGTAAAAAAATTGGCCGAATAGGAACAAATTTTGGTATAAGCTTCTTGCAAACCAGAGCTTCTCTCAAGAAGGCTCGTGGTTCTGAGAGGGAACATGTACCTTTGAGTGCGGCACGATATACGCTGCCCCCCCCCCCCGCTTGAGTTTCTTTACAGAGGCAACATAGAACTACATGAGTGCCCTGTTAAATTTTGGAATTATTCCGGGTTCGTTTGGCCTTTTTATACATTAATTGAGTTTTTGGTCATTTAATGTGCATAATTCAAATTTGAACTACAAGCACATGCTCCCGTTCACCAACGTTAGTTCAAAAATCACATATGTGTCCTCGGGTGAATTTCTAGGTCCCATGCAAGAAATGGGAATGAAATTCAAACATATGGGCATACTGGCTCGGCCGAGAACATTGAGAAACTTGGTTTTACAATTCTTGTAAATCCAAAACACGCCTGAAAATCATGAAACTCGGCATGGTGTCATGTCATGGTACTACCATGCCGTGGTAAAAAATTGGCCGAATAGGAACAAGTTTTGGTATAAGCTTCTTGCAAACCGGAGCTTCTCTCAAGAAGGCTCGTGGTTCTGAGAGGGAACGTGTCATCTTTGTGTGCATAATTCAAATTTGAAATACAAGCACATGCTCCAGTGCACTAAAGTTGGTTGAAAAATCACATGTGTCCCCTCGGGTAAATTTCTAGGTCCCATGCAAGAAATGGGAATGAAATTCAAACATCTGGGCGTTGTGGCTCGGCTGGAAACATTGTGAAACTTGGTTTTTTAATTCATGTAAATCCAAAACACGCATGAAAATCATGAAACTTGGCTTGGTGTCATGACATGGCACCAACATGCTGTGGTAATTTTGCTATCTGATTTGCGAAGGCGCACACATTAACAATCAACAAAGTCATTTTGGAACAATTGCTGTTACGTTACAATCGGAAACACAAGTATTATTGAAACTGTGGGCGTTCTATTTACCATTTACGTGCAGCCATGCGTCCCCTTTTTTTATTAGCTAGGAGACGCCGTGCAGGGTAGCTATTTGAGTACGGGAGGCGTGCGATTAGACCCCTGCGTGTGCTTATCGGGAGGAGAACCCATTGACCTCCAACTGCCGTGCACCTCTCTCCCAAGGTCTCCATTAATGGCGCCCGAGCCTCTGTTTAATGGCATGGCTATGTCTCCCTCGACTGAGATTTAAGAGAGAAAAAAGGAAATCTGAAAAGAATTTTTTGCACGGATCTTGATGTAAGATCCGACGGACCTATATAGCATCTACTGTGACTTATAGCAAGACTGACGAATATATATGGACGACGACAGTGGATAATAATTGTGTTACATAATTAGGAAGATAATTAAAAAGCCGAATGCGGCTACACCCGAAATACACAAGGGCAAAAGAAGAAGGAAGACAATGATCTGGCTCACTGATCTCTACTTTCATGATGCGTTGCTGCAGTCCGCGGGAACTAGTCTCTGCGGCCAGCGGCGATGAGCTCTGTCGTGTCCTCAAGACGCTGCTTGACAGCATCCACGGACTCCTCCACTAGCCTTTGGCGCTCGATGCGGAACGTATCATTCTCGTCCATAAGGTTCTTGACAATGATGTTGGTCCTCTTCAACAAGGCACTGGTCTCCTGCTGCTGCTCTACACTTCAGACGATCTTCGCCCTCAGCAGGTCGCGCTCAGCCCAGAGCCTCTCATTGCCCTCCCTTAGTTGCCGGATGACACTGGTACCTTTTCAAACGAGGCTTTCATGTCGTCCTGCAACCTTGCTCTGCCGGAGATCTGATCCATCTGTCTATGGACAATCGCATGCATGTGTTTGTAAGAGTCGTCGCCTGCCCGCGAGACATTTTCCAAGGCCGACGCAGCGCGCCGGGACATCTCTGCTGCATTCGCGGCGCGGCGGGACATCTCTGCTGCTTCTGCGGTGCTGCCGGAGCAGTCTGCTGCATCGACGATGCGGCGGGACATCCGTGCTGCTTCGGCAGCGCGGAAGGACCTCTATGCTACTACTTTCGCGCGGCGGGACATGTCGGCTGCTTTCGAGGCGAGGCGGGACATCTCTCGTGCTTCCGCTTCCATGCGCGCCTCTCCCTGGTGGTAATATCTCGACCCAGAACTCACGCTGGCCATGGCAGACACAAGGGAAGGATGTTGAATGACTTGTTCGTTTTTGTGGATGAGGAGTTGAGGAGGAATGTGCAGTCATCTTGGCATAGTAGTATTTATAACCGAGTACTAATACGCTCCTAAGTGGGAAACCGTTTACTCCCTCCGTCTAGGTGTGTAAGTCATCATTCGAAAACCAAATAATCCCAAAACACTTAGGCGCGGTGCATTAACTGCTACCTCGTTTCTTGTTTCTTGACATATCAACCAATAAGAGATGTGGGTGTGCATGCTTTTAATGACTTGAGACTACCAAACACAACATGAAGTAGTTAGTTCATTGCATGCAATGCTATTAATTAGCAAATAAACATTAAGTTCTCTTGTTTTCCCCTCCTCCTTGGTCACGGTGCACAACCTAAGATGACGACGGAGGGAGTAGGTTGTGATCGGTGTGAACAGGTTTGCAATTAAATATAGCGTGGTAGTAGTAGTAATTTGGAATGTGATGAGACGCACTCAAAATTTATTGACAGTTCTAGTTTCGAAGTGCGGCACTATTCCCGGATGGCGTAATGTGGGCACGTGTTCTCAGCCGTGGTGTAGCATATGCCATGGTAGTAGTTCTTTTTCTACTGTTGTCTACGTGCAATAACTGTCACCATCGGATACATATCTTACGCTTATTGGGGCGTTCGACAGGAATAGCCTCGTGGCGAGCTATAGACTAGTCTTTTTTAGACCCATTACACCTATCTCTCAGGACTTCTCGCACGCACCATCTCTAGCTCCCTAGGTCGATGCCACCCACATACACTTGTACTCTGAATTTAGTACGTTATACAGGAAGAGAAGAGGTGCACGCACTCACTCGTCCTCTCTCACACACGCATCTGTAGCTACGAATTGTACTATTCTCAACCATCTGATTGGCTCTATCATAGGATTCACGTTGCTCCTTGGCCTTGAGATTGAGAAGTTTAAAACGCGGAGGCTAAGTGTCACATCCTAGCTAGTTCATGCATTAGAGTGTTGCATCATGTCTACATTTCACAGAAACCTGAAATGGGGAATGCCAGAAACCCCCAGCACCCCCCCCCTGGAACAACTAGGGTTTACTAAAACTCTTTTCAATGAACCTGAAATGCCCTCCATAAATGTTCACCACCTTTGCTCTTGGCTAAAACCTCTGCCAAAAATGGTTTCATATTTTTGGAGGCCATCTGGATTTTTGCACAAGTCATAAGTACTTGCATTTGGGCATTTTAAATGCTATAAATATTTTCAAATGCCCAAATAATTTTGAAAGTATTTTTAGGCTGTTGGGAATAATCTCAAAGGTGCCTCAGAATAGTTTCAGGGTTTTTCTAAATGAAATAGTATTTTTACTATTTCAAAACACAGTACAGAAATAATAATAAAAAGAGAAAGAAATAGAAGGCAGAGAACTCACCTGGCAGCCCACCTGGCGGCCCAGCACTGTGCTGGCCCGCGCCAGCGAGCTGCTTGCCCTCGCCAGAGCAGGCAGAGAGCTGACGCGGCGAGCGCGAGCACGCCACCGCGCCAGCTGCTTGCCGCCCTCGCCGCGGATGAGCTGGACGACCTCCCTCGACGCGCCCCGAGCCCCTGGACATCGTCATTCTCCCCCATCGCCTCTCCCTCGCCTTTTCCCCACCATGGCCGACGCCGCCGCAGACACCTCACCGGAGTAACCGCGGCCACCGTCGACCTCGCGCCATCCCACTGTGTCCTACAGCTCCGCCGTCGCCCACTCCTTCGAGCAAGCCGAGCCCCGAGAGCTCGTTTGCCCCGAAGCTCCGCCACCGACCTCGCCTTCGCCGCTCCCCGTCGGAGATCCCCTCCGCCGTCACCACAGCTACAGCTCGTCTCCGACCTCGCCGTCTGCTCCGTCGCAACCGCCGTGAGCATGGCTACCTTCCCATCCTCTCCTCTCTCTCCCTCGAGCTCTGTAGCCACCGCACGAAGCTCACCCGAACGCGCCGCCGCACGAGCTCGTCGCCAACGAGGCTCCGGCCATCCAACGGCCACACCACCATAGCCATTAGCTTCACCGCAACGCCAGGAACCCGTAGCGCCATCGCATGTCCCTTGCCGTGCTCTCTAGCTACGGTTTCAACCACGCCCGTACTCCGGCAGCCGCACGGCTCGTCGCCGGCGTCGATTCCGGCGACCCCGAGCTCCACTACCACCACCAGTCGACGCGGTTCGCCCCCAGCTACACGTAGGTGCTCTCCGCCGTCCTTTTGGTCGCCGGAGGAGCAATCCCGCACACCACCGCCGCGTCTGGACGTCGCCGGCGGCTAAACGCCGGCGAGTCAGCGTGGTTTGACCACGGTTTGACCCCCCCAGGGTCACTGACAAGTGGGGCCCGCCTGCTGATTTAACTAAGTCGGAGATTAAAACTAATCCTAATTAACTAAATATCTAACAGTGACACTGACACAGGGGACCCACACATCAGGTTTGACCTGGACGACCCTATTGACCTGCTGACGTCACACTGACGTCAGGCTGACGCAATAAAGCATTTACTGGAATTATTCTTACATTGGAAATTCCAGAAATTATCACAAACTTCAAAAAATCATAGAAAATAATCTATAGCTCAGAATGAAAAGATTTATATATGAAAAATGATCAGAAAAATCCATTCTATCCATCTGTACTGGTTTCATGCATGATTAAGCAAGTTAATCTACTGTTTCATACAGAACAAGATAAAGCACTAATATGGGCCATTTATGGACTTGGAATTTGAATCCTTGATTCAAATTAGTCCAAACCTTTCTGGCCTTAGTTGCATTAGCCCAATACATCCATTTTGCCATGTCTCATGCATGCATCATATTGTTGCACTTGCTTGGGGTTGATTGTGCTTCGATGTGTTCATTGTGGTAGGTCCTGCCTCCGAGGATATTCACGAGTATCCAACTGAAGGGCAGTATCGCACCACCACTCCGTCAGGCAAGCAACCCATTGATCATTTCGATACAAACCCATCTTCTCGCTTCTGCTCTCGTTTAGTGCATTAAGGCAACGCGATTCAAACTGTTGTGTGTGTTGCGGTAGTTGAACCCACTTTCCTTTGCATGACCTGTCATTGCCACAGTAACTAGATGAAACCCACTAGCATGTGTAGGAGTTGATTGAGCCATGTTGTGTTCCTACAATGCTATGCTTGCTACGATTAGAGTTGTGTCAGGTCTGGCTCATCAGGGTGATGAACTAGAGTGAAAGTGCGTGTGTCGGTAATGAGAGTGAAGTGTTGAATACGATTTGGTAAAGGTATCGAGGGGAGGCCATGTAGGAGTGCATGGTGGGTTGTTTCATTGAGACCGTCCCTAAGAACTGAGATCTGTATGCGTGATTTAAGACTCAGCTACTACCACACATTGGGCCCGAAACCAATGGACCCCCTCGGCTTCTTATTCACCCTTGTCCTCTGTCCAGGAGTTGCACGTAGTTTCTGGTGTTTGTAGTAAGCTGGAGGCCGTGGACAGCGCTGACGAAGGGGTGGGCTGTGATGCGGTAGGCTCGTGGCCCGGTGTACCGAGTCGCCCGTTTGGTGACCGGGAACCCTGCACACATCGTTCGGGGTCGTATGTGGAAACCTCGGCCGGACTCCCTGCGGATGGAACCTGAATGGGCGATAAACCTGGACTAGAGACTCGAGTGTTTAGGTAGGCTGTGGCCGACACCCACGTTGGGCTTCCGCTTGAAGGTTGCCGAGTACACGTCGTGTAGCGGCGATAAGTGGTGAGAGCGTGTGTGACGAAGTACACCCCTGCAGGGTATGAAACTATTCGAATAGCCGCGTCCGCGGTAAAGGACTACTTGGTCGCTTATGCAGTTCATAGACAAGTAAATGGATACTACTAAAAGCCTCAAGATAAGTGTGAGTACCGCGGATGGCCCTCTCGTTGGATGACGAGGGAGGATCCACGGTGGAGTATTGAGATGGTGATTAGTGGACTCGTGTGCAAAAACTATTTCACAAGTGGTGTATCGTAGGATAGCTTAGCCAAGAGTCAAAGCTGGCTTGCTGCAATAACCCCACTACCTTCTTGAGAATGAACATGTATAGTAGGATCTGTTGTAAGACTTGCTGAGTACCTTTGTACTCATGTTGCTTTAATTACTGTTTTCAGACGACAACACCGCCCCTTCTGACGGGTTCTACGTAGAACTCGACGACGACGAGTGACTTGCCACCCAGGTGGTGATCTAGGCTTGTGAAGGGCCTATGTAGATAGACAGGCTTCGTCAAGCCTTCTTTCTTTCTAGTGTCTGTACCCAGACAGTTTGCTTCCGCATGTGCTTGTATGATTGTATGACTTGAGTGTCGGGTCATGCGACCCCTATCTGTATGAACAAGTTATGTAAGGCTCTCCGGAGCCCTTTAAATAAAGTACTTGAGTTGTAGAGTTTTGTTGTGATGCCATGTTGTATTTGCGCATATCGAGCATATTGTGTGTATGTTTGAAATGCTTGGTATGTGTGGGATCCGACAACCTAGTTGTTTATCCTTAGCAGCCTCTCTTATGGGGAAATGTAGTCTAGTGCCTCCTTGAGCCATAGTAGTCCGCTACAGCCCGGTTCACCGGAGTCCTGCTAGCCCAGCACTACTGCTCCGGACACTTGACTGGCCGGCATGTGAGTCATATCGTTCCTGTGTCTGTCCCTTCGGGGAAATGTCACGCGGTGATATCCGGAGTCCTGCCTAGCCTGCTACAGCCCGGGTTCCCGGAGTCCTGTTGGCCCAGTGCTACAGCCCAGATTCACACGCTGCTGACCGACACGTTCGATGTTGATTCATGTATGCCTGCTCCCATCCGTTAGTGCCGCTTTGGGTTCACGACTAGCCATGTCGGCCCGGGTTCTCTGTCATATGGATGCTAGCAACATTGTCATATACGTGAGCCAAAAGGCGCAAACGGTCCCGGGCCATGGTAAGGCGACACCCGTGGGAGTACCGTGCGTGAGGCCGCAATGCTATATGAGGTGTTACAGGCTAGATCGGTGTGACTTGGGATCGAGGTCCTGACAGCGTTGGCATCAGAGCCGGACTGCCTGTAGGTGCGATAAGCCAAACTGGTCGATGTCGAGTCTAGAAATGCTTTAGTTATATGTAGGGGAATTGATTGTGGGAGGGAACGTAAGGTGCTTTTACTCCTTTACCTCATGCCCTCTGATCTGAGTCATACTCTTCTCATTCTACGCGGGTTAAGGACTAGGCTCTCTCCTCTCTATCAGGTTCACGTGTTACTAATCCGTAGTAACTTATAGGATTGTTGGTTCCATGCTTCGGTTCAGTTTCTACTACCCTAGTATGTTGTCGGTTGAACCAGAACCTTGACATGATGTTGTTGAGTGGTATTGCAAAACTGTTGCGAATGTCTCAAATCCTTTTTCGAGCATTTACAGTCGTTATGCTGTCCGAATTCTCCTAGAAATACTAATGCCTTGCATTATTTCGTGCTTTCAGATGGCCACCCGTTCCCAGAACCAAGTGGTTCGTCTGACTCGGTGCATCGGCGTACCTGGTCACACGGCCATGTTGGTCCGGGTGATGGTTGAGGCAGGCTATCGTTGGTATCCCGAGTATACCGTCGAGGAGCAGTTCCGAGACTTTAATCAAAGTCAATATCTTTGCACAGTCAGGATTTATCCATCCTATCCCGGAGCCACTGAACCCCTCCATTGCTCTTATGGACTTGGGGTTACTATCGAGATGTCTGTGCAGGACGCAGCTTACTCAATGATGACTATCATGCGAGCCAGAACTACTCTGCTTCAGAACACCGACTACCGCTACATGCCAGCAGCACTCCCTGGGGCACAGGGGTACTATCAGGCTACTTACTGTGATTCTACTCATGAGGACTCACTTCTCTGCACCACCACTGAGATGCTTGAGGACAAGGACCGTGAGAATCGTGCCTTGCGAATGGAGCTCTTTAATGCTCGTGCTGATCACTGGTCCACTCTGACACGGTTTGCACCTGCCGTGCAAGCTGGGTTCATGGACATGAGGGACTTATACCCCGTGCGATCTGGTCTGCCAGAATGTATGGAATGGTGTGATGTAGGAGGCATCACCCCTCCTCGTGGACCCCGTCTGCCACCGTTTGTTGGACCAAGGCCACACCCGAGTCCCTATGGACCGCAAGCTCCACAGGACCGACTGTTTCCAGATGATCATGTTCAGCTCCCAGGACATGGTGGTGACTTCTATGAGGATTACTACGGAGACGTCTGAGTTGGTAGTAGTTCCACTAGTATTGTAACAGTTGTAATCTCCACAGTCCCGCGTGTCTTGTGGGATACGACTTGGTGTGTATCACGTTCCGGAGGTGTAGAAAAATAATGTATAGGAGCTTGGAATGCCTCTGATGAGATGTATCGTCTTTCATCGTAGTTGTACCTTAGCCTGGGCTTGTACTAAACTATGTATGGCGTGTATGACCGTTGGTATATGTATGTTGCTATGTTACCATGTCATACTGATGGTCATCTCTGCATCCCGTGTTATCCATTACATTCCGCTTTTCCCTATCAAGATTTAGCCATCCTCGTCTAAACCGTTGCCTTGTTTCTCCTAGGATGGTTAACACCCGCAACAACCCTGCTGTCCAGGCGCAGGATGAAGCCAATGCAGCCAGGGCGGAGAATCTGCCCCAACCGCCTTCACTGGCCGAAGTTATGCTGGAGGCAGAAAGAAACAAGCGTGAGACTAACCGCTTGCTAGAGCGAATTGAGCAGAATACTGCACGTCACCAGAGGAACGACCTGGTGTCCCTCAATGACTTTATCAAGTTGTACCCACCGAAGTTCAATCATTCCGTCGAGCCCCTTGATGCGGATGACTGGCTTCGCAGCATCACCCATAAGCTACGTTCTGCCAACGTAGCCGAAGCTGATAAGGTTACCTACGCCGCTTATCACCTCGAAGGCCCTGCTAGCCTTTGGTGGGAGAACTTTGAGGCTATGCGCCCAGCTGGCCAAATCACTACTTGGGCTGAATTCAGTGAGGCTTTCCGTGAGCATCACATCCCGGAGGGTCTCATAGATCGTAAGCGCAAAGAATTCTGCAACTTCACCCAAGGCAGACTGACCGTGGATGCATACAGCCGTGAGTTTGGAAACCTAGCACGCTATGCTCCTGAAGAGGTATCCACCGACACCAAGAAACAGGCAAGGTTCCGCAAGGGACTTAGCCCCGAGCTTCGCCGTGATCTCCGTCTGCATGAGTGCACCTCTTTCCAGAAGTTGGTCAATAAAGCCATCAGTGCCGAGACAGGACAAACTGACAATGACGCTACACGCAAGCACTCTCGTGACTTTGGTTCCTCATCTGGCTCCGGATCCCAGAAGCGCCGGGGCTGGATTCCAAATACTGCTCTGCCACCCAGGTTCACCCCGAGGCCATCCTTCGAGGCGCCTCGCCCCAACCAGCAGCATGCACCGCCCAAGGTCTATGGTGGCCCCGCTGCTAATGCTGCTTCACGCCCCAATATTGTGACATGCTTCAAGTGTGGAGAAACGGGTCACTATTTGCGCGAGTGCCCCCGAAACAACCTCAATCAACCTGGACAGTCCGTTGGCCGTGGTAAGCCAGCAGGAAAGACTTACTACGCCAAGCCAGCCACCACAACACGTGGCCATGTCAACTATGTTTCAGCTGAAGAAACTCATGAGGATCCCAACGTCGTCCTTGGTACGCTCCTTGTTAATTGCCATCCGGCAATTGTTCTTTTCGATACTGGAGCATCTCATTCATTTATCTCCGAGAGCTATGCTCGATTGCACAACACCACATTTAGTGACATGCCTACTTCCATGGACATTCAAACTCCTGGTCCTAGATGGCAAACCTCTAGAATAAGCCATGGAAATGAAATTCTTGTTGACAGACTGGTCTTCCTTGCGTCACTAATAGCTCTCAAGTCCTCGGACATAAATATCATCTTGGGTATGGACTGGATGTCAGCTCATTATGCTAAGATTGATTGCTCTACTAGAACTGTTCAACTCACCCATCCGTCGGGCAAGACAGTCAATGTTTTGACCCGAGTGTCTAAGCGTCAGCTCTACTCATTAAATGCCAACCCTCTTCCAGACCTCAAAGATGTGCCGGTAGTCCGTGACTTCCCGGATGTCTTCCCTAAAGAACTGCCAGGTATTCCACCTGACAGGGATGTCGAGTTCGTAATAGACCTTGTTCCAGGAACCGTCCCAATCTCTAGAAGACCCTATAAGATGGCACCCCTAGAGCTAGCCGAGCTTAAGAAACAACTCGATGAGTCCTTGAAAAAGGGTTTCATCCGTCCTAGTTCTTCTCCGTGGGCTTGCCCCGTCCTCTTCGTCAAGAAGAAGGATGGTACGGATCGGATGGTTGTAGATTACCGACCTGTCAACCTAGTCACAATCAAGAACAAGTATCCGCTTCCCAGGATCAACGATCTGTATGATCAGCTCGCTGGATCCTCCGTCTTCTCTAAGATGGATTTGAGGTTGGGCTACCATCAAATCAAAATCAAGAACGGGGACATTCCTAAAACGGCCTTTGTTACTCGTTATGGCCAATACGAGTATACAGTCATGTCCTTCGGGTTAACCAATGCTCCAGCCACCTTCTCTCGGTTAATGAACTCAATCTTCATGGAGTATTTGGATAAATTCGTCGTAGTATACCTCGATGATATACTCATCTACTCCAAGAACGAGGCAGAACATGCCGAGCATCTAAGGCTAGTACTAACGAAACTTCGAGAGCATCGCCTTTATGCTAAATTCTCCAAGTGTGAATTCTGGTTGCCAGAAGTGACCTACCTAGGCCACGTGATCTCTGGTAAAGGTATTGCTGTCAATCCCGAGCGAGTTCAAGCCATCCTTGACTGGACTCCACCTGAAACGGTCAAGCAAGTCCGGAGTTTCCTTGGCTTAGCGAGCTACTGCCGTCGCTTCGTCGAGAATTTCTCCAAGGTTGCTAAACCTCTAACCGAACTCCTCAAGAGAGATAAGAAGTTTGAGTGGACCCCACAGTGCGAGTTCAGCTTTCAGGAACTGAAAAGACGCCTGACATCTGCCCCCGTACTCGTACCACCAGATTTCTCTAAAGACTTTGTTATTTATTGCGACGCCTCGCGACAAGGACTAGGTTGCATACTCATGCAAGACCGTCATGTGATTGCCTACGCTTCCCGACAGTTGCGTCCACATGAGGATAATTATCCCGCACATGATCTAGAGCTTGCAGCCGTAGTCCATGCACTCAAAACATGGCGACATTACCTTCTCGGTAACCGTTGCGAAATTTTCACCGACCACCAGAGTCTGAAATACATTTTCACCCAACCGGATTTGAATCTCAGGCAAAGACGTTGGGTCGAGTTGATCTCAGACTACGACTTAGAAATAACTTACACCCCGGGCAAAGCCAACGTCATGGCTGATGCGCTAAGCCGTAAATCCTATTGTAACAACTTGATGTTACAACAAAGCCAACCACTTCTCCATGAGGAATTCTGTAAGCTTAACCTCCACATTGTTCCTCAAGGATTTCTATCTACCCTGGTGGCGAAACCTACCCTTACGGATCAGATCATCAAAGCTCAGAAGGTAGATCCGGTGATCTCCCATATTAAGAGAAACATCAAGAAAGGAGTTGCGGATTGTTTCTCCGTTGATGACCAAGGTGTTGTGTTCTTTGGAGGCCGCCTAGTGGTTCCCAAGGTACGCAACCTGAGGCGATTGATCCTTAAGGAAGCTCATGAATCTCCTCTCACCATTCATCCCGGTAGTACTAAAATGTATCAAGACCTACGCCAGAGGTTTTGGTGGACTAGGATGAAGAGAGAAATTGCTCAATACATTGCTAACTGCGACGTCTGCCGTCGTGTTAAAGCAGAGCATCAACGGCCTGCTGGCACCCTTCAGCCTCTGGCTATTCCTGAATGGAAATGGGATAAAATCGGTATGGATTTCATTACCGGGTTTCCCAGGACCAAGAGAGGGAATAATGCTATCTTCGTTGTTGTCGATCGTCTTTCCAAAGTAGCCCACTTCCTACCTGTTCGTGAGAGTATAACCGCTAGCCAGCTAGCAGACTTGTACATCTCCCGAATAGTGTCTCTTCATGGTGTTCCATTGGAAATTAACTCAGACCGTGGAAGTCTCTTCACCTCTCGATTTTGGGAAAGTTTCCAAACTGCTATGGGAACTCGTCTCTCTTTTAGCACCGCCTTTCACCCACAATCAAGTGGTCAGGTAGAACGAGTTAATCAAATTCTGGAGGATATGCTCCGAGCTTCTGTCATCTCGTTTGGCATGGATTGGGAGAAATGCCTTCCATTCGCCGAGTTCGCTTATAACAATAGTTACCAAGCTAGCTTGGGCAAAGCCCCTTTCGAGGTTCTCTATGGACGAAAATGTCGAACGCCTCTTAACTGGTCAGAGACCGGGGAAAGACAACTCTTTGGCCTGGATATGATTCAGGAAGCAGAAGAGCAGGTTCGCATTATTCGTGAGAAATTGAAAACAGCCCAATCTCGCCAAAAGAGCCATTATGATCGCAAACATAAGGCTATGACTTTTGAGGTTGACGAGAAGGCTTACCTTCGGGTGACTCCTTTAAAGGGAACCCATCGATTCGGTATCAAAGGCAAATTGGCTCCTCGTTACATTGGACCCTTTCGCATTCTTGCCAAGCGAGGAGAAGTTGCCTACCAATTGGAACTACCTCCGCATCTTTCCAAGGTTCATGACGTCTTCCATGTTTCTCAACTCAGGCGTTGCTTCTCGGATCCTATCCGTGGAGTGGACCACGAAACGCTTGATCTCCAAGATAATCTCACATACCGGGAGTATCCCGTTCGAATCCTTGATCAAGCCGAGCGTACCACTCGACGCCAAAACATCAAGTTTCTCAAAGTTCAATGGTCACACCATTCCGAGAAAGAAGCTACCTGGGAAAGGGAGGATCGTCTTCGACTTGAGTACCCCACCTTCTTCCCAACGGATCCTAAATCTCGGGACGAGATTCTTTTGAGTGGGGGTGAGTTGTCACATCCTAGCTAGTTCATGCATTAGAGTGTTGCATCATGTCTACATTTCACAGAAACCTGAAATGGGGAATGCCAGAAACCCCCAGCACCCCCCTGGAACAACTAGGGTTTACTAAAACTCTTTTCAATGAACCTGAAATGCCCTCCATAAATGTTCACCACCTTTGGTCTTGGCTAAAACCTCTGCCAAAAATGGTTTCATATTTTTGGAGGCCATCTTGGATTTTTGCACAAGTCATAAGTACTTGCATTTGGGCATTTTAAATGCTATAAATATTTTCAAATGCCCAAATAATTTTGAAAGTATTTTTAGGCTGTTGGGAATAATCTCAAAGGTGCCTCAGAATAGTTTCAGGGTTTTTCTAAATGAAATAGTATTTTCACTATTTCAAAACACAGTACAGAAATAATAAAAAAAAGAGAAAGAAACAGAAGGCAGAGAACTCACCTGGCAACCCACCTGGCGGCCCAGCACTGTGCTGGCCCGCGCCAGCGAGCTGCTTGCCCTCGCCAGAGCAGGCAAAGAGCTGACGCGGCGAGCGCGAGCTCGCCACCGCGCCAGCTGCTTGCCGCCCTCGCCGCGGATGAGCTGGACGACCTCCCTCGACGCGCCCCGAGCCCCTGGACATCGTCATTCTCCCCCATCGCCTCTCCCTCGCCTTTTCCCCACCATGGCCGACGCCGCCGCAGACACCTCACTGGAGTAACCGCGGCCACCGTCGACCTCGCGCCATCCCACTGTGTCCTACAGCTCCGCCGTCGCCCACTCCTTCGAGCAAGCCGAGCCCCGAGCGCTCGTTTGCCCCGAAGCTCCGCCACCGACCTCGCCTTCGCCGCTCCCCGTCGGAGATCCCCTTCGCCGTCGCCACTGCTACAGCTCGTCTCCGACCTCGCCGTCTGCTCCGTCGCAACCGCCGTGAGCATGGCTACCTTCCCATCCTCTCCTCTCTCTCCCTCGAGCTCTGTAGCCACCGCACGAAGCTCACCCGAACGCGCCGCCGCACGAGCTCGTCGTCGACGAGGCTCCGGCCATCCAACGGCCACACCACCATAGCCATTAGCTTCACCGCAACGCCAGGAACCCGTAGCGCCATCGCATGTCCCTCGCCGTGCTCTCTAGCTACGGTTTCAACCACGCCCGTACTCCGGCAGCCGCACGGCTCGTCGCCGGCGTCGATTCCGGCGACCCCGAGCTCCATTACCACCACCAGTCGACGCGGTTCGCCCACAGCTACACGTAAGTGCTCTCCGCCGTCCTTTTGGTCGCCGGAGGAGCAATCCCGCACACCACCGCCGCATCTGGACATCGCCGGCGGCTAAACGCCGGCGAGTCAGCGTGGTTTGACCATGGTTTGACCCCCCCAGGGTCACTGACAAGTGGGGCCCGCCTGCTGATTTAACTAAGTCGGAGATTAAAACTAATCCTAATTAACTAAATATCTAACAGCGACACTGACACAGGGGACCCACACGTCAGGTTTGACCTGGACGACCCCGTTGACCTGCTGACGTCACACTGACGTCTGGCTGACGCAATAAAGCATTTACTGGAATTATTCTTACATTGGAAATTCCAGAAATTATCACAAACTTCAAAAAATCATAGAAAATAATCTATAGCTCAGAATGAAAAGATTTATATATGAAAAATGATCAGAAAAATCCATTCTATCCATCTGTACTGGTTTCATGCATGATTAAGCAAGTTAATCTACTGTTTTATACAGAACAAGATAAAGCACTAATATGGGCCATTTATGGACTTGGAATTTGAATCCTTGATTCAAATTAGTCCAAACCTTTCTGGCCTTAGTTGCATTAGCCCAATACATCCATTTTGCCATGTCTCATGCATGCATCATATTGTTGCACTTGCTTGGGGTTGATTGTGCTTCGATGTGTTCATTGTGGTAGGTCCTGCCTCCGAGGATATTCACGAGTATCCAACTGAAGGGCAGTATCGCACCACCACTCCGTCAGGCAAGCAACCCATTGATCATTTCGATACAAACCCATCTTCTCGCTTCTGCTCTCGTTTAGTGCATTAAGACAACGCGATTCAAACTGCTGTGTGTGTTGCGGTAGTTGAACCCACTTTCCTTTGCATGACCTGTCATTGCCACAGTAACTAGATGAAACCCACTAGCATGTGTAGGAGTTGATTGAGCCATGTTGTGTTCCTACAATGCTATGCTTGCTACGATTAGAGTTGTGTCAGGTCTGGCTCATCAGGGTGATGAACTAGAGTGAAAGTGCGTGTGTCGGTAATGAGAGTGAAGTGTTGAATACGATTTGGTAAAGGTATCGATGGGAGGCCATGTAGGAGTGCATGGTGGGTTGTTTCATTGAGACCGTCCCTAAGAACTGAGATCTGTATGCGTGATTTAAGACTCAGCTACTACCACACATTGGGCCCGAAACCAATGGACCCCCTCGGCTTCTTATTCACCCTTGTCCTCTGTCCAGGAGTTGCACGTAGTTTCTGGTGTTTGTAGTAAGCTGGAGGCCGTGGACAGCGCTGACCAAGGGGTGGGCTGTGATGCGGTAGGCTCGTGGCCCGGTGTACCGAGTCGCCCGTTTGGTGACCGGGAACCCTGCACACATCGTTCGGGGCCGTATGTGGAAACCTCGGCCGGACTCCCTGCGGATGGAACCTGAATAGGCGATAAACCTGGACTAGAGACTCGAGTGTTTAGGTAGGCTGTGGCCGACACCCACGTTGGGCTTCCGCTTGAAGGTTGCCGAGTACACGTCGTGTAGCGGTGATAAGTGGTGAGAGCGTGTGTGACGAAGTACACCCCTGCAGGGTATGAAACTATTCGAATAGCCGCGTCCGCGGTAAAGGACTACTTGGTCGCTTATGCAGTTCATAGACAAGTAAATGGATACTACTAAAAGCCTCAAGATAAGTGTGAGTACCGCGGATGGCCCTCTCGTTGGATGACGAGGGAGGATCCACGGTGGAGTATTGAGATGGTGATTAGTGGACTCGTGTGCGAAAACTATTTCACAAGTGGTGTATCGTAGGATAGCTTAGCCAAGAGTCAAAGCTGGCTTGCTGCAATAACCCCACTACCTTCTTGAGAATGAACATGTATAGTAGGATCTGTTGTAAGACTTGCTGAGTACCTTTGTACTCATGTTGCTTTAATTACTGTTTTCAGACGACAACACCGCCCCTTCTGACGGGTTCTACGTAGAACTCGACGACGACGAGTGACTTGCCACCCAGGTGGTGATCTAGGCTTGTGAAGGGCCTATGTAGATAGACAGGCTTCGTCAAGCCTTCTTTCTTTCTAGTGTCTGTACCCAGACAGTTTGCTTCCGCATGTGCTTGTATGATTGTATGACTTGAGTGTCGGGTCATGCGACCCCTATCTGTATGAACAAGTTATGTAAGGCTCTCCAGAGCCCTTTAAATAAAGTACTTGAGTTGTAGAGTTTTGTTGTGATGCCATGTTGTATTTGCGCATATCGAGCATATTGTGTGTATGTTTGAAATGCTTGGTATGTGTGGGATCCGACAACCTAGTTGTTTATCCTTAGCAGCCTCTCTTATGGGGAAATGTAGTCTAGTGCCTCCTTGAGCCATAGTAGTCCGCTACAGCCCGGTTCACCGGAGTCCTGCTAGCCCAGCACTACTGCTCTGGACACTTGACTGGCCGGCATGTGAGTCATATTGTTCCTGTGTCTGTCCCTTCGGGGAAATGTCACGCGGTGATATCCGGAGTCCTGCCTAGCCTGCTACAGCCCGGGTTCCCGGAGTCCTGTTGGCCCAGTGCTACAGCCCGGATTCACACGCTGCTGACCGACACGTTCGATGTTGATTCATGTATGCCTGTTCCCATACGTTAGTGCCGCTTTGGGTTCACGACTAGCCATGTCGGCCCGGGTTCTCTGTCATATGGATGCTAGCGACATTGTCATATACGTGAGCCAAAAGGCGCAAACGGTCCCGGGCCATGGTAAGGCGACACCCGTGGGAGTACCGTGCGTGAGGCCGCAATGCTATATGAGGTGTTACAGGCTAGATCGGTGTGACTTGGGATCGGGGTCCTGACACTAAGATGGAGGCGCAAGGTTTTGGTTAATGTGCGGGCCGCACACGACACCAACACGACACGAGCTTCGTCTGCCTGGTGCGCATGCAGTCGGGTGAGTTGTCCAAGTATAGACACAACCAGGCCCTCCTTGGTATCCGCGCCTCGACTTAGGCTGGTCATAGTGGAGAGTAACATAGACTAGGTACTAGTCTATGTTACCACCTTCATAGTGAATAGTGTCATATATGTCATAACACAGTACTAGATGTCTTCATTTATTACTTTGTAAACTCATTTTGCATTGGAAAGCGCTATGTGATGGTAACATATTATGTTACTCTATTTGCCTCTCTCCTCATTAATTACTTGCCACCTCATCATTTTTTCTTATGTGGCATCTATGTTACTACCTATGTTACTCCCACTATGACCAGCCTTTTGCGTAGAGAAATTAGGATCGGAGGGAGTACTAGTAGTAGTAGTACTACTTTGATGTGTCGTGTCAACTCGCACAAGTATGCAACACTTCCTGAACAAACAAGCATATAAGCTGTTATACTTACTTCTTATAAGCTATTATACTTCTTACCCAAAGGATCTTTATATCCAATAGACATAAAATATCCGTTCGACTGTTGGAAATTACTTTAACTCGTGATCAGATGTCGAAGTAATTGCTACATCGCCCCCAAAGCCCACCATCTCTTAGCCCCGGCCAGTAGCTTGGGCGGAACTGTGAAGAAGGTAAGCTCGTGCAAGGTGACGTTGCCGGGATCCTTGCTGCTTGTCACCTCCATTTCCACCTTAACGACGTCGGTCCTGCATTTGGGCTCCCCCGGCGGGCCGTTCACCCACAGCTTGGCCATGTAGTGCGGCAGTGGGGGCGACCCCGCCCTGATGCAGACGACCGTCCTCCTCCATGAACAGCAAGAGCCGTGGCCCCTATAGAGGAACTTGCAGCTGGAGCACCTTGCCGTACTAGATCCCGTGCATGGGCATGGGATGCATGTTGCTGATGTGGTGGGAGAGTGCCGGCAGCGGGCCTTCATAGCCGTAGACAGGCACGGGGCATTTGCAGGGCGTGAGCGGACACACGCTCTGGTGATCGGTGAGCTTGTGGTAAGTGACGTAGAGCCCACAGCCTTCCTGCGGGCACTCCACCCTCACCGAGGAGATGATGACGTCCACTGCCGTGTTCCGCACGTCGAAGCCACCGCCACGCTCACACATCTGGCGCTGCTGGTGGTTCCTGGGGTGCTCGACGCGGCAGTCTGCGCAGGCCAGGTGCCCTCCCTTGCACTGCCCAAATCAATCGAACAACACATCAATCAAGAAACCTGCACCTTGCTCGATCAGCAGAACAGTCGAAGTGTATTCGAGCCTCATACACTGGAGGCTTCAAGGGGCGGAGGCACAAGGGGCAGTGGAGCAAGGTGAGGTCCATCAAGACAATAGAGAGCTCCATCATCGGGTCCTGTTCCGTCTGCATGATCTCGCCCTCCTCGTGCACAACCATCTCTCACTTTAGGGCCGGGGCATTACAAAGCTTACCGTCACATATTCATACTACTTCAAGGTGCATTAAATCAACACATGCAAGTATCAAAAGGAGAGTTCACGACATGCATGCATTTGTTGTAATTAATGCGTCGGCAAACGCAAATTATTGAAATATATCGAGTGCAGTGCTTTGATGTGTCGCGTCAACTCGTAGTACAACAACGAGAAGTTTGATTACTACAACGCCCTCTCCCTCGCGGACTGAGCTCCGGTGCCTTTGGCTGCATGACAGGTGGGCCACCCACCTGCTGGGCCCACCAATCATACACGCAAAGGCAGGAGCAGTAAGTCAATGAAGATTTGTCCCTCCCTTGCCCGTGAGCGTGGTGGCTGGCAGGACTAGGAGAAGCTTTCGTTCGCTACACGCTCTCCCTCCCGCACGCGGTGGACATGCAGCAGTTCAATCGGTGTTAGATGGCCGGAAGCATACTGTAGTACTCCTCCACTGCAGTAGTACTCCATCATTGTTCGACTTCCCGAAGAGGCGAAGATCCAAGCGCAGCCCAGACGCTCGTGTGGCAGTTTCATGTGTAAAGTAGTCTAGGATAGCGTGTACCGTGCCTGTAAGCTTAAAATCGTTGGGGTCGGCTCCATGTTTGTTTATTAAAATAATTTTCTGGCCCTACCTGTCATCCTGGTGATTGTAGTTTGCACGCTCATCTGGTCAAGACAGGGATATATATTTTAATTTGTGGTGGGGTAAATGTTAGGCCTCCTTTGGTTCATAGGGTAGGAAAATCATAGGAATAGGAAAGTCATAGGAAATGAGATGACATGTATTTCAAATCCTATGAGTAGAAATAGAAAAGGAGATGCCATTTGATTCACATCATATGATTTTTTCCATTGAGTCTAGGCTAATGTTTATTTTCGTATGAAATGCGGAGGATAGGAAGAATTCCTCCATAGGAATAGGATTCCATTCCTACGAACCAAAGGGCTCTAAAGGAATTTTTCCTATAAAAATTATATGCTATGAAATTCCTACAAGATTCCTCTAAACCAAAGGAGGGATTAGAGCGGCAAATGTATTGTACACTGCGGGTCTTTCAGCCAAGTTTAGAGGCAACCATGTGGGGTCAGTGCTATGATGTGTCGTGTTAACTCGTACAACGAGGAGAAGCTTGATTTTACTACTACACGCCTCCTCCCTCGCCCATGCGCGCGGTGGCTCACAGACGAGGACAGGCTTTTGCTTATACTACAACAAGCTATCCCTCCCGCACGCGGTGACGGACATGCGGCAGTGGATTCGATACTGTAGAAGTAGTAGTAGTAACATCATTGTTCATCTTCACGAAGAGGCAAAGAGCCAAGAGCAACCCGCACTTGGCAGTTGCGAACCTTGGAGCACACATATAGCCAGGCTCTTGCATGAGACAAGATTGCTATGTGAGCCCACTATTGTAGTACTTGCTAGTATAGCCCTGTAAACCAGAAAGGAGTATTTGGCTTTCTAGAGATTTCAACAAGTGACTAGACTACACCGAGACGGAGTACATATGGAATAAAATGAGTGAATCTACACCGTAATTAAATACGTAGTTCTCTCGTTTTCGTCTCTGCCTTGGTCGCGGTGCACAATATTGAGTATACTAGTACTGACTAGTCTCTTTTTGACACACATTTATGTTTTTCTAACACAGTACAGACGCAAGTGCTCATATAAACGCGCATACACTCACCCCTATGAACGCACACACACACACACCCTACCCCTATGAGCACCTTCGAAAGACTGAGCCGGCATAAAATCTTGAAATTTATGAAGTCACCATAGGCACCTCATCGTCGACGGGAACGTCTCCTGAGACACGCGATAGATGCGAGCGGCAGTCGCCTCCATAGGTGCTTGACTGCCAAGGAGGGAGAGGGTAGCGGTTCCCGAGACGTTGAGCGGTCAATGATGCATCCTCAATTACATGTAGAGGGAATTGATTGGAGAAGCAGAATAGAGCCAGCACGATGTGAATGCAACGGAGTTTGGACTCTCATATAAAGGCGCCCCACGACTCCAATCCATCTACTGCTAGTATCTGCGCAACACCGCTCACTCCAATACAAGACCAAGTGACCAGAAGCCACAAGCACCTATAGAGGCGATGGACGCGAGCGGCAGACGGCTGTGTGAAATCATCCAAGGCGCCGGCCTGCGGCCCCGCACCGCATAGCGTTTCCTGATGGTGCTGGCGACCGCCTGCGTCGTAGCCCTCGCCAACGCCGGCTTCGGCTCTCGCATGGACGACATGATGGTCAACTCCATCCGCAAGTTCACCGCCGTCAAGAAGCGCGCGGACGACCTTGCCGTACTGCTCCAGCCCGCGCGCCCAGGCTCCTCATTGCCTGCCACCCTCATTAGCCTCCATGGTGACGAACTCTTTCAAGCCCTAGTGGCCCTGCAGGTGCCGGAGGCCGCGACGAAGAATGTGCACCTCGAGGCCGCACTCGCCGCGCTGCGCCTCACCATGCAAGAAACCGTCGGCCTGCACATCCACGTCTACGAGGAAATCATCTACATAGGCCACTACAAGGCCAGCGAGGACAGAAAGACGTTGGCCTTCTTCCAGCGGCTGGAATCTTTGGACGCCATTGTTCAGAAGCACGTCGACCTGGCCACGAAAGTCGCTGCTACTTAGCTGCCATTCGGTGGGCCAACGCCCTGAGTTGAGGAGGTGGATGTCATCGATGGATGCATCTCTTATTCTTGCCTCCTGTAACCAGCACTGCATCGCCTCGTGGCCTTAATGTTTTACTAGTATAGGATTATATGCCATTTTTATTCCAGCCGTAACATTTTCACTATGAGGTGGGGCCGCAGTTGAGCAAACCGACCATCAGCAAATCCCCACCCCGCCCACCGGGCATCGGCTGAGTTTAGAATTAGAAGAGAGAAACGAAGTAGAAGAGCTAGTTGTAGCACGAACGCTGTCGTCAGATGGGACTCGTGTTGATAGAATAGGAGTACTGAGCACTCGTACGTCTTTTCTTGAGGGAAAAAGTAGTCGTATGTCTAGTACTACCACTAGTTGGGTGCGTGCGACCTATACCTGTCATCACTTTAGGTCTCCTTTTCGAACCGCAGCTACGCTTCACAGTACATATTTTTTCACGCATTTATCCTCCTATATGTACTCCTAGGATATTTCCTCGTGCTCCCTTTCATCGACATGTGGGACATAGAGCATCTGGGTCGTAGTGCATGCACGACTCGGAGCATATGCCGGGGTACTTTACATTTTAGACCTCATGAATTAGATGCAAACCCCCCGCAGAAGAATAAATAAATAAATGAATTACTACATGAAACCGGATTATTTTTGTAGAAACCAGAGCACGTTCATTAAATTTTTGACATAACACATTTATAAAAAACTACCAGACCTAAACCAGTCTAAAGGCCTCTTTGATTCGCGGGATACTGAAAACACAGGAATGGGGAAAGTATGATGGCGATGAACAGAGATGAGGAGAACTCTAACTCAGTTAGAGGTTAGAGTTAGATTCTAACCCTGAACTAACTCTAAACCAAAGAGGTGTATGGATGGCAGGGTTAGATTGACAATAAATGTGCTTTCTCAATCATTTGACTACTTTGGACCCTATTTCCTGCTAGATTTGGTGTGGCCGGCTCTTGTGTGGCCTCCTCCCGCTCACAATTGACATAAACGAACCCTATTTACAAATCAAGCATGCAAAACATGATAAATTTTACTTTGTCCATACAATTGAGATATCCCACTTAAACATACAAGACCTCAATCAAGCTTCACAAAAAAAATACACTCCATGAAACAAAGCATGAGCTAACTCATCACGGAAGTCATTCACGATAGGGAGGGATCCCGGAGCCCCCCACGCACCCAGGGAGGAGCTCATCATCGTCGGTCTGGAGGAAGGCTCTGTAGAGCCCAAGCCCCAGGAACCCCTCCGATGCCAGCGCTTGCGATTTGAGTTCGACACCGGCATGGGTAGCAGGGCCACTTGCCGACGACTACGAACCGAATCTTTGGGCCTCTAGAAATAATGCAGGCCTGAAACTGAAATACCTAGAAAGGTGAACTGAATCTTTGGGCCTCTAGAAATAGTGCAAGAATGAAACTGAAATACCTAGAAAGGTGAACTAAATCTTTGGGCCTCTAGAAATAATGCAAGCCTGGAACTGAAATACCTAGAAAGGTGAACTGATTCTTTGGGCCTCTAGAAACAATGCAAGCCTGAAACTGAAATACCTCGAAAGGTGAACTGAATATTTGGGCCTCTAGAAAGATTTATTACCTCCTCAAGCAGCATCAAATAATTCCATGCGTGCACCACAAATCTATACCAAGTTTAATCAGGATCTACTTTTCCAAATCAGAATTAGCCCTAGAGCGAGCAAGATCAATGATATGGCTATGAGATAGAGAAGGAACGAACAAACTCACCCCTCTCGCGACCTCCCTGGTAGATGTGCTACCGCTGCGCACGACAGAGGGAGAAAAATGACCGGTGAAGGGGGAGCGGGGCGATCTTGGAAAGCCGGAGGGAGAGGTCGGCCGAAGGAGGGCGGCGGAGGCTGCAGGGAAAGGGCACCCGGAGGAGAGAGAGGGCGAGCGGCTGAGCAGCGCTTGGCGGGCGGCCCGATGGGGAACAGAGAGGAGTCGGGCGAGGGGGGGCGGAGGGAGCAATCTGGTGCGGGCAGGGGAGATTTTTTTAGTTCTCTTTTAGTGGGCCCGAGGAGAACTAGCCAAATTAGAACCTCTCCACCGGGCTAGTTTTTCTAGCGGGGTTAGCGCAAACTAGCTCAAACTAACCCCTCCTGTTTGGATAATTTGTGGCTATTTCAACCCAAGCTAGCTCTAACTCAGGGATCCAAACAAAGAGGAGTAGTACTGTACATGCTACAGTCTGGACCATAGCACATTGTTTTTTATGGCCATATCAGCACATTGTTTTCTACTGCAGGTTCACAGGGCTAATGGTTCGCACTCCTCCGACGTGCATAGTAGTACTACTAGTATATACCGCATGATTCTTTGCTTCTTCTTACTACTACGTACTTCGCCGACATGAGGGAGAGCCAGCATCCGGGTCGACGTGTCATGCACCAGATTAGAGTGCGGAACGGAAGGGGGGCATCACCCCATTCGTACCACTAGTAATTCATGACTATAGTGAGTAGTCATATCACAAGTCTTTCCAGCAGTAACGCGCCATCAAATCGCACAGCCCGACCTTTCCAGAAGTAAGTAAGTTGAATCCGCTACTCCCTCACCCTCCTCGCCTCTCTGTCAAACCGCCTACGCAAAAACTGTCGGGCGTACTTTCCGGGAAAAGCTCTGCCCTAAACTTTTAACTATGCAAAAATAGTTCAAGCTTGTTCATTCTATATAAATACTGGTACTCTATGTTTATTCACCCATGGGGTTGTTCAATGAATGGAGGGCCGGGGAGCACAAGTGAACAATACTACTACTAGTAGTAGTAAGTAGGAGTCGTATAGTTAGTCACCTTAAATAGAGAGTTTCTTTTCTTTAATGCCACTTACACAAATTGAAACGCTTGTTGTGAGAGAAAAAGATAATCACTCCACTATATATGTACGTGGGGGCCTAAGCGCTTGCTTTACTAGGGTTGCTCTCTTCATTCTCTCACCCTTTCCAGATCTAAACAAGACAACGGTAGCGACATTTTCTCTCTGCTTACCGCTGGTCACAAATCCAGCCGGATCCCTTCGGCTGGTGTGTGTAGAGGATTAGGTGCATCGTTCACGCGGTCATCACCGGCGAGGGAGGAAACCCATAGCTGCCAGAGGGGCCCGATCCTCTGTCAGTGTTGTTCTCTCCGACACATCGCTAGCTCGGGAGGTCCTCCGACTCTACACAGATCCGACTTGCCGCCGCCGACATCCCGAGGACTCTCAGGTATAAGTTCTTCGAAAGTGGCCTCGCTCTACTGCCTCAGCTCCCCACGTGTCCGCATGTGCATCTTGTTCTACTACCATCAGCTCTTCCAAAGCCACCTAAATTTTTAGTATTATTAGAGGTAAAGCTACTTCATGCATTCAAATCTAGGACTTGGTTCAAACAACGAAGAAAGGGGGAAAGTTGTAGCATGAATCTAGGACTCGATTCAAAGAGGAAATAATATGGTGAAAGTAGTAGAAACTGAATACCCAGTCGGTCTCTTGGTTGAATAGGGAAATAATGGGAAAATGCAGTACAAACTGGATAAGGAACAGATCTATTATTGGTTGAAAAAAGGATAGAAAGTGGCGGCTGGTGGACAAGTCAACAGAGTATGTCCATGATTAGATTTGTTGTCCTCCCATAGTAAAAGGTCTCCAGGATTAGAATTGCTGCCCTCACATAGTAAAAGGTCTCCAGGATTAGATTTGCTGCCCTCACATAGTAAAAGGTCTCAGGATTAGATTTGTTGCCCTCACATAGTAAAAGGCCTCCATGATTAGATTTGCTGCCCTCACATAGTAAAAGGTCCCGATTAAATTTGCTGCCCTCACAGAGCATGAACAAACTCGGCATCACCACTTTATGCCTCTTGTAGGTACATTGTGCTTATGCGTCCATTGTCGCATGTCCTTATACCAACCTTTTGTTGTTGTTAATGTAAGGGCGCATGTAAAATGGCGCGATCACACTAATACCTTAAGGACGTGTCTAACTAGTGTTATTGTTAATCTAATGCCTCTGGTGATATGATGCAATTAAACTGTGTTACAAATGGTACTCCTGCTGTTTTCCCCAGTATGATAAGTAAGTTGCTCCTTTACGCTGCTGAGTGTCCTGGTGTCCCCACGGTCCCATGCCCTTAAACCAACTCTTTAGTTGTTGTTGATTTATTGTATCAGGTAAACAAGCAATGCCACCATTAAAGTAATGCCATATTTGACGAATGTCATTGTTGATCGTAATGCTTCCGGTAACATGAAGCATTGTTGACGTTTTGAAATTTCTACTGTCCTTGTGTGATTGCCATGAACATAATTAAGATGCTTCTTTTCATTTCATGTATGTTTCGTATATTCTTATTGACCAGCAACTGTTAACTTTCTATCTTTTTGTGCAGATAGGGATATCCATTTCACCTTGTTGCTATTGTGACCTTTTGGTGAACTGCACAAAACACATTTTTGGAATGAGTGTCTTGTGCAGTTCAACTAAATGTCACGTGGGCAACATCTCTCAATTTTGGTGGAACTGCAAAAAATGGTGATTGGAGGTTCCGAAATCTCCGTCAAATTCAGCTGGTAATCTCGTGCAACATTTTATTAGCCTTTGCAAGATGAGCCGTCACTGTCACCACAATGGCACTTTATTTTAGTGGAACTGCACAAAAGGATAAGCAAATTATATTTACACCTTACATGAGCCGGACAACTAACCTTAAGGTTCCTCAATTTTAGTGCAACTACTAAAGAAGAACCTGCCAGCTCACGAGAGCAAGTACTTCTTGCTAGCTGAATGATGCAATCTTTGCTTCATTTCAGGTGAACTGCAGAAGAAGGCGCATGAATTGAATCATGGAACTCCAGGCTGGCCTCATCCGAGTGGAGCTGCAGGTTGAGTTCAAGGAGTGCCATTATTATAGTAATCAGGATCTTCTTATTTGTGCTGCACAAACAGGAATACTCAACTACAGATGTTCTGACGGTCAAGAACATTCGTCAAGTTCTTCGGTTGTATGACACGGCTAGCCAAGATGGATTTAATTCCGAGATTCACTTTATCAAAAGGCTCTAATGGGTTGGTTCTGAATCTTGCAAGGTGGGGATCAATGAGATGTGTAGGCATCTTTGTTGTACTTATTATTCGAATCTTATTTGTTGGTTTTGAATCTTGCAAGCTGGGTATCAATGAGATGTGTAGGCATCTTTTTTGTACTTATTATTTGGATCTTATTTGTTGGCTCTGAATCATGCAAGCTAGGAAACATGGCATGATGATGCAGAGGACAACAACCATAATAAACAGTTCAAACTTGGTAGTATTATCTGTGTGAAAGTGCGACAAATTTGCTGATCGTGTGCGTCTTGAGAATAATAATTCTAATTGTTGTGCATGTTGATCCTGTGGCACTGATAGAACGAGCCAATGCATTGTTTGTTTTAAGTATACATTTCTATTAAAGCTAATTAAATTTAAGTGAAGTGACCACTAACTCTTGTTATTACAGTACCAATACAGACCTGCTCGTGAACCGACGTGTGGCCGGAGTAGGTTTCATAATGGAGGCGTTTGAATGCGCCGAGGGTCCAACTTCTGCCGGGCGTGCAGCGGGCGAGGGAGGGGTAGTAACTGTTGTCGCCTATACACACTCAGTTTACTGTTGAATCCAGTTCTCCAAGAGCTGAAAAACGAACTGCTGTTGCCGCTTACCCACTCGTTCACTTGAAGAGACTCCAATGGCGATCCGAGGGGTGAGCCTGCTGGATATGGACTTCAGCAAGGAGTTCCCCTTTGAGTGCGCCGTTTAGTCCTATGGCTGCACCAAGTTGAATGTGATGTACGCCAACGATCCGAACTCGGTGAAACTCTGCCTCGCCGAGTTCAAGCAGTACCTACAGGACGAGAAAGCACAAGGTCGCAGGACTAGACCTTGTGCCCATCCATTTTCTCCTGACAGGGACCAACGGATCGCTGTCGCCCAGGTATGTGTGCGGGACGAGGTTCTCGTCTACCACTGCTGTAGGGCCATCAGAGGTTCTGGAGCATTCGCCCAATTCATCGGTAACGCCGACTGCACCTTCGCTACGGTGGAGAGAAGGAAGAACGCGACAATTTGGCCATCTGGTGCAACAAGCTTGTCGACATCCAGAAGCAACACAAGGTCATCGGCAACGGGCAATGAATCATTATGTCAGTCTACACGAACATCTACTATTTGCCAGACTACATCCCACAATATCTAGTGCCAGCAGTTGTGTTCATCCGACAAAAATACCAGGTGTTATTCACATTATGTATATTTTTTGTATACATTATTTGTGTGAGAACAATTACTCTGGCCTATATCTTTTTTATACAGGAGAAGTGCTCACTATGAAAGTGATGCCCTACCACGGACAGCGCGCGCTAGCTGTTCTACACTGGCATCTGCGCATGTCGCACTGACGAACAGGGACACAAACCGCCGCCCCCGTAGTCCAGATTACATCAACAATGTCGCGGCCGACTCTCTTGTCCGCGTTGGCTTATAACACTGCGGCCGACTCAGCTATCTGTGCTACCTCTGAAGCTACGGTCGTCTTTGTCGTCCGTCTCTCGCGGCCTGGTCTACATCAACACACCGGGCCGCATCTGTCTGCATGAGCCGTTTATTGAGTATAAAGCAAGTCACAGCTTGGGTAGCCCGACTTTCTTTCAAATTGGAGGCAAATTATCATCAACCGCCATCTACACTGGATGGATCAATGGGCAGGCATGCAAGTCCCCGCCACTACAGTTTGGTTAATTTCAAATAGCCAGTTGGAAGGAACCATTGGCCGAGTTGCTGACACGGCTCATACGGATCATTTATAACCAGCCGCAGTCACCTCAACCTTCTGTGGATTCACATCGCACTATCAAACACCAATGATATACACTTTCAGCTATGGTCAAATACGAAGAATCTCAAGACAACTCCTCGAGTCGTCTTAAGACTCGGGGGCTACAATGACATGACTCAGCAAATCTTGCCAGTTTCAGCAAATTTAAGAACCCCACGACGATGGAGGGAAAGATAACCCGGTCCCGGAGGCTACTACTATATTAATGAAAATTTAAAGGCCGTCAGAAAATTTCTGGCTTAAAAAGTATATGACAATTACAAAATCCCGGCACAATGAAGAAGTTTCGGGTCATCAAAAAGGATTCCGGTTCAATATCCGGTTCAAGAGACATCTCTCTCCCATAAAGTGTTAAAGCTCTAAAATATCCGGTTTAAAATCCGGCTCAAGGGACGTCAGTCTTACTGAAGCTCTCAAATATCCCATTTACAATCCGGTTTAAGAGGAAACTATCTCTGGCAAAACTCTAACGCTCTCAATATCCCGGTTCAAGAAGAATTTATCTCTTGCAAAATGTTAAAGGTTGCCGCAGAGGACCTGCTGCCATGATGCGCAGTTCAAACATGGGTATCATGCCTTATTGGCTTATCATATTATTGATCACGTGGAGGCTTCTGTTTATAAAGCAGAGTCCGGTTTACCCCTTGATTCAACTTATAAAGGCTTATATAAAAATCAATTGGGGGCTTGGTCGTACTCGAACCATAGCTACACCTCTTGATCGGCGCAAGGCCACCAGAAAAATCACTTGGGGGCTTGGTCGTACTTGAACCATAGCTACACCTCTTGATTGGCGCAAGGCCACCAGAAAAATCACTTGGGGGCTTGGTCGTATCCGAACCATAGCTACACCAGAAAACTACTTAGGGGCCAAAGAGAGTGTTGCAAAAGAACAACTCAAACATAGGCACCCACTGAGCACAACTCAAAATATTGCTTGGGGATTCTTTGCTATCGCAGTGAACAAAGAATCTACACTTGTAATAGGCTATCAAGCCACGGCTTGGAAGCCTGGTGTATACACCTAAAACCTTGGGTTAGCCTGCCTTTTTTAAGTAAGTCACTCCGTCCAGGTAAACCTGGTATGACCCGCCGAACTTTGACAAGTCAATCTCATAAGACCCTGAACTTGTCAAAGTTAAAACGACGATTGGTTAAAGATTGAGGTCCATCTTAAAAGGCTTTGTAATATGATTTAACTCAGCATCCTGGCAGCCCATGAAAAGCCTCGAATTTGGGGCCTGGCAGCCCGTGAAAAGCCTCGACTACAAGTTTTCATATGCTTTTATTTGCCAATTTTTTTCTCCTTTGATGAGATTTATGATGTTTTTGTTAAACCGGCGTTCATTAACCCGGCTCGGCTTTCCACTACAAGTTGTCAGTACATGATCAATTATAATTCGACATTTATTAACCCGGTCTAATTTTGACTTAAGTCGCCAGTATTACGTATGGTTAATCCGGTGTTTATCACAACCTGGTACGGTTTTATCATAAACCGGCACAATATGAAAGGAGTTATTATTACTCAAGATTGGGGTTATCACCCTCACTACCAAAGCGTGGTCAACCAACATTGTGATTCAATGTCACAGCAACAGGTTGAATAAAGCATGATTATAAATCACCGGTGTTTATTTACCCGTCCTGGCTTTCGACTATAAGACGCCAGTATGATGATAAATTATCCAGTGTTTATTAACCCGAACTGGCTTGGGATTATAAATCGCTAGTAGATATTTGTATTGCGCCATTGGAATGATGCGCTCATAAATCATTGGATTATATTATTCAAATCTTCAAATAGCCAACATGGCTGGATTTTTATTATGGTTATCAATAACCAGTATTATGATTAAGGTTTTCAAAGTCGCTTTAGCGCAATGGCTATTATATTAACAATGGATATGATTTATTAGACAATGGAAGGAATAGTCCCGAGTCGCTGCAGGCTTACGACCCGGCACTTGGGGGCTACATCATTCAAGTTGAGATTACATCAAATATGCAAGTCTCATGTCACTGCAAGCATACACCATGACACTTGGGGGCTAATGCAAGTCATTTTTTGCTCACCTTATTGAAGACCCGACTCATCATAGTGTAATGAGCCGGCCATTGGGGGCTACCAATTGCTCATGTCAACAATTAAAGGTACACAAGTTTTAAAACCATTATATTGACAGGTCCACTGCTCAGTTGGTAAAGCACGAAGCTCTTAACCTTGTGGACGTGGGTTCAAAGCCCCATGGTGGAGTTACATCATATGATGTTATTTTCAATGAAGCATGATCATATTTATAAAGTCCCCGCTCATTATTGCATAATGACCCGGCCCTTGGGGGCCTTACTGGTTGATGTTTTTTGAGCATCACGCAATGACAAGTCCCCGGTTGCTGCAAGTGTGACAACCCGACACTTGGGGGCTACAAAATATGGAATATTCAGTTGTGACTAATGATTGAGATGAACAATCTGGATTTCTTCAAGGTTGCAACATTTATATTGAAGCAAGTCTTAAGCCATCACTTTGTTCTACTCAAGACTTGGGGGCTACAGGTATTATGTTATTATCGAAGAAATATTTTCAAATTCTCTGTTTGAGCAAACCAGATTGACCCGGTGTCACCAATCATTATGACCCTGTGGCTGCAACCCGGCGTCATCAATAATCATGAACCGGCGTTGGCAACAATCAGACAAGGAATTATCAGTTTCTATAACCCAACAATGGTGGTAATCATAAACCGGCAAGTTCTATGTCATCAAGCCGGTTGAATATTTGAAGACCAATATTTTTGTCAAATCAGAGCATTGAAGGCAAATTTAAATGGATTCTTTATTTGCAATATTTCTTCTACAAGCAAATTGATTATGAAGCTGGTCTAATGATCCGGATTTTCTAGAAGATGGAAATAACAAGGACTTAAGGATGATCAGATGCCGGCTTACAAGAATATTTAACCCGGGGCGCAACCTGACAAATTCGTTCTTGTGTTTATGTTGCAGGATCAGTTTATCATGGATAAATCCAAATTAAACAGGGGCTAATATCGGGGATATACCCCGTGGTATAAACCGCCGGATGTATGACCCGGCTGGAGTTTGGCGATTCACTGGCGACCCGCTTGGACCTGGCGGTTTACGAGTCATTGGTTATCCGGCAGGCGGGTCAGAGGAGCGACAAGACCCGGTGGCCCGACCGCCGGTTCATGAAAGGCCGGCTCATGTTATGGTGGGCCGGTTTAAGAGGAAGACATAAGGAATATTCTCCTACAAAGGAAGCAAGACTAGGACTCCAGTTGTAATAGATTAATCCTAATCCAACTAGGACTAGTCATGTAAACCGCCCTTCAACATATATAATGAGGGGCAGGGCACCCCAAAGAGGGACAAGAAAGAAGAAATGATCTCTAGGGTTAGACAAAAAGAGACGGCTTACCGGCAACTCCCTCGTGATGATAATGAGACCTAGCCACAAACAGCATGTAGGGTTGTTACCGGATGATGTTTCCCGGGTCCCGAAGCTGTCTAAATCCTTGTCTTGTGTTGCGTCTCTCGATTCCGCTCAACCCCTCTCAAGCTACCGCATAGATGCGTTGGCCTCACGACTAAGTCCTCACACACGGACATCTTCTGTGACAAATCCACGACAGACTCCGTGGTTGACCTTGCCGAGACCATCATCGAACCCTGATACGCCAACATGAAAGAAAATAACGATAACAAGGACCTGAACACGTGGAAGGTACATCTGAATCTAGCCTACATAATCAACGCAGCCAAGGATGCATACGCATGCTACGACATGTACGTGCGGATCTTGGACATGAGGGCGTGTCTGCTTCCCGTAACCGTCGAGTACACAGATAGCCGCAGCGTCACGATCAAGTGTGCCAGGAAGGTCTAGATGTTGTACTTTATTTGTTTATAAGCACCTTTATCATCTGAGTGTTCCATGCATTAGCCTATGTGTGGTAATTATCTGTTTTGTCCGAAATATTTCTTTCAAGAACCCATTAACCTGTTTGCTTTTTTTAGTGGCTATTTGCTAATGTATGTAACTAGTTCACTTGTCTGTTTCAAAAAAAAAGAAACTAGTTCACTCGGCTGCCGTGCTTTGAATCTCCTTCCTCCCAACATATTCCCCTTCTCAGGTGGACCCAGCAGGTCTCGTACACGGACATATGGGACCAACCACCTATCCATTTGTATTTCTTTATTTTGTTCAATCTTTCGTCCTCTTCCTATACAACGGCTGGCCATCATAGCCTATGTCGTTGGCCAGGCCATCCCTCTACTCCCACACATTGTCCGGCGGCGGCGGCTCCACCGGCCAACCCTGCACCCGAACAAGTCAACCCTCATACTCCCCTCCGCCTGCGTCTTCCCCCCCCTCTGGTTCGTTCGGTCCGAGGTCTCGACGTCGTCCTCCACCTTGGTGCTCTCGCCGCGGCACCACCGTTTGTCGTTCCCAACATGGTAAGCAAAACAAGAGGAATCGAGAGACAACTGTTCGTCGGGAGGCTGACAGTCTCGGGCCCACCAGGTCCATGGCCTAGGTTTTGTTGTTTAACATGGGCAGCCCACGACATATTTCAACATTTTTTGGTTCCAGCAGGTATCAAGCGGCCTCTAGGCCGCCCAACCTAGCTTGTCTATAACATCAGCAGCCCAAGTTATGTTTGTTTTTTCAAGACAACGCACAACTCAGTTCTATTTTTCTATAAGAATGCAAAATTGAACCTATGTTTTCTATAAGAATGCAAAACTGAACCTATATTTATATCTTATTTTATTACATATATATATATAATAGAAACAACATAAGGTTCCGTTAAACCTGTCGTTTGTCCAACCATTTTATAGACCTTCCCACTTCCTTTATTTTTCATTTTCATTAATCCTATATCTGAATTTTCTCCCACTTTCTTTTTCGATGTAAACTGAGTTTTCTCCCAGTACTTTTCCCTAGAACCAACTCAACTGTCCCACGTCTAGCCTAAAAAATAATAATACCCCACGTCCTATTAACTCATCAAATTAAAATGATATTTTATTTCATAAATTGAAAGTTCTTACAAAATAATAATAATAATTGTTTATATATAACTTGGCAAGTTAACTCCTAGTGATTGCTTACATAAGCTTGCAAAGATTTTACTGACCAATGCAGTAATAGACGTGCAATCATGTGTTTATGTTTTTATAACATTTCTCCGTCCAGCCCAACATGATATTTTCACCTAGCCCAGCAAGTCCGCGGATTTCGAGAAAAATGCAAGTGGGCTTTAAATTCTACCATATATATAAACGGGCTGCATAGATGCTACATCATTGTTTCACCCAGCCCACCAAATGGACTAAAAAACAAATGGACTGGCTGACATGTGGGCCAGTAGGTCGAAGGCAAAGCAAGGCGTTGGATTTACATCCGACGGCCGGAATTCTTGTTCAATCTCTCGTCTTCTTCCCCCAGTGCTGCCGGGACCGCCTGCTCCAGCCTCCGGCATCCAGCGGTGTTGTTTTGCGAGCCTCAGCGAAACGCTACCCCGCCGACAGCTAGGCCATCCCTCCACTCTGCACCTCCTGTTTAGGCCCACCCCGCACCTGAACCAGTCAAGTTTCCCACTCCTCTCCGTCTGTGACTCCACTCCCGTGTCTTTCCCATCTCCGGGTCGTTCGAGTCTGGGGCCTTGCCATCATCCAACGCCTCGCTGCGCTCGGTGAGGACTGGTCAACAAACAAGAGTCATCGGAAGAGGACTGTACGTGGAGAGCCTGATGGCTGGGACCCACGAGGTCCATGGTCGCACGCAAGGAAAGTTCCTCCTTATTAAGTTGCTTCCTGCCCCTGACAGCTGGGACCCACCGGCTGTATCTTCGCACGGAAGGAAGTGCCTCCTTCTTATGCGAAAAGAACAATTCCTCCTGATGACAGTTGGGACCTGGCAGATTTGGTGGCTGACTTGTGGGCCTACTAAGCAGACGTGTACGCAGGGCTTTGTCAACTTAATCAACAAATGATTCTGGCAGCTGGACCGTTGGATGATAATCCAATAGCCGTGCTCCTTCTTCAAACTCTGTTCTTTCCCTTGTCTCCCGCGGGCGGCAGTGCTGCCGCGCACCCGAACCAGTCAAGTTTCGCACTCCTCTCCATCTGCGACTCCACTGCCACATCTTCCCCATCTCCGGGTCGTTCCAGTCTGGGGCCTCGCCGTCGTCCACCGGCCTTGGTGCGCTTGGCACGGTGTGGTCAACATGGTCAACTACCGAGAGTCATCGGAAGATGACTTACGTGAGAGGCTGATAGTGGGGACACACCGCACCCATGGACGCATGCATGCAACTGCATCCTTTTTACCCTGAAAAATAATGTTTTCTCCCCCTGACCGCTGGGACGCACCAGCTACATCTTCGCACACAAGGAAGTGCGTCCAATTACGGGAAAGAAATGATTCGCCCTCCATACTGCTAGGACCCACCAGCTAGATACTTGCACGCAAGGAAGTGCCTGACAGTCGGGACCCACTTGGTCGAAGCGTACGTAGCGTTGTCATTCTGGTCGCGAACGTGTACGTACATACGATCGGTCTGTCTGCAGGCTGCGGCGATGAACCGTGGCCGCGAAAGGAAGGGCACGTGTCATAGTAGAGGTGCGCACGTGTCATAGTAGAGGCACGCACGTAGCATGTACACGTACGTACAACGACCAAGGTGCAAGAAATTAAATACAGCCACATACATACATACGGGCAGGGTCTCGAACGCCTACTCACGCATACATACGACCAAGGCTCCTGTACATGGCTGGGTCGGAACGGAGAAACTACATCGTCGTCGTGTTGATGGGGAGGCAACGAATGCGTCGTGTTCATCGGGAGGCAACGGAATACGTCATGTTCATCGGGAGACAACCGGCTTGGACGGAACAGCCGATGGAAACGAGGCCTGACATACCGCAGAACGGAGGAAATGGCCTTGTGTTCGACCGGCCACGGTCGAAATGGGATCTAGTTCATCGGGAGGGTTCTGTCGTACCGCAAAATGGAGGAAACGGAACTCCTACAGTCAAAACGGGGTCCTGTTGGTCGGGAGGGCTATGGCGTACCGCAAAACAGATGAAACGGACTTGTGTTGGAGCGCTACGGTCGAAACGGGGGTCCTGTTCATCAGGAGGGGTGTGGCATACCACAAAACGGGACTCCACGGGATACTATTCATCTCCACCATCGACTACCTCCACGGGCTACTGTTCATCCACCGTCGACCTCCTCCAGCCTCCACCTGCGACTATTCATCCACGGGCTCCTGTTCATCCAGCCTCCACCGTGCGCTCCTCCACCGGCTACTGTTCAACCCACCCTCTCCACGGGTCCTGTGCAACCACCCCTCCATGTGCTCCAGTTATTCCAGCCCTCCACCGGCTACTGTTCAACCAGCCCTCCACGGGGTCATCCTGTTCATCCAGCCCTCCACGGGTCCTGTTCATCCACCCCTCCACCGGCTCGATCGATCGGGGTCCTGTTCATCCAGAGGCAACACCACGGGTTCCTGTTCATCCAACCCCCACCGGGAACTGTTCTTCCACCCCCCAACAACGCTCACTGTTCATCCAGAGGCAGCATCGATCGACTTCAGTTAGCAGCAGTAGCGAAGGAATCGCTCGATCAGGTTCATTTAACAGCCATCGATCGATAGCTCGGGTTCAGTAATGCGTAGCCTGCAGTGCAATCGCTCGGGTTCAATAGGCGAATGCCTTGCTTGGGTTCAGTTAGAGCCTAATGCCTCACACCCACGCACGTACGTGTACGAGAGAAACACGCATCGCTCGGCCCCCAATCACCCACGTAACCGGGAACTCCCCCGATATTTTCCTCGCCCTCGCTTCTACAAAGGTTTTTTCCGTCATGCACGGCCCAAAGAATGTCATACAGCTACGTCTCCGGCCCGCCCAGGACGAAAAGCCCATTTTTTGTCATGATTTTTTGTCATAGAAGTAGGACCCCACCACATCTATGATGATACTGGGTTTTGTCAAAATTATCATCATAGAAGTATCATAAGCATGACAATTTTTTTTCGTTCGGCCCAAAATGTCACGGATGTGTCTTTTTTTTGTAGTGTTGTCGCTCGTGTCGCTTAGATGGCACCCGTTGGCGGACCTCCCCGCCGTTCTCCATCACCTGCTGCCAACGACGCCACCGGCCCGGCGGGGAACGAGCAGCAAGCTTCATCGCTGCACCCCTTGGTGCTGCGGGACGGATGCACCGCCACCCCGTCGCTGACTCCGACCAGCTTGTTGTCCCACGCTCGTCGCACACCCACGGACGCGTAGGCCGTGCTGCTCATGGCACGTGAGCTCTTGCGCTACCGCCCAGTCGACGCCCTGAACGAAGACTGGCTGGACTGCATCGCCGAGCTCGTCAGCACTGCTGGGGGCTCTCCCGCACCGTCTCTCTCGCTGGCTCGCCGACCTCCAACTGTGGGCAACGTAGCCCACGGAGCGCCTCCACCCCCTCCGCATCAAGACGCCACCCTTGCCCCTAGACGCACGGCCCCGCGGCACGACCCTCCGCGTAGGACACCCGTGCACGAAGAAAGAAGATGCCAAGAAATCCCTCGGCCGCAAGAAGATGCTCCTGCACTCCCTGCACCACCACGTCAAGTCCGCGCGCCGCCTGCGGCGGTGGCGCGATTGTACCAGGACTGTGCTCCGCCTCCACAACGGGTTTCGGTTACCACGGCGGGCTGCCGCGCCTTCACCCCGGGCAGCGCAGCGTCATTTGCCCGGCAAGTTCAAGCCCGACCTGCCTCCGCGCTATGACGGCACCCCCGACCCTGCAGAGTTCTTGCAGCTCTACGAGCTAAGCATCGAGGCGGCCAACGGCGACGAGAATGTCATGGTGAACAGGTTTCCCATGGCTCTCAAGGATGGCGCGCCCTCGTGGCTCCTAAACCTACCCGCGGGATCAATCTCCTCCTAGGGCGAGATGCGCTAGCACTTCGTCGCCAACTTCCAAGGCACGGGCGACCGCCCGCCTGTTGCTGGTGACCTGCGGCGCATCAAGCAGCAACCAGGGGAGACCCTGCAGAAGTACATCCAACGTTTCAACAGTCTTCACCTCAAGATCCCCAAGGTGACAGACGAAGCCATCATCTCAGCATTATCTGATGGTGTCCGTGATGTCAAGATGAAGGAGGAGCTCGCCATCCACGAGGACCTGTGCACAGCTCTAGAGATGTTCAACATGGCGACCAAGTGCACAAGGGCTGAGGAAGGACGCCTCTCCCTCCTCGAGCTCCTAGCCACCGACCGGGAAGACAAGAATGCCAAGACAAGGACGTGAAGCGCAAGGGGGCTGCCATGCTCGCGGCGGAGCCAAAGATGAAGTGTGTTCGTGACCACCCGAATCATCCAAGGCCAACCGCCCATTCTGCGCCTTCCGCAACGTTCACAGCCACAACACCAACGACTGTCAGGAACTCAGGGCCATCCGTGATGGGCGCTTCGGTCAACACCCCGAGCACAACAACCGGGGCTATGGCCGAGGAGGAGGACGAGGTGGAGGACGCTAGGACGACCGCGGCCCCCGCCAGGAGTGGTGCGACCGGCCTCGTGAGGACCGCTTGCAGGACCAGCCTCGCGAGGGCGCCTGGAGAGACAAGCCTCGTGAGGACCATCCCTAGGGCAACGCTAGCCTCCCTCCGCTGCCACCACCACCAAGAAGGAACAACGACCATCATCAGGACGACAGGGCTGGGGGCTTCCAGGACCCTCACGCCATTGCTTGCATCTTGGGTGGCGCTCATGCCCCAACCTCCCAGTGCATCTTCAAGCAATTTGCTCGCGAGGTGAACGCGGCCCTTCCCAGGCTCGAGGCCACGCGCCCGCTCAGGTGGTCCAAGTGCGCCATCACCTTCAGCTCCTCCGACCAACTCAAGCGCGCGGCAACTGCCGGCGGCCTCGCGATGCTCTGCTCACCCATCATCGGCAATGTCCAAGTCACCAAGACCCTCATCGACGGTGGTGCAGGGCTCAATCTCCTGTCCGTCGAGTCATTCGCCCGCCTCCAAGTGCCATACGACCAGCTCCAGCCAACCAAGCCTTTCTTAGGAGTGACCGACGGCTCCACCACCCTGACCGGGCAGGTCCGCCTTCCTGTCACCTTCGGCCTGCGCGACAACTACCGAAAGGAGCTCATTGACTTCGATGTCGCCCACATCCGCCTGCCGTACAACACCATCCTTGGTTATCCAGCCCTGGCCAAGTTTATGGCAGTGACACATCATGGCTACAATGTCCTCAAGATGCCAGGGAGCGGAGGCGTCATCTCGGTTGCCTGCGAGGAGAAGGATGCGGTGTGCTCCCACGAGCGCGCTTACCAGGCTGCAGCGGCCAAAGACCCTGACAACGAAGGCACACTATACCCTCCTAAGGCCATCCCCAAGAAGAAGAAGCAGCTGCCTCACCAAGGGCCTCAGGAGAGCGGCGTTTCCAGCGGCACCACCTCAGGACCTGCGCCCGTAGAAGGGGCGCCTCCCTCCCTCACATAGGAAGGTGCGCCCGGCGCCCTCCTCAGGCTGGGCTCAGGGGCTCTATTCTGGAGGGCCTCAGACCTATCCAACATCACGAGGGAGGCGCTCGGGCACCACGTGGAGGCGTACTTCGCCACACGTTTCCCTCAAGAGGGCACAAGTGCTCAGGACTTCATCACCAAGGCGACCCAGGACCTTCAAGAGACAAGAGCCATGTGCGGTGACCGCTGCACACCACCTGGCGCAGCCCCTCGTCCTGGCGAAGACGATGAGCTACGCATCTGCGTCGACATTCCAGGGCTCAACAGGGCCGCATCACAGGAGCGTTTCTGGCCTTCGCACGTTGGTCGGTGCGAGGTTCCACCTCACAGCTATGCTTGCATGCCATTCGGTTTGCCGAACGTGGCTGTCACCTTCCAGCGCCATTTGCAGAGCATTCTGGCGTCTCAGGAGGCCAGGCATCACGCAGTCCTGGCAGCGGTGGCGACGGTTCTTCAGGAGCCACCCGGCCCCCCAAAGCCTCCCGAGGCTCAATACCCTAGCGGCCCGTGAGGGGCGACTTCTCCAGCACGCATCTTTAGCTATTCCAACACCTCGCCACCAACGATACCAGGTGACTCTTTCCGGTTCATTCAGTTGGGGCGGCCCTCGGGCAGTATTATCCGCAAGTCGCACGGGCCTGTCCCTGCGATGTGTGTCGTTTTGCATTTTTAGCTTCCTGTGTTGGGGGCGCCCCTCGGGCTGCATCATCCCCAGGCCGCATGGGTCCGTCCCTGTGGCATGTATCATTCCTGCATCTATCTGAACTAGCTTGCCTCCTTGCATGATTTACCATATGATTATCACCTGCCCGTCCGGTACTTTGGTACCATAAACGTCGTGCTCCCTTGCACGCCCACCCGTGACCGCCTCATGAGAAAGGACTGGCACCGCGCCTGTGCTCAGGTCCGTCCCTGCAGCGTCGCTAAACCCAAGAGGCTGAGCTCTGGCTCGTGGGCCAGCTCCCATGTACGTCACCTCCCATGGTCCTTGGTGCCTTGTGCTCGCATGAGCTAAACGTGGACGAACAAGCCAGGGCGCGCGACCCGGTACCCCGCCACCACGGGAGCCGTGCGCCGGTCTTTTTTCATTAGGATCTATCGCGTGAGAAGACTAGGAATGGCGTCTGTGCTCGGGCTAGTGTATTACTGTATCTTGGGAAAGCTATCTACGACATCAAGCTCGTCCACAGTGACGGCTTCACGCGGGCCATGTCACAGGTTAAGTGGTCCATTCCCAACCCCTCTGGTTCAACTGCCGTCGATCTCTTCGACAGCCCTGCCGCTGATCTCCTCCGCCAAGCAGTCAAGGATTTGTGAGCTTTATACGACATCGAGCCCATTTTGTCATTTCTGAAGGACAAGTTCTACGGCGGCGGCTTGGGATCCTCAATTTCCAAGTCAGATCTCATCGACCACGACCACGAGGAGGGCACCCACGAAGGATCTTCCAAGGTGAAATAGCCCATCTTGACATCAGAGAGTGCACCATGAGTCTGTGCTCTTCCAACTGGAAGGATCCCGTCCATGAAATGTGAGGCAACATTCTATCAGCAAAATTTACCTTTTCTAGCTTGGCAACCCGTACCCTTTGTTGTAGTAGCATTTGCCGTGCGTTGCTTTAACTATGCCGTGTTTAATTATTTCAATTATGCAAAAATGTATTGTTCAATAGGTCTATGTGATGTTTAAGTATGAATTGTCCACTTCAGTCTCACGAATGGCTATATTTGGTTGTTTGTGGTGAGTAGATGTCTTGTTTATCTGTATTTGGTTGTTAGGTTGGTTGGAGTGAGCATTTTTCAGTTATCGATCATCTGCCTTGTTTATATGTATTTGGTTCTCAGTTTGGTTGCAGTGAGCATTTGTCCAGTTATCAAGCAGATGCCTTGTTTATCTGTATTTAGTTGTTAGGTTGGTTGCGGTGAGCACTTGTCCAGTTTTCAAGCATATGCCCTGTTTAACTGTATTTGCTTGTTAGGTTGGTTGCAGTGAGACTCTGTCCAGTATTCAATGGCTATATTTTGTTGTTATACTAGTCATTTATGCCTTGTTTATTTCAGTCATTCACAATGTGTTGTTCATGATGTGCATGTCCGAACTGTGCCGCTCGACTACATCAATACCAGCTTGAACGACTATATTTGGTTCCAGTTATTCCTGGTGTAGTTAACACATGCCCTTTTTTTCAGTTTTACACATTTATTTATTGTGATGTTTAAGCATTACCTACGTTCTATTCATTTTCAACAATACCAATTTGAATTGCAATATTTGATGGCTGTTAATTTGATGGCTCTTAAGCCTGCTGTCAGTAACATTGCCTTCCATTTTATATCTGCTTTAATAGCATGCTGAAACCAACACATTCAAGCTATCATTTGGAGATGATGTTGTTTACCTTTGCTATATTTGTTTGACGTTAAGGTTGCTGTACTTATCATGCCTTTCCACTACTTATGCAGGACAACAATGGGAGTGGCCACCATTTTCGGCGGAGGTTAGCTTCATCCCTCGGTTTGTACTCCCCCCGTCGTTCCATAATGTATTGCATATAGATCTAGGCCTAGACACTTGTTACCTTCTAATATTGACTTGTTGCTTGTAGGTACATATGCCCTTGGCAAGGATCCACGCATCGACCCTTGTATGGGGCAATGAGATATTCATGAACAAGCATCAAGTGAGGAAACTGAGAAGGATTATTAGCAAAAAGATAGGAATGGTGGCAAGCAAATTATTTATTTATGCTCTATCAAACACAACAGTGAGCTGTAGGATCGTAACTACAAACTCTGCAACCTTCTCTTTTTACTGCCCATAATGAGTTGTTAGAAAACAATTTCTGAATCTTTTTCGTTCCCAGTGGTTCCCGAAGCAGTTCACTCAAGATTACCTCGCAAAGTACATGATTGGTGGACATGCAATGAAGGTTAAAGTATTTCATCCAGACTACAATGAGTAACGAGAAGTCGTAATGAAGACAGTGAAGGATGGACGGGCAGCCATCCCAAGGGGTTGGCCTAGAGTCGTGCGCGCATTACGCATGGTGGAGGGCACAATATGGGCATTCCTCTTCACCTTCTCTAGCAACCAGAATGTCTTTCGCCTCTCTCTTTACAGTCTTCAGTACAACTGTGGTTCATCATTCTTTACTTGGTGCTTCTGTAGTTCTTCAGTATATGTACATGTGCATCGAATTATGCATTAGTGGTTGAACCTATATTTGTAATAAACATGGTTGGATATGATATAAGTGATTGCGTACTTTCAAATTCAAAACATGTGATTTTTAAATTAGGGATTAATTAGGGATTACACTGCACACTGTTTGCGAAAGCGAAATGTCTGTGTTAGACGTGGAGATCAGAAACGTTTCTAGGATGCACTACGTGTGCGATCAATCTCCAATGCACACACGACATCCTCTTGAAAACTGTTTGCCTTAGGCCACCTTGCGCAAATGTTTACCACATAAAAACTGTGTGTGATGGACAGCCTTTGCCACACAGTTTCTTCTATGCACCGTGTGTGATGCATTCAATAACGCAAACGATAAAATTGTTAATATCGTGTGCAATGGCAACGCTATCACAAACGATTTAACAGGAACAATTGTGTGTGATGTACCTGTAAACGGAAATGTTTTCCTTGGAGCAACTGTGTGTGATGTACATACGAACTGAAAAGTTTAGCGGGGACTGACTGTGTGGGATGTACTTGCGACCGGAAACAATTTCGCATGTATGTATTTTTTAGCTCTACTGTACGTATTTCCATATTTGATCGCATGCCGGTCACACACGACCTCATTTTGCCGAGCGTGTGTGCCAGGAGGGCATATCCCCGATGTTTTCTGGGTCGTGTGGGAAGGACCCCACAATCGCCGTCACTCACTAGGCGACGGTTCCAAATGCCATCGCGGAAAGGTGTTTAAAACCGTTTGTATAGCACCGACACGTACCCGTGAAATTACTTACGAGCAATTGATAGAAAATCGCAAAGTTATGATGATATCTAAGGCAATGATCATGAATATAGGCATCACGTCCGTGTCAAGTAGACCGAAACGATTCTGCATCTACTACTATTACTCCACACATCGACCGCTATCCAGTATGCATCTAGAGTATTAAGTTCATAAAGAACGGAGTAACGCATTAAGTAAGATGACATGATGTAGAGGAATTAACTCAAGCAATATGAGGAAAACCCCATCTTTTTATCCTTGATGGCAACAATACAATACGTTCCTTGCTACCCCTACTGTCACTGGGAAAGGACACCGCAAGATTAAACCCAACGCTAAGCACTTCTCCCATTTCAAGAAAAACCAATCTTGTCGTGGAATTGTCACGGCAGATGTCCTCAAGCTAATACTTAGTCGTGGAGCCATCGCCGCTAGGAAGCTTGAAGGGGTTAATGGGACAAGGAACGCGAGGGTTTATACTAGTTTGGCCCCTTACGGTGAAGGTAAAAGCCTACGTCCAGTTGAGGTGGTATTGATTAGGGTTTCGATGACCAGGGAGCTTAACTGCTATGCCCAGCTCTCGATGAGATCTTTTCTTGTCCCTAAACCGCTGCCGGGTCGTCCCTTTATATAGAGAGGTTGACGCCCAGTAGCCCTCGGAGTCCCAGCTGGCTCATAAGAGTGTCCGGCTCGGACTCTCAACTATTCTTGCCTTACACTACAAGTTCTACCATAATGATGATTGTAACTATGGGCCTTAAGCCATATCCGGCTCTTAATCCCATCTTTGGCCCACCGTCTTCAAGCTTGGCGCCGGGCTTCTGGTGATGACCATTATGAGTAACCCGGCCCCTCCTGGCGGGTTACTCTAAGGTCTATATCCTCAATATTAGGCCCCAGATTGATTTGAGCAGGCTCATGTCAATCTTCAATTCTTCCGACAGAAAGTCTCCGGCTTACAATCGTGTGAAGGCCATAACCCGGCGTGACGTCATCCTCTGGACTCCGGGTAATCCGCCGTGACGTCATCTTCCATTAAGTCCATTTTTTACTCCACCAGATCCGCAACGGATCTTATCTTTACTGCCATCCCAAAAATCGAGGCGCCTCTCGGGCGAGATAACCGCGTCGTGGCCTCCTCGTTTCTCGCGCCCACTTATGAGACTGGCATTATAAATAGCCCGATCCTCGGGTCTTTCCATTCTCCCCCTTCTATCGTCCTCTTCCTCTCGCTACTCTCGCGCTGCTCGAGCTCCGCCGCCGCTGCCGCAATAGAGCTCCGCGTCCTCGTCGATCTTGGCCGCTGCATCACCCTGATCCGTCCAGAGAACCACGGCGAACCCTCGCAGCACACCTGCCTCTGTAAGTTCCTTCCTCCTCGTAGAACAGATCTACGTTTAAGCTCCTGCTGTTCTTCCGTGTTCTCGCCGTCGCCCACGAGTTCTTGGTAGTTTTTATTTTTACTGCCCTTTTTTGATCTTAGCCTTGTATAGAACCACTGCGGTAGCTGTTTAGCACCCATTTCTCATGCAAGTAGACCTCTTTTTACTGCATAAAGGCTCCGTTCGAGCCCAAGAACTTCCCTTGCGTCTGTTTTTAAGTCTAGAAACTTTCCTTTTAGCCGACCGTTTTGATCCAAATTATTTACTGCAATGTGTGAAACCTGTTTTCACCACACTTAGTAAAAAACTGCGCCTGTTGAGTCTTGGCGGTTTACATTTCCGGTTTAAAGAAACCACGCACCGTAGAACCTTCCGGCTCAAAGGAAGCCACGCGCCGTAAAATTTCCGGCTCACTTACAACAAGGCTATAGACGATTTGAATTACTCTCAAGCACACCAGCGGCTTAGACAACCCGATGCACTTAGATATATGTCATTAGGCCCCTCCATAAGCCGCCACTTTAAACACTGAATTGTAAATTTCCTCCGGCTTATAATTAAACCAGACATTTTCCTTTTATCATAGGCGTCCGACTTTCACCATGCCTCCCAAAGCTCCCAAAGCTCCCATCACATGCAATTGGATGAGGTCCAACGTCACCGATGAGACTTTAACAGATTTCATGAAATCGGGTTACCTGCCTAAGAAGGACGTTATGTCCTACCATGCCCCCGACCCATCAGAGGAGAGACCACAGCCAAGGGACGGGGAGGTGGTCATTTTTGCGGATCACATGAGCTGGGGCTTCGCACCGCCCGGCTCAAAGTTCTTCAGGGATGTACTGAATTTCTTTGACCTGCGGCCACAAGATATAGGACCCAACTCGGTGTCCAACATATGCAATTTCCAAGTGTTCTGCGAGGTTTATCTTGGAGAAGAGCCCAGCCTGCTGCTCTTCAGAGAGCTTTTCTACCTGAACCGTCAGAACGAGTGCGCCAACGGGCCAAGCTTGGAACTTGGTGGCATCTCCATTCAGCGATGGAGAGACTGCCTTTTCCCTTACGCCGAGCCACCAAGCCACCCAAAGGACTGGAACCAGACGTGGTTCTATTGCCAAGACACGTCGCCGGCTGACGAGAGTCCGCTGCCCGGCTTTCGCCCCTCGCGTCTGGAACCAACACACCCTCTGTCAGACAAGCTGACTCAAGCGGAGCGCCAACCTCTACTCCCCACCATTAATAAGATCAAGGCTCTCCTGGGCAATGGTCTCAATGGAATTGATCTGGTCCGAGTCTGGATCTCCTGGCGGGTGATCCCATTGAGCCGCCGCCCCAGCTTAATGTGTGAGTACACGGGCCGAAAGGATGACCGCCTGAGACACAGCCGCAACGACCTTCCCGAAGACGTTGCAGAGGACATGACCAAAGCTCTTTTGAACGAGAGCCTGGCAGACTGCGGGAGGACCGGCTTAAGCCCCTTCTGCAAGACCAACCCGGCCCCAGCGGTAAGCCGCTGATCTGAACATCTTATTTTCTTCTGTACATAGCTTTCATCTGAACCATTAAGACATCGTCATTATATGTTTCAGGCTGATGACAAATTCTGGAAGGTCAAATACGACCATGAGGCGGCCAAGAAAGCCAGGAAGGCGAAGAAAGCCGCCAAGAGAGCGCTCCCCGCAGGAAGGGAAGTAGGCCTACTGCTTCAGAGCTGCTGCGACTAAGCGACAGCTCCGAGTCAGAGGTAACCCCTGAACCTGTATGCTCTTGTTGTATTTGTTATTTATTTTTGTCCACCTTATCAACACTGTTCATCAACAGGATGACACCGGAGCAAGTAACCCGGTGGTTGAAGAGGTAATGTCACTTTCCTCCGACTCGGAGCCCTTGCCAAGGCTGAAAGTCCGAAGGGTAACCCGGAAAGTAAGATTTTCACATCCTTTAGCTTATCAAGATCCTCAATTTCTTTTGAAGCGACAGACTCATGAGAGCCGGCGACACACCCGGACCAACAAGGACGCTGACCTTTCCTCTGGCTTACCTGACGCATCGAGGAAACGCCGAACCGATGTTATCTCCAATTTGTACCCTTTTCATCCTTTGGCGGGTGTTTTACGTCAACCGCTCAATTCTTCTGATTCAAACTATCAGGAAACCTCACCCTCCTCTGGTGACTCGATGCAATCAAGCCTGCCGGCCTTCAAGACCGTACCCGGGTAACAATGATCATCTCTTTGTTGTGCTTATCTTTGCTCATACCTTTGTACTAACCTTTTTGTCCTTTCAGTGCCCAGGCAAAACTCACCAAGAGGGCGAAGAAGAACAAGCCGGTCGAAGAGCCGGACTTGCCTGAACCGGAGGTAGCAGCTCAAGAACCGCCAGCTGCCTCCGCTCCCGAAGCCACCGCTCCAACCGACAAGGCAACTGCAGAGGCTTCTGCTAACCCGGAGACCTCCAGCTCGGCTCAGCCGGTCAATGACCCGGACGTGGTAATCACCCGGACGGAGTTTGTTGAGCCGGGGAGACCTACTGCACTAGCCAAGTGCTCCGCCAAGGAGGAGTTGCTACAGCAGCGCCGGGTTAATCTGGACCTCACTGACTACGCCAATCTGAACATCGGAGAGATCGTCTCCGGCTATGTCAGCCAAGTGCACAAGAGCCGGGATGTAGAGATCGGCATGGTGAACCAGATCCAGCAAAAATCTGAGGTACTACTCTTCTTTCTTCTTGCTTACTGCATAGTTATCTTGTTATTCTTACCATACTCTAGCCCCCAAGTCTCCGACTTATGATAGAATATGTCGTAGACTTTATGTTCGGGCTTACTTACTTGAACCGGCAATTGGTAGATAGAAACGTTCTATATGCATTAGCCCCCAAGTGCCAAGTGTCTTTGCTTGAAAAGTGCTTGGGACTTTAAAATTGCATAATAACTGCTCATCCTATAACCCAGAAATCATGCAGGCTGCTTGCAAGAAGCTTGAAGCTGACATCTCCGATCTGAAGACCCGCCTGAGGACGCAAGAAACTGAAACCCGGAAGGCCAATGCCAAATTTGTGTCCAGTATTGCTGCGCAAGAAAAGCTGAAGACGGACTTTGACGCTGAACGGAAAGCCTGGGCCGAAGAGAAGGCTACTCTGGTGAGCCGGGCCGAACAGGCGGAGAAGGCTCTGTCAGAGAAGCCGCCGAACTCTCCGGCTTAAAGCGCCAAGTGTCCCAGATGGTTGCCGCAATCTTCGGTAAGTCATTCCACCGGCTTCCGTCCAGTTTATAATTTTTATGTCTCATAACCCATCATTGCCGGCGGCTTATCTTACTCTGTTACACAGGTCCCAGAAGCTCCAACCTCAACCAAAGCGTGGTAACCAAGTTGAAGGCCGTGTACACCCTGGTGGAGCAACTCTACACCGGGTCACAGCGCGCCTTGGCTGTGGTGGCCCTATCCAATGAGGTGCCGACTCATCTGGCGGAAGTTCTTCGCCGGCTTGCCGTTCTTCCCCAACGTGTCCAAGAGCTGCGACGGGCCTCTGCAAGAGCCGGAGCTATCGCCGATCTGAGCCGGGCCAAGGCATTCCTTCCAAAGTTAGACCCGGCGGACATTGCCCTCGGCTATCCCAGTTTGAAGGAAGACGGCACACCCTTCGACCAAAGGGACTTTGCAGCCTGCGTGAAGATCGTGCGCCCGGTGGCCACCCTCATTGGAAACGACACAGATCTGACCAAGTACCAGCCGGGTTATAATGCAGAAAATCAGAGGATCCCCACTCCGCGTTATGAAGCCATCAGCTTAGTCCCGCCAGCTCGTAAGCACACCTTCGCCCCGGAGATTGACCCGGCCGGGTTAATTGACGAGGAAGCTCAATTTGAAGCTCTGAGCAGCATTGACTGGAAGTGGTCAACTTTCCAGGTCTTGGGAACAGCCGGAGGAGAGGAGAAGCCGTGCCATCGTGCACGCGTTGAATGCTGAAGCCCATTGAAGTTGTCTCCTTTATATTTCCCCTGGTCATAATCGATCATTCATTTTCCTTAAGCTCAAATAGTTGCCTTTAACTATCCTGCATAGAAGGACTAATCACAAGTCTCTAGGCGGCTTACCGCACTGAGAATCATAGTTTTAGACATATAACCCGGAATATGAATCAAAAAAGACTGGCCCTCAATTATGTCCTTGATATATATCCGTAATAACACACTTACCGGCCTGCAAGCACACTTCCGGCTTATATAACCCGGGTAATAACGTTGGTACCTCAATTCCGATTTACCAGTCTTAATAACACCGATTGTATTCGACTAGTACCATAAATCAAAGTTAAGCCGGCAAAGTGAGACCCGCCGTGCATACTTGAAATAATCAGAAGAACTCGCTATAAATCAGAAAAACTTAGGGGCTTCCGATTCGAATACGACCAGAGACCCGTCCCAAAGGGGTTATGCTCGGATTCGAATATATAGCCCCCAGTGGGTGTGGCGATGCCAATCAAGAGGGTACCGACAGCTATGTTCTCTTTGGTTCGAATACGACCCATGTTTGAACAGGAAGCCCCCAAATGACTTTAAGAATTGTTTAACGACGCTGATTCGAATACGATCCACGTCGGTTCCCAAAGGGGGTTAAACTATGATTCAGATATGATCAAAGAAAACTCCTCAATGAGCTCGGCACTTTGCCAATCAAATGGGTATCGACAGCTATGTTCTCTTTGGTTCGAATACGACCTATGTTTGAACAGGAAGCCCCCAAGTGACTTGATTGCCTACGGCTAGATTCGAATACGATCATAAGCCGGATCCTCCTTCAAGTTATCATGTGATCTTGCAATGAAAACAACACGTGCACATTTGGAGGAGAAAAAAGGACAGAGGTCCTGCTTTATTGCTTATCATAATATATACATGGCTTAGAGAAATATGTCCATTATGAGAGCCGGTGGCTCAAGTGTAATAAGGCCGAAGCTGAGCTATATTCCACGGCCGACGGGTCTCTTCCTCCGACTTCCGTGAATCTTTGTGCTCCCGAATGTCAATGAGGTAATATGACCCGTTGTGCAAATTCTTGCTAACCACAAAGGGCCCTTCCCAAGGCGGGGATAGCTTGTGCGCATCTGTTTGATCTTGGATGAGCCGGAGCACCAGATCGCCTTCCTGGAAGACCCGGGATTTAACCCGGCAACTATGATAACGGCGCAGGTCTTGTTGGTAAATCGCTGAGCGAGCTGCTACCGCATCACACTGTTCGTCCAACAAGTCAAGAGCATCTTGGCACGCCTGTTCATTATCGGCCTCAACATAAGCCGCCACTCGAGGCGAGTCATGATAGATGTGACTGGGGAGGACTGCTTCTGCCCCATAAACCATGAAGAAAGGCGTGAAACCTGTAGACCTATTAGGAGTAGTGTTGATGCTCCATAACATGGAGGGTAACTCCTCCACCCAACAACCCGGCGTCCGTTGTAAAGGGACCAAAAGCCGGGGTTTGATGCCTTTCAGAATCTCCTGATTAGCCCTCTCAGCTTGACCATTGGACTGAGGGTGAGCCACTGATGAAACATCAAGTCTAATATGCTCTCGCTGACAAAACTCCCCCATGGCGCCTTTGGATAAATTGGTACCATTGTCAGTTATAATGCTGTGTGGAAAGCCAAAGCGAAAGATCACCTTTTTCATAAACTGAACTGCTGTGGCTGCATCACACTTGCCAACTGGCTCCGCTTCAACCCACTTGGTAAATTTGTCAACTGCCACCAAGAGGTGGGTCTTCTTACCCTTGGACCTTTTAAAAGGCCCAACCATATCAAGCCCCCCAGACCGCAAAGGGCCAAGTGATTGGGATCATCCTCAGCTCCTGAGCCGGCACATGAGCCCGTTGCGAGAACCTTTGGCAACCATCACATTTACTGACCAAGTCCTCTGCATCAGCATGAGCCGTCAGCCAATAAAGACCATGACGAAACGCCTTGGCCACAAGAGACTTTGAGCAGGCATGATGGCCACAATCCCCTTCATGAATCTCACGCAAGATCTCTTGACCTTCCTCAGGGGAGACACAACGCTGGAACGCTCCCGTAACACTGCGGCGATGCAACTCACCATTGATAACAATCATTGACTTAGACCGCCGGGTTATTTGTCTGGCCAAAGTTTCATCCTCAAGCAAATCTCCCCGGGTCATGTAAGCCAGATAGGGTACTGTCCAGTCCGGGATGATGTGGAGAGCCGCCACCAGCCGTGCCTCCGGGTCAGGGATGGCCAAGTCTTCCTCTGTGGGCAACTTAACAGAAGGGTTATGCAGGACATCCAGGAAAGTATTAGGCGGCACCGGTTTTCGCTGAGAGCCTAGCCGGCTTAAAGCATCAGCCGCCTCGTTCTTCCTGCGATCGATGTGCTCTACTTGGTAACCCTGAAAGTGCCCAGCAATGGCATCAACTTCGCGGCGATAAGCCGCCATGAGAGGGTCCTTGGAGTCCCACTTTCCTGATACTTGTTGAGCCACCAAGTCTGAGTCGCCGAAGCACCTTACCTGGCTCAAGCTCATCTCCTTAGCCATCCGAAGACCGTGGAGCAAGGCCTCGTACTCAGCCGCGTTATTGGTACAAGGAAACATCAATTGTAGCACATAATGGAACTTATCACCCCTTGGGGAAGCCAATACGACTACAGCCCCCGAGCCCTCCAACTGCCTGGACCCATCAAAGTGAATAGTCCAATATGTGTTATCCGGCTTTTGCTCGGGCACTTGTGACTCTGTCCAATCATTGAAGAAATCCACCAAGGCCTGAGATTTAACAGCAGTGCGTGGCACGTATTTCAGACCATGAGGTCCGAGTTCTATAGCCCACTTAGCCACTCTCCCTGTGGCCTCTCAGTTTTGAATGATATCACCCAGAGGGGCAGAACTGACCACAGTGATGGGATGACCCTGGAAATAATGTTTAAGCTTCCGGCTCGCCATGAACACACCATAAACAAGCTTCTGCCAATGTGGATACCGCTGTTTGGACTCGATGAGCACTTCGCTGACATAATAAACCGGCCGCTGAACCGGATGCTCCTTACCCTCCTCCTTGCGCTCCACCACTACAGCCACACTGACGGCTCGTGTGTTAGCCGCCACATATAGTAATAAAGGCTCCTTATCAACCAGAGCAGCAAGGACTGGGGGCTCTGCCAGCTGCCTCTTCAAATCCTCAAAAGCAGTATTAGCTGCATCATTCCAGACAATGTCATCAGTTTTCTTCATCAACTGATATAATGGCATGGCTTTCTCACCCAAACGGGTTATAAACCGGCTTAAAGCAGCGATGCGACCCGCCAAGCGCTGGACGTCATTTATACACGCCGGCTTAGCCAGGGAGGTGATGGCCTTGATCTTTTCCGGGTTAGCTTCAATGCCTCTGTTAGAAAGCAAGAAACCCAAGAGTTTGCCTGCAGGAATACCAAAAACACACTTGGCCGGGTTAAGCATCATCTTGTAGACCCGGAGATTATCAAAGGTTTCCTTCAGATCATCTATCAGGGTTTCCTCCTTCCTGGATTTAACCATAATATCGTCCACATAAGCATGAACGTTGTGCCCAATCTGGTTATGAAGACAGTTCTGCACGCAACGCTGATAAGTCGCCTGTGCACTCTTGAGTCCAAAGGGCATGGACACATAGCAGAACGCTCCAAAGGGAGTGATGAACGTCGTCTTCTCCTGGTCCTTAACTGGCATTTTAATCTGATGATATCCAGAATAAGCATCCAAGAAACTTAAGCGCTCACAACCTGCCGTAGCATCAATAATTTGATCAATACGGGGAAGGGCAAAAGGATCAGCCGGACATGCCTTGTTTAAGTCCGTGTAGTCCACACACATCCGCCAGGTGCCGTTCTTCTTGAGCACGAGGACCGGGTTAGCCAACCACTCCGGGTGAAAGACTTCAACAATAAATCCAGCAGCTAAGAGCCGGGCTACCTCTTCACCAATAGCTTTCCGCCTCTCTTCATTAAACCGCCGAAGGAACTGCCTGACCGGCTTAAATTTCGGATCAACATTGAGAGTGTGCTCAGCGAGTTCTCTAGGTACACCTGGCATGTCAGACGGCTTCCATGCAAAAATGTCCCTATTCTCACGAATGAACTCGATGAGCGCGCTTTCCTATTTTGGATCCAGATTGGCACTGATGCTAAACTACTGAGATGAATCTCCTGGAATGAAATCAACAAGTTTAGTCTCATCAGCCGACTTAAATTTCATTGCCGGCTTTTTCAGAGAGGTCATATCTGTCGGGTCAACGTTGTCTTTGTAAAACTTCAACTCCTCTGTTGCGCAAACAGATTCTGCATAAGCTGCATCGCCTTCCTCACACTCCAGGGCCACCTCCCGGCTGCCGTGAACCGTAATGGTCCCATTATGACCCGGCATCTTGAGCTATAAATACACGTAACACGGCCGTGCCATGAACTTGGCGTAAGCCGGCCGCCCAAATATGGCATGGTACGGACTTCTTATCTTGACCACCTCAAAGGTCAATTTTTCCACCCTGTAGTTGTGCTCATCTCCAAAGGCCACTTCCAGCTCGATCTTGCCGACTGGATAAGCCGACTTACCAGGTACCACACCATGGAAAATAGTGTTTGACTGGCTGAGGTTCTTATCAATCAACCCCATACGACGGAACGTCTCATAATAGAGGATGTTGATGCTGCTGCCTCCATCCATGAGCACCTTAGTGAACTTATATCCTCCCACCTGAGGAGCCACCACCAAGGCCAAGTGTCCCGGATTATCCACCCGGGGAGGGTGATCCTCCCTACTCCACACTATAGGCTGCTCAGACCACTGCAAGTAGCGTGGAACCGCCGGCTCAACAGCATTCACAGCCCTCTTATGAAGCTTCTGATCTCGCTTACACAGACTGGTGGTAAACACATGATACTGTCTACCGCTAAGCTGCTTTGGATTGGTCTGATAACCCCCCTGCTGCTGTTGATGACCCTGGCCAGACTGCTGATAAAAGCCCCCTTGACCGTTCTGAGGATTAGAATTTGAGCCGCCGCCCGGGCCATGAAAGCCGCCGGCACCTGAGCCACCGCCCGGGCCATTGTTGCCATTAAAGGCGTTGGAATTCTTAAAGGCCTTCATGATTGCACAATCCTTCCATAGATGAGTAGCTGGCTTCTCTCTAGAGCCATGCCTTGGACAAGGCTCATTCAACAGCTGCTCCAGCGTCGGGCCTGACCCGCCGGCTCGGGGAGGGGGCCTCCCCTTGCGTCGCTGGTTATTACCCAGTGAGCTGGCGTTGGCTACGAATTCTAGGCTGCCATCGGCCTTGCGCTTGCCACCTCCTTGGTTCCCCGGGTTATGCTGAGGACCCTTGCCATTGCCGTTCTTCTTTCCCTTCCCTGTCCTTTCATCATCTGAAGCGGGGTCCTTGGTACTATCAGAATCGGCGTACTTGACGAGAGCCGCCTTCAGTGTACCCATATCACTGCAGTCCCGCTTAAGCCGCCCGAGTTTCATCTTCCGGGGCACGAAACGACAATTCTGTTCCAACATTAAGACTACAAAGCCGGCATCCATCTTATCAGAGGAATGTATTATCTCCTTAACCCGGCGAACCCAATGTGTCGTAGACTCACCCTCCTATTGTTTACAATTAGTCAAATCCACTATTGACATAGACTGCCTACAGGTGTCTTTGAAGTTTTGGATGAACCGGGCTTTCAGCTCAGCCCAAGACCCGATGGAATTCGGTGGTAGCCCTTTCAACCAAGTGCGGGCAGTCGCATCCAACATCATGGTGAAGTACTTGGCCATCGCCGCTTCACTGACCTCCAGTAGTTCCATGGCCATCTCGTAGCTTTCGATCTAGGCTGCGGGTTGTAAGTCATTCGTGTAATTAGGCACCTTCCTAGGGCCTTTGAAGTCCTTTGGTAGACGCTCATTGCGGAGAGCTGGCACTAAACAAGGGACACCTCCAGTCCTGGTAGGGATACCCACGTCGACGGAAGTCGTCGGATAAGCCGGGGGAGTCTGGTAAGCCATCAACTGAGGCACCTGCTCCGCCTCTTGCCGCGCTCTGTCATGGTCTGCTGCGTGAAAGGCTCCGTTATGAGCCGGGCCATGCCCAGGGGGCGGGTCATGGCGTCGGACGTTACTTGAGCCGGTCGCTGAGACCATGTGTCTGCTGTAACTCGGGCTCCGGCCTGGACGAGGGGTTGAGTGGATCCTGTCCCGGCTGTAGGAGTATGCCTCTTGCTGCGCCAGTGCTGTCTGAAGGAGTTCCCTGACTCGGCGGGTTTCAACAGCCGTCGGAGAGTAGCCATCAATTGGGAGGGCCGCCAGCCGCGCTGCAGCGACTACCATGTTCTCCAGCGGGTTAGCATAATGACCCGGTGGTATTGGCACATACTGAGGCAGGGCAGGGCTCACCCGGGGAGGCCCCATTACTTGTGGCTGAACAGGGTTCCCAGACCCGGGCACTATGATCCCTGGCAGGTTACTAGACCCTGCACCTGGCGTGTTGAAGAGGTTTCGGGGATCGTAAACCGGAGGGAGCCGAGACTGGGCCTTTTGATACCTCCTTCTCATGACCTCATTGGACGCGTTCTGATCCATCGTGAGCCGGAAGGACTGCGCCTGGATCAACTGGGTTTGGGCGTCGAGAGCCGCCCTCTCCGCAGCCATCCTGATCCCATCCGCTGCCAGATCCTCTTTGGCTTTCACTAGATCTAACTTTAACTGTGCCACCTCCGCGTCATGCTGAGCTTGATCCGCCGGGTCAACCGCGGTGGTCAACAGGGCCGTCATCTTGTCCGTGAGATCCATCAGCACCTGAGCCGGCGAGGGCACCGGGTTTCCCGCTCCAGCAGCAGGGTTCTGAACAGGCTGCGCACCGGCCATGAAGATTCCAACCCGGCTTGGCGGCTCAAACGGGTCTGGAATACTGTCACCATCGGAACAACCCATGAGCCTGCCATCTTGAAGTTGATACAACGAGTTTGACTCATCGGTGGACGACTCGCCGTCAGAGCCGGCGGCCGTCTCATCACCAGATCCAGATCTATCAGAGAGCCCTCCATGGATGCATCCCACAAAAGCATGCTTTAAGGCAGGCAGGGCCCGGGCGGGTCGTGCACGCTGAGCCATCTCGATGAGATCGGCGCAAAGATCCGGCTCAGGGCCCGGCTCAACAATCTTGCCAATGAAAACATGAATTCCGCCGAAGGGGACCCGGTACCCGTACTCAATTGAGCCGGCGCCGGGGCCCCAGTTTGCATCGTCGATGTAGAGCTTGCCGCGACGACTCTTGGTCATCCGGCCCACAGCGTATCCCTTGAGCGCTTCGAAGCTGCCCTTCAAGAACTCAAATCCACCGTGCGCTGGCCCCACGGTGGGTGCCAACTGTCGTGGAATTGTCACGGCAGATGTCCTCAAGCTAAGACTTAGTCGTGGAGCCATCGCCGCTAGGAAGCTTGAAGGGGTTAACGGGACAAGGAACGCGAGGGTTTATACTGGTTCGGCCCCTTACGGTGAAGGTAAAAGCCTACGTCCAGTTGAGGTGGTATTGATTAGGGTTTCGATGACCAGGGAGCTTAACTGCTATGCCCGGCTCTCGATGAGATCTTTTCTTGTCCCTAAACCGCTGCTGGGTCGTCCCTTTATATAGAGAGGTTGACGCCCAGCAGCCCTCAGAGTCCCAGCCGGCTCTTAAGAGTGTCCGGCTCGGACTCTCAACTATTCTTGCCTTACACTACAAGTTCTACCATAATGATGATTGTAACTACGAGCCTTAAGCCATATCTGGCTCTTAAGCCCATCTTTGGCCCACCGTCTTCAAGCTTGGCGCCGGGCTTCTGGCGATGACCATTATGAGTAACCCAGCCCCTCCTGGCGGGTGACTCTAAGGTCTATATCCTCAACAAATCTAGTTGGCCAAACCAAACCGATATTTCGAAGAGAATTACAAAGATATCAAATCATTCATAAAAGAATGCATAGAAGATTCAAATAATATTCATAGATAAGCTGATCATAAATCCACAATTCATCGGATCTCGGCAAACACACCGCAAAAAAGTATTATATCGAATAGATCTCCAAGAACATCGAGGAGAAGATGGTATTGAGAATCAAAGAGAGAGAATAAGCCATCTAGCTACTAGCTATGGACCCGTAGGTCTGTGGTAAACTACTCACGCTTCATCGGAAGGGAAATCCAGTTGATGTAGAATCCCTCTGTGATCGAATCCCCCTCCGGTAGGGTGCGGAAAAAGGTCCCTAGATGGGATCTCACGGGTACAGAAGGTTGCGGTGGTGGAAAAGCATTTTCCTGGATGACTCTGGTGGTTTGGGGATATTTGGGAATATATAGGCGAAAGAATTAGGTCAGGAGGCGCACGGGGGCCCCACAAGGTTGGGGGGCGTGTCCTACCCCACTAGCGCGCCCTTTGGTCTTGTGGCCGCCTCGTGGCTCCTCCGACTTCGTCTCCAAGTCTCCTGGTTGTCTTCTGGTCTGCGAAAATTCATCGCGAAGGTTTCGTTCCGTTTGGACTCTATTTGGTATTCCTTTTCTATGAAACTCAAAAAGAGGGAAAACACAGTAACTAGCACTCAGCTCTAGGTTAATATGTTAGTCCCAAAAATAATATAAAATAGCATATTAATGCATATAAAACATCCAAAACAGATAATATAATAGCATGGAATAATCAAAAATTATAGATACGTTGGAGACGTATCAATCATCCCCAAGCTGAATTCCTGCTTGTCCTCGAGTAGGTAAATGATAAAAACAGAATTTTTGATGTGGAATGCTACCTAACATATTTATTCGTATAATTTTCTTTATTGTGGCATGAATGTTCAGATCCATAAGATGCAAAACAAAAGTTCAATATTGACATAAAAACAATAATACTTCAAGCATACTAACAAGGCAATTATGTCTTCTCAAAATAACATGGCCAAAGAAAGCTTATCCCTACAAAATCATATAGTCTGGCTATGCTCCATCTTCCTCACGCAAAATATTCAAATTATGCACAACCCCGATGACAAGCCAAGCAATTGTTTCATACTTTTGATGTTCTCAAACTTTTTCAACTTTCACGCAATACATGAGCGTGAGCCATGGACATAGCACTATAGTTGGAATAGAAGGTGGTAGTGGAGAAGACAAAAACAAGGAGATAGTCTAACATCAAATAGGCATATCAATGGGCTATGGAGATTCCCATCAATAGATATCAATGTGAGTGAGTAGGGATTGTTGTGCAACGGATGCACTAGAGATATAAGTTTATGAAAGCTCAAAAAGAAACTAAGTGGGTGTGCATCCAACTCACTTGCTCACGAAGACCTAGGGCAATTTGAGGAAGCCCATTGTAACACCCCGGATGTAACTTTCCATATTTGTAACTCCAACTCTTGCAATTTTCGGCTATGTGTTATGATATTCCCTCCGTGGTCGGGTTTTGTCTATCGTTTTGCATTTTTTTTTCATCATGCATCTCATATCATTTACATACATGTTCGTCTCATGCATCCGAGCATTTCCCCATTGTCCATTTTGCAATCCGGCACTCCGACCTCCTCCGGTGCACCCCTTTAGTTTTCCTTTCGTGAGCGGGTGTTGAACGTTCTCAGAATGGACCGAGTCTTGTCAAGTGGCCTTGGTATACCACCGGTAGACCACCGGTCAAGTTTCGTTCCATTTGGAGGTCGTTTGGTACTCCAACGGTTAACTGGGTAACTGCAAAGTCCGTTTGTGTGTTGCAGCAAAACCCCTCTCTAAACAGCCCCAAACCCACCAAACTCTCGTCCATGCTCTAGGTCGCTCGATCACGATCGTGTGGGCGAAAACCGCACTCCGTTTGGAGTCTCCTAGCTCCCTCTAGCTATATATATGCATCCCTCCCGAAATACGTTCGCAGTCCAAACCCTAACCCGCTCCTCCGCGCCGCTGCACGAGTCCGGTCCGAGCCGGACAGATCGTGCCGCCGCCTCCAGCCTCGCCGCCGCCCGTACGCCCGCGGCCCGCGGAGCCCATCCAGGGCCGGCGCGAGCCCGCCGCGCCGCCGCCTGGCCCGGGCGCCGCCCGGGCACCTCGCCTCCCTCCGCAGCGGCCCCGCCGCCGCGCCCGCGCCGGCCGGCCCCGCCGCCTCGCCACTGTTCGCCGGCGCCGCCGTGCCGCCGTGCCTCCGCCTCCCGTCGCCCGGCGCCGCCCCTCTCCTCCGCCGTCTTCGCCGCCTCCTCCGTCGACGCCGCCGCCCCTTTCCAAGGGTGTATGCCATGTATTTTTGTGATCTCTGTGGTGACTAGCACAAGCATGCAAACTAGGCTCCGTAATGTTTCTGATTTCAGAGACTTTGTGTTTTCTCCAAGTCTGTGACTGCTGTTATTTTGTTGCTATTTCAGAGATCCATGCTTATTTTTGGGATGTTCAGTAAGGATGTTTTGTAGATATTGTTGTCATTGATCCATTCATGGCCTTTTTTGCAATTATGGAGTGCCATAGCATGACTCAATCTTGCTCTACTTTTGCTATAAAATATTTCTGGCAGTTTGTTTACGTGTTATTCAATTTTGCCAAGCTTGTTGTAGTTGATCCATACATGCTATGTACTTGATCTTGCCATGGATAGCTTCATAAACATGCCATATTTCTGTAGGTATTCTTTTTTTTTCATGCATTGATTTTTGGTGAGTGCATCAAGCTCACCAAGATGCCTTCATATGATTGTTTCTGCCTTGCTCTGTTTTCTGCTAAGTCTGGAACCTGTTAACGAAACTTGCTATGTTTACATGGTTGCCATCATATCGTCTGGTCCTTTTTGGCTTATGATCAGTAAGGGACTTTTGTCACATGCATTTAGTAGAATACTGACATGCCTTGCTTTGCTATGTTAAGTTCCTGTAGCGTGTTCATTCCGTGCTCTGAACATAGCTACCTGATGCTGTTTCTGCCATGTCCAGTAATTTCACCAAGTCTGTGAACCTGATATCTTTTGCACTTTCGCCATGCTTGTTTGGACCTGTTATGTTGTGATCTAGCCCTAGCTCACTGTTCATCTTTTGTCAAGCATCTCATGTAATTTACTGCCATATGCGTTTTTGCTATGTTGGAGTGCTGTAGCATTGATACTTGTTGCTTTCTAAGTGCTATCATGCTGTTAATCGCAGATTCGTGTCATTCTTGTTTTGCTTGCCATTTGAAAACCATGCATCCGTTTCCGGTGATCTTTATATCGATTTCAACCGAAATCATCTCATCTTTCCAGTGGCATGCTTGGTTTGCCAAGTTACTGCCTTGTTCATTATTTTTCTTCCGGAGCACGCATATGCATCGCATATCATATCTTGCATATCATTCATGTATTGCATCATGTTACTTGTGCATTTCCCGTGGTTGATTGTGGTTCCGTTGGTTGTGCTCTTGTTTTGGGTAGAGCCGGGAGACGAGTTTGTGAACGAGGAACCTGTTAAGTACGCTTACGAGGATCAAGCTTTCGACAACTCTGAGAACCTTGCAGGCAAGATGACCATACCCTCGAAATCACTTCTATCTTTGCTTTGCTAGTTGTTCGCTCTATTGCCATGCTGCGCTACCTACCACTTGCTATATCATGTCTCCCATATTGCCATGTCAAGTCTCTAACCATCCTTTCCTAGCAAACCGTTGTTTGGCTAAGTTACCGCTTTTGCTCAGCCCTTCTTATAGCGTTGCTAGTTGCAGGTGAAGTTGAAATTTGTTCCATGTTGGAACATGGATATGTTGGGATATCACAATATATCTTATCTAATTAATGCATCTATATATTTGGTAAAGGGTGGAAGGCTCGGCCTTATCCCTGGTGTTTTGTTCCACTCTTGCCGCCCTAGTTTTCCGTCATACCGGTATTATGTTCGTTGAGTTTGTGTTCCTTACGCGGTTGGGTGATTTATGGGACCCCCTTGACAGTTCGCCTTGAATAAAACTCCTCCAGCAAGGCCCAACTTTGGTTTTACCATTTGTCACCTAAGCCTTTTTCCCCCGGGTTTTCGCGTGACCGAGGGTCATCTTGATTTAAACCCCCGGACCATTGTTCCTTCGAGTGCTGGCCCAAACCGAGCGATGTCCGGCGCCCCCTGGGCAACCAGGGTCTATGCCAACCCGACGTCTGGCTCATCCGTTGTGCCCTGAGAACGAGATATGTGCAGCTCCTATCGGGATTTGTCGGCATATCAGGCGGCTTTGCTGGTCTTGTTTTACCATTATCGAAATGTCTTGTAAACCGGGATTCCGAGACTGATCGGGTCTTTCCGGGAGAAGGTTTATCCTTCGTTGACCGTGAGAGCTTATAATGGGCTAAGTTGGGACACCCCTGCAGGGTATTATCTTTCGAAAGCCGTGCCCGCGGTTATGAGGCATATGGGAATTTGTTAATGTCCGGTTGTAGAGAACTTGTCACTTGACTTAATTAAAATACATCAACCGTGTGTGTAGCCGTGATGGTCTCTTCTCGGCGGAGTCCGGGAAGTCAACACGGTTTGAGTTATTAATGACGTAAGTAGGAGTTCAGGATCACTTCTTGGTCATTACTAGTTGACGACCGTTCCATTGCATCTCTTCTCACTCTCTTTTGCGTATGTTAGCCACTATATATGCTTAGTGCCTGCTGCAGCTCCACCTCATTACACCATCCTTTTCTATAAGCTTAAATAGTCTTGATCTCGCGGGTGTGAGATTGCTGAGTCCTCGTGACTCACATATTCTACCAAACAGCTGCAGGTGCCGACGATGCCAGTGCAGATGATGGGGTCGACCTCAAGTGGGAGTTCGATGAGGAACGTGGTCGTTACTATGTTTCTTTTCCTGAGGATCAGTAGTGGAGCCCAATTGGGATGATCGGGGATCTAGCATTTGGGGTTATCTTATTTTCATTTGGATGTTGACCGTAGTCGGTCTATGTGTGTATTCTCGATGATGTATGGATTATTTATGTATTGTGTGAAGAGGCGATCGTAAGCCAACTCTCGTTATCCCATTCTTGTTCATTACATGGGATTGTGCGAAGATGACCCTTCTTGCGACAAAACCACTATGCGGTTATGCCTCTAAGTCGTGCCTCGACATGTGGGAGATATAGCCGCATCATGGGCGTTACAAGTTGGTAATCAGAGCCATCCCCGACTTAGGAGCCCCCTGCTTGATCGAATCGCTGGCGTTGTTGAGTCTAGAACAAAAATGTTTTGAGTCTTAGGATTATTTCTATCAGTCCCTTCGTCGCTCTGGTGAGGCCTCCTGACGTAGAAGTTTTGACTCTTCTCTCCTCAAATTTCACAAAAAAAAAATTAGGATCACGCGGGTATCTTGGAATCGTTCCGATGGTTTTGTGACAAGAACATTGTTCTTGGTGCCTCCTGACATTTAGGGGTTGTGGCAGTGTCCCGGGGACTTGAGCTCCGAGGTGTTGTCGTCACAATTTTATCGTTGCAGTTCTGGAATACCTGAGTTTCGCCGACATCGAAATCTCTTTTATGCAGTTGTTGGTGAGATCACCTCGACGCCACCCAGTACTGGGGCGGGAGTTCGGGAGTATTGCCATAACTCGTATAACGGATGTTTTTCGAAGGTTGAGGTACACGATTTCCGAAGGTTTCTTCGTTATGTGTTGACGGATGGATACAGCTGGATCTAGGGATTGCTAGTTTGGGTGATATATTTTGTGTCCCCTGTATCCCCAACACCAGATTGCATAACCAGAAAGTTTCGGGAGTTTATAAGTGGGAATTCAAGTAGCTCCTAGGATATCTTTCCGACAGACGCATGATATGAGATTGGGGTTCGACGTCTAGTGGTCCGCTTTTCCACGGTAGGTTTTACAGTGGTCTCGTAGTGTCTTAAAGAGTCCTTGGCTATGCCGACTCATGGACGCTTCGTATGTCATGTGCACTGCCTTCTACATGATGGTGCTCTACGATTGAGCCCGTGTGGGCCCCACCACGAAAACTTCGGACGAAATCTCTATCATGTGTTTGTTCCGGCTTATTCTGCAAGCCAATACTTTGTTTTGGTTTTGAATTGTGGTATTCGAGTTGCTTCAAAGTCAAATGTTGATTCCATACTTTTTTTCTAAGTGGCTTCTCAACTAAACGGCAGTGTGATGATTTACTATGGAATTCATTCGTTCATCTTCGTTCGAATGTTTATTGTGAAGACTATATGTTGCAATTTCTATCCGTTGATTCTACTTGTCTATTTGTCTATCAAGATGCTAACGGATGTCACCCTCTTCAGGATGGCTCCGCCAACGCGTCAGAATCCGGAACGCAATGATGGGACTCAGGCGAACCCACCGCCACCACCTCCGCCTCCGGAGGCATGACAAGCTATCATGGCAGCCACCAACGCCAATGCTCAGATGATTCTGCAACTCTTGCAAGAACGCACCCAAGGGCAAGGCAATCAAGGAAATCAAGGTCAAGGCAACAATCAGCCTCACTTCGCTACCCTCAACCAGTTTCTCGCAAATCAGCCCAAGTCTTTCAGCTACTGTGCCGAGGCCACGGATGCCGATGATTGGCTCGTGGACATCAACAAGCATTTTGAATGTAGCAATGTCAGGCCTGAGGACTATGTCAAGTTAGCTTCTTTTCAGCTCAAGGACCAATCTGCTGATTGTTATCAACAATACAAAGATTCCAGAGGAGGTTGTGTGATCACTTGGACTGACTTCTGTCGGGACTTCAAAGCGCACCACATTTCACAAAGTGTTGTTGAGAGCAAGCGTGAGGAGTTCCGCAATCTCAAGCAAGGCAACATGTCTGTGTATCAATTCAACATCCAGTTTCAGAAACTTGCTCGCTTCGCCAAACAAGAAGTTCCTGATGAAAAGAGCATGATCTATCACTTCAGAGGTGGCCTTAGAGAGGATCTGAAGTTAGCTCTCGTTCTTGTTGAGCCTACTCAGTTTGATCAATTCTATAACATGGCACTGAAGCAAGAGGCTGCTCAGCTCAAGTGTGAGGCTTCTAAGAAGAGAGTCAGAAAAGCAGTTCAGTCTTCTTCTTCCTCACTTGTGGCCGCTAAGCAACAGAAGTTCTGGTTACCTCCTCCTCCTCCGTTTCGTCAGCCTTACCAGCAGGAGAACAAAGGTGGCCATGGGTCTTCCCACTCTTCCAACTCGGGCTATCAGAACAAGTCTCAAAATCAAGCTCCAAAGTCCAATGCTCCTTATCATCGTCCACTCTCAGAGGTGACTTGCAACAAGTGTCAGCAGAAAGGTCACTATGCTAACAAATGCTTCAACCAAAGGCGCCTTCCGCCTCCTCCTCCTGTCAGATCTTCCAACAATGAAGTGTCAAGCATAATCCCAAGTCTGCAAAGGTGAACATGATGAATGCAGTTCAAGCGGAGGAATCTACTGATGTGATAATGGGTAATCTCTCAGTTAATTATATTCCTGCAAAAGTTCTTTTTCATACTGGTGCATCGCTTTCTTTCATTTCATGACCTTTTGCATCCAAGCATGAGTTGGTTTTTCAAGATTTGCCTAGACCATTATCAGTTGTCTCTCCGGGTAAATTGATGAATGCAAGCTCCATGGTTCCGGATGTTTCCATCAAGATGGGGAACTATAAATTTCTGTCTTCTCCAATTGTTCTTGGTGACTCGGATATTGATCTTATTCTCGGGATGGACTGGCTTTCTAAGCACAAGGCTCAACTTGATTGCGCTGCCAGGGAAATTCAATTGACAGACTCTTCTGAGGATGTTACCATTTATGCCGCTCGTGATGAAACCATTCGGTTATTTTCTCTCAATGAGAAGGGCGAATTGAATGCCATCTCTCAAATTCCAGTCGTTTGTGAGTACCAAGATGTCTTTCCAGAAGAGCTTCCGGGTATGCCTCCTCACCGGCCAGTTGAGTTCGTTATCGATCTTGAGCCGGGCACTGAACCCGTTTGCAAGCGTCCATACAAGCTTGGACCCAAGGAGCTGAAGGAATTGAAGAAACAGCTCGATGAACAAGAGCGTCTGGGTATGATCAGACCGAGTTCATCTCCATGGGGTTGTGGTGTTCTTTTTGTCCAGAAGAAGGATGGCACGGACCGACGCTGTGTCGACTACCGTCCATTGAACAAGAAGACAATCAAGAACAAGTATCCACTTCCCAACATCAATGAGCTGTGCAAGCAACTCAAAGGTGCCAAAGTATTCTCCAAGCTTGACCTTCGTACGGGTTATCATCAGATTCGCATTCGTGAAGAAGATATTCCCAAGACAACATTCAGAACAAGCTTTGGTTCTTATGAATATACTGTCATGTCTTTCGGCCTTGTCAATGCTCCTCCAACATTCTCTCGGATGATGAATTTCATCTTCAACCCCTATACCAATGAATTCATCCTGGTGTATCTCGATGATATCTTGGTCTTCTCCAAGAATAAGAAGGACCATACCAAACATTTGCGACTGGTGCTCGACAAGCGGAGAGAGTATCAATTCTATGCGAAGTTTTCCAAATGTGAGTTTTGGCTCGATGAAGTTCTTTACCTTGGTCACATCATCTCTGCCAAGGGCATCGCTGTTAACCCCGAGAAGGTGTCTGCAATTGTGAATTGGGAACCTCCTCAGAATGTCAAGCAGATCCGCAGTTTTCTTGGTCTTGCAAGCTATTGCCGAAGATTCGTTGAGAATTTCTCTAAGATTGCAAAGCCTCTTTCCAACCTCCTCCAGAAGCATGTGAAGTATGTCTGGTCTCCTGAGTGTGACGTTGCTTTCAACACTCTCAAAGAGAAACTCGTCACAGCTCCTGTCTTAACTCCTCCTGATGAATCTAAGCCATTTGATGTTTTTTGTGATGCTTCTCTTCAAGGTCTCGGTGCTGTGTTAATGCAAGAGAAGAAAGTTGTGGCCTATACCTCTCATCAGTTGAAGTCCAATGAGAAGAACTACCCCACTCACGATCTTGAGTTGGCGGCAGTTGTCCATGCATTAATAACGTGGAGACATCTCTTGTTGGGAAGAAAAGTGGACATATTCACCGATCACAAGAGTCTCAAGTACATCTTCACTCAGCCCAACCTCAACCTCAGGCAGACTCGATGGGTCGAAATGATTCAAGAGTACAATCCGAGTATTGAATATACTCAAGGAAAGGCCAATGACATTGCAGATGCTTTGAGCAGGAAGGCTTATTGCAACAGCTTAATTCTCAAGCCATTCCAACCGGATCTTTGCGAAGCTTTCCGCAAGCTGAATCTCCAAGTTGTTCCTCAAGGCTTTCTTGCCAACCTCATAGTCTCTCCTACTTTGGAAGATCAAATTCGTGAGGCACAACTCCTGGTTACCATGGTGAAGAAGGTGAAACGTGGTATGTGGCTTTCGAGATCGGAGACCATGTCTACCTCCGCGTCCCTCCAATGAAAGGCACTCGTCGCTTCGGTATCAAAGGGAAGCTTGCCCCTAGATACGTGGGTCCTTTCAAGATCATTGGCAAAAGAGGCCACCTCGCCTATCAAATTGAGCTTCCTTCCAACTTCGCGAACGTGCACGATGTGTTCCACGTGTCACAGCTTCGCAAGTGCTTCAAGACGCCTGAGCGCACTATCAACTTCGAAGAGATTGACCTCCAAGAATATCTGTCTTATCATGAGCAACCCGTTGCTATTCTCGAAGAAACTGAGCGCAAGACTCGCAAGAAGTCAATCAAATTCCTGAAAGTGAAGTGGTCGCACCATTCGGACCGACAAGCCACCTGGGAACGCGAGGACCATATCCGTTCCGAATATCCGGAGTTCTTTCAGTCCTAGATCTCGGGACGAGATCCTCTCGTAGTGGTGGAGTGTTGTAACACCCCGGATGTAACTTTCCATATTTGTAACTCCAACTCTTGCCATTTTCGGCTGTGTTATGATATTCCCTCCGTGGTCGGGTTTTGTCTTTCGTTTTGCATTTTGTTTTCATCATGCATCTCATATCATGTCATCATGTGCATTGCATTTGCATACGTGTTCGTCTCATGCATCCGAGCATTTTCCCACATTGTCCGTTTTGCAATCCGGCACTCCCACCTCCTCCGGTGTAGCTCTTTTGTTTTCTTTTCGTGACCGGGTGTTGACCGTTCTCGGAATGGATCGAGTCTTATCAAGTGGCCTGTTATACCACCGGTCAAGTTTCGTTCCATTTGGAGGTCGTTTGGTACTCCAACGGTTAACTGGGTAACTACAAAGTCCGTTTGGGTGTTGCAGAAAACCCCTCTCTAAACAGCCCAAAACCCACCAAACTCTCTTCCATGCTCTAGGTCGTTCGATAACGATCGTGTGGGCGAAAACCGCACTCCGTTTGGAGTCTCCTAGCTCCCTCTAGCTATATATATGCATCCCTCCCGAAATACGTTCGCAGTCCAAACCCTAACACACTCATCCGCGTCGCCGGACGTGTCCGGTCCGAGAAGGACAGATCGCGCCGCCGCCTCCAGCCAGTCCCGGGCCGCCACGTCAGCCCGCGTGAGCCCGCCGCGCCACCGCCTGGCCCGAGCGCCGCCCGGGCGCCTCGCCTCCCTCCGCAGCGGCCCCGACGCCGCGCCCGCGCCGGCCGGCCCCGCCGCCTCGCCGCTGTTCGCCAGCGCCGCCACGCCTCCGCCTCCCGTCGCCCGGCGCCGCCCCTCTCCTCCGCCGTCCTCGCCGCCTCCTCCGTCGACGCCGTCGCCCCTCCAACCCCGGCGGCCTCCTCTTCCTCTCCCCTCCCGCGCCGGCCTGCAGCAGCTCCGGCTCCGGCGAGCTTCGCCCGAGCCCGATCCAGATCCGCAGCACCGAGGGTTTACTTTTTCTCTCCCCCCCGAAATCTCCAAGTCCCAGTTTCTCACAATATGTGCACATGTTCATTGCATCGTAACTCTTTGCATATAGCTCTGTTTCGTGCGTGTAATATATCGAAATGTTCGCCTCATGATGCTCTTCATTTTGTTCCATTGCAACATGTTCATTTGAGTCCATCGTGATGCCCAAATCTCTGGTGCAAGAGTGCTAGTTGCTGTTGTCTGCTGTTACTTATCAGAACTTGGTGATTTGTTATTTTCGTATCATTTAATCTGTGCATTTTATGGGCATGAGCTCTACATGTGTTTTGTTGTATGCCATGCCATCATTCTAGGGGTGTATGCCATGTATTTTTGTGATCTCTGTGGTGACTAGCACAAGCATGCAAACTAGGCTCCGTAATGTTTCTGATTTCTCCAAGTCTGTGACTGCTGTTATTTTGTTGCTATGTATCCATGTGTCTACAGAGAGATCCATGCTTATTTTGGGGATGTTCAGTAAGGATGTTTTGTAGATTTTGTGGTCATTGATCCATTGATGCCCTTTTTTGCAATTATGGAGTGCCATAGCATGACTCAATCTTGCTCTACTTTTGCTATAAAATATTTCTGGCAGATTGTTTACGTGTTATTCAATTTTGCCAAGCTTGTTGTAGTTGATCCATACATGCTATGTACTTTCTCTAGCCATGGATAGCTTCATAAACATGCCATCTTGCTGTAGGTATGTTGTTTTGTCATGCATTGCTTTGTGTTGAGTGCATCAATCTCACCAAGATGCCTTCATATGATTGTTTCTGCCATGCTCTGTTTTCTGCCAAGTCTGAAACCTGTTAACGAAACTTTCTATGTTTACATGGTTGCCATCATATCTTTCGGTCCTTTTTGGCTTATGGTCAGTAAGGGACTTATGTCATATGCATTTAGTACAATACTGCCATGCCTTGTTTTGCCATGTTAAGTTCTCGTAGCATGTCCATTTCGTGCTCTGAACATTGCTACCTGATGCTGTTTCTGCCATGTCCAGTAATTTCACCAAGTCTGTGAACCTGATATCTTTTGCACTTGTGCCATGCTTCTTTGGACCTGTTATGTTGTGATCTAGCCGTAGCTCAGTTTTCATCTTTTGTCAAGCATCTCCTTTAGTTTACTGCCATATGCTTTGTTGCTATGTTGAAGTGCTGTAGCATTGTTACTTGTTCCTTTCTAAGTGCTATCATGCTGTTAATCGCAGATTCGTGTCATTCTTGTTTTGCTTGCCATTTGCAAACTGTGCATCCGTTTCCGGTGATCTTTATATGGATTTCAACCAAAATCATCTCATCTTTCCAGTGGCATGCTTGGTTTGCCAAGTTACTGCCTTGTTCATCATTTTTCTTCCGGAGCACGCATATGCATCGCATATCATATCTTGCATATCATTCATGTATTGCATCATGTTACTTGTGCATTTCTCGTGGTTGATTATGGTTCCGTTGCTTCTGCTCTTGTTTTGGGTAGAGCCGGGAGACGAGTTCGTGAACGAGGAACCTGTTGAGTACGCTTACGAGGATCAAGCTTTCGACAACTCTGAGAACCTTGCAGGCAAGATGACCATACCCTCGAAATCACTTCTATCTTTGCTTTGCTAGTTGTTCGCTCTATTGCCCTGCTGCGCTACCTACCACTTGCTATATCATGCCTCCCATATTGCCATGTCAAGTCTGTAACCATCCTTTCCTAGCAAACCGTTGTTTGGCTAAGTTACCGCTTTTGCTTAGCCCTTCTTATAGCGTTGCTAGTTGCAGGTGAAGTTGAAGTTCGTTCCATGTTGGAACATGGATATGTTGGGATATCACAATATCTCTTATTTAATTAATGCATTTATATATTTGGTAAAGGGTGGAAGGCTCGGCCTTATGCCTGGTGTTTTGCTCCACTCTTGCCACCCTAGTTTTTCGTCATACCGGTATTATGTTCCTTGAGTTTGCATTCCTTACGCGGTTGGGTGATTTATGGGACCCCCTTGACAGTTCGCCTTGAATAAAACTCCTCCAGCAAGGCCCAACTTTGGTTTTACCATTTGTCACCTAAGCCTTTTTCCCCCGGGTTTTCGCGAGCCCGAGGGTCATCTTGATTTAAACCCCCGGACCAGTGTTCCTTCGAGTGCTGGCCCAAACCAAGCGATGTCCGGCGCCCCCTGGGCAACCAGGGTCTATGCCAACCCGAGGTCTAGCTCATCCGTTGTGCCCTGAGAATGAGATATGTGCAGCTCCTATCGGGATTTTGTCGGCACATCGGGCGGCTTTGCTGGTCTTGTTTTACCATTGTCGAAATGTCTTGTAAACCGGGATTCCGAGACTGATCGGGTCTTTCCGGGAGAAGGTTTATCCTTCGTTGACCGTGAGAGCTTATAATGGGCTAAGTTGGGACACCCCTGCAGGGTATTATCTTTCGAAAGCCGTGCCCGCGGTTATGAGGGAGATGGGAATTTGTTAATGTCCGGTTGTAGAGAATTTGTCACTTGACTTAATTAAAATACATCAACCGTGTGTGTAGCCGTGATGGTCTCTTCTCGGCGGAGTCCGGGAAGTGAACACGGTTTGAGTTATGAATGACGTAAGTAGGAGTTCAGGATCACTTCTTGGTCATTACTAGTTGACGACCATTCCGTTGCATCTCTTCTCGCTCTCTTTTGCGTATGTTAGCCACTATATATGCTTAGTGCCTGCTGCAGCTCCACCTCATTACACCATCCTTTCCAAAAGCTTAAATAGTCTTGATCTCGCGGGTGTGAGATTGCCGAGTCCTCGTGACTCACAGATTCTACCAAACAGATGCAGGTGCCGACGATGCCAGTGCAGATGATGGGATCGACCTCAAGTGGGAGTTCGATGAGGAACGTAGACGTTACTATGTTTCTTTTCCTGAGGATCAGTAGTGGAGCCCAGTTGGGACAATCGGGGATCTAGCTTTTGGGGTTATCTTATTTTCATTTGGATGTTGACCGTAGTCGGTCTATGTGTGTATTCTGGATGATGTCGGAATTAATTATGTATTGTGTGAAGTGGCGATTGTAAGCCAACTCTCGTTATCCCATTCTTGTTCATTACATGGGATTGTGTGAAGATGACCCTTCTTGCGACAAAACCACTATGCGGTTATGCCTCTAAGTCGTGCCTCGACACGTGGGAGATATAGCCGCATCGTGGGCGTTACACCCATCATTGGAATATACAAGCAAAGTTCTATAATGAAAAATTCCCACTACTATATGAAAGTGACAACATAGGAGACTCTCTATCATGAAGATCATGGTGATACTTTGAAGCACAAGTGTGGTAAATTGATGCATTGCCCCTTTTCCCTTTTGTCCCAATTTTTTTATTTGGTCCTTCTCGCATTTTTTTGGCCTCTTTTTTTTCGTCCAGAGTCTCATCCCGACTTCTGGGGAATCATAGTCTCCATCATCCTTTCCTGACATGGGACAATGCTCTAATAATGAGGATCATCACACTTTTATTTACTTACAACTCAATAATTACAACTCGATACTTAGAAAAAAATGTGTCTCTATATGAATGACTCCGGCGGTGTACCGGGATGTGCAATGAATTAAGAGTGACATGTATGAAAGAATTATGAACGGTGGCTTTGCCACAAATACGATGTCAACTACATGATCATGCAAAGCAATATGACAATGATGAAGTTTGTCATAATAAACGGAACAGTGGAAAGTTGCATGGCAATATATCTTGGAATGGATATGCAAATGCCATAATAGGTAGGTATGGTGGATGTTTTGAGGAAGGTATATGGTGGGTTTATGGTACCAGCGAAAGTTGTGCGGCACTAGAGAGGATAGCAATGGTGGAAGGGTGAGAGTGCGGATAATCCATGGACTCAACATTAGTCACGAAGAAGTCACATAATTATTGCAAAAATCTATTAGTTATTGAAAGAAGTACTACACGCATGCTTCTAAGGGGGTAGATTGGTAGGAAAAGACCATCGCTCGTCCCCGACAGCCACTCATAAGTAAGACAATCAATAAATAAATCATGCTCCGACTTCATCACATAACGGTTCACCATACGTGCATGCTATGGGAATCACAAACTTTAACACAAGTATTTCTCGAATTCACAATTACTTACTAGCATGACTCTAATATCACCATATTTATATCTCAAAACAATCATAAGGAATCATACTTCTCATAGTATTCAATGCACTTTATATGAAAGTTTTTATTATATCCCTCTTGGATGCCTATCATATTAGGACTAAATTTATACCCAAAGAAAATTACCAAGCTGTTTAAACACTCTCAAAATAATATAAGTGAAGCATGAGAGTTCATTAATTTCTATAAAATAAAACCACCATCGTGCTCTAAAAAGATATAAGTGAAGCACTACAGCAAAATTGCCTAGCTCAAAAGATATAAGTGCAGCACATAGAGTATTCTAATAAATCACGATTCATGCGTGTCCCTCTCAAAAGGTGTGTACATCAAGGATGATTGTGGCAAACTAAAAAGCAAAGACTAAATTCATACAAGATGCTCCAAGCAAAACACATATCATGTGGTGAATAAAAATATACCCTCAAGTAAAGTTACCGATAGACGAAGATGAAAGAGGGGATGCCTTCCGGGGCATCCGCAAGCTTAGGCTCTTGGTTGTCCTTGAATATTACCTTGGGGTGCCTTGTCAATCCCCAAGCTTAGGCTCTTGCCTCTCCTTATTCCATAGTCCATCAAATCCTTACCCAAAACTCGCAAACTTCACAACACAAAACTCAACAGAGAATAAATCACCACTTTTAATACTGTTCTGAACTCATTCTTTATTTTTTTTAGTGTAATATCTACTATATTCCAACTTATCCATGGTTCATACCCCCCGATACTAACCATAGAATCCGGAAAATAAGCAAACAACACATAGAAACACAGAATCTGTCAAAAACAGAACAGTCTGTAGTAATCTGTAACTCTCGAATACTTATGTAACTCAAAAAATTATGAAAAATTAGGAAGACCTAAGAATTTTTTATTAATCTTCTGAAAAAAGAATCAAATCAAAAGCACTATTCTGTTAAAAAATAGAATTGTTTTCCTGAGCGCAAAAGTTTATGTTTTTCAGCAAGATCAAATCAACTATCACCGTAAGCCATCCCAAAGGTCTTACTTGTCCCAAACACTAATTAAAACACAAAACCACATCTAACCAGAGGCTAGATGAATTATTTATTGCAAAACATAAAGGAAGTATATTGGGTTGTCTCCCAACAAGTGCTTTTCTTTAAAGCCTTTTAGCTAGCCATTGATAATTTTAATGATGCTCACATGACAGATAACAATTGAAACATGAAAAGAGCATCATGTAGTATATGAAAATCGCATCTTAGTCTAACATACTTCCTATGCATAGGCATTTTATAGGAAAACAAATTAGCAAGACAAGAAAGATCTAGCATATGCAAGGAAGAAGAAAAAAATAACAATCTTAACATAACGAGAGGAAATTTAGTAACATGAGAATTTCTACAACCATATTTTCCTCTCTCATAAGAATTACATGTGGGATCATAAGAAAATTAAACAATATAGCTATCAAATAACATATTCTCAACACGATCGACATGCATGCAAAGTTGACACTCTTCCAAAACAGTGGGATTATCATCAAATAAAGTCATGACCTCTCCAAACCCACTTTTATCAAAAATTTCATAAGGTTTATCAATCTCCAAAGTAGTGGGATAATTTCCTAAAGTTGAAACTCTTCCAAACCAACTTTCAATATTCTAGCAAACATATTCATCATGAGGCTTAAATAAATTTTCAAAATCATAAGAAGCATTATCACCCCAATCATGATCATTGCAATAAGTAGCAGACATAGCAAAACTAGCATCCCCAGGCTTAGGGTTTTGCATATTATTAGCATAATTGACATTAATAGAATTTACAATAACATCATTGCAATCATGCTTTTCATTCAAGGAGCTATCCTGAATCACTTCAGAAATTTCTTCTTTTAGCACTTCATCAAAAATATCAGATTCACGAATTTCAAGCAAAACCTCATAAAGATAATCTAGTGCACTCAAATCACTAGAAATTGGTTCATCATAATTGGATCTCTTAAAAAGATTAGCAAGTGGATGAGGATCCATGAACTTTTAGCAAGCGAAGATGCAAGCAAAAGGAAGGCACATGTGTCGGCGTCCTGGGAACTTGCCTGCCTACGGCCCACAGTGTGGCTCCACCAGTGGCCCTGTACAGCCCATCTTCACTTGCAAACTCTCAAGACCCTCGCGAGGGGGCAAGCCTCGCGAGGCGGATGACGCAAGACCTCCTCAGGGGCGGCCTCACTAGGCCAGCTAGCGAGGGGCGGAGAGATCAAGGCAAGAGATACCTCGCGAGGTTTCTGTGATGCAAGCCATGACGACTGGAGCCAGGTGGGCGCCAAGCGGGCAGCAGCACACGCAGTTTCCTCGCTTCCTCTTTGGTGCTAAAGGGGCAAGCGCAGGCGAGGAGTCCCGAGGCATCAGGCAAAGGTTTACATATCGCTGCAATGAGACCAAGACTAGCAGGACGGCAGGACGGAGGTCACCGTGGAGCCCAAGATGGCGTCACCACCAGAGCCTTTGGTAGGAGAAGACCACCTTTAGTCAGGATAACTTGTACTAGTTGTCTCCCTTCGAATTTGGCCATTGTTGGATCCCTTCCTGCTCCATATTTGGGGAGAGGACCAGGGCCTCTATAAATAGTACTAGCCACCACCATAGGAGGCATCCGGATCTCATCTGGGAGCACAGCCATTCCATCCATAGCCACACACAAGTCCACCAAGCACAAGAACACCTCTCCTCAGGAGACTGTTCTTCCCTTGTAACTATTCATCCTCAGCCCAAGAGGCAATCCACCACACCACACTGGAGTAGGGTATTACACCACATCGGTGGCCCGAACCATTATAAACTCTCGTGTCTCTCTATTCTTTGGGTTCGTCGAGCTAGGATTTGAGATCGCGGTGAGGCTGAGGGCGTGATTAGGTAGGAGGGAGATCTTCGTACGCACCCCTGTGTTCGAACCTTAAGGGTTTGGCCGGAACCCGAAATCCGACATTTGGCGCGCCAGGTAGGGGGTGTGCCGGAGCTTTCCTTTCGCCGATCTGCGCTTCGCCACCACCGTGCTTTGCCCCCATGGCAGGCGCCGCGCTTCCGGCTGCGACGATAGACGCCCGCGGCGGGGCCAGGGGCTCCGAGCCTTGGCCCCCACCTTGCGGCGGGTGCAGTGGCCACCAAAGTTCAAGCTGGAGATGCCACCATGCTAGGACGGAGCGGCAGACGCGTCGGCTTTTCTGCTGGCGTACGAGGAGGCCGTCCTTAAGGCTGGGGACGACGACAAGGTCATGGCCAACTGGCTTCCCATGGCCCTCACTAGCGTGCCGCATACCTGGCTGCTCAACCTCCCCGGATCCACGGTGGCATCTTGGGAGGAGCTGCGCAGCCTCTTCGCCGCACACTTCCCGGACCGGCGCCCCTCCCTGTCGCGGCCCTCCTCGGCGGCTCGCAAGCACCGCCCCCGGACCACCACACCAAGCCGTTCTTTCACCAGATCAGCGCCTCTTCCGCACGGCAGGGAACTCCCCCGGGTTGGGTAACGCCCGAGGCCGACCTGACCTTCGACTTCGGAGATCACCTCATAACCACCATCGGCTCGGGCGTGCTCCCAATGCTTTGCACGCCCACCATCTGCAACGTAGCTGTCACCAAGACCCTTATCAACGGCGGCGCCAGCCTCAACGTGCTATCAGTGGAGGCCTTCAGCCTTCTTCACGTACCACTCGAGCGGCTCTGCCCCAGTAAGCCTTTCTCCGGGGTCGGCGGCAGCTCCTCCAGTCCCCTGGGGCAGATCTGTTTTCCCGTGACCTTCGGCACCCGCGACAAATACCGCATGGAGCTAATTGACTTCGACATTGCCCGCATTGGCCTCCAGTACAACGCCATCCTCGGGTACCCAGCTCTGGCCCAGTTTATGGCAGCGACCCATCCAGCCTACAACCTCATGAAGATGCCCGAGAGCAAGGGCGTCCTGACCGTGGTTGGAGACACCAAGGAGGCTCTGGTGGCACTCAAGCTTGCCCTAAAGGCCGCCGCGACGGTGCACCCGGCCGACGAGGGCCCCTATGTTAAGGGGGCCGCACCGGCCAAGAAGAAGCAGTTGTTCACTCAAGATCAGGCGGAAACCAAGCAGGTGCCAGTCGAGGAAGATGGGTCTTCGGGAGCCACCTTCACCATAGGTGCCAATCTCGACTCAGATCAAGAGGAAGCATTGGTAAAGTTCTTGCGCACAAACAAGGAAGTATTTGCCTGGGAGCCCGATCAGCTGGGAGGAGTCCCAAGAGGAGTGATCGAGCATCACTTAAGGGTGTGCCCCAATGTGCGCCCTGTGAAGCAGAAGGCACGGCGACAGTCCACGGAGAAGCAGTCCTTCATCGTCCAGGAAACCCGCAAGCTGGAGGCAGCAGGTGTCATTCGCGAGGTTCAGTACCCTGAGTGGCTGGCGAACCCCGTAGTAGTGACCAAGAAAGGCGGGAAGGAGCGCATGTGTATCGACTTCACCAACCTCAACAAAGCCTGTCCCCAAGATCTGTTCCCGCTTCCGCGCATCGACCAGATCGTTGACTCCACCGCCGAGTGTGACCTGCTGTTCTTCGTGGATGCATTTTCAGGCTATCACCAGATCAAGATGGCAGTAGAGGATGTGGAGAGGACGGCCTTCCTGACCCCTTGCGTGGTGTACTGCTACACTTGCATGCCGTTCGGGCTGCGCAACGTGGGCGCAACATTCGAACGGCTGATGCACATCGACCAGGGCCAGCAGCTCAGGAGGAATGCTGAGGCCTACGTCGACGACATTGTGGTGAAGTCTCGGGAGGCGAGAACTTTAATTCAGGACCTGGAGGAGACCTTTGCGAGTCTACGCCAGGTGGACTTGCGGCTCAACCCAGAAAAGTGTGTATTTGGTGTCCCCTCCGGCAAACTGCTGGGCTTCCTCGTGTCTCAGAGGGGGATCGAGGCCAACCCAGAGAAGGTCAAGGCGATTGAAGACATGAGCCCACCACAAACCCGCAAGGAGATACAGAAGCTTGCCGGCTGCCTGACTTCGTTGGGGTGTTTCATCTCCAAGATGGGAGAGCGCACCCTGCGATTCTTCAAACTGATGAAGAAGAAGGGTCCGTTCGAGTGGACCCCGGAGGCTGACCAAGCGTTTCAAGACCTCAAGAGATATCTGACCAGCCCTCCGGTGATGGTGGCACCCCGCCCTCTCGAGCCCCTGGTGCGTTACCTCGCCGCCACCCCTCACTCAGCCAGTGCAGCTCTGGTGGCGGTTCGGGAAGAGCGCCAGGCCAAGGACACGTCGCGCCGAACCGCGCCCCCAGCCGGGTCGACGCAAGACCCGAAAGAGACCGCGGGGGATGCAGCAATGCCAATGGATGACCCAGCTCAACAGGATGGCGACCTTAGGCCTGCCGAGGCCCCAACAGGCGACCAGGCTCCGGAGGTCCAACCGCCTCAGGAGGCGCCCCAACCTCCGACAGACACGGCTCCCGTTGACGTGCCCGCCATCGTCGAGCATCCAGTGTACTTCGTCAGCACGGTACTGCGGGATGCAAGGGCATGCTACCCCATGCCTCAGAAGCTCTTGCTCGCGCTTTTGGTGGCCTCGCGTAAGCTATGGCACTACTTTCAAGGTCACCCAATCAAGGTCGTCTCGGCCTACCCATTGGAGAGGGTACTCAGGAGCCCTAACGCAGCTGGAAGAGTCGCCGAGTGGAATATTGAGCTACAGTCGTTCTAGCTGGAGTTCAGCACAACCAGGGTCATCAAGGGAGCCGCGCTCGCCGACTTCATGGCAGAATGGACGGACGCCCCGGAGCTTGAAGCAGGCGAGGATCGGTCCCTCTCGCCAGGAAGCGAAGCGCCGGACTGCTGGGTGATGTATATCGATGGTGCATTTGCGCGTCAGGGCGCGGGGGCTGGAGTAGTGCACATCTCACCCACTCAGGACAAGCTCTACTACGCCATGCAGCTCTGCTTCTAGCAGGGTGAGAAGGTCTCCAATAACATAGCGGAGTACGAGGGCCTCATAGCTGGACTTAAGGCTGCGGTGGCCCTGGGAGTGAAGCGCCTCAGCATCAAGGGTGACTCGTAGCTTCTCTTCAACTTCTCCAACAAGGTATACGAGCCAAGGGACAAGCACATGGAGGCATACCTCGCGGAGGTACGCAAAATGGAAAAGCAGTTCTTGGGCCTGGAATTGCAGCACGTGCCCCGTGACACCAACAAGGAGGCCGTCGACATCGCAAAGAGAGCATCCAATCGGCTACCCCAAGAGCCTGGCGTCTTCGAGGAGCGGCTCTTCAAGCCATCGGCAACACCACCACTTTCAAGGCCGGCACTGCCTCGGCAGGAGCTCCCCCAACCACCTGCCTCGGGAGCCCCGGCCTGCGGCCCGACCTCGGGAGCGCGCCTATTGTTGGCACTCGATCCTTGGGAGGGGTGCTGGACCAAGGAGCTCAAGGATTACCTGACGCAAGGGACGCTACCGGAGAAGGAGGAAGATGCGGAGCGCGTGGCTCGGCAGGCCACGGCATACTGCATCCAAGACGGTGAGTTATACAGGAAGCGGCCGAATGATGTTTCCCTGCGTTGGATCTCCAGGGAACAAGGGAAAGAGCTGCTAGCTGACATACACGGGGGGGACTGCGGGCACCACTCGTCATCGCGAACCCTCGTCGGCAAGGCGTTCCACAGCGGGTTCTACTGGGCTACGTTGCTCAACGACGTGACTGAGCTGGTGAAGTCCTGTGAGGCCTGTCAATTCCACGCCAAGCAGATCCATCAGCCAGCTCAAGGCCTCCAGACCATCCCACTCTCGTGGCCATTCGCGGTCTGGGGGCTGGATATCTTGGGCCCGTTCCCTCGAGCGCATGGGGGCTACCGCTACCTCTACGTCGCCATCGACAAGTTCACCAATTGGGCGGAGGTAGAAGCCGTCCGTACCATCCCGGCCGGATCTGCGGTCAAGTTCATCAAGGGTCTCGTGAGCCGGTTTGGGGTCCCCAACCGCATCATCAGTGATAATGGCTCGCAGTTCACTCGCAATCTCTTCAAAACATATTGTGCTAACCATGGAACGCAGATCTACTATGCTTCGGTGGCACACACCAGGAGCAATGGCCAGGCCGAACGCGCCAACACGGAGGTCCTAAGAGGCCTCAAGACCAAGACCTTCAAGAAGAAGCTCGAGCCCTATGGCAGGGGCTGGCACGATGAGCTCAGGTCTGTGTTGTGGTCCATCCACACCACCACCACCAAGCCAACGGGCGAGACCCCGTTCTTCCTCGTCTACGGAGCAGAAGTGGTTCTCCCTCACGAGGTCAAGCATCGCCCCGCGTGGGTCCTGGCATTTGATGAGGCGCAACAGGACGCCATGCGGGGGATGGACCTCATGCTGGGGGAGGAAAGCCACGCTCCGGGCAGCAAGATACCAGCAGGCACTATGGCGGTATCACTGTCGCAGCGTCCGCTCCAGTACGCTCGAGGTGGGTGACCTCGTCCTAAGGCGGGTGCTCTCCAGGGAAGGGCTGCACAAGCTCTAGACCATGTGGGAGGGCCCGTTTAAGGTCGCCCACGTCTCCAGGCCTGGCGTTGTGCGCCTGGAGACGCAGGACGGGGTACCTATCCAGAACGCCTGGAACATCCAGCACCTCCAAAAGTTATATGCATGAAGAAAGGCCCAGCACCTGTGAAGAAGGCCCAGTGCCTGTGAAGGTCTCCGCTCGTGAAACTCTCACGTAGTAATGAGTGGGGCTGTACACGCCCCGAAGTCTCAGGAGTGCCGCCCTTGGGCCTCGAGGGCTCCCTCCCACGTCCTAGTGGCTGCACTTAGCTCCACGCTGGTGAGAAGACGAGAAGACTAGACTAGGTGCCGGACGTGGCTTTTCATTTGCTTTCCGTAATTGGCTTGCCTCTCTTTAATGAAATTTGCTTTATGGTGTTCCTTGCCGGTTTGGTTCCATCGCCTTTTGCCTCCGTTTCTGCCTTCGGTTCCTTGTTTCGACCTGTACTCTCTCTCGCATGCCTCACGAGGGGGTTGGACAGGTGCCCTCGTGAGGGTTTTTCCTGTTTTTCGCGAGGCTCCCTCGTTCGAGCTCGTAAGCTGGTGCACTGCTCTCAATCCGTGCCCCTCGGGTACCGCAATGCGAAGCACTGGATCGTGGCCGGTGGCACCTGCGACCAGGGCTCGGAAGAATAGAAGTTTCCTAACTAATTTTTGCAGTTCCTAGATGCCTCCCAGGCCAGGGAGGCCTCGCCAGGCACTGGGAAGTGCATGCTTCACGAAGCAAAGACTACTTCGAGCGTGTCAAGCTAGGTTAATTCTACGCGCCTACATAAAACGTTAAGGCTGCAACGCGACACATGAACAATAAACATATCATAGCAACAACTTGGAAATCATGGTTCGTTGCACGCCCCTACGAGGCTCCATACTTGTCTCTCTCTTAATGCAGGAAGAGAAGGAAGAACAAAACAAAAGCGGTGCATGCCCCTGCAGCAGCTCGCGAGGATGGACCCATGGCGATCTCCTGAGCTCAGCCAGACCCCTCCTCGCGCTTCCCTGGGGCGCGGTGATGAGACGACCCGCTGCCACCCTCGAAGCAAGTGCGGCGGTTGGTCATAGCCACCGCTGCTGGAGCTGTCGCCGGATGGCGAATCGTCGTAGCTGGGCGAGTGGCAGCTAGCACCGAAGGCAAGACCATCCTCGCCCTCGTCTCGACCGTCGCCATGGCCAAGCACCTCGCCGCCGTCGTTTTCCTCGGGGCAGCACCCAGCGCGGCGGCCGTCTTCTCCGAACGGCCTCACGTAGAGGGTCATGTTGCCATCATATTTGAAGTGGAGGGTGCACCGCCTGCCCAGGCCGCGTGCGCGGGCAAACGTTTGCCAGCCGCGGGCCAGGGTTGCGTTGCCTACGACGGAGACCTCGACCGTGACCCATGAAGCTTTGCTGCAGTAGCAGTCCGCCTGCAGCCAGAGCCCGCCTAGACCTCTGGCCGGCAGCTCGCCGCTGAAGAAGCGCGGGAGCTGAAGCCAGGTGCCGGCCGGGTTCTCCGACCACACGACGAACTCCGGCAGCACCTCCGCCGAGTGAAAGCACAGCCAGGGAGGCCGTGCGACCAAGGCGCGCCTCCCTTCATCGACTGGGCTGCCACGAACTGGGCGAGTCCCACCAGGAGAAGAGGCACCGCCGCGGCTGGGGGGGGGGGGGCGGCGGCGGGGGTCGCGGTATGCTTACGGGGACGGTCGCGCCCACGCTTGGGCGGCGGAGAGCCGGGCCCCTCTTGGCTAGCCATCCCCTTCTCCACGGCCGAGAACCTCTTCGCAGGCGCCATGGGTGTCGCTACTAGCAATGGAGCAAGGGAGAAGAAGCGAGCGGAGCAGGAAGAGATGAGCGACGGGGGCTCCGTCCCTCCTCATTTATAGTGGGAGAAGGCTGACCGGCGATCCGCACGGTCACATGTAATGATGATTTTTCTCTGCATGCAGCAGGGACTCATCAAGTCGGGCAGTTGCCGAGGCAGCGTGGGGAAGCGGAGACGCCCACGTCCAATCAATCACCACGCGTCAAGCGGGGCCGCAGGCTGTTGGGGCACGCGGCACTCCGCACTTGCCCTTTGGCTTCACCTCGAAGGCAAGTCCGAGCGTGCCTTGGCCCGGGGCTACTGTCGGCATCCTGGGAACGGGGGTCCCCAGACCTGCCTACCTGCGGCCCACGGCGTGGCTCCACCAGCGGCCCTGTACGGCCCATCTTCACCGGCAAACACTCAAGACCCTCGCGAGGGGCCAAGCCTCGCGAGGCGGATGGCGCAAGACCTCCTCAGGGGCGGCCTCACCAGGCCGGCTTGCGAGGGGCGGAGAGATCAAGGCAAGGGACACCTCGCGAGGTTTCTGTGACGCAAGCCATGACGACCGGAACCAGGCGGGCACCAGCCTGCGCAGTGTCCTCGTTTCCTCTTTGGTGCTAAAGGGGCAAGCGTAGGCAAGGATTCCTGAGGCATCAGGCAAAGGTTTCCATATCGGTGCAACGAGACCAAGACTAGCAGGACAACAGGACGGACGTCACCGTGGAGCCCAAGACGGCGTCACCACCAAAGCCTTTGGTAGGCAAAGACCACTGTTAGTCAGGATATCTTGTACTAGTTGTCTCCCTTCGAATTTGGCCGTTGTTGGATCCCTTCCCGCTCAATATTTGGGGAGAGAACCAGGGCCTCTATAAATAGGACTAGCCACCACCATAGGAGGCATCTGGATCTCATCTTGGATCAGAGCCATTCCATCCATAGCCACACACAAGTTCATCAAGCACAAGAACACCTCTCCTCGGGAGGCTGTTCTTCCCTTGTAACTGTTCATCCTCAGCCCAAGAGGCAATCCACCACACCACACTGGAGTAGGGTATTACACCACATCGGTGGCCTGAACCAGTATAAACTCTCGTGTCTCTCTGTTCTTTGGGTTCGTCGAGCTAGGCTTTGAGATCGTGGTTAGGCTGAGGGCGTGATTAGGTAGGAGGGAGATCTTCGTCCACACCCCATTGTTCGTACCTCAAGGGTTTGACCGGAACCCGAAATCCGACAACATGGTAACACAAGCAAAGATAGCAAACAAAAAGAGGAACAAAAGAAGGGCGAATAAAAAGGCAAATATTTTCGAAAATCGTTTTAGAAGTGGGGGAGAGGAAAACGAGAAGCGAATGGCAAATAATGTAATGCAATGAGACTTTATGATGGGTACTTGGTATGTCTTGACTTGGCATAGATCTCCCGAGCAACGGCTCCAGAAATGCTTCCTGCTACTTCTTGAGCTTGCCTTGGGTTTTCCCCTGAAAAGGAAAGGGTGATGCAGCAAAGTAGAGATAATTATTTCCCTCAGTTTGAGAACCAAGGTATCAATCTAGTAGGAGACAATGCACAAATCACCGAATACCTGCACAAACAATCAAACAACTTGCACCCAACGCGATAAAGGGGTTGTCAATCCCATCACGGTTACTTGTAAAAGTGAGATTTGATAGAGATAGATAAATGATAAAGTAATTTTTTTTTGCCATTTTTGGTTTATAGATTGGAAAGTAAAATATTGCAAAATAGTAGATCAGAAACTTATATGATGGAAAATAGACCGGGGGCCATAGGTTTCACTAGAGGCTTCTCTCAAGATAGAAAATAATACGGTGGGTGAACAAATTACTGCCGAGCAATTGATAGACAAATGCAAAGTTATGACGATATATAAGGCAATGATCATGAATATAGGCATCACGTCCATGTCAAGTAGACCGAAACGATTCTGCATCTACAACTATTACTCCACACATCGACCGCTATCCAGCATGCATCTAGAGTATTAAGTTCATAAAGAACGGAGTAACGCATTAAGTAAGATGACATGATGTAGAGGAATTAACTCAAGCAATATGACGAAACCCCCATCTTTTTATCCTCGATGGGAACAATACAATATGTGCCTTGCTGCCCCTACTGTCACTGGGAAAGGACACCGCAAAATTAAACCCAAAGCTAAGCACTTCTCCCATTGCAAGAAAAACCAATCTCGTTGGCCAAACCAAACCGATAGTTCAAAGAAAATTACAAAGATATCATATATGCATAAAAGAATTCAAAGAAGATTCAAATAATATTCATATATAAGCTAGTCATAAATCCACAATTCATCGGATCTGGGCAAACACACCGCAAAAAAGTATTATATCGGATAGATATCCAAGAACATCGGGGAGAACATGGTATTGAGAATCAAATAGAGAGAAAAATCCATCTAGCTACTAGCTATGGACACGTAGGTCTTTGGTAAACTACTCACGCTTCATCGGAAGGGCAATAGAGTTGATGTAGAAGCCCTCCGTGATCGAATCCCCCTCCGGCAGGGTGCCGAAAAAGGTCCCTTGATGGGATCTCACAGATACAGAAGGTTGTGGCAGTGAAAAAGTGTTTTTGTGGATGCCTCTGGTGGTTTGGGGATATTTGGGAATATATAGGCGAACAAATTAGGTCGGCAGGTGCACGGGGAGCCCACAAGGGTGGGGGCGCGCCCTACCCCCTGGGCGCGCCCTACGGTCTTGTGGCTGCCTCGTGGCTCCTCGGACTTCATCTCCAAGTCTCCTATTTCTCTTCTGGTCCAAGAAAAATAATTGCGAAGGTTTCACTCCGTTTGGACTCCATTTGGTATTCCTTTTCTGCAAAACTCAAAAACAAGGAAAAAACAAGAACTGACACTGGGCTCTAGGTTAGTTGGTTAGTCCCAAAAATAATATAAAATAGATAATATAATAGCATAGAACAATAAAAAACTATAGATACGTTGGAGACGTATCAGGAAGCATGATCACCTATGGCGCAGGGGTGCCCCTTTCTGGTTAGGCAAGGGGAAGGTCACATTGTACAAAGAGCAGAAGCAGCAGGGGATAGTACGGCAGTGGACAACTCTCTTTTACCCGGGTTCGGGGCCGCTTTGCAGTGTAAAACCCTACTCCTACTTTGGTTTATTAATCTGGAGGAGCACGAAGACACAACATGCTCTAGCCCGACAAGCGTGCCTTGGGGGGAGCAATGTGTGTGTACATGTGTTGGGGGATCCAAAAACCCAACCCTTTGCTAGGTTGCCGTGGGCCTCCTTTTATAGCTTAAGGGGTGACCACAGTGGCAAAACAGTCATTTTAGTGTGATTAGATAACTAACAGTGCTATCATACCTAACTCTGGCAGTTAGGACAAAGTACATTAAATGCACTACTAGGTGCCATGTTGAGGTTGAAGCCTGGCAAGCCTGCCGCGCCGCTTATCCATCTTCTCCTTATTAGCTTCACACGCCTCCTGTACAGGTGTCAATAAAGCCAACACTTCCATTCCATGCTGCCACATGCTTGACAGGATCCACTTAGTTGCTTGATAGCTTGACACCGCACTAATTAATGACTTGGGTATGATGAGCTGGAGCAGTGGCGTCTTGTTTAAGGTTTGCCGGCAAAGAGCCTGGCAGGTTCTGGTCTTGGCGGCCACGGAAACCATGCCGGGGCGGACTGATCTCGTACCTTAGTTGCGGCCTTGACCTGGTCGGGCTCTCTTGCCTGGCAAGGGAGGTCTCCTTGAGGTGATCTTCTGCTAACTTGTTCTTCTTAGGCTTAATATGCCCAGCAAGGCCAGTTTGCCCGGGAGGCCATGTCCGTCTGTGCACCAGTCAAGGGGAAAATACCCCTGTCTGTTTACGCCGACACATATGCTAGATATTGCTTGTCTTGATAAATTGCTTTCCTATAAAACGCCTATGCATAGGAAGAGGTTTAGACTCAAGTGTTATTGGTACATGTTTTATGATGCTCTATTTGTGTTTCAATTATTATCTTTCATGTGGGCATCATTGAAATCTCAAGCCTAGCTAAGGGCGTAAAAAATAGTGCTTGTTGGGAGGCAACCAATAGTTATCATAAAGATTTGCATTTGCTTTTTGTTTTGCTGTGTTGACATAATTATTGCTACTATTATGATTGTGTTCTTATGTTTTAGTTAATGTTCGTGCCAAGTAAATCCTTTGGGATGATTTGGTTGATAGTTGACTTGATTCTGTGAAAAAAACAGAATATTTTGCACCCAATGCTGTAATTGCTATAATTCACTAGAACAAGATAGAACTCTGAAATTTTTACACATGATTGATATACAAATTTCCCAAGTTGTCCTTTTCAAATTGTTTGGAGTTACAGCAGTATAGTGTTTGACCAGATCATTACTTAGACAAATTCTGTTTTTGTTGCATATTTTGCTTGTTCAATGATGCTATGGATTATATCGGGGGTATAAGTCATGGAGAAGTTAGAATAAAGTAGGTATTATGGATAATAAAATATGAATGTGTTCATAACAGTACCAGTTTATGATTTGTCTATTATACTAACGGATCTCACAAGGTTTCTGTTGAGTTTTGTCTGCTGAAGTTTTCATGTTTTTAGTGAGATCACGATGGATGAAGGAATAACGAGCGGCAAGACCCTAAGCTTGGGGATTCTCTAGGAACCCCAAGGAAATATTCAAGGAAGACCCCCGCGTCTAAGCGTGGGGATGCCCAGGATGGCATCCCCTCTTTCGCCTACAATCTATCGGTATGTTACTTGGAGCTATATTTTTATTCATCACATGATATGAATTTTTCTTGGAGCCTCTTGTGCCATAATCTTTGCTTTGTTTGGTTCTTATTTTGACATAATCATCATTTTCTGGACACACCTTTAGAGAGGGCACAACTTTATCATGATCTGTTAGAATACTCTCTGTGCTTCACTTAGATCCTCTGAGCTAGGTAGTTGCTCTCGTGCTTCACTTATATCTTTTAGAGCATGGCACTGGTTATATTTTATAGAAATAGTTGAAGTCTCATGCTTCTCAAAAATCTTTTTGAGAGTCTAATAAATATCAATGGCAATTTGTACGGGTTATTAGACTAGTCCGAGAAGGATAGGTATTCAAGGGGGATATAATAAAAACTTTCATGTAGATCACTAAAAATGAAATGTATGGTTTAATGATACTGATGTTGTAATATGAAAGGATATTGGTTCATGATCATTGGTTAGTAGAAATATCGGTATGAAAGCTTGTTATTAATTTCTCGTCTAAGTATTGGTCATGGTTTGGTGGGAAGGTTTGAGCATTTGTATTTCTGATTGAAATCCTTGAGTGTTGTTATTATCGGATGCGCGCGATGGTTAACTCCTACCAACCAATTCCCTAGGGTCATAAGAGTAGTACTTTGCTTCGAGTGCTAATGGGTTTTAACAATTAGTATGTGAGTTCTTTATGACTAACGTGAGTCCATGGATTATACACACTCTTACCTTTCCACAATTTTCTAGCCTCTTCAGTAACGTGCATTGCTCTTTCTCGAGAGTTGGTGCAAACTTTGTTGATGCATCCAAACCCCGTGATATGATACACTCTACCACACATAAGCCTCCTTATATCTTCCTCAAAATAGCCACCATACCTACCTATTATGGCATTTCCATAGCCATTTCAAGATATATTGCCATGCAACTTCCACCATTCCATTTTCATGAGATATGTGTTCATTCTCTCATTGCTTTGCATATCATAGAGTTGACATGAGAGTTTTGGCACAACCACCAGTCATCATTATTATACATGTTACGCTAGATCGTTGCATAGCCTGGTACACTGCCAGAGGCATTCATATAGAGTCATATTGTTATAGTATCGAGTTGTAATATTGAGTTGTAAGTGAATAAAAATGTGAAGATCATCATTATTGGAGCATTGTCCCAGTTAGGAAGGATGATGGAGACTATGATTCCCCCACAAGTTAGGTTGAGACTCTGAACAAGAAAAAAGAGGCCAAAGATGCCACCAAAAAAGAGAGAAAAAGAGAGAAGGGGCAATGTTACTATCCTTTTTCACACTTGTGATTCAGACTAGTACCATGTTCTTCATATAGAGAGTCTCCTCAGTTATCACTTCCGTATACTAGTGGGAACTTTTCGTTTTAGAACTTGGCTTGCATATTCCGATGATTGGCTTCCTCAAATGCCTGAGATTTTCATGAGTAAGCAAGTTGGATGCACACCCACTTAGTTTCGGTGGAGCTTTCATACACTTATAGCTCTTAGTGCATCTGTTGCATGGCAATCCCTACTCTTGTATTGACATCAATTAATGGGCATCCGCGTTGCCCATTGATTAGCCATGTTGTCGGGGGAAACGACACCTACGAGATCACGAGGAATCCCTTTTGCTACGGTTGGCGGGGGCGGGGCTGTGGAAAGAGCGGGAGTGAGAGATCAACGCAGGGGGATTATCCAGGTTCGGGACGCAAGTGATGCGTAATACCCTACTCCTGCTGCTTTCTGTTTATCTGATGTTCTTGGACTAGCTACAAAGTGTGCAGGGTCCAAAAAGTCTGAATCCTCTCCCAGTACGCCGCGGACCTCTTTTTATAGACAAAGGGGCTGCCACAGTGGCACACAGGAGGTGGAAAGCTATAAAGTGGTCGAGTCTATCCTCTGGCACCGTAGGACAAACGCATTTAATGCGCTGCCGACATGCCCTTCTTGCTTTATCGGGGATGGCAAGGAAGCTCATCCCAGCTGTCGCCGCCTCGCCTACGCGTTTCCGAACTGACAAGGTGGGTAGTGCCACGTTGGCTGGCTGGCTGCTGAGTTGGTGCGGTGGCAAAGCCTTCACGAAGATCTACATGCCACCACGCAGGTGCTTGCTGAGTTGGCCTAGAGGCCGCACGTCACCACGCAGGTGCTCGCCTAGTTGGTGGGCTGGCAGCTGCATGGGAACGGCGGCGGAATCTTGGCAGATGTGGGCCTGGCTGCGGCCCCGCGGATGTCTTGGGCAAGAGTCTTGCCAGTGCCCCGGCAAGGGTCTTGCCGTGGCATCGTGGTCGTCCCCGACAAAGGGGCTTGTCGGGGGTCTCGTGGGTATCCTTGGCAAGGATCTTGCCGAGAATCTTCGTCTTCTGGTTATTGATCTAGTCTTGTATGCTTCTGGTCTTCACAAAGATCTGCATGCCACCATGAAGGCGCTTCCCGAGCCTTTGTTCCAATGTGGTTTGAGGGCGTCGGAACTCTCAAGCTCAAGGGTGGCAGCCTTGCTGGCGTTGGGCAAGTTTCCCAGGCAAGGCTCTTGCCGGTCTGTGAAGGCCGCCCCGGCAAGGGCCTTGCCGCGGGAGTCCACTTCGCCCTTCTGCTCTTTGTGTTTCCCGCTTGGCGTTGGTCTAGTAGTCTTGTGCCTTTGCTTCCTTTGCCCCGCTAAGCGTGGCCAGGGCCGTGCGGCTGCGACTGCCCGCGCACAAGTAAAGGGGTGCAAAAAGGTACCCCTACTTTTGTACACCGACAGGAGCCCCCGGGCCTAGGCCAGATATAAGTGCGGGGCGTAATTGGGCCAGGCCAAGAACGGTGCTCGGGCGCGCATGCGGCGGAGTTTTTACCGGTGTAACTCCCTCGCTCGCTACGCTTCCCCACGACCCGCGTTGAATGTGCGACGTGGGGGTTATGCGTGGGGCGGTTGCTGCCCTCATGCGTCACATCGTAGTAAAGAGGCGGCTCGCGCCTTCCCCATAAAAAAGAGGAAAACACAGGGGCGCGGCTCATTTACTAAGTGGACTCGAGTCGTGGCCTTAAAGGCGCCCATGCCCCACGATCACGGGGTGGAAAACGGGCGCCTCACTCGTCTCCTCGATTTCGGCTTGCTCACCACGTGTCCCACATACCTCGAAGATGGTAGGCGGTGGACGCGGGGGGGGGGGGGGGGGGGGTCACGGGCCTTAAATGACGAGGCGGGGAACCGGGTCATCGCTGATTGGAGCAGCGGGTCGGTCTTGATTTCCTGTGACCCCGGTGGCCGGATTGGTTAAGTGGAGCGGCCGAGCCCCGGCCCTGCCCCTTTATCAGTAGGGGAGGGGGATGGCAACCCTCAAACTTTCATCATTCATCTCCTTCCACCTTGGCTCCTTCCTTTCTTCTGCGATGGCGAGAGGGCGCGCCGGCACTCCGATGGCGGCGACGAGGGTCTCTGCTTGACAGCGCACCCCTCCTTCCCAAGAGCTCGTGGCGGCGGAGCTGGCAATGAGGGTAAGGGGAGGCGGCGAGGCCGAGGCCAAGGCCGCAATGGCGCTCGGGGAAGAGGAGGACGGGGCGGCGTACCGGCCTCGCCTCCGCCAGCGGCCCCTCCCCCAATGGAGGGCCACGTTGGAGACCAGGCTCGTGAGTTCGTCATCGGCTGCACCGGCCAGTGCGCCGTCGTCTTCGTCTCCCTACTCAGTTCGCTCGGGAGATGGAGCTCGACCCGCCGCAGGCTCTGAGGTTGCGTATGAGGGGCCGCGAGAATGGCAGCATGCGGGTCGACGTCGACTTCCCCGCCCCACACGTCATGTATCTTCGTCGCGGATGGAAGACCCTCGCTTGTGCCCACAGCCTATCAGAGGGGCTCGTTCTCCACTTCAAATTAATGGAGAACGACCCGCTCGCCGTCAAGGTCTTTGGGCACTTGGGAACTCGCCTAATGTGTTGCGTGGAGAGCTCGTCCGATGATGAAGACTCCTCGTGAAGTGGGAGTGACGAGGAGGACAGCGACAGCGACGATGAGGTCGTCAAGTGGGAGGACGCCGACTCTTACTGACTGCACCACCCTCCTCCCTCGGCCACGCGCCCTGCCGAGGGTCTTCCTCATCAAGCTCTCCATCGGCGCATTCCCCGTCGCCTCCTTTTTCCTTCACCTGCCGCACATGGGAGGAAAGGGGCAAGAACGGGGATCACGGGGCACTTATCTTTTTTAGTTTTTAAGCCTGCGGTCACTTGTTAGATTTGAACCTTGTAATCCCCTTGCTCATGTTTACATTCCGTACGAACTGTACCTATTTGGAACATATTAATGAAAAAGGGTGCTTGCCAGGTTCTTTGTGCGTGAGCGAGCCCCATGCCAAGGAATGAATCCTTGTTATTTTTAAGATAAACATCGTCGCCCGGCAACAGGCCTTGCCGTCCCCTCACTTCATTCACGACCATACTCACGCTCTCGGCGGAGGCAGGGGTGAAGTAGGGTTACGTCCTTCGTTTGCTTCCTCGTCACCGCAACTACAACCAAGTTCCGTCCCAGGGAATAGTTATTGGGCACAGGAAAGGGGGAGCACGATGGCCCAGGAATAAACGAGGCTTCATACGCCCCAATTCCATACAGAAATGCATAATAGGGGATAAAGGACTTACTTGAATCTGCAGCCCCCGGCAACCTTGGCTTGCCGTGGTCGGGTGCTTGAATCTGCAGGCCCCATCAATGGCTTGCCAGGGTCGGGGATGTCGATCCGTCTCCCTGCCGTTAAATGGCTTAGCAGGAACGCCAGTGCAGCCTGCGAACCAAAGAAAAGACTAGAAGGGATGGAAAGACACGCACACGACCTCTATGGTAGGGGTTAGTTTCCACCGGGCACTATCAACCCTACCAAAGAGAGACTTAACCTAGCATGCATGCTAAAACTTAGGGCGCCATCGCTTCATTTATTTATGCTTAGGGTCTGCGCCTGGCTCTGCACAAAGGGTTACATGCCTCGTCGGCAAGGCTTGTACCGAAGGAAGTTTGCCGGGAGGCCCGGCAACCGTGCCTCATGGGTAAAACTTACGAAGATGTTCGATGTTCCAGGAGTTACTCATTGGGACACCATCTTCGGTCTCCAGGCGGACTGCGCCAGGCCTGGTGACTCGTATTACCCGATAAGGGCCTTCCCACTTTGGCGTCAACTTGTTGGAATTCTTGGCCGACTGAACGCGCCGAAGAACAAGGTCGCCTTCCTCAAGCTTCGATCTTGAACCTTGCGGCTATGGTAGCGGCGCAAGGCCTGCTGGTAGCATGTAGCTCGCACAGCCGTCCGAAGACGATCTTCCTCAAGGAGCGTCGCGTTATCTTGCCGCAACTGCTCTTGCTGAAGCTCATCATAAGCGAGCACTCGAGGTGACCCGTGTGTGAGCTCCGTGGGGAGAACTTCTTCTGCCCCGTATACCAGGGCAAAGGGTGTCTAGCCGGTGGCTTGATTTGGCGTCATTTTGATTGACCAAAGAACCATCAGAAACTCATCAATCCAGCGCCTTCCACACTTATGCAGCCTGTGAAAAGTCTTTGTCCTCAGGCCTCGCAACACTTCAGCATTTGCCCTCTCCGCCTGACCATTGCTCTGTGGGTGTACCACTGAAGCGAAATGGACCTTGCTACCGAGGTCCTGGATGTATTGCATGAAGGTGCGGCTTGTGTACTGCGTGTCATTGTCGGTGATGACCCTGTTCGGTACACCAAAACGGCAAACTAGGCCCTTGAGGAACTTGAGGCTGACTGCCCTGTCACCTTCCTCACTGCTTCCACTTCGGGCCACTTTGTGAACTTGTCGATTGCGATGTACAAGTACTCAAAGCCCCCGACAGCACGGGGGAAGGGGCCCAGTATGTCGAGCCCCCAGACCGAAAATGGCCAGGAGAGAGGTATTGTTTGAAGGGCTTGAGCTAGTTGATGAAGCTTCTTCGAATGGAACTGACATGCTTCACACTTGGTTACGAGCGCAACTGCATCCTGGAGGGCCGTGGGACAGAAGAAACCTTGCCGGAACGCCTTGCCGGCAAGGGCCATTGACCCTATGTGGGAGCCACACATACCTCCATGTATCTCTGCCAACAACTCTAGTCCATCCTCTTGAGGAATGCACTTCGGCCTGACTCTGTTTGGCCTCCTTCTGTACAGGATATCATCCATAAACTGGTACGTGTTGGACCGATGGGCTACTTTCTCTGCTTCTTCCTGCTCCTCGGGGAGCTCTCCTGTTTGGAGGAAACGGATGGTGGGCTGCGCCCATGCCGGAGCCTAGGGCTCGATGGCAAGGACCAAAGGAACATGTTCGGCCACAGGGGCAGCTACCTCTATGGTCAGGGCCTAGGGCCCCGTCGAAGGAAGTTGCCCCTCGGCAAGCTTGGGGTACCCGGCACCCACCCTGCCGGCGGCTCCTGGGAGCTCAGCGGGAAGGTACTTGCCAGGGCTTGTCTTCCTTCGCTTGTTCTGCCCTGCTGGTGGCTCTACGCATGGTTGTATTAACTGAAGTACAAAGGTACCTGGTTCCACAAGCAACTTGAGGGCAGCGTCTTTCGACAGGTCGTCGGCAATGCTGTTCTCCGCTCGGGAACATGTTCTGCTTGTAAGCCGTCGAAATGTTCTTCCAACTTCCTCACTTCATTCACGTAGGCCTCCATCAACGGGCTCTGGCAATCCTTGTTGACTTTCTTGACGACAAGCTGCGAATCACCTGTGATGATGAGCTTCTTGATTCCGAGGTCTGCCGTGATCCTGAGACCGGCAAGCAACCCCTCATACTCCGCGGTATTGTTCGTTGATTTTTTTTGAGGGAAGTGCATCTGGATTAAGTACTTGAGGTCCTCTCTGGTCGGTGGGACGAGTAGCACGCCAGCACCGGCACCATGGAGTGAGAAAGCTCCGTCAAAGTACATAATCCACTCACTGCTCGTCTACATGCCGGGAAGGGTGGTCTCTTGGATCTCCTTGTCGGGCGTTGAGGTCCACTCTGCTATGAACTCTGCCAAAGCTCGGCTCTTGATTGTTGGAGTACTTTCAAACCTGAGGCCAGAGCTCGACAGCTCCAGTGCCCACTCCACAATCCTCCCTGTCGCATCTGGGTTATGCAAATTCCGTTGCAAAGGGAGGCGGGTGACGACGGTGATCTCGTGTGCTTGGAAATAGTGGCGCATCTTTCTCGAGGCCATGAGAAGGCTGAAAAGTAGCTTCTGCATTCCAGAATATCTTGACCTAGCCCCCTGCAAGAGGGAACTGACAAAATACACTGGGTGCTGCACCATCTTCTTCTTCTGTCCCGCTTTGCCCATCCGCTCCGGCTCTGCCTCGGCGGGTCCGGGACTTGCTGGGGGTTCTGATTTGCAGGCGTCAGGCTCTGCTGGGGAAGACCCCGGCTCGCGATCCGATGGCTCTGCTGCAACTGCTGCTTCTCCCTCAAGTTCCCTCCGCGCCACCAGCACAGCACTGACCACTTGGTCGTTGCCGCTAAGTACATCAGCAACGGCTCCCGTGTTTAGGCGCGACTAGTATTGGCGTGGAGGAGAGGTACCTCTTCAAATCTTGCAGTGCTTCCTCTGTCTCTGGAGTCCATTTTACTGGACCCGCCTTTTTCTAAACTTTGAAAAAGGGGAGGGCGCGCTCAGCAGATTTGGAGATGAACCTACTCAGGGGAGCAACGCAGCCGGCGAGCCTACGGACGGCTTTGACCCGTTTCGGCGCCTCAATCTGCTCGATCGCTTTGATCTTGTCTGGATTTGCTTCAATTCCGCGTTGAGACACAAAGAACCCGAGAAGTTTGCCGGAGGGGACACCGAACACACACTTCTCTGGGTTGAGCTTGAGGTTGATCTTGCGCAGGTTTGCGAATGTTTCTTCTAAATCTTGCACGAGCGTGGCCCTGTCCTTGGTTTTGACCACTATGTCATCCATATAAGCTTCCATATTTCTATGTAGCTGGGGCTCAAAACCAATCAGGTCTGCTCGAATAGGTATCGGGAATGACAGCAGGTCACACCAGGCAGTGGAGTCTACAATCTGGTCGATGCGTGGCAGAGGGAAAGGATCCTTTGGACAGGCTTTATTGATGTTTGTGTAGTCAATACACAGACTCCACTTCCCATTTGCCTTACGCACAACCACCGGATTGGCCAAACATGTGTGGTGGAGTACTCCTCTTACCAGGCCTGCCGCCTCCAACTTCTTGATCTCTTCAATGATGAACTCTTATCGCTCCAAAGCTTCCTTCCCGACCTTCTGCTTGACAGGCCGCGCGTGAGGACAGACAGCAAGATGGTGCTCAATCACCTCCCTAGGAACACCGGGGATGTCAGATGCTTGCCATGCAAATACATCAACATTCGCCCGCGGGAGGCGACGAGCGCGCTTTCCTATTTGCTGTCGAGGGTGGAGCTTATAGTGAAAGCCCCGCCCGTGCCGTCCTCATTGATGGACACCTTCTTTTGGTTTCTGGTGGTGCAGCCTTGGACTTCTTGCTCTTGCCGGTGGAGCTCTCTGGTATGTCCTCAACGGGAGCACGACACTCCGAAGAAGTGCGCTTGCCAGAGTGGGTGCAAGAGGTCTTGCCGGAAGCAGTCTTGCCGGCCTTCCTCCTCCCTGGAGCTTCAGCGGCAGGAGCAAGTGCCGTGGCGGCAGTTGCTGCAACTGCCTCTCGGTAGAGTTGGTCGGCGCAGATGAGTGCGTCTTTCTTGTCAGAGGGGACGGTGATGATGGTCAGTGGCCCCGGCATCTTCAACGTGTTGTAGGCATAGTGGGACGCTGCCATGAACTTGGCCAGCGTTGGGTGACCTAGGATCCCATTGTATCGCGAGGGGATCTCTGCAACATTGAAGACGATCTTCTCCATCCTATAGTTTAGCTCGCCCCCAAACGTAAACGGCAGCGTGATTTTACCTTTAGGTTGGCTCCTTCCCGGGATGACCCCTTGAAACGTACCCATCTCTTCGAGGTCTCCATCAGGAATCTGCAGCTTCTTGATCATAGTGGGCGAGATCAAATTCAGACCGGCCCCACCGTCAACCAGCACTCTGGTCACCTTGAGGCTGCATATTGTTGGTGAAACCAACAACGGAAAACACTCAACCGCTGTTGTGCGGTCAGGGTGATCCTCGGTGTCAAAAACGATGGGCGTGCGGGACCACCTCAGTGGCTTTTGGGAATCGAATGACGGCTCCACCGCAGTGACCTCACGCGCCCACTGCTTCAGCTGGCGGTGTGAGGTGTGCAACAAGGCGCCACCGTCAACGCACATAGCCTATATAGCCTTCTGGAACTCATGCTCGCCGGACTCGTCGTCCTCGTCATGATCATCATCCTCCTCTTTCTTGTTGCAGCCCTGAGCGGGCCTCTCTTGTTGGTTATCTTTGCCGCGGCGACCCCCTTGGCCGCCACTCTTCTTGCGAGATCCCATAGCACCATCCTGACCCTTCTCCTTGTCTCGCCTTTCATATTCAGCCTCCTACTTTTCCGCAAGCAGCTCAACTTGTCGGCAGTTCCGGAGGTCATAGCCCTTGGTGCGGTGGATCTTGCAGTACTGCTTGTCGAAGCCTCCTGGCTTGCCGGCGGCCGACAGGGCCAAGCAGGCGGCACACCCCGCAACCGCCTTGTCGGGGTCGTCGGCCTTGGCCTTTTTGGCGGCGACGAGCTCGCCGGATCCCTCAACGGCAAGCACAGTCTTGCCCTTGCGCTTCCTGTTGCGGCGCTGGCCCTTATTTGTCGGGGCGGCGGTGTCTTCGTCTGTCGAGTCGGTTTCCGCACCGGCATCCTCGCTGGGGTACTTCCTCCCCTCTTCAGCTCTAGCACATCTATCGGCCAGAACATAAACTTCGGCCACATCTTTGACCTTGTTCATCGCCAACTCTTCACGCATCTTGCGGTTGCGCCCATTCTGGTGGAATGCGCTGGTAACGACGGCGGGATGAACATCTGTGATGTTGTACTGCACCTAGCTGAACCTCTGTATGTACTTGCGCAGGTTTTCACCTTCTTTCTCGGGGATGATATGCAAATCGCTTGCCTGGCCATGAGCTTGGTGGCCTCCGGTGAAGGCGCCAACAAACTCATGACACAAATCCGACCAAGAAGAAATGGAATCTGCTGGCAAGTGCATCAACCATGACATGACGTTGGGTTTGACTGCACCTTATCATCGCGAGATCCAGCAGCTTGCATCGCGATGGTGTAGATGCTGAGGAACTCCGACGGGTGGGTCTTGCCGTTGTACCGCCAACATCGGGACTTAACGTGCGTTGGGAGCGCCACTGGAACTGCCGCAGCTCTCAGGTAAAGGCTAGACAACCCACCTCGTAAGGCAGGTCGCCAGGGCCCCCTGGCGCTGGGTGGTCCATAGTAGGCCCCGCACGCCGATCTGACTGATGGCGCGTCTCCCGTCGTCGTTCGATGGTAGTTCGAGCGTCTTCCTGGGCCCGTTCCCAAAGGACTTGACGTTGGTCGCGGCGGGTTCGTGGGTCAGACGATGTTGTGGAAACATTGTCACCGACATCGGGTCGACGGGCCGGTGGCTGTTGTTGCGGCCGCGGGACGGGGGGGAGTGCATCGTGGTCGTAGCGTCTCTGGTCCCCCCACCGCTGGCATGCACCGGCTCGTCAGGACGCCGGTGCGAGGATTCCGTTGGGAGCGGCTCGGCTTTGTTGGCGAAGCTGACAAGGCTTCGGATGGTGGCTCTCCACTCGTCGAGCTTCTCTACAGTAGGGGGGAAGTCGAGGAGCAGCTGCACGCGCGCCAGCGCTTCTGCTGGCGTAGGCGGCGGCGAGATCTGCGTAGACTGTGACGCTCTCCGACTTCTAACCAGGTTAGAAGGGGCTCTGTCGCGGTCTCGCGGTCGCACGCCGCCTGCACCGGCGTCTGAGCGCGCACGCCTGCCTGGTTCGTCATGTGAGTGGCGCAAAGGGCTCTTTCCATGGCGGTGCCCGGGGGCTCCGGCATCACGGTGTTGCTCATCGCGCGCGGCCTGTGAAGGGCGCGGCGCGGGCGCCATCTCGAGTGCCGTAGAGGCTGCTGTGCCGCCTGTGGGTAGCACGGCCCCGCCCCCGGACCCAGCGGTGTGTGGCTCGTCGTCTCGGGTTCGGACGACGCCGCTCGCCTGGCTCCGATCACCAGAATGTCGTGGATGCTCACGGGCCACGTCTCCGGCCCCATCTGTGGGCACCCGGCCGCCTGCTCGCGCTGGCTCGGACGGGCCGGCCTCGGACGAGCCGATCGCTGTGATCAACTTTCTCTTGGGGGCCATGGTGATGATGAAGTCGGTGTGCTAGCTAACGTTCAAACCGGATTTTCACAGCTTGGGCCCCCTACCTGGCGTGCCAAAGATGTCGGGGGAAATGACACCTACGGGATCATGAGGAATCCCTTTTGCTATGGTTGGCGGGCGCGGGGCTGTGGAAAGAGCGGGATTGAGAGATCAACGCAGCAGGATTATCCAGGTTTGGGCTGCAAGTCATGCGTAATACCCGACTCCTGCTGGTTTCTGTTTATCTGGTGTTCTTGGACTAGCTACAAAGTGTGCAGGGTCCAAAAAGTTCGAATCCTCTCCCGGTACACCGCGGGCCTCCTTTTATAGACAAAGGGGCTGCCACAGTGGCACACAGGAGGTCAAAAGCTATACAGTGGTCGAGTCTATCCTCTGGCACCATAGGACAAACACATTTATTGCACTGCCGACATGCCCTTCTTGCTTTATCGGGGACGACAAGGAAGCTTGTCCCAGCTATCGTCGCCTCGCCTGGCTTCGACGCGCGTCCGAACTGACGAGACGGGTAGTGCCATGCTGGCGGGCTAGCTGCTGAGTTGGTGAGGTGGCAGAGCCTTCACGAAGATCTGCATGCCACCACACAGGTGGTTGCTGAGTTGGCCTAGAGGCCGCATGTCGCCACGCAGGTGCTCGCCTAGTTGGTGGGCTGGCAGCTGCATGGGAACGGCAGCGGAGTCTTGGCAGATGTGGGCCTGGCTGCGGCCCCGCGGATGTCTTCGGTAAGAGTCTTGCTGGGGCCCCGGCAAGGGTCTTTCCATGGCATCGTGGTCATCCCCGGCAAAGGGATTGTTGAGGGTCTCGTGGGTATCCCGGCCAGGATCTTGTCGAGGATCTTCGTCTTCTGGTTATTCATCTAGTCTTGTATGCTTCTGGTCTGCACAAAGATCTGCATGCCACCATGAAGGCGCTTCCCGAGCCTTGGTTCCAATGTGGTTTGAGGGCGTCGGAACTCTCAGGCTCAAGGGTGGCGGCCCTGCTGGCGATGAGCAAGTTGCCCTGGCAAGGCGCTTGCCGGGGCTGTGGAGGCCGCCCCGGCAAGGGCCTTGCCGGGGGAGTCCACCTCGCCCTTCTGCTCTTTGTGTTTCTGGCTTGGCGTTGGTCTAGTCGTCTTGTGCCTTTCCTTCCTCTGCCCCGCCAAGCGTGGCCAGGGGTGTGGGGCTGCGACTGCCCGTGCACAAGTAAAGGGGTGCATAAAGGGACCCCTACTTATGTACACCGACACGTGTCCATACAAGACTTCCTTCCTTTTTGACTTCCCTTATTAATCTCTATCACCACATTCTATTCCAACAACATTGCTATATCCATGGCTCATGCTCATGTACTGCGTGATGCTGAAAATGCTGAAGCACATTAGAAATATGATCCAATTGCCTGGTTTGACACCAGGGTGCTCATGATTTATATTCATGCGGTGAAGGCGGAGTAATGCCATGTTAACAAATGAGTGGGGATAACATTTGTTACAGATCTTATATTTTGAAAAAGTAATGATTATGTATCTTATATACACGAATATTATTATGTCAATATTGTTACGCCATCGTTTCTCAATGATTATACCGTAAAGATATTACATGATACAGAAGGAATTAAGCTTGGGGATGCTGATACGTCTCCAATGTATCTATAATTTTTGATTGTTTCATGCTATTATATTATCCATCTAGGATGTTTTATATGCATTTATAAGCTATTTTATATTATAAATCTTGGATGCTTCATAGGCCTTTTTATGCCATTTTATATCATTTTGGAAATAAAGCTATTAACCTAGTGCCTAGTGCCAGTTGCTATTTTCTGCTTGTTTTTGGTTTTCTAGAAAATTAGTACCGAACGGAGTCAAAATGGTACGAAAATTTTTGACAATTTATTTCTGGACGTAAGAGACCCTAGAATCTTTGGGAGGAGACCATATGCAAAGTGAGGAGACGGCAAGGCAACGGGACGGCCCCACGTGGCTTCGTCTGACCTAATTACACTTCTATAAATTCTCAAATTTTGGGAAACCCCCGAAGAGCCACCTAAAACACTCTTTCCGCTGCAGCAAGCTTCTGTGCTTCTGCATCCCATCTATTGGCCTTTTCCGGTATTCTACCGGAAGGTTAATCCATCACAGAGGGCTTCTTCATCATCCTTGTTGTCTTCTGATGATGTGTGAGTAGTTTACTATAGACCTACTTATGTAGGGTGGAACCCTAATGTCCGATCTTTCACGAAAGTGAGGGATTTCCTGAAGAACACAAGATAGGAAAACACAAAAATCAATTAGATACGATCACACATGTGCTAAATCCACATACACAAGAGGAGACACAATGATCCAAGGTCAACGAAAGAGGGTACAAAGGTAGCTAGTTCATCCCAATCCTTGAAGCGAGGAGGTCCTAAATCCTAGGAGGATCTTCCCATGAAATGGTCTTCAATCCACTAGGAGATCTTCTCACATGGAGGCCTTGATCTCAGGATAAGTAGACGAGCAAAGCTCTATCTCTATCTTGAGCTATCACAATGCTAACCCTAAAACATAGGTGGAGGAGGAGTATATATAGTGTAGGGGAGATGGAGTTACATGGGCTTCAACCCAAGTCACACACACAGGCGTGGTCCGGATAGGGACCGTATGACCCAGGCTTTGGGGGTTCGGATGATCCAGCCATCCGTCCGGATCATCCAGATGCGTCGTAGCAGTTGAAGGGGGTCGGGATGTGCGGGTCGGCCTCCGGATGTCCGGGTGGGTCTGGATGATCTGGGTGTTGGTCTGGATGATCCGACTTCATCTAGGGGGCTGCTATAGTATTCGTGTGCAAAGTACGGATCGTCCGACTTGGGGTCCGGATCATCGGGGCTTGGCCCGGATCGTCCGGCTGGGGGTCCGCATGATCCGGGCAAGTCCAATCTTGCTCCATTTCTTCTCCATCTTCGCATTTGCCTTTTTTCGTTGGTCGGACTTGCTCCTTAGGTTCTCCACGCCTAGTTCCTTAGTACCTGAGTATGCCAAGATTCTCCGCTTGAGGTAGTAACCATGTCTCATGTGATTCAGAAGGGAGTTGCAAGAGGAGAGATGTCACATCAGTCTCGAGAGCTCTTGCACGTGCACGTGTCATCGGTCCACTTAGGACTTGGGGAGACGAAGGTAGGTCCATGGGGATGACCTTGTGATGCTCCACATCATCTCCCCCTCGCCCTTGGGAAAGATCGGACCTTGAATCGAACTCTTCATCACCTTGGAAGGGAGATAGGTCCGTGACGTTGAAGATGTCACTCACATTGTACGTGTCGCATGGAATGTTGATCTTGTAGGCCTTGTTGTTGTAGCGTGCTAGCACCTTGAAGGGTCCATCGGTGCGGGGTAGTAGCTTGGACCTGCGCTCATTGGGTAAGTGTTCCTTGAGAAGGTGTAATCACACAAGACCTCCTATGTTGTATATCATGGGGTGCTTGTTGATGTTGATCTTGGTCACGAGTCATTGTACCTGGCGCTCGAGTGTTTGCCTTGTATATTCAGGCACCTTCTCGCGATACCTTGCTCATGCACTCGCGTCCAGGTTGATGTGCTCGATAGAGGTAACGGTAGAATGTCCAGTGGGGACAATGGATTGAATCCATAGACGACCTCGAAGGGGACTTGCCGGTAGTAGACTGTGTTGCTCAATTGTAGGTGTACTCGTTGATGGGTAAGCATTCTTCCCACTCCTTCATGTTCTTCTTGATCAACATGCGAAGGAGAGTCGAGAGTGTCCAGTTGGTGAACTCCATGTGGCCGTCGATTGATGGATGGTATGCCGATGAGAAGAGTAGCTCGATTCCGAGCTTGGTGCATAGGGTGTTCCAAAAGTAGCTTAGGAACTTGACGTCACGGTCCGACACAATATTCTTTCGCACTCCATTAGACCGAAGATTTCCCTAAAAATAGATTTGGAACGTGTGAAGCATCGTCTATCTTATTACATGGAATAAAGTGTGCCATCTTAGAGAAATGCTCCACAATAACAAATATTGTATCCTTTCCATTTTGAGTTCTAGGAAAACCAAGCGCAATGTCCATACTAATATCTTCCCACGGGTGATATGGAATAGGAAGTGGCATATAGAGACCCTGGGATTGACCTTTGGACTTAGCTTTGCGACATGTAGAGCACTAGTTGGTGTAGCGGGAGACAATGCGAAACATCTTTGCCCAAAAGTAGTTCTCCCAGAGCATAGGGAATGTCTTGTTGTGTCCAAAGTGTCCCATAAGTCCTCCAACGTGAGCCTCTTGCAAAAGTAACAAACAAAGGGAAGACTCGGGGATACAAAGCTTGTTAGCTCGCATTAGATTACCATCCTTGATATAATATCGCTCCCAAGTGTTATGCATTAGACATTTTGCATAACGAATGGCAAATGAAATATCATGCGCATACAAGTCTTTGATGTGCTCAAATTCTATGAAATTCAATTCAAGTTGATTTACAAGCATGCACTTGCAGGAAAGGGCGTCTGCCACAACATTTTCCTTACCTTTGATGTACTTGATCACATAAGGAAAAGACTCAATGAACTCACTCCATATGGCATGTCGCTTATTCAATTTGGTTTGACCTTTAAGATATTTAAGCATTTCATGATCTGTATGAAGAACAAATTCGTGAGGGCGAAGATAATGCTCCCAAACATGGAATACTCTCACCAAAGCATACAACTCTTTGTCATATATAGGATAGTTCAGTTGTGCGCTGGAAAGCTTTTCGCTAAACTAAGCAATGTGTCGGTTCTCTTGAATCAACACGCCACCTATGCCACTACCACTAGCTTCGCAATGCACATCAAAAGGTTTATCAAAATTAGGTAAGGCAAGTAATGGAGCATGTGTAAGCAAGTTATTAAGTTCCTCAAATGGGGTAGCTTGACAGGATCCCCATATGAAGTTTGCACTTTTCTTGCTCAAAGCATGTAATGCTGAACTGATAGTGCTAAAATCCTTAACAAATGAATGATAGAAACTGGCTAGACCAAGGACGGTACACACTTGTTGAAAAGCAAAGTTTTATTTGCGTCAATTTTAGACTGATCAATATGAACACCCTTAGAAGACACAACAAATATGAAGAAAAAAAGCTTATCAACACCAAAGGTGCATTTCTCCATACTTTCATAAAGGCGCTAACTCTTAGCGGCTAACTGTTACTCAATGTTTCAAGAGAAGGAATGCTGAAATCTTCATTATCACCAGTGTGATTGATGTAGTGATCCAGGAAGAAGTCGTTGATAAATCTCCAAACCATCAGCAATTCACCAGCCGGGAGCGGTTCAGGGGTCCTCGGTTTTAAGATGAGCTGCAGTATTTTTAAGATCAGAATGTGCCATATGAGTGGAGTAGAAGATATTAATTAAGATAGACTTACTGTTACTAATTTGTGAGGATCTTCACAACTATCAGCAGATTTGCAGATGGAGATCATGTATCTGCAAACATAGTGTCCACAAAGGTTGGTCCCTGCTTCTTGCTGAGGACACTTAATTTTTTCGTACATAATTAGTCATGTATTTGTCCTGTTAGGAACAACCTAACCTGTGTTAGATGTATTATTTTTTCTTTGGACAAAATAGAAAGAGTTCTATTTAGAAGCTTGAACATTTGACTAGCGTAAGAAAAGGTATTTGCAGACTGTTGGATAAATTTTCCAAAAATAACAGATTTCCGTGTGTTACCGGAGAAACGATCTCATGCTGCAGAGGTAGTTCCCTCTTGAACAGGTTCCCTGGTTTAGTTTGCCACAATGCGAGCACACTGCAAATGATGATGAATTCTGACAACATCAATTATTGAACCAGATATGAATGCAAATTAATTTCAACATCATAGAATGCAATACCTATCCATGAATTGCTAAAGATGCGTCAGATCCTGAGTGTTTGTTGACTCTCTGAGTGAATCGATGTAGTAAACTGTATTCTTGTTTGGAACAATGAATACCAATATCCAGTGTTTGCTACATATTAAGAAAGCCATGAACTTACAAATTATGTCGAAATTAGAAAGACAATCAGTGTATGCGTGGTTGTTTACTTGACTTACCCTTCATGATTTGGACATAAAAATGATTCTGCATGGGACGTGTTTTCGAAGAGAAGGATGGCCGTGTTAACGGCCCAGTCCCGTAGGTCCTTACCATGTATTGTGGTGCCATTTTCTAACTCAAGATCTATGAAATACACACTCTCCCTTTTTCTTCTCTGCGCGTTCAATCCCCTGAGAGGAATAAAATGCAGTTAGCCGTTTATCATTAATAGCATTGTCTAGAGACGTTAATCAGAGTTTGGTAAGTACTTACAAAATCAGGCATCTAACAAGAGTGGCATCGAGCTCGTTGAAGTTGAAGAAGAGATGTAAGTCCTCGAAACTCACATCTATGGAACCAGCATCGTGTTGGAAATGATCTCTATTGTAGTGGACTAGCAAACCATGATGACCTGCTGACATTTGATCCATGCAATATACATGTAACTCGCGGCAACTGGAGCTGCACTCATCAAAGTATTCGCGAAAAAGAAATGGCTTGCCATGGACCTAATTGCGTGCTTCAAGTATGTCTGCTTTACTTTTACCAAGCAACAAAGATACTTCTTCATCATCCATGCCGTCCAAAATAATATTACTCCCCGATTCAAACAACCTGCTGTTAATTTGAACCCGCGCGTATCCTGCTCTGCCGACTCGAGTCTCCGGATCGTCTCCTCATCGCCAGCGACCTCCAACTGCTGGTCTCCGCCGCCGTCAACGGGAATCTTCACCGCCGTTATCGCCGTAGGAAGCTCATCGCCAATTTAGGGTATGGGTTCGATCCTTTGTGCTTTCTCACTCCGATTCTTAGCACAAAGACAATGCCGTGGTTCTTGCTACATTTGAGATACTTCTATCCAGCAAAAACTTCCTTTAGATTAGTTTTGATTCGAAAATTTAGGGTTAGGTTTCTGCCGAACTCATCTCAGATCGATTGAGTTGTAGAAATTGTCTCACCGATTTGGCCCAGGCCATTGCACCTGTAACTTTTGGTCTGACCAAAACATGCAAATCGGTGTGACCGAGTTCAACTCTTAGTGAAACCCTAGCAATCTTGGAGTCACCAAACTGTGTCTCGGTCTGACCGATTCCACTATTTTAGACACTAATGTTGCTTCGATGTCACCGAGTTTAACAAATCGGTAGCTCCGAAATGCTTTCTGTAGAAAACTAAAACTAAGTTTTCGACTCATTTGTTCTGCAAAATCTCTGCACTTTGTGATGCCTATCCACTCTATCTCAACTACATCTATTCACATGGTCAGCCTTCAGTTTGCAGTGTCAGCAATGTCAGATCAAAGTGACAGCCAAAACAAGTCTGAGGAGCAAGTTAACTTGAGTGAGGGCACTAGTCCCTCTGGCAGCTATGATGAGGGTAGCAGAAGAACCCCAAGCAACTTGCCCAAGGTAGCAGCAAGGACAAGGAAGAAGTGAAACTCAGATTCAGAGGATGAAGACTATGTTGCTGTTGAGGAGGAAGTCAGCTCCAAGAACAAAGTTGTCAAGAAATAATTTGGCACAGCAGCTTCAACCAAGCCTGGTCTGAACAAGAAGGCTCCTGCCAAGAGAGTGCCCATGTCTAAAGCCAGAACCTCAACACAGGAAACCATTGAGTTCACTCTTGAACCAAGGGAGGCTGGTGAGGGAAAGAAGAGAAAGGAAAGGGTTAAGAAGACCATGGCCAGAGTAATTGAAGATCCTCTATGATAAGAGACCCAGCTGAGGATGAGGAAGAAGATGAAGAAGAGGATGTTGTACCAGCACCTAAATCGCAGAAGCTGATGGGGGATGCCATCAAGTCTGTGGCTGCTCCATCAAAGCCCATGACTGCCCCCAAAGCTACTACTCAGGCCTCCAAGACTGCACCAAAGAGAAGCACCAAAAACATACCTGCTGCAGAAAAGAATAAGGCCCCAGTGCCTGAAATAGAAGAAGAAGAGGAAGCCCAAGTGCTTACGAAATTGAAGCCAAGGATCCCAGAACATGGAGATAAGGAAGGATGCAGGTCTCAGACTGTGGAGATAGTCAGATCCCTATGCTGCAAGAAGGAGAACTACTGTAGACTATAGGTTCCACACTAAAGAACAGCAGGACTTCTATGAGACTGTGCTCCTGGATAAGAAGCCCATTGTAGCGACCAGACCTCAAACAGTCTAGTCTCTGTGCATCAGTGTCATCCCTGGATCGGTAATGCTGACACGCACAGTACTTTGAAGGATTTATAAGAGAGTAGCAATCACACACTTATTACATCGAATAGTTCAAGAGAACTCAATACAATAAATATGGCTTAAGGCCATCTAAAATACGATAACAGCGGAAGGCTTGGAAGATAAAATGAGTCCATCAACTCCAACGGCATCACTGAGTATAAGACCACGACCTAAGGCTCCTTACTCGTCGTCTGAAAAGTCTGCAACATGATACGTTGCAGCCCGAAAACGGGTCAGCACATGGAATATGCTGGCAAAGTAACACATAGAGAGTAATGAACAGAATAATGCTATCACTACATGCATATTTGGCTGGTGGAAAGCTCTATGGTTACAGTTTTGCAAAAAGACAATTTTTCCCTACCACAAAGGAATAAAGTTTTATTTAACTATCATGGTGGTTGTTAAACATTGAGAAGGTACCTCCAACTCAATCCCAATTAAGAACGTGATTAACCCAATCAAATCAAATTAGTTTGTACACTCTGCAGAGGTTTGTGCACTTTCCCCACAAGACTCGATCGCCTCCGCTTGATTTCTCGCACTACATGATGTTTGAGAAACGGATGACCGAGACACAGTCTTTCAGAAACACTACTCTTTACTCCGGGTGGACAGTTACACCTACTTTCCCCTACATCTGCTAGCCCACCTCTTCAAGAGGTCATGTAACCTACTCAACTATGCTAGAGCCCATAATAGCTTGTGGCTGCACACGAAAGTTTCTAGCATGAATAATCTCATGATCCCTTTGAGTCTGGGTGGCGGTCCATAGGATGATCACACGGGTACTCCGGGATATCCAAAAATACAGGCAACACTTGGTTCTCCAGGTGCCTCAATCCACCCAGATGTAAATTAAAGTAGCCACCTTAAGTTGAACCATAAATTAATAATCTCACGTTTGTCATGAAGAATTCACTCAAACCCAATCCACGTCTACGAGCATAGCATAGCAATATAAGCAAACGTAGAAGTAATTCCCAAAGGTTTCATAGTAAACAGGACAATAGGTACTACCTCATCTATTTCCCAAAACCCACATATTAATCAGATCCTAATCATGCAACTGTTTGAGGATTGATCTAATGCAATAAAACTGGGTGATGAAAAGTATGATCAAAGTGTTACTTGCCTTGCTAATGATCCGTGAAACCTAGAGACTCGTAGTAGCACGCTTTGCACTCCGGGTACTCTATCGCAAACAAACAATACATACATAAGCAATCAAGCAAGGGTGCACGAAATAAAACTCAAAATGAGAGATCTAACCAGAAAGTTCAACTTAAGAACTCCGGTTTGCAAAAAGAATCAATTCAAACGAAGCAACGAAGGTCAAACGGCGAAAGAAACAAGCTTCATTTACTAATCTGAATCTAAGTCAAATTTTACAGTATCAAAAACTTGTTTGAGTTGGTTAACCGGAAAGAGAATTTCGAGACGAAACTCTAGGCGCTTGAATCGCCTGATTCCGATAAACGAGCGAAAAGTTATACTAAAACGAAAAACAGATCGGAAATCGCGATCAGGAATAATCGCGGAAAATCCGAGAAAAAGAAAAACTGACGAACAGGCTAACGATCGAACGTTCGCTGTCTGTAAAAAATGAAAACCGTTCGTTAAAACGAATGAACGAACGGGCGTTCGCTATTTAACTAAACCAGAAAAATAAATAAACCGATCTAATATATAAAAATCGCAGCTCGGTTTCGAAATAAAACCGAACGGTTTTTCAAGAAAAACCAGCGGCTACCTCGGTTCGCATGACAGCGGCGGCGGCGAGAGGCTCCGGTGGGTGGCGGCGTCGGCGAGAGGCGGGGGGGGGCTCCTGCGGGCGGCGGCGGACGGCGGCGGGGCTCCGGCGGGTGGCGGGTCGGGCGGCGGGGCGACGCGGGCGGTGGCGGCGCGGGGTTTCGGGGCGGCGGCGACTTGGGCTGAGGCGGGGCTCGGGCCGCGGCTTTAAAGGCCGGCCGGGCTGAGGTGTCCGGGTCGGACACGTCCCGTAAGGCGGTTGACTTTTTCTTTTAAAAAAAATTAATTCGGACGTGCAGAAAAAGTAAGAAAAGAAATACTAAACAGACTACAAATATCCCGAAATAAATTTTCCCCGTCCTCTAAAAATAAGCCGGACAAGATGAACATTTATTTGGGCCTAAAATGAAATTTAAAAAAACGCGTATTTTTCCTAATTCGAATAAAATCAAATATTTGTTTTTAATATTTTTCCTCCAATATTTCATTATTTGTGGAGAAGTCATTTTATCCAATCTCATATATTTTGATATGAAATATTTTTAGAGAGAAAAATAATTAAAACAAATGATCCTATTGTCAAAATTTGAGAAAACCCAAATATGAAAATAACGAAATCCCCAACTCTCTCCGTGGGTCCTTGAGTTGCGTGAAATTTCTAGGATCGCAAATTAAAATGCAATAAAATATGATATGCATGATGATCTAATGTATAACATTCCAAATTGAAAATTTGGGATGTTACACCCATAGTCAGTGATATGAAATGGGTTGATTGGGAATACATTGATGAAAATTAAGATCACTTTCCTGGAGTTCATGAGAGCTTCAGAATGAATGGAGTTGATGGCTTTGTGGTCAGAAATTTACCAAGTGGAATGATGAGCTTATCATGCAGTTTTATTCAACAGCTCACTTCTACCCAGATGGAAGAATTGCCTGGATGACTGAAGGTACTATGTACCAGTCAACTATTACTGAGTGGGCCAAGCTTATCAGTGCCCCTGAAGAGCATGACGATGATACAGATGTGTATGCAAAGCCTAGGAAAGGACACAACTCCATGGCACATATGTACAAAGAGATTCCAGATGCAGCCTTGGAACGTCACAAGTTTGGTTTTGTCTATTATGTTCTGTCAAGACTGTCAACAATCAATACTATTCTGAGGCACACATTGTTGCCCTGGTCTGGTGATGACAAGATGATAAGAGGACATTCCATCAATTTGCTGCACATGTTTGATGTGCCAGAAAAGTTCAAGGTGATGACACTAATTGTAGAGACAATCAAGAGGACTGCTGCTGATCAGAAGAGGTCATGTGGGTATACTCAACACATTCAGATGCTCGTCAACTCCTAGATGGGCAAATGCATATACCTATTGGAAAAAGAGCACCTTCCCTTGAGGCCTGATTTTGAGGACAACACAGTTGTCATGGATGCTACACATCCTACTTCAGTAGAGGCTTAGGAGAAGAGAGCAAAGGCAAAAGAAGAGAAGGCAACCAAGATGCCAAGTGCTGAAGAGGCTTCACATGTTTTTCTCAAGTGAAAACAAGACCAACTTGGCTATGTTATTTAGGCTACTTTGAGGATTGAGAAAGGATTGGCCACCCTGACTCAGAATAAGAGAGTCTTGAGATAATCTTTGAGACCAAACTTCATGACTTGGATGTCAAGGTGACAGAGATTCAGACTTCTGTGGAGAAGATCCACGAAGAGCTTGAGGACAAGAGTGACAAGGTCACCACTGATGCCTATCAAAGGGTGCCCAGAAGACAGAGGTCTACAGCCGTGCTAGTGACAGACACTAGAGCCACCACTTCAGCTCCTACAGCCACAACTTCAATTGCCCCTCCGGTTGCAACTCCACCAGCTCCTTCAACCTCATCAGATGCATTTGTTGCAGGACTCCTCTCCACGCCACCTCCCTGTGACGCCCCCGATTCAATCGTACACTAATCATACACGCAAACGTGTACGATCAAGATCAGGGACTCACGGGAAGATATCACAACACAACTCTAAATATAAAATAAGTCATACAAGCATCATAATATAAGCTAGGGGCCTCGAGGTCTCGAATACAAGTGCTCGGTCATAGACGAGTCATGGGAAGCAACATATCTTAGTACAGACATAAGTTAAACAAGTGTGCCTTAAGAAGGCTAGCACAAACTAGGATACAGATCGAAAGAGGTGCAGGCCTCCTGCCTGGGATCCTCCTAAACTACTCCTGGTCGTCGTCAGCGGCCTGCACGTAGTAGTAGGCAACTCCGGTGTAGTAGGAGTCGTCTTCGACGGTGGCGTCTGGCTCCGGGGCTCCAACATCTAGTTGCGACAACCGAGAGGAAATGAAAGGGCGAAAAGAGGGAGAAAAGCAACCGTGAGTACTCATCCAAAGTACTCGCAAGCAAGGATCTACACTACATATGCATGGGTATGTGTGTAAAGGGGCAATATCTGTGGACTGAACTGCAGAATGCCAGAATAAGAGGGGATAGCTAGTTCTGTCGAAGACTATGCTTCTGGCAGCCTCCATCTTGCAGCATGTAGAAGAGAGTAGATGGTAAGTTCACCAACTAGCTGTTGGGTAACGTAGTAATTTCAAAAAAATTCCTACGCACACGCAAGATCATGGTGATGCATAGCAACGAGAGGGGAGAGTGTTGTCCACGTACCCTCGTAGACCGACAGCGGAAGCGTTATCACAACGCGGTTGATGTAGTCGTACGTCTTCACGATCCGACCGATCAAGTACCAAACGCACGGCACCTCCGAGTTCTACACACGTTCAGCTCGATGACGTCCCTCGAACTCCGATCCAGCCGAGTTACGTCAGCACGACGGCGTGGTGACGATGATGATGTTCCACCGACGCCGGGCTTCGCCTAAGCTCCGCAACGATATTATCGAGGTGTAATATGGTGGAGGGGGGCACCGCACACGGCTAAAATATTGTATATCAAGTGTGTCCATGGGGTGCCCCCCTGCCCCCGTATATAAAGGAGCAATGGGGAGGCCGCCGGCCTAGGGAGGAGAGGCGCGCCAGAAGGGGGAGTCGTACTCCCACCGGGAGTAGGACTCCTCCTTTCCTTGTTGGAATTGGAGAAGGGAAGGGAGAAGGAGAAATAAGGAAGGGGGTGCCCCCCTTCCCTAGTCCAATTCGGACCAGATCATGGGGAGGGGCGCGGCCACCTTTTGAGGCCTTTCTCTCCTTTCCCGTATGGCCCATTAAGGCCCAATACGAATTCCCGTAACTCTCCGGTACTCCGAAAAATACCCGAATCACTCGTAACCTTTCCGAAGTCCGAATATAGTCGTCCAATATATCGATTTTTACATCTCGGCCATTTCGAGACTCCTCGTCATGTCCCCGATCTCATCCGGGACTCCGAACTCCTTCGGTACATCAAAACTCAATAAAACTGTCATCGTAACGTTAAGCGTGCGGACCCTACGGGTTCGAGAACTATGTAGACATGACCGAGACACCTCTCCGGTCAATAACCAATAGCGGGACCTGGATGCCCATATTGGCTCCCACATATTCTACGAAGATCTTTATCGGTTAGACCGCATAACAACATATGTTGTTCCCTTTGTCATCGGTATGTTACTTGCCCGAGATTCGATCGTCGGTATCTCGATACCTAGTTCAATCTCGTTACCGGCAAGTCTCTTTACTCGTTTCGTAATACATCATCCCGCAACTAACTCATTAGTCACAATGCTTGCAAGGCTTATAATGATGTGCATTACCGAGTGGGCCCAGAGATACCTCTCCGACAATCGGAGTGACAAATCCTAATCTCGAAATACGCCAACCCAACAAGTACCTTTGGAGACACCTGTAGAGCACATTTATAATCACCCATTTACGTTGTGACGTTTGGTAGCACACAAAGTGTTCCTCCGGTAAACGGGAGTTGCATAATCTCATAGTCATAGGAACATGTATAAGTCGTGAAGAAAGCAATAGCAACATACTAAACGATCGGGTGCTAAGCTAACGGAATGGGTCAAGTCAATCACGTCATTCTCCTAATGAGGTGATCCCATTAATCAAATGACAACTCATGTCTATGGATAGGAAACATAACCATCTTTGATTAACGAGCTAGTCAAGTAGAGGCATACTAGTGACACTCTGTTTGTCTATGTATTCACACATGTATTATGTTTCCGGTTAATACAATTCTAGCATGAATAATAAACATTTATCATGATATAAGGAAATAAATAATACTTTATTATTGCCTCTAGGGCATATTTCCTTCAGTCTCCCACTTGCACTAGAGTCAATAATCTAGTTCACATCGCCATGTGATTTAACATTAATAATTCACATCACCATGTGATTAACACCCATAGTTCACATCTCTATGTGACCAACACTCAAAGGGTTTACTAGAGTCAATAATCTAGTTCACATCGCTATGTGATTAACACCCAAAGAGTACTAAGGTGTGATCATGTTTTGATTGTGAGATAATTTTAGTCAACGGGTCTGTCACATTCAGATCCGTAAGTATTTTGCAAATTTCTATGTTTACAATGCTCTGCACGGAGCTACTCTTAGCTAATTGCTCCCACTTTCAATATGTATCTAGACCGAGACTTAGAGTCATCTAGATTAGTGTCAAAACTTGCATTGACGTAACCCTTTACGACGAACCTTTTGTCACTTCCATAATCGAGAAACATATCCTTATTCCATTAAGGATAATTTTGACCGTTGTCCAGTGATCTACTCCTAGATCACTATTGTACTCCCTTGCCAAAATCAGTGTAGGGTATACAATAGATCTGGTACACAGCATGGCATACTTTATAGAACCTATGGCCAAGGCATAGGGAATGACTTTCATTCCCTTTCTATCTTCTGCCATGGTCGGGCTTTGAGTCTTACTCAATTTCACACCTTGTAACACAGGCAAGAACTCTTTCTTTGACTGTTCTATTTTGAACTACATCAAAATCTTGTTAAGGTATGTACTCATTGAAAAACTTATCAAGCGTCTTCATCTATCTCTATAGATCTTGATGCTCAATATGTAAGCAGCTTCACCGAGGTCTTTCTTTGAAAAACTCCTTTCAAACACTCCTTTATGTTTTGCAGAATAATTCTACATTATTTCCGATCAACAATATGTCATTCACATATACTTATCAGAAATGCTGTAGTGCTCCCACTCACTTTCTTGTAAATACAGGCTTCACCGCAAGTCTGTATAAAACTATATCCTTTGATCAACTTATAAAAGCGTATATTCCTACTCCGAGATGCTTGCACCAGTCCATAGATGGATCGCTGGAGCTTGCATATTTTGTTAGCACCTTTAGGATTGACAAAACCTTCTGGTTGCATCATATACAACTCTTCTTTAATAAATCCATTAAGGAATGCAGTTTTGTTTATCCATTTGCCATATTTCATAAAATGCGGCAATTTCTAACATGATTCAGACAGATTTAAGCATAGATACGAGTGAGAAACTCTCATCGTAGTCAACAACTTGAACTTGTCGAAAACCTTTTTGCGACAATTCTAGCTTTGTAGATAGTAACACTACTATCACTGTCTGTCTTCCTCTTGAAGATCCATTTAATCTCAATGGCTCGCCGATCATTGGGCAAGTCAATCAAAGTCCATACTTTGTTCTCATATATGGATCTCATCCCAGATTTCATGGCCTCAAGCCATTTTGCGGAATCTGGGCTCATCATCGCTTCCTCATAGTTCGTAGGTTCGTCGTGGTCTACTAACATAACCTCCAGAACAGGATTACCGTACCACTCTGGTGCGGATCTTATCTGGTTGCCTACGAGGTTCAGTAATAACTTGATCTGAAGTTTCATGATCATTATCATTAACTTCCTCACTAATTGGTGTAGGTGTCGCAGAAACTGGTTTATGTGATGATCTACTTTCCAATAAGGAAGCAGGTACAGTTACCTCATCAAGTTCTACTTTCCTCCCACTCACTTCTTTCGAGAGAAACTCCTTCTCTAGAAAGGATCCATTCTTAGCAACGAATGTCTTGCCTTCGGATCTGTGATAGAAGGTGTACCCAACTGTCTCCTTTGGGTATCCTATCAAGACACATTTCTCCGATTTGGGTTTGAGCTTATTAGGATGAAACCTTTTCACATAAGCATCGCAACCCCAAACTTTAAGAAATGACATCTTTGGTTTCTTGCCAGACCATAGTTCATAAGATGTCGTCTCAATGGATTTAGATGGTACCCTATTTAACGTGAATGCAGCTGTCTCTAATGCATAACCCCAAAAACGATAGTGGTAGATCGGTAAGAGACATCATATATCGCACCATATCTAATAAAGTACGGTTACGATGTTCGGACACACCATTACACTGTGGTGTTCCAGGTGGTGTGAGTAGTGAAACTATTTCACATTGTTTTAACTGAAGGCCAAACTCGTAACTCAAATATTTTACCTCTGCGATCATATCGGAGAAACTTTTATTTTCTTGTTACGATGATTCTCCACTTCACTCTGAAATTCTTTGAACTTTTCAAATGTTTCAGACTTGTGTGTCATCAAGTAGATATACCCATATCTTCTCAAATCATCTGTGAAGGTCAGAAAATAATGATACCTGCTACGAGCCTCAATATTCATCGGGCCACATACATCTGTATGTATGATTTCCAACAAATCTGTTGCTCTCTCCATAGTTCCGGAGAACGGCGTTTTAGTCATCTTGCCCATGAGGTTCGGATCGCAAGCATCAAGTGATTCATAATCAAGTGATTCCAAAATCCCATCAGTATGGAGTTTCTTCATGCGCTTTACACCAATATGACCTAAACGGCAGTGCCACAAATAAGTTGCACTATCATTATTGACTTTGCATCTTTTGGCTTCAATATTATGAATATGTGTATCACTACGATTGAGATCCAACAAACCATTTTCGTTGGTGTGTATGACCATAGAAGGTTTTTATTCATGTAAACAGAACAACAATTGTTCTCTAACTTAAATGAATAACCGTATTGCAATAAACATGATCAAATCATATTCATGCTCAACGCAAACACCAAATAACACTTATTTAGTTTCAACACTAATCCCGAAAGTACAGGGAGTGTGCGATGAAGATCATATCAATCTTGGAACTACTTCCAACACACATCGTCACCTCGCCTTTTTACTAGTCTCTGTTTATTCTGCAACTCCCGTTTCGAGTTACTTCTCTTAGCAACTGAACCAGTATCAAATACCGAGGGGTTGCTATAAACACTAGTAAAGTACACATCAATAACATGTATATCCAATATACCTTTGTTCACTTTGCCATCCTTCTTATCCACCAAATAGTTGGGGTAGTTCCGCTTCCAGTGACCAGTCCCTTTGCAGTAGAAGCACTTAGTCTCAGGCTTAGGAGCAGACTTAGGCTTCTTCACTTGAGCAACAACTTGCTTGCCATTCTTCTTGAAGTTTCCCTTCTTCCCTTTGCCCTTTTCTTGAAACTAGTGGTCTCGTCAACCATCAACACTTGATGTTTTTCTTGATTTCTAGCTTCGCCGATTTCAGCATCACGAAGAGCTCGGGAATTACTTTCGTCATCCCTTGCATACTGTAGTTCATCACGAAGTTCTACTAACTTGGTGATGGTGACTAGAGAATTCTGTCAATCACTATTTTATCTGGAAGATTAACTCCCACTTGATTCAAGTGATTGTAGTACCCAGACAATCTGAGCACATGCTCACTAGTTGAGCGATTCTCCTCCATCTTTTAGCTATAGAACTTGTTGGAGACTTCATATCTCTCAACTCGGGTATTTGCTTGAAATATTAACTTCAACTCCTGGAACATCTCATATGGTCCATGACGTTCAAAACGTCTTTGAAGTCCCGATTCTAAGCCGGTAAGCATGGTGCACTAAACTATCAAGTAGTCATCATATTGAGCTAGCCAAACGTTCATAACGTCTGCATCTGCTCCTGCAATCGGTCTGTCACCTAGCGTGCATTAAGGACATAATTCTTCTGTGCGGCAATGAGGATAATCCTCAGATCACGGATCCAATCCGCATCTTTGCTACTAACATCTTTCAACATAATTTTCTCTAGGAACATATCAAAAATAAATACAGGGAAGCAACAACGCGAGCTATTGATCTACAACATAATTTGCAAAAATACTATCAGGACTAAGTTCATGATAAATTTAAGTTCAGTTACTCATATTACTTAAGAACTCCCACTTAGATAGATATCCCTCTAATCATCTAAGTGATTACGTGATCCAAATCAACTAAACCATGTCCGATTAACACGTGAGATGGAGTAGTTTCAATGGTGAACATCACTATGTTGATCATATCTACTATATGATTCACGCTCGACTTTTCGGTCTCTGTGTTCCGAGGCCATATCTGTATATGCTAGGCTCGTCAAGTTTAACCTGAGTATTCCGCGTGTGCAACTGTTTTGCACCCGTTGTATTTGAACGTAGAGCCTATCACACCCGATCATCACATGGTGTCTCAGCACGAAGAACATTCGCAATGGTGCATACTCAGGGAGAACACTTTTATCTTGAAATTTTAGTGAGAGATCATCTTATAATGTTACCGTCAATCAAAGCAAGATAAGATGCATAAAGGATTAACATCACATGCAATCAATATAAGTGATATGATATGGCCATCATCATCTTGTGCTTGTGATCTCCATCTCCGAAGCACCGTGCTCGTGATCTCCATCTCCGAAGCACTGTCATGATCACCATCGTCACCGGTGCGACACCTTGATCTCCATCGTAGTATCGTTGTCGTCTCACCAACTTATTGCTTTTACGACTATCGCTACCGCTTAGTGATAAAGTAAAACTATTACATGGCGATTGCATTTCATACAATAAAGCTTCAACCATATGGCTCCTGCCAGTTGCCTATAACTCAATTACAAAACATGATCATCTCATACAACAAATTATATCACATCATGTCTTGACCATATCACATCACAACATGCCCTGCAAGAACAAGTTAGACGTCCTCTACTTTGTTGTTGCAAGTTTTACGTGGCTGCTACGGGCTTAGCAAGAACCGTTCTTACCTACGCATCAAAACCACAACGATAGTTTGTCAAGTTGGTGCTGTTTTAACCTTCGCAAGGACCGGGCGTAGCCACACTCGGTTCAACTAAAGTGAGAGAGACAGACACCTGCCGGTCACCTTTAAGCAACGAGTGCTTGCAACGGTGAAACCAGTCTCGCGTAAGCGTACGCGTAATGTCGGTCCGGGCCGCTTCATCTCACAATACCGCTGAACCAAAGTATGACATGCTGGTAAGCAGTATGACTTATATCGCCCACAACTCACTTGTGCTCTACTCGTGCATAGCATCAACGCATAAACCAGGCTCGGATGCCACTGTTGGGTAACGTAGTAATTTCAAAAAATTTCCTACGCACACACAAGATCATGGTGATGCATAGCAACGAGGGGGGAGAGTGTTGTCCACGTACCCTCGTAGACCGACAGCGGAAGCGTTATCACAACGCGGTTGATGTAGTCGTACGTCTTCACGATCCGACCGATCAAGTACCGAACGCACGGCACCTCCGAGTTCAACACACGTTCAGCTCGATGACGTCCCTCGAACTCCGATCCAGCCGAGTGTTGAGGGAGAGTTTCGTCAGCACGACGGCGTGGTGACGATGATGATGTTCCACCGACGCAGGGCTTCTCCTAAGCTCCGCAACGATATTATCGAGGTGTAATATGGTGGAGGGGGGCACCGCACACGGCTAAAATATCGTATATCAAGTGTGTGCATGGGGTGCCCCCCTGCCCCCATATATAAAGGAGCAAGGGGGAGGCCGCCGGCCTAGGGAGGAGAGGCGCGCCAGAAGGGGGAGTCGTACTCCCACCGGGAAAAGGACTCCTCCTTTCCTTGTTGGAATAGGAGAAGGGAAGGGAGAAGGAGAAAGAAGGAAGGGGGCGCCCCCCTTCCCTAGTCCAATTCGGACCAGATCATGGGGAGGGGCGCGGCCACCTTTTGAGGCCTTTCTCTCCTTTCCCGTATGGCCCATTAAGGCCCAATACGAATTCCCGTAACTCTCCGGTACTCCGAAAAATACCCGAATCACTCGGAACCTTTACGGAGTCCGAATATAGTCGTTCAATATATTGATTTTTACGTCTCGGCCATTTCGAGACTCCTCGTCATGTCCCCGATCTCATCCGGGACTCCGAACTCCTTCGGTACATCAAAACTCAATAAAACAGTCATCGTAACGTTAAGCGTGCGGACCCTACGGGTTCGAGAACTATGTAGACATGACCGAGACACCTCTCCGGTCAATAACCAATAGCGGGACCTGGATGCCCATATTGGCTCCCACATATTCTACGAATATCTTGATTGGTCAGACCGCATAACAACATACGTTGTTCCCTTTGTCATCGGTATGTTACTTGCCCGAGATTCGATCGTCGGTATCTCGATACCTAGTTCAATCTCGTTACTGGCAAGTCTCTTTACTCGTTTCGTAATACATCATCCCGCAACTAACTCATTAGTCACAATGCTTGCAAGGCTTATAGTGATGTGCATTACCGAGTGGGCCCAGAGATTCCTCTCCGACAATCGGAGTGACAAATCCTAATCTCGAAATACGCCAACCCAACAAGTACCTTTGGAGACACCTGTAGAGCACCTTTATAATCACCCATTTACGTTGTGACGTTTGGTAGCACACAAAGTGTTCCTCCGGTAAACGGGAGTTGCATAATCTCATAGTCATAGGAACATGTATAAGTCATGAAGAAAGCAATAGCAACATACTAAACGATCGGGTGCTAAGCTAACGGAATGGGTCAAGTCAATCACGTCATTCTCCTAATGAGGTGATCCCATTAATCAAATGACAACTCATGTCTATGGCTAGGAAACATAACCATCTTTGATTAACGAGCTAGTCAAGTAGAGGCATACTAGTGACACTCTGTTTGTCTATGTATTCACACATGTATTATGTTTCCGGTTAATACAATTCTAGCATGAATAATAAACATTTATCATGATGTAAGGAAATAAATACTACTTTATTATTGCCTCTAGGGCATATTTCCTTCAGTAGCATCGTATAACATAATCCTACCCGGCGATCCTCCCCTCGTCGCCCTATGTGAGAGCGATCACCGGGTTATATCTGGCACTTGGAAGGGTGTGTTTTATTAAGTATCCGGTTCTAGTTGTCATAAGGTCAAGGTACAACTCCAAGTCATCCTGTTACCAAAGATCACGGCTATTCGAATAGATAAACTTCCCTGCAGGGGTGCACCACATTACCCGACACGCTCGATACCCTTTGGCCGGACACACTTTCCTGGGTCATGCCCGGCCTCGGAAGATCAGCACGTCGCAGCCCTACCTAGGCACAACAGAGTGGTCAGCACGCCGGTCTAAATCCTATGGCGTAGGGGTCTAGAACCATCGCCCATTGCACACCTGCACGTTGCGAGGGCGGCCAGAAGCAGACCTAGCCCCCCTAATACAAGAGCGGGCATTCCAGTCCAATCCGGCGCGCGCCGCACAGTCGCTGACGTCACGAAGGCTTCGGCTGATACCACGACGCCGGTTGTCCATATCTTGTCCCACGTGGCGGTTAGTGCGTAAAAGGTCAACGACCCAACTCAGATCAAATACCACGATCTCGTTAATCGTGTTATTATGAAGTAACCACGAACGCCGACCAGGGCCAGGCCCACCTCTCTCCTAGGTGGTCTCAACCTGCCCTGTCGCTCTGCCACAAAGTAATAGTCGGGGGCCGTCGGGAACCCAGGCCCACCTCTACCGGGATGGAGCCACCTGCCCCTTCAGCCCCCATCTCTGAACAGTATCATAAGCAAGGTAACAGTATAAAGTATATAGCATATGCCCGTGATCACCTCCCGAAGTGATCACGGCCCAGTAGTATAGCATGGCAGACAAACAAGAGTGTGTGTCCACTGATGGAATACTAGCATCCTATACTAAGCATTTAGGATCGCAGGTAAGGGTAACAACTATAGCAACAATGACAGGCTATGCAGCAGAATATGATTAACCGAAAGCAGTAACATGCTACGCTAATCTAATGCAAGCAGTATAGAGAAGGAATAGGCGATATCCGATGATCAATGGGGGGGGCTTGCTTGGTTGCTCTGGCAAGAAGGACGGGTCGTCAACAAAGTAGTCGAACTGGGGGTTGCCGGCAGTCTCGGGGTCTACCGAAAAGAAGTAATGGAGGGGGAACACAATAATAATAGAGCAATCAAAGCATCACAAAGCGTAACATGGAAATACGCGGTGCTAGAGGTGACCTAACGCAGTACTAGGTGCTACTGGCGAAGGGGGAAAAATTCCGGGAAAGTATTCCCAGTGTTTCGTGTTTTCGGACAGATGAACCAGAGGGGGAAAGTTGCGAGTTTGCTATGCTAGGGATGTGTGGCGGACGAATCGGCTACGTATTCGGATTCGTCTCGCCGTTCTGAGCAACTTTCATGTACAAAGTATTTTCATCCGAGCTACGGATTATTTTATATTAATTTTCAAAGTTTTTAAATTATTTTCTGAATTTCTGGAATCTACTAAATTTGAAATTATATTAAATACTAAATGTTGTGGGTACACAGAAGTGTACCTAGAAATGCGCAACAGAGGCTGACATGTGGACCCAGTTGACTGGATCAACTACCCAGTCAGCAGAGGCAGACTGGTGGGGCCAGGGAGCTTAGTCAGCAGGCTGACTGGACCCATCTTATCGGTTTGAACAGTAACAGGGGCCCCACATGGCATTGACTGTAGTTTATAAACCAGTTTTATTTATCTATGAACGTCCGGATTAATTAACCGTGGACTCCATTAGTCATAGGCACAAGGGGTAATCAGCAGTGTTATTAGTGGCTAATTAGTGGATTAGCCGGCGGCTAAACGGCAACGGCCACCATGTGCGGTGGAGGCTCGCCGGAGTAGTGCTGGAGGCACCAGTGGGTCGAGTAAAGGGCACCGGAAGGTTTCTCTTGCTCGCTCACATCTAGGGAAGCCCGTGGGGGTCGTGTGGGCCGGAGAAGATGGCCAATACGAGTCGTGCGACGACGGCGAAAGCAGCAGTAGCAGCATAGCGGCGGAGCAGCAGCTGGTGGGAGCCGACCCAGGCGGCGGGCGCAGAGGAGCGAGGCACGCCCTGGGCGCGTGCGGGCATGCGGGAGCCGCGACGCGGCGCTGCCACGCAGAGGCGGGCGTGGCGACGGGACAGTGTGGGGGCGCAGCGTTCGGAGGGGGGGAGACGGACGGGGCCCGACGGGGAGCTCACCCCCGTTGACGAGAAGACGGCGGCGAGGCGCGGGGAGGGCCGACGAAGGAGAGGTGGGGACGGGGCAGTCTGACGCGGCGGGGGCGAGGATGACGCAGTCCAGCGGGTAGGCGGCGCCGGCAAGGTCGCGGGCGACCCGGCGAATGACAACGAGGGCGATCCGGTGGCGGCGACGTCGATGTGGCGGCGGGGCACCGGTGTGAGGCGGGGCGATCCGGCGACGGTGTCGGTGGCGAGCGGCGTGCACCCCCCGATCCAGATCGGGGGGGGGGGGGCGAGCGAGAGAGAGAGAGAGTGGGGATCGAGGGAAGTGGGGTCGGGGTGTTAGGGTTTGTGGGGGTGAGGGGGTTATACAGGGGCACTGGGTGGGCCGGCCTGACTGGTTTCTGCCAGCTAGGCCGAGGCCCAGTGGGGGAAAGGGTGGCTCTCTTTTTCTTTTCTTTTGTTTTTACTTTTTACTTAATTTTCTTTTCTATTTTCTTTTAGTTTCCTTTTATTTTTGTTTTAGCAAAATACCAAAATGGCACTAATTTGATGTTACCAAATATGCCACAACCACACTAACTTGCTACCCAAACTAAAATAGTTTCGTAATTTTCTAAATTTAAAAGTATTTAGATAATAGTTTTCGCTACTGTTTTATTCATCTAATAGTATTTAAATATTTTATAAAGGTGTGGTTTCTCCACCATAATTACTTATGCATTATTTGGTTCACTCCGAATATTTTATAAAGGTGATTTGCCTTTATCTCAAAATTGAATTTGAATCGTTTTGAACTAACGCGAGATCAACAACAATAACCGCGGTGATGTGGCATCATTAACATGGAATTACTGTAGCTTATATATCCGGGCGTTGCAATTCTCCTCCACTACAAGAAATCTCGTCCTGAGATTTAAGAGGGGAGTAAGGGGGAATGTTCTGGTTACGATATTCTAACGGATCTTCTCGAAGAAGTGATACGGCTCCAACGTATCTATAATTTTTTATTGTTCCATGCTATATTATATATTGTTTTGGATGTTTAATGGGCTTTATTATACACTTCTATATTATTTTTGGGACTAGCCTATTAACCGGAGGCCCAGCCCGAATTGTTGTTTTTTTGCCTATTTTAGTGTTTCGTAGAAAAAGAATATCAAACGGAGTCCAAACGGAATGAAACCTTCGGGGACGTGATTTTCGGAACAAACGTGATCCAGAGGACTTGGAGTCCACGTAAAGCAATCAACGAGGAGAGCACGAGGCAGGGGGGCGCGCCTACCCCCCAAGCGCGCCCTCCACCCTCGTGGGGCCCACGTTGCTCCACCGACGTACTTCTTCCTCCTATATATACCTACGTACCCCCAAACTATCAGATACGGAGCCAAAAACCTATTTCCACCGCCGCAACCTTCTGTACCCGTGAGATCCCATCTTGGGGCCTTTTCCGGCGCTCCGCCGGAGGGGGCATTGGTCATAGAGGGCTTCTACATCAACACCATAGCCTCTCCGATGATGTGTGAGTAGTTTACCTCAGACCTTCGGGTCCATAGTTATTAGCTAGATGGCTTCTTCTCTCTCTTTGGATCTCAATACAAAGTTCTCCTCGATCTTCTTGGAGATCTATTCGATGTAATCTTCTTTTGCGGTGTGTTTGTCGAGATCCGATGAATTGTGGGTTTATGATGAAGATTATCTATGAACAATATTTGAATCTCCTCTGAATTCTTTTATGTATGATTGGTTATCTTTGCAAGTCTCTTCGAATTATCTGTTTGGTTTGGCCTACTAGATTGATCTTTCTTGCAATGGGAGAAGTGCTTAGCTTTGGGTTCAATCTTGCGGTGTCCTTTCCCAGTGACAGCAGGGGCAGCAAGGCACGTATTGTATTGTTGCCATCGAGGATAAAAAGATGGGGTTTATATCATATTGCATGATTTTATCCCTCTACATCATGTCATCTTACTTAAAGCATTACTCTGTTCTTATGAACTTAATACTCTAGATGCATGCTGGATAGCGGTCGATGTGTGGAGTAATAGTAGTAGATGCAGAATCGTTTCGGTCTACTTGTCGCGGACGTGATGCCTATATACATGATAATACCTAGATATTCTCATAACTATGCTCAATTCTATCAATTGCTCGACAATAATTCGTTTACCCACCGTAATACTTATGCTATCTTGAGAGAAGCCACTAGTGAAACCTATGGCCCCCGGGTCTATTTTCCATCATATTAATCTTCCAACACTTAGTTATTTCTACTGCCTTTTATTTTACTTTGCATCTTTATTTCTCTTTATCATAAAAATACCAAAAATATTATCTTATCATATCTATCAGATCTCACTCTCGTAAGTGACCGTTGAGGGATTGACAACCCCTTTATCGCGTTGGTTGCGAGGTTCACATTTTTTGTGTAGGTGTGAGGGACTCATGCGTGATCTCCTACTAGATTGATACCTTGGTTCTCAAAAACTGAGGGAAATACTTACGCTACTTTACTGCATCACCCTTTCCTCTTCAAGCGAAAACCAATGCAGTGCTCAAGAGGTAGCAAGAAGGATTTTTGGCGCCGTTGCCAGGGAGATTCGCGCCAAGTCAAGTCAAGTCAAGACATACCAAGTACCCATCACAAACTCTTATCCCTCTTCACCCTTGCCATTTTATCCGCCCTCTCTTTTCCGTTCCCCTTTTTTTTGCTTGCTTCTTGTTTGGTCGTGTGTTGGATTGCTTGCTTGTCACGATGGCTCGAGATAATACTAAATTGTGTGACTTTACCAATACCAACAACAATGATTTTCTTAGCACTCCGATTGCTCCTCTTACCAATGCTGAATCTTGCGAAATTAATGCTGCTTTGTTGAATCTTGTCATGAAAGATCAATTCGCCGCCCTTCCTAGTGAAGATGCCGCTACCCATCTGAATAGCTTCATTGATTTGTGTGATATGCAAAAGAAGAAAGATGTAGACAATGATATTGTTAAATTGAATCTATTTCCTTTTTCGCTTACAGATCGTGCTAAAGTTTGGTTTTAACTTTGCCTAAAAATAGTATTGATTCATGGAATAAGTGCAAAGATTCTTTTATCTCTAAGTATTTTCCTCCCGCTAAAATCATCTCTCTTAGAAATGATGTCATGAATTTTAAGCAACTTGATCATGAACATGTTGCACAAGCTTGGGAGAGGATGAAATTAATGATACGTAATTGCCCTACACAAGGTTTGAATCTTTGGATGATTATTCTCAATGGCACACCGAAAGATATACTAATAAAAAAGTGCATGCGTAGAAGAAATTGATGTTTTGAGTGGAAAGATGGATTAACTTATGAAATTATTTGCTACTAAAAGTGTTTCTTCTGATCCTAATGATATGCCTTTGTCTACTTCGATTGAGAATAATAACGAATCTATGGATGTGAATTTTGTTGGTAGGAATAATTTTGGTAACAACACGTATAGAGGAAATTTTAATCCTAGGCCGTACCCTAGTAATTCCTCTAATAATTATGGTAATTCCTACAACAATTCTTATGGAAATTTTAATAAGATGCCCTCTGAATTTGAGACTAGTGTTAAGGAGTTTATGAATTCGGAAAAGAATTTCAATGCTTTGCTTGAAGAAAAATTGCTTAAGGTTGATGAATTGGCAAGGAACGTTGATAGAATTTCTCTTGATGTTGATTCTTTGAAACTTAGATCTATTCCACCTAAGCATGATATCATGAGACTAGTGATCACGGCCCAGTAGTATAGCATGGCAGACGGACAAGAGTGTGGGGCCACTGATGGAATACTAGCATCCTATACTAAGCATTTAGGATTACAGGTAAGGGTAACAACTGTAGCAACAATGACAGGCTATGCAGTGGAATAGGATTAACCGAAAGCAGTAACATGCTACGCTACTCTAATGCAAGCAGTATAGAGAAGGAATAGGCGATATCTGGTGATCAAGGGGGGGGGCTTGCCTGACTGCTCTGGCAAGAAGGAGGGGTCGTCAACACCGTAGTCAAACTGGGGGTCGCCGGCAGTCTCGGGGTCTACCGAAAAGAAGTAATGGAGGGGGAACACAATAAATAACATAGCAATCAAAGCATCACAAAGCGTAACATGGAAATACGCGGTGCTAGAGGTGACCTAACGTAGTACTAGGTGCTACTGGCGAAGGGGGAAAACATCCGGGAAAGTATTCCCGGTGTTTCACGTTTTCGGACAGATGAACCGGAGGGGGAAAGTTGCGAGTTTGCTATGCTAGGGATGTGTGGCGGACGAACGGGCTACGTATTCGGATTCGTCTCGTCGTTCTAAGCAACTTTCATGTACAAAGTATTTTCATCCGAGCAACGGATTATTTTATATTAATTTTCAAAGTTTTAAATTAATTTCTGAATTTCTGGAATTTACTAAATTCGAAATTATATTAAATAATAAATGTTGTGGGTACACAGAAGTGTACCTAGAAATGCGCAACAGAGGCTGTGGACCCAGTTGACTGGGTCAACTGCCCAGTCAGCAGAGGCTTACTAGTGGGGCCAGGGAGCTTAGTCAGCAAGTTGACTGGACCCATCTTATCGGTTTGAACAGTAATAGGGGGCCCCACATGGCATTGACTGTAGTTTATAAACCAGTTATATTTATCTATGAACGTCCAGATTAATTAACCGTGGGCTCCATTAGTCATAGGCACAAGGGGTAATTAGCAGTGTTATTAGTGGCTAATCAGTGGATTAGCCGTTGGCTAAACGGCAACGGCGATCATGTGCGGTGGAGGCTCGCCAGAGCAGTGCTGGAGGCAGCAGTGGGACGAGTCAAGGGCAACAGAAGGTTGCCCTTGCTCTCTCGCATCTAGGGAAGCCTGTGGGGGTCGTGGGGGGCGGAGAAGATGGCCAATACGAGTCGCGCGGCGACGGCGAAAGCAGCAGTTGCAGCATAGCGGCGGAGCAGCAGCTGGTGGGAGCCGGCCCAGGTGGCGAGCGCAGAGGGGCGAGGCACGCCCTGGGTGTGCGGGAGCCGCGATGCGGCGCCGCCACGCAGAGGCGGGCGCGGCGACGGGACGGTGTGGGGGCGCAGCGTTCGGAGGGGGGGAGACGGACGGGGCCCGACGGGGCCCGACGGGGAGCTCACCCCCGTTGATGAGAAGAGGGCGGCGAGGCGCGGGGAGGACCGACGAAGGAGAGGCGGGGACGGGGCAGTCCGGCATGGCGAGGGCGAGGATGACGCAATCCGGCGGGGAGGCGGCCCCGGCGACCCAGCGAACAACAGCGAGGGTGATCCGGTGGCGGCGACGTCGATGTGCCGGTGGGGCGCCGACGTGAGGCGGGGCGATCCAGCGATGGTAGCAGCGTGCGCCCCCCGTTGGGCGAGCGAGAGAGAGAGGGGATCGAGGGAAGTGGGGTCGCGGGGTTAGGGTTTGTGGGGGTGAGGGGTTTATACAGAGGCACCGGGTGGGCCGGCCTGACTGGTTTCTTCCAGCTGGGCCGAGGGCTAGTGGGGGAAAGGGTGGCTCTCTTTTTCTTTTGTTTTATTTTTACTTTTTTTTTAATTTTCTTTTCTATTTTCTTTTAGTTTCCTTTTATTTTTGTTTTAGCAAAATACCAAAATGGCACCTAATTTGATTTAACCAAATATGCCACAACCACACTAACTTGCTACCCAAACTAAAATAGTTTCGTAATTATTCAAATTTAAAAGTATTTAGATAATAGTTTTCGCTACTATTTTATTCATCTAATAGTATTTAAATATTTTATAAAGGTGTGGTTTCTCCACTATAATTACTTATGCATTATTTGGTTCACTCCGAACAATTTTAGTTTTAATACTTGAAAACTTTTGTGATTTGCCTTTATCTCAAATTTGAATTTCAATCGTTTTGAACTAACGCGAAATCAACAACAATAACCGCTGTGATGTGGCATCATTAACATGGAATTACTGTAGCTTAAATATTCGGGCGTCACACTCCCAAAGATCAAGCTTAGAGAGCCGCATAACACAATGCATTTTCAAACATTTTGGTAACTTTTTGCCAAAGGGGGGAAAAGTGTATAGATCATAGGCTTCGAGAGATAGAGAGAGAGAGAGCTTTGCTTCTTTTTGCCTCTTGTTTGCTACTTGTTTGTTTGCTTGCTTGGATGACAATCTATGGTTGCGTGCGTGAGATACTTGTATGACCATGTGTTTGATCATATCATACTTTAATGTTTGTGCTTGGATGATGATATTCTCTATTTCTCATGTATGATCATTTACTTTGTCTTGGTGATGAGTGTATATTTCATATTCTATCATTTTGAGCACTCCACTAAGATGTATGTGACATGGAAGAGTAACCCATGACCTTAATCGATTGTACATTTGCATTCAAAATCAAATTTTAAATAATGCACAAATTTAGGGGGAGCTCTTGCCTATCACATACTTCTCAACGCGGCGATGTATTTCATTCTTATTATCATTTGTCGAAGCTTTGATCTTTATGTTGTCATCAATTACCAAAAAGAGGGAGATTGAAAGTGCAACTAATCCCTGGGTGGTTTTGGTAATTCTTAACAACATATGGCTCATTGAACTAATACTCTTTCAAGATGATCATTTCAGAAAGTTCAATGATTGACATGGCATGGACAAGAGATGTGGACCCCTCAAAATGCTAACGAAACATATTGGCAAAAGCTCAAGACTCTACATTTTCCTTTTAGTGATCCAAGATCGCATTGAGTCCATAGGAAAAGCCAATACTATTAAAAGGGGATGAGGTGTTGCTTAATGGCTTGCTTGCTCAAAATGCTTACTGATATGCTCCAAAAGCCCTCAACCACTTTCTCAATTCCACATATTTCCTAAACCTAAATTCAAACTGGGCCCACCGATTTGATCTATCCGACGCCACTGAGTTCATTTGACATAGCCATAGCCAGAAACCATAATCAGTTCGGTCTCATCGATAGGGATCTCGGTCTCACCGAGATGGGATTGCAAACTCTCTGTTTCCCTTCGTAACATTTCGGCCTAACCGAAATGAGCGATCGGTCCCACCGAGTTTGCAATGCAAACTCTCTGTTTCCTTTTCGTAACATTTCTGTCTTACCGAAATGAGCGATCGGTCCCACCGAGTTTGCCTGACCAACTCTCTATTTGCCTATTACTGAAATCGGTCTCACCGAGTTCATGTGATCGGTCTCACTGAGATCAAGTTATGCCCTAACCCTAGCACATTGGTCCCACTGAGTTGAGCATGTCGGTCCCACCGAAAAGCCTAGCGTTCACATTTTGAACTAAATCGGTCTAACCGAGTTTCACTATTCGGTCCCACCAAGTTTGGTAAATTGTGTGTAACGGTTAGATTTTGTGTGGAGGCTATATATACCCTCCACCCTTCCTCCATTCATGGAGAGAGTCATCAGAACGTGCCTACACTTCCGCTGCTCATTTTCTGAGAGAGAACCACCTACTCATGTGTTGAGACCCAGATGTTCCAATCCAACCAGAAGAATCTTGATCTCTAGCCTTCCCCAAGTTGCTTTCCATTCAAATCATCTTTCCACCATATCCAAATCTGTGAGAGAGAGTTGAGTGTTGGGGAGTCTATCATTTGAGGCAAAAGAGCAAGGTGTTCATCATCAACACACCATCTATTACCTTTTGGAGAGTGGTGTCTCCTATATTGGTTAGGTGTTACTTGGGAGCCTCCGTCAGGATTGCGGAGTTGAAACTAGGAGTTTGTACGAGCAAGGAGATCGCCTACTTCATGAAGATCTACCCTAGTGAGGCATGTCCTTCGTGGGCGATGGCCATGGTGAGATATAAAAGGTTGCTTCTTCATGGACCCTTTGTGGGTGGAGCCCTTCGTGGACTCATGCAGCCGTTACCCTTCATGGGTTGAAGTGTCCATCAACGTGGATGTACGATAGCACCACCTGTCGCAAGCACGCCAAAAATCTCCGTGTCTACATTGCGTTTGCTCTCTCCAAACTCCCCCTTTACCTTCATATGCAATGATTTACATTCCACTGCTATACTCTTAGAATTGCATGTGTAGGTTGATTACTTGACTTGTGCTAAGTTGCTAAAAACTGCCAGGACTTGGAATTGGGAAAAGGCTAGATTTTTATTTGGTCAAGTAGTCTGACCCCCCTCTAGACATACTTTCGATCCTACAGTAGCCGGAGCGCTGAAATTTCTCTTTTCCTAACTTAGGTGCCCCCAAGATGGTGTGCGGATAGGATGTACTGTTGGGAGGCATTGGTGGATGAGTGGTGCTCTCCCCAATGGCTAGCTGAGAACAACAAGGCTAGGGATAAGCGTGCCCAAATGCAAAGTGTGCCACACCATTAAGGGAGCTCCGACCTGTTTGAGGATGGGAATCACTGGGTATGTGGTCTGAGCCCTTAATGATTCACACAATTTCATTCTTCATGCTAGCTTGAGCCCTTAACTAATATGTTGTTCCTCTCTTCTAGGCGAAACACAACAAGAAGTACGTGCCACCGCTATACGACCTCTATGCCATGGCCCATACTGCCCCGTTCAAGAAGGCCAAGGCATTCTCTTAGGATGACCTCGATCATCCAGAGAGCTTCACCAACATCTCCTCCCATAATGCTCGTGAGGTACAGAGACTGTGGGAAGGCGATGAAAGGGGATGACTTCAACCCGAGCCAGAGTCCTTTTGATTCAGAGCTCGTGATGCTATCTGGTGAGGGGAGGAAACATGGCTCGTTAGCCATTGGGGATGGACTGATACGTTGTCCTAGAAGTCTCCCAGAGATCAAGAAGCCCCAGGCGAGGCTATGGCCCAGGAGCTTCTGGCGGAGGCAAACAGGCAGGCTAAGCAGAGGGAGATCGAGCTGGAGGAGAGGACGACTTGTCTGTTGGAGGTGGAGAGGAACCAGAATGACGCGTCTCACCGGGCCCTATACAAGCTCCGCATGATAAGTTTCTCCTGCATATTAGCCAAATCGTGCACGTAATGTTTGATTCATTACTAACTAATACGACTGACTCGTGAAAACAAAATGTGCAGTCCGTGTGCAAGAAAAACGGTTAGACCCCTCCGCCGATGCCCTAGATTGCTATAGTGGACACGGTGAGTTTCATTGAATGGTCATTAGTTACTAGTATTAACATTTCAATTGCATCATGCTAACAAGACATTGCAAATGATCTTTGGTGCATCATGCCTCCCGACAAGCATCGATCGATCCTTCTCCGTCTCGCACTGGCACAACCCCGACCCTGACCGGTCCTTCTTCGTCTGGCACTGGCGCAAACCTGACCGATCCTTCACCTCCATGATGATGGTAAGTTTTCTCTAGTGTTTTGCTTACCAAATGCATAAAGACCTAGACTTAGCTTTATTTCCTCCAAAATGCTTACCATAATGACCTAGACTTAGCTAATCTTCCTCCAAAATGACATAATTAACTTACTTAGCTCCAAAATGATCTATACTTAGCTTTGTTTCATCCGAAATGACCTAATTAAGTTAGCTCTAATATGTTAAGTTATCGCTAATACACTTAGTTACCTAGGTTAGCTCAATAGTGACATACACTTAGCTTACATGTGTAAAAAATGGCATAATTAGCTTACTTAGGTTTGAAATGGCATAACAATCTTGGTAACATCATATATGTCATATAGTTAGCTTACTTTCCTCGGAAATGACATAATAAGCCTAATTAGCTCCAAAATGAACAATTTTACCTAAGTTAGCTCCAAAATGACCTAAGTTAGCTCTAAAATCCTAAATTAGCTCTAATATGCTTAGTTACCTGGGTTAGCTCAATAAATAGCTATAATTAGCTTACTTATGTCAAAAATGGCATAATATGCTTAGTTAACTCAAAAATAGCATAATTAGCTAGGTTAGCTAAAAATGACCAAGTTTAGTTAGCTCCAATATGATCCATTTTACCTACGTTAGCTCCAAAATGACCTATTTACCTAGCTTAGCTCTAAAATGACCTACACACTTAGCATTTTTACCTAGCTTAGCGAAAAATGGCATTTTTTCCTACCTTAGTAAGAAGAAGAAGATAAAGAAGAGGAGAGGAGACTAAGAAAGAGAAGATAAATTCTTCTTCTTCTTTTTCTTCTTTATCTTCTAGCTAGTCTTCTTCTTCTTCTCACTTTCATCTTTCCTAATTTGCATATTTGCTTTAGATGAGGAGCTTGCTTTCATGGAGTCTACTCTTCTCCTTGTGCTTCTTATATGTTCTTCGAAACTTGTTGCAAACTTGTTGTTGGATATGTTGTTGGATATGTGTTGTTGCAAACTTGGTTGGATTTGTGTTGGATATGTTGTTGGATATGCGTTGGCATGCTTGTCTATATATATCTTCAAATGTGTGTGTGTGTGTGTATATCTGTGAAATTCTGTGAAATTGAATGAAGAAAAAATAGAAAAAACAGGGGATATACAGGCTCTTTGCCGTCCGCTGGCATACAGCAAAGAGCTTTGCCATCAGCCGGCAGACGGCAAAGCTGCCACGTGGTAGCTACCTGTGCAACCTGGGGGCACTCTGCTGGCCTATATGGTTGCTTCGCCGTCCGCTGGCAGACGGCAAAGACCTTTGCATCTTTGCCGTCAGCTAGCAGACGACATAGCATGCCACGTGTCATCAACCTGGGCTGGCCTATATGGGCACATTGCCGTCTGCTGGCAGACGACAAAGATGCAATGGACTTTTCCGTTTGCCAGCAGACGGCAAAGCACGCTGTTAACCCCCTAATGGACCTAACCTGCCACATGTGCCGTCCAGGCTCTTTGTCGTCTCCTGGCGGATGGCCAAGACCATTTCATCTTTCCCGTCCGCCAGCTGACTGCAAAGTACCCTTTGCCGTAGCTTATTTAGCCAGACCTGTTGCCGTCTGATGGCCTTTGCCGTCCGCCGGGCATGCCTTTGCCGTCAGCCATGGCTGACGGCAAAGTGCCTGATTCCTGTAGTGGGGCTGGCATGGGCCATAACTAGCATTCACGTCTAGTAGTACGGCACACGCCACCCACACGAGTCCCATCTGGCACCAATTTTCTTGGAGTCCATGATACAACTATCTCTTCTCCCTCCTGTTTTCTCTAACTCAGCCATCGTGCAGTGGGCGGGGTGGGGGTTTGCCGATAGTCTGTTTGCCCAACAGCAGTCCCACTTGTAAGTGAAAATGCAACACATCACACATTCTCCCTTGAGCGGCGTGCCGGACCAACCGTGTGGGGGTGCGACGCGAACACGGCAAGCTTTTCCTTTTGAACTTGTAACTTGTAAAATTTGGTTCTGCTCCATGGCGCGGCCCATAGATAGAAATAATGATTTTTCCTAGTGTAATGAGAAGTTTGGTTCTAGCGTGGTTCATGCATGGAGTACGTACGTAAATTATGAAGTTGATGGGAAAGGTAAGATAATTACTAGTACAATATACTAGTACATGGAATTGACGGAAAGATAAAGATACATACAGATCCATCAACGACATCCTCACGCTCTAGTGCGCCGGGTCACTGACCGACGTGTGATTAGCAGCGGCGTCGGCGGCGACCTCAACATGCTTCTGAACAATGCCATCCAAGGTTTCCGTATGGTCCAAGAAGGCAAGCATCCTATCATTCTCCTCTTGCATGTAGTAGTCCTTGTGGACGGTGTGCGCGTAGACGTGGGTGGTTATGTCAATGGCGTCTTGCTACGCCAGGCGTTGCGTGGCGAGCGTGACCTCGAGGTGGACATTCTCCAGCGCGACGGCCGGCAGTCGCAGGACCGCCAGTGCGTCGAAGAGGTTGTCACCATAGTGGTCGTTGAGGGTGGCAGGCATCATAGAGCATAGGCGCGTGGGCTAAAGGCGTACATCAAGGTCGTCCGCGAGCTTCTTGATGATGGTGAACTTGTCGAGGAAGCCGACGAGGACCTCGTCGAACAAGGAGACGAAGCTATCGTCCAAGAGGCCTCTCGCCCTGGCGGCCTCAAGCGCGACCTGGAGACGTTCTTTGGTGTCGGTCCGCAGGCTAGCGTCGTGGACCATCTGGCACAGCTGGCTGATGCTCGCGCTCATCGCCTCCATGGGTCTAGCTTCTTGTCAACTGATCTTGCGATTGGAGTGATCACTCTTTCCCTTGGTTAGGGTGCGTAGGTGCGTAGGATTTTGTAGATTGGACTGGTGGGGAGCCTTTATATGTGAAGTGCAGACTGCGTTGCATTCACGTGTGTGTTGGCCATCTACTCCTTGGCCCTCCCTCTGTGTCGGTGCAGTATAGTCATGTCACCGAGACCAAGTTGGGGAAAAACGAGAGAACTTTGATATTTACTGGTTTATTGGTCCCCTTTGCATTTTGCGCCAAGTTTTGACCTTTGATTTAACTAATAAAATGTAAATGCATGTAACTAAAAATAATACCATTGGAAACTATGTTCAAATATGAATCCAATGATACAATTTTTGGTGACATGCATTATTATTATTTTAGTTAAATCTATGGTCAAAATTTGGCATAAAATACTAAGGGGACCAATGAACCAGGACGGAGGTAGGGGTAGTATTTTGTAATTAATGTCATTGCATAAAGAGAATTGAGCACTGCATGTCATGCTAAGTAGTCTCAAGTCATTGAATGCATACGCACCCCACGTTTCCTATTGGGTGATTTCTTTTTTCGTGGCAAAAAACAGGGAACAAGTGGGTAGTTAATGCACCGCGCCTAAAAGTGTTCGGATTATTTGGTTTTCGTAACGTGACTAATGCACCAGTACGGAGGGAGTACAATAGTAGTCTTTGATTGCATTTTGTTGTTGTTAGCTTACCAAGCTGACCACTCGGTGAGTATGATAGTAGTCTGATTGATGAGATTTCAGAGTTGAGCCATCTACTAGAAGGGAGAGTGTATAATATCATCGGGAACAATACTCCATGTATTTATTTACAATGGGAGTAGTATATTTTTTGTGACATGCATTACTAGATAATGTGTCACACCATGATTTTCATGCCACAACACTTAATCTGATAAACCATGATAAAATGAGGTTTAACAAAAACTTCTGAGTGTTTTGGTCTTTGCATTGATTGGATTTTGTCTGTTGTTTGCAAGTGCTCTAAAAAATCAAACGAATCCTCCAACTCTTATACTTCCTTCCCTTGATTTGAAACTTTGCCCAATAATCATGCCTTGTGTGTAGGGCAGAATAGTATTTTCTTACAAAAATAATTTGGCCAAAAAGTATTTTCTAAATTAGGTTTTTCAAAAACCCCTGACCTCGGGCCTGAACTACAAGTACCTAAGTTAGGATGACAAAATCTTTGAAAAATTATATTTGACTCACATTAGATATAGGACTCCCAAAAACCACAAGAATATTATTTTAAAAGTTATTTTGATATTTTATTTAAAGGCTTTTTCTTTAGGCCAAAAATGGTCTTTAATAGGTTAAAATTATTTTAATGTTTGAAAAATATTTGAGAGACTTTAAGGAAGCTCAGTGGACATATATTGTCCATATATATGAGTTCAACACATGGTCATGACCAAACTATTGGTCAAATCCCTCAAAACCCTTCGTGGACATTTCAAGCTTTTGAGATGATTACAAAAGAAATATTCCCCACTAAATCCAGGAAAATTCTACCATGTCGCATATGTCCTACTTTATGATACTACCAAATATCATGACATGGAGAACAACATAACACCATCAAACCTTCTCAAAACCATCTCTGCCAATAACCTAATTTGAGCAACTCTACATTTCCAACTGTCTCCTTTTGATCCCAATTTTTGTGTACATGCTCAAATCGTAAAATGATGAAACTACACCAAGTGGTGCATCAAGGAGAAAAGATTTGCATCACTAAATCTTAAAAAACCCATTTCTGTTGATTTCTAGGGTTTGCCAAAGTTACATTGGCAACTTTATTCAAATGTACTCAAACTTAGTGATCAACCTCATGTCCATATACTATTTTATATTGTTAAATATCATAGCTAGGAGAATCTTGTTACTTGCCCAAACTTACATCAAACACCTTTGCCATTTTACTAAAACCACTGTTTTGACCCCTTCCACTATTCTCCATGAGTTCAACTTTTTAACGTAACTCCTTATTGTTCTCTTCTACCTCCAGTAGCACCCACTCATCCACAGCTCCATGATTGAGGGGTGAAAACCCTAATTTTCACCCCTGGACAACACTGTTTCCTCTCTCTCTACCCTCTCTCACTCTAGTGTCCCTCCAAAGCATCCAATGCTTCTCCCCCTAGTTTAAATCCCTCTAGACCCCCAGGACACTAAAGGACACGTCCAGGGCACCTAAAAAATGCCCTGTCATGCATACACGTGCTCTAGAGTGCGCTACTGTACACCAAGGCACTGTAGCCGCTATCTGCCCAATGCCCCCGACCACCTCGGGCCTTCCCCTTGTGTCTCCCGAAGCCGCCTCGGCGTCCGTAATACGGCACGCTGCCGGCCCGTCCTAACCCTCTCTCCTCTCCAATCTACGAGCTCACCTGAGTGCGTCCATGGATGCTGCACACGGTGTACCGCAGCCACGCCCATATAAGGTCATCCTTGGGCCCCTTCTCTACTCCACTGACTCTCTCTCCCTCCCGCACATCCTCTGGACCGACCCACTCCTCTTCCTATGCTCTCCTTGCACCTCCATGGCCGGAGCAATGCCGCCAGCCACCGCTTAAATTCATGGGCCTCATCCCCACTCTCTTCCCCTAAACACTCTCGCACCATCTCATCGCCACGGCAAACTTTCCCCCTGCTCCATCCCCTCCTCCTTGTGCCCGTCGTGCCGAACCTCACCAATGCCTGTCCCCGCCGCAGCCGAAGCCTCGCTCCCTCCAGCGCTCCTCGACAAAAACGGGACCCCCAGGTGGACGCGTCCCATCCTCCCGAGCTCACCGGTGTCCGGACGGTCGCTGGAGGTGGCCGAAGCCATCAGAACGGGCACCGGCAAGCGCTCGGCCCCGCCTCCTCTGCCTCTCCCCTGCTCAGGCGGGAGGAGGAAGAAAACCCTACGGGGGGGCCTCGTAGGTCAGCGACTCTACCAGCAGGCCCCGCTCATTGAAGTGGAGACGGCTCCTGCCCGTTTCCACAGCCTTGCAAGGGAAACACTATCCCTGGATTATGCCTGCGGAGTGGCCCCCTGTGGACGTGTGACTGAGCCACTCGACCGGCCCAGTTCACCGCTATTATCCTGCGGCCAGGGCACAATTTTGGCCCTTAGGTAATTTCTCTCCTTTTTAATTTTCATACAACTTTAGAAAATTCTTGGAGAGGCATATCAAGTCCATAATTGATGATTCAAATTTCCAGAGGCTCCATAAATCATTCTCTATTAAGTAGGCAACAATGCACATTTTACTATGCCTATTTTTCACTGGATCCATTAAATAGGTCATTTATCCACATAAGTCCACTTAAAAAATCCATAGGATATTCATTTGGACTCCAGATCGAGTGGACTGATTTCTAAATGTTTCTAAAATCATGCCTGATTTCATGGGTGCCTTTTCTCATTTTCAAAATAATGTTTCTATACACTTATTGAAAATCCATAAATCCCTTGTTTCCATCATATTGAAATGTTCGGAGATATCCATGGATCCAATTCCAATGAAACCACTTTGGTCTTTTTATATGACCAGAGGTATCCTAGAAAAGTCAAATTCATATTTTACAGCACTTTTATTTCTGTCTTTTTGTGTTGCTTATTGTGATTGCTTTCGACGTTAGTTGATGAAGTAAACGGAGTGCCCAGGATGGACCAGAAGATTTGAAGACTTTGTTGAGTCAGGCCAATAGCCCCTTGACCATGTCTATGAAACCCTTTTTATGCATGTCATATAGCACTTTATTATTGTTGCATCCAAATCATGATGAGATGGTAACCACTTTTGTGGGTTGCCTCCATTACTTCCTTGTTGATACTTGCATTTTGCATGACCCAATCTTCCTATGATGGTTATGCAGGTGGAAGTAGATAGGATGCTAAAGTAGTTGCTACGCAAATGGGACGGGTATATGCATCGTTACGGAGACAAAGGTATTTTCAATGACTTTTTCCAAAAAAGACCCCATCGGGTGCCACTAATGCCCGAGGAGGATATTGAGCTACGTAACCAATTGATGATGAAGTGGTGTATTGAGGCAAGTGTGTGTATTGTTTTCGAAAACAGGTTGGTTTAAGTTGCGACCGTTACTCCAACCTTACATGCGCAACCACTCTACCCTTATATGGCAAAGGGCATTATTGATTACCTAGTTTGTTCTAACATGGATGCCCACATTACTAGTGACGGGAGTGGCATGGTCACTCTTGGGATGGGGTAGTGCTTGGATAGGCGGCCATGCCTATGTTTACAGGGCACCGGACACACCGTTGCTACCCCGTGCTTGTGTTGTGTGATGAATATGGGAGCGTGGCTCCACAAAATTTATTATGTAAAAATGTTTGGCATGGGGGCTGGTACCAATCGAGTGGACTCTATGTTAGTCACAGATGACCCACAAGTATATGGCAGCAATTGTAGCCTTTTTGATAAGTAAGAGTGTCAAACCCAACGAGGAGCATAAGGAAATGACAAGTGGTTATCAGCAAGTGCTGAAATTGTAAGTAGGTGAGTAGTTTGATAGAAAGATAATTTGTAATGAGCAAGTAACGGTAACGGGAATTTCATCTAGTCACTTTCATCATGTTGGTTCGATTCATGTTCGGTACTTTGATAATTTGATATGTGGGTGGACTAGTGCTTAGGTGTTGTTCTTACTTGAACAAACCTCCTACTTATGATTAACCCCCTCACAACCATCCGCAACTACAAGAAAAGTATTAAGAATAAATTCTAACCATAGCATTAAACTTTTGGATCCAATCGGTCCCTTACGGAATAGCGCATAAACTAGGGTTTAAGCTTCTGTCACTCTCGCAACCCATCATCTAATAACTAATCCACAATGCATTCCCTTAGGCCCAAATATGGTGAAGTGTCATCTATAGTCAACGTTCACATGACACCACTAAGGGAATCATAACATACATACTATCAAAATATCGAACACATATCAAGTTCACATGATTACTTCCAACATTATTTCTCCCGTGACCTCAATAACAAAAGTAACTACTCACAAATGATAATCATGCTCAAGATCAGAGGGGTATTAAATAGCATATTGGATCTGAACATATAATCTTCCACCAAATAAACCATATAGTAATCAACTGCAAGATGTAATCAACACTACTAGTCACCCACAAGCAACAATCTATAGTTTTGATACACATATTGAACACAAGAGATGAACTAGGGTTTGAGAGGAGATGGTGTTGTTGAAGATGTCGATGGAGATTGCCCTCCCCAAGATGGGAGAGTTGTTGGTGACGATGATGACGATGATTTCCCGCTCCGAGAGGGAAGTTCCCCCAGCAGAATCGCTCCGCCGGAGGGCAAAAGTGCACCTGCCCAAGTTCCGCCTCATGACGGCAGCGCTCCGTCCTCAAAGTCCTCTCCTTATTTTTTCTAGGTAAAAATGACTTATATACCAGAAGATGGGCATCGGAGGTGGGCTGGGCTGAGCACAACCCACCAGGGCGCGCGTGGGGGGCCAGGCGCGCCCTTGTGTCTTGTGCTCACCAGGTGGCCCCCCTTCAGTGGTTATTTGCTCCAGTATTTCTTATTTATTCCATAAAAAATCCTCGTGAAGTTTGAGCTCATTTGGTGTTGTGTAGAATAGGTGGCCTGACGTAGCTTTTCCAGGTCCAGATTTCCAGCTGCCGGAATTCTCCCTCTTTCTGTGTATTACCTTGTATATTATGAGGGAAAAGGCATTATAATTATTACAAAAAGCATTATTATGCATAACAACATTATAAATAACACTAGGTAAACTTGATGCAAAATGGACGTATCAACTCCCCAAGCTTAGACCTCGCTTGTCCTCAAGCGAAAACCAAAACCGAAAAACATGTCTACATGCTTAGAGAGAGAGGTGTCGATAAAAACAAAATACAGACATAGAAGCATCATGTGAATTATTATATCAACAACAAACTTTAACATAAAACTTTTATCATAGAACTTTTACCATAGACTTCTCATGAATAAGTAACAATTCATCACACTATCGAAGTATAAAGCATGAACTCTATTGGAGACCAACAAACTATGTTCTCGGTCAACTTTGCAACTATAATTCATCATCTTTTTAGGAAGGGTCACGTGTCAGAGCCTTTAGGGAAGTCCACATACTCAACCATCATATAGTATTCTATGATTGCTAACACTCACCGCATACACATGAGCAAAACGTTTCAACCAAACACATAGAAAGATAGGGGCTTATAGTTTCGCCTCCCAACGTATTCACTTCAAAGGTGATGTCAACAATAGTAACTCATGCTACCCATATTCAACTGGAAATATGTGCCTAGATCTTTCCTCACCACATGATGCTTGCCAAAGGAGAGAAATAAAAAGGGGTAGAGAGAAACTTTGACTCTTGCATAAAAGTAAATACATGAAAGTAAAATAGGCACTTCACAGAGGGAAGAAGAGGTTGCCATGCGATTATTTGTTTGTATGCTCCATCCCTTAATGCAAGAGAATGTTATGTTATACTTCCCCTTGTGATGGAAACCTTTATTATGCAGTCTGTCGTTTTTATTCCTTTACCATCACAAGTTCCTACAATGCTCAATTTTCTCTTACACTAAATGATCTCACACTTTTAGAAGCAATGTTTATTACCTTATTGCACCGATGACAACTTACTTGAAGGATCTTACTCAATCCATACGTAGGTATGGTGGACTCTTGAAAATAAGATTTGGGTTTAAAGGTTTTAGGATGCACAAGTAGTATCTCTATTTAGTGCGGAATATTTGGCTAGCAAAGATGGGGGGCAAGCACCACATGTTGAAGGATCTATGACAATATAACTTCTATATGAATATGAACAAATATAAATCATGAAGTTGTCTTCCTTGTCCAACGTCAACAATTTTGGCATATAATATTTTGATGGGGACTCACAATCACAAAAGAATTCCATGATAGTGTATTTATATGTGAATCTTCTCTTACCTTATTAATTATTTCATGAGTTGCATCATTGACCAATGTTATGTTTGTCAATCTTTAATAAAAAAATTACTTATAATTTTCCTTATGTGGTGTCATTACCTACCATAAGATTAGCATATGATCTTTTTAATTTATTTCCTTTCTTTTTATTGGAACATGAAAGTAAAGAAAGCAAAAATTCAAACTAAACTTAATTATATATCTCGCACATGATTACAAGGACAGATTACTAAGCAAACTCTCAAAAAGAAAGGATCAAAATAAACTTTTATTCATCTAAAGCAGAAGATAACTAAGGATCGAACTAAGATAAGTAAAGGCAATAGATAGTGGGGGTGATACGACACCGGGGCACCTCCCCCAAGCTTGGTGGAAGCCAAGGGGAGTGCCCATACCCGATAATCAGTTTTCTTTTGGTGATCAAGAAGGAGGCGGTGGTGAAGTAGTAGCGACCCTTTCCTTCAGGATCAAGAGATTCTCCAATCTATGTATGACGTTCCGGAGGAAGATGATGTGCTCTTGATGCAGAATATTTTCACGAGTGAGATATTTATTTTGCACATGAACCGTTTCAATGATCTGAAAAGCATCAATCTTAGTAGGGGTAAGATGAGCGTAGTAAGGTTTAAGGATATCTTCTTCTTCTTCCTCGGCCAGCAGTGCTTGCTCGACCACCGGAGCTTGATCTACAGTAGCCTCCTTGCTCTTTTCTCCCTTGACGGCTTCTACGGGCTCTTCTATCTTCAGCTCGATCTTCGTCAACCAATCATCCTCTTCCACGTTGTTGGAGGAGGAAGAATACATGATGCCTGGCTTAACAGATCTGACCGAAATTAGCAAGAAAAGGGAACAGAAGATTTCTCCGGGATACGGTGGTCAATAGGTTCGGGGGGTATATAAAGATTATTTATCTTGGGAAACAAGCAAATGGTAGAAAAACGGAGTCTGGATGGTACCCGAGATGGGCCCAACCCACCTGGGCGCGCCTGCCCACCAGGGTGACCTTTCTGGTTGTTTCTTATTTTCCTAAAAAAAATATTCCAAAACTGACATATTTTTGCGGATTTTTGGGAGTTCGTTTACTTACCATATCACGTACCTCCTCTTTTTCATGATTCTGGAGTGTTCCGGAAGGACTCTTTTATGTGTTCTTCTGGTGTCATAGTTTGGATAATATTACTTTCAACATTAATGGGCGTACCTGAGATATAATGCTTTATTCGTTGCACATTAAGAACCTTCGGGTTAGTACCTTCGGCATTATTTATTTCGATAGCTCTAGACCGATAAACCTCCTCGATAACATAGGGTCCTTCCCATTTTGAGAGGAGTTTTCCTGCAAAGAATCTGAAATGAGAGTTGTACAAAAGAACATATTCTCCAACTTTGAACTCACGCTTTTGGATTCTTTTATCATGCCATCATTTAACCTTTTCTTTAAATAACTTGGCATTTTCATAAGCTTGGGTTCTCCATTCATCTAGTGAGCTAATATAAAATAACCTCTTTTCACCAGCAAGTTTGAAATCATAGTTGAGTTCTTTGATTGCCCAGTATGCTTTATGTTCTACTCAAGAGGAAAATGACAAGCTTTTTCGTAAACTATTTTATAAGGAGACATACCCATAAGATTTTTATATGCTGTTCCATAATCCCAAAGTCCATCATCTAACTTCTTAGACAAATTCTTCCGGGACATATTGACAGTCTTTTGCAAAATTAATTTTATTTCTCTATTTCTAAGTTCAACTTGACCACTAGACTGGGATGATAAGGCGATGCAATTCTATGGTTAACATCATACTTGGGAAGCATTTTATAGAAAGCACCATGAATAAAGTCTGAACCACCATTAGTCATTATATATCTAGGGACTCCAAACCTTGGGAAAATAACTTCCTTAAGCATTTTAATAGAGGTGTTGTGATCAGCACTACTAGTTGGAATAGCTTCTACACACTTAGTAACATAATCAACAGCAACCAAAATATGCGTATACCCATTAGAGGAAGGAAAAGGTCCCATGTAATCAAATCCCCAAACATCAAATGGTTCAACAGCAAGTGAATAATTCATAGGCATTTCTTGACGCTAACCGATATTACCTATTCTTTGACATTCATCAGAAGATGAGACAAACTTACGAGCATCCTTGAAGAGAGTAGGCCAATAAAACCTACACTACAATACCTTGTGAGCAGTTCTGTATCCCGCGTGATGTCCTCCATAAGCTTCGGAGTGACATTTCCGTAGGATTTTTCCCTGTTCATGCTCAGGTACACAACGTCTAACAATACCATCTACTCCTTCTTTATAAAGATGTGGGTCATCCCAGAAGTAATGTCTTAAATCATAGAAGAATTTTATGTTTTGTTGGTATGTAAAGCTAGGTGTTAAATATTTAGCAACAATGTAATTAGCATAGTCAGCATACCAAGGAGTGTTATTAGAAACATTTATTGCAGCTAACTGCTCATCACGAAAACTATCATCAATAGGTAGTGGGTCATCAAGGACATTCTCTAACCTAGACAAGTTATCAGCTACGGGGTTCTCTACTCCTTTTCTATCAATGATATGTAAATCAACTTCTTGTAGCAGGAGAACCCATCGAATAAGCCTAGGTTTAGCATCTTTCTTTTCCATATGATATTTAATGGCAGCATGGTCGGTGTGAACGATAAATTTAGAGTCAACAATGTAAGATCTAAATTTATCACAAGCAAACACCACTGCTAGAAATTCTTTTTCAGTAGTAGCATAATTTCGTTGTCCACTGTCTAGAATTTTACTAGCATAATGAATAAAATTGAATTTCTTATCAACTCTTTGTCCTCGAACAGCACCAACAGCATAATCACTAGCACCACACATAATTTCCAAAGGCAAGTTCCAGTTAGGTGGTTAAACAATAGTTGCAGAAATTAAGGCTTTCTTGAGTGTTTCAAAGGCTTCTAAACAATCATCATCAATAACAAAAGGAACATCCTTTTTCAAAAGATTTGTAACGGGCCTAGAAATTTTAGAGAAGTCTTTGATAAATCTCCTACAGAAACCAGTTGTAGCGATCCGACCTCAGGCGGTCAAATCTCTGTGTATAAGTGTCATCCCTCGATTGGTAATGCTGACACACAGGGTACTTGAAGGATTTATAACAGAGTAGCAATCACACACTTATTACATCGATAGTCTCAAGAGAGAACTTATTACAATAAATAAGGCTTAAGGCCATGTAAACAAAATAACAGCGGAAGGCTTGGAAGATAAAGTGAGTCCATCAACTCCAATGGCATAGCTGATTGCACGACAACGACCTAGCACACCTTACTCTTCGTCTGAAAAGTCTGCAACATGATATGTTGCAGCCCGAAACGGGTCAGCACATGGAATATGCTGGCAAGATAACACAGTAGAGCAATGAACAAGTAAAAGCTATCACTACATGCATATTTGGCTGGTGGAGGCTCTATGGTTATAATGTTTTTGCGAAAAGCCAATTTTTTCCTACAACAAAGGAATATATTTTATTTAACTATCATGGTAGTTGATAAATATTGAGAATGGTAAAACCCCATCTCAATCCAATTAAAGAAGTAATTAACATCCCAACAAATTAATTAGAGTGAGGAGATCAATATGATAATCCAAGAACCAGATACTCAAGATGTCCATAACCGGGGACACGACTAACCATGATTAGTTTATACACTCCGTAGAGGTTTGCGCACTTTTCCCCACAAGACTCGATCTCCTCCGTTGGATTTCTCGCACTACAAGGTGTTTGAGAAACGGATGACCAAGACACAGTCTTTTAGAAACATTAATTCTTTATTCTGGGTGGACGGTACCAACCAACATCCCCTACATCTGCTACCCCACCACTAAAAGAGGTCATGTAATATACTCAACTATGGTAGATCCCATAATAGCTTGTGGTTGCACACGGAAGTTTCTAGCATGAATAAGCTTATGATCCCTTTGAGTCTGGGTGGCGAACCAAAAGGACAACACTGGTATATCCCCAGGTGCCCGCAACCAATCCACACAGATGTGTGTTTAAGTAGGCACCTTAAGTTAACCATTAATTAACAATCTCACATCTGTGATGAATATACTCAAACCCAGTCCACGTCTACGAGCATAGCTTGGCAATATAAGCACAACCTAGAAGTAACTCCCAAGGGTTTGATAATAAAAGGGCAATAGGTTCTACTCATCATCTACTTCCCAGACCAACATGTTAATCAGATCCTACTCATGCAATGTTTGAGGGTTGTAACTATTGCATAAAAACTGGGTATGAAAAGAGTATGATCAATGTGTTATTTGCCTGGCTGGCGATCTGCAAACCCTAGAGACTCGTAGTAGCACGCTTCGCACTCCGGGAATTCTATCGCAAACAAGAAATAGCATACATAAGTATTCAAGCATAGATGCATGGGTAAAACTCAAATAAGAAGACCAAATCTAAAAGTTCAACTGAAGAGATTCAATCTGCAAAAAGAATCAATCAATCAGAGCTACGGAACTGAAACTACGGTCAAAATAACTTCGAATTCAAATCTGCTTGAAACCAAATTTTAAATTTGTCAAAACCCTGTTCAAGTTGATTAAACAGAAATAGTGGCTCGAGGCAAAGATTTTGGCATTGGTTTCACCGGATTTGGTCAAACGGTTAAGAAACGGTGAGGGTTTGAAGATCAGGGGCTAATTTGCGATGAAAATAATCATGGATAGGTCCCTGGTCGAAAAAGAAAATAAAAAGAAAAATCTATCGGACGAACGTCCGCTAACAGAGACGAACGGGTGAATTCGTTCGTTAAAACGAACGAACGAATGAACATTCGCAAACGAACTAAACAGGGAAAAACCAAACTGATCTAAAAAAACGATCTAGGGTTTTTTAAGAAAACCTGCAGTTTTGCCTAAAACCGAAAAAAACGGGACGGCGAGATTTGACGGCGACGGCTTCGGATTCCAGCGAGCCGGGGGCGTGCGGCGGCGGCTCCGGCGGCTACGGGGGAGCGGGACGAGGCGGGGCGGCGACGGTGGCTGCGGCGCTGCTGCTTGCTACGGGGTGGGGCGGGGTGGTGGTGAGGGGCGGCGGCAGTGGGTATATATGGAGGGGGGCGGAGCAGGCTTGGGGAAGGGGCGACGGCAGTGGTGGCCGAGTCAGCCACGGTGGCGGCGGCGTGTGCGGGCGGGAGTCCCAGTCGGGGTCGAGGTAGCGCGAGTTGGGCCGGCTGGGCTTCGGCCTAGCCGGTCCGAAACATTTTTCTAAAACAATTCCGCCGAGAAAAATCCTAATAAATATAAAGAAATCTGAAAATCCCAAAAACAATTTTCACCGTCTAAATAAAATATTTAGAACAAAGTGAACATTTTCTTGGCCTAAAAATGCAATTTTGAAAAATGCATATTTTTTCTAATTCAAATAAAATAGCAATAAAAATCCAAATAAAATTATTTATTTTATTTTAATATTTTCCTCCAATATTTCTTTTATTTTGGAGAAGTCATATTATCTCCTCTCATATATTTTAATATGAAATATCTCGGAGAGAAAAAAATTAAAACCAAAATTATCCTTGTTTTGATATTTGAGAAAATTCAAATATGAAAACGGTGAAATCCCCAACTCTCTCCGTGGGTCCTTAAGTTGATTGGATTTTCGAGGATCGCAAAGCAAAATGCAACAAAATATGATAAGCATATGATGACCTATGTATAACATTCAAAATTGAAAATTTGGGATGTTACAAACCTACCCCCCTTAAGATGAATCTCGCCCTTGAGATTCGGGTTGGCTAGAAAATAGGTGTGGGTGGTCTTTGCGTAGATCTTCCTCTCGTTCCCAGGTGGCTTCATCCTTGGTATGGTGGCTCCACTGAACTTTAAAAAACTTGGTAACCTTGCTGCGTGTGACTCGGCTGGCAAACTCGAGAATCTTGACTGGTTTCTCCTCATATGACAGATCACTATCCAACTGAATTGCTTTCAGTGGCACTGTATCTCTCAGAGGGATATCGGCCATCTCAGCATGACACTTCTTAACCTGGGAAACGTGGAACACATCATGAACTCCTGACAGTCCTTCGGGTAACTCTAACTTGTAGGCCACTTCTCCCATACGTTCCAGAACTCGGTATGGTCCTACAAATCTAGGGGTAACTTTCCCTTAACTCCAAAATGTTTAACTCCTCACAGAAGTGACACCCGAAGATAGGCTCTGTCTCCGATTTAATAGACTACCTCCTTGCATTTCAAGTCTTCATAACTCTTCTGCCTGGACTGAGCTACCTTCAGTCTATCTCGAATCAATTTAACCTTCTCTTCCGACTCTTTGATCAAATCTGGTCCAAACAACTGACGGTCTCCAACTTCATCCCACATCAATGGTGTTCTTCACCTCCTTCCATACAAAGCTTCGAAAGGTGCCATCTTCAAACTGGCCTTGTAGCTATTATTGTATGAGAACTCTTCGTAAGGCAAATTATCATCCCAACTAGATCCAATAATCTAGCACCCAAGCTCTCAACATGTCCTCGAGAATCTGATGGACTCTCTCGGTCTGTCCATCTGTCTGCGGTTGAAAGGCTGTACTGAACTCTAGCCTGGTACCCAAAGTCTGGTGCAGCTGGTGCCAAAACTTTAAGGTGAACTATGTTCCTCTATGTGATATGATGGTCCTTGGAACTCCGTGCAGACATAAGATCCTGGTCATATATATCTTGGCCAACTTCGCACTTGTATAGGTGGTTTTCACTGGAATAAAGTGATCCACTTTGGTCAAACGATCCACTACTACCTAGATAGAATCATATCCCGATCGGGTCCTGGGCAATCCGGTGATGAAATCCATGTGAAGCTTATCCCACTTCCATTCGGGTATCGGCATAGGCTGCAGTAATCCTGCTGGCTTCTGATGTTCTTCCTTCAGTCTCTGACATACATCACATACTGCTACATACTCGGCAATATCCTTCTTCATTCCTGTCCACCAGAAACGCACCTTTAAATCCAAATACATCTTGGTGTTTCCGGGGTGTATCGAGTATGGCGAGTCATGAGCTTCGTGTAGTATTAACTTCCTGTTCTCTGCATTATTGGGTACATAAACACGGTCCTCAAACCACAAGGTGTCGTGCTCATCCTCATGAAAACCTTTGGCTTTTCCTTTGCTCATTCTCTCCTTTATCTCGGCAATCTCTTTGTCATCCTTCTGAGCTTCTCGAATCTTTCCCAATAATGTCGACTGAACTTCCAATGCGGCAACAAAACCTCTAGGAACTATCTCCAAACGAAGCTCCCTCAGATCTTTGGCTATCTCCTTTGGCAATCCTCCGCTTACGAGGGTATTGGCATAACTCTTCCGGCTCAAAGCGTCTGCTGCGGCATTGGCCTTGCCTGGATGATAGTGCAGCTTCATGTCATAATCCTTTATAAGCTCCAACCAACTCCTTTGCCTGAGATTCAACTCCTTCTGTGTGAAAATGTATTTCAAACTCTTATGATCCGTGTACGGATCACAACGATTCCCAATAAGAAAGTGTCTCCAGGTCTTGAGCCATGCACTACAGCTGCTAACTCCAAATCATGTGTGGCATAATTCAACTCATGCGGTCGAAGTTGACGTGAGGCATTTGAAACAACTCTTCCATCTTGCATAAGTACATCTCCAAGTCCTAAGCAAGAAGCTTCGCAATACACTTGGAAATCCTTGCGTATATCCAGCAAAATCAGCACTGGGGCTGTAACCAAACGTTTCTTCAACTCCTGGAAACTTGCCTCACATTCATCTGTCAATTTAATCTTGGTATCTTTCTTCAGTAACTCCGTCATGGGCTTCGCAATCTTGGAGAAATTCTCAATGAATCGCCGATAATATCCTGCCAGTCCAAGAAAACTGCGGAACTCTCCAACTGAGGTGGGTGATAGCCAGTCAGTGACTGACTTAACCTTGGTAGGGTCTACTGCTATACCTTCTCCTGATATAACATGTCCAAGAAATCCAACTTCCTTCAACCAAAACTCACATTTGTTGAACTTGACATACAACTGATGTTCCCTGAGCTTCTCGAGAACTAAACGCAAATGCTCCTCGTGTTCCTCTTCATTCTTCGAGTATACCAAGATATCGTCAATGAACACCACAACAAACTTATCCAAGAACTCCATGAACACCTTATTCATCATAGTCATGAAATAGGCAGGGGTGTTAGTCAATCCAAATGACATAATAGTGTACTCATATAGCCCGTACCTTGTGGTGAAGGCTGTCTTAGGTATATCCTATTCTCGGATCTTCAGCTGGTGGTATCATGATCGTAGATTGATCTTGGAGAATACTTTAGCTCCTTGTAGCTGGTCAAACAAGTCATTGATCATCGGTAGTGGGTACTTGTTCTTGATCGTCACTTCGTTCAATGCCCGATAATCAACAACCATTCTCAAGGATCCATCCTTCTTCTCAACCAAGAGCACTGGGGCTCCCCATGGTGACGAACTTGGTCAAATGTAACCTTTCTCCAATAACTCCTTAATCTGTTTCTTAATCTCCTCCAGATCATTCGCAGGCATCCGGTATGTTCTCTTTGATATTGGTCCGGTGCCGAGCAATAGCTCTATCAAAAACTCAATGTCTCGATCCGGCGGCATGCCTGGTAACTCTTCTGGAAATACATCCGAGTAATCCTTCACTACAGGCACTTCCTCTTGAACAACTCCGGAGAGAGAATTTACTTGGGTCCTCCTCGGCGCATGCCTGGATACATACTTGATCCTTTTTCCCTCCGGTGTGGTGAGCAGAATTGACCTACTAGCACAGTCAATGTTTCCTCCATACTTTGATAGCCAATCCATGCCTAATATCACATCCAATCCTTGTGACTCCAAAATTATTAGGCCTGAGGGGAAAACATGGCTACCAATGGTTAAGGGTATCTGTTCGCACCATCTACTGGCCATATACTCTGCTCCTGGTGAGCTTACTAGCATGGGTGACCTAAGGGCTAAGGTGGGTAAATTAAACTTGTCCACAAATCCCCTTGAAATGTATGAATGCGATGCTCCAGTATAAAAAAGAACGAGAGCGGTAAATGACTTAACCAAAAACTTACCGATAACTGCATCTGGCTGCTCTTCAACCTCCTCCACGTTCACTTGGTTTACTTGTACCCTGTTGAAAGGGTTGGGCTTCTTCCTAGAGCCTCCATTGCCATTACCATTCTTTGGCTCGGGGCACTCATTGGCATAGTGTCCAGTCTTCCCGCACTTGAAACAAGTAATGTGACTTTGGTCCTTCTTGGTAGGTGTGGCTGGGTTAGAGCGGTTCTGATTACTGCCTGCTCCATTCCCATTTCCATTCTTGGGGCCACTGTGGTTATCCGAGCTTCCTCCATTGTGGGTATGGCCTCCATGGTTATGGATATAACCTCCCGAGTTCGGGGTAACACGAGGCTTCAGCTGAGCTCCTAAATTGTAATTCCCTTGTCAATACTTCCTTTTGCGGCTCTCAATTGGCTACTGCTTCCCTTAAATCATAAGAGCCTTGTCTACGAACTCCTGGTAGTTGTTAAACATTGCCACCATTAACTGCATACTCATCTCATCATTCAGCCCTTCCATAAACTTCTCCTGCTTCGCGGCATCTGTGGCCACATCATCCGGGGCATAGCGAGCTAACTTGCTGAACTCATCCACGTACTGCCCCACAGTACGGTTTCCTTGGCGCAAGTTGCGAAACTCGCACTTCTTCATGCTCATAGCTCTAGTTGAGACATGAGCAGTGCGGAATGCTTGCTGAAACTGCTCCCAAGTGACATTGGCTATAGGGAAAGTGGCCGTGTAATTCTCCCACCATGAGGCTGCGGGTCCATCCAATTGATGCGCGGCAAAATGCACCTTCTCAGCATCTGTGCAACCTGCGGTGGTCAACTCCCTTCCGATCCTACGTAGCCAGTCATCAGCAACTATTGGCTCGGTGCTATTGGAAAACACCGGTGGCTACAACCTCAGTAAACGGGCTAAGTTGTCAACTAGAGGTGGTTGCGGTGAGTTGTTGCCCTGGTTCTGGACTAACAACTGCATCAAGGCATTTTGCTGTTGGATCAACTGAGTGAGCTCCGGTGGAAAGACAAATCCGGGGTCACGTCTTGGAGGCATCTGATGGGTTTAGAGGGGAGAGATTAGAATATAATGAGGTCTAGTGAGAAAGCACTACCCATATGCACATGAGACAAACACAATCATATTACACCAAATCAATTCAAGCAAGGGCATACAATCGATCTAACTATCGTTATAGTGCTCGGACTACTAATATATACATGGGGGAATATGACTAATATAATGGTGGTCTACTAGAAATTTTGATTGGTGGAAGACTCCATGATATCCGCTCCAGCTTCGTCTTCATAGTCATCATCACTACTGTCGGGGTCGGAGTCGGTGTCGTCGGTGATGATGTAGTCTTCAGAACGAATGTCATCGGGATGGTCGTCATCTCCTCCTAGCGTGGGGTCTCCCATGAATACTCCTAGCTTCCTTGTCAGGTCGTCATTCTTCTCCACTAGTATTGCAATTTCCTCCTCGTATCCGTCGCATGTAGACATGAGTTCCTCTTCTAGCTCCATGTTCCTGGTCATTACCTTCTTCAGGTCTATCATGCTTGCACACATCTGGTTCTCCTGTCGACGAATGTGCTGGTTTAACTTCTGGATGAAGGCTGCAATGGATTTGTCCCTCCTGGTGCTGATCCTCTCCCATTGCTCATCTCGGCGCCCGCATATCTAGTAGATGGTGTCCTTAAGATCCTTGTCATAAACTTCGCCGATGCGTCCCATGGCGATGTGGGCTGCCATGCTCTTACCTAGACTCTAGGTGGGTGCATCAAAGGAAAACTCTATGGGCTCAGTGACTCGCGTGAATGTCCTCCCTGGGACTTGAACTCGAATGATCAATCGCTCCTCTTCTGGTAAAGTGGCGGTGTAGGTCCCGGTGAATCTTGGTATTCCGATGTTCAGGTATCTAGTGACTTCCTTCAACTGTCTCCCGAAAGGTGTGTCTTCATCCGGTTGTGCAAACCTGTTCCTTGAGTCCGCCATCCTATAGAGTAGAAAATGGAGAGGAGTCACAAATGAGTAGAGAAGAGTGACCTATGGCTCATCTGAGTGGTCGTGTCCTACATTCAGCGTGTGCTCTGATACCATCTTGTAGCGATCCGACCTCAGACGGTCAAATCTCTGTGTATAAGTGTCATCCCTGGATCGGTAATGCTGACACACACAGTACTTGAAGGATTTATAACGGAATAGCAATCACATACTTATTACATCGATAGTCTCAAGAGAGAGCTTATTACAATAAATATGGCATAAGGCCATCTAAACAAGATAACAGCGGAAGGCTTGGAAGATAAAGTGAGTCCATTGTGACACCCATGTTTTTATTTGGATTTTTTTATAAAGATTTTTATTTGACTTGAGGGGAGTGATTTAAATTTTTCTTCAAGAGGACTCTCACTCTCAAATATTTTTCTTTAGGGCAAAAGTTTTATTTGGATTCAGCCAAGATCTGTATTTGGTCTTGGAGGTTCTTGCTTTTCACTTGGACTCAAGACAAAATATTTTCACTTGGGAAATGCATTTTGAAAATGTCCTTGAAATTTGCACTATGGCTTTTGGAAAATCCTTTGCCACTTTCAACAATTCCTTCTTGCCATGGCCTTAGTGCAAATCCTTTCTCCTAACCCTTCCCTCACCTTTGGATCATGATTTGCATCAAATCCAGCAAGTTGAACCTCCCCATGTATTTATTTCCATTTAAATCTTATTCAAATAAATTTCTGCCTTCTTTCCTAGCACTTGGAGATTTGCAAAGGAACTCCACTTTCTGTCTTGATTTTTGCCCCCAAACCTTTTTCCCCTCCTAGTCCTTTGAACCCTCAATCAAGAACCATGAACATCCACTGGTCTTCAGTTCAAAATTTTCAAACTACACTTGCTGCAAGTTTGGACAAGATTTGCCAAATTTGGTGAAATTCATTCAAAACCTCCTCCAAAAATTCCAAGTAAAATCAGGCAGCCTCTGGATGCATTGAGTGGTCACCTCAACAAGTTACAGCTCCAGAAAAATTTATCTCATTGCAAAATCTTTCTGTCGAACACCTGCAGTGCACTGTCCATGTCAAGTTCAGAAAGTTCAGTGAACACTGCAGTGGCCTGCTGTCGTTTTCTTCAGAGAAGGACGTCGATCTCGCCAGTACCACCGCGTCGCCTTGCCCCTCGTCCCCGCCCTCTTGTTCTTGCACCGCACGAACGCCTGGCGCCTTGCGGGCGTCGGCGACGAGCAGCAGAAGGTGCGCCGCCCCGTGACCGACGCCGGCGGCGGCTTTGCGGACGCCAGCGGGAGACATGGCGCCGACGACGCTACCCAGCGCCGCTCAAACCACCGGAGCTCGCCGCGTGGCCTTCCACTCCCCCAAACGCGCTGCCGCTCTCGTCGTGAACCGCAGGGCGCGGAGCGCGCTCTCTGCCGCCGTTGAGCCCGTGCGGTCACCTCACCGTGGACCGACGCCATTACGCCAAGACCGACCCCGTTTAGCTGTGAAACGACTCCAGTAACCTCCACTGATGCTGCCTGGCCACTCAAACCTCCTGCCAACCCACTGCTCCGCCGTAATCGCTCGCCGGAGATTCTCCTTTCATGGCCACCCCGTCGATCTACCTATAAATAGAGGCCCCGAGCTTCAACTCGAGCACCCACCATCCCTGCACTCCCCCTAGAGCAAGCCTAGCCACTGGTAGAGCCCCGAGGAGGTCTCCTTCCTCGACTCCGGCCGCCGCGACCCACCACGGGATCCAGCCCGATTCGCCCCCGTGTGTGCTCCTTCACCCCCATTCTCTTGCCAGTAACTTCACCTTGCACCCCTTGTTTTGACCCGCGCCTCAATTCGTAGTTTGCAGCCCTCCACCGGAGTTCCCCATCCTCACCCGAGCCGCCGTCCGCCGGAGGTAGTGTCGCCGTCGACGTGGTGCTCCCCGTTGGACGAGTCCACCACCCACCAACGCGGAAGAAGACGCTGAAGCTCTTGGTACCCTCCGTTTCTCCTAACTCGCCGTGGTTCGACGCCGGCGTCCAACGCAGTCTTCGGGCGCCGGCGAGTTTTTTAAACCTGACAGGTGGACCCCGCCTGTCAGCCTCTATTCTATTCCCCTTCGAACCGTTTTCTGTTGGCGCCTTCGGGCAAATACGTTTTCTCCTTTGCGCTTGTGCATTCCCAACCGAAGCGTTTTCTGTTTTCTCAGTTAGAACCCTGGAACTTTTCTGTTTCATTACAGATAAGTCCCTGGACAGAAACCTTTATAACTTTTTAATAAAAAGGAATTTTTGAGTGATTCTTTTTCTGACAATCTTCAAATTTTGCCTAGTTTTTTATAGGATTTATTTGAAAATTATTTGGAAAAGTTTCTGTGCAAGTGTTGGTTTTCATGTTAGAACCCGTTTCATGATTGCCGTAGGTTCCGGAAGAGGTGACGGAGCCGCGAACTTCGCCGAGCTAGACACCGACTTCTCCTAACCAGGAAAGCATGTTCTGAACATTTCATATGACAGGTGTTTTACATGTTCACGTGAGAGTTTGTGTGTGGCATATGAGTATCGGTAAATACCTCGTTGCTTGTAAGGCAACGACCCGGTTGTTCCAAAGTCGCAATGATCTCTGATGAGAGATGGCCTAATCATGTGGTGACATGAAGGGCAGCAAGGTGGTACTGTTGTAGCATACCAGCCTTGCGTCATCCGACTTTCTCCGACGTTAACGTGGTTGGAGCCACGTTATCGTTCTCTTCCCGCATGTTCCAAGTTGCGATGATCTCTGATGTGAGATGGCCAAATCATGTGGTGACATGAAGGGCATCAAGGTGGTACTATTGTAGCATACCAGCCTTGCGTCATCCGACTTCCTCCGACGTTAATGTCGTTGGAGCCACATTACCGTTCTTTCCCCTTTCCGTGCTACCACATGTCTCATTGCCAGGAGGCGGTTTAGTAAGTTGGTAACCTCTTTCCGTGTACACACCAAATAGAGAGGCCGGGATGATGGTACCTTGGCCCAGGATTAAAGCCAGTCTTCCGGTCAGGGGGCATGGGTGTTTCCGGTTGGGACCGAGAGGGTGGGCACCCCCTTAGAGCGCGCGTATAGAAATTTGATCCCATGCTACGCGAGGTTGTAGCCTCCCCGTCTCAAGGTTTTTCTTGAACGTCGCCGAGGGTGATCCCTGGCTTCGGATGGTTGAATTGGGTGTGTACTGGTTAGACGTGTTCCTTCCAAAACACCGTAGACGGAACTAGTCCCCGTGACTACTGAAATCCGTTGGCTGTGGTTAAGTACAAACTCTGCAGAGTCAATTCTTTCCAAATCATCGTATCCATGATCAAGTAGTGTAAACATTATATCCATGTCTATCCGTGTGAAAAAACTTGTCCCCGGTGAACAAGCTCAAGTGGTAAATCCAGTTTTATTGTTATTCCTGTGGATGGAATAACTTTATATTTGTCGCATGCTTGTGATAATTTATGTTCCCGAACGATTGTATTATTGAGCTGTAATATAAGCCCTTTATGTGATGTCGCACAGACGTCCGACTGTGGCGTGCACTGTCTTTATTGTCTGTTGCAAGCCCTTTATGTGGTGTCGCCTCGCCGCCCGAATGTGGCATTATTATTCTGCATTTTCCTCTCGAGGAGTCTTTCAAACACTCGTTTGGCACCCGCATTATTATTCCGCATTTTCCGCTCGAGGAGTCTTTCAGACACTCGTTTGGCACCCGCATTATTATTCCGCATTTACCGCTCGAGGAGTCTTTCAGACACTCGTTTGGCACCTGCATTATTATTCCGCATTTTCCGCTGGAGGAGTCTTTCAGACACTCGTTTGGCACCAGTATTACTATTCTGCAGTTTCCGCTCGAGGCGTCATTCAGACCCTCGCTTGGCACCCAGTATTTATTATCTCTATGTCTTATCGCACTGGTTAACTTGTTCATGTGCTTCATGTTTACATTTTTTATACCTTATGTCCGAACTGTCGTGCGAGTACTTTCATAGTACTCACCTGGCTTGTTGATTTGGCCAGATGTTGACGAAGGCGATCTCTTGGATGAAGAGTTTGATAGCGCGTCAGATGCCTAGAGGAGTCCCAGTCAGTCCTTCGCGATCCCGGATTTTGGTCACTTGTATTGTATACGCTTCCGCCACCCGCTATAAGTCTTCTCGGGCCTCACTCCGACGCTCGAAGAGTTGTAGTCTTCTGGAATCATATCACTCGCTTCGCGATGATATTTCCACCACCGTTATTATCGTGAGTTAGTAGTTTTCCACCCTATCCGCCGTCTTGTTTTAGCGGCGTGCATGTAATAAATTGTTGGGCAGTCTCTGCTCAACCTTGTATTATATTTAGTACTCCTGGTATTTTTCTTCTGTGACCAAGATTTTGTCTACCAGTGAGAAGGAATTCTTCCTCGCTGGTCCGTAAAAGGGATTGGTCTCTCAATAATTACTTTATTGAAAAACCGGTCGTGACAAGCTTGGTATCAGAGCCAGGCTACCTGTAGGAAGCCACTAGGTGCGATCGCTAATCGGTTATTAGCGTCTTTTGTGCTTTTTCAGCATCTTGCAATTGTAGCTATTTTCTGTTGGTCATCATAAATTTATGTCATGACTACTCAGAATTTTTGCCTACTTTTGTAGATGGCTGGCAGCAGCTGTGAGAACCGAGTGTTCACCAACGTGCCCGAGGGGTTTGTCAAGCTCCTCGTCTCCATCACCAAGCTCGCGATCGGGCCAGCAGCTCGCCCGGTGTTCACACTCTACCAGCACAAGCTTAGTGACGACGTGTCTATGCACCAGGCTGTGGTGCAATTCAAGGGAGGACGTTCTGCTGCTCGCCACTTCCGTTTTGTGGGAAGGGCCATGCCTACGGAGAGGCATGCCATGCAGATGGCTGCCCGTTAGGCGATAGCTCGCCTTCGGGACATCCTTCCTACGATGAAGACTCGTCGCTACCGCTACCTCCCATGCCATGTGCCTTACACCAGCCACTATGCGTTTGCCTGCCATCGGGGAGAACGAGATGAAGCCATCGAGATGGTTGTGGAGTATCTCAAGGCTCTGGAGGAGTCTTTCGACAACCTCGTAGATGATCTTGTGGCTGCCCGCATGGACTTAGTCCGGGGCGGTCCTGCCAGCAGGAAGGAGCTTCTCCACATGGCGCCGCCTCTGACATTCGTCTTGTCTTCAACCTCGTATGCACCGGCCGTTTTGGCCACTGCTCGCCGTCTGCCTACCACTGAGGAGTTCGACCGAGTCATCGCTCCTACTCCAGTCAGAGCCGCACCACCTGCCGCACACGCTGTTCCACAGTCGCCCCCGCACCATCACCGCAGCGCAGCGTCACGCGCCAGGAGCCAGCTAGAGAGGAGGTGGAGGTTGATTCTCCTGGACCGCTGAGCCTTGCCATCGGCAAGGGGAAGGAGATCTTCACCATCTCCGACTGAGAGCACCGAGTAGCCGCGTGTTATGTCTGCCTGTATGATGTGCTGTTTATTCCTGTATGCTAGTTTGTATTGGTGTGTTTGCTGCCTTCCGGAGTAGTACGCTAGTTTTAATAACATGTCAGGATGTGTACGTGCATCCTGAGTGCTGTATCACGTGTTTGCTTTTCGCATGTAAGATTTATGTTAAGCACTTCTTCTCCATAAAAAAGTCATTTGTGTTTCTTTGAAAACCTTGAAGCCTTTTGATTATTGCCTTTGCGAGATTTTTTTTGTGCTACACAGTTTTTTTTTCTCATGGGTTTTGCAAATAATACCCCAGACTGGAAAAATGTCTCGCCCGTGGACTCGCTCCATGCCCAATCAGCCAGAAGAGGTTTACGGGACACAGACCAGCAACAATTTCACTCAGGGTCAGTCCAGCCAACAAGACAGCGAAGCAGCACTGTCTCAAGTATGCCGTCTCTTCGAGCAAAGCCAGCAACAGCACCAAGAGATGATGAACCATGTCATCAATATGGGAAACCACCGTGAACCCTATCAACCACATTCCAAGTTATCCGAGTTACAGAAGACTCGCCCCTCAACTTTTGCTCACACCGACAGACCGCTGGAAGCCGATGATTGGCTTCGTGAGATTGAAAGGAAACTGATTATTGCTCAGTGCTCAGATCATGAGAAGGTGCTTTATGCACCACACTACCTTACTGGAGCAGCCGCAGCATGGTGGGAAAACTTCCTACACATGCATCCCAGGGAACACAACATCACCTGGGAAGAGTTCAAGGAAGGCTTCCGTGGGGCACACATCCCCAGAAGCATCCTAAAGATCAAGAAGAGAGAGTTCGATGACCTGAAGCAGAGAGGCATGTCAGTGACAGAGTACAATGGTCAGTTCACCCAGCTGTCTCGTTATGCCTACGACGAGCACATGATAGAAAGCAAGAAGATGGAAAAATTCCTGGACGGCCTGGCACCAGCACTGAGATGCCAACTGATTGTGCACACCTTTACGGATTTTAAGACGCTGGTGGACAAGGCCATCACCTTGGAGAATGAGCGCCGTAGTCTGGAAGATATCCGTAAGCGGAAGAGGGACAAGACGACTCTTGCCCGCAGCAACCGAGGCAAGACTGAGGTCCCAAGGACAGACGCAAGGAAATCCACGACTACTGAGCCAAGGCCCGTCGGACAGTTCCATGCCAGGGACAAGGAGTTCACATACCGTCCAGGGGTCACTTGCTATGCTTGTGGTCAACAAGGGCATTATGCTAAACAGTGCCCGAAGCCAAGAGACTCGGCACCCAAGCCGAACAATGGTGGAAACAATCCAGCCCCCAAGCGCAACAACTTCAACCCCAGCAACAACCACAGGAAGGGTCACCTAAACCATGTGAACAGGGCAGAAGCGCAGAATGCCCCAGACATCGTGCTCGGTACGTTCCCTATCAACACAGTACCTGCCACGGTTTTGTTTGATTCTGGAGCTTCCCATTCGTTCGTTTCGAAGAGTTTTGTTTCGCAACACGGTTTTCCGATACTTCCCTTGGGAAAATCTATGATCATCAAGTCCCCCGGAAATAAGAAAATCGCTCAAGGTTACTGCCAAGGAGTGGTCATTGAGTTCGAAGGACTACAGTTCCACGCGAATCTCATCGTGTTGGAAAGTAAAGGATTGGATGTCATTTTAGGGATGGACTGGTTGACCACCAACAAAGGATTCATCGACTGTTTCAATCGGACAGTGATTCTCACTCACCATCATGGCAAGACAATAAAGTTTCCGCTCAAGAAAGGCCATGATCACAGAGACCAAAACTGAACAAAATGGACATTGCAGAACTGAGAAAAGTTCCAGTGGTATGCGAGTTTCCTGATGTGTTTCCGGAAGAACTGCCAGGCATGCCACCAGACCGAGAGATAGAATTGAGCATCGAACTAGCACCTGGCACCGCTCCCATCTATAAGAAGCCATATAGAATGGCACCCTCAGAATTGGTGGAGTTGAAGAAGCAGATAAAGGAATTGTTGGACAAAGGATTTATTCGAGCCAGCTCCTCACCTTGGGGTTCGCCTGTGTTGTTCGCCAAAAAGAAAGATGGGACACTGAGGCTGTGCATAGACTATCGAGCCCTCAATATGGTCACCATCAAAAACAAATATCCGATGCCACGAATAAATGATTTGTTTGACCAGCTCGCACAGGCCAAGGTATTCTCAAAAATTGATTTGAGATCGGGATATGACCAATTGAAGGTACGGACAGAAGATATCCCCAAGACAGCTTTCACTTCCAGATATGGGTTATACGAGTTCACAGTGATGCCTTTTGGACTAACGAACGCCCCCGCATATTTTGTCCACCTCATGAACAAAGTGTTCAAGAAATTGATGGACAAATTTGTGGTGGTATTCATTAACGACATTCTGGTTTACTCCAGGACTCCAGAAGAGCATGCTGAGCACCTCAGAATTGTTTTGGGAGAATTGAGGAAACATCAGTTGTACGCCAAATTTAGCAAGTGCGAATTTTGGCTAAGACAAGTTGGTTTCTTGGGCCATATACTGAACCAAGAAGGCGTGGCCGTAGACCCAGAAAAAGTCAAGGCCATACTGGACTGGAAGCCACCCGCCAATGTTACTGATGTGCGGAGTTTCCTGGGAATGGCCGGATATTACAGGAGATTTATTGAAGGATTCTCCACTGTGGCGAAACCTATGACACAGTTACTCAAGAAGGACAAGAAATTTGTATGGACGGAAGCATGCGAGCAGAGCTTCCAAGAACTCAAGAAGAAGCTGACAACCGCACCGGTCTTAACTGTGCCAGACATACACAAGAGCTTTGAGGTGTATTGTGACGCATCCCAGAAAGGACTCGGATGCGTACTAATGCAGGATGGCAAGGTTGTCGCATATGCCTCCAGGCAGCTGCAAAAACATGAGGAAAATTACCCAACACATGACTTGGAGCTAGCAGCAGTCATACATACACTCAAGGAGTGGAGGCACTTTCTGTTGGGAAATCGCTGTGAAATATATACGGACCATAAGAGCCTCAAATATATTTTCACACAACCAGAGCTGAATTTACGCCAACGACGCTGGTTGGAACTGGTCAAAGACTATGACGTCGGCATTCACTACCACCCAGGGAAAGCAAATGTAGTGGCCGATGCCCTTAGTCGAAACCCCAGCACGGACAATGACGGCCCGCAAAACTTGAGGCCTCAGTTTCAGTGAGAGTTCGCTAGGCTCAACATGATGTTAGTCTCTGAGGGCGCCGTATCGAACCTGGAGATACAACCCACCCTGGTGGAACAAATTAAGAAGGCTCAACAGGGACATCCCAGCATCGATGGCATAAAGAAGAAAATGAATCTTCGTAAGACTTCCGAGTTCGTCACCGACAGTGAAGGAACATTATGGTACCGAGACAGACTTTGCGTACCTAACATTGAGGAACTCAAGCAACAGATCTTGACGGAAAAGCCACACCGCTCCATACTCGATTCATCCTAGAGGAACCAAAATGTACAAGGACATTCAGGAAAGATTTTGGTGGCACGGTATGAAATGAGATATAGCCACATTCATTTCTTGTTGCGACTCGTGTCAGCGCATCAAGGCCGAGCATCAAAAGCCAGCAGGGCTACTCCTGCCAAACAGGATACTAGAGTGGAAGTGGGATGAAATAGGAATGGATTTCATCGTCGGACTACCCCGATCACAGCGTGGGAATGACGCCATATGGGTCATCACAGACCGACTAACCAAAGTTGCTCATTTCATTCCCGTGAAGACTACCTACTCCACACAAAGGCTGGCAAAACTTTATCTGTCCCGTATAGTTTGTTTGCACGGAGTCCCAAAGACTATAATATCAGACCGAGGCACCCAATTCGTCTCCAAATTTTGGGATTACCTACAACAAGCTCTGGGCACGCAACTAGCCTTCAGTACAGCATACCACCCTCAGACCGATGGACAGACGGAACATGTGAACCAGATCCTAGAGGATATGCTAAGAGCCTGTGTGCTCACCTATGGATCCAGTTGGGAAGAGAGTTTGCCGTATGCTGAATTTGCTTACAACAACAGTTACCAAGCCAGCTTGCAAATGGCACCCTTTGAAGCATTGTACGGACGGAGGTGTCGTACCCCACTGAATTGGTCAGAAACAGGTGACAGCCGTATCTTCGGCCCAGACATGCTTAAAGAGGCCGAGGAGAAAGTTAAACAAATCCGGGACAGACTCAAGACAGCACAGAGCCGCCAAAAGAGCTACTATGATCAGAAGCACCGTGAGGTCAGCTTTGAACCCGGTGATTCCGTATACCTCCGAGTATCGCCTATGAGGGTCTACAACGATTCAAAATTAAGGGGAAGCTAGCCCCAAGATTTATTGGACCATTTGTGTAAAGGCACGAAGAGGCACGGCAGCCTACCAACTAGACCTACCCAAGGAGCTGTCAGACGTCCATGACGTGTTCCACGTCTCACAGTTAAGCAAATGTGTGAGCAACCCAGAAAAGCATGTACCTCATGAGGACATTGATATGCAACCAGATCTCACCTACAGAGAAAGGCCAGTAAAGATTTTAGAAGAGTCTGAACGGAGGACCCGTCAGAAAACGACAAAGTTTTTCAGGGTTCAATGGAGCAACCACACTGAGGATGAAGCTACATGGGAAAGGGAAGATTTCCTTTGAGCAGAGTATCCATATCTATTTGAGGATCAGCAGAAATCTCGAGGACGAGATTTTTCCTAAGGGGGTAGGTGTTGTGACACCCAAGTTTTTATTTGGATTTTTTTTAAAGATTTTTATTTGACTTGAGGGGAGTGATTTAAATTTTTCTTCAAGAGGACTCTCACTCTCAAATATTTTTCTTTATGGCAAAAGTTTTATTTGGATTCAACCAAGATCTGTCTTTGTTCTTGGAGGTTCTTGCTTTTCACGTGGACTCAAGACAAAATATTTTCACTTGGGAAATGACTTTTGAAAATCTCCTTGAAATTTGCACTATGGCTTTTGGAAAATCCTTTGCCACTTTCAACAATTCCTTCTTGCCATGGCCTTAGTGCAAATCCTCTCTCCTAACCCTTCCCTCACCTTTGGATCATGATTTGCATCAAATCCAGCAAGTTGAACCTCCCCATGTATTTATTTCCATTTAAATCTTATTCAAATAAATTTCTGCCTTCTTTCCTAGCACTTGGAGATTTGCAAAGGAACTCCACTTTCTGTCTGATTTTTGCCCCCAAACCTTTTTCCCCTCCTAGTCCTTTGAACCCTCAATCAAGAACCATGAAGATCCACTGGTCTTCAGTTCAAAATTTTCAAACTACACTTGCTGCAAGTTTGGACCAGATTTGCCAAATTTGGTGAAATTCATTCAAAACCTCCTCCAAAAATTCCAAGTAAAATCAGGCAGCCTCTGGGTGCATTGAGTGGTCACCTCACCAAGTTACAGCTCCAGAAAAATTTATCTCATTGCAAAATCTTTCTGTCGAACACCTGCAGTGCACTGTCCATGTCAAGTTCAGAAAGTTCAGTGAACACTGCAGTGGCCTGCTGTCGTTTTCTTCAGAGAAGGACGTCGATCTCGCCAGCACCACCGCGTCACCTTGCCCCTCGTCCCCGCCCTCTTGTTCCTGCACCGCACGAACGCCTGGCGCCTTGCGGGCATCGGCGATGAGCAGCAGAAGGTGCGCCGCCCCATGACCGACGCCAGCGGCGGCTTTGCGGACGCCCGCGGGAGACACGGCGCCGACGACGCCACCCAGCGCCGCCCAAACCACCGGAGCTCGCCGCGTGGCCTTCCACTCCCCCGAACGCGCTGCCGCTCTCGTCGTGAACCGCAGGGCGCGGAGCGCGCTCTCCGCCGCCGTTGAGCCCGTGCGGTCACCTCACCATGGACCGACGCCATTACGCCATGACCGACCCCGTTTAGCTGTGAAACGACTCCAGTAACCTCCACTGATGCTGCCTGGCCACTCAAACCTCCTGCCAACCCACTGCTCCGCCGTAATCGCTCGCCGGAGATTCTCTGTTCACGGCCACCCCGTCGATCTGCCTATAAATAGAGGCCCCGAGCTTCAACTCGAGCACCCACCATCCCTGCACTCCCCCTAGAGCAAGCCTAGCCACTGGTAGAGCCCCGAGGAGGTCTCCTTCCTCGACTCCGGCCGCCGCGACCCGCCACGGGATCCAGCCCGATTCGCCCCCGTGTGTGCTCCTCCGCCCCCATTCTCTTGCCAGTAACTTCACCTTGCACCCCTCCTTCTGACCCGCGCCTCAATTCGTAGTTTGCAGCCCTCCACCAGAGTTCCCCATCCTCACCCGAGCCGCCGTCCGCCGGAGATAGTGTCGCCGTCGACGTGGTGCTCCCCGTTGGACGAGTCCACCACCCACCGACGCGGAAGAAGATGCTGAAGCTCTTGGTACCCTCTGTTTCTCCTAACTCGCCGTGGTTCGACGCCGGCGTCCACCGCAGTCTTCGGGCGCCAGCGAGCTTTTTAAACCTGACAGGTGGACCCCGCCTGTCAGCCTCTATTCTATTCCCCTTCGAACCGTTTTCTGTTGGCGCCTTCGGGCAAATACGTTTTCTCCTTTGCGCTTGCGCATTCCCAACCGAAGCGTTTTCTGTTTTCTCAGTTAGAACCCTGGAACTTTTCTGTTTCATTACAGATAAGTCCCTGGACAGAAACCTTTATAACTTTTTAATAAAAAGGAATTTTTGAGTGATTCTTTTTCTGACAATCTTCAAATTTTGCCTAGTTTTTTATGGGATTTATTTGAAAATTATTTGGAAAAGTTTCTGTGCAAGTGTTGGTTTTCATGTTAGAACCCGTTTCGTGATTGCCGTAGGTTCCGGAAGAGGTGACAGAGCCGCGAACTTCGCCGAGCTAGACTCCGACTTCTCCGAACCAGGCAAGCATGTTTTGAACATTTGATATGACAGGTGTTTTACATGTTCACGTGAGAGTTTGTGCGTGGCATATGAGTATCGGTAAATACCTCGTTGCTTGTAAGGCAACGACCCGGTTGTTCCAAAGTCGCGATGATCTCTGATGAGAGATGGCCTAATCATCTGGTGACATGAAGGGCAGCAAGGTGGTACTGTTGTAGCATACCAGCCTTGCGTCATCCGACTTTCTCCGACGTTAACGTGGTTGGAGCCACGTTATCGTTCTCTTCCCGCATGTTCCAAGTTGCGATGATCTCTGATGTGAGATGGCCAAATCATGTGGTGACATGAAGGGCAGCAAGGTGGTACTGTTGTAGCATACCAGCCTTGCGTCATCCGACTTCCTCCGACGTTAATGTGGTTGGAGCCACGTTACCGTTCTTTCCCCTTTCCGTGCTACCACATGTCTCATTGCCAGGATGCGGTTTAGTAAGTTGGTAACCTCTTTCCGTGTACACACCAAACAGAGAGGCCGGGATGATGGTACCTTGGCCTAGGATTAAAGCCAGTCATCCGGTCAGGGGGCATGGGTGTTTCCGGTTGGGACCGAGAGGGGGGCACCACCTTAGAGCGCGCGTATGGAAATTTGATCCCATGCTACGCGAGGTTGTAGCCTCCCCGTCTCAAGGTTTTTCTTGAACGTCGCCGAGGGTGATCCCTGGCTTCGGATGGTTGAATTGGGTGTGTACTGGTTAGACGTGTTCCTTCCAAAACATCGTAGACGGAACTAGTCCCCGTGACTACTGAAATCCGTTGGCTGTGGTTAAGTACAAACTCTGCAGAGTCAATTCCTTCCAAATCATCGTATCCATGATGAAGTAGTGTAAACATTATATCCATGTCTATCCGTGTGAAAAAACTTGTCCCCGGTGAACAAGCTCAAGTGGTAAATCCAGTTTTATTGTTATTCCTGTGGAGGGACTAACTTTATATTTGTCGCATGCTTGTGATAATTTATGTTCCCGAACGATTGTATTATTGAGCTGTAATATAAGCCCTTTATGTGATGTCGCACAGACGTCCGACTGTGGCGTGCACTATCTTTATTGTCTGTTGCAAGCCCTTTATGTGGTGTCGCCTCGACGCCCGACTGTGGCATTATTATTCTGCATTTTCCTCTCGAGGAGTCTTTCAGACACTCGTTTGGCACCCGCATTATTATTCCGCATTTTTCGCTCGAGGAGTCTTTCAGACACTCGTTTGGCACCCGCATTATTATTCCGCATTTACCGCTCGAGGAGTCTTTCAGACACTCGTTTGGCACCTGCATTATTATTCCGCATTTTCCGCTGGAGGAGTCTTTCAGACACTCGTTTGGCACCAGTATTACTATTCTGCAGTTTCCGCTCGAGGCGTCATTCAGACCCTCGCTTGGCACCCAGTATTTATTATCTCTATGTCTGATCGCACTGGTTAACTTGTTCATGTGCTTCATGTTTACATTTGTTATACCTTATGTCCGAACTGTCTTGCGAGTACTTTCATAGTACTCACCTGGCTTGTTGATTTGGCAAGATGTTGACGAAGGCGATCTCTTGGATGAAGAGTTTGATAGCGCGTCCGATGCCTAGAGGAGTCCCAGTCAGTCCTGCGCGATCCCGGATTTTGGTCACTTGTATTGTATATGCTTCCGCCACCCGGAATAAGTCTTCTCGAGCCTCACTCCGACGCTCGAAGAGTTGTAGTCTTCTGGAATCATATCACTCGCTTCGCGATGATATTTCCACCACCGTTATTATCGTGAGTTAGTAATTTGCCACCCTACCGCCGTCTTGTTTCAGCGGCGTGCATGTAATAAATTGTTGGGCAGTCTCTGCTCAACCTTGTATTATATTTAGTACTCCTGGTATTTTTCTTCTGTGACCAAGATATTGTCTACCAGTGAGAAGGAATTCTTCCTCGCTGGTCCGTAAAAGGGATTGGTCTCTCAATAATTCTTTTATTGAAAAACCGGTCGTGACATCCATCAACTCCAACGGCATAGCTGAGTGCACGACAACGACCTAGCGCACCTTACTCTTCGTCTGAAAAGTCTGCAACATGATATGTTGCAGCCCGAAACGGGTCAGCAAATTGAATATGCTGGCAAGATAACACAGTAGAGCAATGAACAAGTAAAAGCGATCACTACATGCATATTTGGCTGGTGGAGGCTCTATGGTTATAATGTTTTTGCGAGAAGCCAATTTTTTCCTCCAACCAAGGAATATATTTTATTTAACTATCATGGTAGTTGATAAAGATTGAGAATGGTAAAACCCCATCTCAATCCCAATTAAAGAAGTAATTAACATCCAAACAAATTAATTAGAGTGATGAGATCAATATGATAATCCAAGAACCAGATACTCAAGATGTCCATAATCGGGGACACGGCTAACCATGATTAGTTTACACACTCTGCAGAGGTTTGCGCACTTTTCCCCACAAGACTCGATCTCCTCCGTTGGATTTCTCGCACTACAAGGTGTTTGAGAAACGGATGACCGAGACACAGTCTTTCAGAAACATTAACTCTTTACTCTAGGCGGACAGTACCAACCTACATCCCCTACATCTGCTAGCCCACCACTGAAAGAGGTCATGTAACATGCTTAACTATGCTAGAGCCCATAATAGCTTGTGGATGCACATGGAAGTTTCTAGCATGAATAATCTTATGATCCGTTTGAGCCTGGGTGGCGAACCTAAAGGACATCACTAGTATATCCCCAGGTGCCCGCAACCAATCCACCCACATGTGTGTTTAAGTAGCCACCTTAGGTTAATCATTAATTAACAATCTCACATCTGTCATGGATACACTCAAACCCAATCCACGTCTACGAGCATAGCATGGCAATATAAGCATAGCGTAGAAGTAACTCCCAAGGGTTTGATAATAAAAGGGAAATAGGTTCTACCTCATCATCTACTTCCCAAACCCACATGTTAATCAAATCCTACTCACGAAATGTTTGAGGGTTGTAACTAATGCATAAAAACTGGGTATGAAATGAGTATGATCAATGTGTTACTTGCCTTGCGGACGATCTGCAAACCCTCGAGACTCGTAGTAGCACGCTTCGCACTCCGGGAATTCTATCGCAAACAAACAATAGCATATATAAGTACTCAAGCATAGATGCATGGGTAAAAGTCAAATAATAAGACCAAATCTGAAAGTTCAGCTGAAGAGATTCGATCTGCAAAAAGAATCTCTAGAATCGAAGCTACGGAAGTGAAACTACGGTCAAAAGAACTTCGAATTCAAATCTACTTGAAACCAAATTTTAAATTTGTCAAAACCCTGTTCAAGTTGACTAAACAGAAAGAGGGGCTCGAGACAAAGATTTCTGTGTTGGTTTCACTGGATTTGGACAAACGGTTAAGAAACGGTGAGGGTTTGAAGATCAGGGGCTAATCTGCGATGAAAAAATCGTGGATAGGTCCCTGGCCGAAAAAGAAAATAAAAAGAAAAATCTATCGGACGAACGTCTGCTAACCGAGACGAACGGGCGAATTTGTTCGTTAAAACGAACGTTCGCAAACGAACTAAACCGGGAAAAACCGTACCGATCTAAAAAAAACCGATCTACGGTTTTTTAAGAAAACCGGCGATTTTACCTAGAACCGAAAAAAACCGGGATGACGAGATCTGACGGCGGCGGCTTTGGATTCCGGCGAGGCGGGGGCGTGCGGCGGCGGCTCCGGCGGCGTGGGGCGAGGCGGTGCGGCGGGGTGCGGGGCGGGGCGGTGCGGCGCTGCGGCGGCGGCGGCTGCGGCGCGGCTGTTGCTGGCTGCGGGGCGGGGCGGGGTGGTGGTGAGGGACGGCGGCGGTGGGTGTATATAGGAGGGGGGCGGAGCTGGCTTGGGGAAGGGGCGGGCGGTGGTGGCCGAGTCGGCCACCGCGGCGGCATCGTGTGCGGGCGGGAGTCCCGCTCGGGGTCGGGGACGCGCGAGCTGGGCCGGCTGGGCTTCGGCCCAGTCGGTCCGAAACATTTTTTTTAAACAATTCCACCGAGAAAAATCCTAATAAATATAAAAAATCCAAAAATGCCAAAAACAATTTTCACCACCTAAATAAAATATTTAGAACAAAGTGAACATTTTCTTGGCCTAAACGTGCAATTTTGAAAAATGCATATTTTTTCTAATTCAAATAAAATAGCAATAAAAATCCAAATACATTTATTTATTTGATTTTAACACTTTTCCTCCAATATTTCTCTTATTTTGGAGAAGTCATATTATCTCCTCTCATATAATTTAATATGAAATATTTGGGAGAGAAAAATAAGTAAAAGCAAAATGATCCTTGTTTTGATATTTGAGAAAATTCAAATATGAAAACGGTGAAATCCCCAACTCTCTCCGTGGGTCCTTGAGTTGCTTGGAATTTAGAGCATCGCAAAGCAAAATGCAACAAAATATGATATGCATATGATGACCTATGTATAACATTCCAAATTGAAAATTTGGGATGTTACACCAGCATGACCTAAGAAACTATGAATACCTTTGATATCTTTGGGACATGGCATTTTCTCAATTGCATCAACCTTAGCTTTGTACACATCAATATCTCTTTCAGAAATTTTACACCCCAAAACAATACCTTCATTAACCATAAAGTGGCACTTCTCCCAATTCAAGACAAGATTTATTTGCTCGCACCTCTGCAAAACTCGATCAAGATTGCTTAAACAATCATCAAAAGACATCCCATGAACGGAAAAGTCATCCATGAAAACGTCAACAATCTTTTCACAAAAGTCAGAGAATATAGCAGTCATACATCTTCGAAACGAAGTAGGTGCATTGCATAAACCAAAAGGAATACGTCTATAAGCATAAGTTCCAAAGGGACAAGTGAAAGTGGTCTTTTCTTGATCAGGTTGAGAAACAAGTATTTGTGAAAAGCCAGAATATCCATCAGGGAAGCAAAAATGTGTGCGCTAAGATAATCTTTCTAGCATTAGATCGATAATAGGCAGAGGGTAATGATCTTTTCTAGTTGCTTTGTTTAATTTTGTAAAATCAATTACCATTCTATAGCCTGTAACAATTCTTTATGGAATAAGTTCTTTCTTATCATTGGGAACAATACTAATACCTCCTTTATTAGGGACACAATGAACAGGACTTACCCATCTACTATTAGCTATAGGATAGATTATACCTGCTTCCAGAAGTTTTAATATTTCCGTTCTTACCACTTCCTGCATCTTCGGATTTAACGGACATAGGTGATCAACAACGGGTTTAGCATCAGGTTCCATATAAATTTGTGTGCTGACATAGAGTGGGACTAATGCCCTTTAAATCATCAAGAGTATATCTAATAGCAGCTCGGTGCTTCCTTAGAACTTTCAATAATCTTTCTTCTTCATGTTCTGAAAGGGTAGCACCAATAATAACAGGATATATCTTCCTCTCATCAAGATAAGCATATTTCAAAGTGTCTGGCAATTTTTTTAATTCAAACACAGGACCACCTTTAGGTGGAGGAGGACCTCCTAGAGTTTCAATAGGCAAATTGTGTTTAAGTAGAGGACGTTGTTCAAAGAAGATCTTATCTATTTCATTTCTTTCATGCATATGTAAATCATTTTCATGGTCTAGCAGATATTGTTCTAGAGGATCAATATGAGGCACATCAATAGAAGAAAGACCAATTATTTCATCCTTACTATGAAATTCCTTTTTACGAGGTTTTCTACTATACTTGGAAAAATTAAACTCATGAGACTCGTCACCAAAGCTAACACCGACATTTTGTTTCTCACAATCTATTTTAGCATTAACTGTGTTCAAGAAAGGGCTACCAAAAATAATGGGACAACAATCATCTTGTTGGGGAACCAAGAAAATAAGTAGGATATTTTATTTTTCCCACACAAGACTTCAATATCTCTAACAATCCCAAATGCTGAAATGATATCTCTATTAGCAAGTTTAATAGTAACATCTATATCTTCTATCTCTGCGGTTGCTATGTCATTCATAATTTCTTGATATAAGGTAAAAGGAATAGCACTCACGCTAGCACCTATGTACCATAAACCATGATAATAGTGATCTCCTATTTGAACTGAGACAACAGGCATGCCAACAACGGGTCTATGATTATCCGTTTCATCAGGTTTGACAATTCTAGTAGATTCATTACAGAAGTAAATAACATGCCCATCTATATTTTCTTTCAGAAGATCCTTAACCATAGCAACACTAGGTTCTACTTTGATTTGTTCATCAGGGTTAGGTGTTCTAATGTAGCTTTTCTTGACCACAGTTGAAACTTTAGCATGTTCCTTAATCCTAACAGGGAAAGGTGGTTTCTCAATATAAGTAGTAGGAACAACAGGATCTATATTATAAATAATAGTTTCCTCTTTAGCTGGTAGCGCTTCTTTAATTTCTTCTTTAATAGGTGGGTGATATGTAAACCACTTCTCCTTAGAGAGATCAACATGAGTAGCAAATGATTCACAAAAGGAGGCTACTATCTGAGAGTCAAGTCCATATTTAGTGCTAAACTTTTAAACAGCATCAGTATTCCTAAAAGATTTAACACAATAATACTTAAGCTTAATACCTGACTCTTTAACTTCATCGAGTTCCCAATCTTCAGAGTTGCGTTTAATTCTTTTCAAAAGATCCCACCGGAATTCAATAGGTTTCTTCATAAAAATTCTAGATAATAATTTCTCTTGAGAGCTCATGATTGGGGCATGAGTATAACATTGACATAAGCCTCCCCCAAGCTAGAGCGATACTTTCTCCTTCACGAGGCCAAAAATTATATATATAATTCCAATCACGATGAACTAGATGCATAGGATAATATTTTTGGTGAAACTCCAATTTTAATCGATTCCAATTCCAAGATGCAATATCATCGCATAGCCTATACCATGCCAATGATTTTCCCTTCAAAGATAAGGGGAAGACCTTCTTATTAACTTCATCTCCGGGTAAACCTGTAAGCTTAAACAATCCACAAATTTCTTCCACATATATCAAGTGCATATCAGGATGTTCGGTTCCATCTCCTGCATAAGGATTAGCTAGCAGTTGTTCTATCATACCCGAAGGAATTTCATATTAAATCATTTCAGTAGGTACAGTAGGTTGAGGGGTAACTAATTGTGGTTCCGGTCGAGGTGAAGATACCCCGAACAAACCCCTCAAAGGATTGTTTTCCATAGTAACAAGTGACAATAAATTTCAGCACGTAGTAATAATTTTTCCTTACCATTTCCACTTACCAAGAGCGCTTCACTCCCCAGCAATGGTGCTAGAAAATAGCCTTGATGACCCACAAGTGTATGGGATCAATTGTAACCTTTTTCATAAGTAAGAATGTTGAACCCAATGAGGAGCAGAAGGAAATGACAAGTGGTTTTCAGCAAGGTAATGTCTGCAAGTGCTGAAATTGTAAGTAGCAGAGTAGTTTGATAGAAAGATAATTTGTAACGAGAAAGTAACGGTAACAGTAAAAAAAGTGCAATAAGGTAGCCCAATCCTTTTGAGGAAAAAGATAGGCCAAAACGGTCTCTTATAATAAGCAAATCGTTCTTGAGGGTACACAAGAATTTCATCTAGTCACTTTCATCATGTTGATTCGGTTCGTGTTCGCTCCTTTGATAATTTGATATGTGGGTGGACTGGTGCTTAGGTGCTGTTATTACTTGAACAAACCTCCTACTTATGATTAACCACCTCGCAAGCATCCGCAACTACGAGGAAAGTATTAAGAATAAATTCTAACCATAGCATTAAACTTTTGGATCCTTACAGAATAGCGCATAAACTAGGGTTTAAGCTTCTGTCACTCTCGCAACCCATCATCTAATAAATACTCCACAATGCATTCCCTTAGGCCCAAATACGGTAAGTGTCATGTAGTCGACATTCACATGACACCACTAAGGGAATCACAACATACATACTATCAAAATATCGAACACATAACAAGTTCACATGATTACTGCCAACATGATTTCTCCCATGACGTCAAGAACAAAAGTAACTACTCACAAATGATAATCATGCTCAAGATCAGAGGGGTATTAAATAGCATATTGGATCTGAACATATAATCTTCCACCAAATAGACCATATAGTAATCAACTACAAGATGTAATCAACACTACTAGTCACCCACAAGCACCAATCTATAGTTTTGGTACACAGACTGAACACAAGAGACGAACTAGGGTTTGAGAGGAGATAGTGTTGTTAAAGATGTTGATGGATATTTCCCTCCTCAGGATGGGAGAGTTGGTGGTGATGATGACGATGATTTCCCCCTCCAGGAGGGAAGTTCCCCCGGCGGAATGGCTCCGCCAGAGGGCAAAAGTGCTCCTGCCCAAGTTCCGCCTGGGGACGGCGGCGCATGTCCTGAAAGTCCACTCCTGATTTTTTCTAGGTCAAAATGAATTATATACTAGAAGATGGGCACCAGAGTTGGGCTGGGCTGAGCACAACCCACCAGGGCGCGCCTGGGGGCCAGGCGCGCTCTGGTGTCTTGTGCTCACTAGGTGGCCCCCTTCGGTGGTTATTTGCTCCAGTATTTCTTATTATTCCATTAAAAATCCTCGTGAAGTTTCAGCTCATTTGGAGTTGTGCAGAATAGGTGGCTTGACATAGCTTTTCCAGGTCCAGATTTCCAGCTGCCGAAATTCTCCCTCTTCATGTGTACCTTGTATATTATGAGAGAAAAGGCATTAGAATTACTCCAAAAAGCACTATTATGCATAAAAACATTATAAATAACAGTAGGTAAACATGATGCAAAATGGACGTATCAGTCACGGCTAGGGAAAGGTAGTGATCGGGTGCTTACCCCGGGTACTTGAGGTACCGTAGGTCATGGATGACATGGAAGTTCCCCGAATCTTGTGGCTAATGTGTGCAACCTCTGCAGAGTGTAAAACTATTTGAATAGCCGTGTCCACGGTCAAGGACGGTTGGATAACCGCTCTTGGGCTATGTCCATGGTTCACAAAAACTAGGTGTGTGTGTTGATATAACTACTTGAGTCAAGTTTAATGACTTGACATGTCAATTAAGCTGGAGTTGATCCAAACTTTGTCTATGTTGATATCTGTAACCAGTTCACATGGATATCTAGATTCTTATGATGCATCCTTTACAAGTTGTTAGGACATGTCATTGCACTCAAACTTAGATTTTTGCAAAATTACCTACTTAGTGCTATATCATGCATTGTTGTACCTGGTTCCAAAATATGGGTTGCTTGCTGCTACCTCTTGAGCTTGCGTTGGTTGGGTGATGCAGCAAATTAGAGTAAGTATTTCCCGCAGCTTTTGAGAACCAAGGTATCAATCCAATAGGAGACAACGCTCAAGCCACCAAATACCTGCACAAACAAACACCAACTTGCACCCAACGGGACAATGGGGTTGTCAATCCCTTCACGGTTATTTGCAAAGTGAGATCTGATAGAGATGGATAAACGGTAAAATAATATTTTTGGTATTTTTGGTTTATGGAATGGAATGTAAAAGATTGCAAAGAAAGTAAATATGAAACTAAAATTGTAGATCGGAAACTTATAAGATGGAGTGTAGACCCGGGGCCATAGGTTTCACTAGAGGCTTCTCTCAAGATAGAAATTATTACGGTGGGTGAACAAATTACTGCCGAGCAATTGATAGAAAAGTGCAATGTTATGACGATATCTAAGGCAATGATCATGAATATAGGCATCATATCCGTGTCAAGTAGACCAAAACGATTCTGCATCTACTAGTATTACTCCACACATCGACCGACTCCTGCCTGCATCTAGAGTATTAAGTACATAAGAACAGAGTAATGCATTAAGTAAGATGACATGATGTAGCGGGATTAACTCAAGAAATATGATGAAAACCCCATCTTGTTATCCTCGATGGCAACAATACAATACATGTCGGTTCCCCTTCTGTCACTAGGATCGAGCACCGCAACATTGAACCCAAAGCTAAGCACTTCTCCCATTGCAAGAAAAACCAATCTAGTTGGCCAAACCAAATTGACAGTTCAAAGAGACTTGCAAAGATATCAAATCGTGCATATAAGAATTCAGAGGAGATTCAAATAATATTCATAGATAACCTGATCATAAATCACAATTCATCGGATCTCAGCAAACACACCGCAAAAGAGTATTACATCGAATAGATCTCCAAGAACATCGAGGAGAACATGGTATTGAGAATCAAAGAGAGAGAGAAGAAGCCATCTAGTACTAGCTATGGAACCGTAGGTCTATGGTAAACTACTCACGCTTCATCGGAGAGGCAATGGTGTTAATGTAGAAGCCTTGCATGATCGAATCCCCCTCTGGCAGGACGCCAGAAAAGGCCACTAGAGGGATCTCACAGGTACAGAAGGTTGCACTGGTGGAAAAGTGGTTTCGTGGCTCCCCTAGAAGGTTTTGGGCTATTTGAGATTATATAGGCGGAAGAAATAGGTCGGTGGAGTCACGAGGGGCCCACAAGGGTGGGGGCGCGCCTCCCGACCTTGTGGCTGCCTCGTGGCTTTCCTGACGTGCACTTCAAGCCCTCTGGATGTCTTCTAATCCAAGAAAAATCATCGCGAAAGTTTCATTCCATTTGGACTCCGTTTGGTATTCCTTTTCTACGAAACTCTAAAAAAAGGAAAAAACAGGAACTGGCACTGGGCTCTAGGTTAATAGGTTAGTCCCAAAAATCATGTAAAATAACAAATTAATGCATATAAAACATCCAAAACATATAATATAATAGCATGGAACAATGAAAAATTATAGATACATTGGAGACGTATCAAGCCTCCCCAAGCTTAATTCCTGCTCGTCCTCGAGTAGGTAAATGATAAAAATAGAATTTTTGATCTGGAATGCTACCTAACATATTTATCAATGTAATTCTTTTTATTGTGGGATGAATGTTCAGATCCGTATGATTCAAAACACAATTTTAATATTGACATAAAAACAATAATACTTCAAGCATACTAATAAAATAATTATGTCTTCTAAAAATAACATGGTCAAAGAAAGCTTATCCCTACAAAATCATATAGTCTGGCTATGCTCCATCTTCATCACACAAAATATTTAAATCATGCACAACCCCGATGACAAGCCAAGCAATTGTTTCATTCTTTTGAAGTTCTCGAACTTTTTCAACTTTCACGCAATACATGAGTGTGAGCCACGGATATAGCACTATATGGGTGGAATAGAAGGTGGTTGTGGAGAAGACAAAAAGGAGGAGATAGTCTCAGATCAACTAGGCCTATCAATCACACACTTATTACATCGATAGTCTCAAGAGAGAACTTATTACAATAAATATGGCTTAAGGCCATCTAAACAAGATAACAACGGAAGGCTTGGAAGATAAAGTGAGTCCATCAACTCCAACAGCATGGCTGAGTGCACGACAACGACCTAGCGCACCTTACTCTTCGTCTGAAAAGTCTGCAACATGATATGTTGTAGCCCGAAACGGGTCAGCACATGGAATATGCTGGCAAGATAACACAGTAGAGCAATGAACAAGTAAAAGCTATCACTACATGCATATTTGGCTGGTGGAGGCTCTATGGTTATAATGTTTTTGCGAAAAGCCAATTTTTCCCTACAATAAAGGAATATATTTTATTTAACTATCATGGTAGTTGATAAATATTGAGAATGGTAAAACCCCATCTCAATCCAATTAAAGAAGTAATTAACATCCCAACAAAATAATTAGAGTGATGAGATCAATATGATAATCCAAGAACCAGATACTCAAGATGTCCATAACCGGGGACACGGCTAACCATGATTAGTTTATACACTCTGTAGAGGTTTGCGCACTTTTCCCCACAAGACTCGATCTCCTCCGTTGGATTTCTCACACTACAAGGTGTTTGAGAAACGGATGACCGAGACACAATCTTTCAGAAACATTAACTCTTTACTCTGGGTGGACAGTACCAACCTGCATCCCCTACATCTGCTACCCCACCACTGAAAGAGGTCATGTAACATACTCAACTATGCTAGAGCCCATAATAGCTTGTGGATGCACACGAAAGTTTCTAGCATGAATAATCTTATGATCCCTTTGAGCATGGGTGGCGAACCAAAAGGACAGCACTGGTATATCCCCAGGTGCCCGCAACCAATCCAACCAGATGTGTGTTTAAGTAGCCACCTTAAGTTAACCATTAATTAACAATCCCACATCTGTCATGCATACACTCAAACACATTAAGTAACTCCCAAGGGTTTCATAATAAAAGGGCAATAGGTTCTACTCATCATCTACTTCCCAAACCCACATGTTAATCAGATCCTACTCATGCAATGTTTGAGGGTTGTAACTAATGCTTAAAAACTAGGTATGAAAAGAGTATGATCAATGTGTTACTTGCCTTGCTGACGATCTGCAAACCTAGAGACTCGTAGTAGCACGCTTCGCGCACCGGGAATTCTATCGCAAACAAAGAATAGCATACATAAGCACTCAAGCATAGATGAATGGGTAAAACTCAAATAAGAAGACCAAATATGAAAGTTCAACTGAAGAGATTCGATCTGCAAAAAGAATCAATCGAATCGGAGCTACGGAACTAAAACTACGGTCAAAAGAACTTCGAATTCAAATCTGCTTGAAACCAAATTTAAATTTGTCAAAACCCTGTTCAAGTTGATTAAACAGAAAGAGGGGCTCGAGAAACAGATTTTGGCATTGGTTTCACCGGATTTGGACAAACGGTTAAGAAACGGCGAGGGTTTGAAGATCAGGGGCTAATCTGCAATAAAAATAATCGCGGTAGGTCCCTGGCCGAAAAAGAAAATAAAAATAAAAATCTATCGGACGAACGTCCGCTTACAGAGACGAACGGGCGAATTCGTTCATTAAACGAACGAACGAACGTTCGCAAACGAACTAAACCGGGAAAAACCGAACCGATCTAAGAAAAACAGATCTAGGGTTTTTTAAGAAAACCGGCGGTTTTACCAGAAACTGAAAAAAAAACCGGTACGATGAGATCCGACGGCGGCGGCTTCGGATTCCGGCGAGGCGGGGGCGTGCGGCGGTGGCTCCGGCAGCCCGAGGCGGCGTGGGGCGAGGCGGGGCGGCGGTGTGCGGCGCGGGCGGGGCGGCGGTGTGCGGCGCGGGCGGTGCGGTGCCGCGGCGGCGGCGGCTGCGACGCTGCAGCTTCTTGCTGCTGCTTGCTGCGGGGCGGGCCAGGGTGGCGGTGAGGGGCGGCGGCGGTGGGTATATATAGGAGGGGGCGGAGCTGGCTTGGGGAATGGGCGACGGCGGTGGTTGCCGAGTCGGCCACGACGGCGGCGTCGTGTGCGGGCGGGAGTCCCGCCCGGTGTGGGGGACGCGCGAGCTGGGCCGGCTGGGCTTCGGCCCAGTCGGTCCGAAACATTTTTTTGAAACAATTCCACCAAGAAAAATCCTAATAAATATAAAAAATCTAAACATGCCAAAAACAATTTTCACCGTCTAAATAAAATATTTAGAACAAAGTGAACATTTTCTTGGCCTAAAAATGCAATTTTGAAAAATGCATATTTTTTTCTAATTCAAATAAAATAGCAATAAAAATCCAAATAAATTTATTTATTTAATTTTAACATTTTCCTGCTATATTTCTTTTATTTTGGAGAAGTCATATTATCTCCTCTCATATATTTTAATATGAAATGTTTCGGAGAGAAAAATAATTAAAAGCAAAATGATCCTTGTTTTGATATTTGAGAAAATTCAAATATGAAAACGGTGAAATCCGCAACTCTATCCGTGGGTCCTTGAGTTGGTTGGAATTTCCAGGATCGCAAAGCAAAATGCAACAAAATATGATATGCATATGATGACCTATGTATAACATTCCAAATTGAAAATTTGGGATGTTACAGACCTACCCCCCTTAAGATGAATCTCGCCCACGAGATTCGGGTTGGCTAGAAAATAGGCGTGGGTGGTCTTTGCGTAGATCTTCCTCTCGTTCCCAGGTGGCTTCATCGTCGGTATGGTGGCTCCTTTGCAAAACTTGATAACCTTGCTTCGTGTGACTCGGCTGGCAAACTCGAGAATCTTGACTGGTTTCTCCTCATAGGACAGATCACTGTCTAACTGAATTGCTTTCAGTGGCACTGTATCTCTCAAAGGGATATCGGCCATCTCAGCATGGCACTTTTTCAACTGGGAAACGTGGAACACATCATGAACTCCTGACAGTCCTTCAGGTAACTCTAACATGTAGGCCACTTCTCCCATACGTTCCAGAACTCGGTATGGTCCTACAAATCTCGGGGCTAACTTTCCCTTAACTCCAAAACGTTTAACTCCTCGTAGAAGTGACACACGAAGATAGGATCTGTCTCCGATTTCATAGACTACCTCCTTGCGTTTCAAGTCTTCATAACTCTTATGCCTGGACTGAGCTACCTTTAGTCTATCTCGAATCAATTTAACCTTCTCTTCCGACTCTTTGATCAAATCTGGTCCAAACAACTGACGGTCTCCAAGTTCATCCCACATAAATGGTGTTATGCACCTCCTTCCATACAAAGCTTCGAAAGGTGCCATCTTCAAACTGGCCTGGTAGCTATTAATTTATGAGAACTCTGCGTAAGGCAAATTATCATCCCAACTAGATCCATAATCTAGCGCCCAAGCTGTGACGCCCGGATAATCAAGCTACAGTAAACCTTTGCTAATGATGCCATGTCACCTCGATTACTGTTGCTAATCTCGCGTTAGTTCGAAACCGGTTCGAATTCAAATTCAAAATCAAGCAAACAATAAATGTTTTGAAATGTTAAAACTAAAATGTTAATCATGTGGCATACATTCTTTTGTTAATGCTGGTGGTGAACCAACATTTCTGAAAAGTGTTTAAATGCCCTAAACTATTTAAAATAGTGGCTAAAACAATTATTTAAATGCTTCTTACTTTATAAAAATACTAAACTACTTTAGTTTGGTTCCAAGTTAATTATAGCAGTGCCCTAAGTTATAATTATAGTTTAGGTGCATGCTTAGTATTTTATACAACTATTTTGCTTTTTGAAAGTAAAAGAAAACATAAAAGTTTTAAAAGAAAAGAATAGACAAAAGCCCCCTCTACCTGGGCCTAAGCAGCTAGGCAGGTCCAGTCGGCCCAGCCAGCCCACTCAAACCCCTTTCCCCTCTTCACTGTTCCTCGGGCGCGTCCGACCGAGCGCCCGCACGCGCTCGTCGCCGCCCAACCCCCTCGTCGGCGTTGGCCAGGAGGATAAGGCCGCCACCGAGCCCCCCCACCCGCAGATATTTCTCACGCACTCTCTCATCCCCCCTCTCCACACTAGTAGAAAACAGGGCTTTGGTTCGGCCAGAAAAGACCATTAATCCCGGTTGCGTTACGAACCGGGACTAATGTGAGCATTAGTCCCGGTTCAAGCGGCTAGGTCACCGCACAGGCATTAGTCCCGGTTCAAATGGGACCTTTAGTCCCGGTTGGTGCCACAAACCGGGACTTAAGGGTGCGATGCCCATTAGTACCAGTTCGTGGCACCAACCGGTACTAAAGGTTAGACCTTTAGTCCCGGTTCGAGCCACCAACTGGTACTAATGGGGTTTGAGGCATTAGTACCGGTTCGTGGCATGAACCGGTACTAAAGGTCCCATTTTCAAACTCTACCCCCCCTTGTGGATTGCCTTTTCAGTTTTTTAAAAAGCAAAAGAAAATGACAAAAACTTCAAAAGTTAAAATCCTTCCAGATTTAGTTATGTTACTACATGTACTAGTTAGGAAAATTTAAAAACTTAAATTTGGACATGTTTTGCAAAAAGTGTAGGGAAAATGTAAAACGGCTATAACTTTTGCATACGATGTCAGAAAAAACGTATAATATATCAAAATGTTCAGCACGAAAATCCCCATCCGATTTTGACTGCCTACGGCCTGTTTGCAAATTTTTAGAATCCTCAGATTCTAAAAGGAAAAAAATATGCTCAAATTTCCGTTTTTTTGAATTTTTGTTAAATCTGGTCAAACTATGGTCAAACTACTTATTTAAGAAGTATTAGTGTTTCTAAATAATTATTCAAGAATATTAGTGTTACTAAATAATTATTTTAGTTTTTTTGAATTTTGGTCAAATCTGGTCAAATTGTGGTCAAACTGTGGTCAAACAATGGTCAAACTAATTATTCAAGAAATATTAGTGTTACGAAATAATTATTTCAGTTTTTTTGAATTTTGGTCAAATCTGGTCAAACTGTGGTCAAACTATGGTCAAACTACTTATTCAAGAAATATTAGTGTTACTAAATAATTATTGTTTTTTAGAACAATAGTTTCAAACTCAAACAGTGAAATGTGTGACTTCATGCTCAAGATAAATTCCTGAGGGTTAATAGGATTGACATCTTACTATTGTCAGGAAAACAACAAGTGCAGACTTGGAAACGAGGGAGAATAGAACCCGGAAGTTAAGCGTGCTCAGGCTGGAGTAGTGAGCGGATGGGTGACCTTCCGGGAAGTTAGATGATTTGGAATGATGAGGGGTGATTAGAGATTAGAGGTTAAATTGAGCATTGATGAGGGGTGATTAGAGATTAGATGTTAAAATAATTCAGAATTTGAAAACCAAAAAAATCATAAAATTTCCTTTACCAACTGGGACTAAAGGTGGACCTCCAGGTAGCGGCCACGTGGAGGGCCTTTAGTCCCGGTTCATGTAAGAACCAGGACTAAAGGGGGAGGCTTTAGTAATGACCCTTTAGTCCCGGTTCCAGAACCGGGATTAAAGGCCGTTATGAACCGGGGCTAAAGGCCCTTTTTCTACTAGTGCCACCTCGCTCGCCCCATCAGATTTGCCTCGCCCGATACCGCGGCCGCCGCGCTCACCGTCGTCCTGACGCAGTCATGGCCGGTCGCCTCCCCGACGCCCAGGACTGCCCGGAGAGCTCGCCTTCTTCGTCCTCATCTTCCCAGTGCAAGATTGCTCTGGGTCGTCGTCGGCGCTCGCGATCGACTCCATCTTCATCATCGCTGGCCGCCACTGCTTCTCTTCGGTCTACACTGCTCCGGCCGTCCTCAGCTTCGCCACGGGCATCAGAAGACTCCGCGGTGAGCTCCTGCAGCTCCTCCCCCACACAGTTGACTCTGGCACGTCCCATAGGCTCGATCCCCTCGAGCTCTTGCTCCGGCCACCACTCGGCCATCGCCGTTGCCGTCGTTCTGGCCATCCCTAACAACTGTCGCTTGCGTAGTTAGGATCGGTGCATCGTGCTAGCCCGTTTGGTCGCCGGAACAGCGAGTTCCGCACGTCGCCGCCATTCTGTTGGGCGCCGCTGTAGACCACCGGCGTGCACCGTCGTGCTTCCACCCGCGCTCACCACATCATAGCGGCGCCTCTCCCCGTGTGCAGCTCGTGCCCGTCCACGCCTCTGCGTGCGCCCGCTGCCCCTGTGCCGCGCGCCGCTCACAGCTCACAGCCTGCGCCCGCGCAGCCCCGCACCCTTGTCCAGCCACCCGCTTTGCTGCACTGCTGTTGCTGCTAACTACCGTGGATGCAGCTAGCTTTACCGATATTACATTGAGTAACCCCCTGGACTGCCCCTAAACAACGACTAAACAACTACTAATAAGAGCAAAATTATTATGTGAAGGTAGTATATTTGACAAACTCCATTTTGTACCACTGGACCAAATCCATTTGATGCATGGTTTAAGTCCTATGAAAATCACAAAATGCTATCTTGTGTTAACAAAAAACAGATTTAACATCTAGCATTGTGTGTAGTGTGTTGTGTGAGTGCACGTGTGTGTGAGTCTGTGTGCGGCTGGCCCAAACTAGTTAGGTCTAATTTAATTAGCTAGATTAGTTCTAGGATTAAGTCTGTTGTTTAGTTAGTATCAGTTTAGTGCTAGATTAGCCTAATAGTCTATGACATGTGGCCCCATTCTAATCTAGACACTAATTTAATTTAGATGCCTATGACATGTGGGACATACCTCACCTTTTGACTAGTCAAAGTAAAATGGTTGACCAACCCCACGGGTCCCACTGTCATACACATAGGCTAGGGTAACACTAGGTAACAAATGCACATTCTGCCTTCAATTCGATTTAAACAATTCCAGGAATTCTAGAAAATATTTAAAAACTTCGAAAAATCATAGAAAAATAATCGTAACTCGGATGAAAATACTTTGTACACGAAAGTTGCTCAGAACGACGAGACGAATCCGGATACGCACCCATTCATCCGCCACACATCCCTTGCATAGCAAACACGCAACTTTCCCCCTCCGGTTAATTTGTCCGAAAACGCGAAACACCGGGGATACTTTCCCGGATGTTTCCCCCCTTCACCGGTATCACCTCCAACCGCGTTAGGGCATGCCTAGAGCCGCACATTGTCATGTCATGCATCATCACGCATATGTGTGCTTTATATTTATTGTTTCTTCCCCCTCTTGTCTCACTAGACACCGAGACTGATGCCGCTCCTATCCAGTACGACTACAGTGTTGACGACCCCTCCCTCTCGGCTAAGCTTCCAGGCAAGCCCCCCTGATCACCAGATATCGCCTATTCTTCTCTCTACTGGTTGCATTAGAGTAGTGTAGTTTGTTACTGCTTTTCGTTAATCCTATTCTGATGCATAGCCTGCCATTGTTGCTACCGTTGTTACCCTTACGTGCAATCCTAAATGCTTAGTATAGGATGCTAGTATTCCATCATTGGCCCTACATTCTTGTCCGTCTGCCATGCTATACTATCGGGCCGTGATCACTTGGGAGGTGATCACGGGTATATACAAATATACATACATACTATACACGTGGGGACTAAAGTCGGGTCGGCTCGTTGAGTACCCGCATGTGATTCCGATGTGGGGGCTGAAAGGACAGGTGGCTCCATCCAGGTAGTGGTGGGCTTGAGTTCCTGATGGCCCCCGACTGTTACTTTGTGGCGGAGCGACAGGGCAGGTTGAGACCACCTAGGAGAGAGGTTGGCCTGGCCTTGGTCGGCGTCCGTGGTTACTACATAATAACACGCTTAACGAAATCTTGGTATCTGATCTGAGTTGGGTCGTTGACCTTATACGCACTAACCACCACGTGGGACAAGATATGGGTAACCAGCGTTGTGGTATCAGCCAAAGCCTTCGTGATGTCAGCGACTGAGCGGCGCGCGCCGGATTGGACCGTAAGCCTGCGCTTGTATTAAGGGGGCTAGGTCTGCTTCCGGCCGCCCTCGCAACATGCAGGTGTGCAATGGGCGACGGGCCCAGACCCTTGCGCCATAGGATTTAGACCGACGTGTTGACCTCTCTGTTGTGCCTAGGTAGGGCTGCAACGTGTTGATCTTCCAAGGCCACGCATGACCCAGGAAAGTGTGTTCGGCCAAAGGGGATCGAGCGTGTTGGGTAATGTGGTGCACCCCTGCAGGGAATTTTATCTATTCGAATAGCCGTGATCTTCGGTAACAGGATGACTTGGAGTTGTACCTTGACCTTATGACAACTAGAACCGGATACTTAATAAAACACACCCTTCCAAGTGACAGATATAACCCGGTGATCGCTCTCACACAGGGCGACGAGGGGAGGATCGCCGGGTAGGATTATGCTATGCGATACTACTTGGTGATCTTACCATCTGCTCTCTTCTACATGCTGCAAGATGGAGGCTCCCAGAAGCGTAGTCTTCGACAGTACTAGCTATCCCCCTCTTATTCTAGCATTCTGCAGTTCAGTCCACCGATATTGCCCCTTTACACGGATCCCCATTCATATGTAGTGTAGATCCTTGCTTGCGAGTACTTTGGATGAGTAATCACGGTTGCTTTTCTCCCTCTTTCCCCCTTTCCTTTCTTACTGGTTGTCGCAACCAGAAGCTGGAGCCAGGCGCCACCGCCGACGACGACCCCTACTACACTGAGGGTCCGCCGACGACCAGGAGTAGTTTAGGAGGATCCCAGGCAGGAGGCATGCGCCTCTTTCGATCTGTATCCCAGTTTGTGCTAGCCAACTTATGGCAACATGTTTAACCTACGTCTGTACTCAGATATTGTTGCTTTCGCTGACTCGTCTATGAACGAGCACTTGTATTCGAGCCCTCGAGGCCCCTGGCTTGTATTATGATGCTTGTATGGCTTATTTATGTTTTTAGAGTTGTGTTGTGATATCTTCCCGTGAGTCCCTGATCTTGATCGTACACGTTTGCGTGCATGATTAGTGTACAATTGAATCGGGGGCGTCACACAAGCTCTCAACATGTCCTCCAGAATCTAATGGACTCTCTCGGTATGTCCATCTATCTGCGGTTGAAAGGCTGTACTGAACTCTAGCATGGTAGCCAAACTTTCGTGCAGCTGGTGCCAAAACTTTAAGGTGAACTGTTTTCCTCTATCTGATACGATGGTCCTTGGAACTCCGTGCAGACATAAGATCCTGGTCGTATATATCTTGGCCAACTTTGCACTTGTATAGGTGGTTTTCACTGGAATAAAGTGAGCCACTTTGGTCAAACGATCCACTACTACCCAGATAGAATCATATCCCGATTGGGTCCTGGGCAATCCGGTGATCAAATCCATGCGAAGCTTATCCCACTTCCATTCGGGTATCGGCATAGGTTGCAGTAATCCTGCTTGCTTCTGATGTTCTGCCTTCACTCTCTGACATACATCACATACTGCTACATACTCGGCAATATCCTTCTTCATTCCTGTCCACCACAAACGCACCTTTATATCCAAATACATCTTGGTGTTTCCGGGGTGTATCGAGTATGGCGAGTCATGAGCTTCCTGTAGTATTAACTTCATGTTCTCTGCATTATTGGGTACATAAACCGGTCCTCAAACCACAAGGTGTCGTGCTCATCCTCACGAAATCCTTTGGCTTTTCCTTTGCTCATCCTCTCCTTTATCTCGGCAATCTCTTTGTCATCCTTCTGAGCTTCTCGAATCCTTCCCAATAATGTCGACTAAACATACAATGCGGCAACAAAACCTCTAGGAACTATCTCCAAACGAAGCTCCCTGAGATCTTTGGCTAACTCCTTTGGCAATCCCCCGCTTACGAGGGTATTGGCATAACTCTTCCGCTCAAAGCGTCTGCTACGACATTGGCCTTGCCTGGATGATAGTGCAGCTTCATGTCATAATCCTTTATAAGATCCAACCATCTCCTTTGCCTGAGATTCAGCTCCTTCAGTGTGAAAATGTACTTCAAACTCTTATGATCCGTGTACACATCACAACGATTCCCAATAAGAAAGTGTCTCCAGGTCTTGAGCGCATGCACTATAGCTGCTAACTCCAAATCTTGCATGGAAAAATTCAACTCATGCGGTTGAAGTTGACGTGAGGCATATGAAACAACTCTTCCATCTTGCATAAGTACATCTCCAAGTCGTAAGCAAGAAGCATCGCAATACACTTGGAAATCCTTGCGTATATCCGGCAAAATCAGCACTGGGGCTGTAACCAAACGTTTCTTCAACTCCTGGAAACTTGCATCACATTCATTTGTCCATTTAATCTTGGTATCTTTCTTCAGCAACTCGGTCATAGGCTTCGCAATCTTGGAGAAATTTTCAATGAATCTCCGATAATATCATGCCAGTCCAAGAAAACTGCGGATCTCTCCAACTGAGGTGGGTGATAGCCAGTCAGTGACTGACTTAACCTTGGTAGTTTCTACTGCTATACCTTCTCCTGATATAACATGTCCAAGAAATCCAACTTCCTTTAACCAAAACTCACATTTGTTGAACTTGGCATATAACTGATGTTCCCTGAGCTTGTCGAGAACTAAACGCAAATGCTCGTTGTGTTCCTCTTCATTCTTCGAGTATACCAAGATATCGTCAAGGAACACCACAACAAACTTATCCAAGAACTCCATGGACACCTTATTCATTATAGTCATGAAATAGGCAGGGGCGTTAGTCAATCCAAATGACATAACAGTGTACTCATATAGCACGTACCTTGTGGTGAAGGCTGTCTTAGGTATATCCTGTTCTCGGATCTTCAGCAGGTGGTATCCTGATCGTAGATTGATCTTGGAGAATACTTAGGTCCTTGCAGCTGGTCAAACAAGTCATTGATCATCGGCAGTGGGTACTTGTTCTTGATCGTCACTTTGTTCAATGCCCGATAATCAACAACCATTCTCAAGGATCCATCCTTCTTCTCAACCAAGAGCACTGGGGCTCCCCATGGTGACGAACTTGGTCAAATGTAACCTTTCTCCAATAACTCCTTAATCTGTTTCTTAATCTCCTCCAGATCATTCGCGGGCATCCGGTATGGTCTCTTTGATATTGGTCCGGTGCCGGGCAACAACTCTATCAAAAATTCAATGTCTCGATCCGGCGGCATGCCTGGTAACTCTTATGGAAATACATCTGGGTAATCCTTCACTACGGGAACTTCCTCTTGAACAACTCCGGAGAGAGAATTTACTTGGGTCCTCCTCGGCGGATGCCTGGATACATACTTGATCGTTTTTCCCTCCAGTGTGGTGAGCAGAATTGACCTACTAGCACAGTCAATGTTTCCTCCATACTTCGATAGCCAATACATGCCTAATATCACATCCAATCCTTGTGACTCCAAAATTATTAGGTCTGAGGGGAAAACATGGCTACCAATGGTTAAGGGTACCTGGTCACACCATCGGCTGGCCATATACTCTGCTCCTGGTGAGCTTACTAGAATGGGTGCCCTAAGGGCTAAGGTGGGTAACTTAAACTTGTCCACAAATCCCCTTGAAATGTATGAATGTGATGCACCAGTATCAAAAAGAACGAGAGCGACAAATGACTTAACCAAAAACTTACCGATAACTGCATCTGGCTGCTCTTCAACCTCCTCCACGTTCACGTGGTTTACATGTACCCTGTTGAAAGGGTTGGGCTTCTTCCCAGAGCTTCCATTGCCATTACCATTCTTTGGCTCGGGGCACTCATTGGCATAGTGTCCAGTCTTCCCGCACTTGAAACAAGTAATGTGACTTTGGTCCTTCTTGGCGGGTGTGGCTGGGTTAGAGCGGTTCTGATTACTGCCTGCTACATTCCCGTTTCCATTATTGGGGCCACTGTGGTTATGCGAGCTTCCTCAATTGTGGGTATGGCCTCCATGGTTATGGGTATAACCTCCCGAGTTCGGGGTAACACGAGGCTTCTGCTGAGCTCCTGAATTGTACTCCCCTTGTCCATACTTCCTTTTGCGGCTATCAATTTGCTACTGCTTCCCTTCAATCATAAGAGCCTTGTCTACGAACTCCTGGTAGTTGTTAAACATTGGCACCATTAACTGTGTACTCATCTCATCATTCAGCCCTTCCATAAACTTCTCCTGCTTCACGGCATCTGTGGCCACATCATCGGGGGCATAACGAGCTAACTTGCTGAACTCATCCACGTACTGCCCCATAGTACGGCTTCCTTGGCGCAAGTTGCGAAACTCACGCTTCTTCATGCTCATAGCTCCAGTTGAGACATGAGCAGTGCGGAATGCTTGCTGAAACTGCTCCCAAGTGACATTGGCTATAGGGAAAGTGGCCGTGTAATTCTCCCACCATGAGGCTGCGGGTCCATCCAATTGATGTGCGGCAAAACGCACCTTCTGTGAATCTGTGCAACCTGCGGTGGTCAACTCCCTTCCGATCCTACGTAGCCAGTCATCAGCAACTATTGGCTCGGTGCTATTGGAAAACACCGGTGGCTGCAACCTCAGAAAATGGGCTAAGTTGTCAACTAGAGGTGGTGGCGGTGGGTTGTTGTTGTCGTTGTTGCCCTGGTTCTAGACTAACAACTGCATCAAGGCATTTTGCTGTTGGATCAACTGAGTGAGCTCCGGTGGAAAGACAAATCCGGGGTCACGTCTTGGAGGCATCTGATGGGTTTAGAGGGGAGAGATTAGAATAGAATGAGGTCTAGTGAGAAATCACTACCCATATGCACATGAGACAAACACAATCATATCACACCAAATCAATTCAAGCAAGGGCATACAATCGATCTAACTATCGTTATAGTGCTCAGACTACTAATATATACATGGGGGAATACGACTGATATTATGGTGGTCTACTAGAAATTTTGATCGGTGGAAGACTCCATGATATCCGCTCCAGCTTCATCTTAATAGTCATCATCACTACTGTCAGGGTCAGAGTCGGTGTCGTCAATGATGATGTAGTCTTCAGAACGAATGTCATCGGGATGGTCGTCATCTCCTCCTAGCGCGGTGTCTCCAATGAATACTCCTAGCTTCCTTGTGAGGTCGTCATTCTTCTCCACTAGTATTGAGATTTCCTCCTCGTATCCGTCACGTGTAGACTTGAGTTCCTCTTCTAGCTCCATGTTCCAGGTGATCACCTTCTTCAGGTCTATCATGCTTGCACACATCTGGTTCTCTTGTCGATGAATGTGCTGGTTTAACTCCTGGATGGAGGCTGCAATGGATTTGTCCCTCCTGGTGCGGATCATCTCCCATTGCTCATCTCGGCGCCCGCATATCTGGTAGATGGTGTCCTTAAGATCCTTGTGATAAACTTGGCCGATGCATCCCATGGCGATGTGGACTGCCATGCTCTTACCTAGACTCCAGGTGGGTGCATCAATGGAAAACTCTATGGGCTCAGTGACTGGCATGAATGTCCTTCCTGGGACTTGAACTCGAATCATCAATCGCTCCTCTTCTCGTAAAGTGGCGGTGTAGGTCCCGGTGAAGCTTGGTATTCCGATGTTCAGGTATCTAGTGACTTCCTTCAAGTGTCTCCCGAAAGGTGTGTCTTCATCCGGTTGTGCAAACATGTTCCTTGAGTCCGCCATCCTATAGAGTAGAAAATGGAGAGGAGTCAGAAATGAGTAGAGAAATGTGACCTATGGCTCATCTTAGTGGTCGTGTCCTACATTCAGCGTGTGCTCTGATACAATCTTGTAGCGATCCGACCTCAGACGGTCAAATCTCTGTGTATAAGTGTCATCCCTGGATCGGTAATGCTGACACACACAGTACTTGAAGGATTCATAATAGAGTAGCAATCACACACTTATTACATCGATAGTCTCAATAGAGAACTTATTACAATAAATATGGCTTAAGGCCATCTAAACAAGATAACAGCTGAAGGCTTGGAAGATAAAGTGAGTCCATCAACTCCAACGGCATAGCTGAGTGCACGACAACGACCTAGCGCATCTTACTCTTCGTCTGAAAAGTCTGCAACATGATATGTTGCAGCCCGAAATGGTTCAGCACATGGAATATGTTGGGAAGATAACATAGTAGAGTAATGAACAAGTAAAAGCTATCACTACATGCATATTTGGCTGGTGGAGGCTCTATGGTTATAAGATTTTTGCGAAAAGCCAATTTTTCCCTACAACAAAGGAATATATTTTATTTAACTATCATGGAAGTTGATAAATATTGAGAATGGTAAAACCCCATCTCAATCCTAATTAAAGTAGTAATTAACATCCCAACAAATTAATTAGAGCGATGAGATCAATATGATAATCCAAGAACCAGATACTCAAGATGTCCATAATCAGGGACACGGCAAACCATGATTAGTTTATACACTCTTCAGAGGTTCGCGCACTTTTCCCCACAAGACTCGATCTCCTCCGTTGGATTTCTCGCACTACAAGGTGTTTGAGAAACGGATGACCGAGACACGGTCTTTTAGAAACATTAACTCTTTACTCTGGGTGGACAGTACCAACCTACATCCCCTACATCTGCTAGCCCACCACTGAAAGAGGTCATGTATCATACTCAACTATGCTAGAGCCCAGAATAGCTTGTGGCTGCACACGGAAGTTTCTAGCATGAATAATCCTATGATCCCTTTGAGCCTGGGTGGCGAACCAAAAGGACATCACTGGTATATCCCCAGGTGCCCGCAACCAATCCACCCAGATGTGTGTTTAAGTAGCCACCTTAAGTTAATCATTAATTAATAATCTCACATCTGTCATGGATATACTCAAACCCGATCCACGTCTACGAGCATAGCATGGCAATATAAGCATAGTGTAGAAGTAACTCCCAAGGGTTTGATAATAAAAGGGCAACAGGTTCTACCTCATCATCTACTTCCCAGACCCACATGTTAATCAGATCCTACTCATGCAATGTTTGAGGGTTGTAACTAATGCATAAAAACTGGGTATGAAAAGAGTATGATCAATGTGTTACTTGCCTTGCGGACGATCTGCAAACCCTCGAGACTTGTAGTAGCACGCTTCGCACTCCGGGAATTCTATCGCAAACAAACAATAGCATACATAAGCACTCAAGCATAGATGCATGGGTAAAATTCAAATAAGAAGAACAAATCTTAAAGTTCAACTGAAGAGATTCGATCTGCAAAAAGAATCAATCGAATCGGAGCTACGGAACTGAAACTACGGTTAAAAGAACTTCGAATTCAAATCTTCTTGAAACAAACTTTTAAATTTGTCAAAACCTTGTTCAAGTTGCTCAAACAGAAAGAGGGGCTCGTGAAGAAGATTTTGGCGTTGGTTTCACTGGATTCGGACAAACGGTTAAGAAACGACGAGGGTTTGAATATCAGGGGCTAATCTGCGATAAAAAAATCGCGGATAGGTCCCTGGCCAAAAAGAAAATAAAAAGAAAAATCTATCGGACGAACGTCCGCTTACAGAGACGAACGGGAGAATTCGTTCATTAAAACGAATGAATGAATGTTCGCAAACGAACTAAACCGGGAAAAACCGAACCGATCTAAGAAAAACCGATCTAGGGTTTTTTAAGAAAACCGGCTGTTTTACCAAAAACCGAAAAAAACCGGGAAGACGAGATCCGACGGTGGCGGCTTCGGATTCCGGCGAGGCGCGGGGCGAGGCGGGGCGGCGGGGTGCGTCGCGGGCGGTGCGGCGCCGCCGCGGCGGCGGCTGCGGCACTGCTACTTCTTGCTGCTGCTTGCTGCGGGGCGGGGCGGGGTGGCGGTGGGGCGACGGCGGTGGGTATATATAGGAGGGGGCGGAGCTGGCTTGGGGAAGGGGCGACGTCGGTGGTGGCCGAGTCGGCCACAGCGGCGGCGTCGTGTGCGGGCGAGAGTCCCGCTCGGGGTCGGGGACGCGCGAGCTGGGCCGGCTGGGCTTCGGCCCAGTCGGTCCGAAACATTTTTTTGAAAACAATTCGACCGAGAAAAATCCTAATAAATATAAAAAAAATCTAAAAATGCCAAAAACAATTTTCACCGTCTAAATAAAATATTTAGAACAAAGTGAACATTTTCTTGGCCTAAAAATGCAATTTTGAAAAATGCATATTTTTTTTCTAATTCAAATAAAATAGCAATAAAAATCCAAATAAAATTATTTATTTGATTTTAACATTTTTCCTCCTATATTTCTTTTATTTTGGAGAAGTCATATTATCTCCTCTCATATATTTTAATATGAAATGTTTCGGAGAGAAAAATAATTAAAAGCAAAATGATCCTTGTTTTGATATTTGAGAAAAATCAAATATGAAAACGGTGAAATCCCCAACTCTCTCTGTGGATCCTTGAGTTGCTTGGAATTTAGAGGATCGCAAAGCAAAATGCAACAAAATATGATATGCATATGATGACCTATGTATAACATTCCAAATTGAAAATTTGGGATGTTACACCACCATGACCTAAGAAACTACGAATACCTTTGATATCTTTGGGACATGGAATTTTCTCAATTGCATCTACCTTAGCTTTGTCCACATCAATACCTCTTCAAGAAATTTTACACCCCAAAACAATACCTTCATTAAGCTACATCTCTACAAAATTTGTCTGCTCACATCTCTACAAAACTCGATTAAGATTGCTTAAACAATCATCAAAAGACTTCCCATGAATGGAAAACTCATCCATGAAAACCTCAACAATCTTTTCACGAAAGTCAGAGAATATAGCAGGAATACATCTTTGAAACAAAGCAGGTGCATTGCATAAACCAAAAGGAATACGTCTATAAGCATAAGTTCCAAAGGGACAAGTGAAACTGGTCTTTTCTTGATCAGGTTGAGAAACAGTATTTGTGAAAAGCCAGAATATCCATCAAGGAAGCAAAAATGTGTGCGCTAAGATAATCTTTCTAGCATTTGATCGATAAATAGGCAGAGGGTAATGATCATTTCTAGTTGCTTTGTTTAATTTTGTAAAATCAATTACCATTCTATAGCCTGTAACAATTCTTTATGGAATAAGTTCATTCTTATCATTCGGAACAACAGTGATACCTCCTTTCTTAGGGACACAATGAACATGACTTACCCATCTACTATCAGCTATAGGATAGATTATACGTGCTTCCAAAAGTTTTAATATTTCCGTTCTTACCACTTCCTGCATCTTCGGATTTAACCGACGTAGGTGATCAACAACGGGTTTGGCATCAGGTTCCATATAAATTTTTGTGCTGACATAGAGTGGGACTAATGCCCTTTAAATCATCAAGAGTATATCCAATAGCAGCTCGGTGCTTCCTTAGAACTTTCAATAATCTTTCTTCTTCATGTTCTAAAAGGTTAGCACTAATAATAACAGGATATATCTTCCTCTCATCAAGATAAGCATATTTCAAAGTGTCTGGCAATTGTTTTAATTCAAACACGGTACCACCTTTAGGTGGAGGAGGACCTCCTAGAGTTTCAATAGGAAAATTGTGTTTAAGCAGAGGACGTTGTTCAAAGAAGATCTTATCTATTTCATTTCTTTCATGCATATGTAAATCATTTTCATGGTCTCGCAGATATTGTTCTAGAGGATCAATATGAGGCACATCAATAGAAGCAAGACCAATTATTTCATCCTTACTAGGAAATTAATTTTTACGAGGTTTTCTACTATACTTGGAAAAATTAAACTCATGAGACTCATCACCAAAGCTAACACCGACATTTTGTTTCTCACAATCTATTTTAGCATTAACAGTGTTCAAGAAAGGTCTACCAAAAATAATGGGACAAAAATCATCTTTTTGGGCAACCAAGAAAACCAGTAGGATATTTTATTTTTCCCACACAAGACTTCGACATCTCTAACAACCCCAATTGCTGAAATGATATCTCTATTAGCAAGTTTAATAGTAACATCTATATCTTCTATCTCTGCGGTTGCTATGTCATTCATAATTTCTTGATATAAGGTAAAAGGAATAGCACTCACGCTGGCACCTATGTACCATAAACCATGATAATAGTGATCTCCTATTTGAACTGAGACAACAGGCATGCCAACAATGGTTCTATGATTATCCGTTTCATCAGGTTTGACAATTCTCGTAGATTCATTACAGAAGTAAATAACATACCCATCTATATTTTCTTCCAGAAGATCCTTAACCATAGCAACACTAGGTTCTACTTTGATTTGTTCATCAGGGTTAGGTGTTCTAATGTAGCTTTTGTTGACCACAGTTGAAACTTTAGCATGTTCCTTAATCCTAAGAGGGAAAGGTGGTTTCTCAATATAAGTAGTACGAACAACTCGATCAATATTATAAATAATACTTTCCTCTTTAGCTGGTAGCGCTTCTTTAATTTCTTCTTTAATAGCTGGGTGACATGTAAACCACTTCTCCTTAGGGAGATCAACATGACTAGCAAATTATTCACAAAAGGAGGCTACTATCTGAGAGTCAAGTCCATATTTAGTGCTAAACTTTTAAAAAGCATCAGTATTCATAAAAGATTTAACACAATCATACTTAAGCTTAATACCTGACTCTTTAACTTCATCGAGTTCCCAATCTTCAGAGTTGCGTTTAATTCTTTTCAAAAGACCCCACCAGAATTCAATAGTCTTCTTCATAAAAAACCACCATAAGAACTATCAAGCATGGATCGGTCATTATGAGAAAGCCGAGCATAAAAATTCTGGATAATAATTTCTCTTGAGAGCTCATGATTGGGGCATGAATATAACATTGACATAAGCCTCCCCCAAGCTAGAGCAATACTTTCTCATTCACGAGGCAAAAAATTATATATATAATTCTGATCACGATGAACTAGATGCATAGGATAATATTTTTGGTGAAACTTCAATTTTAATCGATTCCAATTCCAAGATGCAATATCACCGCATAGCCTATACCATGACAATGCTTTTCCCTTCAAAGATAAGGGGAACACCTTCTTATTAACTTCATCTCCGGGTAAACCTGTAAGCTTAAACAATCCACAAATTTCTTCCACATATATCAAGTGCATATCAGGATGTTCGGTTCCATCTCCTGCATAAGGACTAGCTAGAAGTTGTTCTATCATACTCGAAGGAATTTCATATTAAATATTTTCAGTAGGTGCAGTAGGTTGAGGGGTAACTAATTGTGGTTCCGGTCGAGGTGAAGATACCCCGAACAAACCCCTCAAAGGATTGTTTTCCATAGTAACAAGTGACAATAAATTTCAGCACGTAGTAATAATTTTTCCTTACCAATTTCCACTTACCAAGAGCACTTCACTCCCCGGCAATGGTGCTAGAAAATTGCCTTGATGACCCACAAGTGTATGGGATCAATTGTAACCTTTTCGATAAGTAAGAGTGTCGAACCCAACGAGGAGCAAAAGGAAATGACAAGTGGTTTTCAGCAAGGTAATGTCTGCAAGTGCTGAAATTGTAAGTAGCAGAGTAGTTTGATAGCAAGATAATTTGTAATGAGCAAGTAACGGTAAAGGTAAAAAAAAGTGCAGCAAGGTAGCCCAATCCTTTTGAGGCAAAATACAGGCCAAAACGGTCTCTTATAATAAGCAAACCGTTCTTGAGGGTACACAGGAATTTAATGTAGTCACTTTCATCATGTTGATTTGATTCGTGTTCGCTACTTTGATAATTTGATATGTGGGTGGACCGGTGCTTAGGTGCTGTTATTACTTGAACAAACCTCCTACTTATGATTAACCCCCTCACAAGCATCCGCAACTATGAGAAAAGTATTAAGAATAAATTGTAACCATAGCATTAAACTTTTGGATCCTTACAGAATAGCGCATAAACTAGGGTTTAAGCTTCTGTCACTCTCGCAACCCATCATCTAATAAATACTCCACAATGCATTCCCTTAGGCCTAAATATGGTAAGTGTCATGTAGTCGACATTCACATGACACCACTATCGGCGTTCTGGGCACGGGGGTCACCAGACTTGCCTGTCTGCGGCCCACGACGCGGCTATGCTAGCAGGCCGTACGGCCCGTCTTCATCAACCAGGCAATCGAGACCCTCGCGAGGGGCCAAGACTCGCGAGGCAGACGATGCAAGACCTCCTCGGGAGCGGCCTCACCAGGTTGCCTCATGAGGAGCGGAGATATCAAGGCGGGGCAAACCTCACGAGGCTCTCATGACGCGAGCCATGACAATCGACACCAGGCGAGCGCCAGCGCGCGCAGCGTCCTTGTTTCCTCTTCGGTGCTAAGGAGGCAAGAGCAGGCGTGGAGTACCGAGGCATTAGGCAAAGGTTTCCATATCGGTGCAACGAGACAAAGACCGGCAGGGCGGCAAGATGGAGGTCACCATGGAGCCCAAGATGGCGTCATCACCAGAACCTTTTGCAAGCGAAGACCACTTTTGTCAGGATAGCTTGCACTAGCTGTCCCCTTTCAAATTTGCCCGCCGTTGTTGGCTCCCTTCCCGCTCAATATTTTGGGAAGAAGACCAGGGCCTATATAAGTAGAGCTAGCCACCAAAGTAGAGGAAGGTTAAACTGATCGAGTCCTCACCCCCACAAGTTCACCGAGCACAAGAATACCTCAACCTCAGGAGGTTGTTCTTCCCCTTGTACTGTTCTTCATCAGCCCAAGAGGCAATCCACCACCACACACTGGAGTAGGGTATTACACCACAACGGTGGCCCGAACCAGTATAAATCTCGTGTCTTTCTGTGTTGTGACTTTGCCGAGTTCATCCGCGAGGCCTTTGCGAGCTAGGGCGAGGATCGGTAGGTGGGAAAGAACTTCGCACGCACCCCATAGTTTGAACCTTAAGGGTTTTGCCGGAACCCCACATCCGACATTTGGCGCGCAGGTAGGGGTGCGTCGTAGCTTCCCTTCTGCCGATCGTCGCTCCGTCGTCTCCATGGCGGATGCTCGCCACGCTTGAGCTGAGCGTGGGCTGCCCTCACCGCCCACGTTGCTCAGACGGCTCCCGTCGATGGGCCACCTCGTCGTTTCCCGTCGCCCGCCGCCAACGCCGCCACCGGCCCGACGGGGAACGAGCAGCAAGTGTCCTCGCTACACCCATCGGTGCGGCAGGACGGCCGCACCACTACTCCATCGCCAACCCCGGCCGGTTCCTCGTCCCACGCACGTTGCGCTCCCATGGACGCACAGGCCGCGCTCCTCATGGCGAACGAGCTCCTGCGCTACCGCCCGGTCGATGACCTCTACGAGGACTGGCTCGACCGCGTCGCCGAGCTCGTCCACGCCGCAGGGGGCTCCCCGGCGCCGTCCCTCTCTCTGCCATGCCCTCCGCCGGCCACGGGCGACGTGGCTCATGGAGCGCCTCCACCACCTCTGCCCCAAGACGGTGCCTTGGCACCAAGGCGCGCCGCCCCACGGCGCGATCCAGCACGCCCGGTGCCCGCTCGCGAAGAGAGAAGCTGCCAAGAAATTCCTCGGCCGCGAGACGCTGCACCGGCGCTACTGCACCGGCGCTACTGCGCCACCTCGGCAAGACCGCGCGCCACCCGCGGCAGCGACACGCGGGCCTCGTCAAGACCAAGCTCCACCTCCGAGACTGGACCCGGCAACCACGACCGGCTGCCGCGCCTTTACCCCCGAGCTGTGTAGCATTGCCTCGCCGGGCATGTTCAAGCCGGGTCTGCCTCCTCGCTACGACGGCACCCTCGACCCCGCGGAGTTCCTGCAGCTCTATGAGCTGAGCATCAAAGCAGCCAACGGCGACGAGAAAGTCATGGCAAACTATTTTCCTATGGCTCTCAAGGATGGTGCCCGCTCCTGGCTCCTGAACCTGCCGCAAGGCTCGAACTCCTCCTGGGACGAGATGCGCGACCGCTTCGTCGCCAACTTCCAGGGCACTCGCGACCGCCCGCCGGCCGCAGGTGACCTGCACCGCATCAAGCAACAACCAGGAGAGACCCTCCAGAAGTACATCCAGCGGTTCAACAACACCCGCCTCAAGATCCCCAAGGTGACGGATGAGGCCATCATCTCCGCGTTCTCCGACGGCGTCCGCGACGTCAAGATGAAGGAAGAGCTCGCTATCCACGAGTAGCTGTGCACATCTTAGGAGCTGTTCAACCTGCCAACCAAGTGCGCAAGAGCTAAGGAGGGGCGCCTTTCCCTCCTCGAGCTGCCAGCTACGGGTGCAGAGCAGAAGAAGGCCAAGGCCAAGGACGTGAAGCGCAAGGAAGCAGCTGTGCTTGCAGCGGAGCCCGACACCAAGCGAGGAAGAGATGAGCCCGAGTCGTCCAAGAACAGTTGACTGTTCTGTGCCTTCCACAACCTGAACACCCACAACACCAGCGACTGTCAAGAGCTCAGAGCCATTCATGAAGGACGCAACGGTCGACGCCCCGAGCGCAGCGACCGGGGCTACGGCCGAGGAGGAGGACGTGGCGACGGATGCTGGGACGACCGTGGCCCGCGTCAGGAGTGGCGCGATCGCCCTCGTGAGGACCGCTGGCAGGATCATGCTCACGAGGGCGCCTGGAGGGACCAGCCTCGTGAGGATCGCCCCCAGGGCAACGCCGGTCTTCCCCCGCCGCCGCCACCACCAAGAAGGAATGATGACCACCATCAAGACGAGGGGGCTGGGGGACTTCTAGGACCCGCATGCAATCGCCTGCATCTTGGGCGGCTCTCAGGCCCCAGCCTCGCAGCGTATCTTCAAACAGTTCGCTCCTGAGGAGAATGCAGTCCTCCCCAAGCTCGAGGCCACGCACCCGCTCAGGTGGTCCGAGTGCGCCATCACCTTCAACTCGGCATATCAGCTCAAGTGCGCAGCCACTGCTGGCGCCCTCCCGATGCTTTGTTCACCAGTTATCAGCAATGTACAAGTTACCAAGAACCTCATCGACGGCGGCGCAGGGCTCAACGTCCTGTCCGTCGACACGTTCGACAACCTCCAAGTACCGTATGACCAGCTTTAGCCTACCAAGACTTTCTCACGAGCGACCGACGGTTCCACCACACCGATAGGGCAGGTCCGCCTGCCTGTCACCTTCAGGGAACGCAAGAACTACCGCACCGAGCTCATCGACTTCGACGTCGCGCACATCCGCCTACCATACAACGCCATCCTCAGATATCCGGCCCTGGCCAAGTTCATGGCGGTGACCAACCACGGCTACAACGTCCTCAAGATGACGGGAAGCGGCGGAATCATCATGGTCCCATGCGAAGAAAGAGACGCGGTGTGCTCCCTCGAGCGCGCCTTCCAAGCTGCAGCAATCGACGACCCCGACAGCAAAGGCGAGGGCCCTCCTGAGGCCCTCCCCAAGAAGAAGAAGCAGTTACGCCGTGCAGGATCTCAGGAGGATGGCGTCGCAGCTGGAGCCTCGTCAGGATCAGCGCCCGGTCGAGGGGCGCCTCCCTCCATGCATAGGAAGGCGCGCTCGACGCCCTCCTCGGGCAGGGCTCGGGGGCTCTCTTTTGGAGGGCCTCAGATGTTGCCAACCTCACGAGGGAGGTGCTTGGGCACCACTTGGAGGCGTGCTTCGCGGCACATTTCCCTCAGGAGAGCACATGGCAAGGAGCGCCCACCGCTCAGGAGTTCATCACCAACACCACTCAGGAACTGCAAGACGCAAGGGCCATGCGCGGCGACTGCCGCTCACGAGGCGTAGCTCCCCATCCAGGCGAGGATGCCGGGCGACACGTCTGCATCAACGTCCCAGGACTCAATAGGGCCGCATATCAGGAGCTTTTCTGGCCTTCGTGTGTGGGCTGTTGCGAGGGTCCACCACATAGCTATGTTCGCATGCCCTTCGGCTTGCCGAGCGTGGCGTTAGCCTATCAGCGCAACATGCGGCATGTCCTGGCGGCTCAGGAGGCCAGGTAGCACGCCGTCCTGGCAGAGACGGAGACGGTCTTCAGGGAACCACCTGAGTCCCCAGAGCCTCCCGAGGCTCAGGGCCCCGGTGGCTCGTGAGGACCATTCCTTCGCCGCGTACCTTCAGCTGCCCCGACTCTCCTTCGTCAACAGAACCAGGTGACATTTTCCAAGTCCGTTTAGCTGGGAGCGCCCCTCGTGCTGCATTATTCCCAGGACGCGTGGGTCTGTCCCTGTGGCATGTATCCCTTTTCCTTATGTCTTTAGCTTACCTTGCTGGGGGCGCCCCTCGGGCTGCATCATCCCCAAGCCGCTCGGGCCTGACCTAGTGGCGTGTATCTTTCTGCATTTACCCTAGCTGATTTGCCTTCCATCCTTAATCTGCCTATGATTGTCACCTTCCCCATTACCACCCAGTCGATCGTCGCCTCCCACGAGGCCTCCTCCCACAGGCACGACATTGGTGCATGGGTCCGTCCCTGCCACGTCGACAAACCTGAGCGGTCGAGCTCTGGCTCGCGGCACGCTCCGCGCACGTCACCTCATCAGGCCCTCAGTGCCTTCATCTCCTCATAGAGCAACCAGCGGCGGGCTGGCAACCATAACGGCAAAACCGTGTTTCTCCTTGTGATGACCTGAAGGAACCTCCCGAGGATAACAGCGGGCAGTACCGCGGGCTCCTTCCTCTCCCATGCGGTTCGCTTGCGCGTTAAAAGGGGGCCTCCTGAGCATCGCGACTCAGGAGCTCTTACTGGCTCTCCAGCCCTCACCCCCTGGCCTTGACCACGGCATCGCGACCTGGCATACCAGCGGCGGCTTAGCTCGCTCGAGGGCCGGGAACTGAGGACGTAGAGCACAAAGGAAAGCGTTGGAAGGGGGAGGACCCGTACGGGCCTAACCTGGCTACGTTGCGGATGATTGCGCATAGGTCTGGCACAGCATCGAGAATCTGCCCCGAACTGCCGTTAGAACCTAGGGGTTACGCTCGCCGCATCCCTTTCCTGCCTTACCATAGCTGCTTGGGCGCTAAGGGGGACCTCCAGAGCATCGCGCCCAGGGGATCTTACTGGACCTCGGGCCGCTCACCTCCTGGCCTTGACCACGGCGCGCGACCTGGCATACCAGCGACGGCTACAGCCTGCCTGGGGACCGGGACCTGTCAGCGTAGAGCAATAAGCTATCACGAGGATGGAAAGGGGAGACGGAGCCGGAACAGGACATGCGTTCGCAAATTTTCATAACAGGGAATACATACGCAAAAGGCATCACAGACCCTTTACACACCCCCACGGGGTACTTCATGATTCTTCGCAGGAAACAAAAACAAGAACTAAGAGGAATCCTATCCACACCCTCCGTCGCGGACGCCATCATCAACAGTGGGCCACGGGAGGCCGGCGCCAACCCCATCCAGATCAGCGGCGGCGGCTGGACACCGCGGCCCTGCTCCGAGCCCGGCGAGAGCTCGGGGGCACTTAGCTATCGTCACTCCTCTCCGGAGTCTCGTAAAGCTCAGGAGAATCTCTAGACTCCCAGGGGCTACTGCTCCTGGAGTAGCCACGAGCGGAGCACGCGTTAGCCTGGCGTTCCCCTCCAGGGCAACACTCCAGGCGGCGGCCCTCCGTGTCGAAGAACTTGAAGAAGAGCGTGGAGGCGCCATCGAACTCAAAATGAATCGTGAGGGCGCCCTCCGCACGGCAAACCCGCGCAACCTCACCCCAGCCGCGGGTCATGAAGATCTTGCCGATGGGGACCGCTTCGATCTCTGCTCCGGTCGCCGGAGCGTTGCAGTCGGCATGCTGCAACCAGAGCTCGAGAGGCCCCCTCGGTGGCATCGCGTCGGAGAAGAACCACGGGAAGCAGATCCAGGAGCTTGAGGGCATCGGCGCCCATAGCACCAGCTCGCGCGAGGAATCCGCGGTGTGGATTCCAAGAGCAACGGCAGGCATCGAAATTGCGCGGCGGCCACGGGCGCGGTGTGGGCGGCACCGCTCGACGCTCCGCCCTCCTGAGCCATCGGCTCGGGCGTACAAGGGAAGCGGGTACCCTGGAGGAGGCCGCTCGCACCAAGGCCTTGTCACCACCTGCATCGTCGCTTCGTCGCGATGAAGGACTGACCTCTTCTTCGGTGTGAGCGGCCCCAGATCATCGCGGGGGGCCTTCCCTTTCTCTTCAACGGAGAACCTTCGGATGGGCGCCATTGTTGCACGTAGAGGAGCAAGGAGGAAGAAGCAAGCGAGCAAGGGAGAAATGGGTGATGGGGCTCCGCCCCCTCCCCATATATAGCGAAAGAAGGACAACCGGCGCCTCCCACGATCACAGGTAATGATGATTTTCCTTGCATGTCGTAGGAACTCCCGGGGGCTACTATCAGCGTTCTGGGAATGGGGGTCCCCCGACTTACCTGCCTGCGGCCCACGCGGCGGCTATGCTAGCAGGCCGTACGGCCCGTCTTCATCAACCAGGCATTCGAGACCCTCGCGAGGGGCCAAGCCTCATGAGGCGGACGATGCAAGACCTCCTGGGGAGCGGCCTCACCAGGCTGCCTCGAGAGGAGCGGAGATATCAAGGCGGGGCAAACCTCACGAGGCTCTCATGATGCGAGCCATGACGATCGACACCAGGCGAGCGCCAGGCGGGCGCCAGCGGCCACAGCGTCCTTGTTTCCTCTTCGGTGCTAAGGAGGCAAGCGCAGGCGCAGAGTACCGAGGCATCAGGCAAAGGTTTCCATATCGGTGCAACGAGACCAAGACCAGCAGGGCGGCAAGATGGAGGTCACCTTGGAGCCCAAGACAGCGTCATCACCAAAGCCTTTTTCAGGCGAAGACCACTTTTGTCAGGATAGCTTGTACTAGCTGTCCCCTTTCAAATTTGCCAGCCGTTGTTGGCTCCCTTCCCGCTCAATATTTTGGAAAGAGGACCAGGGCCGATATAAGTAGAGCTAGCCACCACAGTAGAGGCAGGTTAAACTGATCGAGTCCTCACCCCCACAAGTTCACCGAGCACAAGAACACCTCAACCTCAGGAGGCTGTTCTTCCCCTTGTACTGTTCTTCATCAGCCCAAGAGGCAATCCACCACCACACACTGGAGTAGGGTATTACACCACAACGGTGGCCCGAACCAGTATAAATCTCGTGTCTTTCTGTGTTGCGACTTCGTCGAGTTCATCCGCGAGGCCTTTGCGAGCTAGGGCAAGGATCGGTAGGTGGGAAAGAACTTCGCACGCACCCCAGAGTTCGTCCGCAAGGCCTTAACGAGCTAGGGCTAGGATCGGTAGGTGGGAAAGAACTTCGCGCGCACCCCAGAGTTCGAACCTTAAGGGTTTTTCCGAAACCCCACATCCAACAACCACTAAGGGAATCACAACATACATACTATCAAAATATCGAACACATAACAAGTTCACATGATTTCTGCCAACATGATTTCTCCCGTGACCTCAAGAACAAAAGTAACTACTCACAAATGATAATCATGCTCAAGATCAGAGGGGTATTGAATAGCATATTGGATCTGAACATATAATCTTCCACCAAATATACCATATAGTAATCAACTACAAGATGTAATCAACACTACTAGTCACCAACAAGCACCAATCTATAGTTTCGGTACACAGATTGAACACAAGAGATGAACTAGGGTTTGAGAGGAGATGGTGTTGTTAAAGATGATGATGGATATTTCCCTCCCCAAGATGGGAGAGTTGGTGGTGATGACGATGATTTCCCCCTCCGGGAGGCAAGTTCCCCCAACGGAATCGCTCTGCCAGAGGGCAAAAGTGCTCCTGCCCAAGTTCTACCTCGAGACGGCGGTGCTCCGTCCTGAAAGTCCACTCCTGATTTTTCTAGGTCAAAATGACTTATATACCAAAAGATGGGCATCGGAGGTCGGCTGGGCTGAGCACAACCCACCAGGGCGCGCTTGGGGGCCAGGCGCGCCCTGGTGTCTTGTGCTCACTAGGTGGGCCCCCTCCGGTGGTTATTTGCTCCAGTATTTCTTATTATTCCATAAAAATCCTCGTGAAATTTCAGCTGATTTGGAGTTGTGAAGAATAGATGGCCTGACATAGCTTTTCCAGGTCCAGATTTCAAGCTGCCGAAATTCTCCCTCTTCGTGTGTACCTTTTATATTATGAGAGAAAAGGCATTAGAATTACTCCAAAAAGCATTATTATGCATAAAAACATTATAAATAACAGTAGGTAAACATGATGCAAAATGGACATACCAGTCACGGCTAGGGAAAGGTAGTGATCGGGTGCTTACCCCGGGTACTTCAGGTACCGCAGGTCATGGATGACATGGAAGTTTCCCCGAATCTTGTGGCTAATGTGTGCAACCTCTGCAGAGTGTAAAACTATTCGAATAGCCGTGTCCACGGTCAAGGACGGTTGGATAACCGCTCTTGGGCTACGTCCATGGTTCACAAAAACTAGGTGTGTGTGTTGATAGAACTGCTTGAGTCAAGTTTAATGACTTGACATGTAAATTACGCTGGAGTTGATCCGAACTCTGTTTATGTTGATATATGTAACCAGTTCACATGGATACCTGGATTCTTATCATGGATCCTTTACAAGTTGTTAGGACATGTCATTGTACTCAAAACTAGCTTTTTGCAAAATTACCTACTTAGTGCTATATCATGCATTGTTGTACCTGGTTCCAAAATATGGTTTGCTTGCTGCTACCTCTTGAGCTGGCGTTGGTTTTTCCCTTGAATAGGAAAGGGTGATGCAGCAAAGTAGAGTAAGTATTTCCCTCAGATTTTGATAACCAAGGTATCAATCTAGTAGGAGACAACGCTCAAGCCACGAAATACCTGCACAAACAAACACCAACTTGCACCCAACGGGACAAAGGGGTTGTCAATCCCTTCACGGTTATTTGCAAAGTGAGATCTGATAGAGATGGATAAACCGTAAAATAATATTTTTGGTATTTTTGGTTTATGGAATGGAAAGTAAAAGGTTGCAAAGAAAGTAAATATGAAACTAAAATTGTAGATCGGAAACTTATATGATGGAGAGGAAACCCGGGGCCATAGGTTTCACTAGAGGCTTCTCTTAAGATAGAAATTATTGCGGTGGGTGAACAAATTACTGCCAAGAAATTGATAGAAAAGTGCAATGTTATGACGATATAAGGCAATGATCATGAATATAGGCATCACATCCGTGTCAAGTAGACCGAAACGATTCTGCATCTACTACTATTACTCCACACATCGACCGACTCCTGCCTGCATCTAGAGTATTAAGTTCATAAGAACAGAGTAATGCATTAAGTAAGATGACATGATGTAGCGGGATTAACTCAAGCAATATGAGGAAAACCCCATCTTGTTATCCTCGATGGCAACAATAAAATACATGTCGGTTCTCCTTCTGTCACTAGGATCGAGCACCGCAAGATTGGACCCAAAGCTAAGCACTTCTCCCATTGTAAGAAAAACCAATCTAGTTGGCCAAACCAAATTGACAGTTCGAAGAGACTTGCAAAGATACCAAATCGTGCATATAAGAATACAGAGGAGATTCAAATAATATTCATAGATAACCTGATCATAAAACACAATTCATCGGATCTCAGCAAACACACCGCAAAAGAGTATTACATTGAATAGATCTCCAAGAACATCGAGGAGAACATGGTATTGAGAATCAAAGAGAGAGAAGAAGCCATCTAGCTACTAGCTATGGACCCATAGGTCTGTGGTAATATGGGGACCCCGACTCATAAGTCATGACCACGGAATGCACGTGTACAATGAACCCAGAGATCAATGCTCACTAAACACATAGAAGCTGAATAACAAGAGTCTTACATCCATACATACCGTCTTACATGAATTATGACCATTATGGTCAAGTCTTGAGTTTATCATCGCAACGGCAAACTTCGTCGACAACTTGGACCCATGCCATCTGCCTTAACCCTACAGGCATTCTAACTGGGAAGCGTCCTAGCTCGCATGTTCGTCACCGAAGTATTCTTCATTATAGCCTATTCTTTCATGTCTGGCCAATAAAACAACCAGTGGCAAGCCAATGAGTACTTTGAATGTACTCCCAAGCAGCCCAAGAGTGATAACAGAATAATTATGCAAGCTCTACTACTAATTTGGCATTTTTGCGGAAAGCTAGTTTTTCTCATGCAAGTATGATCATCATTTATCAGGGACATGAATGCGTCTGCAACAAGTATCAGGAGGTTACAAACATTAACATCGAAAAGGAGTTGTGAACAACTCATGCTCAAGCTCATCGCGACTTCCTCACGAATCACATCAACATATATTACCGAAACATGTTGTTTTCCAGAAACATATGGACATAGTCTAAGCAGCACCACCCAACTGTCCTTGACCGTGGACACGACTATTCGAATCGTTTTACACTCTGCAGATGTTGCACACTTTACCCACAAGATCCGGGGAACTTCCGTGTCATCCACGACCCGCGGTACCTCAAGAACCTGGGGTAAGCACCCGATCACTATCTTTCCCTAGACGACACTAACATAGAGTCCACTCGATTGGTAGCAGCCCCGTGCCCAACATTTCACGTCTTAAAATTTGTGGAGCCACACTCCCATATTCATCACATACCACAAGCACGGGGTACCAACGGTGTGTCTGGTGTCCTGTAAAAACAGTCATGGCCGCCCTACCTGGCACGACCCCGTCCCGAGAGAGCGCAACAACGACTCTCCCGTCACTAGCAATGCAGGCTCCAAGCTAGTATCGGCCTAGGTAATCAATAATGCCCTTTCCCATATAAGGGTAGAGTGGTTGCGCATGTAAGGTTGGGACAGTCGACAAATCGTAAATCTAATCTGTCTCTGTAAACAACACATTCATCAAGCCTCGGTACACTACTTCTCCACGAAGTAGTGACCTAGATCATCATCATCTCCTAGGGGCATCAGTGGCACCCACTTGGGCAGTTTGCAAGTATGTCAAACCACACTTGTTTCTTTCCATGCATAACCCTGACCCACTTTGCTTAGCCATTTACTATAGCATATTTCTATAACCCACCAACACAACTCTGAGCAAGGGTAGAGTCATGAACAATGCAAGTATCAATAGAGTATGCAACGGAGGCAAGCATAGCTAGGTTGCCATTCAAGGTATATCATGCACTCAGTGAAGCAAATAAAATGCTATTAAGATGTAAAATGGTTCCTCATGGTCAAAGGGCTGCTTGCCTGGTTCATCAGAGTCTTCAAATCTTCTGGTCCATCTCCGAGTATTTCGTCTACTTCGTCAACAAAATGGGCCAGATCTGGGCGGCGGCAGCACGCACTGGGCGAGGTTTAGTGCCAGGGCGCCACTCGGCCGGCCCAGTGGCTCGACAGCACGCGTGCAGGGGCCACGTCAGAGGCGAACTCGCGCGTGGGCGTCTTCGCTGTGGGGAAGCGGGGGAGAGGCTGGTACGCCTCCACTTAAATGGGAGGGGCCCGCTGGCGGGGTCACTGACCTGCGGCGTCCACCCGCCGGGTCGTCTCCCTCCTCCAGCCCGCGACAAAGGAGGCAGAGAAGGTGGGGCCGAGCGCTTGCTGGCGCCCGTTCCGGTGGCTCCGGCCACCTCCGGCGACTGCCCGGACTCCGGCAAGCTCGGGAGGATGGGCCGCGTCCACCTGGGGACCCAGTTTCCGCCGGGGAGCGCCCGTGTGAGTGAGGCCTCGGCCGCGGCGGGAACAGGCGATGGCGGGATTTGGCAAGGCGAGGAAGGCACGAGGAGGAGGGGATGGAGCACGGGGTGAGTTGGTGGTGGTGATGAGAGGGTGCGGGAGTGTTCATGGGGACGAGAGAGGGGTCGAGGCCCATGAATTTAAGCGGCGGCCGGCGGCACTGCTCCGGCCATGGAGGTGCAAGGAGAGGACGGGAAGAGCAGTGGGTTGGTCCAGGGAATGCACGGGAGGGAGAGAGGGCCAAAGGAGTAGAGAGGGGGGCAGGGGTGGCCTTAAGTAGCCGACCCGCGGCTCACCGTGGACGCGGCGCACGGTTGGCTGTGGAAACGGCTCGGGCGCCAAGGGGAGCAAGCGAGGGGTTGACTGCGGTGCTCGTGGGGTGGAGTAGGGCGCCAGGAAGAGAGAGGGAGCGGGGCGAGCTTCGGGTGGAGCCACGAGCTCGCACGCGCATTGGCGGGCTCGGGCGGCTCTGGGCACGCGCGGCATGGGCAGGGCAGAGAGGGAAAGGAGGGGGCCAGCGCGGTGGCGTGTTGCGTACGTCGAGGCACCTCGATTGGCGCAAGGGGGGCTCGAGGTAGTCGGGGGACGCGGCATCAACGGTCGCCTGCTCTGCCTCACGCTCCAGAGCATGCAAATGGCCGGCGTCCACGGCTTTTCATGCGCACCCGCGTGTCCACTTGTGTCTGGCGTCTGCAGGAAGAGTAAACAAGAGGGAGGGATGCATTGGATGCTCTGTAACTTGCTAGGAGTGGGAGAGAGATGACAAAGGGAGGGAAAAGTGGCTGTCCAGAGAAGAAAAATGGGTCTCTGCCCCCCCTTAATCATTGCTCCTTGGGCAGCAAAGCATGTAGGAGTTAGAGGAGGATGAGGGGAGGCCGTGGGAAAAAGTTCAGCTCATGGAGATTAGTGGAATGGCCCTAAACAGGGATTTTGAGTTTCTGTCAGAAGGTGTTTGATGGTGGTTTGGGCAAGAAATTTAATTTCACTTGACATGAAACTTATCAGGATGAAATGGCACATAGAAGTAGGGTGTTCCACCAAGTTTGAGCTCATTTGGGCAAAGTTGCCAATGCAACTTTTGTAAACCCTAGAAATCAACAGAAATGGACTTTCCAAGATTTAGTCATGCAAATCTATTCTCCTTGAGGCACCACTTAGTGTAGTGTCATCGTTTGAGGTTCTGAGCATGTCCACAAAAGTTGAGATCAAAAGGAGAAAGTTGCCAATGTAAAGTTGTTCAAATTTGGTTCTGGACAGAGAGGGTTTTGGGGCACTTTGATCAAGATAACATTCTCTCCAACTTGTGCCATTTGGTCTAGATGCATTATTACACCATTTGAGAATGTGCACCAAGTTTGAGAGCATTTGGACATGTTTGACAGTGCAAAGTTGTTCAAACTTGAAAAAGGACAGAAGTGGTTTTGAGAGGATTTCATGGGGTTATACTATTCTCCAAGACATGAGACTTGGCAAGATCATCAAACATGTCATATGTGACATGCTAGAATTTTTCTTGGAATTTTTGGGGAATATTTCCTTTGTAAATATTTCAAAATCTTGAAATATCCAAAAAGGGTTTTTGAGGGATTTGACCAATATTTTGAACATGACAATGTGTTGGAACTCTTATATATGGACAATATATGTCCACTGAGTTTCCCTAGGTTTTTCCCAAATATTTTTAAAGCATTAAAATAATTTTAACCTATTAAATACCATTTCTGGACTTAAGAAAAAGCCTTTCAATAAAATAGGAAAATAACTTTTAAAATTATATTTTTGTGGTTTCTGGGTGTCCTATATCTAATAGGAGTCAAATATATTTTTGGAAATATTTTTACTACCCTTAATTAAGTACTTGCAGCGCAAATCTCAATTCAAGGGTTTTCGGAAAACTAATTTTTGAAAATACTATTTGGCCAAATTATTTTTGTAAGAAAATATTTTTATGTCCTATACACATGGCATGATCATTGGGAAAGGTTTTTGGATCAAGGAGAAGGAGTATAAGAGTTGGAGAATTTATTTGATTTTTAGAGCACTTGCAAACAGCAGTCAGACATTCAATCAAAGCAAAGACAAAACACTCAAAAGTTTTTGTCAGGCCACATTTTATCATGTTTATTAGTTTAAGTGTTGTTGCATGAAAATCAGGGTGTGACAGACCTACCCCCCGTACAAGAATCTCATCCCCGAGATTCCCAAACTAAGCACGGGAAGGAGTACAAAACTTAAATGTGGGGCAGTCTTCATATCCTCATGTTGCTTCTGCTTCCGTGTGGTGCTCCATTGAACTTGAAGTACTTGATGATGTGGCTTCGTGTGTGACGTTCTTATTGATCCAGGTTGCTAATGGGTGGCTCGCGGTAGGTTATATTGGGCTAGGGGTGTCACGACCGGTTTTTCAATAAAATAATTATTGAGAGACCAATCCCTTTTACGGACCAGCGAGGAAGAATTCCTTCTCACTGGTAGACAAAATCTTGGTCACAGAAGAAAAATACCAGGAGTACTAAATATAATACAAGGTTGAGCAGAGACTGCCCAACAATTTATTACATGCACGCCGCTAAAACAAGACGGCGGATAGGGTGGCAAACTACTAACTCACGATAATAACGGTGGTGGAAATATCATCGCGAAGCGAGTCATATGATTCCAGAAGACTACAACTCTTCGAGCGTCGGAGTGAGGCCCGAGAAGACTTATAGTGGGTGGCGGAAGCATATACAATACAAGTGACCAAAATCCGGGATCGCGCAGGACTGACTAGGACTCCTCTAGGCATCGGACACGCTATCAAACTCTTCATCCAAGAGATCGCCTTCGTCAACATCTGGCCAAATCAACAAGCCAGGTGAGTACTATGAAAGTACTCGCAAGACAGTTCGGACATAAGGTATAACAAATGTAAACATGAAGCACATGAACAAGTTAACCAGTGCGATCAGACATAGAGATAATAAATACTGGGTGCCAAGCGAGGGTCTGAATGACGCCTTGAGCGGAAACTGCAGAATAGTAATACTGGTGCCAAATGAGTGTCTGAAAGACTCCTCGAGCGGAAAATGCGGAATAATAATACAGGTGCCAAATGAGTGTCTGAAAGACTCCTCGAGCGGAAAATGCGGAATAATAATACAGGTGCCAAACGAGTGTCTGAAAGACTCCTCAAGCGGTAAATGCGGAATAATAATGCGGGTGCCAAACGAGTGTCTGAATGACTCCTCGAGCGGAAAATGTGGAATAATAATGCGGGTGCCAAACGAGTGTCTGAAAGACTCCTCGAGAGGAAATTGCAGAATAATAATGCCACAGTCGGGCGTCGAGGCGACACCACATAGAGGGCTTGCAACAGAAAATAAAGACAGTGCACGCCACAGTCGGACGTCTGTGCGACATCACATAAAGGGCTTATAATTAAAGTAAAAAAAACAAGTACACGCCACAGTCGGACGTTTGCGCGACGTCACATAAAGGGCTTATATCACAGGTCAATAATACAATCGTTTGGGAACATAAATTATCACAAGCATGCGACAAATATAAAGTTAGTCCATCCACAGGAATAACAATAAAACTGGATTTACCACTTGAGCTTGTTCACCGGGGACAAGTTTTTCACACGGATAGACATGGATATAATGTTTACACTACTTGATCATGGATACGATGATTTGGAAAGAATTGACTCTGCAGAGTTTGTACATAACCACAGCCAACGGATTTCAGTAGTCACGGGGACTAGTTTCGTCTACGGTGTTTTGGAAGAAACACGTCTAACCAGTACACACCCAATTCAACCATCCGAAGCCAGGGATCACCCTCGGCAACATTCAAGAAAAACCTTGAGACGGGGAGGCTACAACCTCGCGTAGCATGGGATCAAATTTCTATACGCGCGCTCTAAGGGGGTGCCCCCCCTCTCGGTCCCAACCGGAAACACCCATGCCCCCTGACCGGATGACTGGCTTTAATCCTGGGCCAAGGTACCATCATCCCGGCCTCTCTGTTTGGTGTGTACACGGAAAGAGGTTACCAACTTACTAAACCGCATCCTGGCAATGAGACATGTGGTAGCACGGAAGGGGGAAGGAACGATAACGTGGCTCCAACCATGTTAACATCGGAGAAAGTCGGATGACGCAAGGCGGGTATGCTACAACAGTACCACCTTGCTGCCCTTCATGTCACCACATGATTAGGCCATCTCTCATCAGAGATCATCGCAACTTTGGAACATGCGGGAAGAGAACGATAACGTGGCTCCAACCACGTTAACGTCGGAGAAAGTCGGATGACGCAAGGCTGGTATGCTACAACAGTACCACCTTGCTGCCCTTCATGTCACCACATGATTAGGCCATCTCTCATCAGAGACCATCGCGACCTTGGAACAACCGGGTCGTTGCCTTACAAGCAACGAGGTATTTACCGATACTCATATGCCACGCACAAACTCTCACGTGAACATGTAAAACACCTGTCATATCAAATGTTCAAAACATGCTTGCCTGGTTCGGAGATGTCGGAGTCTAGCTCGGCGAAGTTCGCGGCTCCGTCACCTCTTCCGGAACCTACGGCAATCACGAAACGGGTACTAACGTGAAAACCAACACTTGCACAGAAACTTTTCCAAATAATTTTCAAATAAATCCCATAAAAAATTAGACAAAATTTGAAGATTGTCAGAAAAAGAATCACTCAAAAATTCCTTTTTATTAGAAAGTTATAAAGGTTTCTATCCAGGGACTTATCTGTAATGAAACAGAAAAGTTCCAGGATTTTAACTGAGAAAACAGAAAACGCTTCGGTTGGGAATGCGCAAGCGCAAAGGAGAAAACGTATTTGCCTGAAGGCGCCAACAGAAAACGGTTCGAAGGGGAATAGAATAGAGGCTCACAGGCGGGGTCCACCTGTCAGGTTTAAAAATCTCGCCGGCGCCCGAAGACTGCGGTGGACGCCGGCGTGGAACCACGGCGAGTTAGGAGAAACGGAGGGTACCAAGAGCTTCCGCGTCTCCTTCCGCGTCGGTGGGTGGTGGACTCGTCCAACGGGGAGCACCACGTCGACGGCGACACTATCTCCGGCGGACGCCGGCTCGGGTGAGGATGGGGAACTCCGGTGGAGGGCTGCAAACTACGAACTGAGGCGCGGGTCAGAACGAGGGGTGCAAGGTGAAGCTACTGGCAAGAGAATGGGGGCGGAGGAGCACACACGGGGGCGAATCTGGCTGGATCCCGTGGCGGGTCGCGGCGGCCGGAGTCGAGGAAGGAGACCTCCTCGGGGCTCTACCAGTGGCTAGGCTTGCTCTAGGGGGAGTGCAGGGATGGTGGGTGCTCGAGTTGAAGCTCGGGGCCTCTATTTATAGGCAGATCGACGGGGTGGCCGTGAACGAAGAATCTCCGGCGAGCGATTACGGCGGAGCAGTGGGTTGGCAGGAGGTTTGAGTGGCCAAGCAGCATCAGTGGAGGTTACTGGAGTCGCTTCACAGCTAAACGGGGTCGGTCTTGGCGTAATGGCGTCGGTCGACGGTGAGGTGACCGCACGGGCTCAACGGCGGCAGAGAGCGCGCTCCGCGCCATGCGGTTGACGACGAGAGCGGCAGCGCGTTCAAGGGAGTGGAAGGCCACGCGGCGAGCTCCGGTGGTTTGGGCGGCGCTGGGTGGCGTCGTCGGCGCCGTGTCTGCCGCTGGCGTCCGCAAAGCCGCCACCGGCGTCGGTCATGGGGCGGCGCACCTTCTGCTGCTCGTCGCCGACGCCCGCAAGGCGCCAGGCATTCGTGCGGTGCAGGAACAAGAGGGCAGGGACGAGGGGCAAGGCGACACGGTGGTACTGGCGAGATCGACGTCCTTCTCTGAAGAAAACGACAGCAAGCCACTGACTGAATCTCTGAACTTTCTGAACTTGACATGGACAATGCACTGCAGCTGTTCGACAGAAAGATTTTGCAATGAGATACATTTTTCTGGAGCTGTAACTTGGTGAGGTGACCACTCAATGCACCCAGAGGCTGCCTGATTTTTCTTGGAATTTTTGGAGGAGGTTTTGAATGAATTTCACCAAATTTGGCAAATCTGGTCCAAACTTGCAGCAGGTGTAGTTTGAAAATTTTGAACTGAAGACCAGTGGATCTTCATGGTTCTTGATTGAGGTTCAAAGGACTAGGAGGGGAAAAAGGTTTGGGGGCAAAAATCAAGACAGAAAGTGCAGTTCCTTTGCAAATCTCCAAGTGCTAGGAAAGAAGGCAGAAATTTATTTGAATAAGATTTAAATGGAAATAAATACATGGGGAGGTTCAACTTGCTGGATTTGATGCAAATCATGATCCAAAGGTGAGGGAAGGGTTAGGAGAGAGGATTTGCACTAAGGCCATGGCAAGAAGGAATTGTTGAAAGTGGCAAAGGATTTTCCAAAAGCCATAGTGCAAATTTCAAGGAGATTTTCAAAAGTCATTTCCCAAGTGAAAATATTTTTTGTCTTGAGTCCAAGTGAAAAGCAAGAACCTCCAAGACCAAAGACAGATCTTGGTTGAATCCAAATAAAACTTTTGCCATAAAGAAAAATATTTGAGAGTGAGAGTTCTCTTGAAGAAATTTTTTTGATCACTCCCCTCAAGTCAAATAAAAACCTTTTGAAAAATCCAAATAAAAACTTGGGTGTCACAACAGCTACCCCCTTAGGACAAATCTCGTCCTCGAGATTTCTGCTGATCCTCAAATAGATATGGATACTCTTCTCGAAGGAAATCTTCCCTTTCCCATGTAGCTTCATCCTCAGTGTGGTTGCTCCACTGAACCCTGTAAAACTTTGTTGTTTTCTGACGGGTCCTCCGTTCAGAATCTTCTAAAATCTTTACTGGCCTTTCTCTGTAGGTGAGATCTGGTTGCATATCAATGTCCTCATGAGGTACAATGTCCTCAGTGTAGGTGAGATCTGGGTTGCTCACATATTTTCTTAACTGTGAGACGTGGAACACGTCATGGACGTCTGACAGCTCCTTGGGTAGGTCTAGTTGGTAGGCTACCGTGCCTCTTCGTGCCTTTACACAAAATGGTCCAATAAATCTTGGGGCTAGCTTCCCCTTAATTTTGAACCATTGTAGACCCCTCATAGGCGATACTCGGAGGTATACGGAATCACCGGGTTCAAAGCTGACCTCACGGTGCTTCTGATCATAGTAGCTCTTTTGGCGGCTCTGTGCTGTCTTGAGTCTGTCCCGGATTTGTTTAACTTTCTCCTCGGCCTCTTTAAGCATGTCTGGGCCGAAGATACGGCTGTCACCTGTTTCTGACCAATTCAGTGGGGTACGACACCTCCGTCCGTACAATGCTTCAAAGGGTGCCATTTGCAAGCTGGCTTGGTAACTGTTGTTGTAAGCAAATTCGGCATACGGCAAACTCTCTTCCCAACTGGATCCATAGGTGAGCACACAGGCTCTTAGCATATCCTCTAGGATCTGGTTCACACGTTCCGTCTGTCCATCAGTCTGAGGGTGGTAAGCTGTACTGAAGGCTAGTTGCGTGCCCAGAGCTTGTTGTAGGTGATCCCAAAATTTGGAGACGAATTGGGTGCCTCGGTCTGATATTATAGTCTTTGGGACTCCGTGCAAACAAACTATGCGGGAGAGATAAAGTCTTGCCAGCCTTTGTGTGCAATAGGTAGTCTTCACGGGAATGAAATGAGCAGCTTTGGTTAGTCGGTCTGTGATGACCCATATGGCGTCATTCCCACGCTGTGATCGGGGTAGTCCGACAATGAAATCCATTCCTATTTCATCCCACTTCCACTCTGGTATCCTGTTTGGCTAGAGTAGCCCTGCTGGCTTTTGATGCTCGGCCTTGATGCGCTGACACGAGTCGCAACAAGCAATGAATGTGGCTATATCTCTTTTCATACCGTGCCACCAAAATCTTTCCTGAATGTCCTTGTACATTTTGGTTCCTCCTGGATGAATCGAGTATGGAGCGGTGTGGCTTTCCGTCAAGATCTGTTGCTTGAGTTCCTCAATGTTAGGTACGCAAAGTTTGTCTCGGTACCATAATGTTCCTTCACTGTCGGTGACGAACTCGAAAGTCTTACGAAGATTCATTTTCTTCTTTATGCCTTCGATGCTGGGATGTCCCTGTTGAGCCTTCTTAATTTGTTCCACCAGGGTGGGTTGTATCTCCAGGTTCGATAGGGTGCCCTCAGAGACTAACATCATGTTGAGCCTAGCGAACTCTCGCTGAAACTCAGGCCTCAAGTTTTGCGGGCCGTCACTGTCCGTGCTGGGGTTTCGACTAAGGGCATCGGCCACTACATTTGCTTTCCCTGGGTGGTAGTGAATGCCGATGTCATAGTCTTTGACCAGTTCCAACCAGCGTCGTTGGCGTAAATTCAGCTCTGGTTGTGTGAAAATATATTTGAGGCTCTTATGGTCCGTATATATTTCACAGCGATTTCCCAACAGAAAGTGCCTCCACTCCTTGAGTGCATGTATGACTGCTGCTAGCTCCAAGTCATGTGTTGGGTAATTTTCCTCATGTTTTCGCAGCTGCCTGGAGGCATATGCGACAACCTTGCCATCCTGCATTAGTACGCATCCGAGTCCTTTCCGGGATGCGTCACAATACACCTCAAAGCTCTTGTGTATGTCTGGCACAGTTAAGACCGGTGCGGTTGTCAGCTTCTTCTTGAGTTCTTGGAAGCTCTGCTCGCATGCTTCCGTCCATACAAATTTCTTGTCCTTCTTGAGTAACTGTGTCATAGGTTTCGCCACAGTGGAGAATCCTTCAATAAATCTCCTGTAATATCCGGCCATTCCCAGGAAACTCCGCACATCAGTAACATTGGCGGGTGGCTTCCAGTCCAGTATGGCCTTGACTTTTTCTGGGTCTACGGCCACGCCTTCTTGGTTCAGTATATGGCCCAAGAAACCAACTTGTCTTAGCCAAAATTCGCACTTGCTAAATTTGGCGTACAACTCATGTTTCCTCAATTCTCCCAAAACAATTCTGAGGTGCTCAGCATGCTCTTCTGGAGTCCTCGAGTAAACCAGAATGTCGTCAATGAATACCACCACAAATTTGTCCATGAATTTCATGAACACTTTGTTCATGAGGTGGACGAAATATGCGGGGGCGTTCGTTAGTCCTAAAGGCATCACTGTGAACTCGTATAACCCATATCTGGAAGTGAAAGCTGTCTTGGGGATATCTTCCGTCCGTACCTTCAATTGGTGATATCCCGATCTCAAATCAATTTTTGTGAATACCTTGGCCTGTGCGAGCTGGTCAAACAAATCATTTATTCGTGGCCTCGGATATTTGTTTTTGATGGTGACCATATTGAGGGCTCGATAGTCTATGCACAGCCTCAGTGTCCCATCTTTCTTTTTGGCGAACAACACAGGCGAAGCCCAAGGTGAGGAGCTGGCTCGAATAAATCCTTTGTCCAACAATTCCTTTATCTGCTTCTTCAACTCCACCAATTCTGAGGGTGCCATTCTATACAGCTTCTCATAGATGGGAGCGGTGCCAGGTGCTAGTTCGATGCTGAATTCGACCTCTCGGTCTGGTGGCATGCCTGGCAGTTCTTCCGGAAACACATCAGGGAACTCGCATACCACTGGAACTTTTCTCAGTTCTGCAATGTCCATTTTTGTTCAGTTTTGGCTGCTATGATCGTGGCCTTTCTTGAGCGAAAACTCTTATTGTCTTGCCGTGATGGTGAGTGAGAATCACTGTCCGATTGAAACAGTCGATGAATCCTTTGTTGGTGGTCAACCAGTCCATCCCTAAAATGACATCCAGTCCTTTACTTTCGAAGACGATGAGATTCGCGTGGAACTGTAGTCCTTCGAACTCAATGACCACTCCTTGGCAGTAACCTTGAGCGATTTGCTTATTTCCGGGGGACTTGATGATCATAGATTTTTCCAAGGGAAGTATCGGAAAACCGTGTTGCGAAACAAAACTCTTCGAAACGAACGAATGGGAAGCTCCAGAATCAAATAAAACCGTGGCAGGTACTGTGTTGACAGGGAACGTACCGAGCACGATGTCTGGGGCATTCTGCGCTTCTGCCCTGGTCACATGGTTTAGGTGACCCTTCCTGTGGTTGTTGCTGGGGTTGAAGTTGTTGCGCTTGGGGGCTGGATTGTTTCCACCATTGTTCGGCTTGGGTGCCGAGTCTCTTGGCTTCGGGCATTGTTTAGCATAATGCCCTTGTTGACCACAAGCATAGCAGGTGACCCCTGGACGGTATGTGAACTCCTTGTCCCTGGCATGAAACTGTTCGACGGGCCTTGGCTCAGTAGTCGTGGATTTCCTTGCGTCTGTCCTTGGGACCTCAGTCTTGCCTCGGTTGCTGCGGGTAAGAGTCGTCTTGTCCCTCTTCCGCTTACGGATATCTTCCAGACTACGTCGCTCATTCTCCAAGGTGATGGCCTTGTCCACCAGCGTCTTAAAATCCGGAAAGGTGTGCACAATCAGTTGGCATCTCAGTGCTGGTGCCAGGCCGTCCAGGAATTTTTCCATCTTCTTGCTTTCTGTCATGTGCTCGTCGTAGGCATAACGAGACAGCTGGGTGAACTGACCATTGTACTCTGTCACTGACATGCCTCTCTGCTTCAGGTCATGAAACTCTCTCTTCTTGATCTTTAGGATGCTTCTGGGGATGTGTGCCCCACGGAAGCCTTCCTTGAACTCTTCCCAGGTGATGTTGTGTTCCCTGGGATGCATGTGTAGGAAGTTTTCCCACCATGCTGCGGCTGCTCCAGTAAGGTAGTGTGGTGCATAAAGCACCTTCTCATGATCTGAGCACTGAGCAATAATCAGTTTCCTTTCAATCTCACGAAGCCAATCATCGGCTTCCAGCGGTATGTCAGTGTGAGCAAAAGTTGAGGGGCGAGTCTTCTGTAACTCGGATAACTTGGAATGTGGTTGATAGGGTTCACGGTGGTTTCCCATATTGATGACATGGTTCATCATCTCTTGGTGCTGTTGCTGGCTTTGCTCGAAGAGACGGCATACTTGAGACAGTGCTGCTTCGCTGTCTTGTTGGCTGGACTAACCCTGAGTGAAATTGTTGCTGGTCTGTGTCCCGTAAACCTCTTCTGGCTGATTGGGCATGGAGCGAGTCCACGGACGAGACATTTTTCCAGTCTGGGGTATTATTTGCAAAACCCATGAGAAAAAAAAATTGTGTAGCACAAAAAAAATCTCGCAAATGCAATAATCAAAAGGCTTCAAGGTTTTCAAAGAAACACAAATGACTTTTTTATGGAGAAGAAGTGCTTAACATAAATCTTACATGCGAAAAGCAAACACGTGATACAGCACTCAGGATGCGCGTACACATCCTGACATGTTATTAAAACTTGCGTACTACTCCGGAAGGCAGCAAACACACCAACACAAACTAGCATACAGGAATAAACAGCACATCATACAGGCAGACATAACACGCGGCTACTCGGTGCTCTCAGTCGGAGATGGTGAAGATCTCCTTCCCCTTGCCGATGGCAAGGCTCAGCGGTCCAGGAGAATCAACCTCCACCTCCTCTCTAGCTGGCTCCTGGCGCATGACGCTGCGCTGCGGTGATGGTGCGGGGGCGACTGGTGGAAGAGCGTGTGCGGCAAGTGGTGCGGCTCTGACTGGAGTAGGAGCGATGACTCGGTCGAACTTCTCAGTGGTAGGCAGACGGCGAGCAGTGGCCAAAACGGCCGGTGCATACGAGGCTGAAGACGAGACGAATGTCAGAGGCGGCGCCGCGTGGAGAAGCTCCTTCCTGCTGGCAGGACCGCCCCGGACTAAGTCCATGCGGGCAGCCACAAGATCATCTACGAGGTTGTCGAAAGACTCCTCCAGAGCCTTGAGATACTCCACAACCATCTCGATGGCTTCAGCTCGTTCTCCCCGATGGCAGGCAAACGCATAGTGGCTGGTGTAAGGCACATGGCATGGGAGGTAGCGGTAGCGACGAGTCTTCATCGTAGGAAGGATGTCCCGAAGGTGAGCTATCGCCTCACGGGCAGCCATCTGCATGGCATGCCTCTCTGTAGGCATGTCCCTTCCCACAAAACGGAAGTGGCGAGCAGCAGAATGTCCTCCCTTGAATTGCACCACAGCCTGGTGCATAGACACGTCGTCACTGAGCTTGTGCTGGTAGAGTGTGAACTCCGGGCGAGCTGCTGGCCCGATCACGAGCTTGGTGATGGAGACAAGGAGCTTGACAAACCCCTCGGGCACGTTGGTGAACACTCGGTTCTCACAGCTGCTGCCAGCCATCTACAAAAGTAGGCAAAAATTCTGAGTAGTCATGTCATAAATTTATGATGACCAACAGAAAATAGCTACAATTGCAAGATGCTGAAAAAGCACAAAAGACGCTAATAACCGATTAGCGATCGCACCTAGTGGCTTCCTACAGTCAGCCTGGCTCTGATACCAAGCTTGTCACGACCGGTTTTTCAATAAAATAATTATTGAGAGACCAATCCCTTTTACGGACCAGCGAGGAAGAATTCCTTCTCACTGGTAGACAAAATCTTGGTCACAGAAGAAAAATACCAGGAGTACTAAATATAATACAAGGTTGAGCAGAGACTGCCCAACAATTTATTACATGCACGCCGCTAAAACAAGACGGCGGATAGGGTGGCAAACTACTAACTCACGATAATAACGGTGGTGGAAATATCATCGCGAAGCGAGTGATATGATTCCAGAAGACTACAACTCTTCGAGCGTCGGAGTGAGGCCCGAGAAGACTTATAGCGGGTGGCGGAAGCGTATACAATACAAGTGACGAAAATCCGGGATCGCGCAGGACTGACTGGGACTCCTCTAGGCATCGGACGCGCTATCAAACTCTTCATCCAAGAGATCGCCTTCGTCAACATCTGGCCAAATCAACAAGCCAGGTGAGTACTATGAAAGTACTCGCAAGACAGTTCGGACATAAGGTATAACAAATGTAAACATGAAGCACATGAACAAGTTAACCAGTGCGATCAGACATAGAGATAATAAATACTGGGTGCCAAGCGAGGATCTGAATGACACCTCGAGCGGAAACTGCAGAATAGTAATAATGGTGCCAAACGAGTGTCTGAAAGACTCCTCGAGCGGAAAATGCGGAATAATAATACAGGTGCCAAACAAGTGTCTGAAAGACTCCTCGAGCGGAAAATGCGGAATAATAATACAGGTGCCAAACGAGTGTCTGAAAGACTCCTCGAGCGGTAAATGCGGAATAATGATGCGGGTGCCAAACGAGTGTCTGAAAGACTCCTCGAGCGGAAAATGCGGAATAATAATGCGGGTGCCAAACGAGTGTCTGAAAGACTCCTCGAGAGGAAATTGCAGAATAATAATGCCACAGTCGGGCGTCGAGGCGACACCACATCAAGGGCTTGCAACAGAAAATAAAGATAGTGCACACCACAGTCGGACGTCTGTGCGACATCACATAAAGGGCTTATAATTAAAGTAAAAAAAACAAGTACACGCCACAGTCGGACGTCTGCGCGACGTCACATAAAGGGCTTATATCACAGCTCAATAATACAATCGTTTGGGAACATAATTATCACAAGCATGCGACAAATATAAAGTTAGTCCATCCACAGGAATAACAATAAAACTGGATTTACCACTTGAGCTTGTTCACCGGGGACAAGTTTTTCACACGGATAGACATGGATATAATGTTTACACTACTTGATCATGGATACGATGATTTGGAAAGAATTGACTCTGCAGAGTTTGTACTTAACCACAGCCAACGGATTTCAGTAGTCACGGGGACTAGTTCCGTCTACGGTGTTTTGGAAGAAACACGTCTAACCAGTACACACCCAATTCAACCATCCGAAGCCAGGGATCACCCTCGGCAACATTCAAGAAAAACCTTGAGACGGGGAGGCTACAACCTCGCGTAGCATGGGATCAAATTTCAATACGCGCGCTCTAAGGGGGTGCCCCCCCTCTCGGTCCCAACCAGAAACACCCATGCCCCCTGACCGGATGACTGGCTTTAATCCTGGGCCAAGGTACCATCATCCCGGCCTCTCTGTTTGGTGTGTACACGGAAAGAGGTTACCAACTTACTAAACCGCATCCTGGCAATGAGACATGTGGTAGCACGGAAGGGGAAGGAACGATAACGTGGCTCCAACCATGTTAACGTCGGAGAAAGTCGGATGACGCAAGGCTGGTATGCTACAACAGTACCACCTTGCTGCCCTTCATGTCACCACATGATTAGGCCATCTCTCATCAGAGATCATCGCAACTTTGGAACATGCGGGAAGAGAACGATAACGTGGCTCCAACCACGTTAACGTCGGAGAAAGTCGGATGATGCAAGGCTGGTATGCTACAACAGTACCACCTTGCTGCCCTTCATGTCACCACATGATTAGGCCATCTCTCATTAGAGACCATCGCGACCTTGGAACAACCGGGTCGTTGCCTTACAAGCAACGAGGTATTTACCGATACTCATATGCCATGCACAAACTCTCACGTGAACATGTAAAACACCTGTCATATCAAATGTTCAAAACATGCTTGCCTGGTTCAGAGAAGTCGGAGTCTAGCTCGGCGAAGTTCGCGGCTCCGTCACCTCTTCCGGAACCTACGGCAATCACGAAACGGGTACTAACGTGAAAACCAACACTTGCACAGAAACTTTTCCAAATAATTTTCAAATAAATCCCATAAAAACTAGACAAAATTTGAAGATTGTCAGAAAAAGAATCACTCAAAAATTCCTTTTTATTAGAAAGTTATAAAGGTTTCTATCCAGGGACTTATCTGTAATGAAACAGAAAAGTTCTAGGGTTTTAACTGAGAAAACAGAAAACGCTTCGGTTGGGAATGCGCAAGCGCAAAGGAGAAAACGTATTTGCCCGAAGGCGCCAATAGAAAATGGTTCGAAGGGGAATAGAATAGAGGCTGACAGGCGGGGTCCACCTGTCAGGTTTAAAAAGCTCGCCGGCGCCCGAAGACTGCGGTGGACGCCGGCGTCGAACCACGGCGAGTTAGGAGAAACGGAGGGTACCAAGAGCTTCAGCTTCTCCTTCCGCGTCGGTGGGTGGTGGACTCGTCCAACGGGGAGCACCACGTCGACAGCGACACTATCTCCGGCGGACGGCGGCTCGGGTGAGGATGGGGAACTCCGGTGGAGGGCTGCAAACTACGAATTGAGGCGCGGGTCAGAACGAGGGGTGCAAGGTGAAGCTACTGGCAAGAGAATGGGGGCGGAGGAGCACACACGGGGGCGAATCGGGCTGGATCCCGTGGCGGGTCGCGGCGGCCGGAGTCGAGGAAGGAGACCTCCTCGGGGCTCTACCAGTGGCTAGGCTTTCTCTAGGGGGAGTGCAGGGATGGTGGGTGCTCGAGTTGAAGCTCGGGGCCTCTATTTATAGGCAGATCGACGGGGTGGCCGTGAACGGAGAATCTCTGGCGAGTGATTACGGCGGAGCAGTGGGTTGGCAGGAGGTTTGAGTGGCCAGGCAGCATCAGTGGAGGTTACTGGAGTCGTTTCACAGCTAAACGGGGTCGGTCTTGGCGTAATGGCATCGGTCCACGGTGAGGTGACCGCACGGGCTCAACGGCGGCAGAGAGCGCGCTCCGCGCCCTGCAGTTCACGACGAGAGCGGAAACGCGTTCGGGGGAGTGGAAGGCCACGCGGCGAGCTCCGGTGGTTTGGGCGGCGCTGGGTGGCGTCGTCGGCGTCGTGTCTCCCGCTGGCGTCCGCAAAGCCGCCGCCGGCGTTGGTCACGGGGCGCTGCACCTTCTGCTGCTCGTCGCCGACGCCCGCAAGGCGCCAGGTGTTCGTGCGGTGCAGGAACAAGAGGGCGGGGACGAGGGGCAAGGCGACGCGGTGGTACTGGCGAGATCGATGGCCTTCTCTGAAGAAAACGACAGCAAGCCACTGACTGAATCTCTGAACTTTCTGAACTTGACATGGATAGTGCACTGTAGCTGTTCGACAGAAAGATTTTGCAATGAGATAGATTTTTCTGGAGCTGTAACTTGGTGAGGTGACCACTCAATGCACCCAGAGGCTGCCTGATTTTTCTTGGAATTTTTGGAGGAGGTTTTGAATGAATTTCACCAAATTTGGCAAATCTGGTCCAAACTTGCAGCAGGTGTAGTTTGAAAATTTTGAACTGAAGACCAGTGGATCTTCATGGTTCTTGATTGAGGGTTCAAAGGACTAGGAGGGGAAAAAGGTTTGGGGGCAAAAATCAAGACAGAAAGTGGAGTTCCTTTGCAAATCTCCAAGTGCTAGGAAAGAAGGCAGAAATTTATTTGAATAAGATTTAAATGGAAATAAATACATGGGGAGGTTCAACTTGCTGGATTTGATGCAAATCATGATCCAAAGGTGCGGGAAGGGTTAGGAGAGAGGATTTGCACTAAGGCCATGGCAAGAAGGAATTGTTGAAAGTGGCAAAGGATTTTCCAAAAGCCATAGTGCAAATTTCAAGGAGATTTTCAAAAGTCATTTCCCAAGTGAAAATATGTTTTGTCTTCAGTCCAAGTGAAAAGCAAGAACCTCCAAGACCAAAGACAGATCTTGGTTGAATCCAAATAAAACTTTTGCCATAAAAGAAAAATATTTGAGAGTGAGAGTTCTCTTGAAGAAATTTTTTTGATCACTCCCCTCAAGTCAAATAAAAACCTTTTGAAAAATCCAAATAAAAACTTGGGTGTCACAAGGGGTCGATGGCTCGGTGGTTGATGCCCTCGTAGAGATCGGGCTAGTTAGGAAGTTGGAAACACTTCCGGGGGTGTGTCGCATGGAAAACGCTGTGCACAGTGGGTAACTCAGGTGGTAACTCCAGCTGGTAGCCGTCTACTCTTCGCTTCGAAGTGATCTTGGAGGGGGCCGGTAAATCTTGGTGTGAGCTTCCTTTTGACATGGAAATACTTAGTTCCTTTGAGAGAAGTGGCTTGCAGATACACCTGGTCTTCGACGAGAAAGTTAACTCCTTGACGATGGTGGTTGGTATAGTTCTTTCTCCTTGGCATGGCAGTCTTCAAACGACGCGTACAACAACTGCCCGACACACGACCCCCACGTCACGCATTCAACGCGGGTCGTGGGGAAGCGCAACGAGCAAGGGAGTTACTGCAGTAAAAACTCCGCCGCGCGCGCCCGCGCACCTTTCTGGGCCTGGCCTAATAACGCCCTGCACTTATATGTGGCCTAGGCCTGGGGGCTCCTGTCGGTGTACAAAAGTAGGGGTCCTTCTTGCACCCCTCTACTTCTGCGCGGGCAGTCGTAGCCACACGCCTGCGGCCGCGCTTGGCGGAACAGAAGAGGAAGCAAAGTCACAAGACTACCAGACCACGCTCAAGACCAGAAGCATGAAGAGCAGAGGGGCAAGGCGAAACTCCCCCGGCAAGGCCCTTGCCGGGGCGGCCTTCACAGCCCCGGCAAGAGCCTTATCGGGGCAACTTGCCCAACACCAACGGGGCCGCCACCCTTGACTCTAGAATTTCCGACGCCATCAACCACATTGGAACCAAGGCTCGGGAGGCCCCTCCATGGTGGCATGCAGATCTTTGTGAAGAGAAAGGGCCTGCGAGGCCTAGGTAGGAACCAGAAGACAAGACAACAGCGAGGCTCCTTGTCGAGGATGACCACGAGGCCCAGGCAAGGCTCCTGCCGAAGATACCCACGAGGCCCCGGCAAGACCCGTGCCGGGAATATCAGCAAGACCGCGGCAAGGCCATGCCACCCTGTCACTGACCCAGCTCAGTGGCCGACCGACCAACTAAGCAGGTACCCACGTGGTAGTACGTGGCTCCTAAGCCAACTAGTCGAGCACCTACGTGGGAGCATGCACATCTTTGTGAAGACCATGCCACGACACCAGCTCAGCAGCCTGTCAGCCTACATGGCGCTGCATGCCTTGTTGGCCTAGACGCGTCGCGAAGCAGTGACGGACGGGACGGGCCTCGTTACCGTCCCCGATAAAGCAAGAGGACACCTAAGTAGCGCATTTAATGCGTTTTGTCCTGTGACGTCAGGTGATAAACTCGACTACTATACAACTTTCCACCTCTTGTGAGCCACTTTGGCAGCCCCTTTGACTATAAAAGGAGACCCGCAGCGTATAAAGAGAGCATTCGGACTTTCTGGACCCTGCGTGCTTTGTAGCTAGTCGAAGAACACCAGATAAACACAAACCAGCAGGAGTAGGGTATTACGCATCACTTGCAGCCCGAACATGGATAAACTCCCGTGTTGATCTCTTAAACCCGCTCTTTCCACAGCCCCGCGCCCGCTGACCATAGAAGGGATTCCCCGTGATCCCATAGGTGTCGTTTCCACTGATAGTAATGGAGGTGCTGGTGCGGATGAGCATCAGGGCGCGGGTCCGGTTTTCTTGAATTGGTGGAGAAGGGCGGTGGCCGTTAGCTGAGGGAGTGGCTCCCCTCCTCGGCCTGCCTATAAAAGGAGGGGTGAGGGGAGAGTGAAGTCATCCATCCTTGCATCCCTTCTTCTCATTTTTCTACCTCTTGCTGGTTATGTCGAAGAGAGGAGCCTGGTGCCTGTCCCGGGCTCCAGTTTGGGGTCAGCGTTGCCAAATGTTGGTGCTGATGCTTGGGGAGCGAGTCTGGTCCATACTTGGAGAAGACGCCGTGGACGAGCCGCCCGTGTCGTGGGAAATATCAAGCCTCCCCATTGTGGGGAAATGCTTGTCCCTTCCGCCACGGTTGGCTGCCCATTGGCTAGTGCAGTGTCCAGCTCCGGGATACTGCTGCTTGTTGGCCTAGTGACCAGGTCCTCCGTGTCGTCGGGGCTTACCCAGGAGGCAGGGCTGGGGACCGTTGATAATCCCAGCACAGCCCCTTCTGGAGGCCCTGGTGTTGATGTCGACGAGAAGCGCACCTTCCTGCCCGCCGAGGTGGGGAGTGGTGCGCCTCGAGCCCCCTGGCCGGCTTGGTCGCTTGCAGTCTCTTAGGGGAAGGCGTCGAGCTGGAGTCCTGGCGTTTCTCGGGAGTGACGGTGATGGAGAGAAAACGAGGGAAGACTATTGGTGCAACAAACCCTAGGTCTGTTGCCCTGACTGTGCACAAGCACGGGGTCAAGATTGGAGCACCAACCCAAGTCAGAGTATAAGAAACAAAGAGATTCGAAGGACCAACAAGCAGATCAAAGGGACCAATACCAACCCAGAGAAGCAAGATATCGCCAAGAGAAAGGCCTCCTTTGCCGAGCAGGCGAGCCCGGCAAGGGGCGAGGCCATCCCCAGAAGAAGATAGCCAAGGCATCCCGGGAGGGCCTGCCGGGACTCACGAAGGCAGAACCACCTCACCAACGACTCCACTACGACCCATGTCATCGATCAGTGCGCTGTAAAGCCCTAGAGTGACTAAGTGGTAGCCATTCGCCACATGGCAGCCTCCCCCTACAAGAAAAACCCACAGGTGACACCCGTCCTACGACGTGTCAAGCGAACATGCATAGAGCTGTCAAGATAGCTCGGCAAGCCTTGCCGGGCAACCAGTGATGTGACATTGAGCGGTGCATTTAATGCGCCCATGTCAGCCAACAGATTTAGGTATGATAGCACTGTTGCTATCATATCAGTGCATAATGACTACTTTGCCATTGTGGTGACCCCATGATCTATTAAAGGAGGCCCGTGGCAACCGCAGAAAGGGTTAGAAGGTTGGATAACTCACACCCTCGTACGTGCGTAGTCGCTGCCGCCCTTAGGCAACCCCTGCCGGGCAAGTGTACTACGCTCCATCACCACCTTTCCACCATCAATCCACCAAAGCAGGAGTAGGGTTTTATGCCTCGCGGCGGCCCGAACCTGGGTAAAACAGCCCGTGTGATCTCTGTCGTGCTGCCCCACGCTCTTATGCTCTTTGTGCAGCGCGACGTCCCCCTGCCGAACCAGCAAGGGGCCTCCTGGTCCCATAGGTGGTCGTGGTTTCCCACGTCATCTTTGGCGCGCCAGGTAGGGGGCTCGCTTGCGCGAACCTGAAGGCGTGTGCAGCGCATCAGCTTCACCGCCATCTTCATCTTCGACAACGCCATCGACCATGGCGCCCAAGAAGAAACCCGCTTCTTCGGCGCATCCATCCACTTCAAAGGCTCCACCGCCCGTGATCTCTAATGTTGCGGGGGGGGTGCAGAGGCACGCGAGGACGCGGACGCTGCTGGGGATGTGGTCGGAGCAAGTGGCACCGTCGCCACTTCCCCCGCAGCCGACGCGGGAGCAGGAGACATTGGGGGAGATCCGCAGCCGCAACACCCCGACGGCCATGCACCCCAAGGTGCGGATGATGGGGTTACTCCATCTGCGCCTGTCTCTCCCAATGACGGGCACAACCGCAGCAACGACGCTCGGAATGGGGCGAATCGCCGCCCTTCGGCCGCTCCCACCGCAGGTGCGGCCACAGCGCGTGCACCTCCCCCGAGAGGGGTCGACCAAGGCGCTGCGCCCGACGAAACCGCTGGCCCACGAGCGCCTTCGCCGCACGACATCCAGGTGGTCGCCCCATAGCAGCGGGGGCGCAGTGCTACCACCGCTGGCACCGTTAGGAGCCGAGCGACGGTACGATCGACTTCATCATCACCCATGCGAAGTACAGCCTCGGAGGCCATGGTGCGGGCTCAGCTGCTGCTGAGGTTTCCGCCAGTGGCTGAGCAGATGGACGAATGCCGTGCCACCATCCAAAGCCTGCTCAGTTTCGCCGAGCTAGGGGCTCACGGTGAACTGACCTGCCACGGCGTCCCCAAGCGAGAGCAACGGCTCGTTCTGCTGACCGGACGGAAGGTGCCATCCCCACTGTGTAGTCTCCGCCATAGCAGCCAGCGCGAGCACAACAGAATCAAGACCCCGACGATGTCTCGATGGCCTCTTCTGACCCTCGAGCACGTCCAGGCTAACGACGAGCCCCGCAGGATAGGCGGAGAGGAGACGCGCATGTCGTTGTCGAGCAACGCCGCGACGACCTCTGCCGGATTGACGGGTGCGACAGCCCCGACATCGACGAGCCCGCGCTCGGTATTAGCGATGACGCACCTCTCGAGGTTGGTTGCCCTGCCTTTACCCGTGAGCTACGGCAAGTCCGTTGGCCGTCCGTTCGTACGTTCAAGCCAGAGATACCTGAGAAGTACAATGGGAGACTGAACCCGATGGAGTTGCTGAGCATCTACACCTTCGCTGTTCAGGCTGCCGGGGGAAGAGATAAGAAGGTGTTTGCCAACTACTTCCCTTTGGCCCTCAAATCCACTGTGAGGTCTTGGCTGATGCACCTACCGGAGAACTCCATTTCGTCATGGGCTGACCTGTGCCACGAGTTCATTGGTGCCTTCACTAGCAGTCATCAAGAACCGGCAGGCCCAGCGACCTGCAGCTTCTCCAATGGAAGGAAGGAGAAACCCACCATAAGTGTTTATAGAGATTCAGCAAAGTTCGTAGAAATATCCCGAATATCCATCCGGCAGCCGTAATAGCTGCTTTCTAGTCCAATGTGTGCAACCGTCGGATCCGTTCCAAGATGAACGTGCGGTTGCCCAAGACTGTGAAGGAGCTTTACACATTGGTGGATAAGTGTGCTCGGACGGAGGAGGGAAGGAAGTTGCATGGAGAGGAAGATTGCACCAATGTTGATTCAGAGGATGATGATGAATCAACCAGTCAGAAGAAGGGCAAGAAACACAGTAAGAAGCGGAGGGATAAGGCAGTAATGACTGTTGAAGGATCGGGTACGCCTAGTACCGGCAAGAAGGACAAGGCCGAGGCCCCCGGCAAGGAAGATGCCGTGTGCACTGACTGCCGGGAAGCCGCCGTGCCGACAAAGCAGGGAAAGGTGATGGGTCGTATTGCAAGATTCATCGGACCAAGGGCCACGGCCGTCAAGAGTGTTAGGTTGAGCAGCTTGTCAAGAGACAGAGAGCAGAGTATGAGAAGCGTGATAAGGAGAAGGGTCAGAATGTTGCTGGTGGTAAGGGCTGAGGTGGTGAAGTAAACCACCCCAGCAAACCCCTTCGGAACCAAGGAAAGCCCGCCAGAGGTCGAGAGAAGGAAGCCTGTGATGATGAGAGTGACGGAGGGGATGAAGAGGAAACCAGTGAGCAGGAGTTTTAGAAGGCCACTGATGCCCTGTGCATTGACGGGGGTGCATCTCTGCACGCCTCTCACCGTCAGCTCAAGCGGTGGGCGCGAGACATCAATGCCGTGGAGCCAGCGCCGGAGGCCTGAAAGCCGCTCAAATGGTCCCGTACGCCCATCATCTTTGACGAGGAGGATTATCCTAGCCGTACCACTGCGGTAGGATGCTTGCCATTGTTGGTCTTGATACGTCTGCAACGTATCTATAATTTATGAAGTATTCATGCTATTATATTATCCATCTTATATGTTTTATATGCATTTATATGATATTTTATATGATTTTTGGGACTAACCTATTAACCTAGAGCCCAGTGCCAGTTTCTGTTTTTCCTTGTTTTTTAGTTTTACAGAAAAGGAATACCAAACAGAGTGCAATTGACGTGCCAACTTTTGATGATTTTTTATGGACCAGAAGAAGCCCCTGGAGTAAAAGAATTGGGCCAGAAGAGTCCCGGGCTGTCCACGAGGGTGGGGGGTGCGCCCACCCCCCTGGGTGTGGGCCCCTACCTCGTGAACGACTCGGAGACCCTCCTGACATGAAACCAATGCCAAAAATTCCTATAAATACAGAAACCCCCAGAAAATAACCTAGATCAGAAGTTCCGCCGCCGCAAGCCTCTGTAGCCATGAGAAATCAATCTAGGCCGTCTCTGGCACCCTGCCGGAGGGGGCCATCATCACCGAAGGCCATGGAGGAGGATCCAGGAGGGGCCATCATCGCCATGAAGGCCAAGGACCAAAGGGAGAACCTCTCCAAATATAGGGGGAGGCCATGGAGGAGGAAGCACAAGGGGGAGAACCTCTCCTCCTCTCTCTTGGTGGCACCGGAGTGCCATCGAGAGGGGAATCATCGCCGTGGTGATCGTCTTCATCAACATCACCATCATCATCACCACCCTCATCTCTTTTACGCGGTCCACTCTCCCGCACCCCGCTGTAATCCCTACTTGAACATGGTGCTTTATGCCACATATTATGATCCAATGATGTGTTGCCATCCTACGATGTTTTGAGTAGATATCGTTTGTCTTTGGGTTGATTGATGATCTAGATTGGTATGAGTTGTATGGTCTATTTTGGTGCTGTCCTATGGTGCCCTCCGTGTCGCACAAGCGTGAGGGATTCCCGCTGTAGGGTGTTGCAATACGTTCATGATTCGCTTATAGTGGGTTGCTAGAGTGACAGAAGCTTAAACCCGAGTAAGGGAGTTGTTGCGTATGGGATAAAAGGGGACTTGATGCTTTAATGCTATGGTTGGGTTTTACCTTAATGATCTTTAGTAGTTGCAGATGCTTGCTAGAGTTCCAATCATACGTGCATATGATCCAAGAAGATAAAGTATGTTAGCTTATGCCTCTCCCTCATATGAAATTGCAATGACGACTACCGATCTTGTTAACAATTGCCTAGGATAATTCCGCACACCGATCCATCATTATTCCACACTAGCTATTTATAATACTTAGTAATATATTCTAACTTTACGATAACATCACTGACTTTTATATTTTAGCTCTCTGGTATCATGCAAAGTTATCCTCTTCATACCCACAACGTAGTTTTATTTCTCAGTGCTAGTTGGAAGCAAACGTTCGGTGTACGTAGAGTCATATCAGTGGCAGATAGGGCTTGAGAGAATATTGATCTTACCTTTAGATCCTTGTGGGTTCGACACTCCATACTTATCACTTCCACCATTGGAAATTGCAACAATGATTCCCTGCACTTGGGAATTATCAAGCGCTTTTCTGGCGCCGTTGCCGAGGAGCAATAGCGTGGGGTTGATATTCTCGTGTGTGCTTGTTTGCTTTCTTCACTAAGTAGATTTTGTTTTCCCTTTTTGTTTCTATTTAGTTGTGGGTGAAACATACAAAAAAATTAAAAGAATTAAAATATATAAAAAAATACTTGCCTCTCATACCTAAAAAGTTTTTCAATAAGAGAAGTGATTGGGAAGTTATGCATTGAAGAAGTGAGGGTCGACCTTGAGCACTTGTGTTCATGCTCATGGAAACAATGTAGAATTTTTCATGGAAGTTTCTCTGTAAATAATTATCCCCTTGTGTATATATCCATTGTATTATAAAAATAATGTGCCAAGCTTTGGCTCTAGGATGATTAGATTGCTTGTTTACTATGTGCAGAACAAAAACAGAAACTTTGGCTGTAGCGCGTGATTTTACATTTTTTACTGGAAGGTCAAATGGGTCTGAAACTTTTTGCACATTACTTATGTAAATGTTTTTCAAATTTTCAAATGTATTTCATAATTTTGGGAGTTACAGAAGTTTACTAAACTTCCAGATTACTACAGACTGTCCTGTTGTAGACAGATTCTGTTTTTCGCGTGTTGTTTGTTATTTTGATGAATCTATGGCTAGTATCGGGGGGTATGAACCATAGAGAAGTTGGAATACAATATGTTTAACACCAATATAAATAAAGAATGAGTTCATTACATTACCTTAAAGTGGTAGTTTGCTTTATTACACTAACGGTCTCACAAAGTTTTTGTTAAAGTTTTGTGTGGATGAAGTGTTCGAAGATCGAGGAGCTATCAATATGAGAAGAATAAAGAGAGGCAAGAGTTCAATATTGGGGATGCCCAAGGCACCCCAAGTAAATATTTCAAAGGATACTCAAGCATCTAAGCTTGGTGATGCCCCGGTTGGCATCCCATCTTTCTTCTTCAACAATTATCGGTATACCTCGGTTTTTGTTTTATTCACATGATTTTGTGTCCTTTGTGATTTTCTTTTTCTTTAAGAACCATGCTAGTATGAGATAGCCCTTCATTGATTTATAGAATACTTCATGTGTTTCACTTATATCTTTAAGTATGATCTTATAGAATTGCTCTTTGTGCTTCACTTAAATCATTTGAGTATGGTTTTATAGAATGCTTCGTGTGCTTCACTTATATATTTTGAGCTTGGGTATTGGTTAGTCTATATTAATTTTAGAATGCTCCATGAAATTCACTTATATCTTTTGGATTATGAATAATACTATAATCTAAAGTGGGTTTGGAAGAGTGTCAACTTTAGGAATTAGTGATCCCACTATTCCGAATGAGAAGAATTTTGCTTATGTGGAGAGCAAAAAAATTTCTATGTTTATAGATCATGAAAATAATGCTTTATGTGAGGGTTATATTGATTAATTCATTCATGAGGATAGTGAAAAATATTGTGAGGGAGGAATATATGCTTGTAGGAGTTGCAATAATATCAAGTTTCCTCTCCATGTGCTTAAAGTTTTGAAGTTATACTTGTTTTGCCTTCATATGCTAGTTGATTCTTGTTCCTATAAATTATGTGCTCACAAAATCCCTAGGCATAGGAAGTGGGTTAGATTTAAATATGCTAGTCCTAGTATTCATGATGCTCTCTTTATGTTTCAATTTTTATCTTTTATGTGAGCATCATTGAAATCATCATGCCTAGCTAAAAGGCATTAAAGAAAATCGCTTGTCGGGAGACAACCCAATATTTATATTTACTTTTTTTGTGTTTACATGATTAAGATACCGTAGTAATCATGTTTTATAGCTTTGGTTTCAATAAAGTGCCAAGTAAGACCTTTGGGAAGACTTGGGTGAAAGTTAATGTGATCTTGCTGTAAAAAACAGAAACTTTGCGCCCACGAGATTAGCTGCCATTTTTTACAGAAGGGCGCTTTTGAGTTGATTCTTTTTTCAGAAGATTAATAGACAAATTCCTCAAGTCCACCAATTTATTTCATAATTTTTGGAGTAGCAGAAGTATGGTTTCTGTTCAGATCATTACAGACTGTTCTGTTTCTAACAGATTCTGTTTTCATCGCATAGTTTGCTTGTTTTCTAGTTTCTATGGCTTATATTTCTCAATATAAATTGTAGAAATGATATGGTACAGTAGGCATTGTGTGAGAACAATTATGAACCTTGTCTTTGATAGTAGCAAAGTGAATGGTTTCCTCTTTATCAAACTAACCTATCTCACGAAGTTCCGTTATGTTTTGTGTGATTGAAATTTTCAAGCTTTGGGTGAGATATCGATATGAGGAGAATAAGGAGTGGAAATAGCCTAAGCTTGGGAATGCCCAAGGCACCCCAAGGTAATATTCAAGGAAGACTCGAGCGCCTAAGCTTGGGGATGCCCCGGAAGGCATCCCCTTTTTTATCTTCAAAACTATCGGTAATCGAGCACCACCTTGTTGTCTGCCACATGCCCGACCTGTCAAGCAAAAAGTCCGGAAGCAGGCCTTGGAGAGCCAGTCGTTCATTGCGGAAGAGATCAAGAAACTTGAGGCAGCTAGTTTGGTCAGAGGAGTGGTGCATCCAACATGGTTGGCAAATTTAGTGGTAGTCCGGAAGGCTAACGGGAAGTGGAGGCTTTGCATAGATTTCACAGATCTCAACAAGGCTTGCCCGAAGGACTCGTTTCCCTTGCCGCGTATTGATCAGATTGTGGATTCCACTTCAGGTTGTGATTTTCTCTCCTTTCTGGATGCATATTTTGGGTATCACCCAATCTTCATGTCCAAGGAAGATGAAGAGAAGAAGTCGTTCATCACTCCATGTGGTACGTACTGCTTTGTCCGCATGCCATTCAGATTAAAGAGTGTCGGGTCCACTTTTGCAAGGGCAGTCCAGATTGGTTTTGAGCCACAGCTGCACAGAAACATACAAGCCTATATGGATGACATTGTGGTCAATACCAAGGATAGAGCCACCCTTATTCATGATTTGGAGGAGACATTTGCTAATCTGCGCAAGAGCAATTTGAAGCTCAACCTGGAGAAGTGTGTATTTGGTGTTCCCTCTGGCAAGTTGCTCGGGTTCTTTGTGTCCCATCGCGGGATCGACGCGAACCCCGACAAGATAAAGGCTATCGAGCAGATCCAAGCGCCAAGGACAGTTAAGGATGTGAGGTGTCTAACAAGATGTGTTGCCGCGCTAAGCAGATTCATATCCAAGTCTGCCGAGCGTGCCTTGCCGTTCTTCAAATTTTTTAAGAAAGCAGAGCCTATGAAGTGGACCCCGGAAGCAGATGCAGCTTTGCAAGAGTTGAAGGCCTATTTGTCCTCTGTGCGTACCTTGGTTGCTCCCAAACCCCAGGAGCCGTTGTTGCTGTACTTAGCGGTAACCAACCAACTGGTCAGTGCAGCCTTGGTCACACAGCGAGAAGTAGATGGGGCAGAAAGTGAGCAGAGACCGGTAGAGTCAGAGAGTGAGTAGAGGCCGGCAGAGTCAGAGAACGATCATGACCGCAGTAAGCACGGCAGCAAGGGCAACCCCAAGGACGCGGCAAGGAAGAAAGTGGTGCATCGCCCAGTGTACTTCATCAGCTCCCTGTTACAGGGGGCTAGGTCGAGGTACTCTAGCGTGGAAAAGTTGATTTTTGTCCTCATCATGGCCTCAAGGAAACTGTGCCACTACTTCCAAGCCCACGAGATCACGAATGTCACTCGTTTCCCGTTGCAAAGGATACTCCGAAACCCTGAGGCTATAGGCAGAATAGTGGAGTGGGCTTTGGAGTTATCCAGCTTTGGTTTGAAGTTTGAAAGCACGTCAACCATTCAGAGCAGGGCATTGGCAACTTTTATTGCAGAATGGATGCCAACTCCTGATGAGGAAGTGACAGAGACAGTTATCCCCAACAAGTAATCACCCCAAGAATGGATTATGTATTTTGATGGTGATTTTTCCCTACAAGGTGCAGGAGCTAGAATGCTTCTTGTTGCCCCCTCCGGGGAGCACTTGAAGTACGTCGTCCAAATGCATTTTTCCCGGGAAGAAGCAACCAACAATACATCAGAGTATGAAGGGCTCCTTGCCGGGCTCAGGATTGCAGCTAAATTGGGAATCAAGAGACTGATCATTCGAGGAGATTCACAGCTTGTGGTGAGACAAGTTAACAAGGATTACCAAAGTCCATTGATGGAGGCATACGTCGAGGAAGTGAGGAGATTGGGGGAGCACATTGATGGATTGCCAACAGAGCACGTACCTCGTGCGGAAAACAACATTGCTGATCATCTATCAAAGTGTGCTGTGCAGAAGCTTCCTGTGGAACCAGGGACTTTTGTTCTCCATCTCACTCAGCCCTCCGTATCCCCAGCAAAAATGGCCTGGAAAAGGAGAAAGTTGGACACCGGTAAGCCTCTCCCGGTAGAGTCGTCCGCTCCTGGCAGAGACCCTGCTGGAAACAACTCCTCGCAGCCTGTCGGACGACCCCCTCCAACCGGGCCCATGGACCCCGCGAACGAGGCTTGTGCTCCCGCAGCAAATGAGGTGCCACTAGTCCTCGTTGCCGAGTGCTAGGCTCCAACTTGGGCAGGGCACATTGTCCACTTCCTCCAAAGCGGAGAGCTTCCCGGCAACCAAGATGAAGCTGAAAAAGTAGCCCGGAGGGCTAGTATGTATCAGTTTGTCAATGACACTCTATACAGAAGGAGGCCCAACGGTGTGAAATTGAAGTGTGTCTACCGGAAAGAAGGAAAGGAATTGCTGGCTGAGATACACAAAGGCATGTGCGGCTCCCACATTGGATCAAGGGAATTAGTTGGGAAAGCATTCCGGCAAGGATTCTATTGGCCCACAGCCCTCAAAGATGCGGTCGAGCTAGTCACGAAATGTGAAGCCTGCCAGTTCCATTCCAAGAAAACCGACCTGCCTGCCGAAGCTCTTCAAACAATCCCTGTATCATGGCCATTTTCGGTGTGGGGGCTCGATATCCTTGGCCCCTTCCCCCGAGCAATCGGGGGCTTTGAATTCTTGTTCGTTGCTATCGACAAGTTTACATAGTGGCCGGAAGTAACTGCCGTGAGAAAGCTGACTGCTCAGTCAGCTATCGAGTTCTTGAAATATCTGGTGTGTCGTTTTGGAGTTCCTGCAAGGATCATTACTGACAACGGCACCCAGTTCACGAGTCGCGCCTTCATGCAATATGTTCATTCCCTTGGATGCAAGATCTCATTTGCCTCTATGGCACACCCCCGGAGCAATGGACAAGCTGAGAGGGCGAAAGCTGAAATGCTGCATGGACTCAAGACAAGAACTTTTGATACGCTGCAGAAGCACGGCAGACGGTGGATCGAGGAGCTGCAGGTAGTTCTCTGGTCCCTCAGAATAACACCAAACCGAGCTACCAGGCAGACTCCTTTCTCCCTGGTCTATGGGGCAGAAGCAGTTATCCCCACGTAACTCATTGACGGGTCGCCTCGAGTGCATGCTTATGATGAAGTAGCGCAAGATCAACACCAGCGTGCTGACGCTGTGCTACTCGAGGAGAACCATCTCTGTGCTGCTACGCGTGCTGTATGCTATCAGCAAGCCCTGCGTCGCTATCATAGCCGCAGGGCTCATTCCAGTTGTTTTGAGGAAGGTGACATTATCCTTAGGTGCGTTCAGTCCGCCAAGGGTACAAACAAGCTGTCACCAAAGTGGGAAGGCCCTTACTAGGTAGTACGAGTCACCAGACCTGGCGCAGTCCGTCTCGAGACCAGAGATGGCACTCGGTTGCAAAACTCATGGAATATTGAGCATCTCTGCAAGTTCAACCCGTAAGGCGCGGCTATCGGGCCCTACCCGGCAGCCACCCATTTGTACAGGCCTTGCCCCAGCTGCATGTAACCCCTTGTACAAAGCCGAGGCGATGACCCGTGCAAGAGAAAATAAAGAAGCGCTATGGGGGGCCCCCAACCAAGATCGCATGCATGCATGAGCATTCCAAGGTCACTTCATAAGCATTTCATGAGCATTTGCATATGCATATATATATGGTTGCATCCAACATTCATTCTCATCTGCATGAAGCTGCAGGTTCTTGCCGTGAACTTGGCTTCGACAAGGAGTTGAGAAGATTGCCCGGCACTGCGATCCCCGGCAAGCCAAATAGATAAGTTCTACCTCCTAAACGTTAGTGTTCTGTAAGCTATAACTTGTGCATAAGAAAACCTCACCACTACTTTGAAACTTAGGTGCTCCCATCCCTGGCTCGAACGTTGCTTCGAATAGGATGGTTGTAGTGGCCTTTGGTAAAAAGAAGTTGGCGGGGGGCTGGTCCCTTTGTCTGTTCCCCGGCAGATGTGATTCTCCAGCAGATAAAAAGGGTGCCAACAGGATAGCTTGTCGGGAAAACTCATTCATTCACATTAAAGTGGCATCTCACCTCTGCATGGACATACACATGAACAGGGTCCCGACAAGGTTCAACTTTTTCATTAATATGCTGATATACAAGTACAAGCATTACAAAACACAAATACGGACTGGAGAGATTACATTATTTGAATTAAAAGTTGGGAAGTGCCTACATGTTAAAGATTGAAAAAAGGTAAGTGCCTTGTAATGCCTATGCTCCTATACATCTCCTACAGGAAGAGGTCGAAGAGGCCGGAGGAGGGCATATCTGGGACATGGCACCTCCCAAGGATCAGGACAACGCCGCTCCCCAGCAAGGAGAAAGAAACCAAAGGGCAGGCGTGGATGGTGATGCTGCCGGAGGACCAGATGGGAGGCACGGAGTCACTGGCAAACACGACTCGTCAGAACGGTCGTCCCCGTTCTTAAAGCGTCGTGGGTTGCCGCTGCCGTCCGCATCACTACCACTCGAATACCTCGGCGCGGCCATCATGCTAGACATCGTGCTCTCTGGGTCTTCCCATAGAGAGCATGGTCGTCCCCGGAGCCCTGGCGTTAGAAGTCACTGCACGTCCCGGGGACGTATATGAGAACAAGAAGCCCTCCTGCACGGCAAGAAGAGGACGGCTGGGAGGAGTCAGATTCGCCTCTGCTAGCGACGAATCTCTTCATTGACTCCTCTCCAGCGCCACGAAGGGAAGAAGAACGGGGAGCGACCGACTACCATGCGGCAGGCCCGCCTCGAGCCTTGACGTGGTGTCGTTCGCGTCCCCTCCCACTGTAGTCGGGGCCACGGGCAGTCGGGCAGTGAACGCACCGGAGTTGCCACCCCCGGTGTTGTCGTCGCACCGCCCGAATCCCCATTTCAAGCCCAGGAGAAGCTTGAAGACGGAGCCCGAGCCACGACCCCAGGCTCTTTTTCCTACCATAACCAGTAGAAGCAAAAGGCAGAGGAGGAAGAATGCAAGGATGGGTGACTCTGTCCTCCTCCTCCACCCCTCCATTTATAGGCGGGGCCGGAGAGGAGAGCTGCTCCCTCAACGGGCGGCCACCATCCCCCTCCGCCAATTCAAGCGACCGGGCCCTCTCCTTGATGATCTCCCACGCCACGTGCCTCCGTTACCTACCAATCGCGATGCATGCAGCATACGTGGCTAAGGATAGGGACGTGGCGGGAAGAGTGAATTGGCAGTTTCTACCCCGTGCGTTAAAGTCATTCACCGGCCATTACTAGAGCGGCCACACCACTAGTGGCTTTAAGCGACGCGCGGAGAAACCGAAAACTGGCCCGGAATCAAGACTAGTGAAGAAGCAAAGAAGACCTCGAGAGAGCAGCCTCTTCAGCAACCCCGCCTGTGCACTTATTAGGCCCTACCCCGACGACACTCGGCAGCGCGTTCGGGGTAGGCCTCGGGGCTTCTGTCGGTGCAACAAACCCTGGGTCTGTTGCCCTGACTGTGCACAAGCACGGGATCAAGATTGGAGCACCAACCCAAGTCAGAGTACAAGAAACCAAGAGATTCAAAGGACCAACAAGTAGATCAAAGGGACCAAGACCAAGCCAGAGAAGCAAGATATCGCCAAGAGAAAGGCCTCCTTTGCCGGGCAGGCGAGCCCAGCAAAGGGCGAGACGACTCCTAGAAGAAGACAGCCAAGGCGTCCCGGCGGGGCTTGTCGGGACTCACGGAGGCAGAACCACCTCACCAATGACTCCACCAGGACCCATGTCGTCGATCATTGCGGTGTCAAGCCGCAGAGTGACTAAGTGGCAGCCATTCACCACATGGCATCCTCCCCCTACAGGAAAACCCATAGGTGACACCCGTCCAGCGACGTGTCAAGCGAACAGGCGCAGAGCTGGCAAGATAGCCCGGCAAGCCTTGCCGGGCAACCAGTGATGTGACTTTGAGCGGTGCATTTAATGCGCCCCTGTCAGCCCGTAGAGTTAGGTATGATAGCATTGTTGCTATCATATCAGTGCATAAGGACATTGTGGTGACCCCTTGATCTATAAAAGTAGGCCCGTGGGAACCGTAGAAATGGTTAGAAGGTTGGATAACTCACACCCCCGTACGCGCGTAGTCGCTGCCGCCATGAGGCGACCCCTGTCGTGCAAGTGTATTATGCTCCACCACCAACTTTCCACCATCAATCAACCAAAGCAGGAGTAGGGTTTTACGCCTCGCGGCGGTCCGAACCTGGGTAAAACTTCCCGCGTGATCTTTGTCGTGCTGCCCCACGCTCGTCTGCTCTTTGTGCAATGCGACGCCCCCCTGCCGAACTAGCAAGGGGTCTCTTGGTCCTATAGGTGGCCGTGGTTTCCCGTGACAAAGACGGGGAAGGTGGGTGGTGGGGCGTCAGGTCGGAGTATGATGGCGTGGATGCCTTCGCCTCTGACTGGCGACCTGCTGCCTCGTTTTTCCACTATTCCCCTCCCTCCCCGGCACCATCATCACCAGCCTCCTTGGGTGATAGCTGGGGAGGGATGTTCCCTTGGTTCCTTCACCTCCCCTCCAGCAGTCCTCCGGCTGAGCTTTGGTGGATGACTCCACCGGTGCTCAAGCCGGGGCTTTTCTTGCTGGTCCTGGAGGTGGCGACCACGGGAAAGCGCTCTGCCCTCCGTGCCCCTCCTTCGCAGCCTCACTACTATGGATATTGTCAGGCCGCGCCCTGCGGGCCACTATGGGACCGGGATGGGCTCCTGCTTGGGTGCCCTTCTCGTCTTTTCCTCCTTCCACCGCAATGCCTGGTGGAGGGAAAATGAAAAGAGGAGATTACATGGCACTTACCTTTTTTCAATCTTAAATCTATAGGCACTTGCGAATTTTTTTATCAAATAATGTAATCTCTCGAGTCCATGTCTATGTTCTGTAAGGTTTGTACTTGTATTATCAACATATTAATGAAAAAGATGAACCTTGCTGGGAGCCCGTGCATGTATATGTCCATGCAGAGCTGGAATACCTCTTTACCTTAAGTAAACGATTTGTCCCCGGCAGGCTATCCTGCCAGTACCCTTTTGATTTTGTTGTCGGAGAACTTAGCCTACCGAGCAAAAAATAATGGCACCAGCCCCCTCGCCAACCTCCTTTCACAAAAGGCCACTGCGACCACCCTGGCCGAAGCAACATTCAAGTCAAGGATGGGAGCACCTAAGTTTCAAAGAGCGGCAAGGTTCTCTCATGCACAAGTTTCAGCTTAAAGAACACTTATGGACAAGATGTAGAACTTATCTTTTTGGGTTGCCGGAGATCGCAGTGTTGGTCCATCTCCCTAACTCCTTGTAGAGGCCAAATTCATGGCAGGAACCTACAGCCTCATGCATATGGGAATGATGGAAGATGTGACCTCATCTATATGCATATGCAATGCTCATGGAATGCTTATGCAATGCTCTTGAAATGCTTATGCACGCATGCAACTCTGTCGGCCCCCCAGTGCTTTGTTTATTTCTCTATTTGTTGAGGGTCTGCGCCTAGCTTTGTACAAGGGGTTACATGGAACAGAGGCAAGGCCTTTACAAAAGGGTGGCTGTCGGGCAGGGCTGATAGCCGCACCTTATGGGTAGAACTTGCGGAGATGCTCAGTATTCCATGAGTTCTGCTATTGAATGCCGACTACGGTCTCCAAATGAACTACGCCAGGTCTGGTGAGTCAAACTACCCAGTAAGGGCCTTCCCACTTCGGCGTCAACTTGTTTGTACCCTTGGCATACTGAACGCGCCTAAGGACAAGGTTTCCTTCCTCAAAACACCGGGCATGAAACCTGTGGCTGTGATAGCGACGCAGGGCTTGCTAATAGCATGCAGCACACGTAGCAGCATAGAGAAGGTTCTCCTCGAGTAGCACAACATCGTCACGCCGGTGCTGATCTTGCACTACTTCATCGTAGGCAAGCACTTGAGGCGACCGTAAATGAGTTCCGTGGGGATAACTGATACGTCTCCAACGTATCTATAATTTTTGATTGTTCCATGCTTTTATATTATCATTCTTGGATGTTTTGCAATCATTTTATAGTCATTTTATGTCACTTTTTGTTACTAACCTACTGACATAGTGCCTATTGCCAGTTGCTACTTTCTGCATGTTTTTTAAATCGCAGGAAATCAATACCAAACGGAGTCCAAACGCAGCGAAACGTTTTGTGGAATTTTTATGGACCAGAAGACATCAAGTGGGCCGGAGAAGCAACTCGGGGGTGTCCCGAGGGGGCACAACCAACCAGGGCACGCCTGCAGGCCCAGGCACGCCTAGGTGGGTTGTGCCCACCACGGTGCCCTCCTGCACCACCTCTTTGCTCTATAAATACCCAAATATTCCAGAAAACCTAGGGGTGTCAACGAAAATCAATTCCAGCCGCCGCATGTTCCAGAAACCACAGATCCAATCTAGACACCATCACAGAGGGGTTCATCATGTCCATTGGTACCTCTCCGATGATGCGTGAGTAGTTCTTTATAGACCTGCGGGTCCGTAGTTAGTAGCTAGATGGCTTCGGCTCTCTCTTTTGATTCTCAATACAATGGTCTCTTGGAGATCCATATGATGTAACTTTGAGTTTATGATCAGATCTATCTCTTTATCCATGAAAGTTATTTGAGTCTTCTTTGATCTCTTATATGCATGATTGCTTATACACTCGTATTTCTTCTCCGATATTTGGGTTTTCTTTGATCTATTTATCTTGCAATGGGAAGAGGTGCTTTGTAATGGGTTCGATCTTACGGTGCATGATCCTAGTGATAGAGGGAACCGACACGTATGTATCGTTGCTATTAAGGATAACAAGATGGGGTCTATTTCTACATAAATAGATCTTGTCTACATCATGTCATCGTTCTTATTGCATTACTCCGTTTCTCTATGAACTTAATACACTAGATGCATGCTGGATAGCGGTCGATGTGTGGAGTAATAGTAGTAGATGCAGGCAGGAGTCGGTCTACTAATCTTGGACGTGATGCCTATATAATGATCATTGCCTAGATATCATCATGATTAATTGAAGTTATATCAATTGCCCAACAGTAATATGTTTACCCACCACTTGCTATTTTTCTTGAGAGAAGCCACTAGTGAAATCTACGGCCCCCGGGTCTCTTCTTTATTATATTTTCCTTTGCGATCTACCTTTATTTGCTTTTATTTTCAGATCTATTAAACCAAAAATACAAAAATACCTTGCTGCACTTTATTTTATTTGCGATATATTTATCCAATCTATTACAACTTTATCCCGTCCTTTTGCCAATTTTTGGTGCTGTTATCCGAAAGGGATTGATAACCCCTTTAACACAAAAAAGGGATATGAACTCCTAGGCTCCTAGGCAACTCCAAGGCGATCTTGCGCCGGTGGCCACTCCGGCCCCGGCGGCCACCCTCTTCCTCCTGTCGGCGGCCGCTCCGGCCACGGCAGCCACTCTCCTCACATGATGGCTCCCTTTTCGCTCAACTTTTATCGTGGCAGAAAGTTTCAAGCAGATATGAGATCCAAGTTTGGCATCCGGTGGTGTTTTCACCTGGTTTTCGTCAACGGGAATTCACCTTGGTGGTTTCTTTCTGCCGCTCAACTTTCAAACTTTATGTGCACACGGTTAGTGTTTCCCTCCTTGCCGTGTTCGGTAGATATGCTCAAGGCTTTAGGGTTCGTCTTTTGAGAGATAGAAATTTCAAGTTTTCGATTGCTTCAAAGTCTGTTGGTTTTGAGTACTACAATGCGGGTAGAATTGTTGAACAAGATTTTGAGGTGGTTTTTAGCCTGTGGAATTTTGGTGGTCCGAATTGGCATAGGGAAGAACTTTCTTATTACAATGAGCTTGATAAGGAGTGGACTTCGGTCGGCAGGCATGGCAAGGCCGTGTCTAGCAACTCCGGTGATCGCCGGATGTCGGGTGGTAGGTGCGACATATGCCAACGGGTGGCTTATCATTGTGGGAGCCAGTAAGATGTCGCCGGTGCCTGGAAATGGGATGAGGCGAAGACATGCACGCCGGCGAATCTTACCCAGGTTCGGGGCTCTCCGTGGAGATAACACCCCTAGTCCTGCTCTGTGGGGTCTCCGCATGATCACTAGATCAAAACGAGTAGCTACAAGTGCTCCTTGAGCTGTCGGATTCGAGGGAGAAGAAGAGCAAGGCTAGCTCTCCCTTTCCTCTCTATACGGTGTGTGTGTAACTCTATCAGACCAACCCTTTGCATGGGTGCCCCGGGGGGTTTATATAGGCCTACCCCCCGGGGGTACAATGATAATCCGGCTGGGCGCGGGTCCCAGCCGTCAATGTCTGTGTTCGCCGGCTTCTCCGCCGGCCATTGGGGCCCGCCGACTGGTGGGTCCCGCCGGCTGCCGGCCTCTTGGTCGACAGGCCGGCCCCATCGCTTGGGGGTCTTGTCGGTGGCTGGTTAGTGTTGCCTTGCCCCTGATGACGAGGGCTTTGTCGAGGTAAGCGTGGCTACAGTGTGCCGCCTTGCGGGCCCTCACTGTTGCCTTACCTCCTCTTGTCTGCTTAATGTGGCACATGTTTCGAGGGAGGGGGTAGCTGGCTCCCGGGGGCCGGCTACACCCCTGGCCGACTGGGGGAGGCCGGGCCGCCTTCGTGCATCTCTCTGGCTAAAGGGGCCCGCAGCCCGTGGGCCGTACTGTCGTCTGTCGTGGATGACGTTGAGGCCAACATGGCTACAGTGCCGAGCCGGACGGGAGATGGCTGACCCGTACGGCGTCCTGTGGGCATGCCTGCTTCGGGATTCGGGGATAGTGGGCCGTACTGCGACCACGCCCCGTCTTGTCACCGTTATGTGGGCATAGTTTTGGTGCGTGCGGTCTTGGCCGGCTTGTTGGAGTCGGCGTTCTTCATGGCCGGCTTTTGGGAGTCGGTGTTCTTCACGGCCGGCTTTTGGGAGTCGGTCCTTTTGGAGCAGGCTTCCTGGAGTCGGCCATCTTGTAGCTATCTTGGGGGAGGTTTCTGGGAATGGGTCCCCTTCTGAGAGTCGGCCCCTGGGATAGCCGGCCGGGGGAAGGCAGCCCCGTGCTTCGAATGCTTGAAGGCTCAAATGGCCTGATAATTTCTTGAGAAGCCAGGGGGAGTCGGTTAGGCTACCCATGGCTATTTACTCCGACAGTAGTCCCCGAAGCTGATTGAGCTTCGAGGTGGGGTGGGAGTCGAGAAGCTCGGTCAGCTTCCTATCTTGACAAGCTGGCAGCTGGGAGCCGGCTTCGGCTAGGCGCGCCGTCTTGGCGAATTTTTTTGAAGTCGGAGGGCGGGAGTCTGCCAGCGCGCGCATCGGGCCGTGGGCCGGCCACTTGCCGCCTGCGAACCACGTGGCATCCCTTGGCTAAAAAGCCTGCCAGCCCACGCGCGCGACGAGACATCACCGTAGGCCGGGGGCCCACCACTCCTATGCCCGGGCCCAGGCGCGGATTCTCTGCGGCCCAAAGCCGCTCGCACGTCTTCCTGCGGCGGTTTCGGCACGCCTTTAGGGCGTAATAATCGCGGGGCGTGGGGGAGTGGGTGCAGTTAATCCCACGTCTCACCCCACGCCTCGCCTCCTCGGCTTCACCGTGCGAAGCTATAAGTAGGGGGAGGGGGAAGCCGCAGGCACTCGCACGCCCCTCTCCTCTCCGCCATTTTCTTCCTTCTGCTCTTTTTTGCAAAAGCGCCTCGCCGCCGCACCGTTCCACCACTCGATTCTCCGCCGCCGCGCTCATTCTCGCCAGCCCTACGCCGCGATGCAGTACGGCCGGGATTGGGACGGCTCCAACGTCCACGAGGATCACGTCGAGTTCCTCCGCAAGACGCGGCGGCTGCCCGGTGCGGACAAGGTGCGGGTCCGTCTCGCGCCGGAGAAGGAGGTCACGCCGGAGCCGGAGGAAGGCGAGCGGGTAGTCTTCCGCTCGCATTTCTTGCGCGGCATCGGCTTGCCCACGAGCGCCTTCTTCCGCTCCTTTCTCGAGTTCTACCAACTCCAGCCGCACCACCTTACCCCGAACACGGTGGTGCTGCTGTCCGCCTTCGTCACCTTGTGCGAAGGCTACCTTGGCGTCCTCCTCACCCTCGAGCTCTGGGGGGAGTTCTTCCAGTCCAAGCTGGGCACGCGCATGCAGGGCGTGCCGGCTCAGAGTGGCGCCTTCATCGCAATGCGGAGGGTGACAGCCGACAACCCCTTCCCCGTCATCACGCTGATCCAGTCGATGAAGCTATGGCAGAAGTCATACTTCTATGTGAAGAACGTCGCCCCGCAGGGCGACTACGTCAATCTGCCGGCTTACGAAGCCGGCCCGCCGGCGGGTAGGCGGCCCCAGTGGCCCTATCGGGCCGTGACGCTGACGCCGGCTGGAGCCGCAGCTCTCGCCCGACTACGGGTGATGATCCAGTCGGAGGGCCTATCAGGGCCCGACCTGCTGGCCGCCTTCGTCACACGCCGGGTGCTTCCCCTCCAGAGTCGCCCACATCTGATCTGTCAGATGAGCGCCAGCTCGATCCGACTCGGATGTGCAACAAAGACATGCCGCACGACGAAGTGGCCCATATGGTGAACTACCTTGCGAACTGCAAGCTCTCCGTAGAGTGGCAGTTTGGCAAGGAGCCATATTGCCGAGCTCACCCGCCGCCCACGGTATGTTCTCTTTTTCTCTTTCTCCTCTCACAGTTTTGTCGCCGATTTCCTTTGGCCGAGTCTGACCAGTCCGCTTTTCTCGACAGAGCCCTCTTCTTTGGCCTGCAGGCGGGTCGTACGCGGAGCGCCGATTCGTCCCCGACTGGGCGGAGCACGATCTGGAGGACCCCGACTTGGGGGCGGCCGCTATGGACGACAACACCGAGGCGGGCGGCAGCCAAGCCGGCGGCGAGGCAGGCGACACCGGGCTTGGAGTCAGCTTCGACGATTGGCCGGATGATGATGAGGCGGAGGTCGTCCCACGCCGCCAGCCGGCGTCTGGCCACGGCGCGGGTTCCTCCGCCGCGCCGCCTGCTCGGGTCGGCGGGCAAAAGCGTCGTGCCGCGCCAGGCTTGTTCGGCAGTCGGCCGAAGAAGCCCAGAGGCGGGGCAGCGGCGACCAGGCGGGAGGAGGCGGCCGCGAAGGCGGCCCGCTTCCCCAAGGCGGTGAAGCAGCCGCAGACGGTGTCGGCGTAAGTATATACTCCTTCGTGTATTCTTTTTTCTTTTCACTGGTAGCTCCTGAGTCCTTGTCTTTTCTCCAAAAAACCAGGGCTCCATTGTCGCTCGAGCGGGCTGCTGCCGCCTCCGTCGTTGGGTCGCCGGTAGGATCTGGGAGGACTACTCGCCGCGTGGACCCCCGTGCCACCTCCGTCGTTTTCTCTTCTTTCTCTTTCTTTCTTGCACAAAGTACTTCCCTGGCTACTCTACCGCCGCCAATCAGATCATCAAGGCCCACCGCGAAGCACAGAGGCAGGCTGGCGCCGAGTTTGCGCCAAACGCTCGCCGGTCACTGGAGGAGCAGCTCTTGGCGATCCAAGCCCGCCTCCAGCCGGCTCATCGCTTGCTCCGCCGGCTTCAACGTGTCGGGGCGCAGATGTTGGCCGCCCTCTGGCCTGGCGAAGTGGTTCCCCGCACCCCTAGTTGGACTGCCGACTGGCTGGAGGTGGCGGTCGGCCGCTTCGAAGCCTGGAAGGCTTCTGCGGCTCGGTCCGGCGCCAGGCGGGCGCTGGAGTTCGTCAAGGCCTGGTATCCCGGGCTGAGTCTGGACCAGCTGGCCACTTGGCGGCAGCAGGCCGACGCGGAGCTAGAGCTGGCGCGGCCGGCTATTATCCGGCGGGCTTCAGCGATCGCCGACTACACCGATACCAGCGCCTTCGCCCCTGAGGTGGACGACAATGGTGTTGCCCAGCCGGAGGAATGGTTCGGGCTGAACCCGGCAGACAGCGAAGACTCGGCGGAGGAGATCGACTCTAGCGACGAGGGCGAAGAGGAGGAGGAGGAGGGTGAAGACGCCGGGCCGGATGGTTTAGCGGATGGCCAGCCTCAGCTTGACCGTGCCTCCAGCAACACGGCAGGCGCGGGTTCACCGCCTGCCGCCGGCGATGATCAAGCCGAGACCCGCTAGTCGGCCACTCCTTCAGCTGGTGACGCTGTCTCCATCGACCAACCCGGCTCCCACACCGCTCCTTTAGTCTAGTCTGCTATCTTTGTTTTCCTGTCTTATCACTTTTAGAACAATATTTTGTTAAGTTTGCACAATTCCACCCACTGGGGGTGTATTCGAACTATGTTGATTGTCGGCCTGTTGGGGGCTTTATATGTAGATATGACTAGGCATGTGTTTGGCTTTTCCTTGTTCTTTGCTTTTCATCCTTCTGCTGTTTCCTTTGCCGCCCTCCCTTGGTTGCCGCCTCCCCAGTCAGACAGTTGCTCTGCAAAATGTGGCTGGAGAAGTGCTTGGCCAGTTGGGAGGGCAAGTACTCTAGCTTTGTTGGATTATAGCGAAGTCTTTGGGAAGCCGTCCAGCCGGCTGTTCTGACAGCCGACAAGCGTGGTTGGAGGCCGTCTTTTCGCTATACAAGTTCATTAGTCCTTAGCCGTTTTTCGTGTGGGCATCCTTTCTGCCTTGGCTCTTGCTAGTCGGACAGTCGGTTCTTCGAGCTGCAACTTTCAACAAGAGAGGACTCGGGAGCCGGCACACTACTTGTCTGACTTCAGGTAGAACTTTAATATAGCTTAAGGCGGCCAGTCCCCGGGGTGACTAGTCGAACCCGGTGCCAGACAAAAAATCAAATGTAATAATACATTCATGGATATGACACTCGTCACTCATAGATAAATGAAGGCAGTCCCCAAGTGCCCCTCGGGAGGCCTGTTGTTTTCGTACTTAATACAAAAGGGTAGCATGATACATACTGCTTTTAACTGTGAAATCTTCTCAGGAGGTTCGCGTTTCATGGTCGCTCCGACTCCTTGCCAGAATCATCCCTCTTGCATGCTCTTGGTTTTTGTGCGTCGATCAGGTAGTAGGAGTAGTTGCCTAGTGCCTTGCTGATGACGAAAGGGCCTTCCCAAGGGGCCGAGAGCTTGTGCTGGCCGGCTGTTCGCTGGATCAGCTGAAGCGCAAGGTCGCCCTCCTGGAAAGATCTTGGCTTGACCTTGCGGTTGTGGTAACGGCGCAACCCCTGCTGGTAGATGGCGGACCGGCTGAGTGCTAACAGCCGGCCTTCTTCCAGCTGGTCGACACCATCTTCTCGGGCTTCCTTGGCCTCCGCCTCCGTGTACATGGTGACCCGAGGCGAGTCGAACTCGATGTCAGTTGGGATGACAGCCTCGGCACCATATACAAGGAAGAACGGAGTGAAGCCGGTTGACTTGTTAGGGGTAGTACGCAGACTCCAGAGGACAGCCGGCAGCTCATCGAGCCAGCAGCCGGCCGGTCGCTCCAGTGGTACGACCCGTCGGGGCTTGATGCCGGAGAGGATGAGTACATTTGCTCGCTCGACCTGGCCGTTTGACTGCGGGTGGGCAACGGACGCTAAGTCCAGTCGGATACCCTGCGTCGCGCAGAAACGTGCCAGTGCTCCTTTGGCAAAGTTTGTGCCGTTATCGGTGATGATGCTGTGCGGTACGCTGTACCGAGTAGTGATGTCGGTGACGAACGTCACGACAGTCGGCCCGTTCAGCTTCTTGATCGGCTTCGCTTCGATCCACTTGGTAAACTTGTCCACGGCGACAAGCAGATGTGTCAAGCCGCCGCGGGCTGTCTTGAATGGGCCACCATGTCCAGTCCCCAGACGGCAAAGGGCCAGGTGAGGGGAATGGTCTTGAGTGCAGAAGCCGGGAGGTGTTGCTTGGAACTGAAGACTTGGCATCCTCTGCAGCTCTTGACTATCTCTTTGGCATCTTCCAAAGCAGTTGGCCAAAAGAAACCGTGGCGGAAAGCTTTGGCCACAAGTGATCTTGAGGCTGCGTGGTGGCCGCATTCGCATTAATGGATATCCTTGAGGATTGCCACTCCTTTCTCTGGCTCGACGCAGCGCTAGAAGACTCCAGTGACACTGCGCTTGACAAGCTCTCTGTTTATTACTGCATATGCTCAGGCTCGTCGTTGCACTAGTCTTGCTGAGATCTCATCAGCCGGCAGCTCTCTGTTGACTAGAAATTTGAGGATGGGCTGGGCCCATGATGGAGCTGTGACTTCTTCTACTGTTAGTACGGCCACCATGACTCGGGTGGGTGGGTCGGGTGGCGTGGAATTGGAGTCGGCCACCGCTTCTTGTGTTGCTGCAGTCCCCAGGCCGACTGCTGCAGTCCCCGGGCCGGGTTCTGAAGTCCCCGAGCCAGGTGCGACTACGGTAGTCCCCGGGCTCATTGTCGAAGTCCCCATGCCGCCTGTGGGGTTCCTCCAATCGGATCCGGCTGCATCGGGGACAGGCGGTACGAAGATAGAGTCCAACTCTGGAGACGGCTTGATGGACGGCTTGAGGAGGCGCTGCAGGGAGACACCGGTTTTTATAGCCTGTCGGGTGGAGCCGATCCATGCCAGGGCATCTGCTTGGTCGTTGTCGGCCCTTGGTACGTGAAGGAACTCGCACCCTTCGAAGTACCCACTGATCAGCTGGACGAGGAATCGATAGCTCGCCATGTTCGCATCCTTGGCGTCCCAGTCGCCAGATGACTGCTGGACCACCAAGTCTGAGTTGCCATAACACAGGATCCGGCGTATGCCGAGTTCTTTGGCTAGACGGAGCCCATGTATGAGCGCCTCGTACTCGGCCACGTTGTTGGAGGCGGCGAAGTGGATTTGCAGCGTGTATCTGAGTTTGTCGCCTTTTGGGAGAGGTGAGGACGATGCCGGCTCCCAAGCCGGTGCGCATCTTGGACCCGTCGAAGTGCATCCGCCAATGGGTAGAGTCGGGAGCCGGCGGTAGGTACTGGGTCTCGGCCCAGTCGACGAGGAAGTCGGCCAACGCTTGGGACTTGATGGCGGTGCGGGGTTGGTAGAAGACTGTGTACGGTGCCAACGCAATGGCCCATTTAGCCACCCGGCCGGATGCATCCCGGCTGCCTATGATCTCGGCAAGCGGGGCGGTGCATACGACCGTGATGGGATGCTCTTGGAAGTAGGGCTTCAGCTTCTTGGAGGCGAAGTACACCCCATAGCACATCTTCTGGTAATGCGGGTAGTTTTGCTTTGAGCTGGATAGTACTTCACTTAGATAATACACCGGCCTTTGGACTAGCTGGGCTCGGCCTTCTTCCGGGCGCTGGACCACGACAACTGTACTGACCACTCGGCTAGTCGCGGCAATGTAGAGGAGCATGGGCTCCTTCTCAGTCGGCGCCGCCCGGACAGATGGAGTGGTCAGCATGTTCTTCAGCTCATGAAAGGCTTGATCGGCTTGGTCATTCCACTCGAAGTGAGTGGACTTCTTCATGAGTCGGTACAGGGGTAGAGCCTTCTCTCCTAGTCGGCTGATAAAGCGGTTTAAGGAGGCCAGGCACCCAGTGAACTTCTGCACATCTCGCAATTTGGTGGGAATCTCCATCCTCTCGATGGCCTTGATCTTCACAGGGTTGCACTCGATGCCGCGTTCGGAGACCAGAAAGCCTAGCAGCTGGCCGGCTGGTACTCCGAAGACGCATTTCTCGGGGTTGAGCTTGATCTGGAATCGGCGCAAGTTGGCAAATGTTTCTTTGAGGTCCTCCAGCAGGGTGTCGCGCTTCTCTATCTTCACCACAATGTCGTCTACGTAGACGTGGGCATTTCTGCCGAGTTGGTTGAGGAGGCATTTCTGCATGCAACGCTGAAAAGTGGCACCGGCATTCCTTAAGCCGAATGTCATAGTCAAGTAATAGAAAGCTCTGAATGGTGTGATGAAGGCAGTCTTCAGGCGGTCTGCTGGGTCCAACTTGATTTGATGGTACCCTGAGTAGGCATCCAAAAAACTTAACAGCTCGCATCCGGCTGTGGAGTCTATCACTTGGTCAATCCGTGGCAAAGCAAACGGATCCTTGGGGCAGGCCTTGTTGAGGCTGGTGTAGTCTATACACATGCGCCACTTGTTGTTCTTCTTCAATACCAAGACTGGGTTGGCAAGCCACTTTGGAAAAAATACTTCCATAATAAAGCCAGCGGCGAGGAGCCAGGCTATCTCTTCTCCTACAATTATTCGCTTCCCTTCTGACAGTCGGAGGAGGGGCTGCTTGACCGGCTTCGCGTCGGTTCGGACGTGTAATTTGTGCTCGGCGAAATCCTTCGGGACACCCGGCATGTCCTTTGGGGACCATGCAAAGACGTCTCGATTCTCACGGAGGAAGTCGACGAGCTCGCCTTCCTATTTACTGTCCAGGTTTGCCCCAATGACAGCAAACCTTTCCGGATTCTCCGGGTCCAGAGGTATCTTCTTCGTCTCCTTGGCCGGCTGGAAGGAGCCCTGCGCATCATAATCTTTGGGGTTGGGGGACAAGGCCGGCTGCTTGCCGGCCATGGCCACAACCCGTTCCAGCATCTTCTTCTCTTCTGCCACCACGAGGGACTCGGCTAGCCGACTGCTGGCCATAGCGCACTCGATGGACTTCTTGTAGTCGCCGGCTATAGTGATGATCCCCTTCGAGCTCGGCATCTTCATCTTCAGGTAGGCGTAGTGGGGCACAGCCATGAACTTGGCCAGAGCAGGTCGGCCAAGCAAAGCATGGTAGGGGCTCTCCAGATCCACTACCTCAAACCAGATCACTTCTCGGCGAAAATGATCCTTGTCTCCGAAGAGAACATCCATCTTGATCTTGCCGATCGGGGAACAAGACAAGCCGGGCACGATGCCATGGAACACGGTCCGGCTTGGCATGAGCTGCTTCGCCTTGATGTTCAGCTTCTCCATGGTATCGCGGTACAGTATATTGATACTGCTTCCGCCATCAATCAGGACGCGGGAGAATCGGGCAGCTCGCCTCTCCGTCGCGAGGGTGACATCCAAGACTAGTGCGTAGGAGCCAGGGGATGGCATCACCTCTGGGTGGTCGGCCTGGCTCCAGTTGATGGGCTTCTCGGACCAGTGCATGAACTCGGGGATGCTAGAGGCGACAGCGTTGACCTCTTGGTGTTGACGGCGCTGACTACGCTTGTCTTCAACTTGGCTTGTGAAGACGACGTAGGCGGCGTGCTCTTCAGGGAACTCATCTTGAATGGATCCGACCGCTGGTCGAGCCGCCGGCTGCTGGGGGGCTGCAGGCGGCAGGCCGGGAGGCAGAGGCGGCACCAGCCCCTCGCCCTTGGAGATTCGCGTGAGCCAGTTGCACTTTCGGGTCGTGTGGTTGGACGGCTTTGCGCCACTGTGGAACTTGCAGGGGGCGTCGAGAGTCTGCTCGTAGGAGAAAGTCGGCTGCCATGCCGGCCTGCCACCCTTCTTCTTGGGAGCGGGCCGCTCTTCGGGCTGCTCATCTTCAACTGTGGCCACTTGCCGACTGGTGGAGGGCGGCATAGGGGCCTTGCGCTTGTGATCGTTCTGGTAGGGGCGCCGATTGGAGTCGCCAGCCGGCGTCTTGGGAGCTGGAGCGATCACCTTCCCAGAGGCGTCCACTCGAAGCTCGGTCTTCATCGAGGAGTCGGCCATGGCGTACTTGTCCGCGATGATCAGCAGTTCGTCGAGGGTAGCCGGCTCGTCGCAGAGGAGTCGGTGCTTGAGGAGGGTGCCCTCTCAGCACCCGGCGGTGAAGTACTCGATGGCCTAAACCTCGTGCACCCCCTCGCAGGAGTTGCGTAGCTCGGCCCACCGCATGAGGTAGTCGCGGGTCGACTCGTTTGGCCCTTGGACGCATAGGGAGAGCTGGCGAGGCTTGGGAGGCCGCTTGTACGTGCTGGTGAAGTCACGGACAAAGACTTCCGTGAAGTCCAGCCAGCTGTTGATGCTGTAGGGCTTGAGGCTATTGCGCCAGGTGCGCGCCGTGCCCTGTAGCATGAGGGGGACGTACTTCATGGCTACGCGCCGATTACCGTTGGCTATGCTGACAGCAGTAGAGTAGTCGATGAGCCAATCTTCCGGCTTCACAGAGCCGTTGTACTTAGGCGTGTCTCTTGGGAGCGAGAACCCTTTGGGGAAGGGCTCGTCGCGGATGCGGGGGCCAAAGCATGGCGGACTGACATCATCTTCTTCTTCTAGCACCAGGGACCGAGCCAGGCGGTCGATCCGGTGACGGGCGTCGTTCTCGCTGACTCCTTCGCGGTGGCCTAGTCGGCCACCAAGAGTCGGATCCGTGACAGGCGGCGGGGTGGGGTATCTCTCCCCTCGAGGCGGGGGAGGAGGCGGATTTCCTTGGTGCTCCACCGCTCGAGGGCGGCCTTCCGCGTCGCGCTCAATGGTGATACGAGTGCGGCTGTGGCTAGCAGCCGGCTCCTTGTCTTTCCTCACACGGGCGCCGCTCGCAGTCGGCGACCGGGATGTTGCGGCGTGCTCCCGGCGCGGGGGAGGACTCTCAGCGCGGGAGCCGGCTTCGTGCCGTTCTGCGGCCGCGTCGATCAGCTGCTGGATCCGCCTTGTCATGTAGGGGAGCTCATCGGCTCCCAGCCCATTTAGCTCTTCAGCGGCCGCCAGAGCGGCTCGCAGATTCTCGAGCGGGGTGGCGTAGACGGGGCGGTCTGCCCCCAACATGCTGGCGATAGCCACGCCGCACTTCTGGACGAAGCCGGCTCGGCTCGGCCCGCCACGAGGCGGCGTGCCAAAGGCGGCGCGGTCGACTTCGCGCTAGTGAGCCTCGGTGAGGCGTCTCATGGAGGCTATCTTCTGGCCTTCCGCGATGAGGGCGAGGCGGCGTGCCTCCAAGGTCTCGGCGTCGGCGTCGGCCGGAATGGGGACGGATAAGTCGTGCATCGCCGCTTGCAGGGCGTCGTGGGCATTCTCGCCCGAGTTGGCGACGTGGCTGATGACCAACACTTCGGTGACAGCGCCGCTGCCGCTGTCAGCTCGAGGGAGAGGGTCGTCGAAGACCACCACATCAGAGGGGTAGGCGTCGATCGATGCCGTGTCGGAATCGACAAGCATCGGGTCGGTGGAGCCGACCGACTCCAACTCTACAGCAGGCTCGCTGGAGACGTGAAGTTGGTCGAGGAGGCTGACGAGGCGGCTCTCGGGGTAGTCCGTGCCAGCGTCGGACGTGGGCTCGTCGGAGATGCGAGTCTCGCCGAGCAGATCGGTGAGGCAGCTCGCTGTGCAGGCGTCGTCGACGCCTTGCAGCGCGTCGGGGCAAACGCCATCGGGCGCAGCAGGCTGGCTGCGCTCGGGGGGGGGGGAGAAAAAGGGTTCCCGTCCAGAACAAGTCTCCGGACGATGGTGCACCTGGCCCCATGGTGGGCGCCAAATGTCGGGTGGTAGGTGCGACATATGCCAACGGGTGGCTTATCATTGCGGGAGCCAGTAAGACGTCGCCGGTGCCTGGAAACGGGATGAGGCGAAGACATGCACGCCGGCGAATCTTACCCAGGTTCGGGGCTCTCCGTGGAGATAACACCCCTAGTCCTGCTCTACGGGGTCTCCGCATGATCACTAGATCAAAACGAGTAGCTACAAGTGCTCCTTGAGCTGTCGGATTCGAGGGAGAAGAAGAGCAAGGCTAGCTCTCCCTTTCCTCTCTATACGGTGTGTGTGTAACTCTATTAGACCAACCCTTTGCATGGGTGCCCCGGGGGGTTTATATAGGCCTACCCCCCGGGGGTACAATGATAATCCGGCTGGGCGCGGGTCCCAGCCGTCAGTGTCTGTGTTCGCTGGCTTCTCCGCCGGCCATTGGGGCCCGCCGACTAGGGGGTCCCGCAGGCTGCCGGCCTCTTGGTCGACAGGCCGGCCCCACCGGTTGGGGGTCTTGTCGGTGGCTGGTTACTGTTGCCTTGCCCCTGATGACGAGGGCTTTGTCGAGGTAAGCGTGGCTACAGTGTGCCGCCTTGCGGGCCCTCACTGTAGCCTTACCTCGTCTTGTCTCCTTAATTGGCACATGTTTCGAGGGAGGGGGTAGCCGGCTCCCGGGGGGCGGCTACGCCTCTGGCCGACTGGGGGAGGCTGGGCCGCCTTCGTGCATCTCTCTGGCTAAAGGGGCCCGCCGCCCGCGGGCCGTACTGGCGTTTGTCGTGGATGACGTTGAGGCCAACATGGCTACAGTGCCGAGCCGGACGGGAAATGGCTGACCCGTACGGCATCCTGTGGCCATGCCTGCTCCGTGATTCGGGGATAGTGGGCCGTACTGCGACCACGCCCCATCTTGTCACCGTTATGTGGGCATAGTTTTGGTGGGTGCGGTCTTGGCCGGCTTCTTGGAGTCGGCGTTCTTCATGGCCGGCTTTTGGGAGTCGGTGTTCTTCACGGCCGGCTTTTCGGAGTCGGTCCTTTTGGAGCCGGCTTCCTGGAGTCGGCCATCTCGTAGCTATCTTGGGGGAGGTTTCTGGGAATGGGTCGCCTTCTGAGAGTCGGCCCCTGGGATAGCCGGCCGGGGGAAGGCGGCCCCGTGCTTCGAATGCTTGAAGGCTCAATGGCCTGATAATTTCTTGAGAAGCTAGGGGGAGTCGGTTAGGCTACCCGTGGCTATTTACTCCGACACCGGAGCTACAACTCGGTGGTCAGAGATGGTAGATCGGTCTTCGAGCGGTTATCGGGCCCCATTCAAGTCGGAGATAATCAAAGGAGTGCTTTGAAATCGCTCGCTCTTAATTCTGGTTTAAATAGGTCTCATAACCAGCCTCAACGTGCAAATTCTGGCACGTACGTAGTGTGCCCTACGCATGTGGTGGGCATGGGCACTACGCACGTAACTGCATGGCCCCTAATCTACCTGGGCTTTGGCCTTTTTATTCAGTTTATCACTTTTTCTGCCCCCCCCCCCCGAGCAGGCCTTGACCGAGGGTGAGGTGGAGGCCTGGTTTAAATGTGTTGGGCCGGCAGTCCCGATTAGGCAGGTCTCGTCATTTAAGGAGCTTGTCAAGGACCTATTTCCAAATTTCCAGCCGAGACCAATGCATGCATCCTCGCATTCCTCTGCTCTTACCAACTCTGCTTCCACCTCGATGAGCTCGCCGCCTTCTTCGTCATCGCCGGTGCGGGCATTGGTGGTCTATACCTCGAAAGCGCCACCCATGGCCAACATTCCTATAGACCCTGCTCCCTTTGGTCCCCATGGTTTTCAGATTCTCCAAGTCGAAGGGCGAAACGGGGCTTCCAGGGCAATCTTGCCGCACCAACCAAGAAGGCGCGAGGATTGGGTGATTGCTACGATTCAGCCACATCCGAATGAGGTATTTTTCCCAAATGTCAGAGAGGTTCTCGAGGAGTTTTTTCAAGGTGTGGAGCAAGTAGGGTTCACAGAAATCTGACCATGTCCTTTTGGTGAAGCTTATGTTCAGTTCTTGCATGTTAGAGATAGAGATCGACTTATTAGGCAGAGCCCGCATCCGTTTGGAGATGTTTTTATTTTGTTCACTAAGCACAATCAGGGTAGGAACTGGCGTCGGATTCATTTGAATAGAACTTGTTGGTTGCTGTTCGTTGGTGTTCCATTTGATTACTGTAATACTGAAGCCATTGCTGCTGCTATTGCCAAGTGGGGTCGAATCATAAGTTGGGAAAGGGAAGATGCTCTAAGTTGGGAAATCTGACCAATCCATTACTGTTGACCCCAATAGCAGCATTACTACAAGAGTGTCTCTGTCAGATGAAATTAGGTCTGATACACACACTGCTAGTGAGGAGGTTAACCAAGGAGCTCCAGTTAATCCTATGGGCATGGGACTGCAAAATATCCTACTTGTCTATCAAGCAGATGAAGAAGAGGATGAGGCTCAGTTAGCACACAATAATCTGGATGCTGTATAGTAGCAGGGAGATATAGATATCCCTCTAATTAACCAAGAAGTTCACCAACCTGCACCACCAGTTCCAGTTGAGCCTAGTGTTGAAGTACCTAGCAATGAGGGAGTTCTTGAACCTGAAGTGCCACTAAAAGAGTTGCACACTTGTAGTGATAATGCTACTATTCACAACAATGATATTCCTTTGGTGTCTGATTCTGTGGTTGTTCCCAAAGAGCCAGAGGAAATTCAGGTTTTAGCAGACATGGCAGCAATTAAAGAAAAAACTGATGTACCTATTCCTCAGGTGGGCACATCATCTGATATGCATAAGAAAGGTATGTAGAGTATTTGTTTCCCAAACTCTCCTAGTTTGTTAGACATTCAAAAACTTATTGAGTCTCATACCTTGGATATTATTGATGGTGCTCATTTGATTTCTGAAGAAGGTCTGGACCTATGGATTCAGCATTTTGCTCTAGCTACACAGGGAGAAGTTAACACTTTCAAAATTGACATCCTTGTAAGTTGGTTTAACTTCATAATTCACCTACTTGTGACTCCTGATAAATTTGGCTAGACAATGCATCTGCTAAAATCTAAACTATGGAAAATGCTTACTGCAAATTGTGAATCTGAAGAGACTATTTTGTTTCATATCCCTGATGGATGTGTTACTACACATGCTCCAAGTTGTAAGGAGATAATGTTGGGCCTGGGCAAAGAAAATGAGGGCATTAGCCCTGCTTCTCACTCCTCAAGTGGAGCTGGAAGTCCACTAAAACAAGTGTCTCCTAATAAGGTGATGAACCTGCCTCTAGGTGATCCAAGAAAAGAAGGGACAAAGAGCCTCTGGTGGAAACAGAGGTAAGAAGAAGTGACAAAATTAAGAAAGATAATAATGGTTATAGAAGGAAGTCCTGTGATGCTAAATCTTGCTTACCTTGCAATGCTATTCCTCCAATTGTGCAAAATAAAGTGGTCAAAAACCCGACTAAAGCTTTCTGCAATGTATCTGAGGAAGAACTGCAGGAGAAGCTGTCAAAAAAGCCCAAGAAGAAAGGTCAGGAGGATGTGGCCAAGTTTTCCAAGGCCACTAGAGCTGCAAACCCCTCCAGCATTATGCAATCATGTTCTCTCATCTTAGTAGCAGTCACAGGGTAGTACTAATGAGTATGTCTAGTTTGCTTGTTGGATGCAAGATGTACTCTGTGGTTACTATATACAGAACATGTTTCATGTCTGATTATGAGACACGGTGGCTTCTTTTGTTTCATGGTCTTTTGTTCACTAAGTTTGAATCATGGATCTATGGCCAAAATAAATTCTCCCCAACTATGCAGTTCACTTGTAACACCACTCCCAAATCTTGGATTCTCACAAACATCTATGGGCCCTGCAACACCAAAGAAAAATTGGAATTCATTGACTGGTTTACTAATATTCAAATGGCTGATGATGTGGATTGGATAGTCATGGGGGCTTTTAATTTCATTAGGTCACCTGAGGACAGAAACAGACCTGGTGGGGATGTCAATCAAATGTTACTGTTTAATGAAGCTATTAGTAACTTGGCGTTAATTGAACTCCATATTAAAGGTAGACAATTCAGTTGGAGCAACATGCAAGACAATCCATTACTTGAAAAATTGGATTGGTTTTTCACTTCTGCGGCCTGGTTGATAAGCTACCCTGATACCACTCCTCTTGCATTAGAAAAACCCATTTCAGATCATCTGCCATGTGTAATCGAAGTTGGCACAAGCATCCCCAAGTCAAAGGTGTTCAGATTTGAGAATTACTGGTTAAAGCACAGCTCCTTCAAAGAAATTGTTCTAGCATCCTGGAATATTCCTGTTGGTTTTACTGACCCTGCCAAGAAGATTAATGCCAAGTTCAAAAACTTGAGAAGAGCACTAAAACTATGGGCAAAAAGTTTGTCTTGTCTTGAAAAGCAGATTGAGGAATTAATTGAATGCATTTTCATGTGGGACTTGTTGGAAGAATACAGAGACCTCACCATGTTTTGAGAGCAATTGTAGAAATATATTGAAAGAATTCTTATTGACAGTTCTCAGCAATCAAAAGATCTATTGGAAGCAGAGATGCAAAATCAAGGGTGTTAAATTTGGAGATGAATACACAAAATTCTTCCATACAAAGGCCTCAATTAACCACAGACATAACAAAATTGCCATGCTCCTGAATGAGGACCAAGTGGAAATTACTGACCATGAGGGTAAAGCTGCAATTCTTTGGGAGGCATTTAAAAAGAGATTAGGACAGTCCAATGGCCATACCATGCACTTTGATTTAAAGGATTTATATGAAAACAGAGTGGATCCACAACTATTTAAAGACCTTGAGACGCCTTTCACACAGGAGGAAATTCATGAGGAAGTTAAGAACTTGCCCACAAATAAATCACCAGGTCCCGATTGATTTAGTAATGAGTTCCTTAAAGGATGTTGGATATTATCAATGAAGATGTTACTGCTCTTATTTTGGCCTTTCATGCTGGTAATGTTAATCTTGAGAGCATAAACACTTCATTTATCACTCTCATCCCAAAAAAGGAAGTCCCAGCATCTCCTAATGATTTTAGACCAATATCTTTGCTTAATGGTGTGCTCACAATTATTACAAAACTTCTGGCAAATAGACTACAAAAAGTGATCCTCAAGATGGTGCACATTAATCTGTATGGATTTCTAAAGAGCAGAGTGATACATGATTGCCTTGGTTGGGCTTATGAATATATTCACTAGCGTCATCAATCAAAAGAAGAAATGTTAGTAATCAAATAGGATTTTGAACAGGCATTTGACACTATTCAACACCCAGCTATAATTGACATTCTCAGAGCAAAGGGATTTGGAGAGAAGTGGATATCTTGGATGCAAATACTTTTCACATCTGCTTCATCTGCTGTGATGTTAAATGGAGTGCATGGGAAAAAATTCTGCTTCAGAAGAGGAGTAGGGCAAGGGGACCCTCTATCACCTTTAATCTTTGTGCTGGAAGCTGATCTGCTTTAATCAATACTGAATAAAGCTATGAGAAGAAATCTTATTACACCACCACTCCATGTTAACTCTTGCTGAGACTTCCCCATAGTACAATATGGAGATGATGCATTGGTTCTCATGCAAGCTAATGCTAGACAGCTAATATGCCTCAAGGCTCTATTAAACACCTTTGCATCAGCTACTTGATTAAAGGTAAATTATGGGAAATCAATGATGGTGCCCATAAATATTGCAGAAGACAGAGTTAGCATTTTCACAAACACTCTGTAGTGTGCCAGGGGACAATTTCCTTTTACTTATCTGGGACTTCCATTGGGGATTTATAAACCTACTGTGGAGCAGCGTTTGCCTCTGGTCAATAGATTTGCTAAGAGACTTTCTGGTGTCTCTACTTTTATGACTCAGGCAGGAAAGGTGCTGCTAGTCAAATCTCTACCGGCATCCTTAGAAGTCTACTTCATGTGCTGTTTGGACATTCCTATCAGTATGAAACACCAGATCATTAAATATTTGAGGCACTGCCTTTGGAGGAGTCCTGACATGGAAGATCAAAGACCAGCACTAGTGGCCTGGCATACAGTTTGCAGACCCAAAAATGACGGTGTTTTGGGAGTCCTAGATACATTCACACACAAAAACTCTGCTCATGAAAAACCTCCACAAATTCTTCAATAGACAGGATATTCCTTGGGTGAACCTCATTTGGGAAACTTACTATAGCAATGGACAACTCCCAGGAGATCAAAAAGTGGGTTCCTTCTGGTGGAAATCAAACCTGGCCCTTATTGATCATTTTAAAGCTATACCCAGGTGCAATGTGGGTGATGGCAGAAGTGCTTTGTTCTGGGATGATATGTGGCATCAATTTGTTCTCAAACACAAATTTGATCACCTTTATTCCTTTGCTAGAGATCCACTCACAAGTGTTCAACAAGTGATAAACACTGAATATCTTCAAGATCTTTTCCACCTGCCACTGACTACACAAGCATATGAGGAGTTCTTAGAAATGGAGGACATCTGCATCTCTTTAAGGAAATTTGAGTACTTGGATGCACTGGATACATGGAGTTGCATATGGGGAAATGAATTTTATTCCTCAATTAAAGCCTATAATATTCTGATTGGTCACAAACACGGAACCTTCTAAGAAGAAAAAACTATGAATTGGAAGGTTATAATTGTGCAGTAAGGGATTGCCAGCAGGAAGAGACATTGCATCTCCTATTTTGGGGGTGTCCTTTTACTACCAGATGTTTGGATTTTATCTGCCCCACCAGAACCCCAAATTTATCTGTATTGGAAGCATATCAAGACCTCAAAGACAAGCTCAACTAACCTTTTTTCATGGAGATCATCATTTTGGGATCATGGGCCATATGGATATCCAGAAACAACAAAATCTTTGAGAATATAACACCATCATTTCGAGGCTGGAAATTCATATTTACAGAGGAAATCAAACTTCTCATATACAGGATGAAGAAGAAATATGAAATGCAATTCTCTGCTTGGACACCTTGTTGTAAATTTGATAGGTTGTTCTAGCTCTTTTAGTAGCTCCTTTTAGTTTTTTTAGTTTTAGTTTTTTTTTAGTTTCTTTTTTTCTTTCTTTTCTTTTCTTTGGGCTTAGATCAAGCCCTTCAGACAATCTTTTTGTTTCCGCCTTTTATTTTATTAAAAGTTGCAGTGGGGTTTTACCCTACTGTTTTTAGTAAAAATAAACTTTAACACGTCAGGTTGCGAGTATTTGTTAATTGTGTGTAGGTGCTCTTTACGTAGTGTTGCCTGGTTCTCCTACTCATTCTATAACCTTGGTCTCCTCACTGAGGGAAATACCTACGGTTGCTGCGCTGCATGATCCCTTCCTCTTTGGGGAAATACCGACATAGTTCCAGAAGAAATCAAAAGGAATTTCTGGCACCGTTGCCAGGGAGACATCATCAACATCTACCAGGTTCCTAATCACAAATCTCATCTCCTTGCAATTTACATTATTTTCCATTTGCCTCTCATTTTCCTCTCCCCCACTTCACAAAATTTGTCGTTTTACTCGCCCCCTTTTTTGTCGCCGTTTTGTTCCCGGATCTATCTGTATTCTTGCTTTCTAGCCATAATGGCTAGCATGACTACTCCTCCTTTGTCACCAGATTTTGATGTTTTATACTTCAAGAAACGACAAGGAGAAAATTTGAAAGATGCTTGGTTTGGCTAATGGAATCCTATCATACTTGCAACCTATAGGGGGACGCAAAGATTTTGCTTCGTAATTTTACGTAGGATTGGCTTTCCATCATAGGCAACTCTTAGATTTTGCCGCTAAAGGGAATTTTATCGAGCTTGATGCTAATGATGCCTATGAAATTTTAGAAGGAATTCTGGGAGTTCCACCTCAAAAGAAGGGGTTTTCTTTCACCCCATAGGGTTTTCAAATGTTGGACACAATTGGTGATTTGCATAAACATATGGTTGAATTACAAAAAATATAACGAACCCCTTAAACATCTTAATGGTAGTATCAATCGCATGAATACCTGGATTACTCCTTGTAATAAGCGATTGGATATTTTAGATCTCAAGATGGCTTCTTTTCCCGAGAATTTAGGGAAGTGTAAAGAGCCTCCCAGGTTGGAGAAGGCCCTTACAAAAGTTTCCAAAACTACCGATGACAAAACGTAGATCATTGCTTTATGCCTAGCTAAGGGCGTAAACGATAGCGCTTGTTGGGAGGCAACCCAATGAATAAAATTTATTTTTGTCTTTTGCTTTCTGTTCTTGAGTGTGTGCACAATTATGCTACTGTTATGATTGCGTTTTTTGTGTTTTAGTTAGTGTTTGTGCCGAGCAAAGTCTTTAGGATTATGTTGGGTGATAGTTGATTTGATCTTGCTGAAAAACAGAAACTTTGCACGCGAGTCACAGAATTATTAAAAATCACAGAAGCGTGATAAAATATCCATTCTTTTTGCAGAAGATTAATATATAAATTGCTCACGTGGTCCTAATTTTTCATAATTTTTTGAGTTACAGAAGTATTCAAAATATCCAGATTGCTACAGACTGGTCTGTTTTTAACAAATTCTGTTTTCTTTGTGTTTTGTGCTCATTTTCATGATTCTATGGTTTTCTTTGAAGAGTTTTTGCAATAGAAAAGTTGGAATACATTAGATATAATGCAAGAATAAAATATGAATCGGTTTGCTACAGTACTTATAGTAGTGATTTTCTTTCTTATACTAACGGATCTGACGAAGGTTTTGTGTGATTAAAGTTTTCAAGTTTTGGGTGATGATAAGATGCATGAAGGAATAAGGAGTAAGAAGAGCCTAAGATTGGGGATTCCCATGGAATCCCAAGCTATTATCCAAAGATAAGCAAGCAACTAAGCTTGGGGATGCCCGAGTGGCATCTCCTCTTTCTTCTAACGACCATCGGTACTTTACTCAGAACTATATTTTTATTCGTCACATACTATGAGTTTTGCTTGGAGCGTCTTGTATGATATGAGTCTTTGCTTGTTTTGCTTTTTGTTTTGAGTCATGAACCCTTGCTGGACACACCTATTTGAGAGAGCCAAAATTATGTCATGACTTGTTAGAACTACTCTCTATGCTTCACTTAAAACTTTTTGAGCTACATAATTGCTCTAGTGCTTCACTTATATCTTTTTTAGCACGGTGTGCTTTAGTATTTTTGAAGAAATGCTGTCATGCTTTACTTAGATTTATTTGAGAGTTAGAAATTTTTTAAGAAATTCTCTCTTGCTTCACTTAAATTAAATTGAGAGAAAGAAATATTATGCTCATGATCTTCACTTATATTGGTTTGAGCTTATCAAAAGCAACACATGAAAATTAGTCCCAAAGTGATAGATATCCAAGAAGATATTGGACAAAATAAACTTGATTCCTTGTAATAGTTTTGAGATATGATGATGTGATATGTGAGTTATGTTGATGAGTAATTATGATTTAGTAAGAATATTGGTGTTCAGGTCTGTGATTCCCTATGCAAGCATGAAAGTCAATAGTTATGCAATGAAATTACATCCTACTTGTGGTGCATTATTCGGTGTTAATTAGGCTTCATGCTCACTTATGAGATTTTTCGTTTCTTGGTTGGTCGCTTCTCAATATTTTGCTAACCTTCATTTTGCACTAAATATGATCACTACTTGTGCATCCAAAATCCTTTAACCCAGTTTTTCCACATGATTCCACTATACCTACCGATATGTGGTCTTCTCTTGCAGTTCTAAGCAAAATTGTATGTGCCATCTCTATTTTTCAAAATAAGTTTCTCTTTTGTGTGCTCATACCGCTCACGAGGCAGTGAGGGGTGGCCAATATTTTCCATGCTAGATGTGTTATTCTCACGATGAGTGTTTATTCACTTGTCATTGCACGAGAGTAAGGAAAAGGTATTAGGGATGCCCAATCCCGAAATAAAAATGAATTTACTTTATGTTGTCAAATAATAAATTCCTTGGAAAGTGTTGGTATGGAAAGCACCCGTCGATACGGCTAGCCATGGAAAGTGAAAGTATGGTGGAAAAAAGGAATAAACTTTATTTTCTGTTTGGGAACCGCCTATGATATATCTAGCACGAAAAGTGTTGGGAACTCTAAGTCGTTTTTGTTGGTGGGAAAAGTATGCCTCTCAAAATGTTTTATCTCTATCTATTTCGCTTTGAGCTCTGGCACCTCTACATATCCCTACTTGCCTCCACAAAGGGCCTTTCTTTTACTTTATGCAATTTTTATTTTTATTTCAGTCTCCATCTTCTCTTATAAAGCACCAACTAAGGGGCACTATGATCGTACTTGAGCATTGGGTGTAGCTAATATACGAGTGTGTTTCATGAATGGATCAATGATTGAGCATGATGGGCTAGGGATATCTTATTTTAGCGTTCATATTTTCAAGACATGGTTGCTTGTTGATATGCTTGAGTATTGAAATTGTCATGTCAAAACTAGACTATTGTTTCGAACAATATAAAAGTCCAAATGTCCATGCTATAAAGAAAATAATATGTGATGAATATGTTAGGCAGCATTACAGATCAAAATTTTTGTTTTTATCATTCACCTACTCGAGGATGAGCAGGAATTAAACTTGGGGATGCTGATATGTCTCCAACATATCTATAAATTTTGATTGTTCCATGTTGTTATATTATCATTCATGGATGTTTTACAATCATTTTATAGTCAATTTATATCATTGTTTGGTGCTAACCTATTGACATAGTGCCCAGTGTGTAACACCCACGATGCGGCTATATCTCTCACGTGTCGAGGCATGACTTAGAGGCATAACCGCATTGTGGTTTTGTCGCAAGAAGGGTCATCTTCACACAATCCCATGTAATGAACAAGAATGGGATAAAGATTTGGCTTACAAACGCCACTTCACACAAAACATAAATACATCATACGTCATTCAAAGTACACACATAGTCCGACTACGGACAAATCCAAAAGAAAAGAAGATAACCCCAAATGCTAGATCCCCGATCGTTCCAACTGGGTACCACTACTGATCATCAGGAAGCGAAACATAGTAATGACCAAGGTCCTCGTCGAACTCCCACTTGAGCTCGGTTGCGTCACCTGCGCTGGTATCATCGGCACCTGCAACTGTTTTGGTGGTATCTGTGTGTCACGAGGACTCATCAATCTCAAAACCCGCGATATCAAGACCATTTAAGCTTATGGGTAGGCAGTGGTAATGAGGTGGAGCTACAACAAGCACTAAGCAAATATGGTGGCTAACATACGCAAATAAGAGTGAGAAGAGAAGCAACACAATGGTCGAGAAGCTAGAAGTGATCAAGAAGTGATCCTGAAAGTACTTATGTTCATACATAACCCAAACCATGTTCACTTCCCCGACTCCACCGAAAAGAGACCATCATGGCTACACACGCGGTTGATGCATTTTAGTTAAGTCAAGTGTATGGTTCTCTCCAACCGGACATTAACAAATTCCCATCTGCCACATAACCGCGGGCATGGCTTTCAAAAGATTATACCCTGCAGGGGTGTCCCAACTTAGCCCATCACAAGCTCTCATGATCAACGAAGGATATGCCTTCTCCCAGGAAGACCCGATCAGACTCGGAATCCCGGTTACAAGATATTTTGGCAATGGTAAAACAAGACCAGCAGGACCACCCGAATGTGCCGACAAATCTCGATAGGAGCTGTACATATCTCTATCTCAGGGCACACCTGATGAGCAAAGCGTACATGTATAACCACCCTCGAGTTTCCCCAAGGTGGCCCCGCACGGTGCTCTGGTTTGGACCAACACTCAGAGGAGCACTGGCCCGGGGGGGGGGCTAAAATAAAGATGACCCTCGGGCTCCGGAAACCCAAGGGAAAAAGGCTTAGGTGAGGCAAATGTAAAACCAAGGTTGGGCCTTGCTGGAGGAGTTTTATTCAAAGCAAACTGTCAAGGGGGTCCCATAACCCCAACCGCATAAGGAACACAAAATCAAGGAACATAACACCAATATGACGGAAACTAGGGCGGCAAGAGTGGACCAAAACACCAGGCATAAGGCCGAGCCTTCCATCATTTACCAAGTATATAGATGCATTAATTAAACAAGAGATATTGTGATATCCCAATATCATCGTGTTACAACATGGAGCAATCTTCAATTTCACCTGGAACTAACAACGCTATAAGAGGGGCTGAGCAAAGAGGTAACATAGCCAAACAACGGTTTGCTAGGAAAGGATGGTTAGAGGCTTGGCATGGCAATATGGGAGGCATGATAAACAAGTGGTAGGTAGCGCAACATAGCGATAGAGCGATCAACTAGCAAAGCAAAGATAGAAGTGATATCGAGGGTAATGGTCATCTTGCCTGAGATCCTGCAAGGAAGAAGAACGAGTCCATGAAGAAGACAAACAGACGTAGTCGAACGAATCCTCACAACTCTGGAAGAAAACCGAAGCTATTGAGAGACGCAAACCGGAAAGAAGCAAGCAACATGGTAAACCAACAAGCATAAAGATGGCATGATGCACAATCAAGTATGATGCATGTCCATTTAATTAAGGCATGGCATGGCAAAGTGCAGAAACAATACTACAAATTAAGTGGAGCTCAATATGCAACGAGTTGCATATTGACGAAACACCACATTCCGATTATTTAATTCGCTCTCGTTTATGTACCCAACAATATTAAATGTTATTAAACATGGCAAGGGGTGAAGCATAAGTAAACTACACATTTAGGCAAGTTTAAATGAGGCCGGAAACATCAAACAACAATTCCGGTAAATTCTCATGTCATTTAGCAATTTAAAGCAAACACAATTTTAAACATTTTAAATGTTGGTAACATGATGCGGATGACATATGCAAGTTTTAAGCAATTTTATGAAAATGTTGACATGAGCAAGATACGAGGCATTTGTCACCGTGGCGGAAAGAAAGGGTGTCACGGCGACGATTCCTAAAATGATGCCATGGCAACATATCGGTTCTGGTAGCTCATGGACATACCGGTGCAAAACGAAGTGTGCGGATGTGCGGAACATACTAGAGATGGTGGGGTGCTCCCGACTACCGGGGTCCCATGGGTTAGTGGCATGGAAATGAGTGACAATTCGGACACAGTGCAAACATATGGTGCAACTCATACAACACATGCATTCGGACCATGGGCGGTCGTCTCAGCGTTATACCTTCGAAGCATGCATTCGGGATGGATCGAGTTCGTAGTGGAAGTAGAGGTTCACAAGTCGGAGAGGAAGTAGTCGTTCATGTTCCATAGATGCTTGGGGTCACGACAAGGAACTTGACGTCCACGGGGTCTTCGCGGGTCGACGGTAGTGGTACACGTTTCGTAGTCGTTCGAGTCATCGGTAGAGGAACTTGGTGGTCCATGTAGTCCAACTTGGCTCATCCGAGGGGTACTTGGTGAAATAACGTAGTCGTACACGGGTCGTAGAGGTACTTGGCGTCCCTGAGTCGGGGGTAGTGGTTCCCTTGGCATTGTAATCATGCATGGTGATGAGCGTCGGGTACTTGATGGTCTCAAACTCCAAAGTGGTACAAGGAGAGATGTGCGGTCGTGGTCATCTTCGGACCTGGGGCTCCATGACAGCGCCGTTGTGGTCTTGCAGCAACAATAGCAGCAAGGCGTCGGGGAGGAGATGGTCGCGGAAAAGGACGAAGCAGAGGAGCAACAGTGCGAGGTCGGGCTCGCGGGAGGGTGGAGCGACAGGAACATTGGTGGACGAGGTGGAGGCGCTCGATCCTCGGGCATGAGCGGGAGACGGTTAGCTACGAACGAAGACGGCTGCTAGAAGTCGAGGTTGTCGGCGGACTTGGTCGCCAGACGCGGGGACGCGGGAAGGAGGTTCGATGACGACCGGTGCTGGGGCTCCGACGAGCTCCGGCCAAAATGAAGGGAACGAGCGGCGTGGGGCTCCTGCTGGGCGCGGAGGACGACGGCTGCGGGCGCATGTGCTCGAGGAGCTCCTATCCTCGGGCGCTTGGGTGACGGGGATTTGGCGAGGAGGAGGCGCGGTCGCGGCCTGGTGCTGCCGAGGGAGGCGCGCGGGAGGCTGCGAGGGGGGGTCGGGCATGAGGTAGCGGCGCTGCGGGGTCGGGATCCCTCTCCTGTGCGTGGGTGGTGGCGCAAGAGGAGTAGAGGGAGGCGAGTGAGAGGAGGGGGATCGAGCAGGAGGCGGCGGCAGGGGGGAGAGATTGAGGGCCTCTTTGATTCGTAGGATTTCCAAAACGCAGGAATAGGAAAAACATGGGATTAGAGTGGAATGTCGTCTTGAATCCTAAAGGATTGTACGAGTGTTTGATTGTGCATAGAAAAAACATAGGGTTCTTTCAAAGAGGTTTGAGTGCATGGAAAGTTTCCTATGAAATCTAGTGCAAATGAATCCTATGGAAAAATTCCTATGGTTTACAATCCTACGAATCAAACAACCAAGATAGGAAAAATACCTAAGGATTAGAAACCTCCAAAATTCCTTCGAGAATCCTTTGAATCAAAGAAGCCCTCAGAGGAGGGGGTCGGGCTAGGGTTTAGGTGCGGCTGGGCCTTAGGGCAGGGATGGTTGGCCTGGTTGGTGAGGCCCAAGAGGTCGGCGCGTGCAGGCTCTCTCTCCCTTCCATTCCCTTCTCTTTCATTCTTTAGCAGAAAAAGAAATAGAGAGAAGAAAAGAAAGAGAGGCTTTGGAAAGAACTTGCACATGGGGATTATTTTCCCGGGCTCACAAAAATGTGCTCGTTCCAAGAAAAATGGAGTGGGAAAGATTGCAAGGTTTACATTTGAGTTTAATTCAAATGGTTTGAACAAGGAGTAGGAATCCGAAGTTTCCGAAAATGTTGAACATTTAGGAAGAGCCTCGATAAAACGATAAAAGAATACGAGGACAAGTCGGAGACCAAGAATTGAGATGACAAAGGCATTGGGATTTATTTGCAAGTGTGTCAAAGGTAATTCCACATACATGGAATACTTTATAAAGAGAAGTCACCCTAATATTGGGAGGATAAGTTATAAAGAAAAGTCACCCTTCCCTTGATTTAAATGGATCAAAGATTCATATGATTTATTTAAAAGAGTTTTGAAACAGTTGCAATATTAATGGCATGATGGCATGATGCAATGCAACAAGCAAATAAAACACACGGCGATCACGAGAAACGTGGAAGGCATCTGGAGCGTCGGTCTCGGGGCATCACAACACTCCTCCACTTACAAGACATCTTGTCCCGAGATCTAGGGATGGCACCGGAGAGAAGTGGAAGAGGAAGAGGTAAAACAAAGTTGCTTCTTCGACAAATGAGTGAAACCGAGAACATTGAGAGGTTGAACAAATTGAAAGAAAGAAAACAATGGAGATGAACGAGAATGAAAACATCCCGTTAAGAAGAGGAGCAGGCAAAACAAGGAGAACCAATAGCTCAAGGGACAAGATAGATTTTGAAACCACCCCGGTTAGAATGAAATAGACAAAGTGTAAAAGCAAAAGAATTTGGGCAGCACTCCGGTTGAAAATTCAAGGAAATTTATAAGAGAAAGAGCTTGAAAATAGGACACAACACTCCGGTTAAATCGGTAAGCAAGGAAAAGAACACGATATTGAGAAAACGAGATAATTGGTCGAAGAGAGCAACATGACAATGCCTCCGGGACGAACAAATAGAAGCTAGGTCGACGGAATAAGAGAACGGAGAAGGAATGACAACTTCTACCACAATTTAATTTGGAAAGCATCCTTGCAAGAAGGTTAGAGCGGAGCTGTCTTAAAACCAACAACAAAAAGAATAAGCTTGTAGTGGGCTTATGGGAACATCCCAACATTATGAGGTGACAAACGGCCACTAAAGGAAGCCATTGATTTGAGTGAGAGCACCAAGGTGATGAAAAACTTCTTTCACCAAGAGGATAGGAGAAAACTTGGATCATTGATAAGCACCATAATAGCAACATTCCTCAGGGAAGGCTTTAGGTGAAACATGACACAAGATAACTCCAACGAAGAGATTGGTGGATTTAAAATATCTCATTCCTGACAACATGTGAATCATGAAACATGAACTCAAATTGTCAAGAATGACATAACACCACCTCAAGATAAGGTAGAAGAAGTGCACTTTGAAATGCAAGATGATGAATGATTGAATCCTCGAAACAAGACATGTGTTGAACACCGTGTTTATTTTAGAGTATAGCTTGGCGAATCATAACTCTGAGAGAAATCTTGAAGAACAATTGAAGAATGAAAAGAATCCTTGAAAAACCACCATGTAGAGCCTCCATGAAGAACTCCGGTAATGAAAGGATGATAAAAGAAAGAGAAGTTGAGAACACAAGGTGAAGCCTTGCAATGATTTAGATGGAGCTTCGCGATGAGATAATGCGGAAAACATGGAACTACGGAAAAGAAAAGATGAAGCATCTCGAACCGAGAATGTGACATGATGAACAACTCTGGAAAGAAGAAATTAGATCACTTGGATGAAACAATAATAAGAATTACATTATGCATATCCTTCACCAATTTAGATTGATGACAAGCAACGGATTTTGCATACTACTTATTCTCGTAGAAAGGATTAAAAGAGATATAGCGCAAACTTGAGAAGGTCTTGACGGAACCACCGGTAGGATTTGGAAACAACGAATGAATTAATATGAGAACATAGGGAGAGGAATCTTGAACAAACCGCCGTAAGAATTGAAAACGGATGAAGAAAAGAGAACAAATCACCGGGAAGAATTAGAAAGCGACTGAAGATACTTGAGGGAATTGAAGGACTAGAGAGCAAAGAGATCACAAGGTGACTAGAGAATACTTGAACGAAGCACCGGTAAGATTTGGAGAACGAGGGATGAAAGCTGGAATGAATAATTCTGAGATGATGGGATCCAGAGAATCAAACTGAAAAGACTCCTGAATTGCTCCTGATGGGTGAAAAGAATTCTCACAATTGAAAACAATTATGAGAGGATGGCATCAAGCTTGAAGTACGCATCTTTGGAAGAACGGGTAAGGATTTAAGAGGAACTCTTCTTCGGTCTTGAAAATCCGAGAATGACGACGAGAAACACCACCAAAATTATCGAGACACTCCGAAACAATGAAGAATAGAAATGATGAACCAACAATGACAATGTTTTGAAAGCGATCTTGGAGAAGGAATATGACTGATGAGAATTCATTCTTACATCAAACTTTGAAAAAGAATTTGAGAATAATTCCGGGAAAATTAGAAGAGACAGGTAAGATCCTGGGAAAAGACCTGTGGGTTATGGGCCCACTCAAGAGAAACCCCGTTGAAATGATTACTGCGGAAGAGGTGATGCACCGGTTGAATTAAATGGCTTGAACGAGATATCCACCTAAAAATATCTTGAATTGATTAAGAATGGAAGCATGAATCTTCCGATATATCTTCAGCACAACGGAACAAATGGAAAGCGAGAGGTGGATGATTAAGAGATACAACAGCATGAGAAAACATTTGAAACAAGGAAAGGAATATGATCAACACCGAAAGCTCGAATTGAATCCACCGGAGAAGAAAAGAGAATGATGAATGATGAACTTGAAACTTTTGACCATCTTCATGACAATCACCGGATAAGAACATTCAAAGAAAAGAATGAAGAGTCTTCACATCCATAAGATGGATACTTGATTAAGAAATTGGAGTCCTTGAAGAAAAAGGGGTGGGAGATCGGGAAAACAAAGACAACTTGGGACGGATGAAACAAACACCGTTGAGAAAACTTAGAGTTGATCTTGCGGATGTTGAAATAATCGGATCCACTTGAAGAGAAGCACGTCGGTTGGAAGAGAATTAACATGGCAACCTCGATGATCAAGAAGGATTAGTATTCACATAGAAATATGAGAGCACCGTTTAGGGAAGGTATGGAATCAACACTTGACTTTGAAGCCACTCGAATACCACAACTCCAAACAAAACAAAGGATTGGCTTGCAGAATAAGCCGGAACAAACATATGATAGACCCCATATCGTATCATGTGTCTGTTGGAAGGATATCCTACGTGATACTTGAATTCCCACTTATAAACTCCCGAAACCTTCTGGTTATGCAATCTGGTGTTGGGGATACAGGGGAAGCATAATATCTCACCCAAACTAACAATCCCTACATCCAGCTATATGCATCTGTCAACACATAACCAAGAAACCTTCGGAAATCGTGGACCTCAACCTTCGAAAAGCATCCGTTATACGAGTTATGGCAATACTACCGAACTCCCGCCCCAGTACTGGGTGGTGTTGAGGTTATCTCACCAACAACTGCATAAAAGAGATTTTCGATGACGACGAAACTCGGGTATTCCAGAATTGCAACGATAAAATTGTGACGACAACACCTCGGAGCTCAACTTCCCGGGACACTGCCACAACCCCTAAATGTCAGGAGGCACCAAGAACAATGTTCTCGTCACAAGAATATGGGAACGATCCCAAGATACCCGCGTGATCCTAAAAAAAATTTAGTGAACTTTGAGGAGAGGAAAGACAAAACATCTACGTCAGGAGACCTCACCAGAGCGACGAAGGGACTGAGGAGTAAAAAGAATCCTACTCTCTGATATATATAATCCTAAGACTCAAAACATTTTTGTTCTAGACTCAACAACGTCAGCGATTCGATCAAGCAGGGGGCTCCTAAGTCGGGGATGGCTCTGATTACCAACTTGTAACACCCCGGACACACCAGCCGGTGGTCGTTACTCCTGGCGGGATCTAGACTGGCCCCACAGATCAATACTAGTCTTTTCTGTGCACTTTTGTCCTCACACATGTGCATTCGGGTGCAACTTCCCGATCGGTCACCCATCCTGAAACTACTCCAAGCTGAGCATGCTTAACTTTGGAGTTCTGTCCGAATGGGCTCCTGGAAAAGAAGGAATTCCTTATTGATATGAGTAGTCTATCATCCCTAATAAGCCAGGCTATCACATACACCCCCACTCAGGAACCGACGTCCTCGTCGGGCCACAGGAACATTCCCTCTTGGCACAAACGTCCGTGCATCCAGTCCGGCACATGTGCCATGTTGTGTGCCACGACGGGTCACAAATGTCATGCACAACATGGCCGCGCACCTGTCCGCAAACATCCGTGTAACCGCGAGGTTTGGCTCTGATACCAACTTGTAACACCCACGATGTGGCTATATCTCTCACGTGTCGAGGCATGACTTAGAGGCATAACCGCATTGTGGTTTTGTCGCAAGAAGGGTCATCTTCACACAATCCCATGTAATGAACAAGAATGTGATAAAGAGTTGGCTTACAATGGCCACTTCACACAAAACATAAATACATCATACATCATTCAAAGTACACACATAGTTCGACTATGGACAAATCCAAAAGAAAAGAAGATAACCCCAAAAGCTAGATCCCCGATCGTCCCAACTGGGCACCACTACTGATCATCAGGAAACGAAACATAGTAACAACCAAGGTCCTCGTCGAACTCCCACTTGAGCTTGGTTGTGTCACCTACGCTGGTATCATCGGCACATGCAACTATTTTGGTAGTATCTATGAGTCACGAGGACTCAACAATCTCAAAACCCGCGAGACCAAGACTATTTAAGCTTATGCGTAGGGAGTGGTAATGAGGTGGAGCTGCAACAAGCACTAAGCAAATATGGTGGCTAACATAGACAAATAAGAGCGAGAAGAGAAGCAACGCAACGGTCGAGAAGCTAGAAGTGATCCTGAAACTACTTACGTTCATACATAACCCAAACCGTGTTCACTTCCCGGACTCCGCCGAAAAGAGACCATCGCGGCTACACATGCGGTTGATGCATTTTAGTTAAGTCAAGTGTCAAGTTATCTACAACCGGACATTAAGAAATTCCCATCTGCCACATAACCGCGGGCACGGCTTTCGAAAGATTAGACCCTGCAGGGGTGTCCCAACTTAGCCCATCACAAGCTCTCACGATCAACGAAGGATATTCCTTCTCCCAGGAAGACCAGATCAGACTCGGAATCCCGGTTACAAGACATTTCGGCAATGGTAAAACAAGACTAGCAAGACCACCCGAATGTGCCGACAAATCCTGATAGGAGCTGCACATATCTCGTTATCAGGGCACACCGGATGAGCGAAGCGCACGGTGTCTTGTTTGGACCAACACTTAGAGGAGCACTGGCCCGGGGGGGCTAAAATAAAGATGACCCTCGGGCTCCGGAAACCCAAGGGAAAAAGGCTTAGGTGAGGCAAATGTAAAACCAAGGTTGGGCCTTGCTGGAGGAGTTTTATTCAAAGCGACCTGTCAAGGGTGTCCCATAACCCCAACCGCGTAAGGAACCCAAAATCAAGGAACATAACACCGGTATGACGGAAACTAGGGCGGCAAGAGTGGAACAAAACACCAGGCATAAGTCGAGCCTTCCACCCTTTACCAAGTATATAGATGCATTAATTAAATAAGAGATATTGTGATATCCCAAAAACATCATGTTCCAACATGGAGCAATCTTCAACTTCACCTGCAACTAACAACGCTATAAGAGGGGCTGAGCAACGCGGTAACTTAGCCAAACAACTGTTTGCTAGCAAAGGATGGTTAGAGGCTTGGCATGGCAATATGGGAGGCATGATAAACAAGTGGTAGGTAGCGCAACATAGCGATAGAGCGAACAACTAAAGCAAAGATAGAAGTGATATCGAGGGTAATGGTCATCTTGCCTGAGATCCAGCAAGGAAGAAGAACGAGTCCATGAAGAAGACAAACGGACGTAGTCGAACGAATCTTCACAACTCCGGAACGAAACCAAAGCTAACGAGAGACGCAAACCGGAAAGAAGCAAGCAACATGGAAAACCACCAAGCATAAACATGGCATGATGCACAATCAAGTATGATGGATGTCCATTTAAATAAGGCATGGCATTGCAAAGTGCACAAACAATACTACAAATTAAGTGGATCTCAATATGCAACGAGTTGCATATTGACGAAACACCACATTTCGATTATTTAGTTCGCTCTCGTTTATGTACCCAACAATATTAAATGTTATTAAACATGGCAAGGGTGAAGCCTAAGTAAACTACACATTTAGGAAAGTTTAAATGAGGCCGGAAACATCAAACAATAATTTCTGTAAATCCTCATGTCATTTAGCAATTTAAGGCAAGCACAATTTTAAACATTTTAAATGTTGTTAACATGATGCGGATGACATATGCAAGTTTTAAGCAATTTTATGAAAATGTTGACATGAGCAAGATGCGAGGCATTTGTCACTGTGGTGGAAAGAAAGGGTGTCACGGCGACGATTCCGAAAATGATGCCACGACAACATATCGGTTTCGATAGCTCATGGAGATACTGGTGCAAAAGGAAGTGTGCGGATGTGCGGAACATACTAGAGATGGTGGGGTGCTCCCGACTACCGTGTTCCCACGGGTTAGTGGCATGGAAACGAGTGACAATTCGGACACTGTGCAAACATATGGTGCAACTCATACAACACATGCATTCGGACCACGGGCGGTCGTCTCGGCATTATACCTTCGAAGCATGCATTCGGGATGGATCGAGTTCGTAGTGGAAGTAGTGGTTCACATGTTGGAGAGGAAGTAGTCGTTCATGTTCCGTAGATGCTCGGGGTCATGACAAGGAACTTGACGTCCACGGGGTCTTCGCGGGTCGATGGTAGTGGTACACGTTTCGTAGTCGTATGAGTCATCGGTAGAGGAACTTGGTGGTCCATGTAGTCGAACTTGGCGCATCCGAGGTGTACTTGGTGAAATCACGTAGTCGTACATGGTGATGAGCGTCGGGGTACTTGATGGTCTCAAACTCCAAAGTGGTACAAGGAGAGATGCGCGGTCGTGGTCATCTTCGGACCTGGGGCTCCATGACGGCGCCGTGGTGGTCTTGCAGCAACAACAGCAGCAAGGCATCGGGGAGGAGATGGTCGCGGCAGAGGACGAAGCAGAGGAGCAGCAGTGCGTGGTCGGGCTTGCAGGAGGGAGGAGCGACGGGAACATCGGTGGACGAGGTGGAGGCGCTCGATCCTCGGGCACGGGAGGGAGAAGGTTAGCTGCGGACGAAGAAGGCTGCTGGAAGTCGAGGTTGTCGGCGGACTTGGTCGCCAGAGGCGGGGACGCGGGAAGGAGGTTCGATGACGACCGGTGCTGGGGCTCCAGCGAGCTCCGGCCAAAATGAAGGGAAGGAGCGGCGCGCGGCTCCTGCTGGGCGCGGAGGACGATGGCTGCGGGCGCAGGTGCTTGAGGAGCTCCTCTCCTCGGGCGCTTGCGCGATGGGGATTTGGCGAGGAGGAGGCGCGGTCGCGGCCTGGTGCTGCAGAGGGAGGCGCGTGGGATGTTGCGAGGGGGGGGGGGTCGGGCGCGAGGTAGCGGCGCTACGGGATCAGGATCCCTCTCCTATGCGTGGGTGGCGGCGCGAGAGGAGGAGAGGGAGACGAGCGAGAGGAGGGGGATCGAGCAGGAGGCGGCGGCAGGGGGAGAGATTGAGAGGAGGGGGTCGGGCTAGGGTTTAGGTGTGGCTGGGCCTTATGACAGGGATGGTCGGCCTGGTTGGTGAGGCCTAAGAGTCCGGCAGGTGCGGGCTCTCTCTCCCTTCCATTCCCTCCTCTTTCATTCTTTAGCAGAAAAAGAAATAGAGAGAAGAAAAGAAAGAGAGGCTTTGGAAAGAACTTGGGCATGGGGATTATTTTCCCGGGCTCACGAAAATGTGCTCGTTCCAAGAAAAATGGAGTGGGCAAGATTGCAAGGTTTACATTTGAGTTTAATTCAAATGGTTTGAACAAGGAGTAGGAATCTGAAGTTTCAAAAAATGTTGAACATTTAGGAAGAGCCTCGATAAAACGATAAAAGAATATGAGGACAAGTCGGAGACCAAGAATTGAGATGACAAAGGCATTGGGATTTATTTGCAAGTGTGTCAAAGGTAATTCCACATACATCGAATACTTTATAAAGAGAAGTCACCCTAATATTGGGAGGATAAGTTATAAAGAGAAGTCACCCTTCCCTCCATTTAAATGGATCGAAGATCCATACGATTTATTTGAAGGTGTTTTGAAACGGTTGCAATATTAATGGCATGATGACATGATGCAATGCAACAAGCAAATAAAACACACGACGATCACGAGAAACATGGAAGGCGTCTGGAGCATCGCTCTCGGGGTGTCACACAGTGCCAGTTGCTGTTTTTTGCATGTTTTTTACATCGCGGGAAATCAAGACCAAACGGAGTCCAAATGCAGCGAAACTTTTTGTGGAATTTTTATGGACAAGAAGACATCCAGTGGGCCGGAGAAGCACCTGGGCGGTGCCACGAGGGGGCCACAACCCACCAGGGTGCATCTGGAGGCCCAGGCACGCCCAGGTCGGTTTTGCCCACGTCGGTGGCCTCCCGCACCACCTCTTTGCTATAAATACCCCAATATTCTAGAAACCCTAGGGGAGTCGACGAAAATCAATTCCAGCTTCCGCAAGTTCCAGAAACCACAGATCCAATCTAGACACCATCATAGAGGGGTTCATTATGTCCATTGGTGCCTCTCTGATGATGCGTGATGAGTTCTTTGTAGACCTACGGGTCCGTAGTTAGTAGCTAGATGGCTTCCTCTCTCTCTCTCTTTTGATTCTCAATACAATGGTCTCTTGGAGATCCATATGATGTAACTCTTTTTGCGGTGTGTTTGTTGGGATCCGATGAACTTTGAATTTATGATCAGATCTATCTTTTTATCCATAAAAGTTATTTGAGTCTTCTTTGATCTCTTATATGCATGATTGCTTATAGCCTCGTATTTCTTCGCCGATATTTGGGTTTTCTTTTATGTATTTATCTTGCAATGGGAATACGTGCTTTGTAATGGGTTCGATCTTACGGTGCTTGATCCCAGTGACAGAAAGGGAATGTGTATCGTTGCAATTAAGGATAACAAGATGGAGTCTATTTATACATAAATAGATCTTGCCTACATCATGCCATCGATCTTATTGCATTACTCCATTTCTCCATGAACTTAATACAATAGATGCATGTTGGATAGCGGTTGACGTGTTGAGTAATAGTAGTAGATGCAGGCAGGAGTCGGTCTACTAATCTAGGACGTGATGCCTATATAATGATCATTGCCTGGATATCGTCATGATTATTTGAAGTTCTATCAATTGCCCTAAGGTAATTTGTTTACCGAGCGCTTGCAATTTTTCTCGAGAGAAGCCACTAGTGATATGGCTCCCGGGTCTCTTCTTTATTATATTTGTCATTGTGATCTACTTTTATTTGCTTTTATTTTCAAACCTATTAAACAAAAAATACAAAAATACCTTGCTGCACTTTATTTTATTTGGGATATATTTATCCAATCTACTACAACTTTATCCCGTCCTTTTGCCAATTTCTAGTGTTGTTACCCGAAAGGGATTGATAACCCCTTTAATATGTCAGGTTGCGAGTATTTGTTATTTGTGTGTCAGTGCTCTTTACGTAGTGTTGCTTTGTTCTCCTACTAGTTCAATAACCTTGGTCTCATCCCTCAGGGAAATACCTACCATTGTTGTGCTGCATCATCCCTTCCTCTTTGGGGAAATACCGACGTAGTTCTAGCAGACATCAATAACTGCTTCTGCCCCATAGACTAGGGAGAAGGGATTTTATGCTGTAGCTCGATTTGGTGTCGTTCCGAGGGACCAGAGAACTACGGGCACCTCATCGATCCACCGCCTACCGTGCTTCTGCAGCGTATCAAAGGTTCTTGTCTTGAGTCCTCGCAACACTTCAGCATTCGCCCTCTCAGCTTGCCCGTTGCTTTTGGGATGTGCAACAGAGGCAAATGAGACCTCGCTTCCGAGGGCATGAACATATTGCATGAAGTCGCGACTCATAAACTGGGTGCCGTTGTCGGTAATGATCCTTGTCGTGACTCCAAAACAACACACCAATTCTTTCAAGAACTTGATAGCTGACTGGGCACTCACCTTTCTCATGGCAGCTACTTCCGGCCACTTTGTAAACTTGTCGATGGCAACAAACAAGAATTAAAAGCCCTCGGCAGCTCGGGGTAAAGGGCCAAGGATATCGAGCCCCCCAGACCGAAAACTGCCATGACAAAGGGATTTTCTGAAGAGCTTGTGCAGGCAGTGGATGTTTTTGAATGGAACTGGCAGGCTTCACATTTGGTGACTAGCTCAACCGCGTCTTGGACGGCTGTGTGCCAATAGAATCCTTGCCGGAATGCTTTACCAACTAATGCCCTTGATCCAATGTGGGAGCCGCAAATGCCTTTGTGTATCTCAGCCAGCAGTTCCTTTCCTTCTTCCTGGCAGATGCACTCTAATTTCACACCATTGGGCCTCCTTCTGTATTGATTATCATCGACAAACTGATACATAATGGCCCTCCGAGCTACTCTTTCAGCCTCATCTTGGTCATTGGGAAGTTCCCCAGTTTGGAGAAAATGGACTATGTGCCTTGGCCAAGTTGGAGCCTGGGGCTCGGCGACAGGGACTAGTTGCACCTCCTCAAATCCGGGGGCACATTCCTCACTGGCAGGGACCATAGCTCTGGCTGGAGGGTGCGGTCCGGCAAGTGATGAGGAGTTGTTTCCGGCAAGTTCCCTACCAGGAGCGGAAGGCTCTACCGAGAGAGGATTAACGGAGTCCATCTTTCTCCTTTTTTGTTCCATTGTTGCTCGGGATACGGAGGGTTGTGTAAGATGGAGAACAAAAGTTCCTGGTTCCACGGGAAGCTTCTGCGCATAACACTTTGACAGATGATTAGCTATGCTACTTTCCGCACGGGGTACGTGCTCGGTTTGCATCCATCAAAGCGCTCCTCCAATCTTCTCACTTCCTCGACATATGCCTCCATTAATGGACTTTGGTAATCCTTGTTGAGTTGTCTCAACACAAGCTGTGAATCTCCTAGAATGATCAGCTTCTTGACTCCCAACTCTGCAGCAATCCTGAGCCCGGCAAGGAGCCCTTCATACTCTGTTGTATTGTTGGTCGCCTCTTCCCGGGCAAAATGCATCTGGAGGGTGTATTTTAAGTGCTCCCCGGAGGGGGCAACGAGAAGCACGCCATCCCCTGCACCTTGTAGGGAAAAGGCACCATCGAAATACATGATCCATTCTTGGGGCACCTCCTTGCTGGGGATGACTGTTTCTAGAACTTCATCATCAGGGGTTGGCGTCCATTCTACAATAAACTCTGCCAATGCCCTGCTCTGGTTTGTTGACGTGCTCTCAAACTTCAAGCCGAAACTAGATAACTCCAAAGCCCACTCCACTATTCCGCCAGTAGCCTCAGGGTTTGGCAGTGTCCTTTGCAATGGGAAGCGAGTGACAACCGTGATCTCATGGCTTCAAAGTAGTGGCGTAGTTTCCTTGAGGCCACGATGAGACCAAAGATCAATTTTTGCACGCTAGAGTACCTCAATCGAGCTCCTTGTAGCAGGGAACTGACAAAGTACACTGGGCGCTGCACGACTTTCTTCCTTGCCATGTCCTTAGGGTTGTCCTCGCTGCCGCGCTCATTTCTGTTCTGATCCTTGTCTGGGTCTGCCGGGCCTTGCTCACTTTCTGCTCCTTCCACTTCCCGCTGCGCCACTAAGGCTGCACTGACCACTTCATTGGTTGCCACAAAGTATAGCAGCAATGGTTCTTGTGGTTTGGGGGCAACCAAGGTGGGCACAGAGGACAAGTAGGCCTTCAACTCTTGCAAAGCCGCATCTCCTTCTGGGGTCCACTTCATGGGCCCTGCCTTCTTCAAGATTTTGAAGAACAGCAGGGAACGCTCAGCGGACTTAGAAATGAATCTGCTTAGCGCAGCAACGCACCCTGTGAGATGCCTCACATCCTTAACTGTCCTTGTTGCCTGGATCTGCTCGATAGCCTTGATCTTGTCGGGGTTGGCTTCGATCCCTTGATGGGATACAAAAAACCCAAGTAGCCTGTCGGAGGGAACGCCAAACACACACTTCTCCGGGTTGAGATTCAAATTGATCTTGCACAGATTAGCAAATGTCTCCTCCAAGTCTTGGATAAGGGTTACTCTGTCCTTGGTCTTGACCATAATATCATCCATATAAGCTTCAATGTTTCGGTGTAGCTGTGGGTCAAAACCAATCTGGACTACCCTTGCAAAAGTAGACCCGACACTATTTAATCCAAAAGGCATGCGAATAAAACAGTACCTACCACATGGGGTGATGAACGAGGTCTTCTCTTCGTCTTCCTTGGACATGAAGATTTGATGATACCCAGAATATGCATCCAAAAAGGAAAGCAAGTTGCAGCTTGAAGTGGAATCCATAATCTGAAGGGAAATGGGTCCTTCGGGCAAGCCATGTTGAGATCTATGAACTCTATGCAAAGCCTCCACTTCCCATTAGCCTTGCGAACAACCACTGGATTTGCTAGCCACGTTGGATGCAGTACTCCTCTGACCAAACCAGCTGCATCAAGCTTCTTAATCTCTTCTGCAATAAACTGCTGCCTCTCCAAGGCCCGCTTCCGAACTTTCTACTAGATAGGTCGGGCATGTGGGCAGACAGCAAGGTGGTGCTCGATTAGCTCCCTGGGAACACCGGGGATATCAGATGGTTGCCAGGCAAACATATCGATATTCGCTCACAGGAAGGCAACGAGCACGCTTTCCTATTTGTCATCAAGGGTGACGCTGATAGTGAAGGTACCATCAACGCCAGCCAGCCCTGCCGGGACTTTCTTCACTTGTGGTGCAGAAACCTTGGATCTTGCTGTTGGAGCTCTCCGGCAAGTCATCAACGGGTGGAGCGTGCTACGGAGAGGTGCGCTTCCCGGATTTCTTGCTAGCATCCTTGCTGTCCTTCTTCTTTCCTTTGTTTTCCTTGGTAGGAACTGTTGCTGCCGCTGCCTCTACCGCGACCACGTCCCGGTACATCTTGTCCACGCAAATGATTGCGCCCTTTTCGTCTGATGGGATGCAAATGACTCCTACCATCCCAGGCATCTTCAAGGTGTTGTAGGCATAGTGGGATGTCGCCATGAATTTAGCCAGGGCTGGTCGTCCGAGGATCCCATTGTACGTCAAGGGGAGGTCGACCACATTAAACACAATATTCTCAGTCCGATAGTTCAGCTCTCCTCCAAACGTTACCGGCAACGTGATCTTTCCCTTACGATGACTCCTGCCAGGATAAACTCCTTGAAAGGTGCTGGTAAACTTTAGCTCTTCCTCCGCTATCTAAAGTTTGCTGATGACCTTTGGGGAAATCAGATTCAACCCGGCCCGGCCGTCAACCAACATCTTTGTGAACTTGAGGTTCCGAATTGTTGGACAGACCAACAATGGCAAACATCCTACCACAGTGGTACGACCAGGATGGTCCTCTTTGTTAAAGATGATGGGCGTGCGCGACCACTTGAGCGGCTTCTGGGCTTCCGGCGCTGGTTCCTCGGCATTGACCTCATGCACCCACCGTGTGAGTTAGCGGTGAGAGGAGTGCAGGGATGCACCACCGACAATGCACAGGGCGTCAGTGGCCTTCTGGAACTCCTGCTCACCGGTTTCCTCTTCATCCCCTCCTTCACTCTCATCATTGCAAGCTTCCTTCTCTCGACCCCCGGTGGGTTTTCCTTGGTTCCGGAAGGGTTTGCCAGGGCGATTTGCTTCACCGTCTCGGCCTTTCCGCCAGTAGTATTCTGACCTTTTTCCCTATCACGCTTCTCATATTCTGCTCTCTGTCTCTGGACAAGCTGCTCAACCTAATGACATTCTTGAAGATCGTGTCCTTTGGTCCGATGAATCTTGCAGTACGGCCCATCGCCCTTCCCGGCCTTCTCGGCAGCGGCAGCCTCCCGGCAGTCAGTGCACACGGCAACTTCCTTTCCGGGGGTTTCGGCTTTAGCCTTCTTGCCGGTACTAGGTGTACCCGATCCTTCGACAGTCATCACCGCCTTATCCTTGCACCTCTTGCTGCGCTTCTTGGTTTTCTTCTGACTGGTGGATTCGTCGTCGTCCTCTGAGTCTACGTTGATGCAATCCTCCTCTCCAGGTAGTTTCCTTCCCTCCTCCATCCGAGCACACTTGTCCACCAAGGTGTAACGCTCCTTCACATTATTGGGCAAGCTCACGTTCATCTTGGAATGGATCCTGCGGTTGCGCACATTGGATTGGAAGGCTGCTAAGCTGCTGGATCGATATTCCGCATGAATCTCTGCAAATACTTCCGGAGAGTCTCTCCTTCTTTCTGTTGGAGAAGCTACAAGTCGTTGGGCCACCCTTGTTCTTGATGGCCGCCAGTGAAGGCGCCAACGAACTCATGGCACATGTCAGCCCATGATGAAATGGAGTTTTCCGGCAATTGCATCAGCCAAGACCTCACGTTGGACTTGAGTGCCAAAGTTAAGTAGTTGGGAAACACCTTCTCATCTCTTCCCTCGGCAGCTTGAACAACGATGGTGTAGATGCTCAGAAACTCTGGCTGGTTTAGCATCCTGTCATACTTCTCGGGTATCTCTGGCTTGAACGTGCGGACGGCTGGCCAAGGGACTTGCCGCAACTCACAAGTGAAGGTAGGGCACCCAACCTCGAAAGGCAGGCACCCACCAACGTCGAGCGCAGGCTCATCAACGTCGAGGCCATCACACCCATTGGCCCGACGGTGGTCGTCGTGGCGTTGCTCAATTATGACACGCACGTCTGCCCCGCCCCCCCCGCCTGTCCTCCGGGGTTCGCCGTTGGCCTGGGAATGCTCGCGGGTCAGAAGAGGCCATCAAGATGTCGTCAGGTTCTCGATTTTGCCGCGCTCGCGCTCGTTGCCGCGGTGGGGACTGCACTGTGGGGGTGTCACACCCTGATTTTCATGCCACAACACTTAAGCTAATAAATCATGATAAAATGTGGTTTGACAAAAAAACTTTTGAGTGTTTTGTCTTTGCTTTGATCGAATGTTTGACTGTTGTTTGCCAGTGCTCTAAAAATCAAATAAATTCTCCAACTCTTATACTCCTTCCCCTTGATCCAAATCCTTGCCCAATGATCATGCCATGTGTATAGAACATAAAAATAATTTCTTACAAAAATAATTTGGCCAATTAGTATTTTCAAAAATTAGCTTTCCAAAAACCCCTGAATTGAGATTTGCACTGCAAGTACTCAATTAAGGGCTGTAAAAATCTTTCCAAAAATATATTTGACTCCTATTAGATATAGGACACCCACAAACCACAAAAATATAATTTTAACAGTTATTTTCCTATTTTATTTAAAGGCTTTTTCTTAAGTCCAGAAATGGTGTTTAATAGGTTAAAATTATTTTAATGCTTTAAAAATATTTGGGAAACCCTAGGGAAACTCAGTGGACATATATTGTCCATATATAAGAGTTTCAACACATGGTCAGGTTCAAAATATTGGTCAAATCCCTCAAAAACCCTTTCTGGATATTTCAAGCTTTTGAAACATTTACAAAGGAAATATTCCCCAAAAATTGCAAGAAAATTCTATCATGTCACATATGACATGCGTGATGATCTTGACAAGTCTCATGAGATGGAGAACAGTATAACCCCATGAAACCCTCCCAAAACCATTTCTGTCTTTTTTCAAGTTTGAGCAACTTTACATTATCAAACTTGTCCAAATGCTCTCAGACTTGGTCCACATGCTAAAATGGTCTAATTATTAATCTAGACGAAGTGGCACAAGTTGGAGAACAAGTTAAGTTGATCGAAGTGCCCCAAAACCCTTCCTGTCCCGAACCAAATTTGAACAACTCTACATCGGCAACCTTCTCCTTTTCATCTCAACTTTTGTGGACATGTTCAGAACCTCATATGATCACACTACACCAAGTGGTGAATCAAGGAGAATAGATTTTCATGACTAAATCTTGAAAAGTCCATTCTGCTAATTTCTAGGGTTTACAAAAGTTGCATTGGAAACTTTGCCCAAATGAGCTCAAAATTGGTTGAAGGACCTAATTATATGTGCCATTTCACCCTGTGGAGTCTCATGACAAATGTAGATCATTTGCTTAACCAAACAAGCATCAAACACCTTCTGCCACTTTACCAAAATTTCATTTTTGACCTCTTCCAATAATCTTCATGAGCTGAACTTTATCCCACGGCCTCACCTGCTCCTCCTCTACCTCATGCATCTTTCCCTGCCCAAGAAGGCATGGTGAAGGGTGGTGAAAAGCTCTTTTTCCCTCTCTGGACAGCAGCATTTCCACTCTCTCTCAACTCCCTCTCCCCTCCAGTGGATTCCCAGGGCATCCTATGTCATTGCCCAAGTGGTCGCGCCCATTCTGAAAAAAGGCATGCCATGCCGGCCAAAGACGCGCTCTGGAGCACGTCAGCATGCTCCCGACCGTTGACGCCGCGCTCCCCCACCACCTCGAGCCTCAGCCTCGCGCCAGTCGAGGTGCCTCGATGTCCGCATCACGCCACCGTGCTGGCCCCCTCCTCTGTCCCTCTCTCTCACCTCCAGTAGCACGCGCGCCAGAGCCGCCCGAGAGCCCCAATGGGCGAGCCCACACGCGCGGCGCTCTACCAGTCCCCCGCTCTCTCTCTCTCCTTCTCCCTCGACTTGGGCCACGTCCACGAGCGCCGCAGACAGCCCCAAGCCTCCTCCCGCGGCCACTGCGGCCATTTCCGCGGGTGCCCGTAGGCCGCGTCCACGGTGAGCCGTGGACTCGCCACATAAGGCCGCCCCTGACCTCCCTCTGGAGCTCCTTTGCTCTCCCTCTCTCCCGTGCACCCCCTGGACCAACCTACACCTCCTCTCGTGCCCTCCGTCGCTCCCCATGGCCGGAGCCGAGCCGCTAGACTCTGCCTAAATTTGCACCCACCGCTCCTCCTCCTCCCCTCTAGACCACACCAGAGCACCTCCAACATCCCTAAGGGACCCTCCCGCACTTCTTTCTCTCCTCCCCGTGGCCGTGCCATTGAGCTCCATCACCACCGCCAGCCTCGCCCGCCACGTCCGATGGTGCGCTTGCATCCGACCACCCCTGCGGGCATGGCGCACCTCGGCGGATGCGGCGTGGCCTCCTGAACCCACCGGTGTGCTGGGCATCGCCGGAGGTGGACGGTGCCGCTGGGGAGAACGCCGGTGCCCGCTCGACCTCGCCTCCCCTTCCTCTGCTCTGTTCAAGCGGGAGATAGGAGACGGCCTGAGCACCGGGCCCCGCTCGTCAGCGAACCGGTGGGCAGGCCCGATCGTTTAAGTGGAAACGGCTTCAGCTGGATCCGCATCCCCTGCGCGAAGGCGCACCCCTGCGAAGACGCCTTCAATGTCACCACCTCTGCCCGCGCAGCCGAGCCACTGGGCCGGCCAACGGTCTATCTGTCGCCCGTGCGCAGGATAAGGTTAAAGCCTTATTTCCTTTTTCTTTTTCCAGTCAACTTCATAAATCCATAAATAGTTCAAATTAACTCCAAATTTGATGATTCAAATTTCTAGTAGTTTCTAAATTCATGCCCTATCTCAAGGTGCTATTTGCACATTTTTCTAGAAATATTTATTTCACAAATAATTATCAAATACCATTTTTCCATTTCTGTCATAAATTTTAGAAAATCACAGAGGGCTCAAATTTGATCCAAATTCCATGATTCAAATTCCTAGATGCTTCTAAGTTCATAACTTAGCTTATGAACATTTTTCTTAATACTTTCTATCCCACTTAATATAATGAGACATTTCTTCATATTTTTCAACTTTGCAAATTCATAGGGAAATCATTTGAACTCCAAATCCATTGAAACCAACTCCTAGATGATTCTAAAATCATGGTTTGTTAAATGGGCGCCTTTGCTCATTTTTCAAAAATATGTTTCTGTACACTTCTTGCAAATCGATAAACCCCTTAATTCCATCATATCAAAATGTTTAGGAATATCCACTGACCCAATTCCAATGAAACCACTCTGGTTAATTTTCATATAACCAGAGATGTCCTAGAAAAGTCAAATTAATATTTTTAGAGCACTTTTATTTTCTGCCTTGTTGTGTTGCTTATTATGGTTGCTTTCGACGATAGTTGACGAAATAGACGAAATGCTTGGAATTGGACGAGAGATATTTGAAGACTTGAAGACTCTGATGAACCAGGCAAGCAGCCCTTTGACCATGTCTATGAAACCCTTTTTATGCATGTCTTATAGCACCGTATTGTTGTTGCAACGGAATCATGATGAGGTGGTAACCACCTTGATGGGTTGCCTCCGTTACTTCCTCGTTGATACTTGCATTGTGCATGACCCTACCTCCTTGTGAGGGTTATGCCAGTGGGAGTAGATAGGATGCTAAAGTAGATGCTACGGAAATGGGACGGTTATATGCATGCTGATGGAGGCAAGTATGCTCCCAAAGACTTTTTTTGAAAACCCCGTCGGGTGCCACTAATGCCCGAGGGAGATGTTGAGCTAGGTAACCACTTGACAAAGAAGTGGTGTACCAGAGAAGGATATGTGAGTGTGGTTTCAAAAACGGATTGGTTTAAGTTGCGACCGTTATTCCAACCTTACATGCGCAACCACTCTACCCTTATATGGGAAAGGGCATTACTGATTACCTAGGCCGATACTAGCTTGGAGCCCGCATTACTAGTGACAGGAGAGTTGTTGGTGCGCTCTCTCGGGACGGGGTCGTGCCAGGTAGGGCGGCCAAGAACATTTCTATGGGGCACCGGACACACCGTTGGTACCCCGTGCCAGTGGTATGTGATAAATATGGGAGCAAGGCTCCACAATTCTAAGATGTGAAATGTTGGGCACGGGGGGGTACTACCAATCGAGTGGACACCATGTTAGTATCGTCTAGGGAAAGGTAGTGATCGGGTGCTTACCCCGGGTACTAGAGGTACCGCGGGTCGTGGATGACACGAAAGTTCCCCGGATCTTGTGGGTAAAGTGTGCAACCTCTGCAGAGTGTAAAACTATTCGAATAGCCGTGTCCACGGTAAAGGACAATTGGGTAACCGCTCTTGGGCTACGTCCACATGTTTACCAAACCTGGTGAGTGTGTATGGATGAGTGGAAAGAACTACTTGCATCAAGTCAAAGGACTTGACATGATTGAGTTGGGTTGGTGCCCACTCCATTTATGTTGATATCTGTAATCTGTCCTCAGGGTTACTTGAATTCTCATGATGCATGCTATGCAAGTTGTTGAACATGTCATAGCACTCAAAACTAGCTTTCTGCAAAAATTTACCTATATCATGCATTATTGTGCCTTGAACCAAAACATGGGTTGCTTGCGAGTACATTCAAAGTACTCATTGGCTTGCCACTTGTTATTTTATTGGCCAGGCATGAAAGAACAGGATATGATGAAGAATACTTCGGTGATGAACATGCGAGCTAGGACGCTTCCTAGTCAGAATGCCTGTAGGGTTAAGGCAGATGGCATGGGTCCAAGTTATCGATGAAGATTTCCGCTGCGAAGTTATACTCAAGACTTGACCATAATGGTCCTACTTGTGTAATACGGTATGTATGGATGTAAGACTCTTGTTATTCAGCTTCTGTGTGTTCAGTGAGCATTGATCTCTGGGATCACTATACACGTGCATTCGGTGATCACGACTTATGAGTCGGGGTCCCCACACGGGGTGCCCACTTCCGTACGACCCGTAGCGCAAGCCGTCGTTGTCGCTTGGGGAGGTCGTGGTGGGCCAGCCCGGTGTGAGCCCACAGTCTCGGCGAAACCGAGCAGACTCGGGATGGTGGCACGACACTCGTCCATCTGCTCGGCCGCTGGCGGAAACCTTAGCAGCATCTGAGCCCGCGCCATAGCCTCTGTAGCAGTACTTGGCATGGGTGATGACGATGTAGACAGCACTGTCACTTGGCTTCTGACGTTGCCAGCAGCGACGGTACCATGTCCCCGCTGTTGCAAGGCGGCCATCTGGATGGCATGTTGACGGGGTGAAGGTGCTTGAGGGCCAACGACTTCGTTGGGCGCATCGATCTGGTCGGCTTGCCTCGGGGGAGGTGCAGGTGCCGTGGTCGCTCCCGAGGCGGGGGCGGCCGGAGGGCCGCGATTCGCCCTGGACCAAGCATCATCGTTTTTGGCTGTGCCCATCGGCGAGAGGAAGGGGCACAGATGGAATAATCCCTTCACCCATACCTCGTGGAGGGTGGCCGTCGGGACGTTGCTGGTGCTGCTCTCCTCCGATGCCTCCTGCTCCTGCTTCGGCCTCGGGGGAGGTGGTGACGGTGCCGCCTGCTCTGACCACATCCCTAGTAGCGTCCACATCCTCATGCGTCCCCGCATCCCCGGTAGCATCGGTGGCTGCGGGCCGTGGAGCCTTGGAGGTGGACGGGTGAGCCGAAGTAACGGATTTCTTCTTGGGCGCCATGGTCGATGGCGTCGCCAAAGATGAAGATGGTGATGAAGATGACGCGCTGCTCCTTCTTTCAGGTTCGCGCAAGTGCTCCCCCAACCTGGTGCGCCAACGATGTCGCGGGAAACCACGGCCACCTATCGGACCAAAGGTCCCTTGCTGGTTTGGCGGGGGGATGGCACGTTGCACAAAGAGCAGAAGAACGTTGGGCAGCACGGCAGAGATCACGCGGGCAATTTTACCCAGGTCTGGGCCCGCGTGAGGTGTAAAACCCGACTCCTGATTTGGCGGGTTGATTGTGGACAAATGGTGGTGGAGCATAGTACACTTGCCCGGCAGGGTAGCCTTGGGGGCGACAATGGTAACTCGCGTATGAGAGTGTGGGGTCCAACCTTATAATCCTTTCTATGGTTGCTATGGGCCTCCTTTTATAGATTAAGGGGTCACCACAATGGCAAATTAGTCATTATGCACTGATAAGATAGCAAACAGTGCTATAATACCTAACTCTACGGGCTGGCAGAGCGCATTAAATGAGCCGCTCGATGTCACATCATCGCTTGCGCGGTATGCCTTGTTGGGCTGCTGCGCCAGCTTCACGCCTGCTCGCTCGACACGTCGCAGGACAGATGTGGTTTGTAGGTATTTCCTGTAGAAAGAGGCTGCCATGTAGCAAATAGCTGCCACTTAGTCACTTTGCGGCTTGACACCGCATCGATCGACGACATGCGTCGTGGTGAGGTGGTTTGGTGAGGTGGCTCTGCCTCCATGAGCCCCGGCAGGCCCTGCCGGGATGTCTAGGATGTTTTCTTCCGGGGTGGCCCCGTCCTCGACAGGCTCTCCTGCCGGCAAGGGAGGTTCTTCTTCTGGTGATTTCTTACTTCTTTGGATTTGCCTTGGTCCTCTCGATCTGCATGTTGGTCCTTTTAAGATCTTGATCTCTTGTACCTTGGCCTGACCATGGTGTTGTAATCTTGCTCCCGTGCCTGTGCACTGTCTGGGAAATGGACCCAGGGTTTGTTGCACCGACAGGCCCTATATGAAGGAAGCGGCCCACTGCCCTTAATGGGCATCCCTAATGGGCTCGCATGGGCCAAAATTCTCATAGGCCTTTGATTGATCGGTTTTTGTCCTGTCCATAATTGCTCGTCGTAATGGGCTCAAATTATAGCTGGGCCAGAATTGGCGTTATCTAATTGGGCCTACTGATATGTTCGAGCTTTAGCGGGCCCATTAAGTTAATGGGCCTTAACCAAACCGAAAGCACTATTGGGCCGCTATAATTGAAACGAGCCAACAGTTAATGCTCGGCACTGTTAGCTCCCCGGTCCTTAACAGGCCGGCATCAAAGTGTGCAACAAGTGGGCCCATTCGACTTCACCTGCTGTTGACAGGCCGATACTAAGGTCGGGCTTATATGGCCCAACTGTATTTTGGGCCTTTAGCAGGTTGAAAGAGACATCGAGCGCGTACTGGACCATGAAGAGCATGGGCCGCTAAGAGGCCGAAAGTCAGGTTCGACTTTATATGGCCCAACTGTGTTGTGGGCCTTTAGCAGGCCGAAAGAGAAAGGGGGCTGGTATCGGTCATGAAGAGCATGGGCCGTTAAGAGTCCAAAACTTAGGTCCGACTGCAAATGGCCCAACTCATTTATGGGTCGTTAAGGGGCTGAAAGGCACACCAGGCTAGAAATTGGGCGAACACTTAAATGGGTCACTAAAAGGCCGAAAGACGTACATCCTGAAAATTGTCCCATCCCTTGAATGGGTCGTTAACAGGCCGAAACTATATGGGGCCGATATTGAGCCAAAATATATAGCGGGCTGTTAACGGGCTCGAACTGATGATGGGCTGCAATGGTGTCGAATAGTTAACGAGCCGTTGACAGACCGAATTGGCACATCTCGTATGAGCCATGGGCTTAAATGGCTAGACACGTGTAGGACCTATATGCGCCGGCCTGCTAATTTTGACTGGGCCAACCACTTTCACCTAAATGGGCCACTGTTGGGCCTTGCCACATGCCAACGTATCATAGGCGCCTCCCGTACAATGAGTGGTTGATATCTGTCCCAACGCTGAGCCGACACATGGATCCTCCAGTGAATGAGAATTTTACACGTGGAAAATCCCCATTGGTCAGGCTGTTAACGGGATATCGGATCCAAACCGGAACCCGATAGCTTAACGGCGACCCGTTACGGTGGATGCCATGTGTCGGTTACCCTTGACGAAAACCCTTCAATGACATGCCATTTATCGTCATGGAAGTGGACACTTCCGTGATTATAATTTTTGTATTGTCATGGAACACTTCTACGATAGCACAGGTATGACTATCTTGATTCTATCATAAAATCGCCATGGATATACATGCATGACAGAAAACGTGACCTACTGTGACAAACACGTATCATCATAGCAGTGGTTTTTTTGTAGTGCTATAGCGAACGGTGATAGCCTTTATGGCATGGCAATCGGAACACACGCAAAAACTACCATTTCTCTTAGGCACAAGAATAAGCAGAACAACACAAGGACTTAAGCTCTCACGTACATGCCCATTCTCAGTGAGATGTTGTACTTGCCTTTTTATTTCTTTAGTTTCTTCGGGGTTGACGCGGTATGGTGCCTTGTTCGGTAGAGGTGCACTGGGTATGAGCTCAAAGCGGTGTCCCATGCTGCGTACTAGAGGTAGTCCTGGATGTAGCTCATTGGGGAACACGTATTCATATTCCTAGAATAATTGAGACAACAACAAAGGTAGATGCCGTGAAATATTAGTCCTCACCGCATCATCTTTGCACACAAGTACAAGGTGAAGAACACTCGATGGGCTCTCACACACATCCCTCATGTCTCTTTTGGTGGCTAAAAGCACTAAGTTTTTCTTGTCACTCATCATGGTGGCACTCAATTTTGGCTTGTGGCGCTCACTCTCTTTTGGGTGGTTCACTTGCTCACTATTCTCCCCACTATGGGTAGATGCTTGCTTGTCGGCAATCACTTGACTTGGCGACATTGGTCGTAGTACGTACTCCTTTCCCTTCATCTTGAAGCTATAGTGATTGGTTTGTCCTTTGTGGATGACGCCGCGATAGAATTGCCAAGCACTATTGCAGGATGCTGCTAACGCGACACTATGACCAGAGACCCTTTGAGAAACTGTGTGCAATGCAATAATCGCAAACTGGTGTTGTATGAAAACCATCAGAAATGTATAAAACGTTTGCGATGACGGATGCATCAAACATGGTTCAGGTTTTAGTTGCGTGTGAGATGAAGGGCATAAGGTTCAGTTCAATTAACTGTTTGCGATGAGGAGGAACAAAAGAAACGGGCAGCCAGATGAAGGCGTGTGCGATACACAGCATACAGTATACTTGGATGAACGGTTTGTGATTAGGCAACACAATGGAAACGGTCAGTCAGATCAAGGTGTGTGCGATATACGGCATGCGGTTCACTCGGATGAACTGTTTGCGTTGAGACATGAGAACAGAACCGATTCAACTTAACAAGATGTGTGTGATACGCGGCAAACAGGTCTGTAATCAGAAATGTGTGTGAAGACCGATAATAACACAGCCGGTTGCTGCCAATAAGACATGTGTGTTGTGCGATGGGATTGCATACAGAACAACAACATATATATGTATATACACACTTATAAGGACATGCTTGCATAATCAAATTAAACATCCACTTACATAGGTGGCTAATACGACCATGGCATTTGCACACACCAAAGTAAATTATTACATGCATAATTACATAGGTGGCTACTACACACATGACATTTCCACACACTAATAAAGTAAACTATATATTACATGCATGATTAACTAGAATAAACGATCATCTGATCATCATATACTTCTTGTGACGTTTGCTCTGCTTGTGGCTCGATCCGGGCTCCTCGATTTGGGTAACGAGGCACTTCCTCATGTCAACGATCCGCATGTGCATCTCGTAGCATGTGTACACGCTCTTTGGCCGCAAACATGACGTGAGGCTCATCCAGTTGCCGCATCCAGTCCCCCTGCCAGGATACGTGACTTGTTCCCTGGGCATCCTGCTTCATGTTTTCGTCGTAGGGTTCGATGATGGCCGAGGCGAGTTCGACTAGGGAGTCCTTCTTCGTGCTGCCCCAGACCCTGTAGTGGTTACGAATTTTGACAAGGTTCTTGCAGGACAAGCACGTAACACTGAGCGCTTTTCCATCGTTGGTGGTATCCACCGTTGTCGGATTTCAGGTTCCGGCAAAACCCTTGAGGTTCGAACACTGGGGTGCGCACGAAGATTTGCCCCTACCTAATCATGCCCTCAGCCTCACCACGATCTCAAAGCCTAGCTCGTCAAGCCCGCAACACAAGAGACACGAGATTTATACTGGTTCATGCCACTATTGTGGTGTAATACATACTCCAGTGTGGTGTGGTGGAATGCCTCTTGGGCTAAGGATGAACAATACAAGGGGAAGAATAACCTCCCGAGGGGAGGTGTTCCTGTGCTTGGTGGGTGTGAGGATGGAGTGGATCCAGTACAAGATGAGTTGCCTCCTACTATGGTGGCTAGTCCTATTTATAGAGGCCTTGGTCCTCTTCCAAAATATTGAGGGGGAAGGGATGCCACAACAGCCAATTTGATGGGGGACAACTAGTACAAGCTATCCTGACTAAAGGTGGTCTTCGCCGGCCAAAGGCTCTGGTGGTGATGCCGTCTTGGGCTCCACGGTGACCTCCGTCCTGCCATCCTGCTGGTCTTGGTCTTGTTGCACCGATATGGAAACCTTTGCCTGATGCCTCGGTACTCCTCGCCTGCGCTTGCCTCCTTAGCACCAAAGAGGAAACTTGGACACGGTGCACGCTGGCGCTCACCTGGCGCCTGCCTGGTCTTGGTCATCATCGCTTACGTCATTGGAACCTCGCGAGGTTTGCCTTGCCTTGATTTCTCCGCCCCTCGCGAGCCAACTTGGTGAGGCTGCTCCCGAGGAGGTCTTGTGTCGTCCGCCTCGCAAGGCTTGGCCCCTCGCGAGGGTCTTGAGTGTTTGTTGGTGAAGACGGGCCGTACTGGGCCGCGAGTGGAGCCACGCCGTGGGCCGCAGGCAGGCAAGTCTGGGTACCCCCGTTCCCAGAACACCGACAGTAGCCCCTGGTCCCAAGGCGCACTCGGGCTTGGCTTCGAGGCGAAGCCAAAGGGCAAGTGTGGAGTACCGCGGGCCCCAACAGCCTGCGGCCTTGGTCCACGTGTGGCGATTGATTGGATGTGGGCGTCTCCGCTTGTCCATGTTGCCTTGGCAACTGCCCGACTTGATGAGTCTCTGCTGCATGCAAAAAGGTTTACCATTACCTATGATCGTGGAGGTCGATGGTTGGCCTCCTTTGGGCTATAAATGAGGATGGAGGCGGAGCCCCCGTCGCCCATCTCTTCCCGCTCCACTTGATTCTTCTCCCTTGCTCCATTGCTAGTAGCGGCACCATGGCGCCATTCCGAAGATTCTCGGCCGCAGAGAATGGAAAAACGCCCCGCGATGAGCCCGGGCCGCTTCCGCCAAAGAAGAGGCCGGTCCACCGCCGTGACGTAGTCATGAGGCAGGAGGTGACAAGGCCTTGGTACGAGCGGCCACCTCCCGGGTATCCGTTGCCTTTATACGCCCAAGCCGAGGGCTCAGGAGGAAGAGGCAGCGAGCGGCGCCGCCCACGCCGCGGCCGTGGTCGCTGCGTCACGATGGCGCACACCGTCACCCCAGGGGCCCATGTCGTGGACTCCTCGCGCGAACTCGTGCTGTGGGCGGTGATGCCCCAGTTCTTCTCCGCCGAGATGCCGCCGAGGGGGCCCCTTGAGCTATGGCTGCAGAACGCCGACTGCGACGCCACGGCGACCGGAGCAGAAGTTGAAGTCATCTCCTCGGGCAAGATCTTCATGACTCGAGGCTAGGGTGAGGTCGCCCAGGTTTGCCGTGCAGAAGGCGCCCTTGCGATCCACTTCGAGTACGACGGCGCCTCCACCATGTTCTTCAAGGTCTTCGACGCGGAAGGCCGTCACTTGGAGTGTTGCCCCGGAGAGGGCCGCCAAGGACCGTGCCGCGGCAGAAGCTGGGCCTGCCACACACCTCGCCAGTGACTCATCCAGCAGCTGTGGCATCGCTTGGGAGTCCAGCGACTCTCCCGAGCCCTATGAGACTCCAGAGACGAGCGACGACAGCTATGTGCCCCCGAGTTCTCGCCGCGCCCGGAGCAAGGACGCAGCGTCCGGCCATCACCGTCGCTGATCTGGATGGGGTTGGCGCCGGCCTCCCGTGGCCCACTGTTGATGATGGCGTCGGCTGCGCTGGCGCGTGTAGATAGGGCTCCTAGGAACTCCCCTCTTTTGTTCCCTGCGAGGAATCGAAACGAACCCCGTGGGGGCATGTAAAGAACTTGTAATGTCTTCTGTTGACATTGTCCTTATTATGAAATTGTGCGAGTGCGTGTCCTATTTTGGCTCAGTCGCCCCTTTCTACCCTCGCGATGGCTTGGTGCTCTACGCTGACAGGTACCGGTCCCTAGGCAGGCTGCAGCCGTCGCTGGTATGCCAGGTCGCGATGCCGTGGTCAAGGCCAGGATGTGAGTGGCCCGAGGTCCAGTAAGAGCTCCGGAGACGCGATGCTCAAGAGGTCCCCTTTAGCACGCAAGCTGACACCGAGAGGTAAGAAAGGGAGGCGACGTTGCTGTGGTAGGGCTGCAGCAAGTGAGAATCCCGTGTCGTGGCGATTGGCTGGTCCGAGCGCGAAACTTATCTTGGCAGTCTGGAGTCGTTTCCTTATGTTGCGCCAGACTCGTGCGTTGGCTGTCGTTGAGAAGCTAGGTTAGGCCCGTGCGTGCTCCCCTTCTTCCCCACGCTCTCCTTCGTTTTCTATGTCCTCGGGTCCCGACCCTCGAGCGGGCTCAGCCGCCGCTGGTATGCCAGGTCGCGATGCCGTGGTCAAGGCCAAGGGGTGAGGGCTGGAGAGCTAGTAGGAGCTCCTGAGTCGCGATGCTCAGGAGCCCCATTTTAACGCGCAAGCGAATCACATGGGAGAAGAGGCACCCCGCGGTACCGCCCGCTGTTGTCCTCGGGAGGTTCCTGCAAGTCAGCACGAGGAGGGGCACAGAATGCCATTATAATCGCCGGCCAGCCACTGGTCGCTCCGTTAGAGAATGAAGGCACTGAGGTCCTGTTGAGGTGACGCGCGCGGGACGTGCCACGGGTCAGAGCTCGACCGCTCAGATTTATCGACGTTGTAGGGACGGACCCAAGCACAAGCGCCGCACCAGCGTGAACAACTCTCGTGGTAGGTGACAATCAAGCAGGTGACAATCACATATAGGTTAACCATGAAAGGTAGGGTAGCTTATGTAAATGCATGAACGATACAGGCCACTGGGTCAGACCAGAGCGGCTTGGGGATGATGCAGCCTGAGGGGCGCCCCCAGCAAGGTAAGCTAAATACATAAAAAAGGGATACACGCCGCAGGGACGGACCCATGCGGCCTGGGAATGATGCAGCCCGAGGGGCGCTCCCAGCTAAATAAACTTGGAAGATGTCACCTGGTTCTATTGTCGAAGGGGTGTGGAGGCAGCTGAAGACGCGTGATGAAGGGGTTGCTCCTCACGAGCCACCGGGGCCCTGAGCCTCAGGAGGCTCTGGGGGTCCAGGCTGTTCCTTGAGGACCGTCTCCATCTCCGCCAGGACTGCATGGTGCCTGGCCTCCTAAGCCACCAGGATGCTTCGCAGGTTGCGCTGGAAGGCGGTCGCCACGCTCGGCGGGCCAAAAGGCATGCGAACATAGCTGTGAGGCGGGCCCTCGTAGCGTCCCACGCGTGAAGGATAGAAAAGCTCCTGAGATGCGGCCCTATTGACCCCTCGGACGTCGGTGCAGACGCACAGCCCACAATCCTCGCTTGGATGGGGAGCCGCGCCAGGTGAGCGACGGTCGCCGCACATGGCTCTTGCATCCTGCAGTTCCTGAGTGGTCTTGGCAATGAACTCCTGAGCGCTGGGCGCTCCTCATCTGATGTCCTCCTGAGGGAAACATGCTGCGAAGCACGCCTCCACGTGGACCTCTAAAAGAGAGCCCCCGAGCCCTGCCCGAGGAGGGCGCCGGGCGCGCCTTCCTATGCAAGGGAGGGAGTTGCCCTAGGCGCGGGCGCCGATCCTGATGTGGCTCCACTTGCGGCGCCGCTCTCCTGAGGCCCTGCACAGAGTAGCTGCTTCTTCTTCTTGGGGACGACCTCAGGACGGTACTGTGCTCCATTGTTGTCGGGGTCTTCGATTGACGCTGCTTGGAAGGCGTGCTCGAGGGATCACACCGCATCACTTTCTTCGCAGGGGACCGTGATGATTCCGCCGCTCCCTGGCATCTTGAGGACGTTGTAGCCGTGGTGTGTCACTGCCATGAACTTGGCCAGGGCTGGATACCCGAGGATGGCATTGTATGGCAGACGGATGTGGGCGACGTCGAAGTCGATGAGCTCGTGCGGTAGTTGTCACGCTGTCCGAAGGTGACAGGGAGGCGGACTTGCCCTATCGGCATGGTGGAACCGTCGGTCAATCCTGAGAAGGGCTTGGTAGGTTGAAGCTCATCATAGGGCACTTGAAGGTTGTCGGACAGGACGTTAAGCCCTGCACCGCCGTCGATGAGGGTCTTGGTAACTTGTACGTTGCTGATGATGGGTGAGCAAAGCATCAGGAGGGCGACAGCGGTGGCCGCGCACTTGAGCTGGTCTGCCGAACTAAAGGTGATGGCACACTTGGACCACCTAAGAGGGCATGTGGCCTCGAGCCTGGGGAGGACTATGTTCACCTCGCGAGCAAACTGCTTGAAGATTCGCTGAGAGGCTGGGGCTTGATCTCGGCCCAATATGCAGGCGATAGCACGCGGTTCCTAGAAGCCCCCAGCCCCCTCGTCCTGATGGTGGTCGTCGTTCCTTCTTGGTGGTGGCGGCAGCGGAGGAAGACCAGCGTTGCCCTGGGGGCGGTCCTCGCGAGGCTGATCCCTCTAGGCGCCTTCGTGAGGTTGATCTTGCCAGCGGTCCTCACGAGGCCGGTCACGCCACTCCTGGCGAGGGCCACGGTCTTCCCAACGTCCTCCGCCACGTCCTCCCCTCGGCCATAGCCCCGATCGTTGCGCACGGGGCGTCGACCGAGGTGTCCATCTCGAATGGCCCTGAGCTCTTGACAGTCGTTGGTGTTGTGGCTGTGAGCATTGTGGAAGGCGCAAAATGGTCGGCTGCTCTTGGATGACTCGGGCTGGCCCCGGCCGCGCTTCATGTCCGGCTTCGCCGAGAGTATGACCACTCCCTTGTGCTTCACGTCCTTGTCCTTGGCTTTCTTCTCCTCCAGGTCGGCAGCTGGGAGCTCGAGGAGGGAATGGCGCCCTTCCTCAACCCTTGCGCACTTGGTCGCCAGGTTGAACAACTCCAAGGATGTGCACAGCTCCTCGTGATGGCGAGCTCCTACTTCATCTTGACGTCGCGGACACCATCGGAAAACATGGAGATGATGGCCTCGTCCGTCACCTTGGGGAAATTTAGGCAAACGTTGTTGAAGCGCTGGATGTACTTTTGCAGGGTCTCTCCTGGCTGCTGCTTGATGCGGCGCAGGTCACCCACGACCGGAGGGCGGTCGCGAGTGCCCTGGAAATTGGCGACGAAGCGGTCGCGCATCTCGTCCCAGGAGGAGATCGAGCCTGGAGGCAGGTTCAGGAGCCACGAAGGAGCGCCATCCTTGAGAGCCATGGGGAACCAGTTCGCCATGACTTTTTCATCGCCGTTGGCTGCCTCGATGCACAGCTCGTAGAGCTGCAGGAAGTCCGTGGGGTCGGGGGTGCCGTCGTAGCGTGGAGGCAGGTCTGGCTTGAACTTGCCCGGACATGCAACGCTATGCAGCTCAGGAGTGAAGGCGCGGCAGCCCGCGGTGGCCACCGGGACCCTTTGATGATGTGGGGCCTGCCCTTGATGCCCGCGCACCGCCGCTGCAGGCGGCGCGCGGTCTTGTCGTAGTGGCGCCGGGAGTGCGGGAGCGTTCTCTCGCGTACGGGGAACTTCTTGACAGCTTCCTTCTTCGCACACGGGCGCTCGACGTGGTGGGTCGCGCCGGGGGGCCACACGCCTTGGCGCCAGGACAACGTCTTGGTGCAGAGGTGGTGGTGGTCGCGCTCCATGAGCCACTTCGCCTGCACCTGGCGGAGGGCGAAGTAGCGAGAGGGATGGCACAGGGGAGCCCCCTGCGGCGCTCACGAGCTCGGCGATGCGGTCCAGCCAGTCCTTGTAGAGGTTGTCGACGGGGCGGTAGCATAGGAGTTCGCGTGCCATGAGCAGCATGGCCTGCGCGTCCGTGGGAGCGCGACGAGCGTGAGACGATGAGCCGGCCGGGGTCAGCGACGGAGTGGTGGGGCGGCCGTCCCGCCGCACCGAGGGGTGCATCGAGGATGCTTGCTGCTCGTTTCCCGCCGGGCCGGTGGCGGCGTTGGTGGCAGGTGACGGAGGACGACGAGGAGGTCAGCCGACGGGAGCCGTCTGAGCAACGCGGGCGGCGAGGGCGGCCCGGTGCTCAGCGCGAGCTCGGCGAGCGTCCGCCATGGATGCGACGAAGCGACGGGCCTCGAATCGATGGAAGGAAAGCTCGGCGCACCCCTACCTGGCGCGCCAAATGTCGGATTTCGGGTTCCGGCAAAACCCTTGAGGTTCGAACACTGGGGTGCGCACGAAGATTTCCCCCTACCTAATCACGCCCTAAGCCTCACCGTGATCTCAAAACCTAGCTCGTCGAGCCTGCAACACAAGACACACGAGATTTATACTGGTTCGGGCCACCGTTGTGGTGTAATACCCTACTCCAGTGTGGTGTGGTGGATTGCCTCTTGGCTGAGGATGAACAATACAAGGTTAAGAACAGCCTCCTGAGGAGAGGTGTTCTTGTGCTTGGTAGGTGTGAGGATGGAGTGGATGCACTCCAAGATGAGTTGCCTCCTACTGTGCTGGCTAGTCCTATTTATAGAGGCCTTGGTCCTCTTCCCAAATATTGAGCGGGAAGGGATGCCACAATGGCCAATTTGGAGGGGGCAGCTAGTGCAAGCTATCCTGACTAAAGGTGGTCTTCGCCTACCAAAGGCTCTGGTGGTGACGCCGTCTTGGGCTCCACGGTGACCTCCGTCTGGCTGTCCTGCTGGTCTTAGTCTCGTTGCACCGATATGGAACCTTTGCCTGATGCCTCGATACCCCTCGCATGCGCTTGCCTCCTTAGCACCAAAGAGGAAACGAGGACACTTTGTGCGCTGGCGCCCGCCTGGCGCCCGCCTGGTCTTGGTCGTCATGGCTTACGTCATTGGAACCTCGCGAGGTTCGCCTTGCCTTGATCTATCCACCCCTCGCGAGCCAGCTTGGTGAGGCTGCTCCCGAGGAGGTATTGTGTCGTCCACCTCGCGAGGCTTGGCCCCTCGCAAGGGTCTTGAGTGTTTGTTGGTGAAGACAGGCCGTACTGGGCCGCGAGTGGAGCCACGCCGTGGGCCGCAGGCATGGAAGTCTGGGGACCCCCGTTCCCAGAACGCCGACAACCGTGCCGAACTTGTAGTCAGTGCTGTTGACAAACCTATTGAAATGGTCACAAGGCTCTGTGGCCATGCAGTAGTGGTAGATGAGGACATGATGGAGCATGCACAACTGGGCGACGGCAACCTTCTGATCTATGCCGGGACGACCGGCGGTGTACTAGAGGTCGATGCCAACCACCTTGTACTTGTCTCCAGCAAGCAACTGCTCAATGCTGTTGATGTAGTTTTCCACCATGGCCGGGTCAATGGTGTACACCACCGAGAGATCCGTCTCCCTCGCGTTGGTCTCCACTCTATGCTTCCCAAACTCCATTGTAGCACAACCGGACATCCCCTCTCTATGTGTCGTCGTGGGTGTGCTTGTTGTGTTGTGCGGCGCGATCGAAAGGTTGAAGACACTAAGGTTATAATGGCCGCGTGAATTAAGGGGAAGCCGGACGGCCAGGAATATCGGCAGGCCCTGATGGCAGTTCTAATTTGTAGCACGTAACTCCATTGTTCCACACGTAACTGCATCGTGTGGCAACGTGCGCGGTGCAACCGCATGCATATGGGGCCCCCGACGTGATCGTGCGCACGCCCAACCGCTGGCAGAGCACACCGACAGACGCGAGCAGAGCGCGCCGCGGCGCCTAACGGCGAGTAGAGCTGGCCGAGGGACGCGAGCAGAGGGCGGCACAGTGATACGTGGCAAATAAGACGAACTGTACGAGCGACGTCGTAGACATCAAGCACGAATCAGATTAGAGTTGCGTGTGCGATACATGGCAGATAGTTGATCCATCCGAGCTGTTTGTGATGGAATAAGCCGTGTGTGTTGCGGGCAAATGCTTGCTGGTGTATAACCTTAAATTTAACCAAAAAATTTTTAATGCATGTTACAAAAATCGTATAGCCGGAAACTATGTTCAAATACGACTCCAACGATATAATCTATGGCAACATGCATTCGTATTTTATTAGTTAAATCCTACTTATAAACCACGACGGGGGTATAGTAGGTAATTAAATCGCAAACGTTTTTTTATTAACTGTATGTGTACGTGTCCTCTCGTCCTCTTCTCGCACGTCTTGTCACCCCGCTGCCGCAGACGGCTTATAGCGCAAGCTTGCGGAGCGCGCGGGGGCGTTCTGTTGGCCAAACGGTGGTGCTAATGAATAGTCGGTGAGCCCGTTCGCACGCAACCTCGCAGGTTCCCGTGCAAGCTTCCCGCCCGACTCGGTGAAATCCCCCAAAATCCCAATGTTTACCGACTGACCTTATGACAACTAGAACCGGATACTTAATAAAACACACCATTCCAAGTGCCAGATATAACCCGGTGATCGCTCTCACACAGGGCGACGAGGGGAGGATCGCCGGGTAGGATTATGCTATGCGATGATACTTTGTGAACTTAACATCTACCCTCTATTATTCTGGCATTCTGCAGTTCAGTCCACAGATACTACCCATTTCATTGATACCAATGTATATGTAGTGTAGATCCTTGCTTGCGAGTACTTTGGATGAGTACTCACGGTTGCTTTGCTCCCCCTTTTCCCCCTTTTCCCCTTATCCCCCTTTCGTTTCTTCCTGGTTGTTGCAACGAGATGCTGGAGCCCGGGAGCTAGACTCCACCGTCGACGACGACTCCTACTACACCGGAGGTGCCTACTACTACGTTCAGGCCACCGACGACCAGAAGTATTTTAGGAGGATCCCAAGCAGGAGGCCCGCGCCTCTTTTGATCTGTATCCCAGTTTGTGCTAGCCATCTTATGGCAACTTGCTTAACTTATGTCTGTACTTAGATATTGTTGCTTTAGCTGACTCGTCTATGATCGAGCACATGTATTCGAGCCCTTGAGGCCCCTGGCTTGTATTATGATGCTTGTATGACTTATTTATTATTAGAGTTGTGTTGGGATATCTTCCCGCGAGTCCTTGATCTTGTTCATACACGTTTGCGTGTATGATTAGTGTACGATTGAATCGGGGGCATCACAAGTTGGTATCAGAGCCGACTTCCTATAGGAATTCCCCTTCGAAACTCCTTGGCCGAAGTTGAGTCTAGACATTGAAAAACTTTTAATAACATGGTTGTGCGGCTTACGGGCCCACGTCGCCATTGTGTGGTATTAGGATCTTTTACTCCTCGTCTATACTATCGCACTCTGATCTCTCTTCTATTCGGGTTAAATGATTTTTCTAAATCTGACTCTAGGTTCTCGTAACTACTATCTCCCAGAGAGCCCCTTATCACAAATGATCGCCTACTGCGCCAGAAGATTTCGAAGATACTCTATGATGTTCTCCCGAGACACTTGTGCCCACCGCCTTTGCAAATTCCCTACCACTGTTATATCCTTATGGATAAGTGCATACACCTGCCATTCTTACATTCAATCCCATTGATCTTGTTATTACAAGGTGCAACGAACTACTCTCCGTTGTTCTGAGAATCCTTTGAGCTTACTACCTTACAGTTCTTTGCCACAAGAATACCCCTACAGATAATTCCTTGCACTTATCGAGTATCCGCTCATTCTTAGTTGTTCAAGTGTTTCACATAATCCTTCAAAATACTATTTGATCTTTCGAAAATCCTCAATAGCCTGTTGTTCTTAAAATTCTTGCTTGCTTGCATTATAGTTAATCCCATAAGTATAGTAATCTTATTGGCATCCTTTGTCACTATCATTTTTGAGTCCATTGATTCAATAAGATGTGAATGTTCACAATCATCAGTCGAATCCTAGGATTACCCTTCTGGCTCAGACGTCATTTGGATATGAGCTGGTTCTTGACCAATCAATGCCTTGATCGGTTGTGCTTCTAAGTCTATTGAACTTATTCATTTTTTATTAGAACGATTACTTCTGATCCCTTGATTTGGACATCATAAAATTTCTTTGCATTAAGCTTTGAATTAGTCAGTTGTTTCTATAATCCGATGCCTTGGCATTCTTTCTTCCTCTGATTGAGTACCGATACTCACATCAGCCCCGTTGTGGACCGCCATACCCATTGTCGGGTTATTACCCGACAGTGTCCTTCACAACCAAAATTCTTGTGAGTTCTTTACCTGATACATAATGCCTTTGGTAAATTGTATCCTCTACTTTTGTCAACCATGCTCTACTTTTGAGCTTGTGTTATTTACTCTTGAAGTTCATGATATATGTTCTAAGAAGCCCCGATGGGTTGAACCTATGCCTTCCTTAATCTGTGTGAACCCGAAAGTTTTCACGGGTCATACTCCTCTAGTAATTCACCAGGTAGGTTTCGACACTGAAATCATTTTTATCTAGAGCAGTGAATGGAAGGTTATGCATTGAGGAAGTGGGAGTCGACCTTGAACCTTTGTGCTCATGCCCATGGACACGATGTGGATCCTATCATGGAAGCTTCTTGTAATAATAACTATTTCCTTGATATAATATCCTTTGGTATCGGTGAAGTTGATCCTTTGCAATTGTGGTTCTGACCATATGTTCTTCTTTGATCCCATTTCTCGGGCAAGTTTAAGCACTTGTCTTCTGTGGATCAATACACCAGTCCAACCTTTACTTTGATCTTTCATCAAGTATTACACCCTGGTAACTTGAGATATCACAGAACAACATAACTTCTTATGAGTTCTTCATCAACTATTATTCTCGTCGATTCCAATTTTCCCCCGGGTTCTGAGTTATTACTCACTCGAAAATACCGATAAGTGAATCGATTCCGCACTCCTATTCAATAAATCTAAGTAATTTTCGTTGCTTATGAGTTTAATAATCCTTGAAGTCATTTCTAGCCTGGTCAGCTATATCCTTATCGTGCAACTTTTTAACTGTGCTAGCTGATCCTTCTTCCTGGAGCACAATTTTCGACGATGAGCTAAGCTTACGTCGACTTTCCTCGTCATATCATTTCTCCTTGAACAACAATCTTGATTCTGAGATTGTGGTGTACCCGTGGTTCCAATAACCTTTTGCTTCATCACTCCTTTGACATGGTGTCATCGCCGATCGATTACACCTTCTTGAAAACTCTTGACAATTGTGTCGTGATCATCATCAACGTTCTGTGCTCTTCCAGGATATCAATTGAATTCATCATGATAAATACCATCCTTTCCCCTCGATGATTTGTGTTATCATCGGCAACATTCTTGCCTTCCCCCAACACAAACGTGTTCATGTTTTGTGTTGTACCTTGATTTCCTTTCTATCTAGCTTAAGTTATGTTCTACCTTGTAGTATTACTGTCTTCTATATCAAGAATGTTGTGAGGATTGCTCCACCTCTTAAGAATTCTTGGTATAGTGATACTTCTCACCATCACCATTCTTTCTTGGTCCCCGTGTTGATTCTAATCGGGATACCAACAAGTGAACGGTGCTGTTTGGATTCTGCACTTCTAGCAACCCTATTGCTTTGAAGTTAATGATCGACAGTTCATTCTTAGCCTATCGTTATTGAATCACCATTCTAACAATTGATCAGACTACCTATGCCCATATTTCGGGTGCACCTTTCAACCAAGGTTTAATTGTGTATGTCTTCCTCGAGCATACCTCATTATATCATTGATCTGACAAATGTTATCTCCTTATTCATATAATTGTGGAATTCCATATTTTGGAAATCTCGATGAATTGTCGCTGAGTTCATCAGCCACCTCCTCATTCTATCCTTGGTTTAATGATGAACTTTTGTTTCGGAACTCGCTTCCATAGTTCATTTCCCGAGAATCTTACAATGTCATCTCATCAATTTCTGTTGCACCTTTTTCTTCTCAGGCATCCTGGGTCTGAGGTATCCTATCACCAATTAGAACCGAATCTCGGTCAAATATGATGGTTGGAACCTTTTCCAAAAGCCATAACATTGGTGTTTGTATAGGCTAGTAAGGTGATGTCATGCCTAGCACCCCTGGCCGGAGAACCTATTGTTATAGTTCTTCCTTTTTTAGCAAAGTTAACCATTTTTCCATGAGGAAATTGTAAGACTTATTCTATGAGTCGTTCCTGATGGATCCTTCGTGTATCCGAAGTTTGACCTTTACTTGATGACCATGTTAATGCTATCTCAAAGCATGTCTGTGGTACTTCGATCTTGAATAAGAACATTTGAAGCACAATGCTAAAATTTCTGCATCAATTATCCAAACACCGTAGTATGAGTAAACCTCTTTCAATCCTTGCCCCTTTGTCTAAATGGTTACATACTTGGAGCCCTATCATTAATATCTTTCTCTGCCTTTCCTTGGGAAAGATATACTCTAATACTTGAGTATAAACACCTTTTCCTTTCCATTGGTCTAATTAATGTAATAATCACATTTTCCTTTCCATTCTTTTGGTTAACGTTTCTTGTGACCTATATGATATAAGCAGTAATAATTACCTGCTTATGTAAACATCTCGGTGTACAACTCTGTCAGTGAGACCCTGTTACTATTGTTGATGACATTCTGGTAACTACCGATGGACAAGAACTTTGCCTATTGGTCCGCCTCGTTTCAACGGGCGGGAGAATGGTTCTCATCATCCCTCGCCCTTTGTACCGATGTTGTCGCCGACATAACTGACCGGCTATCCTCTGACATGCCTTACTTGCATGATCGTGCAAGACATCACCGCCTTCCTTCTTTTAATCCACATGGTGGGCCCATAACCCACAGTTCCACAGGATCGAAACCTGACTCTCCTGTACACCTCCCTGTTCCCAAAGTTATTCCTCGTGCGTGGCCTCGTATATAATCCACGAGCCACCTTCTGAGAGATCATCAATTCTGGTATTAGACACAATAGTTATTCCCAATTGGTTGAACCCCTTTCACACCCTGTTTTAGGCATCGATCGATTGCCTGCCCGCTCGAAACTTCCCATGATACCTCCTTTCTTTGCTCTCGATATTTTCTTAAATTTCAATTCGAGAGATACTTTCGCCACCTTCCCCGATATTATGGACCAGGTAGTCGACCTTGCAGAGGTCCATTCTCCCGGAATACCCACCCTTTATTCTTTTGTAAGTAAGATAGAGTTCCTGAAGAAAGGATGCCGACTTCATCATGATGACCTGCAGCAGAGAAATGAAGACATCAACATAATGGATTAACCTCTTCAAGAAGAGCAACCAAGACCGAGAAGATTTATTAGAATTTCATAATCAGATCTTCCCCCCCTGCTTCACCTCTTAAATCTCGGGACGAGATTTCTTGTAGTGGAGGAGAATTGTTTCTTCCCCCTCTTCTCTCGCTAGACACCGAGATCGACGCCGCTGCTACCCAGTACGACTACGGTGTTGACGACCCCTCCTTCCCGGCAGAGCTTCCAGGAAAGCCCCCCCTTGATCACCATATATCGCCTATTCCTTCTCTCTACTGCTTGCATTAGAGTGGTGTAGCATGTTACTACTTTCGGTTAATCCTATTCTGCTGCATAGCCTATCATTGTTGATACAGTTGTTACCCTTACCTGCAATCCTAAATGCTAAGTATAGGATGCTAGTATTCCATCAGTGGCCCTACATTCTTGTCCATCTGCCATGCTATGCTACCGGGCCGTGATCACTCGGGAGGTGACCACGGGTATATACATACATATTATACAGATTACATGATGTGACTAAATTCGGGTCGGCTCATAGAGTACCCGCAAGTGATTCCGATGTGGGAGGACAGGTGGATCCATCCCGGTAGAGGTGAGCCTGGGTTTCCGACGGCTCCCAGCTGTTACCTTGTGGCGGAGCGACAGGGCAGGTTGAGACCACCTAGTTGAGAGGTGGGCATGGCCCTGGTCGGCGTCCGCGGTTACTACAAAATAACACGCTAAACGAGATCTTGGTATTTTATCTGAGTCTGGCCACTGGCCTATACGCACTAACCAACTACGCGGGAACAGTTATGGGCACTCGACGTCGTGGTATCAGCCGAAGCCTTCTTAACGTCAGCGACTGAGGGGCGCGTGCCAGATTGGACTGTAAGCCTTCGCTTGTATTAAGGGGACTAGGTCTGCTTCCGGCCGCATTCGCAATGTGCAGGTGTGCAATGGGCGATGGGCCCAGACCCCTGCACGCATAGGATTTAGACCGGCGTGCTAACCTCTCTGTTGTGCCTAGGTAGGGCTGCGACGTGTTGATCTTCCGAGGCCGGGCATGACCCAGGAAAGTGTGTCCGGCCAGAGGGATCGAGCGTGTTGGGTAAGGTGGTGCACCCTGCAGGGAAGTTTATCTATTCGAATAGCCGTGATCCTCGGTAACAGGACGAACCAGAGTTGTACCGGCAATCAACTAGAATTTGCCGGTCCCATGCCAAGTTTCATGAATTTCAGACGAGTTTAAGATTTACTAGAATTAAAAAACCAGGCATCTCAATGTTTTGCCGGCAATCAACGGTGCCCTGGTGTTTGAAATTCATTCCCATTTCTTGCATGGGACCTAAGGATGCACCCAAGGAGACAGATTTGATTTTTCAACCAATTTATATGCACTGGAACATGCGCATGTAGTTCGAATTTGAATTATGCACATAAATGCATTGAAAACTCAGTTAATGCATAAAAATGTCAAAACGAACACCGAAAAATCACAAAAATTCACACAACACTCCTGTTGTTCTATGTTGACATGAGAAAAAAATGTGAAAGCAATAAGAGGAAATGGATATCGCTTCGTCCCCAAAGATGGCACGTTCCCTATCGAAAACCATCATGCTTATTGTGAGAAGCTCCGGTTTGTGAGAAGCATAGACCCAAACCTGCCCCAAATGGGACAAAAATTGTTCCACAACATGTTGATGCCGCTCCATGATAGCATGCAAAGTTTCATGAATTTCAGACGAGCTTTGGATTTACTAGAATTTAAAAACCAGGCATCTCAATGTTTTGCCGGCAATCAACGGTGCCATGGTGTTTGAAATTCATTCCCATTTCTTGCATGGGACCTAAGCATGCACCCAAGGACACAGATTTGATTTTTCAACGAATTTATATGCACTGGAGCATGCGCATGTAGTTCAAATTTGAATTATGCGTATAAATGCATTGAAAACTCAATTAATGCATATAAGTGTCCAAACGAACCCCGAACAATCACAAAATTTCACACAACACTCCTGTTGTTCTATGTCGACACGAGAAAAAAATTTGAAAGCAATAAGTGGCAATGGATATTGTTTCGTCCCCAAAGGTGGGATGTTCCCTACCGAAAACCATCATGCTTGTTGTGAGAAGCTCCGGTTTGTGAGAAGCATAGACCCAAACCTGCCTCAAATGGGACAAAATATGAACCACGACATGTTGATGCCGCTCCATGATAGCATGCCAAGTTTCATGAATATCAGACGAGGTTTGGATTTACTAGAATTTAAAAACCAGGCATCTCAATATTTTGCCGGCAATCAAAGGTGCCCTGGTGTTTGAAATTCATTCCCATTTCATGCATGGGACATAAGCATGCACCCAACGACAAAGATTTGATTTTTCAACGAATTTATATGCACTGGAGCATGTGCATGTAGTTCAAATTTGAATTATGCGCATAAATGCATTGAAAACTCAATTATAAAAGTGTCCAAACAACCCCCGAGAAATCACAAAAAATCACACAACACTCCTGTGGTTCTATGTTGACACGAGAAAAACCAATTGAAATCAATAAGAGGCAATGGATATCATTTCGTCCCCAAAGGTGGGACGTTCCCTACCAAAAACCGTCATGCTTGTTGTGAGAAGCATAGACCCAAACCTGCCTCAACTGGGACAAAATTTGTACCACGGCATGTTGATGCCGCTACATGATAGCATGCCAAGTTTCATGAATTTGAGACGAGTTTTGGATTTACTAGAATTTAAAAACTAGGCATCTCAATGCTTTGTCGGGAATCAACGGTGCCCTGGTGTTTGAAATTCATTCCCATTTCTTGCATGGGACCTAAGCATGCACCCAAGGACACAGATTTGATTTTGCAAACAGTTTATATGCACTGGAGCATGCGCATGTAGTTCAAATTTGAATTATACACATAAATGCATTGAAAACTTAGTTAATGCATAAAATGTCCAAACGAACCCCGAAAAATCACAAAAATTCACACAACATTCCTGTTATTCTATGTTGACAGGAGAAAAAAACTTGAAAGCAACAAGAGGCAATGTATATCGTTTCGTCCCCAAAGGTGGGACATTCCCTACCGAAAACCATCATGCTTGTTGTGAGAAGCTCCGGTTTGTGAGAAACATATACCCAAACCTGACCCAAATGGGAGAAAATTTGTACCATGACATGTTGATGCTGCTGCATGATAGCATGCCAAGTTTCATGAATTTCAAACGAGTTTTGGATTTATTACAATTTAAAAACCAGGCATCTGAATGTTTTGCCGGCAATCAACAATGCCATGGTGTTTGAAATTCATTCCCATTTCTTGCATGGGACCTAAGCATGCACCCAAGGACAAAGATTTGATTTTTCAACGAATTAATATGCACTGGAGCATGTGCATGTAGTTCAAATTTGAATTATTTACATAAATCCATTCAAAACTCACTTAATGCATAAAAATGTCCAAACAAACCCTAAATAATTCCAATTCTTTTATGATCACTTCAGATAAAAGGTCTAGAAATTCAAACACCGTCCATGGCCGCTGTGACCCCATTATGTAATTCAAATCAAGACCAAAAATCAAGTAGATCCCACACCGTTTATTATAACCAACCGTGTGAGATGCAACACAAAATATCCTGGGACCGTGTCTGAATAAGGGACCGTGTCTGATGACACTTTGCGCGCCAGTGTTTTGGCTGAAGCGATTCCAAATTTTCGGCTTCCGCAAAAATATATACCTCCCCGCCCCTTCCCCCTTACCAAAAGCCATATTTCCCCCCTTTCTGCCTTCATTTCCAAGTTGAAACCTTCACTCCTTGCTTGCAGCACCGCCGCCTCCTCGCCGGCGACCCACCTTCACGTTGCTCGACCTCGCCTATCCAGGCAGGTAATCCACACCCGAACCCCATCCTCCTCCTCCTTCCACATCCCACATGCCCCGACCGCCGGCGCGAGCGCGACACCTTCCACCCAAATCACCGACCCCTCCACGAAATAAGCGCCGGCCTAAGCCATGGTGCACGCAGTATAGCCAGGACCTTAAGGAGCATTTGGTAATGGAGAAGCAAATCGTGGCCGCACGCGCGGATGAGGTCGCGATGGGTGCCATTCGTGTCGACCCCCAGATCTTGGAGGAGCACCTCGCCGTCGAGGCCACTGTTGATGCCTCGCGCGCCGACGCCGCAACACGGTTGGCTGCTTTAAATGGCAGTTTGTGGCATTTTCTCGAGGCATCGTCGATGCCTTCGATGAAGACTATGAGGTGTTTTCTCAGCGTGCACGTGCTTACCTCATCTCAAGAGCCAGAAGGTTGGTGCCCGGAGCGGCTCAGGCAACTCACCACTACAACGAGGGCACCCACGATGCGGAGGCCTCGCCCTCTTCCATGTCCAAGGAGCCAATCATCATCGATATCTCCGACAATGAGGAGTAGCTTGTCTTATTAGCTCACTATAAGGATCCATGTTTAGTTTGCTAGCTACTGCCTTTCCGTAACAAATTCTAGTGAATTGTGCTATCAACTTTCACCATGCAATCTTCTGCTATAGTGTATATGTTCTATATATTGTGCAATGTGGTGTTCAATTAACTGCTTGGTTCAATTTTGGGAAATGTGACGTTCAATTCTTCAGGGTGCCACATTTCCAAGTTGTTAAGCATGCTTGGTTTGGTTAACTGTCTGATATTCTATTAGGAGTATGTTATATTGTTCACTTGGTGTTTAGTTAACTGCTTGTTCATTTGTTGTGGCTTGGTTCACTTGTTGTGGTGTTTAATTAACTGCTTGGTTCAATTCTGCAATGCGATGTTCAATTGTTGTTGCGGCATTTTGTTATTGTATACCATGTGAGGAATAAATCGAATTTGGCCGTACTAAATACATGAGAAACAAATACAATTGCTATATTTCCAAGTTGTTAAGCATGCTTGGTTTGGTTAACTGTGTGATCTTCTATTAGGAGTATGTTATATTGTGCAATGTGGTGCTCAGTTAACGTTTGGTTCATTTCTTGAGGTGTTTAGTTAACTGCTTGGTTCAATTCTGCAATGCGATGTTCAATTGTTGTGGCTGCATTCTCTTATTGTATACCATGTGAGGAATAAATCGAATTTGGCTGTACTAAATACATGAGAAACAAATACAATTGCTATATTTCCAAGTTGTTAAGCATGCTTGGTTTGGTTAACTGTCTGATCTTCTATTAGGAATATATTATATTGTGCAATGTGGTGCTTAGTTAACGTTTGGTTCAGTTCTTGAGGTGTTTAGTTAACTGCTTGGTTCAATTCTGCAATGCGATGTTCAATTGTTGTGGCTGCATTCTCTTATTGTATACCATGTGAGGAATAAATCGAATTTGGCTGTACTAAATACATGAGAAACAAATACAATTGCTATATTTCCAAGTTGTTAAGCATGCTTGGTTTGGTTAACTGTCTGATCTTCTATTAGGAGTATGTTATATTGTGCAATGTGGTTCTCAGTAAACGTTTGGTTCATTTGTTGTGGTGTTTAGTTAACTGTTTGGTTCAATTCTGCAATGCGATGTTCAATTGCTGTTGCTCTATTCTGTTATTGTATACCATGTGAGAAATAAATCGAATTTGGCTGCACTTAATACATGCGAAACATATATAAGTAGTATATTTCCTAGTTTTTAATCATGCTTGGTTTGGATAAATGGGTTTTCCATGTGGCTTGAATTAATCTGATGAATCTACAATGTGCTTATTTATCATCAACATATTTCACTGATAGCATGCAAACCCTTACTTAACCTGATGATTAACTACCTTATGTGTGTTGCAGGGAAACAATGGGAAGCACTGAGGTTTACAAGATGGTACTAACTATTATACCTTGCCTTTTTGTATTCCTTTTCCCCATTTCCAATATAGAGACGATATTTATGCACATCCTTGTTTTAGGCTTCACCGATGCTTACCTCTCAAACCACCTCTGTGGTCAGGAGGTGAGGAAAGTTTTCATACAACACTCATAGTTCAATATTGAAGTGTTCCTGAAGAGGTCGAAGGATGGATGGTCAATCATCTACAAACACTGGCCTAAAGATGCAAAGACCTTCAACGAATGAAGGCTCAATATTCGCCTTCCACTTCAGCAGTTTTCCAGATGAGATGCATCTCTCTATGTACCATCTATGATGCTAATTTCGAAAGGTTCTAGATGTTCGTGCGAAACTTGCTGCTGGTGCAGTTGTGTAATGGGGTAGCTGAGTGCTAAAGCTATATCATGTTGTACTCTGATGTATTTCAATTATGAAATCCTGCTTCCTTAATATGCAAATGGAATATATTATGTACTTAATATGAATGTCAATTAGATTAGTAAATGTATTACTAATAATAGGGCAATCAGCCCGCTAATTGGCCAATTAGCTTGCTAATTGGGTTTTACTATTGCAAACAGTTAATGAACAATCACACACGACATTCTCTTCAAAACTGTTTGCGTTACACCACCTCAGGCAACGCACGCAGTTTCCAGGAATAAACTGTGTTGGATCAATGAACAATCACACACGACATTCTCTTCAAAACTGTTTGCGTTACACCACCTTGCGCAAATGTTTTCCTTGTAGTGACTGTGTGGGATGTATAGACGAACGGAAACGTTTAGTGGTGACTGACTGTGTGGGATGTACTTACGACCGGAAAGGATTTCGCCTGTATAATTGTATTTTTTGAGCACTACTGTACGTATTTCTGTATTTGAGTGCTCGCCGGTCGCACACGACCTCATTTTGCCGAGGGTGCGTGCCAGGAGGGCATATCCCCAACGGTTTTTGGGTCGTGTGGGAAGGACCCCCCTATCGCCCACACTCACTTGGCGACGGTTCCGAATGTCGTCGCGGAAAGGGGTGAAAACCCGTTTGTTTAGGACCGACGCACACCAGTGTTGCCACTATGACTAGCCTAGGCTACTAGTAGTACAACAAAAAAACGATGCAGGTGATCACGTGAGAAAAAATACTAAAAACATTTCTTTCGATGCAGTGCGTAGATGCAGTTTTGAACACTACACTTGTCATCGTAATTTTGGAAAATTACACAAGAATTGATCTGGGTTGTGATTACCGTTTACTAGTAGGAAAGAAGTTTCACCTCGATGAGTAGCTTCTTCGTGCACGGAAAGCATGTAAGGAATCCAACAACTTGCTCCAGATTGGGGCTGACAGATTTTATTGCCAAGATCTTCATTGTGCGCACAGATTGGGTCAAGCTTGTGGGAATCATTTTCTAGATGATAGTTGTAAATACATCAAGAAGAAATTTAAAAATGAGAATTTCAAGAAGACAGAGAAGAAGATGAGTGTTGTACATGAACGATTACAGATCCAATAAAGAGTTCGGAGAATTTGGCAGACGAGTATACCAACGCTGTCAATTTCGGCACGTCAATGACCCTTTTTTTGTTGGATATTGTAAATCAGATACAAGTAATCTCTCAAGGAAAGGCGCATTCTCAATTACCATAGCATGGAACAGCTCGAGTGATCTCTTCCCAATTGATGTCCTGTTGCGGTGCCAGCAAGACACACAAATCCATCGGAGAGTCGTCGAGGCGATGTGGAGGCTAATGAACCCATGGGTCTTCCGAAGACGAAGGTACTCGAGCATAGTACAGCTATGGAGTCGGTGCTCGATAGCCTTCTTCGACATGCCAACGTCGAAGAGGTCGAGCTGCTTGAGTTGAGGGAGAAGTAGGGCGGGCGCGACATTAATCTTGGGAAATAGCAGGAGCTGAAGCTGGCACGACGCAGCGTTGGCGTGAGGCGGAGCGCGGACAGCGGCAGAGCGCGACATCGTCCAGCTTCAAACTTGAGCTCCTCGAGCTGATCTAGGGCGGGGGATAAGAACCACTCGTCAAACTTGGCTTGGACCTTGTAGTTGGTACTGAACATGCAGATGTTAAGCCGTCTAGCTGTCCCAGGGTGCGATGAAAGGATCTTGGAGACTGCCGCCATGTGTTTACAATCCCAGTCGCAGAGGTAGCCATCGATGGTGAGGTTGAGGGCCACGCGGCGCCAGAGGGGCCGCCACCACCGGGAGAGCAGGGTGGTCCGCACAACAGATTTGGTGGTGAGGAAGCCGATGATGATGAGCAGCATGTCGTCGGGGAGGCTGCTGATACGTCTCCAATGTATCTATAATTTTTTATTGTTCCATGCTGTTATATTATCATTCTTGGATGTTTTACAATCATTTTATAGCAACTTCATATAATTTTTTGGGACTAACCAATTGACATAGTGCCATGTGCCAGTTGCTGTTTTTTACTTCGCAGAAAATCAATACCAAATGGAGTCCAAACGCAGCAAAACTTTTTGGAGATTTTTTCTAGACCAGAATGAAGAACTTGGGCCAAAGAAGTACAAGAAGGGCGCCCTGAGGGGGGCACAACCCACCTGGGCACGCCTGGGGGCCGAGGCGCGCCCTGGTGGGTTGTGCCCACCTCGGTGGCCTTCCGCACCGCCTCTTCGCCCTATAAATTCCCAAATATTCCAAAACCCCCGAGGGTAAACCTAGATCGGAAGTTCCGCCACTACAAGCCTTTGTAGCGATGAAAAACCAATCGAGAGCCTGTTCCGGCACCCTGCCGGAGGGGGAGATCATCACCGGAGGCCATTGTGATAGGCTGGCTTATTAGGGATGATAGACTACTCATATCAATAAGGAATTGCTTCTTTTCTAGGAGCCCATTCGGAAATAATTCCAAAGTTAAGCATGCTCATCTTGGAGTAGTTTCAGGATGGGTGACCCACCTGGAAGTTGCTCCCGGGTGCGCACAAGTGAGGACAAAGTGCACAGAAATGACTAGTATTGATTTGTGGAGCCAGTCTAGATCCCGCAAGGAGTAGCGACCACCGGCGGGTGTGTTGGGTGCGTTACAAGATAACAACATGTCACGCTCAATATGCGACTCTATCCTTGGTGGGACCTTCGAGTTCCTCTCAAATAGGAGCACATATTGGGCGTGACAGCCATCTTCATCATCCCTTTGGTCTCCATGATGAGGAGGGAGTAGTCCACCCTCGGGGCTGAGGGTTTGTACAAGTAGCTATGTGTTTAATCTCTCTCTCTCTCTCTCCCTCTCTCATTTTCTTGATGGCATGATCTTGATGTATCGGGGGCTTTGTTAATATAGTTGGGTCATATGGTGTTTTCCCCTCTCTATCTTGTTCTGATGAATTGAGTTTTCCCTGTGAGATTTTGTTTTATAGGATTGAATACTTTTATCGATTCGAGAGCACTTGATATATGTCTTGCATATGAATACCCGTGGTGACAATGGGGTACTATTTTGATTCACTTGATATATCTTTTTGCACTCAACTCATGGATTCCCGAGGAGACATTTGGGTAATCTATGCATAGGGGTTGATGCACGTTCTCGTCTTTGTTTCTCCGGTAGAAATCTTGTGGCACGCTTTGAGGTTCTTTGTGTTGGATCGAGTATTATAAATCTGAATTTTCTTTGGTGTTATTTTAGTACGCACTCTTGATAGATCGATCGGAAAGAATAGCTACAAACAATTTCTTCTTATGTTCTCTGCTAGATAAGAACTTTGGAGTGATTCTTTGTTGCACGTTGAGGGATGGTTATGTGATCCAATTATATTAGCATTGTTGAGAGGTTGCACTAGCGAGAGTACGGACCCTAGGACTCATTTTCAACCATTGCAATAGCGTTTGTGCTCACTTTTCTTACTTGCTACCTTGCTGTCTTTTACTGTTCCTATTACAAAAATCAGTATCTACTATCATTATTACACTTTTATTACCAACTCTTCGCTGAACTAGTGCACCTATACAAATTACCATTGTATTTGGTGTGTTGGGAATGCAAGAGACTCTTTGTTATTTGGTTGTAGGGTTGTTTGAGAGAGACTATCATCATCCTACGCCTCCCACGAATTGATAAACCTTAGGTCATCCACTTGAGGGAAAATTGCTACTCTCCTAGAAAACTCTATGCTTGCAGGCCCAACACATGTCTACAAGAATAAAGTTGCGTAGTAGACATCAAGCTCTTTTCTGGCACATTTTCTGGGGAGGTGAGTGCATGAAGGTATATCTTTAGATCTTGCAATCAAATCTTTTAGTTTCTTGTTTTATCACTAGTTTGGTTTATAAAATAAAACTATAAACAATGGATTTGAGGTGGTCTCATATTTTTCATCTTTATAATGTCTTTCTTGAAAATGATGGAAAGGAAAATTGTGCTCAATTGATAGAAGAAGAATTCAATAAAATGGTTGGCATAATATCTCCGAATGATGAGCATGATTGCAATGTTGTTAGTATGAATTCTTTGAATATCCATGATGCTAATGATATGCAAAGCCATAAGCTTGGGGATGCTATATTTGATGAAGATGATATTTTTAGTTCCCCTAGTTTTGACGAGAAAATTTATTATGATGATTGCATGCCTCCTATTTTTGATGATTATATTGATGAAAGTGGATTTGGAGATGTCATGACTTTATTTAATGATGAATCCACTAATTTGGAGGAGGTTGCAATTGATTATGACAACAAAGTTCCTATATATGATGATTATGGTGATGACATGTATGCTATATTGAATAATGATAACAATGAAACTTGCATCATGATTTTAATTTCCAATCACATGATAGTTATGTTGTTGAGTTTGCTCCCACCACTATCGATGAGAACAAATTTGCTTATGTGGAGAGTAATAAAATTTCTATGCTTATGGATCATGAAAAGAATGCTTTACGTGATGGTTATATTGTTGAATTCATTCATGATGCTACCGAAAATTACTATGAGTTAGGAACATATGCTTCTACATATCTCAATAATATCAAGTTTACTTTCTTTATGTTGAAAGTTTTGAAGTTGCACTTGTTTTGCCTTCGTATGCTAGTTGATTCTTGTTCCCATAATTGTTTGATCACAAAATCCCTATGCATAGGAAGTGGTTTAGACTTAAATGTGCTAGTCATATGCTTCATGATGTTCTTTTCATGTTTCAATTCTTATCTTTTTATGCGAGCATCATTGAAATCATCATGCCTAGCTTAAAAGTCCCTAAAGAAAAGCGCTTGTTGGAAGGCATCCCCTCTTTCGTCTTCAACATTATTGGTAACCTCACTTGGAGCTATATTTTCATTCGTCACATGATATGTGTTTTTCTTGGAGCGTCATTTTATTTTACTTGGATTTTCTTGATTTATTTATATTAATGTTTTGTATCTTTTATTTCAATAAATGTGGCAAGGATAGCCTTTACCATGTTTATTTTGCAAGTATATGAGTTGCTGTTTCAAAACAGAAAGTTTGTCGTTGTTGCAAAACTTCCCGAGAACATTCAGAATGTGATAAAATGTTGATTTTTTTTGCACAATAAGCTATGATAAATTTTCTACAGTGTGGTAAATTTTCGGAATTTGTTGAGTTAAATAAGTATGGATACTTTTTCATCCATTACAGACTGTCCTGTTTTGGCAGATTGCTGTTATGTTTGCATTCTTTGCATATGTTTTCTTGTTTAATTGTTCTATTTGAGGATAGGATTATTAAATATGAAGAGGCATTTAGTATGCAATATTGAATAATAATTTTAGTGATTTTTTACAGTAGAGAATGATAAGGTTATTGCACTGATTTATACTAACTTATCTCATGAGTTCTTGTTGAGTTTTGTGTGGATGAAGTTTTAAGATTTAGCAAAACCGAGATATAAAAGGAATTAATGAGACACAAAAGCTGAAGATTGGGGATTCCTAAGGCATACTAAAATAATATTTCAAGAAGTCTCAGGCATCTAACCTTGGGGATGCCCCGGTAAGCATCCCACCTTTCTTCATCAACAATTATCGGTTAGTATCGGTTGAGCCTAAGTTTTTGCTTCGTCACATGATATGTGCTATGCTTGGAATGTCATTTTATCTTGTTTTGTTTTTTGTTCGAATAAAATACTTAGATCTGATTTTTTTAATAAGAGAGAGTCCTCAAATATCCACCCATGTTCATAACTACTCACATGATCTTCACTTATATCTTTTTGGAATAGTTTGTCGAAATCTCTCATGATTCACTTATATTATTTTGAGAGATGAAATTTTTTATGCTCATGTTCTTCACATTAATTTGTTTGAGCTTTTCAAAAGCAATTGCAGTATATGAAATTAGTCCCAAAGTGATAGATATTCGAGAGGGATATAATAAAAACTTCAATGAAGATCATTGGACAAAATAAACTTGATTCTTTGTAATAGTTTTCAGATATGATGATAGTGATGTGTCAGTCATGTTGGCGAGTAATTATGCTTTAGTAAGAATATTGGTGTTATGGTTTGTAATTCCCTATGCAAGCACGAAAGTCATTAGTTATGCAATGACATTATATCCTACTTGTGGTGCATTGTTCGGTGTTAGTTATGCTTAATGCCCGCTTATGAGATTTTTCGTCTCTTTGTTGGATGCTTCTCAATCTTTTGCTAGCCTTCATTTGCACTAAGTATGATCACTATGATCACTACTTGTGCATCCAAAATCCATAAACCACTTTTGCCACATGAGTCCACTATACCAACATATATGCGGTATTCTTTTGTCGTTCTAAGCAAATTTGTATGTGCCATCTCTAATTTTGAAAATAAATTTCTCTTTCGTGTGCTCGTACCGCTCATGAAATGGTAGGGGGTGGCTGATATTTTCCATTTTAGATGTGTTAATCTCAAGATGAGTGTTTATTCACTTGTCATTGCACGAGAGTGTGACAAAGGTATTAGGGATGCCCAGTCCCAAAATGAAAAATGAATTTACTTTATATTGTCAAATAATAAATTCATTGGAAATTTTTGGTTTGGACGGCACAAGTGGATACGGTTAGCCGTGGAATGTGAAAGTATGGTGGAAAAAGGAATAAACTTTATTTTCTGTTTGGGACCCGCCGATGATATATCTAGTAAGGAAAGTATTGGGAACTAGTCGATCATTTTCATTGAAAGGAAAAGCATGCCACCCAAAATGTTTTTATCTCTATACTTTTCTCTTTGAGCTCTGGCACCTCTACAAATCCCTACATCCCTCTGTGAAGGGCCTTTCTATTTACTCTATGCATTTTTTATTATTTGAGTCTCCATCTTCTCTTATACAACACCAACTAAGGGGCACTATGATTCTACTTGACCATTAGGTGTAGCTAATATGCGAGTGCGTTTCATGAATGGATCAATGATTGAGCATAATGGGCTAGGGATAACTTGCTTTAGTGTTGATATTTTGAAAGACATGGTTGCTTGTTGATATGCTTGAGTATTGAAATCTTCATGTCAAAACTAGACTATTGCTTTGAATCCTACAAAAGTCCAAATGTCCATGCTACAAAAGAATAAAATATGTGATGAACATGTTAGGCAGAATTCCACATCAAAAATTATGTTTTTATCATTTAGCTACTCGAGGACGAGCAGGAATTAAGCTTGGGGATAGTGATAAGTATCCAACGTATCTATAATTTTTTATTGTTCCATGCTATTATATTATCATTCTTGGATGTTTTATAATCATTTTATAGCAACTTTATATCATTTTTTGGGACTAACCTATTGACATAGTGCCCAGTGCCAGTTGCTGTTTTTTGCTCTTTTTACTTCGCAAAAAATCAATACCAAACAGAGTGCAAACGCAGCGGGGTGAAAGAAGGAAGAACTTGGGCCAAAGAAGTACCAGAGGGGTGCCCCGAGGGGGGCAGAACCCACATGGGCGCGCCTGGGGGACCAGGCGCGCCCCGGTGGGTTGTGCCCACCTCGGTGACCTTGTGCACCTCCTCTTCGCCCTATAAATTCCCAACTATTCCAAAACCCCCGAGGGTAACCCTAGATCAGAAGTTCCGCCACCGCAAGCCTCTGTAGCCATGAAAAACCAATCGGGAGCCCGTTCCGGCACCCTGCCAGAGGGGGGCCCAACCCACCTCCGGCAGGGTGCCCTGAGGGGGCACAACCCACCTAGATCGGAAGTACCAGAGGGTTCCCCGAGGGGGGCACAACCCACCTGGGCGCGCCTGGGTGCCCAGGCACGCCTTGGTGGGTTGTGCCCACCTCGGTGACCTTCCTCACCTCCTCTTCGCCCTATAAATTCCCAACTATTCTAAAACCCCCGAGGGTAACCCTAGATCGGAAGTTCCGCCACCGCAAGCCTCTGTAGCCACGAAAAATGAATCGGGAGCCCGTTCCGGCACCCTGCCGGAGGGGGAGATCATCACTGGAGGCCATCTTCATCATCCCTATGGTCTCCATGATGAGGGCGGAGTAGTCAACCCTCGGGGCTGAGGGTTTGTACCAGTAGCTATGTGTTTAGTCTCTCTCTCTCCCTCTCTCTCTCTCTCTCTCTCTCTCTCTCTCGTGTTCTTGATGGCACAATCTTGATGTATCGGGGGCTTTGTTAATATAGTTGGATCATATGGTGTTTTCCCCTCTCTATCTTGTTGTGATGAACTGAGTTTTCCCTTTGAGATTTCGTTTTATCAGATTGAATACTTTTATGGATTTGAGAGCACTTGATATATGCCTTGCATATGAATACCCGTGGTGACAATTGGGTATTATTTTTATTCATTTCATATATGTTTTCGCACTCAACTCGCGGATTCCCGAGGTGACATATGGGTAATCTATGCATAGGGGTTGATGCATGTTCTCGTCTTTGTTTCTCCGGTAGAAATCTTGGGGCACTCTTTGAGGTTCTTCGCGTTGGATCAAGTATTATAAATCTGAATTTTCTTTGGTGTTATTTTAGTACGAACTCTTGATAGATCGATCGGAAAGAATAGCTACAAACAATTTCTTCTTATGTTCTCTGCTAGAGAAGAACTTTGGAGTGATTCTTCGTTGCACGTTGAGGGATGGTTATGTGAGCCAATTATATTAGCATTGTTGAGAGATTGCACTAGCGAGAGTATGGACCCTAGGCCTCATTTTCAAGCATTGCAATACCATTTGTGCTCTACCTTGCTGTTTTTTATTGTTCCTATTACAAAAATCAATATCTACTATTATTACTACACTTTTATTACTATCTTTTCGCCAAACTAGTGCACCTATACAAATTACATTGTATTTGGTGTGTTGGGGACACAAGAGACTCTTTGTTATTTGGTTGCAGGGTTGTTTGAGAGAGACTATCTTCATCCTACGCCTCCCACGGATTGATAAGCCTTAGGTCATCCACTTGAGGGAAAATTGCTACTATCCTACAAAACTCTGCGCTTGGAGGCCCAACATGTGTCTACAAGAATAAAGTTGCATAGTAGACATCAGCTGCTGATGAATCCAGGCTCGCCGGATGTGGTTTTGGCTGCCTCGCCGTCCATCTCAGCCGGCAGCGATGCCGGCGTACACGTGTGCTTGGTGTGTATTGTGTGCTGGGTGTGCGCGAGTGCGTCCTTATGTGCATGCCGCCGTGCAGTGGTGAAGTGTGTGCGAGTGCGTCCTTCACGCGGAAGAAGTGTGCCCTCAATTTACTAGCGTGCGGGGTGCTACCGCGAGTGGTTTCAACTTTGTTTACTTCACCGCGTGTCAGATGGGCCTCTCGTTTACATATTTTCACCCACTGCCACATGGTCCAGTACACAAAGATAGAGAACACGAGCTGACAAGGCAGCGTGTGCATCGGTTGACCAGTCAACTAAACAACATACAGAGCTATACGCTGACACACTGACCGTATAATCCCTCGATATAGAGAGATCGAGAGAGAGGGGAGGTGTAACGCCCACGATGCGGCTATATCTCCCACGTGTCGAGGCACGACTTGGAGGCATAACCGCATGGTAGTTTTGTCGCAAGAAGGGTCATCTTCACACAATCCCATGTAATGAACAAGAATGGGATAAAGAGTTGGCTTGCAATCGCCACTTCACACGATACATAAATTAAACATACATAATTCAGAGTACAATCAAGGTCCGAGTACGGAACCAAAATAAAAGAAGACAACCCCAAATGCTAGATCCCCGATCGTCCCAACTGGGCTCCACTACTGATCATCAGGAAACAAAACATAGTAACGACCAAAGTCTCATCGAACTCCCACTTGAGCTCGGTTGCGTCACCTGCACTGGTATCCTCGGCACCTGCAACTATTTTGGTAGAATCTGTGAGTCACAAGGACTCAGCAATCTCACACCAGCGAGATCAAGACTACTTAAGCTTATGGGTAGGAAAGGGGTAATGTGATGGAGCTGCAGCAAGCACTAAGCATATATGGTGGCTAACATATGCAAATGAGAGCGAGAAGAGAAATAACGCATGGTCGAGAAGCTATAAAAGATCAAGAAGTGATCCTGAAGCTACTTACGTTCAAGCATAACACAAGACCGTGTTCTCTTCCCGGACTCCGCCGAAAAGAGACCATCATGGCTACACAAGCAGTTGATTCAGTTTAATTAAGTTAAGTGTCAAGTTCTCTACAACCGGACATTAACAAATTCCCATCTCCCACATAACCGCAGGCATGACTCTCAAAAGTTTATACCCTGTAGGGGTGTCCCAACTTAGCCCATCACAAGCTCTCACGGTCAACGAAGGATATTCCTTCTCCCGGGAAGACCCGATCAGGCCCGGAATCCCGGTTACAAGACGTTTCGATAATGGTAAAACAAGACCAGCAAAGCCGCCCGAATGTGCCAACAAATCCCGATAGGAGCTGCACATATCTCGTTCTCAGGGCACACCAGATAAGCAGTCCGTACAACTAAAACCAACCCTCAAGTTTCCCCGAGGCGGCGCTGCAAGGGGCTCTAGTTTGGACCAACACTCAGAGGAGCACTAGCCCGGGGGTTTAAAATAAAGATTACCCTTGAGTCCGCAGAACCCAAGGGAAAAAGGCTTAGGTAGGAAAATGGTAAAACCAAGGTTGGGCCTTGCAGGCGGAGTTTTATTCAAGGCGAACTGTCAACGGGTTCCCATAACACCCAACCGCGTAAGGAACGCAAAATCAAGGAACATAACACCGGTATGACGGAAACTAGGGCGGCAAGAGTGGAACAAAACACCAGGCATAAGGCCGAGCCATCCACCCTTTACCAAGTATATAGATGCATTAAAGTAAATAAGAGATAACAATGATATCCCAACAATATCCATGCTCCAACAAGGAACAAACTTCATCTTCACCTGCAACTAGCAACGCTATAAGAGGGGCTGAGCAAAAGCGGTAACATAGCCAAACAACGGTTTGCTAGGAAAGGTGGGTTAGAGGCTTAACATGGAAATATGGGAGGCATGATATAGAAAGTGGAAGGTAGCGCGACAAAGCAATAGAGCGAACAACTAGCAAGCAAAGATAGAAGTGATTTCGAGGGTATGGTCATCTTGCCTGCAAAGTTCTCAGAGATGTCGAAAGCTTGATCCTCGTAAGTGTTCTCAACAGGTTCCTCGTTCACGTACTCGTCTCCCGGCTCTACCCAAAGCAAGAACACACGCAAAGGACCAACAATCAATCACGGTGCAATGCACAAGCAACATGATGCAAAATATGGCATGATATGCGAGATGTGATATGCAATGCATAAGCGTGCTGCAGAAGGAAAATGATGGACAAGGCATCAACTTGGCAAACCAAGTATGCCGCTGGAAAGATGAGATGATTACGGTTGAAATCGATATAAAACTCACCGGAAACGGATACACGTTTTGCAAATGGCAAGCAAAACAAGGATAGCATAATTCTGCGATTAACAGCATGATGCCATTTCGAATGCAGCACGAAACAAAGCTACTGCACTCCAACATAAAAACAAAGCATATGGCAGTGATGTACACAAGATGCTGGACAAAACATGAACACTGAGCTACAGCTAAATCACACCAGAGAAGGTTCAAACAAGCATGGCAAAAGTGCAAAAGATAACAGATTCACAGACTTGGAGAAAATAGTAAACATGGCAAAACAGCAGCAGCTAGCAATGTTTAGAGCTAGCAAACTACATGCTACAGGAACATATCATGGCAAACAAAGACATGGCATGCTAGTACTAAAGACATAGAACAAAACTCGCTTACAGAACATGAGTCAAAAGGGCACAGAAAATATGATTATATCCATGCAAACATAGCAAGTTTTATAAACAGATTCAGATAGTGAAATTTCAGGACATGGCAAAAACAGATTAATGTTGGCATGTTAACAAGCTTGATTAACTCACTACAAGGCATTTAATGGCATGGAACAGCTTCTAGCATGAAGTAGACATGAAAATGAAGCTATCCATGTGCAAAACAACCACATAGCATATTTGCATGAATATACACAGAAAAGACAAAATAGCAACATGATGTAAAATGACATGTTCATGAACTTGCTCAAATGCAGAAACTACCGTGAGTTTGTGACAGAAAAGATTCCTATCCCGTTGAAGATTGTGTCCCCGGGTAAGCAAAAGTCATCTAATAATTGCGTCCCGGATGTTTCTATCAAGATGGGAAACTATAAATTTCTGTCTAAACCAATTGTTCTTGGTGACTCGGATATTGATCTAATTCTCGGGATGGACTGGCTTTCTAAGCACAAGGCTCAACTTGATTGTGCTGCCAGGGAAATCCAATTCACACACTCTTCTGAGGATGTTATCATCTATGCCGCTCGTGATGAAACCATTCGGTTGTTTTCTCTCAATGAGAAGGGCGAGTTGGATGCTATTTCTCAGATTCCAGTCGTTTGTGAGTACCAAGATGTCTTTCCAGAAGAGCTTCCGGGTATGCCTCCTCACCGGCCAGTCGAGTTTGTTATCGATCCTGAGCCTGGCACTGAACCCGTTTGCAAGCGTCCTTACAAGCTTGGACCCAAGGAGCTGAAAGAATTGAAGAAATAGCTCGATGAACAAGAGTGTTTGGGTCTGATCAGACCGAGTTCATCTCCATGGGGTTGTGGAGTTCTCTTTGTCCAGAAGAAAGATGGCACGGACCGACTGTGCGTCGACTACCGTCCATTGAACAAGGAGACAATCAAGAACAAGTATCCACTTCCCAACATCAATGAGCTATTCGAGCAACTTAAAGGCGCTAAAGTCTTCTCCAAGCATGACCTCCGTATGGGTTATCATCAGATTCGCATTCGTGAAGAAGATATTCCCAAGACAGCATTCAGAACAAGCTTTGGTTCTTATGAATATACTGTCATGTCTTTCGGCCTTGTCAATGCTCCTCCAACATTCTCTCGAATGATGAACTTCATATTCAACCCCTACACCAATGAATTCGTGCTGGTGTATCTCGATGATATCTTGGTCTTCTCCAAGAATAAGAAGGACCATGCCAAACATTTGCGATTGGTGCTCGACAAGCTCAGAGAGTATCAATTCTATGCGAAGTTTTCCAAATGTGAGTTTTGGCTTAATGAAGTTCTTTACCTTGGTCATATCATCTCCGCCAAGGGCATCGCTGTTAATCCCGAGAAGGTGTTCGCAATTGTGAATTGGGAACCGCCTCAGAATGTCAAACAGCTCCGCAGTTTCCTTGGTCTTGCAAGCTATTGCCGAAGATTCATTGAGAATTTCTCTAAGATTGCAAAGCCTCTTTCCAACCTCCTCCAGAAGCATGTGAAGTATATCTGGACTCCTGAGTGTGACGTTGCTTTCAACACTCTCAAAGAGAAACTCGTCACAGCTCCTGTCTTAACTCCTCCTGACGAATCCAAGCCATTCGAAGTCTTCTGTGATGCTTCTCTTCAAGGTCTCGGTGCTGTGTTAATGCAAGAGAAGAAAGTTGTGGCCTATACCTCTCGTTAGTTGAAGCCCAACGAAAAGGACTACCCCACTCACGATCTTGAGTTGGCGGCAGTTGTTCATGCATTAATAACATGGAGACATCTCTTGTTGGGAAGGAAAGTGGACATATTCACCGATCACAAGAGTCTCAAGTACATCTTCACTCAGCCCAACCTCAATCTCAGGCAAACTCGATGGGTCGAAATGATTCAAGAGTACAATCCGAGTATTGAATATACTCCAGGCAAGGCCAATGTCATTGCAGATGCTTTGAGCAGGAAGGCTTATTGCACAACTTAATTCTCAAGCCCTTCCAACCGGATCTTTGCCAAGCTTTCCGCAAACTGAATCTCCAAGTTGTTCCTCAAGGCTTTCTGGCCAACCTCCAAGTCTCTCCTACTTTGGAAGACCAAATTCGTGAGGCGCAACTCCTGGATACCATGGTGAAGAAGGTGAAACGTGGTATTGACAAGGGTCTTTCCAAATACAAGTGCTATCGCATTGATGACAGAGACATTTTATTCTTCGAGGACCGGATTGTGGTTCCTAAAGGTGATCTAAGGAAGGTCATAATGAACGAAGCGCACAATTCTCTTCTTTCCATTCATCCTGGAAGTACGAAGATGTACCATGACCTCAAGCAGTCGTATTGGTGGACTCGAATGAAGCGAAAAATCGCTCAATTCGTGAACAAATGTGATGTCTGTCGAAGGGTGAAAGCAGAACACCAATGACCAGCTGGTGTCCTCCAACCTCTTGCTATTCCATAATGGAAGTTTGATCATATCGAAATGGACTTCATGACTGGATTTCCCAAGTCCAAGCGTGGAAATGATGCTATCTTCGTTGTCATCGACAAGCTTACAAAAGTGGCTCATTTTCTCCCTATCAAAGAATCTATCACAGCAGCTCAGTTGGCAGAGCTATACACCTCCAGGATTGTCTCCTTGCACAGCATTCCACAAGTGATTTCTTCAGATCGTGGAAGCATCTTCACTTCTAAATGTCGGGACTCCTTCCAGAAGGCGATGGGCACCGACATTCGCTTCAGCACAGCTTTCCATCCTCAAACTAGTGGCCAAGTCGAGCGAGTCAATCAAATCCTTGAAGATATGCTCCGGGCTTGTGTCATTTCGTTTGGCATGAAGTGGGAAGATTGCCTCCCATATGCCGAGTTCTCCTACAACAACAGCTTCCAAGCGAGTTCGGGCAAAGCCCCATTCGAGATTCTCTATGGCAGAAAGTGCCGTACTCCTCTCAATTGGTCTGAGACTGGTGAACGCCAACTTCTTGGCAATGAGTTAATCACGGAGGCTGAAGAAATGTGCAAAGTCATGCATGAAAATATCAAAGCCGCGCAATCGTGCGAGAAGAGTTACTATGATAGCAAGCATCATGACTTGGCTTTCGAGATCGGAGACCATGTCTACCTCCGCGTCTCTCCAATGAAAGGCACTCGTCGCTTCGGTATCAAAGGGAAGCTTGCCCCTAGATACGTGGGTCCTTTCAAGATCATTGGCAAAAGAGGCGACCTCGCCTATCAACTTGAGCTTCCCTCCAACTTCCCAAACGTGCACGATGTGTTCCACGTGTCACAGCTTCGCAAGTGCTTCAAGACTCCTGAGCGCACCATCAACTTCGAAGAGATTGATCTCCAAGAAGATTTGTCTTATCATGAGCACCCCATTGCTATTCTTGAAGAAACTAAGCGCAAGACTCGCAACAAGTCAATCAAATTTTTGAAAGTGAAGTGGTCACACCATTCCGATTGAGAAGCCACCTGGGAGCGCGAGGACCACCTCCGTTCCGAGTATCCGGAGTTCTTTCAGTCCTAGATCTCGGGACGAGATCCTCTCGTAGTGGTGGAGTGTTGTAACGCCCCGGATGTGACTTTCCATATTTGTAACTCCAACTCTTGCCATTTTCGGCTATGTGTTATGATATTCCCTTCGTGGTTGGGTTTTGTCTGTCGTTCTGCATTTTGGTCATGTCATGCATTTCATATCATGTCATCATGTGCATCGCATTTGCATACGTGCTCGTCTCATGCATCCGAGCATTTTCCCCGTTGTCCGTTTTGCAATCCGGCACTCCCACATGCACCGGCGCACCCCTCTTGTCTCTTTTCGTGAGCGGATGTTAAACGTTGTCGGAATGGACCGAGGTTTGCCAAGTAGCCTTGGTACACCACCGGTAGGCCACCTGTCAAGTTTCGCTCCATTTGGAGGTCGTTTGATGCTCCAACGGTTAACCGGGTAACGGCAAAGGCCTTTTGGGTGTTGCAGCCCAACACCCCTCCAAAACAGCCCAATAACCCATCTAAGTCACTTCCATGCTCTCCGTCGTTGGATCACGATCGTGTGGGAGAAAACCGCACTCCATTTGGAGTCTCCTAGCTCACTCTACCTATAAATATGTGCACCCCGTCCAAATTTCCGGGTCCAAAACCCTAGCTCCACCCTCCTCCGCCGTCGGACACGTTCGAATCGGGCCGGAAGCGCCTGCCGCCGCGCCCGCACCAATCGCAGACCGCCACGTGGCACGCCGCTGCTCCCACCGCCGCCGGCCCGCAAGCCCGCGCGGGACCCTCCGGGCCCGGTCGCCGCCCCCCGCCCCCGCGCGCCTCCCGCCGCCGAGCCCATCCGCCCCGCCGCCCGCGCCTTCTCCTCGCCGCCCGACGCCGCCGCGGCTTCCCCGTGCCGCCGCAGCCGCCCTCGCCGGCCGCCGTCGAGACTGCCGCCGGCCTCCGCTCCAGGACGCCGCCGCCAGCGCTTCCTCCTCTCCGGCGAGATTCGGTGCCGGCCGGCCGGATCCACGCCTCCCCGGCGCTCCCTCGACCTCGCTGGAGGCTCCCTCAGCTCCAACTCCGGCGAGCCGCTGCTGCCTCGATAAACGCGCGAAGAACCCTAGATCGAGGTTGACTTCCCCCCCCCCCCCTCGTTTTTTCTGCCAAGTCCCGTATTGCTCATCTTATGTGGCTCTGTTCATCGCATCATATCTCCTGGCATACTGCTCCGTTTCATGCGCATGATATATCGAAATGTTCATAAGGAGATGCTCTTCATTTTGTTACATTGTGCCATGCTCGTTTGAGTTCATCTGGGTGCTCAAATCTCTGATGCAACAGTGCTATATGTTGTTTACTGCTGTTATTTATCAGAACTTGATGTTTTGTTATTTTTGTTGCATTTGATGTGTGCAACTTATGAGCATGAGCTCTACATGTGTTTTGATCTATGCCATCCATCGTTACAGAGGTGCTCTTCATGTAGTTTGGTGATCTATGTGGTGACTAGCACAAGCATGCAAAGTAGCCTTTCCAATGTTGCTGTTTTCAGGGACTTCGGATTTTGCCGTCTTTTCCTGCTGTTATTTTGATGCCATGTATCCATGTGGCTACAGTGAGATCCATGCTTCTTTTGAGTATGTTCAGTAAGGATGTTTTGGACATATAGTTGTTCTCTATCCACCGATGCCCCTATTTGAAAATTATGGGGTGCCCTAGCATGTCTCAATCTTGCTCTACTTTTGCTATAAAATGTTCCTGGCAGAATGTTAACATGCTATTCAATTTTGCCATGGATGTTGCTAGTGATCCATGCATGCTATGAACTTGTTCTTGCCATGGTTAGCTTCATGAACATGTATTCTTGCTGTTGGTATGCTTGTTTTGTTATGCATTGCTATGTGATGAGTGAATCAAGCTCACAAAGATGCCTTCATAATTCTGTTAATGCCATGCTCTGTTTTTCTGCTAAGTCTGAAACCTGTTAACAAAACTTGCTATGTTTACATGGGTGTCATCATATCTTCTGTGCCTTTTTGGCTCATGGTCAGTAAGGGAATTTTGTTCTATGCATTTAGTAGATTCATGCCATGCCTTGTTTTGCTATGTAAGTTCCTGTAGAATGATGATTGCTTGCTCTGAACATTGCTACCTGATGCTGTTTAAGCCATGTTCAGCATTTTCACTAAGTCTGTGAAGCTGATATCTTTTGCACTTTTGCCATGCTTGTTTGAATCTGTTATGTTGCGATCTAGCCGTAGCTCATTGTTCATCTTTTGCCAAGCACCTCTTGTAGATTACTTCCGTATGCTTTGTTGCTATTTTGGGGTGTTGTAGCATAGTTACTTGATGTATTCTAAGTGCTATCTTGCTGTTAATCGCAGAATTGTGTCATTCTTGTTTTGCTTGCCATTTGCAAACCGTGCATCCGTTTCCGGTGATCTTTCTATCGATTTCGACCGAATTCATCTCATCTTTCCAGCGGCATACTTGATTTGCCAAGTTGATGCCTTGTTCATCCTTTTTCTTCCGGAGCACGCATATGCATCGCATATCACATCTCGCATATCATGCATGTATTGCATCATGTTCCTTGTGTTTTTCCCGTGATTGATTGTTGGTTCTTTTGCTTGTGTTCTTGATTTGGGTAGAGCCGAGAGATGAGTATGCTTACGAGGAACCTGTTGAGAACGCTTACGAGGATCAAGCTTTCGACAACTCTGAGAACCTTGCAGGCAAGATGACCATACCCTCGAAATCACTTCTATCTTTGCTTTTCTAGTTGTTCGCTCTATCGCTATGCTGCGCTACCTACCACTTGCTATATCATGCCTCCCATATTGCCATGTCAAGCCTCTAACCATCCTTTCCTAGCAAACCATTGTTTTGCTAAGTTACCGCTTTTGCTCAGCCCTTCTTATAGCGTTGCTAGTTAAAGGTGAAGTTGAAGTTGGTTCCATGTTGGAACATGGATATTTTGGAATATCACAATATCTCTTATTTAATTAATGCATCTATGTATTTGGTAAAGGTGGAAGGCTCGGCCTTATGCCTGGTGTTTTGTTCCACTCTTGCCGCCCTAGTTTCCGTCATACCGGTGTTATGTTCCTTGATTTTGCGTTCCTTACGTGGTTGGGTGATTTATGGGACGCCCTTGACAGTTCGCTTTGAGTAAAACTCCTCCAGCAAGGCCCAACCTTGGTTTTACATTTGCCTACCTAAGCCTTTTTCCCTTGGGTTTTCGCGAGCCCGAGGGTCATCTTATTTAACCCCCGGGCCAGTGCTCCTGTGAGTGCTGGTCCAAACTAGAGCCACTTGCAGCGCCACCTCGGGGAAGCTCGAGGGCTGGTTTTAGTTGTACGTAGTGTGCATCTGATGTGCCCTGGGAACGAGATATGTGCAGCTCCTATCGGGATTTGTCGGCACATCGGGCGGCTTTGCTGGTTTTGTTTTACCATTGTCGAAAAGTCTTGTAAACCGGGATTCCGAGACTGATCGGGTCTTCCGGGCAGAAGGAATATCCTTCATTGACCGTGAGAGCTTATAATGGGCTAAGTTGGGACACCCCTGCAGGGTATTATCTTTCGAAAGCCATGCCCGCGGTTATATGGCAGATGGGAATTTGTTAATGTCCGGTTGTAGAGAACTTGACACTTGACTTAATTTAAAATACATCAACCGTGTGTGTAGCCGTGATGGTCTCTTTTCAGCGGAGTCCGGGAAGTGAACACGGTTTGGGTTATGTATGAACGTAAGCAGTTTCAGGATCACTTCTTGATCACCTCTAGCTTCGCGACCATTGCGTTGCTTCTCGTCTCGCTCTCATTTGCGTATGTTAGCCACCATATGCTTAGTGCTTGCTGCAGCTCCACCTCATTACCCCATCCTTTCCTATAAGCTTAAATAGTCTTGATCTCGCGGGTGTGAGATTGCTGAGTCCTCGTGACTCACAGATTCTACCAAAATAGTTGCAGGTGCCGACGATACCAGTGCAGATGACGCAACCGAGCTCAAGTGGGAGTTCGACGAGGAACGTGGTCGTTACTATGTTTCTTTTCCGGATGATCAGTAGTGGAGCCCAGTTGAGACGATCGGGGATCTAGCATTTGGGGTTATCTTCTTTTCTTTTGAATTTGACCGTAGTCTGTCTATGTGTGGATTTTGGATGATGTATGAATTAATTTATGTATTGTGCGAAGTGGCGATTGTAAGCCAAATCTCTTTATCCCATTCTTGTTCATTACATGGGATTGTGTGAAGATGTCCCTTCTTGCGACAATACCTACAATGTGGTTATGCCTCTAAGTCGTGCCTCGACACGTGGGAGATATAGCCGCATCATGGGCGTTACACATACTTAGCTAGGCGTGAGATTGTGTGTGCGTGCGTGTGAGATGGAGAGAGAACGAGGGAGAGAGAGAGTTTTAGATGGGTCTATAGAGTGTGAGTGAGGTATGCATGTGTATGTGCGACCCAGGGAGATGGAGAGTTTGAGAGAGAGAGAGAGAGAGAGAGGGAAGAGCTCTGAGACGACAGATTGGGTGTGAGAGAGTTACGAGCAACGACCTAGGGAATTTGTGCGTGTACGATGAGTGCACCCAAGATATTTAGCTTGGACTAGAGAATCATACATAGTGTGCTAGAGAGACCTATACATGGAGTGTGCATGCGAACTAGAAAGACCCCCCCCCCCACAGAGAGAAAGAGATAGAGAGAGAGGGGGAGGGACCGACAAGGTTTGTGTTTGGACGCGTGCGATTGAATCGAAGATTGTTGGTGAGAGAGAGAACAGGAGTCCGGGAGAGGGGGAGGTCGTGTTTATGCAGCAAAGATTTATATAAACGATGTTTCAATATAAAATTGCATTCAACTATTTGAATTGGAGAACATGTTGTCTGCAATCCACACATGAACAAAGATATGCGTATCAATCATGTTCATTAATGTGACTTTCAACATGTTCATGGAGTACTATAATACAATACAACAAGCTACTCAATTGAGGTTTTCAAATTTGGATTTAGTTCACTATTATGACCCGGTGAACGAGCTATTTCATTGAATCGAGATATTTCATTTTGGGTTTGATTCCCATTTTTGAGTGAGTAAATTATTTGTCATATAGTAAATCATTAGCAATGAGCATGTAAAAACACATTATTACCGAGCATCATCTCACCATCTAAAACAGAAGTGGCAAACTAATACTTTGAAATTTGATTGGAATCGACTTGGTAAGGTAGACGTGGATGCTCGTTCTGCCAAAATTTGAACGAAGTGCTAAACACCCTCTGCTCAGTGGAATTCACCCGAGCAAATAAATGGGAGACGCGAAATTACCGGCATATGTGGGACACGCATCAATTGGCCCGTTGTACGTTAGGGTAGGTTCGTAACTTCATCCAAGCGCACTTTCTCCTTGGCCAAAATGACAGGTGCCGAATAATTCACAAACCATGGGCAGCAAAACACCCTCTCCTCGCCAGAAATCGCCCGTGCTGACTATTTCAAAACATGCCCTCCTCGGCCGAAATCGCTCGCGCCAACTATTTCAAAACACGCCCTCATCGCCAGAAATCGCTTGCGCCCACTATTTCAAAGCACGCCCACTTGGCCCGTGTTAGAAGGGAGAGAGAGAGGGATTGGTGTAATTGTTGTTGTATTGCTTGAGCCTCGTGGGCATATATATAGGAGTACAATGACCAGCTTGGAGTACAAGACAAGGCAGGACCAAATCCTAGTCTATCCTATACTTCCTAATAATCTTATACTCAACATCCCCCCGTAGTCACAACGGTAGCGACGCAGATGGTGAGACTGGAGAATAATCCAAAGGCAAGCTGACGGACACCCCCCCCCACACAGTCGTAACGATCAATGCATCACGGAGTCGTGGCTGGAGTGAAAACCGATGAGGTTGCTCAAGCAGGCGGTAGCCCTTTGTGCCGTTTGTCGATGTAGCCGAGAGCGTGGGTGGTGGAGCCGTAGTCGAGGTAGCCGTGCAAAGAATGCTGTGGTCGATATCGAGTCGGGGTGGCCGGTGTCGAGGAAGTCACCGTGGAGCCGCGGGCGCAAGGGGGCGTCGAGTTAGCATGTGCGCAATGGTGTCGAAGTAGGGGTGCGCCGGGGAGAAGATGTTGTTGATGACGCGTCACGGCAGGTTTGCCAAGCCTAGGGACACATCATGGACGAAGGCACTTAACGGTGTTGCAAGCACCGGGCATGCCTAGACGGACGAAGACGAAGTTGACGAAGCACCGACCAGGCTTGCCAGGCCCGGGGACACGTCGTGGATGAAGGCACGCATCGGTGTTGCCAGCACCGGGGATGTGTAGACGAGGGACCTGCACGAGCTGTACACCATGTCGGAGAAGTCGGAGGGGCCAGCAAATAAGAACTCGACGAAGATTGCGGCGTCCATCGGCGCGGGGCCGATGTCACCAACGGTGGTCGGAGTAGACGAAGTGGTCGGGGTAGATGACGGCGACGCTGGCGACGGGCTGATGCAGGGACAATGATGAATGGGGTGGATGGGTGGTGGCGGCGGCTACGAAGGTAGCGGCGGCGGCGGCCAAAGAAGAGCGGCGACGGCAGCCTGACGGCGGCGGCAGTGCTAGGTTAGGAGTGCGGCGACAGTGCTCGAAGTAGGCGAAGAACCCTGACAGCGTGACGAAGACCGGCGCGGACGGTGGCATTCCCGCGCAAAGGAACACGGTGCGGCGCATACCATGGGAGGTCGACGCGCGGTGATGGCAGAGCGGACCGCGGGCCGCGGCACTACGGCCCAAAGGGGTGACGCGGCGGCGGCAGGCTGGTCGGGGCTACGGCGGGAAGACCTCTGGCGGCGGCGGGGACCGCGGGCCTCGACGCTGCGGCCCGAAGGAGCGACACAACGGTGGTTCGCGAGTCGATGCAACCGCGGGGACGGCCTCGGGGCGGCGGCAGGGACCGCGTAACGCGACACTACAGCCCGAAGGGGTGACGCACGAGTCAATGCAGCCGCGAGGAGAACCACGGGGCGGCGACGCAGCGGCAGCCCGATGCTCGATCGATGGAGAGGCGCGCTGAACTCGGGGACGATCTTCACGGGACCTGCGGAGGCTCGCGTAACCGACGGGCCAGGTCGGTCACGCGGCGTAGATGAGGCAGATCGTGGTGGCGAGTGGGTGATCAAGCCGATCGCGCGCGAGGTCGGGGACGCCCCTCGGTGGAGGCGTGGTGCCGGCGGAGTCCGAGATGAAGCCGGCGACGACGGACGGCGTGGGACGTCGTGCGTACGAGCTAGTCAGCACCGGCACCCAGGCTGCCAAAGCAACACCGGCGCCCAGGCAGCCGGGCCCGAGCGACCAACGGAGCAGTGGCGCCCGAGTTGAGGCAGCCGACGAGCCTGACGCAGCCGTCCCGACGCAGCCGAGGACGAGGCCAGCGAGGTAGACCGCCGGGCCGCCGTGCAGACGCGGCGGAGGCGGGTGATGTGGATCGATGGGTGGGCTGGTGCGCGAGCGACGGCTATGATTGGCCGTCGCATGGCGCGAGGCCGCCAGGACGGGGCGATGCAGGTGTCCCGGTAGGAGCAGGGCAGTGACGGCCGGCGCAGGGCGACGTGCGGACCGATGCGCGGACGGCGGCTGGCCATGACGGGCCACATTGGTGCGTGGCTGCCAGGTCGGAGGAGAGGCCGGCTGGTCGCGCCGGGGTTGGAGTAGAGGCGCTCGGGGTCGACGGCGACGGTGGGCGATGCAAACCGATCAAGAATAGATCGGAAAACCAAAAAAACTGTGCGATCAAGATGACCGGCGGGAGAGAGAAAACCTCGGAGCAAGGCTCGGGGGAAAGACTCTCTAGGGCAGTAGGTCAACACGACCGGCGGACGAACCCCAGGTACGGGCGGCGCGGCCCCCGGCGGCTGTCGTGGAGGCCGACCGCCCCGGGGGCGGCGCATGGGTGCGGAAGCGGCGGCGGCTAGGGTTTAGGATCGACTTGCGATAGATACCATGTTACAAGGGAGAGAGAGGGATTGGTGGAATTGTTGTTGTATTGCTTGAGCCTCGTCAGCATATATATAGGAGTACAATGACCAGCTTGGAGTACAAGACAAGGCAGGACCAAATCGTAGTCTATCCTATACTTCATAATAATCTTATACTCAACAGCCCGAAAACGCTTGCGCCCACTATTTCAGAACACGCCCTTCTCACCTGAAATTACTTGCGCCACTATTTGGGAGAAGCAAAGTTACTCTACTATCCCTGACCCTCAGTACACAGACCCAAACCCATAAGCCTAAAGGTAGGGGTAGAACTGTAATTCCCTCCCACATTTTAGACAAATGTGTCCGTAAGACATGGTTCCCCCTCCCAATTCCCCATTCATACATCGTGGGTGCCAAATCACCTTCTCCCCGGAAGCTCCCTTCTTCCCACCCTCGAAACCTCATCCCGTCCTCCATGGCGCCCCCACCGCAGCAAATTCACCGCCGCCCTCCTCCCCAATGCCGGAGATGCTGTCCGTTTTCCATCGAGCACTGGGCCGTGTCCGGCTTACTCTGTGCTACCGAAGCTGCCTCGATGACAGCCAAGTGAACTGTATCGGAGCTGATTCACCCTTGCCGTTGTGCACAGCGCCAGAGCGGCTCCAACTTCGGATGCGTCCAGGGCCCTGGCGCTGCTTCCCCATAGCCATCGACCGTCATGACATCTCTGCTTTCCTGCCGCCGGTAGCCACCACAATCACGTCGGCCACACCGACTTGGCAGCTGGAGCTACCTACTTCACCAGGCCGCAAGATAGGTCATGCACTCGTCTAAAATCACTTTATTTAGGTGTCAGTTATCTGAATTTTTATTCTGGGCCAAAAGATTCCCAATGGGAAGCATCAATCCTCGAGGCGGCGGAGCTCCTAGGCTGCCGGTTGGCTGGTGTCGGATATAAGGGTGTGGGGGCACACGTTCGTCGCGGAAGCATTGCTTAGGTGGCTATCTTAGAATTGCATGGGTTGAAGGTACAACCGTAGCCGGATCTGGATGACGGTGAGTCTTTGTGGATTTGCCGGAGGTGGCGCAACCACGGCAGTGCGGTGGTGCGGGGAGTGGGGTTTTGGTCGGAGCTCTCGCGGCCAGGGACGGCGGAGGCAGAAAGGTGGTCGCTGGTTCTTTTTGGAATATTTTGAACACAGCCGGGAGGCACAAGACGGCCATCAAGCCATCTGGCATAGATCCGACAGTACCAAGATAAAATAAAATCGTGTGACCCCAATTTAGTTTTCTGTCAACAGACGTGTGACCACTCTCGTACCTTACTGTTGATCTCTTCAGTTATTTCTTCAGATCAGAGAAACGTGTCATTCTTAACATTTTGCGTTTTCTGCATCTTCGGCCACACCTTCTTCCTTCTCACTACAGCTGCTCCAATAAGGGAAGCATAACCAGAATGGACCTATAGTCCCCACTCAACAGTTCCCTCCATCGAATGTGCGTGCCCAACATGGACAGCCACAACAACTGTAGGGCAGATAGGTTGTACCCTCATCTTACTTGTGTGCAACATTTATTGCTTTGTTATTCATCTAAGCATGGAAAACAGATTGTGACATTTCACTGTATATTCATGCTGATCTCTTAAGAGCCTTGTTCAGGTGTTAACGTTGTTCCATAGTTCAGATAATAGACTTGTTCTTTAGGTAACACTATTCCATAGTTATCATCCATCAGCCAATGTTATCCCACAGGCTGGTGATTATATCACTTCTATTATTACCTATGTTGTTCTTTAATACTTTTTTGTGCCATCTAGTTAATCTCGAGTACAAATGATATATATTCTGTAGCTTTCATCTGTGTTCTCCCTTTAGTTTTTGAGACATGTTGCTGCTAGTTAAGCCCAGTCCTACTATTCATGTCATCTCCTACAGGCACTCATTACATAAATCTAACTAGTAGTTGTCTTCCATGCATGTCAGATATAATTGCACACACCTATATATCCACAAGAACCTCACAGATCAATGCAACGGCCAACAAACTTGACGTCAATGATAACAAATATGATGGAACATGTAAAGGCAGTTCTTCAAAAGACTTGCAGAAAGATGTCGAATCCTATTCACACCACAAGGTCCCTGCTCTAACTTGGCCCGTGATATGGGTAGAGCATGCATATAATGTCCTGGAGTGCACCTACTCTGTTGCAATGCCATGTGTTTAGCCTGCTGATCATGCATGTAAATATGTCATGCCTTCCTATTTTTCAGTACAAATTCCATTCATAATAACATGTTTTGAAATTCAAGTACTGTCATTCTAGTCTGTCGCAATGCCATCTACTTAGTTTGTACATCATGCTTTTGAATATCTTATGCATTGTTATTCATCAGTATGTACTTCATCTGTCTACCATACCATGTTTTTTACATTGAAGTGTTGTTCTAGTGGTTTGTTGCAGTGCCATCTTAGTTTCCCAATCATACACGCATATGTTGCCTTAGTGTTTTTCTGTATGTATTCCGCTATCATTTTTACATTCAGCTAGTGTTTTTTACTCTGTTGTCCCGTCGTATACCTAGCTCTTACATCATACTCCCTCCGTCCGGATTACATGTCGCAGAAATGGATAAAAATGGATGTATCTAGAACTGAAATATTCCTAGACACATCCATTTATTTCTAGATGGAGGGAATACATGTCAATATGTCATGCCTTTCTATTCTTCAATACCTATTCCATCTATCTGTCGTAGCATGTTTTATAACTAAAGCACCATTCTTCTATATAAGGCATGCAAGGGGAAGAGGACTATGTTAGAATCTGAAGGGTTACAGACAAGGTCTTTGCAAAAGATCGAAATGCCAGGAGATAGTAAACCAACTCCAGTGTTCATAGATACTTCTCCAGCAAAGAGAAATCCAACTCCTAGTGATAATAAGCAGATTCAAGTGGCCAAAGAACTAGTCCACTCCAGTCCAGCAAAAATATGTCAACTCCATTCTAAAAAGCATATGCGTATCCTCACATCATGAAATTTTATAGCATTCAGATCATATTTTCTACATGTTTCTTACCCATCTCTCTTTTAGAAAATAATCTTAAAGGATAGAAGACTTTCTAAACTGGGACCGTGTTCGAGGAAAGTATCTTGCATGAATTCTCTGTGCTCCAATGCTGATGTAAGTACCTGTTTTATATCACTAAAATTTTACATCAGCATGTATTTTGTTAATCGGTGTGAATCCAACCTTTATCTGATCTAAATTTACTTGTAGAAAAATGTATAATTAAAGGCAACAATGTTGATTTTTGTAAGGAAAACTGGCTGGTAGTTTTGCATACTGAGTTGCATGAGTGTACTATCTCATATCATGCACATTACTAAATTGTAGTCTTGTTTTGGTTGCCCAATCATTCATTGTGTCAATGTTGCTTTCTACCATACCTGGCTGATGACAGCTGTGCCATATTGTGTTAATTTGGTGTAGGCTGGTGTGGTCTGTGTCGGGGAAAACGACACCTATGGGATCACAAGAATCCCTACTACGGTTGCCAGGGCGCAGGGTTGCGAGAAGAGCAGGATTAGTAACCAGCACAAGGATCGTTTACCCAGGTTTGGGCCGCGAGGATGCGTAAAACCCTAGTCCTCCTTTGGTGGGTGTATTTCAGAGAGTTCTTGAGCTCTGGAACTAGCTGTGGTGAGTGCGTGGTTCCAAAGAGCCGAATCCTTCACCGGTATGCCACGGGCCTCCTTTTATAGTCGAAAGGGGTTGCCACAGTGGCACACAGGAGGTGGAAAGGCGCATAGTGTTATGAGCTTATCGTTCGTATTACAGGACTAGACGCATTTAATGCGTAGCTTAGGTGTCCCCTTGCTTTATTCGGGACGGGGGCGAGGCCCGTCCCGTTCGTCGCCGCTCCTCCTTGCTTCGACACGCGCCCTGGCCAGCGACGCATGCGGCGCCACGTAGGCAGGCCGGCAGCTGAGGTGGCACAGTGGTGGAGCCTCCACGAAGATCTGCATGCCGCCACGCAGGCACTTGATGAGTTGGCCTGGGAGCTGATGTTGCCACGCAGGTGCCCGCCCAGCTGGTTGGGCTGGCAGCTGCATGTGAACGGCGGTGGAAACTTGGTTGGCGCGGGCCTGGCAGTGGCCCTGCTGTCGTCTTTGGCGAGGGCGTTGCCGGGTGGCCCGGCAAGGGTCTTGCCGTGGCGCGCTGTCGTCCCCGACAAGGATCTTGCCGGGGGTCTCGTGGCTTTCCTCGGCAAGGATCTTGCCGTGGATCGTCGTCTTCTAATCATCATCTGATCTTGGGTGTTCCTTGTCTTCACGAAGATCTGCATGCCACCATGGAGGTGCCTCCCAAGCCCTGGCACAACATGATGTTGGAGACCGTGGGCTCAAAGGTGGCTCGCTCTGTTGGTGTGGGGCGAGCTGCCCCGGCAAGGGTCTTGCCGAGGGAACCTGCTTCGTCCCTCTGCTCTTTGTGATCTTGGCCTTGGCGTTGTTCTGGTTATCTTGGGCTTCGGTCTTACCTTGGCTCACCTCCCCTGTTCTGCTTGGTGTGACCGTGGGCGCGGCTCCGACTGCCCGTGCACAGGTAAAGGGGTACAAAAGTGCGCCCCTCCTTTTGTACACCGACAGGAGCCCCTGGGCCTGGGCCACACATAAGCGTGACACGTTGTTGGGCCAGGCCAAAAACGGTGCGCGTGCAGGCGGGGCGGTTTTTACCACGGTAAAACTTTTCGCGCGCTGCAATTCCCACGACCCGCGCGCGCGGCGGCGCGTGGCGTGGAGGGGTGCGCGTGACATGGGCGGCATGCGTGGGGCAGTTTCCACACGCATGCATCACATCGCAGTAAAGAGGCGGCTCGCGCCTTCCCTGTAAAAAGAGGTAGGCGTGGAGGCGGGCTCATTTACTGAATGGGGCCGGGTCGCGGTCTTCAAGGCGTCCACTCCCCACGATCACGGGGTGGGGAGAGGTTGCTTCACCCGTCCCCTCGGCTCTGCACGTCCGCCACGCGTCCTTCATGCGCCTGGGGTGGCAAGCGGTGGAGGCGGGAAACCGGGCCGTCGCTGGTTGGGGCAGCGGGTCTGTCCCAATTCCCTGCGCCTCTAGTGGCTGGATTGGCCGAGCGGGGCGGCCGAGCCCTGACCCCGCCCCTTTATAAAGAGGGGTAAGGGGGGATGGCGTCCCGCACATCTTCTGTAATCTATCCCCTCTCGCTTCTGCTTCTCCCTTTCACTCGCCATGGAGAAGGGGAAACATGATCCCTCGATGGTGGCGGCGAGGGTCGCCGCTCGACAGCGCGTCCCTCCTCCTCCTGAGCATGCGGTGGTGGAACCGGTCGCGAGGGGAAGGGGGAGTGGGCGAGGCCGTGGGCGAGGCCGAGGCAGAGGTCGTAGTGCTCGAGGAAGAGGAGGACGGGGCGGCGCGCCAGCTTCACCCCCGCCAATGATGCCTTTCCCGATGGAAGGCCATGTTGGAGACTAGCCCCACGAGTTCTTCATCAGGCTGCGCCGGCCTCCGCGTCGCCGTCTTCGTCTTCCCGCCCCGTTTGCTCGGGAGATGGAGCGTGACCCGCCCCAATCCCTCAGATTGCACATGAGGGGTTGTGGGAATGGGGGCACGCGGGTCGACGTCGACTTCCCGGCTCCTCGGGTCATGTACCTCCGTCGTGGATGGAAGACGTTTGCCCGCATCCACAGCCTGACGGCGGGGCTCGTCCTCTACTTCAAATTAACGGAGGATGGCCTGCTCTCCGTCAAGGTCTTCGGAAACTTCGGGACTTGCCTGAAGTGCTGCGTGGAGAGCTCCTCCGACGGAGATTCCGATGATGGAAGCTCTTCCTCGAGCGAAAGTGATGAGGAGGACAGCGGGGCAGATGACGGGGATGAGTCCGACTAAGTGTCGGACGCCCCGCGCCTGGGCGGGTGCGGCAGCAGCAGCATCTGCACCTGGCCGCTCCTCCGGCAGAGTTTTGCCGGGGGTGGGGCCAGCTCCTTGAACTTCTCGGGGCCGTCTCCTTGGGCGGCTGGCATTGGGAGGTTGCGGAAGAGGAAGAGGGCGGGCAGCAAGGCCGTCAACTCGGAGTATGCGGGCACCGACGCCTTCGTCGCGTACTGCCGGTCCTACCGCCTCGTCTTCCAGCTCCGTTCCCAGCACCGTCATCACTGGCCCACCCGTGGGCGTCCACCGAGGTGTTCTCTTGGTACTTTCTGCTACTCGTAGCTCGCCTAGGCGCCCCTTGTGCCCTCTCGCCTCCTTGACCTGCCTCCTGAAGAGAGGGACAAGAAAGGGATCACGGGCATCTTATCTCTTTTTTAATCTGTAAGCCTTCGGACCTTGTTTAAATTTAAAGATTGTAATCCCCCTTCTTCATGTTTTTCACTCCGTACGGACTGTACTTGTGTGGGATGCTTTTAATGAAAAAGGGATGTTTGCCGGATTTTTCGTTCGTGGGCAGACCCCGTGACGAGGAACAAATCCTTGTTACAATTTAAGATAAACGTTTTCACCCGACAACAGGCCTTGCCGTCCCCCTACTTCGCTCGACCATTCTCGCGCCCTTGGTGGAGGCAGGGATGAAGCGGGCTTAGGCTCCTCGTTGTACTTCCTTTGCCACCGCGACTACAACCAAATCCGGGCCCAGGAGATAATCCTTGGGTGTAGAAAAGGGGAGCACGGTGGCCTAGAAATAAAATGAGGTTTCACATATCCCAGTTCCGTTCTGAAATGCATGATAGAGGATGAAAGACTTATCTGGATCTGCAGCCCCCGGCAACCTTGTCTTGCCGCGGTTGGATCCTTGTGCTTGTAGCCCCCGGCAACTCTGGTTTGCCGGGGTCGGGACGCCGGTCCGTTTCCTTTATTCCAAGTAGCTCAGCAGAAGTGCTCATGTGCCCTGCGAACCAAAGGGGGATAGAAAAGAAACAGATAGACGCGCACTAGACCTCTAGGCTAGGGGTTAGTCGCCGCTAAGCACTATCAACCCTAACCAAGGAAGAGACTCGACCTAGCATGCATGCTATATCTTAGGGCACCAGCGCATCATTTATTTATGCTCAGGGTCTGCGCTTGGCTTTGTACAAAGGGTTACATGCCTTGCCGGCAAAGCTTGTACAAAAGGTGGCTTGCCGGGAGGCCCGGCAAGCCGCGCCTTATGGGTAAAACTTGCAAAGATGCTCGAGGTTCCAGGAGTTGCTCACTGGGACAGCATCTTCGGTCTCCTGGCGGACTGCGCCGGGCCGGGTGACTCGTATTACCCGATAAGGGCCTTCCCACTTTGGCGTCAACTTGTTGGAATTCTTGGCCGACTGAATGCACCGAAGAACAAGGTCGCCTTCCTCAAAGCTTTGGGCATGAACCTTGCGGCTATGGTAGCAGCGCAAGGCTTGCTGCTCTCACAGCCGCCCGAAGACGATCTTCCTGAAGGAGCGTCGCGTCATCTTGACGCAACTGCTCTTGCTCAAGCTCATCATAAGCGAGCACTCGAGGTGACCCGTATATGAGTTCCGTGGGGAGAACTGCCTCCACCCCATATACTAGGGCAAAGGGTGTCTGGCTGGTGGCTCGATTTGGCGTTGTCCTGATCGACCAAAGAACTGCCAGCAATTCATCAATCCAGCGCCTTCCGCTCTTGCGCAGCTTGTCAAAAGTCTTTATTCTTAGGCCTCGCAACACTTCAACATTTGCCCTCTCCGCTTGGCCGTTGCTCCGTGGGTGTGCCACGGAAGCAAAACAGACCTTGCTGCCGAGGTCTTGGATGTATTGCATGAAGGTGTGGCTTGAGAACTGCGTGCCGTTGTCGATGATGACTCTGTTTGGCACACCAAAACGGCAGACCAGTCCCTTGAAAAACTTGACAGCTGACTGAGCAGTCACCTTTCTCACTGCTTCCACCTCCGGCCACTTTGTGAACTTGTCGATTGCAACGTACAAGTACTCAAAGCCCCCCACAGCACGGGGGAAAGGGCCCAGTATGTCGAGCCCCCAGACCGAGAATGGCCAGGAGAGAGGAATTGTTTGATGGGCTTGAGCTGGTTGATGAAGCTTCTTTGAATGGAACTGACACGCTTCACACTTGGTTACTAGTGCCGCCGCATCCTGGAGGACGGTGGGCCAGAAGAACCCTTGCCGGAACGTCTTTCCGGCAAGGGTCCTCGACCCTATGTGGGAGCCACATATGCCTCCATGTATCTCTGCCAACAGCTCCAGTCCTTCCGCCCGGGGGATGCACTTGAATTCCACGCCATGTGGCCTTCTCCTGTACAGGATGTCATCGACGAACTTGTACAGGGCGGACCGACGAGCTACTTTCTCCTCTTCTTCCTCCTCCTCAGGAAGCTCCCCTGTTTGGAGGAAGTGGATGGTATGCAGCACCCATACTGGAGCCTGGGGCTCGACGGCAAGGACCAAAGACATCTGTTCCGCCATGGGAGCGGCTGTCTCTACGGCCAGGGCTTGACGCCCTGCTGGAGCCAGTTACTCTTGGGCAGGCTCAGCGTCCGCGGCAGCACCCTTGCCGGCAGCCCCAGGGGGCTCGGTAGGAAAGTACTTGCCGGGACCTGACTTCCTCCGCTTGTTCTGCCCTGTTGACGGTTCGACGGATGGTTGCATTAACCGGAGCAAAAAGGTACCTGGTTCCACAGGTAGCTTGAATGCAGCACGCTTTGACAGGTAATCGGCGATGTCGTTCTCCGTTCGGGGGACGTGCTCCGTTTGGATATCGTCAAAGCGTCCCTCCAGCTTCCTCGCCTCATCTACGTCGCCTCCATCAATGAGCTCTGATAATCCTTGTTGACCTGTCTGACAACGAGCTGCGAGTCACCCCTGACGATGAGCTTCTTAACCCCGAGGTCTGCCGCGATCCTGAGACCGGCGAGCAATCCCTCGTACTGAGCAGTGTTTTTGGTGGACATCTCCCTGGGGAAGTGCATCTGGATCACATACTTGAGGTGCTCTCCAGTGGGTGCGACGAGCAGCACACCGGCACCGGCGCCTTGCAGCGAGAAAGCCCCATCAAAGTACATGATCCAGTCGCGGTCTGCTTCCTTGCCGGGGAGAGTGGTCTGCTGGATTTCTTCGTCAGTCGTCGAGGTCCATTCTGCAATGAACTCCGCCAAGACTCTGCTCTGGATTGTTGAGGTACTTTCAAACTTCAAACCAAAACTTGATAACTCCAAGGCCCAATCCACAATCCTTCCGGTTGCATCTGGGTTATGCAGTATTCGCTGCGATGGGAGGCGGGTGACGTCAGTGATCTCGTGGGCTTGGAAGTAATGACACAGCTTCCTCGAGGCTATAAGGAGGCTGAAGAGCAATTTTTGCACACACGAATACCTCGACCTAGCCCCCTGCAAGAGGGAGCTGATAAAGTAAACCGAGTGCTGCATCTTCTTCTTCTTCCGCACCACCTCACTCGACCGCGCGGGCACTGCCTTGGTGGCATCAGACACTGTCGGGGGCCTCGCCTTGCCGGCACTAGGCCCTGCCCGGGGAATCTTTGGCTTGCCATCCGCTGGTTCTGCCGCCGTCACTGCCTCCTCGTCGACCTCCCTCTGTGCCACCAGTGCGGCGCTGACCACTTGATTCGTCGCCGCCAGATACAGCAGCAACGGCTCTTGTGGTTTGGGCACAACCAGTATTGGCATGGAGGAAAGGTATTTCTTCAGATCCTGCAATGCTGCCTCGGCTTCTGGGGTCCACTCCATTGGGCCTGCCTTCTTCAAGACTTTGAAGAAAGGGAGGGCGCGTTCGACGGACTTGGAGATGAATCGGCTCATGGCGGCGACGCAGCCGGTGAGCCGACCCACATCCTTGATTCGCTTGGGCGCCTCAATCTGCTCAATAGCCTTGATTTTGTCTGGGTTTGCCTCGATCCCGCGCTATGACACAAAGAATCGGAGAAGCTTGCCAGACGGAACGCCGAAGACACACTTCTCAGGGTTCAGCTTGAGGTTGATCTTGCGCAGGTTGGCAAATGTCTCTTCCAGATTTTGCACAAGAGTTGTCCCATCCTTGGTTTTGACCACTATGTCATCCATGTATGCCTCCATATTTCTATGGAGCTGAGGTTCAAAACCAATTTGTACTGCTCTTGCAAACGTCGAGCCAGCACTCTTCAACCCGAAAGGCATCCATAAAAAGCAATACGTACCACATGGGGTGATGAATGCTGTCTTTTCTTCATCCTCTCTTGTCATGAATATTTGGTGGTAGCCCAAGTAGGCGACGAGGAATGATAACATATCACACCCGGTCGTGGAGTCAACAATCTGGTCGATGCGCGGCAACCGGAAGGGGTCCTTAGTACAAGCCTTATTGATATCTGTGTAATCAATACACAGCCTCCACTTCCCATTCGCCTTGCGCACCACTACCGGACTGGCCAACCACGTCGGGTGGAGCACCCCTCTCACCAAACCTACCGCTTGAAACTTCCTGATCTCCTCTGTGATGAATTCCTGCCTCTCCAGAGCCTGCTTTCTGACCATCTGCTTGACGGGCCGCGCATGATGACAGACAGCTAGGTGGTGCTCAATCACCTCCCTGGGAACAACGGGGATGTTGGATGCTTTCCATGCAAACACGTCGACATTCACCCGCAGAAAGGTGACGAGCGCGCCTTCCTATTTGCTGTCGAGGGTGGAGCCAATGGTGAAGTCCCCTCCCATGCCATCCTCCCTGACGGGCACCTTCTTGGTTTGCGGCGGCTCAGCTCTGGATTTCTTGCTCTTGTCGGTAGAGCTCTCTGGCACATCCTCGACGGTACCACAACACTCCGAGGAGGTGCGCTTGCCGGAGTGGGTGCGAGAGGCCCTGCCGGGCTTCTTCTTCCCTCCCAGGCCTTCAGAGACAGGAGCAGGTGCCTTGACGGCAGCTGCTGCAACTGCTTCCCGGTAGAGTTGGTCGGCGTAGATCAATGAGTCCTTCTTGTCGGAGGGGACGGAGATGATGGTCAACGGCCCGGACGTCTTTAGCATGTTGTAGGCGTAGTGTGATGCCGCCATGAACTTGGCTAGTGCCGGGCGGCCGAGGATCCCGTTGTAGGGCAAGGGGATCTCGTCCACGTCGAAGATGATCCTCTCCGTTCTGTAGTTCAACTCTCCTCCAAACGTCACGGCAGCGTGACCTTCCCCTTCGGCTGGCTCCTCCCCGGATTGACCCCTTGAAACGTGCCCGTTTCCTCGAGGTCTCCATCAGGAATTTGCAGCCTTTTGATCATGACAGGAGAGATCAAGTTCAGGCCGGCCCCGCCGTCAACCAACATCTTGTTCACCTTGAGGATGCGTATCGTTGGCGAGACCAACAATGGCAAACACCCAACCGCGGTTGTGCGGTCAGGGTGGCCCTCGGCGTCAAAGATGAGGGCATGTTGGACCACTTCAGCGGCTTCTGAGCGTCGAACGACGGCTCCGCTGCTGTAATCTCACGCGCCCACTTTTTAAGCTGGCGGTGAGAAGTATGCAACAAGGCGCCGCCATCGACGCACATGGCCTCCGTAGCCTTCTAGAACTCTTGCTCACTGGACTCGTCGTCCTCGTCATGATCATCGTCTTCTTGTTTCTTGTCACGGCCCCGGGCGGGCCTCTCTTGCTGGTTGTCCTTATCGCGGCAGCCTCCTTGGCCGCCAACCTTCTTCCCGGATCCCTCGGCACCATCCTGGTCCTTCACCTTGTCCCGCCTCTCGTACTCAGCTTTTTGCTTCTCAGCAAGCAGCTCGACTTGTCGGCAGTTCTGGAGGTCGTGGCCCTTGGTGCGGTGGATCTTGCAGTATTGCTTGCCGGAGCTTCCTGGCTTATCGGCAGCTGCTAACGCCCGGCAAGCGGTGCACCTGGCAATCTCCTTGCCGGGGCCATCTGCCTGACCTTCTTGGCAGCGCCGGTGTCGTCAGACCCCTCGACGGCAAGTACGGCCTTGCCCTTGCGTTTCCTATTGCGACGCCGGCCCTTGTTCGTCGGGGTGGCGGCATCTTTGTCAGTAGTGTCGGTTTCCGCACTGGCGTGCGATGGTGGTCCGAGCATCTTCGTGAGCTCGTTCTCGAAGAACTTGGCGCTGGTCGCGGTGGGTCCGCGGGTCGGACGACGCTATAGAGATGTTATCACAAGCGTCGTCACGACGGGCAGACGCCCGCGGCGGCTGGCGAGGAGGAGGAGAGTGCACCATGGCCGCAGCTCCCCCGGTCCTCCCAGCGCTAGCACGTGGTGGCTCGGTGGAGCGCTGACCCGAAGGCCCCGCGGTCGCGGATCGTCTTTGTTGGCAACAGCGACGAGGGTCCGGATGGTGGCCCTCCACTCGTCGAGCTTCCCCGCAGCAGGAGGGAAGCCGAGGGGCAGCTGCGCACGCGCCAAAGCTTCTGCTGGCGTGGGCGGCGACGACAGCTCCGTGGATCGCGGCGCGCTTCGACTTCTAACTATGTTAGAAGGAGCTCCGTTATGACCCAGCGGCTGCGTGCCATTTTCGCCAGCACTTCGGCGGGCATGCTGAACCCCTTCATCTCGCGGATGACGCACAGGGCTCTTCCCACGGCGGTGCCCAGGGTCACCAGCGTGGTGACGCTGCTCAGCGCGCACACCATGGGCGGTGGCGAGAGCTTCGAATCTTTCGCCTGAGGAAGAAGAGGGGAACGACGGTTCTAACATTGGAAAAGGCGCAGAGGGGCTAAATGAGTAGTGCGCCTGCAGTTTTTTCCTTTTTATGGGGAAGGCACAGGCTGCCTCTTTACCATGATGTGACGCACGTGTGCAGCAACTGCCCTATGCACGACCCCCACGTCACGCATTCAACACAGGTCGTGGGGAAGCGTAACAAGCAAGGGAGTTACTGCAGTAAAAGCTCCGCCGCGCGCGCCCGCGCACCGTTCTGGGCCTGGCCCAATAACGCCCTGCGCTTATATGTGGCCCAGGCCCGGGGGCTCCTGTCGGTGTACAAAAGTAGGGGTCCTTCTTGCACCCCTCTACTTGTGCGCGGGCAGTTGCAGCCACACGCCTGCGGCCGCGCTTGGCGGAACAGAAGAGGAAGCAAAGTCACAAGACTACCAGAGCCACGCTAAAGACCAGAAGCAGGAAGAGCAGAGAGGCGAGGCGAAACTCCCCTGGCAAGGCCCTTGCTGGGGCGGCCTTCACAGCCCCGGCAAGAGCCTTGCCGCGACAACTTACCCAACACCTACGGGGCCGCCACCCTTGAGTCTAGAAGTGCTGACGCCATCAACCACAATGGAACCAAGGCTCGGGAGCCACCTCCATGGTGGCATGTAGATCTTTGTGAAGACAAAGGTCCTGTGAGGCCTAGGTAGGACCCAGAAGACAAGACAACAGAAAGGGTCCTTGCCGAGGATGACCACGAGGCCCCGGCAAGGCTCCTGCCGAAGATACCCACGAGGCCTCGGCAAGACCCTTGCCGGGAATATCAGCAAGACCGCGGCAAGGCCATGCCACCCCGTCGCCGCCCCAGCTCAGTGGCCGACCGACCAACTAAGCAGGTACCCACGTGGCAGTACGTGGCTCCTAAGCCAACTAGTCGAGCACCTACGTGGTAGCATGCAGATCTTTGTGAAGACCGTGCCACCACACCAGCTCAGCAGCCTACCAGCCTACATGGCGCTGCATGCCTCATTGGCCTAGACGCGTGGCGAAGCAAGGCGAAGTGGCGACGGACGGGACGGGCCTCGTTACCATCCCCGATAAAGCAAGAGGACACCTAAGTTGCGTATTTAATGCGTTTTGGCCTGTGACGTCAGGCAATAAACTCGACTACTGTACAACTTTCCACCTCTTGCGTGCCACTGTGGCAGCCCCTTTGACTATAAAAGGAGGCCCGCGGCGTACAGAGAGAGGATTCGGACTTTTTGGACCGTGCATGCTTTGTAGGTAGTCCAAGAACACCAGATAAACACAAACCAGCAGGAGTAGGGTATTACGCATCACTTGCGGCTCGAGCCTGGATAAACACCCGTGTTGATCTCTTAAACCAGCTCTTTACACAGCCCCGCGCTTGACAACCGTAGAAGGGATTCCCCGTGATCCCATAGGTGTCGTTTCCACTGACAGTAATGGAGGCGCTGGTGCGGATAAGCATCAAGGCGCGGGTCCGGTTTTCTTGAATTGGTGGAGAAGGGCGGTGGGCGTTTGCTGAGGGAGTGGCTCCCCTCCTCGGCCTGCTTATAAAAGGAGGGGCGAGGGGAGAGCAAAGTCATCCATCCTTGCATCCCTTCTTCTTATTTTTCTGCCTCTTGCTAGTTATGTCAAAGAGAAGAGCGTAGTGCCTGTGCTGGTGCTTTGGGAGCGAGTCTGGAACATTCTTGGAGAAGACGCCGTGGACGAGCCGCCCGTGTCGTGGGAAATATCAAGCCTACCCATTGTGGGAAAATGTTTGTCCCTTCCGCCACGGTTGGCTGCCCATTGGGTAGTGCAGTGTCCAGCTCTGGGCTACCGCTGGTTGTTGGCCTGGTGACCAGGTCCTCCGTGTCTTCGGGGCTTGCCCAGGTGGCAGGGCTGGGGACCATTGGTAATACCAGCACAACCCCTTCTGGAGGCCCGGGTGTTGATGTCGACGAGAAGCGTGCCTTCCTCCCCGCCGAGGTGGGGAGTGGTGCGCCTCGAGCCCCCTGGACGGCTTGGTCGCTTGCCGTCTCTTAGGGGAAGGCGTCGGGCTCGAGTCCTAGCGCTTCTCGGGAGTGACGGTGATGGAGAGAAAACGAGGGAAGACTGTCGGTGCAAGAAACCCTAGGTCTGTTGCCCTGACTGTGCACAAGCACGGGATCAAGATTGGAGCACCAACAGAAGTCAGAGTACAAGAAACAAAGAGATTCGAAGGACCAACAAGCAGATCAAAGGGACCAAGACCAACCCAGAGAAGCAAGATATCGCCAAGAGAAAGGCCTCCTTTGCCGGGCAGGCGAGCCCGGCAAGGGGCGAAGCCACCCCCAGAAGAAGACAGCCAAGGCGTCCCGGCATGGCCTGCCGGGACTCACGTAGGCAGAACCACCTCACCAACGACTGCTCCATGACCCACGTCGTCGATCAGTGCGGTGTCAAGCCGCATAGTGACTAAGTGGCAGCCATTCGCCACATGGCATCCTCCCCCTACAAGAAAAACCCATAGGTGACACCCGTCCTGCGACGTGTCAAGCGAACAGGCGCAGAGCTGGCAAGATAGCCCGGCAAGCCTTGCTGGGCAACCAGTGATGTGACATTGAGTGGTGCATTTAATGCGCCCCTGTCAACCCGTAGAGTTAGGTGTGATAGCATTGTTGCTATCATATCAGTGCATAAGGACATTGTGATGACCCCTTGATCTATAAAAGGAGGCCCGTGGCAACCGTAGAAAGGGTTAGAAGGTTGGATAACTCACACCCCCGTACGCGCGTAGTCGCTGCCGCCATGAGGCAACCCCTGCCGGGAAAGTGTTCTATCCTCCACCACCACCTTTCCACCATCAATCCACCAAAGAAGGAGTAGGGTTTTACGCCTCGCGGTGGTCCGAACCTGGGTAAAACTGCCCGCGTGATCTTTGCCGTGCTGCCCCACGCTCCTGTGCTCTTTGTACAATGGGACGTCCCCTTGCCGAACCAGCAAGGGATCTCCTGGTCCCATAGGTGGCCGTGGTTTCCCGCGGCAAAGACGGAGAGGGTGGGTGGTGGGGCGTCAGGTCAGAGTATGATGGCGTGGATGCCTTCGCCTCCGACTGGCGACCTGCCGCCTCGTTTTTGCACTATTCCCCTCCCTCCCCGGCACCATCATCACCAGCCTCCTTGGGTGATAGCCGGGGAGGGATGTTCCCTTGGTGCCTTCGCCTCCCCTCTAGCATTCCATCTCCCTAACTCGTTGTAGAGGCCAAATTCATGGTAGGAACCTGCAGCCTCGTGCAGATGGGAATGATGGAAGATGCGACCTCATCTATATGCATATCCAATGCTCATGGAATGCTTATGCAATGCTCTTGAAATGCTTATGCATGCATGCAACTTTGTCGGGCCCCCCGGTGCTTTGTTTATTTCTCTATTTGCTGAGGGTCTGCGCCTAGCTTTGTACAAGGGGTTACATGCAACGGAGGCAAGGCCTGTACAAAAGGGTGGCTGCCGGACAGGGCTGATAGCCGCGCCTTGCGGGTAGAACTTGCGGAGATGATCAATATTCCATGAGTTGTGCTATTCAATGCCGACTCCGGTCTCCAGACGGACTGCGCCAGGTCCGGTGACTCGAACTACCCGGTAAGGGCCTTCCCACTTCAGCGTCAACTTGTTTGTACCCTTCGCGTACCGAACGCGCCTAAGGACAAGGTTTCCTTCCTCAATACACCGGGCATGAAACCAGCGGCTGTGAAAGCGATGCAGGGCTTGCTAATAGCATGCAGCACGCATAGCAGCATAGAGAAGGTTCTCCTCGAGTAGCACATCATCGTCACGCCGGTGCTGATCTTGCACTACTTCATCGTAGGCAAGCACTTGAGGCGACCCGTAAATGAGTTCCGTGGGGATAACTGATACGTCTCCAACGTATCTATAATTTTTGATTGTTCCATGCTTTTTATATTATCATTCTTGGATGTTTTGCAATCATTTTATAGTCCTTTTATATCATTGTTTGTTACAAACCTACTGACATAGTGCTCAGTGCCAATTGCTATTTTCTGCATGTTTTTTAAATCGCAAGAAATCAATACCAAACGGAGTCCAAATGCAGCGAAACGTTTTGTGGAATTTTTATGGACCAGAAGACATCGAGTGGGCCGGAGAAGCAACTTGGGGGTGTCCCGAGGGGGGCACAACCAACCAGGGTGGGCCTGCAGGCCCAGGCGCGCCTAGGTGGGTTGTGCCCACCACGGTACCCTCCTGCACCGCCTCTTTGCTCTATAAATACCCCAATATTCCAGAAAGCCTAGGGGAGTCAACGAAAATCAATTCCAGCCGCCGCAAGTTCCAGAAAGCACAGATCCAATCTAGACACCATCACAGAGGGGTTCATCATGTCCGTTGGTGCCTCTCTGATCATGCGTGAGTAGTTCTTTGTAGACCTACGGGTCCGTAGTTAGTAGCTAGATGGCTTCCTCTCTCTCTCTCTCTTGATTCTCAATACAATGGTCTCTTGCAGATCCATATGATGTAACTTTGAGTTTATGATCAGATCTATCTCTTTATCCAAGAAAGTTATTTGAGTCTTCTTTGATCTCTTATATGCATGATTGCTTATAGCCTCATATTTCTTCTCCGACATTTGGGTTTTCTTTAATCTATTTATCATGCAATGGGAAGAGGTGCTTTGTAATGTGTTCGATCTTACGGTGCATGATCCTAGTGACAGAGGGAACCGACACATATGTACCGTTGCTATTAATGATAACAAGATGGGGTCTATTTCTACAGAAATAGATCTTGTCTACATCATGTAATCGTTCTTATTGCATTACTCCGTTTGTCCATGAACTTAATACACTAGATGCATGCTGGATAGCGGTCGATGTGTGGAGTAATAGTAGTAGATGCAGGCAGGAATCGGTCTACAAATCTTGGACGTGATGCCTATATAATGATCATTGCCTGGATATCGTCATGATTATTTGAAGTTATGTCAATTGCCCAACAGTAATATGTTTACCCACCATTTGCTATTTTTCTTGAGAGAAGCCAGTAGTGAAATCTACGGCCCCCGGGTCTCTTCTTTATATATTTGCCTTTGCGATCTACCTTTATTTGCTTTTATTTTCAGATCTATTAAACCAAAAATACAAAAATAAATTGCTGCACTTTATTTTATTTGTGATATATTTATCCAATCTATTACAACTTTTTCCCGTCCTTTTGCCAATTTCTGGCGTAGTTATCCGAAAGGGATTGATAACCCCTTTAACACAAAAAAGGGATATGAACTCCTAGGCGACTCCAAGGCGATCTTGCGCCAGTGGCCACTCCGGCCCCGGCGGCCACCCTCCTCCTCCTGTAGGCGGCCACTCCGGCCACCGCAGCCACCCTCCTCACATGATGGCTCCCTTTGCCCTCAACTTTCATAGTGGCAGAAAGTTTCAAGCAGATATGAGATCCATGTTTGGGCATCCGGTGGTGTTTTCATCTGGTTTTCATCAACGGGAATTCACCTTGGTGGTTTCTTTCTGCTGCTCAACTTTCAAACTTGATGTGCACATGGTTAGTGTTTCTCTCCTTGCCTTGTTTGGTGGATATGCTCAAGGCTTTAGGGTTCGTCTTTTGAGAGATAGAAATTTCATGTTTTCGGTTGCTTCAAAGTCTGTTGGTTTTGAGTACTAAAGTGCGGGTAGAATTGTTGAACAAGATTTTGAGGTGGTTTTTAGCCAGTGGAATTTTGGTGGTCCGAATTGGCATAGGGAAGAAGTTTCTTATTACAATGAGCTTGATAAGGAGTGGACTTTGGTCGGCAGGCATGGCAAGGCCATGTCTAGCAACTCCGGTGATCGCCGGAGCTATAGCTCGGTGGTCAGAGATGGTAGATCGGTCTTCGAGCGGTTATCGGGCCCCATTCAAGTCTGAGATAATCAAGGGGATGCTTTGAAATCGCTCGCTCTTAATTCTGGTTTAAATAGGTCTCATAACCAGCCTCAACGTGCAAATTCTGGCTCGTACGTAGTGTGCCCTACGCATGCGGTGGGCAAGGGCACTACGCACGTAACTGCATGGCCCCTAATCTACCTGGGCTTTGGCCTTTTATTCAGTTTATCACTTTTTCTGCCCCCCCCCCCCCCCCCCGAGCAGGCCTCGGCTGAGGGTGAGGTGGAGGCCTGGTTTAAATGTGCTGGGCCGGCAGTCCAGATTAGGCAGGTCTCATCATTTAAGGAGCTTGTCAAGGACCTATTTCCAAATTTCTAGCCGAGACCACTGCATGCCTCCTCGCATTCCTCTTCTCTTACCAACTCTGCTTCCACCTCGACGAGCTCGCCGCCTTCTTCGTCATCGCCGGTGCGGGCATTGGTGGTCCATACCTCGGAAGCGCCACCCATGGCCAACATTCCTATAGACCCTGCTCCCTTTGTTCCCCATGGTTTTCAGATTCTCCAAGTCGAAGGGCGAAACGGGGCTTCCAAAGCAATCTTGCCGCACCAACCAAGAAGGCACGAGGATTGGGTGAATGCTACCATTCAGCCACATCCGAACGAGGTATTTTTCCCAAATGTCATAGAGGTTCTGGAGGCGTTTTTTCAAGGTGTGGAGCAAGTAGGGTTCAGAGAAATCTGACCATGTCCTATTGGTGAAGCTTATGTTCAGTTCTTGCATGTTAGAGATAGAGATCGACTTATTAGGCAGAGCCCGCATCCATTTGGAGATGTTTTTATTTTGTTCACTAAGCACAATGAGGGTAGGAACTGGCGTCAGATTCATTTCAGTATAACTTGTTGGTTGCTGTTCGTTGGTGTTCCATTTGATTACTGTAATACTGAAGCCATTGCTGCTGCTATTGCCAAGTGGGGTAGAATCATAAGTTGGGAAAGGGAAGATGCTCTGAGAGGGAAAAGTTTAGTTAAGGCCAGAGTGACAGATCTCACTGATATCCCAGAAAGCATTAGATGGTCTGAAGGAGAGTGTTTTGAAGAGGAATCCTGTACTTGTTCAGTTGAGGTTTTATTAGAAGAAATGCTAGGTGGTGGCCCTGCAGATGAGGACCCTATTTCACCTCCTGGAGTGGACCCACATCTAGTTCCACAACAAGCCAATGATTTCCCAGGTTTTCAGCCAGTGCCACTGAATAATGAGCCAGCACAGAATGAAGATTGGGATGATTGGGAGGAGCAGGTAGAGCAAGGGCACTGGGCCTTTCCTCAGGCCAACATTCCTGAGCCACCTCAACACCAAGCAGAACTGCCAATTCTCCAAGACGATGGCGCTCCCAATAGCAGCATTACCACAACAGTGTCTCTGTCAGATGAAATTTGGTCTAATACACACACTGCTAGTGAGGAGGTTAACCAAGGATCTCTAGTTAATCCTATTGGCATGGGACTGCAAAATATCCTACTTTCCTATCAAGCAGATGAAGAAGAGGATGATGCTCAGTTAGCACACAATAATCTGGATGCTGTACAGCAGTAGGGAGATATAGATATCCCTCTAATTAACCAAGAAGTTCACCAACCTGCACCACCAGTTCCAGTTGAGCCTAGTGTTGAAGTACGTGGCAATGAGGGAGTTCTTGAACCTGCAGTGCCACTAACAGAGTTGCACACTGGTAGTGATAATGCTACTATTCACAACAATGATATTCCTTTGGTGTCTGATTCTGTGGTTGTTCCCAAAGAGCAAGAGGAAATTCAGGTTTTAGCAGACATGGCAGCAATTAAAGGAAAAAACTGATGTACCTATTCCTCAGGTCGGCACATCATCTGATATGAATAAGAAAGGAATCTAGAGTATTTGTTTCCCAAACTCTCCTAGTTTGTTAGACATTCAAAAACTTGTTGAGTCTCATACCTTGGATATTATTGATGGCGCTCATTTGATTTCTGAAGAAGGTCTGGACCTATGGATTCAGCATTTTGCTCTAGCTACACAGGGAGAAGTTAACACTTTCAAAATTGACATCCTTGTAAGTTGGTTTACCTTCACAATTCACCTACTTGTGACTCCTCAAGTGGAGCTGGTGGTGCAGGTTGGAAAATGCATCTGCTAAAATCTGAACTATGGAAAATGCTTACTACAAATTGTGAATCTGAAGAGACTATTTTGTTTCATATCCCTGATGGATGTGTTACTACACAGGCTCCAAGTTGTAAGGTGATAATGCTGGGCCTAGGCAAAGAAAATGAGAGCATTAGCCCTTCTTCTCAATCCTCAAGTGGAGCTGGAAGTCCACTAAAACAAGTGTCTCCTAATAAGGTGATGAACCTGCCTCTAGGTGATCCAAGAAAAGAAGGGACAAAGAGCCTCTGGTGGAAACAGAGGTAATAAGAAGTGACAAAATTAAGAAAGATAATAATGGTTATAGAAGGAAGTCCTGTGATGCTAAATCTTGCTTACCTTGCAATGCTATTCCTCCAATTGTGCAAAATAAAGTGGTCAAAAACCCGACTAAAGCTTTCTGCAAGCTATCTGAGGAAGAACTACAGGAGAAGCTGTCAAAAAGGCCCAAGAAGAAAGGTCAGGAGGATGTGGCTTTATGCACCACACTACCTTACTGGAGCAGCTGCAGCATGGTGGGAAAACTTCCTACACATGCATCACAGTGAACACAACATCACCTGGGAAGAGTTCAAGGAAGGCTTCCGTGGGGCGCACATCCCCAGGAGCATCATAAAAATCAAGAAGAGAGAGTTTGATGACCTGAAGCAGAGAGGCATGTCAGTCACGGAATACAATGGTCAGTTTACCCAGCTGTCTCGTTATGCCTACGACGAGCACATGACAGAAAACAAAAAGATGGAAAAATTCCTGGACGGCCTGGCACCAGCACTAAGATGCCAACTGATTGTACACACCTTTCCAGACTTTAAAACTCTGGTGGACAAGGCCATTACCTTGTAGAATGAGCGCCGTAGTCTGGAAGATATCCGTAAGCGAAAGAGGGTCAAGACGACTCTTGCTCGCAACAACCGAAGAAAGGCTGAGGTTCCACGAACAGAAGCAAGGAGATCCACGACTACTGATCCAAGGCCCGTCGGACAGTTTCATGCTAGGGACAAGGAGTACATGTACCGTCCAGGGGTCACCTGCTATGCTTGTGGTCAAGAAGGGCACTATGCAAAACAATGCCCAAAGCCGAGGAACGCGGCCCCCAAACCAAACAATGGTGGAAACAATCCAGCCCCCAAGCACAACAATTTTAATCCCAACAACAACCACAGGAAGGGTCACCTGAACCATGTGACCAGGGAAGAAGCGCAGAATGCCCCAGACATCGTGCTCGGTACGTTCCCTGTCAACACAGTACCTGCCGCGGTTTTGTTTGATTCTGGAGCTTCCCATTCGTTCGTTTCGAAGAGTTTTGTTTTACAACATGGTTTTCCGATACTCCCCTTGGAAAAATCTATGATCATCAAGTCCCCCGGAAATAAGCAAATCGCTCAGGGTTACTGCCAAGGAGTGGTCATTGAGTTCGAAGGACTACAATTCCCAGCAAATCTCATCGTGTTGGAATGTAAAGGACTGGATGTCATTTTAGGGATGGACTGGTTGACCACCAACAAAGGATTCATTGACTGTTTCAATCGGACCGTGATTCTCACCCACCATCATGGCAAGACAATAAAGGTTACAGCTCAAGACAGACCACAGTCACAGCAATCAAAACTGAACAAAATGGACATTTCTGAACTGAGAAAAGTTCCAGTGGTATGCGAGTTTCCTGATGTGTTCCCTGAAGAACTACCAGGCCTGCCACCAGACCGAGAGATAGAGTTCAGCATCGAACTAGCACCTGGCACCACTCCCATCTATAAGAAGCCTTATAGAATGGCACCCTCAGAATTAGTGGAGTTGAAGAAGCAGATAAAGGAATTGTTGGACAAAGGATTTATCCGAGCCAGCTCCTCACCTTGGGGATCGCCATTGTTGTTCGCCAAGAAAAAGGATGGGACACTGAGACTGTGTATAGACTATCGAGCCCTCAATATGGTCACCATCAAAAACAAATATCCGATGCCGCGGATAAATGATTTGTTTGACCAGCTCGCACAAGCCAAGGTATTCTCAAAGATTGATTTGAGATTGGGATATCACCAATTGAAGGTACGAACAGAAGATATCCCCAGGACAGCATTCACTTCCAGATACGGATTATACGAGTTCACAGTGATGCCTTTTGGTCTAACAAACGCCCCCGCATATTTCGTCCACCTCATGAACAAGGTGTTCATGAAATTCATGGACAAGTTTGTTGTGGTGTTCATTGACGATATTCTGGTTTACTCAAGGACACCAGAAGAGCATGTTGAGCACCTCAGAATTGTTTTGGGAGAATTAAGAAAACACCAGTTGTACGCCAAATTTAGCAAGTGCGAATTTTGGTTAAGACAAGTTGGTTTCTTAGGCCATATATTGAACCAAGAAGGCGTGGCCGTAGACCCAGAAAAGGTCAAAGCCATACTTGACTGGAAGCCGCCCGCCAACGTTACAGATGTGCGGAGTTTCCTAGGAATGGTCGGATATTACAGAAGATTTATTGAAGGATTCTCCACTGTGGCAAAACCAATAACACAGTTGCTCAAAAAAGACAAGAAATTTGTATGGACGGAAGCATGCGAGAAAAGCTTCCAGGAACTCAAGAAGAAGCTGACAACCGCACCGGTCTTAACTGTGCCAGACATACACAAGAGTTTTGAAGTATATTGTGACGCGTCCCGAAAAGGTCTCGGGTGTGTGCTAATGCAGGATGGCAAAGTTGTCGCGTATGCCTCTAGGCAGCTGCGAAAACATGAGGAAAATTACCCAACACATGACCTGGAACTAGCAGCAGTCATTCATGCACTCAAGGAGTGGAGGCACTTTCTGTTGGGGAATCGCTGTGAAATATACACGGACCATAAGAGCCTCAAATATATTTTCACACAGCCAGAGCTAAATTTACGCCAACGATGCTGGTTGGAACTGGTCAAGGACTATGATGTCGGTATTCACTACCATCCAGGGAAAGCAAATGTAGTGGCCGATGCCCTTAGTCGAAACCCCAGCCCAGACAATGACGGTCCGCAAAACTTGAGGCCTGAGTTTCAGCAAGAGTTCGCTAGGCTCAACATGATGTTAGTCTCTGAAGGCACCGTATCAAATCTGGAGATACAACCCACCCTGGTGGAACAAATTAAGAAGGCTCAACAGGGGCATCCCAGCATCGAGGGTATAAAGAAGAAAATGAACCTTGGTAAGGCTTCAGAGTTCATCACAGACAGTGGAGGAACCTTATGGTACGGAGACAGACTTTGCGTACCTAACATTGAGGAACTCAAGCAACAAATCTTAACCTAAAGCCACACCGCTCCATACTCGATCCATCCTGGAGGGACCAAAATGTACAAAGACATTCAGGAAAGATTTTGGTGGCACGGTATGAAAAGAGATATAGCCACATTTATTGCTTGTTGCGATTCATGTCAGCGCATCAAAGCCAAGCATCAAAAGCCAGCAGGGCTATTCCAGCCAAACAGGATACCAGAGTGGAAATGGGATGAAATAGGGATGGACTTCATTGTCGGATTACCCCGATCACAACGCGGAAACGACGCCATATGGGTCATCACAGACCGACTAGCCAAGGTTGCTCATTTCATTCCCGTGAAGACTACCTACTCCACGCAAAGACTGGCCAAACTTTATCTCTGCCGTATAGTCTGTTTGCATGGAGTCCCAAAGACTATAATATCCGACCGAGGCACACAATTTGTCTCCAAATTTTGGGATCACCTACAACAAGCTCTGGGCACGCAACTAGCTTTCAGTACAGCGTACCACCCTCAGACCGATAGACAAACAGAACGTGTAAACGAAATCCTAGAGGATATGCTAAGAGCCTGTGTGCTCACCTATGGATCCAGTTGGGAAGAGAGTTTGCCGTATGCCGAATTTGCCTACAACAACAGTTACCAAGCCAGCTTGCAAATGGCACCCTTTGAAGCATTGTACGGACGGAGGTGTCGCACCCCACTGAATTGGTCGGAAACAGGTGACAGCCGTATCTTCGGCCCAGACATGCTTAAAGAGGCCGAGGAGAAAGTTAAGCAGATCAGGGACAGACTGAAGACAGCGTAGAGCCGACAAAAGAGCTACTATGATCACAAGCATCGTGAAGTCAGCTTTGAACACGGTGATTCCGTATACCTCCGAGTATCTCCTATGAGGGGTCTACAACGGTTCAAAATTAAGGGAAAGCTAGCCCCAAGATTTATTGGACCATTTTGTGTAAAGGCACGAAGAGGCACGGTAGCCTACCAACTAGACTTGCCCAAGGAACTGTCAGACGTCCATGACGTATTCCACGTCTCACAATTGAGAAAATGTGTGAGTAACCCAGAGAAGCAGGTATCCCATGAGAGCATTGATGTGCAACCAGACTCACCTACAGAGAGAGGCCAGTAAAGATTTTAGAAGAGTCTGAACGGTGGACCCGTCAGAAAACGACAAAGTTTTTCAGAGTTCAGTGGAGCAACCACACTGAGGATGAAGCTACATGGGAAAGGGAAGACTTCCTTCGGATAGAATATCCATACCTATTTGAGGATCAGCAGAAATCTCGAGGACGAGATTTTTCCTAAGGGGGTAGGTGTTGTGACACCCAAAATTTTATTTGGATTTTTCAAAAGATTTTATTTGACTTGAGGGAGGTGAATTAAAAATTTTCTTCAAAAGGACCCTCCCTTTCAAATATTTTTCTCATGACAAGAGTTTTGTTTGGATTCACCCAAGACTTGTTTTTGGTCTTGGAGGTTCTTGCTTTTATTTTGGACTGAAGACAAAATACTTTTCACTTGAGGAAATTGCCTTTTGAAAATATCCTTGAAAATGCACTATGGCTTTTGGAATAATCCTTTACCACTTTCAACATTTCTCTCTTGCCATGGCCTTAGTGAAAATCCACCCTCCTAAACCTTCCCTCATCTTTGGATCATGATTTGCATCAAATCCAGCTAGTTGAACCTCCCCTATGATTATTTTTCCATTTAAAACTTATCAAATAAATTTCTGTCTTCTATTCTAGCCATTGGTGATTTACAAAGGAACTCCACTTTCTGTTTTGATTTTTGCCCCCAAACCAATTCCCCTTCCTAGTTCTTTGAACCCTCAACCAAGATCCATGAAGATCCACTGGTCTTCAGTTCAAATTTTTCAAACTACACTTGCTGCAAGTTTGGACCAGATTTGTCAAATTTGGTGAAATTCATTCAAATCTTTCTCCAAATATTCGAAGAAAAATCAGGCAGCCTCTGGGTGCATTGAGTGGTCACCTCACCAAGTACCAGCTCCAGATTTTTTTTCTCATTGCCAAATCATTCTGTCGAACACCTGCAGTGCTTTGTCAATGTCAAGTTCAGAGATTCAGAAATTCAGTTCAGTGCCCTACTGTCGTTTTCTTCAGAACATGTTGTCGATCTCGACAGTGCAGCGTTGGCGCCTTGCTCCTCGTCCCCTCCCCCTTGTTCCTGCTCCGCACGAACGCCTGGCACCTTGCGGACGTCGGCGACGAGCAGCAGAAGGTGCGCCGCCCCGTGACCGACGCCAGCGTCGGCTTTGCGGCCGCCAGAGAGAGGCGCAGCGCCGACGGCACCACCCAGCGCCGCCCAAGCCACCGGAGCGTGCCGCGTGGCCTTCCACTCCCCCGAACGCGCTGCCACTCTCGTCGTGAACCGCAGGGCGCGGAGCGCGCTCTCTGCCACCGACGTGCCCGTGCGGCCACCCCACCGTGGACCGGCGCCGTTACGCCAAGACCAGCCGAGATTAGCGGGGGAATGACACCAGTAACTTCCATTGATGCTGCCTGGCCACTCAAACCTCCTGCAAATCCACTGCCTCACCGTAACTGCTCGCCGGAGATTCTCCGTTCACGGCCACCCCGTCGATCCGCCTATAAATAGAGGCCCCGAGCTTCAACTCGAACCCACACCATCCCTGCACTCCACCTAGAGCACGCCCAGCCACTGGAAGAGCCCCCAGGAGGTCTCCTTCCTCGACTCCGGCCGCCGCGACCCGCCACGGGATCCAACTCGATTCGCTCCCGTGCGTGCACCCCTACCTCCCATCCCTTTCCAGTAGCTTCTCTATGCATCCCTCCTTCTGACCCGTGCTTCAATTCGAAGTTTGCAGCCCTCCACCGGAGTTCTCCACCATCACCCGAGCCGCCGTCCGCCGGAGAAAGTGTCGCCGTCGACGTGGTGCTCCCCGTTGGTCGAGTCCACCACCCACCGACGCGGAAGGACACGCTGAAGCTCTTGGCAACCTCCGATCTTCCTGACTCACCGTGGTTCGATGCCGGCGTCCACCGCAGTCTTCGGGCGCCGGCGAGCTTTTTGAACCTGACATGTGGACCCCCCATGTCAGCCTCTGTTCTATTCTCCCTCCAACCGTTTTCTGTTGGCGCCTTCGGGCAAAATACGCTTTCCCTCTTTAGCTAGCGCATTTCTTTCCGAAGCATTTTCTGGTTTCTCAGTTTAAACCCTGGAACTTTTCTGTTTCATTACAGATGGGTCCCTGGAGAGAAACCTTTATAACTTTTTAATTTAAAGGAATTTTTGAGTGATTCTTTTTCTGACAGTCTTAAAATTTTGTCTAGTTTTTTATGGGAATTATTTGGAAATTTTTTGGAGAAGTTTCTGTGCACGCGTTTATTTTCACGTTAGTGCCCGTTTCCGTTATTGCCGTAGGTTCCGGAAGAGGTGACGGAGCCGCGAACTTCGCCGAGCTAGACTCCAACTTCTCCGAACCAGGCAAGCATGTTTGAACCTTTGATATGACAGGTGTTTTGCATGTTTGCGTGAAAGTTTGTGCGTGGCATATGAGTATCGGTGAGTTCCCCGTTGCTTGTGAGGCAACTACCCGCGTTTTTCCGAAGTCGCGATGATCTTTGGTGAGAGATGGCCAAATCATGTGGTGACATGAAGGGCAGCAAGGTGGTACGGTTGTAGCATGCCAGCCTTGCGTCATCCGACAACTTCCGACGTTAACGTGGACGGAGTCACGTTATCGTTCTTTCCCCTTCCGTGCTACCACATGTTTCATTTGCCAGGATGCGGTTTAGTAAGTTGGTAACATCTTTCCATGTACACACCAAACAGAGGGGCCGGGATGATGGTACCTTGACCCAGGATTAAAGCCAGTCATCCGGTCAGGGGGCATGGGTGTTTCCGGTTGGGACCGAGAGGGGGGGCACCCCCTTAGAGCGCGCGTATAGAAATTTGATCCCATGCTACGCGAGGTTGTAGCCTACCCATCTCAATGTTTTTTCTTGAACGTTGCCGAGGGTGATCCCTGGCTTCGGAATATTGAAATGGGTGTGTACTGGTCAGACGTGTTTCTTCCAAAACACCGTAAACGGAACTAGTCCCCGTGACTACTGAAATCCGTTGGCTGTGGTTAAGTACAAACTCTGCAGAGTCAAATTCTTCCAAGTCATCGTATCCATGATCACGTAGTGAAATCAGTATACCCATATCTATCCGCGTGGAAAACTTGTCCCCGGTGAACAAACTCAAGTGGTAAACCCAGTTTAAATTATTATTACTGTGGATGGACTAATCTTATATTTGTCTCGTACTTGTAATAATCTATAATCTCGAGCTACTGAATGTTTGAGCTACAATATAAGCCCTTTATGCGACGTCGCGCGGACGTCCGGCTGTGGCGTGTTTTTGTTTCCTTACTTTAAATATAAGCCCTTTATGTGATGTCGCTCAGACGTCCGACTGTGGCATGCACTGCCTCTATTTTCTATTATAAGCCCTTTATGTGGTGTCGCCTTGACGCCCGACTGCGGCATTACTATTTTGCAGTTTCCTCTCGAGGAGTCATTCAGACACTCGTTTGGCACCAGTATTACTATTCTGCAGTTTCCTCTCGAGGAGTCATTCAGACACTCGTTTGGCACCAGTATTACTATTCTGCAGTTTCCTCTCGAGGAGTCATTCAGACAATCGTTTGGCACCAGTACTACCATTCTTGCATTTTCCTCTCGAGGAGTCATTCAGACCCTCGTTTGGCACCCAGTATTTATTGTCTCTATGTCTGGACGCACTAGTTAACTTGTTCATATGCTTCATGTGTACATTGTTATATCTTATGTCTGAACTGTCTTGCGAGTACTTTCATAGTACTCACCTGGCTTGTTGATTTGGCCAGATGTGGACGAAGGCGATCTCTTGGATGAAGAGTTTGATAGCGCGTCCGACGCCTAGAGGAGTCCCAGTCAGTCCTGCGTGATCCCGGACATTGGTAACTTGTATTATATACGCTTCCGCCACCCGCAATAAGTCTCCTCGAGCCTCACTCCGACGCTCGAAGAGCTGTAGTCTTCAGGAGTCATATCACTCGCTTCACGGTGATATTTCCACCACCGTTATTATCGTGAGTTAGTAGTCATGCCACCCTATCCGCCCTCTTGTTTTATCGGCGTGCATGTAATAAATTGTTGGGCAGTTTCCGCTCAACTTTTTATTATATTCAGTACTCCTGGTATTTTTCTTCTGTGACCATGATATTGTCTACAAGTGAGAAGGAATTCTTCCTTACTGGTCCGTAAAGGGATTGGTCTCTCAATAATTATATTATTGAAAAACCGGTCGTGACAGAGGTCATCGTGGAGCCCAAGCCGGTGTCACCACCAGAGCCTTTGGCAGGCGAAGACCACCTTTAGTCAGGATAGCTTGTACTAGTTGTCCCCTTTCGAATTGGCCATTGTCGGCTCTCTTCCCGCTCAATATTTGGGAAGAGGACCAGGGCCTCTATAAATAGGACTAGCTACCACAGTAGGAGCCAATCCCATCGGAGACTAGATACAACCCATCCTCACACCCATGAAGCACGAGAATACCTCACCTCAGGAGGCTGTTCTTCCCCTTGTACTGTTCATCCTCAGCCCGAAAGGCAATCCACCACACCAAACTGGAGTAGGGTATTACACCACAATGGTGGACCGAACCATTATAAATCTAGTGTCTCTTGTGTTGCGAGTTCGTCGAGCTAAGCTTGGAGATTCCAGTGAGGTTGAGGGCGTGATTTGGTATGGGGAGATCTTCGTGCGCACCCCAGTGTTTGAACCTTGAGGGGTTTGCCGGAACCCGAGATCCGACATTTTGGCGCGTCAGGTAGGGGTGCGCCGGAGCTCTTCTTCCGACAGTTGATCCGCTCGTTGATCCATTGACCCTCCGCGGCTCCGATGTCCGGCGACTCAAGGACCAACGCCGACCGCTGGGCAGCCTGGCCAGCCCGGGCGGCGCCGCCCGCCCAAGAAGACCTCAACCCCACGCCCCAAGCAGCACGCGCACCACCAAACACTGCGGGGCATGGGCGGCGTGGTCCGCCGTCCGCCCTTACTCCACGACAAGTGCGTGTAGCCGCAAGGGCCTCAAGCCACGCCGCGGCCACGGCCGCACTCACAGTGGCTCGGGAGCTGCTGCGATGCCGACTAATGGAGAGCGTCCGGGATGCATTGCTGGACCGCGCCGACGAGCTCCTGGACGCCGTCGCCTTGGGAGCACCACCCTTCTGCTCTCTGCTCACACCTCAAGCTGCGGCCGGGTCGCATGGCGGGCCTCGCAGCGCCCGCATGCCCGCGGGCGCACCACAAGGCTTCATCGACACTAGTGCCACCAACGGAGCCAGACGCCCGCTTCCACCCGCGCCACCTCCGGTGAGGGCGGGCGTGAGCGCGACCACATACGGCCACGGTGGGATGCAACCTTACCATCCTCAAGGTGGCACGCTAGGACGGGCAACATGGAGCGTGGGGCACTACAGCGAGGGCTTTGAGGCGACGGCCTCGGAGGCCTACGTGCCCCGCATGGTGGACGAGGAGTACATGCTGGAAGACGACCCTGGCTCATTCCTGAAGCTGGGCTAGGAGGAGAAGGCGCTAGAAGCTGGCGCCTTTCAGGAGCCCTCCGGAAGCCTCACCAACTGTGCCCGCGACAAGAGCTACAGGGTAACACTAATTTCTCAGGAGCAGGCTTACGCTAACCATGGGACGCAGGAGGATCAGGTCGCAGCAGTGGATGGCGGCCCCTACTCGTCGGCCTCCCTTCCGCTGGGAGGGGCACACTGGGGGCTGCAGGAGAGGGGCCGGGAGCAAGGCCCCTCCCCGCGCAGCACGGAGCAAGGCGTCCCCCGGAGGTAGGCCCTCTGCCGGGGAGGTGCCTCAGAGCCTTCCCCCGGCAGAGGACCAGTGGTCGCCGAGGGCGGCGCTGGCGTGCCCTTTGCCCCTTGGTGTCGTCCTGGTTTCCGGACGCCCCAACGGTGGTCGAGGGAGGCGCAAGGCAGGGCCCTCGTCTAGCGATATGAAGTAAGGCTCACGCCTGTGAAGGTCTCCGCCCGTGACTCTCTCACGTAATACTGAGTGGGGCTGTACACGCCCCGGAGTCTCAGGAGTGCCGCCCTCGGGCCTCGGGGGCTCCCTCCCACGTCCTAGTGGCAGCACATAGCTCTGCGCTGGTGAGAAGACAAGAAGACTAGACTAGGCGCCGGACGCGGCCATTTGCTTTGGATCTCTTTTCTGTAGCCCTGCCTTCTGGATTTCGATTTAAGTTGAAGTTGAATTTTTACTACTGTGCGCGGGGGGTGCCTTTTCTCGTTCGAGTGATTTCTTCTTGTCTGGTTCTTGCCTTAGTTCAGAGTTTGCGCCGGTTGCTTCCCCCTCGCGAGCCCCTCGTGAGCGGGGCTGGGCATGGCGCACGCGCGCCATGCGCATGATGCGCCACGGCTGGCGCTTGCTTCTCACAAAGCCCTCTCAGGCAGATCGGCAGGTTCCTCAGGAGCATCTCAGAATCTCGCGACCTCACGGGCCAGTTCGGGACCTGTCCAGGCTAAGGTAAACCACAACAGCAAACTCGCCCCATGATTCGTGAGTTCATAAAGACACATATTCAACCTGGCCTAAAAGGATAGAGGTAGTAGTATATATAGATGAGGGGCTTCCACCTCCAAAAATGCTCTTACAATCTCCAGGGCCACGCCCGAGCTTCTGCGTGCAGGACGAACAGCAGGGAAACACCGGATCACTCAAACAGGTCGCTCGCCATGTCCCCCAGGTCGTCCTCAGGCGCGTCGCTGGCATCGCTGTCACCGTTGCTAGCATCACCATCACCTTCACCGGCACCACCATCACCGTCGTCGACCACGTCGCCTTCATCCGCCGCGACCACCACCGCGTCGTCCTCGGAAGTGAAGGCCCTGCCCAGCGCATCCACATTGTCCTCCACCCACCGTGCCAGGTCGCCCCGGATGGCCTCCGGAATTGGAGCAATGGCCGCGTAAAAGTCAAAGTCCGCGTAGGTGTTCTGGAGATGGCTGAAGACACGGGAGAATGCGCGCCCCAGCAAGCCGCGGCTCCTCTCTTCAACAAGCTGGCGAGCTCTCTCGGGACGATTCTCCAGATGTGTCACCTCGTCGGTGAAGAAGCGAAGGTGACTGGCATAGTCGTCCACGCGGGGATGAGGGGCATTTTCATCGCAGATATGGCCCAGGGAAATGTTAGCCCTGTTACTGAGGTCCTGAAGCATGGGGGCGTGCATGCGCTCCAGCGTCCGTCGCCGGAGCACTTCCTCCCTATTCTGCTACGCGACGGACACAGCGTCAGCAACCCGCTGCTGAAGAGGAAGCAGCTCGACGCGGGCAGAGGCCAGCTCTGCCTGCGCCGAGACCAAGGCGGCTGCGGCGGTCTCCTCGCAGCGCTCCATCTCGGCCTTCGCGTTTTCAAGCTCGCGCTGGTGGCACCCGGGGTTGATAGCGACCTTCAGCTTATGCCGCTCCTCCACCAGCCGAAGTCCCTTGGCCACAAGGCACGCGTCCACATCCATGAGTTCTTCACCAAGCCTATTCATCATGCCCATCGCCTCTTGGAAGAGCTCGTGGCGGACGACACTCCTTTCGTGCGCCGATTTGAGCATGCTGCCGACTCCATCCTCCGCCGTGGGGTCGCAGATGGGGCCCAAAACGGCTCGCCCCCGTTCAGCAGGGGGTGGGGCTGGCGCCAACCCAGTTGCCGACCAGGCCTCGCGAGGGGCCCGAATGAGTGGAGGCCCACTGTTTGAAGAGGAGCCCAAAACTGAAGCCATCCAGCCGACATCCATGACCAGGGGAGGAACCCTGGGCACGCTCGCTGTACTCCAGGCAAGGCCGCGAAGGAGAGATGGCGAGGGTGCGGGCATAAGACACCTTGTTGACGGGCAGGCTTCCCCGGCTGACTCTGCGCCGGGGGCAACGTGCGGGCTCGCAACACTCAAGTCTAGCAGGGGAAACGAGGCGAGAGGAGGTTGCTTCTCAGGAAATTCTGCGGCCTTGGTGGAAGGGATCCTGAAGAGTCATCGTCAGGAAGGGAAGCAGCACTTGAAGAATCACAAAGATAAGGTACTTACTCATCAATGGCAATGTACTTCCTCCGCCGCGACAGCCCGAAGGTGCCGCTACCGTGGCTTGCGGATCTCTTCCTCTTCCGGAGCTCCCCGAAGTCCACACAAAGCCGACCGAAGCGTTGGACATGGCGGCCAGCAAGAGGCGCAACCGGAGAAGCGCTCGAAGAGACAACCTCAGGGGCGCCAAGCTGAGGAGAGCTTTCGGGCTCCGCCTCGCAGCGACCTGCTGAGGTCTCAGGAGCTTCGGCCTCGGGAGTCCTGGGCTGCATCGCCCCCTCAACTGTCACCCCAGGGCAAGAATCACGAGTTCCCGAGGACGATGCCTCGGGAGCCCTAGGCGGCATCAGCACCTCGGCACCCGTGCCATCGGCCTCCTGCGGTGCTCGCCCCCCTGCATCCACACTTGGGGCGAGCTCGACACCAGCGGCAAGGAGGGGAACCACGTCGACAGGGTTCTCATGGGGCCCCACCAGGCCGACTGGACGCAGCCCCCACTCATCGATGGAGGGCATATGCTCCACAAATTCCAACTTGTTCAAGAAGCGGTATAGCATGCAACTCTTCCCTGGCATGTCGTCTGGCAGCGGGACACCCGTTCGCCGAGCCTCAAGGGGGAGCCTGGACTCCTGAATTCTCATGTGGTCCTTGCTGTTGAGCAAGGCCCACATCGGTCGAGAATGACGCTGAAGCAGAGCGACTCGGTGCAGTACGAACTCCTTCACGACCATAGGCGTGGTCACGCCATGGTCTTTCAGCCCCCTCAGCCTGAGCCAGACGGAGACAAGGCACGAATCGACGAGCCTTTGATGGCACCTACCGGAGTTGGGAATGGCGGGCACTGACGGAGAATGGAGCAGAGGGCTGAGCACTCTGACATCAACAAATACCCATAGTGTCCGAAACTCGCTCGTGGATGGTGGAAGCTTGAAGTCAATCCCCGCGCCGGCCGTCACCGCCACGGCCTGGAAGCTCAGGCACCCCGAGCTCTGCCGGGGATCAACCAGGTGCAATGAGAAGAAGTGTCGGAGAAGGGCCACAGAAGTAGCAATGCCCACCATGGCCTCGCAAACAAAGGTGAAGACGGCAAGAAGAGTCACGGACTGGGGATCAAGGTGCAGCATGTGGATCTTATAATGGGCAAGCACTGCGTTGAAGAAGGTGGAGAAAGGAGGAACCAGGCCAACCCAAAGGTCGTCGATGATGAATGGGACCTCTGTGGCTGTCCTGTCGATGCGAGCTTGAGATGCAGGCCATGTCACCGTCCCTCCCCACTCATTGAAGTTGGAGGCGAGCATGGGATGCACCTTGTCCGTGGCTTCTTGGTTGAGCACCAGCGACCTGCCAATGGCAGGCTCAATGGTCGGACATAGTTTGGCAGGGGACATGGGCTTCTTCCCTTTCTCCGACTGATCCGACGCCGTGGCGATGGGAGGACCGAGCTCAGATCGGATCGGGAGAAGGGGCTGGGCTTCGAGGAACCAGAAGAATTGTGGAGTGCGCCACAACGACGGGAGGGAAACCGTGTAGACTGCGGTGGCCATCTGGCCAGGCGGGTATCAAGGCAGCGTGGGGAAGCGGAGATGCCCACATCCAATCAACCGCCACGCGTCGACCAAGGCCAAAGGCTGTTGGGGCCCGCGGCGCTCCGCACTTGCCCTTTGGCTTCTCCTTGAAGCCAAGCCCGAGCGTGCCTTGGGCCCGGGGGCTACTGTCGGCGTTCTGGGAACGGGGGTCCCCAGACTTGCCTGCCTGTAGCCCACGGCATGGCTCTGCGACCAGGCTCGTACGGCCCATCTTCACCAACAAGCATTCGAGACCCTCACGAGGGGCCAAGACACAAGACCTCCTCGGGAGCGGCCTCATGAGGCTGGCTCGCGAAGGGTGGAGAGATCAAGGCAAGGCAAACCTCACGAGGTTCTCATGACGTGAGCCATGATGATTGAGACTAGGCGGGCGCCAGCACGCACAGTGTCCTTGTTTCCTCTTTGGTGATAAGGAGGTAAGCGCAGGCGAGGAGTACCGAGGCCTCAGGCAAAGGTTTCCATATCAGTGCAATGAGACCAAGACCAGCAGGACGGCAAGACGGAGGTCATCGTGGAGCCCAAGCCGGCGTCACCACCAGAGCCTTTGGTAGGCGAAGACCACCTTTAGTCAGCATAGCTTGTACTAGCTGTCCCCTTTCAAATTGGCCGTTGTTGGCTCCCTTCCCGCTCAATATTTGGGAAGAGGACCAGGGCCTCTATAAATAGGGCTAGCCACCACAGTAGGAGCCAATCCCATCGGAGACCAGATCCAACCCATCCTCACACCCACCAAGCACAAGAACAACTCACCTCAGGAGGCTGTTCTTCCCCTTGTACTGTTCGTCCTAAGCCCGAGAGGCAATCCACCACACCACACTGGAGTAGGGTATTACACCACAACAGTGGCCTGCACCAGTATAAATCTTGTGTCTCTTGTATTGCAAGTTCGTCGAGCTAAGCTTGGAGATTCCCGTGAGGCTGAGGATGTTATTTGGTAGGGGGAGATCTTCGTGCGCACCCAAGTGTTCGAACCTTGAGGGTTTTGCGGAAACCGAGATCCGACAATACTCCAATGTGTCTTCGTATGCTCCAATCTTGAAGGAGACTTCAATGGTGCGAGAGTCGCTAAGCCATTGAATCTTGTAGGGATGAGGATGCTTCATCTTGACCAATTGTAGCTTGGTACATAGATCTTTGCTTGCCAAATTGTGGCAACTTCCTCCGTCGATAATGTCCTTGAAGGAGCGTCGATTGATGCCCACTTTATTGTGGAAGAGATGGCAACATTGGTGTTCGTCTTGTTGGTGTCGAAGTGTCTAGACAATGTAGACAACACGAGCGGGACTCGAATCATTGTCACAAAAGACTTGATCATGTTCATTCTCATTCACTTGACGGTGTGCCTCGTGCTCAAGTGCTTCCATTTCTTCCTCACTAATGGAGTCATAGGTGCCGTCATCATTGGCAATCATGGTGCACCAAGTGGGGCACTCAAATGTCTTGTGGCCTTGGCCTTGACATGTGAAGCATTTGATGGAACTCATCTTGACGGTATCATCCGTTGGAGTAGGTGATGATGAAGCTCTCGGCTTATAGTTGCTTGTAGTAGGAGGACAACTCGAAGATGTCAAAGCTTTCATGTAACTTGACTTGTCATTGTTACTTGGTGAAGCTTTCATTGAGGTAGAAGGCGTCGTAGTCGTTGAAGCTTGAGTGTATGAACCGTAGGTCTTGGACGGGTACTTGGCATACTTGTAGTCGTCTTGCACTTGTCGCTCCGCCTTGGTAGCTTGATGCACTAGCTCGAGGAGTTCTTGTACATTTGGAAATCGACGATCTACTTGATAGGGTGTGTTGGCGTTCTGGGGGGTACCTCGACTTGCATGCCTGCGGCCTATGACGTGGCTCCGTCGATGACCTGGTATGGCCCATTTACAACACCTTCAAGACAAGACCGCCGCGAGGGGCCAAGCCTTGCGAGGCGGGCGACATCAAGACCTCCGGAGGGAGCGGCCTCCCAGGCTAGCTCTTGAGGAGTGGATATTTCCATGTAGGTGCCCACCTCATGAGGTTGAGGTGACGCAAGCCATGACGACCAAGGCCAGGCGGGCACCAGCGAGCACAGAGAAGCAGGTTTCCTCTTTGGTGGTAAGGAGGCAAGCGTAGGCACGGGGTCCCGAGGAATCACCCAAAGGTTTCCATTCATGCGCAAGAGACCAAGACCGCCAGGATGGATGTCATCACCGAACCAACCGCAGGTTCACGACCAGAAGCTTCGTAGACGAAGACCACCTTTCGTCAGGATTGGGATCCCTTCCCACCTTCGTTTTGGAGGAAGAGGACCAAGGCCACTATAAATATAGGCTAGCCACCACAAATAGAGGGGATCTGATCCAAAACTTATTCCCTCACCTGAGCAGACCTCGCGAGGTTGTTCTTCCCTTGTACTAGTTCATCCTCAGCCCCTCGTGAGGCTAATCCACCCAAAGCAGGAGTAGGGTCTTACACCGCAAGGTGTCCTGAACCTGGGTCAACTGCCATGTCCATCTTCTTCCTTGTTCGTCGATCTAGGCCATGGGGGTGACGAACTGGTTGGCTAGACAGGTTGAGTTCTTCGCACACGCCCAGAGTTCGAACCTTCCTTGGGTCTGCGGAGCCCTGAATCCGACATTTGGCACACAAGGTAGGGCCGTGTCGAAGGTACGCTTCTTCGCCAGCCGTGCTCCGCCCGCGCCGCATGGTTCCTATGGCAGATGCTGCTCCTCCCGCCGGGCTTCCAGGTGAGTTCGGAGGCATCGCAGGCCTACGAGCTTTCTCTCCTGCCTTGCGGCAGGTGCAGTGTCCGCCGAAGTTCAGGCCCGAGTTGCTGCCGTGGTACGATGGTGTAGCAAACCCCGTGGAGTTCCTCCGGGTGTACACAGAGGCTATCTGGGTGGTGGGCAGTGATGACAAGGTCATGGCGAACTAGCTTCCCATGGCCCTCAAGGGAATGCCGCGCTCCTGGCTGCTCAACCTGCCAGAATCTTCAGTGACCTCTAGGGAAGAGTTGCGTGATCTGTTCATCACGCACTTCACGGCACCGGCGCCCCACGTTGTTGCGGCCATCCTCGGCGGGTCGCAGGCACCGGCATCTAGCCTCCACGCCAAGCAGCTCTTCCAGCAAACGGGGGCCATCCGGCCGCAGCGCTCCTCTTGGTAGGGCAGTGCTAGAGACCGACATTACCTTCGACTTCAGGGATCACCCCAAGACCACGGTCGGCGCCGGTGCGCACCCCATGCTCTGCACGCCCACCATCAGCAACGTTGGAGTCACCAGGACCCTCATTGACTGCGGAGCTATCCTCAACGTTCTCTCCATGGAAGCTTTTGATCAGCTTCTTGTGTCTTACGACCGGCTCTCCCCACACCAGGCCCTTCTCTGGGTGGTCGATGGCTCCGCCGTTCCCCTGGGGCAGATCCGCCTCCCCATCACCTTCGACACGCGCGACAACTACCACACCGAGCTCATTGACATCGACGTCGCCCGCATCATCCTTCCATGCAATGCCATCCTTGGATACCCATCTCTCACCAAGTTTATGGCAGCGACGCACCCGGGCTACAACGTCCTCAATATGCCTGGGAGCAGTGACATCCTCATTGTGGTGGGGGATGCACTACTGGTCCTCAAGCTCACCTACAAGGCTGCAGCAGCGGCGTGACCAGATTCCAAGGATGCTCTGGAGGTCCTGGAGGCCGCGCCCATGAAGAAGAAGCAGTTGTTCTCACAAGAGAGGGCCGAGACGAAGCAGGTGCTGATCGATGACGGGGGCTCTGGCCCCACCTTCACCATAGGCCTTGGCCTTTCCTTGGACGAGGAGAAGGTGCTGGTCAGTCTCCTCTGTTCGAACAAGGACGTGTTTGCATGGGAGGCAGGGATCTGGTCGGCGTCCCACGAGATGTGATCAAGCACCACTTGATGGTGTGCCCCAACGCACGCCCGGTGAAGGAGAAGGCGCGGCGACAAGCCCCAGAGAAGAAGTCGTTCATCATCCAAGAGGTCGACAAGCGGCAAGAGGCCAGCATCATTCAAGAGGTGCGTCATCCAAATTGGCTGTCAAATCTAGTTATCGTCCCCAAGAAGGGCGGGAAGGAGCGCATGTGCGTCGACTTCAGGAGCCTCAATAAAGCTTGTCCTCAGGACCCATTCCCCCTCCCGCGCATCGACTAGACAATCGACTCCACCGCCGAATGCGATTTGGTGTGCTTCCTGGACGCCTTCTCGGGCTACCACCAAATCAAGATGGCAGCGAAGGATGTCGAGAATACAACTTTCCTAAACCCGTGCAGGGTGTACTACTACACCTGCATGCTGTTCGGGTTGCGCAATGTCGGCGCGACCTTCCAGCGATTGGTGCACATCACCCTGGGCCGGCAGCTCGGGAGGAACGCCGAGGCGTACGTTGACGACATAGTGGTCAAGTCGTGGGAGGAGAGGAACCTCCTGGAAGATTTGGAAGAAACATTCGCCGACCTGCGCAAGGTGAACCTGCGGCTCAATCCGGAGAAGTGCATGTTCGGCGTCCTGTCTGGCAAGCTGCTAGGCTTCGTTGTATCACACAGAGGGATCGAGGCTAAACCAGAGAAGATCAAGGCGATAGAAAGGATGAGCCCGCCGCAAACCCTCAAGGAGATGAAGAAGCTCGCGGGCTGCGTGGCTTCAATTGGGCGCTTCATCTCCAAGCTAGGCGAGCACGCCCTCCCGTTCTTCAAACTGACAAAAAAGAAGGGCCCATTCAAATGGACTTCGGAGGCGGAGGCATCCTTCCAACACCTCAAGAGGTACCTCACCAGCCCGCCGGTGATGCTAGCACCCCGTCCTCTTGAGCCCCTGGTGCTTTACTTGGCCGCCACACCCCACTCAGCTAGTGCGGCACTCATGGCGGTATCGGAAGAGTGCGCGGGCATGGGTGTGCGGCGCAGTGCCCCGCGCACGGCCACGACACTTGAGCCTCAGGATGGCGCCCCTGAGGCCTCGGCGGCCCCACCGTATGGCAAGGCGCTCGAGGCTCCCTCGTCTCAAGAGTGGCCTGACGCCGTCGACGCCCCCTCCTTCATCGACCATCTCGCGTACTTTGTCAGCACGATGGTGCGAGACACACGCGCATGCTACCCCATGCCACAGAAGCTCCTACTCTCGCACCCCGTAGCCTCCAGGAAGCTGCGCCACTACTTCCATGGCCACCCGATCAAGGTTGTCTCCGCATACCCCCTGGAGAAGGTGCTCCAGAGCCCCAACTCCGCGGGCAGGGTTGCTGAGTAGAACATCGAGCTGCAGGCATTCGAGTTGGTGTTCAGCACCACCAGAGTCATCAAGGGCGTGACCCTCGCTGACTTTGTGACAAACTGGACTGACGCCCCTGACTGAGAAGTGGGCAGGGACCGTTCCATCACGTCTGGAGACGAGGCACCAGATGGTTGGGTCATGTACTTTGACGGCGCGTTCGCATGCCAGGGCGCGGGGGCTGGAGCCGTGCTCTTCTCACCTACCCAGGACAAGCTCTACTACATCGTGCAACTCTGCTTTCAGCATGGCAAGAAGGTCTCCAACAACATCGTTGAGCAAGAGGGCCTGATCGCCAACCTCAAGGCCACGGCGGCCCTGGGGGTCAGGCGCCTCACCATCAAGGGCGAGTCCCAGCTCCTCTTCAACTTCTCGAACAAGGCGTACAAACTGAAGGATGAGCATATGGAGGCATACCTTGAAGAGGTACGCAGAATTGAGAAATGATTCTTGGACTTGGAATTGCAGCACGTACCACGTTGTCAGATTACGGGTTCTGGCAAACCCATGAGGTTCGAACACCGGGGTGTGCACGAAGATCTCTTTCTCCCTAGTTTGCTCTCGTAACGATCTAAAGGCCTAGCTCGTCGAACCCAAAGAACAAGAGACACAATAGTTTATACTGGTTCGGGCCACCGTTGTGGTGTAATACCTACTCCAGTGTGGTGTGGTGGATTGCCTTGTAGGCTGAGGATGAACTAGTACAAGGGATGAACAACCTCCTAAGGAGAGGTGTTCTTGAGCTCGGTGAGCTTGTGTGTGCGAGGATGGTCTGAATGATCCCCCCTCTGCTAGGGTGGTGGCTAGTCCTATTTATAGAGGCCCTCATCCTCTTCCCAAATGTTAGGCAGGAAGGGATCCCACAACAGCCAATTTTGAAGGGAGACAACTAGTACAAGCTATCCTGACAAAATGTGATCTTCGCCTGCCAAAGGCTCTGGTGGTGACGCCGCCGTGGGCTCCGCAATGACCTCCGTCCTACCGTCCTGCTGGTCTTGGTCTTGTTGCACCGATATGGAAACCTTCGCCTGATGCCTCAGGACTGCTCGCCTGTGCATGCCCCTTTAGCACGAAAGAGGAAACTGGGACACTTCGCCCGCTGGCGCCCGCCTGACCCTGGTCGTCATGGCTCACGTCACGTGTACATTGAGAGGTGCCCCTTGCATAAATATCTCTGCTCCTCGGGAGCTAGCCTAGCGAGGCCACCTCTAAAGAGGTCTTGGTGTCGTCCGCCTCGCGAGGCATGGCCCCTCGCGAGGGTCTTGAGTGGTTGCTGCTAAAGGTGGGCGTACCAGATCGCTGGCTGAGCCACGCCCTGGGCCGCAGGCAGGCAAGTCTGCGTACCCTCGTTCCTAGGACGCCGACAGTAGCCCCCGGGCCCAAGGCGCGCGTGGACTTGGCTTCGTGGCGAAGCCAAAGGGCAAGTGCGGAGCGCCGCGGGCCACAATAGCCTGCGGCCTTGATTGACGCGTGGCGACTGACTTGACGTGGGCGTCTCCGCTTCCCCATGCTGCCTCGGCAACCGCTCGACTTGATGAGACCCTGCTGCATGCAGAAGAAAAACCATCATTACCTGTGATCGTGGAGGCCGGCGGTTGGCCTCCTTATGGCTATAAATGAGGAGAGGGGCGGAGCCCCCATTGCTCATCTCTTCCTCCATTCCGCCTGCTTCTTCTTCCTCCTTGCTCCACTGTCTTGCTGCAACACCCGTGGCGCCAATAAGGAGGTTCTCCACCGCTGAGAAGGGGAAGACCCCCCGCGAGGAGCTAGGGCCACTTCGTCCGAAGAAGAGGCTGGCTCGCCCCCGTGACGCCATTGTGATGCTGGAGGTGATGAGGCCTAGGTATGAGCGGCCTCCCCCCGGCTATCTATTGCCATTGTACGCTCAGGCAGAGGGCTCCGGTGGAGGAGGCAGCAAATGGTGCCGATCGCACCACGGCCGCGGTGGCCATGCTGTGGCGGTCCGCACTACCAGCCCACGAACTCACGCCGAGGGTTTCTCGCGCGAATTTGTGGTGTGGGCGGCAATGCCCCCACGGACGGGGATCAGGTTCCCGTAGTTCTTCGCTGAAGAGATGCCGCCGAGGGGGCCACTTGAGCTCTGGCTGCGGCACGCCGGGTGTGGCACCCCGGCGACGGAAGTGGAGGTCGAGGTCGTCTCCCGGGGCAAGACCTTCATGACCCACGGATGGGGTGAGGTCGCCCGCTCTTGCCGCGCGGATGGGGTCCTCGCCATCCACTTTGAGTATGACGGCGCCTCCATGATGTCCTTCAAGGTCTTCGATGAGGAGGGCCGCCGTCTGGAGTACTGCCTTGGAGGGGGTCGCCAGGACGGAGCGGCGGCTGATGCTGGGCCCACCCTTGGCCCTGCCGACAGCTCCTCCAACAGCAGTGATGGCACTTGGGAGTCCAGCGACTCTCCCGAGCCCTACGAGACCCCAGAGACGAGCAACAACAGCTATGTGCCCCCAAGCTCTCGCCTTGCCCGGAGCACGGCGGCGGCATCTGCCCGTTGTCGCCGTTTATCTGGATGGGGTTGGCGCCGGCCCCTGTGGCCCACTTTTGATGATGGCGGTGGCGGCGGTGCTTGTAGATATGTCTCCTGGAAACCTTCTTCTTTTGTTCCCTTCGTGGAATCGAGGTGGACCCCGTGGGGGTGTGTAAAGGGTCTGTAATGCTTTTCCATCAAATGTTACTCCTATTGTGAAATTTGCGATCGCATGTCTTGCTTCAGAATTGTTCCCCCTTTTCGTCCTCGCAGCTTAGTGCCCTACGCGAACAGGTCTCAGTCCCGAGGCAGGCTTCAGCCGTCGCTGGTATGCCAGGTCGCGATGTCGTGGTCAAGGCCAGGAGGTGAGCGGCCCAGGGTCCTGTAAGAGTTCCCGAGGCATGATGCTCAAGAGGTCCCCCTTGGTGTGCAAGCGGCTTTCTAAAGGTAGAAAAGGAAGGCAAGATTGCTGGAGCAAGGCTGCAGGAGCCTGAAATCCTAAGTCTCGTGCCGGCTTGACTTGAATGTGCGACTTATCTTATGGGACCTGAGGCGGCTTCCATGTGTAGTGTCCGATTCGTGCGTCTGATTTTGTGAGACTACAGGGTTAGGCTCGCGCTGGCCTCCCTCCCTTTTCACACTCTTCTAGGTTCTCTGCGTCCTTGGGTCCTGACCCTCGAGCGAGCTCAGCCGGCGCTGGTATGCCAAGTCGCGATGCCATGGTCAAGGCCAGGGGGTGAGGGCTGGAGAGTCAGAAAGAGCTTCTGAGGTGCGGTGCTCAGGAGCCCCCCTTTAACACGCAAGTGAATTGCGTGAAACAAGAAGGAGCCTGCGGCGCCGCCTATCGTTGGCCTCCAGAGATTCCTACAGGTTAACGCAAGGGAGGAGTACAAACTGCAACCGTGTTTGCTGGTCTACCGCTGATCGTTTAGCAAGAAGATGAAGGCACTAAGGGCCCAGTGAGGTGATGTCTGCTACCTCTTGAGCATGCGTTGGTTTTCCCTTGAAGAGGAAAGGGTGATGCAGCAAAGTAGCGTAAGTATTTCGCTCAGTTTTCGAGAACCAAGGTATCAATCCAGTAGGAGGCCACACGCAAGTCCCTCGTACCTACACAAACAAATAAGAACCTTGGAACCAACGCGATAAAGGGGTTGTCAATCCCTTCACGGCCACTTGCAAAAGTGAGATCTGATAGATATGATAATATTTTTGGTATTTTTATGATAAAGATTGAAAGTAAAGATTGCAAAGTAAAAATAGATTGGAAACTTATATGATGGAAAATAGACCCGGGGGCCATAGGTTTCACTGGTGGCTTCTCTCAAGATAGCATAAATATTATGGTGGGTGAACAAATTACTGTCGAGAAATTGATAGAAAAGTGCATAATTATGAGAATATCTAGTCATGATCATATATATAGGCATCACGTCCGTGACAAGTAGACCGACTCCTGCCTGCATCTACTACTATTACTCCACACATCGACCGCTATCCAGCATGCATCTAGAGTATTAAGTTCACAAGAACAGAGTAACGCATTAGGTAAGATGATATGATGTAGAGGGATAAACTCAAGCAATATGATATAAACCCCATCTTTTTATCCTCTATGGCAACAATACAATACGTGTCATTTCCCCTACTGTCACTTGGACCGAGCACCGCATGATTGAAACCAAAGCTAAGCACTGCTCCCATTGCAAGAAAGATCAATCTAGTAGGCCAAACCAAACTGATAATTCGAAGAGACTTGCAAAGATAACCAATCGTACATAAAAGAATTCAGAGAAGATTCAAATATTGTTCATAGGTACTCTTGATCATAAACCCACAATTCATCGGATCTCGACAAATACACCGCAAAAAGAGTTACATCGAATAGAACTCAAAGAAGATCGAGGAGAACTTTGTATTGAGATCCAAAGAGAGAGAAGAAGCCATCTAGCTAATAACTATGGACCCGAAGGTCTGTGGTAAACTACTCACACATCATCGGAGCGGCTATGGTGTTGATGTAGAAGGCCTCCGTGATCGATGCCCCCTCCGGCACAGCGCCAGAAAAGGCCCCAAGATGGAATCTCACAGGTACAGAAGGTTGCGGCGGTGGAAATAGGGTTTCGTGGTGCTCCTGGATGGTTTCGGGTTACGTAGGTATATATAGGAGGAAGAAGTAGGTTGGTGGAGCCACGAGGGGCCCACGAGGGTGGAGGGCGCGCCCAGGCGGGGTAGGCGCGCCCCCTGCCTCGTGGCCTCCCGAAGGTTTCATTCCGTTTGGACTCCATTTGATATTCCTTTTCTACGAAACACTGAAATACGGAAAAAAAAACAACAATTTGCACTGGGCCTTGGGTTAATAGGTTAGTCCTAAAAATAATAATAGTGTATAATAAATGCCATTAAACATCCAAAACAGAATATATAATAGCATGGAGCAATAAAAAATTATAGATACACTGGAGACGTATCAAGCATCCCCAAGCTTAATTCCTGCTCGTCCTCGAGTAGGTAAATGGTAAAAACAGAATTATTGATGTGGAATGCTACTTAGCACATTCTTCAATGTAATTTTCTTTATTGTGGCATGAATGTTCAGATCTGATAGATTCAAGATGAAAGTTTAATGTTGACATAAAAATAATAATACTTCAAGCATACTAATCAAGCAATTATGTCTTCTCAAAATAACATAGCCAAAGAAAGCTCATCCCTACAAAATCATACAGTTTGGCAATGCTTCATTTTCGTCACACAAGAATGCTCTCATCTTGCACAACCCCGAGGACAAGCCAAGCAATTGTTTCATTCTTTAGTAATCTCAAACTTTTTTCAACTTTCACGCAATACATGAGCGTGAGCCATGGACATAGCACTATGGGTGGAATAGAATATAATGATAGGGGTTGTGTGGAGAAGACAAAAAAGGAGAAAGTCTCACATTGACGCGGCTAATCAATGGGCTAGGGAGATGCCCATCAATTGATGTCAATGCGAGGAGTAGGGATTGCCATGCAACGGATGCACTAGAGCTATAAATGTATGAAAGCTCAACAAAAGAAACTAAGTGGGTGTGCATCCAACTTGCTTGCTCATGAAGACCTAGGGCATTTGAGGAAGCCCATTGTTGGAATATACAAGCCAATTTCTATAATGAAAAATTCCCACTAGTATATGAAACTGAAAAAACAAGAGACTATCTATCATAAAGATCATGGTGCTACTTTGAAGCACAAGTGTGGAAAAAGGATAGTAGCATTGTCCTGTTTTATTTTTTTATTTTTTGGGTCTTCTCTTTTTTTATTTTTCCTTTCTCTTTTTTTGGGACAATGCTCTATTAATAATGGTCATCACACCTCTATTTATTTACAACTTAATGATTACAACTCGATACTAGAACAAAATATGACTCTATATGAATGCCTCCAGTGGTGTACCAGGATGGGCAATGAATTAAGAGTGACATGTATGAAATAATATGCATGGTGGCTTTGCCACAAATACGATGTCAACTACATGATCATGCAAGGCAATATGACAATGATGAAGCGTGTCATAATAAACGGAATGGTGGAAAGTTGGATGGCAATATATCTCGGAATGGCTATGGAAATGCCATAATAGGTAGGTATGGTGGCTGTTTTGAGGAAGATATAAGAAGGTTTATGTGTAATAGAGTGTATCGTATCACGGGGTTTGGATGCATCGGCAAAGTTTGCACCAACTCTCACGGTGAGAAAGGGCAATGCACGGTACCGAAGAGGCTAGCAATGGTGGAAGGTTGAGAGTGCGTATAATCCATGGACTCGACATTAGTCATAAAGAACTCACATACTTGTTGCAAAAATCTACAAGTCATCAAAAACCAAGCACTACGCGCATGCTCCTAGGGGGATAGATTGGTAGGAAAAGACCATCGCTCGTCCCCGACCGCCACTCATAAGGATGACAATCAAAGAACACCTCATGTTTCAAATTTGTCACACAATGTTTAGCATACGCGCATGCTAGGGGACTTGCAAACTTCAACACAAGTATTTCTCAATTTCACAACTACTCGACTAGCACAACTTTAATATCACTATCTCCATATCTCAAAACAACTATCAAGTATCAAACATCTCTTAGTATTCAATGCACTTGCAAAGTTTTTATTTTGGATGCCTATCATATTAGGACTAATTTTATAACCAAAGCAAATTACCATGCTGTTCTAAAGGACTCTCAAAATAATATAAGTGAAGCATGAGAGATCAATTATTTCTATAAAATAGAACCACCACCGTGCTCTAAAAGATATAAGTGAAGTACTAGAGCAAAACTGTTTAACTCAAAAGATATAAGTGGAGGCATAAAGAGTATTCTAATAAATCCCAATTAATGTGTGTCTCTCCCAAAAGGTGTGTACAGCAAGGATGATTGTGGTAAATTAAAAAACAAAGACTCAAATCATACAAGGCGCTCCAAGTAAAACACATATCATGTGGTGAATAAAAATATAGCTCCAAGTAAAGTTACCGATGGATGAAGACAAAAGAGGGGATGCCTTCCGGGGCATCCCCAAGCTTAGTCTTTTTGGTGTCCTTGTATTTTACGTTGGGGTGCCTTGGGCATCCCCAAGCTTATGCTCTTGTCACTCCTTGTTCCATAATCCATCAAATCCTTACCCAAAACTTGAAAACTTCACAACACAAAACTAAAAAAAAATCTCGTGAGCTCCGTTAGAGAAATAAAACAAACCACCACTTTAAAGTACTGTAATGAACTCATTATTTATTTATATTTGTGTTAAACCTACTGTATTCCAACTTCTCTATGGTTCATAAACTCCATTACTAACCATAGATTCATCAAAATAAGCAAACAACACACGAAAAACAGAATCTGTCAAAAACAGAACAATCTGTAGTAATCAGATTTGTTCGAAAACTTCTGGAACCCCAAAAATCCTGAAAAACTAGGACAACCTGGACAATTTGCGTACTGATCAACTGCAAAAAGAATTGGTCTTGTATCACGTTCTGTTGAGTTTAAACAATTATATTCGTGAGCGCAAAGTTTCTGTCTTTTTCAGCAAGATCAAACAATTATCACCCAAGAAGATCCTATTGGTTCTACTTGGCACAAACACTAATTAAAACACATTAACAAATCTAACCAGAGGCTAGATCAAAGATTTATTACTAAACAGAACCAAAAAGCAAAAAACTAAAATAAAATTGGGTTGCCTCCCAACAAGCGCTATCGTTTAGCGCCCCTAGCTAGGCATTGATAATTTCGATGATGCTCACATGAAAGACAAGAATTGAAGCACAAAGAGAGCATCATATAGCATGTAAAAAACACATCTAAGTCTAACATACTTCCTATGCATAGGCATCTTATAGGAAAACAAATTATCAAGACAAGCAAATACTAGCATACGCAAGGAAGAAGTGAGAAACAATAGCAATCTCAACATAACGAGAGGTAATTTAGTAACATGAAAATTTCTCCAGCCATATTTTCCTCTCTCATAATAATTACATGTAGGATCATAGGCAAATTCAACAAAATAGCTATCACTTAACATATGCTCAACACGATCCACATGCATGCGAAGTTGACACTCTTCCAAAATAGTGGGATTATCATTAACTAAAGTCATGACCTCTCCAAACCCACTGTTATCAAAAATACCATAAGATTGAAAATTCTCCAAATATGTGGGGTCCAAAGTTGACACTCTACCAAACCCGCTTTCAATACTATTGCAAAACAATATTATCAATCTCATATTCATCATGGGGCTTAAATAAAATTTCAAGATCATAAGAAGAATCACCCCAATCATGATCATTGCAACAAATAGTAGTCATAGCAAAACTAGCATCCCCAAGCTTAGGGTTTTGCATATTATTAGCACAATTTACATCAAGAAAATTCATAGTAAAATCATTGCAATCATGCTTTTTATTCAAGTAGCTATCAAGTATGGGCTCAATAGCAATGATCTCATGTTTAACATAAGGAACTATAGCAAATTCATCTTCATAAATATTGGCATCATGGCCACAAGAATAGCAAGCATCATGTTCATCAAGGGATATTTCAATCAAATCATTGGAATCATAATTACCTATAGATTCATGCATATCATTATTTTCTTCCGAAGCAACAGTCATTCTCTCAATAAATTCTTTGACATACACATTATGAGCATAGTTTTCATAGCAATATTTAAGTATGTCAAAATTTTCAGATTCGTAGAGAGTAATATCATACTTTTCAATCAAAGAAGCAACTTCATAAGCACCCTTAAAAGCAATAAATTCTTCTATTCGTTCGACATCGTAGTAACTATAAACACCCTTTACATAAGAAGATAAGATTTCATTATCATTAAACTCACATAGGTAGGGAAGGTGTTTTTTAGGGTTCTTAGAGCAACAAGTAAAATCAAAAATTTCACAAAGATTCCAAGAATAACATAGCAATCTGTTCATTTGATCCCATAAGAGTTTCCCATTTTCAGACAAACGGTGACGCACAAAATGAGCATGCTCATCTAAAGATTTCCCTTCAACTAGGCTAGTTGGGGTTTCAGCATGAGCGCATAAGGATCGAAGATGATCCAAGTAGAACACTTTAAGTGGATCCATATCAATAGATTTTCGGCAAGCGAAGATGAAAGCATATAGAAGGCACATGGCAACACGAGCAAACAAAAGGACGAACAAAAGAAGGGCAAATAAAACGACAAGGGTGATGTGGGGGAGAGGAAAACGAGAGGCAAATGGCAAATAATGTAATGTGAGGGATAAGAGTTTGTGATGGGTACTTGGTATGTCTTGACTTGTGCGTAGACTCCCCGGCAACAGCGCCAGAAATTCTTCTTGCTACCTCTTGAGCATGCGTTGGTTTTTCCCTTGAAGAGGAAAGGGTGATGCAGCAAAGTAGCGTAAGTATTTCCCTCAGTTTTTGAGAACCAAGGTATCAATCCAGTAGGAGGCCACACGCATGTCCCTCGTACCTACACAAACAAATAAGAACCTTGCAACCAACGCGATAAAGGGGTTGTCAATCCCTTCACGGCCACTTGCAAAAGTGAGATCTGATAGAGATGATAATATTTTTGGTATTTTTATGGTAAAGATTGAAAGTAAAGATTGCAAAGTAAAAATAGATTGGAAACTCATATGATGGAAAATAGACCCGGGGGCCATAGGTTTCACTACTGGCTTCTCTCAAGATAGCATAAGTTTTACTGTGGGTGAACAAATTACTGTCGAGCAATTGATAGAAAAGTGCATAAATATGAGAATATCTAGGCATGATCATGTATATAGGCATCACGTCCGTGACAAGTAGACCGACTCCTGCCTGCATCTACTACTATTACTCCACACATCGACCGCTATCCAGCATGCATCTAGACTATTAAGTTCACAAGCACAGAGTAACGCATTAGGTAGGATGACATGATGTAGAGGGATAAACTCAAGCAATATGATATAAACCCATCTTTTTATCCTCGATGGCAACAATACAATACGTGTCGTTTCCCCTACTGTCACTTGGATCGAGCACTGCATGATTGAACCCAAAGCTAAGCACTTCTCCCATTGCAAGAAAGATCAATCTAGTAGGCCAAACCAAACTGATAATACAAAGAGACTTGAAAAGATAACCAATCATACATAAAAGAATTCAGAGAAGATTCGAATATTGTTCATAGATAATCTTGATCATAAACCCACAATTCATCGGATCTCAACAAACACACTGCAAAAAGATTTACATCCAATAGAACTCCAAGAAGATCGAGGAGAACTTTGTATTGAGATCCAAAGAGAGAGAAGAAGCCATCTAGCTAATAACTATGGACCCGAAGGTCTGTGGTAAACTACTCACACATCATCGGAGAGGCTATGGTGTTGATGTAGAAGCCCTCCATGATTGATGCCCCCTCTGGCAGAGCGCCGGAAAAGGCCCCAAGATGGGATCTCACGGGTACAGAAGGTTGCGGCGGTGGAAATAGGGTTTCGTGGTGCTCCTGGATGGTTTTGGGATACATAAGTATATATAGGAGGAAGAAGTAGGTCAGTGGAGCCACGAGGGGCCCAAGAGGGTGGAGGGTGCACCCAGGGGGGTAGGCGCCCCCCTGCTTGACATCCGCTGCAAGTCCTCTGGATGATGTTTGTTCCATTTGGACTCTGTTTGATATTTCTTTTCTGCGAAACACTCAAATAGGCAAAAACAACAATTTGCACTGGGCTTTGGGTTAATAGGTTAGTCCCAAAAATAATATAAAAGTGTATAATAAAGCCCATTAAACATCCAAAACAGAATATACAATAGCATGGAGCAATAAAAAATTATAGATACGTTGGAGACGTATCAACGTGCGCGGGGCGTGCCGCGAGCCAGAGCTCGACCGGTCAGGTTTGTCAGCGTTACGGGGACGAAGCCGAGCACAAACACCGTGCCAGCATGTGTAGCCCCCGTTGCGGGATGAGCAGGAGCCCGGCCAGCAACGGGGGTGGCCATGAGGGGCTACAGGTAAGCAGGTGATAATCATGAAATGACTCAAGCAATGAGGCAGGTTAGCTCAGATAGATGCAAGAATGATACATGCCACTGGGACGGACCCTAGCGGCTTGGGGATAATGCAGCCCGAGAGGCGCTCCCAACAGAAATGCTAAAGATGCAAAAGGATACACGTCGCAGGGATAGGCCCGTACGACTTGGGGATAATGCTGCCCAAGGGGCAACCCCCAACTGAATGAACTGGAAAGAATCACCTGATATCGTAGTTGGAGTGGTGTTGGAGTAGCTGAAGATGCGCGCTGGAGAAGCTGCTCCTCATGAGCTGCCAGGGTCCTAAGCCTCAGGAGGCTCCGTAGGCCCAGGTGACTCCGGAAGAACTATCGCCATCTCCGCTAGGAAAGCATGATGCCTGGCCCCCTGAGCCGCCAGAATGCTCCGCAAGTGGCACTGCAAGGTGGCAGTCGTGTTCGGCAGGCCAAATGGCATGCGAACATAGCTATGAGGTGGACCCTTGCACTGTTCAACGTGCAAAGGCCAGAAACGTCCCTGGTATGCGGCCTTGCTGAGCCCTAGAATGTCGACACAGACGCGTAGCCCGCCGTCCTCGCAAGGATGGGGGGCTGCGCCGGGTGGTGGGCGGCGGTCGTCGCGTATGGTCCTTGCCTCCTGAAGCTCCTGGGTCGCCTTGGTGATGAACTCCTGAGCACTTGGTGCTCCACGCCTTGTGCCCTCTTGAGGGAAACCTGCGGCGAAGCATGCCTCCACATGGTGCCCGAGCCCAGCCTGAGGAGGGCGCCAGGCGCGCCTTCCTATGCAAGGGAGGGAGGCGCCCCGGCTGCGGGCGCAGGTCTTTAGGTGGTGCCGCTAGAAACACCGCTCTCCTGATGCCCTTGGCGGAGTAGCTGTGTGACGCCCCGAGATCGATGCTCCAGACGCCTTCCACGTTTTCCGTGTCAGCTGTGTTATTTATTTGTTTGTTGCATTCATCATCGCAACATTCGCATTACATCGACATTTCGTTGTCATAATGTTTTCATAAAACTTGCACCCGTCGTAGTCACCACTTCTTCCTTGTCTGCGTTGACCTCCTCTTAGATCAACCGGACCGCTCTCTTCTCTCTCTTGTCTGAGCCCTTCAAACCCTCTTGTCTTCATCGACCTCTCTCGGCCCCCTCGCGTGTCCGAAAGCTGCCCCAAACTCGAACCGCTCAGTCATCACCGTTGGATTCGGATCATCCCCAAACATCTATAAAACATCTCCGTTTTCTTATTTGGACTCCCTACTTATTTATTCTCGACCGTTCGATTTTGACCGGAGGGTCCGTTTTGCCCCTAAACTGGTCCACCTAGCTATTTAAACAGTCAAACCCTAGATCCTAGGAGATGTCCCATCCTTCCATTCCCTTCACCGCCACCAGAGCAACTCCCTTCACTCTCGGGATCCTCCCAGATCCGATCCAGCACCCGGCCTCCACCTCTCGATCCCCTCCCGATCCAACCACCAACCACAGTCGCCACCACAGCCTCCGACCACCTCCCGCAATTTTCGCGCAGGAGAACCCAATCCCTCCACCTCCCTCACCAACTCTGGACGCGCCCGCGGATCCGGCTGTCTGTCGCCATGCCCGCGCCATCCCCATCCCCGACATCGTTCACGCCCGAAGCCTCGCTCCCAGCCTCCTGCAAGCAGAGGCCCCGCGAACCTCTTGCTCCCTCGTGCTCGCCGCTACTTCCGATCCAACGCGCCCTCCGGCGACCACAACCAGGCCAAACCTTGATGTCCCTTGCCCCCCTCGCCATCCCTCTACCTCGCGTTGCTAAACTCTCTCCCTTTCCCTGTGTTCTTCACGCAGGAGCAGCAGTAGACCATGGCGCCCTCCTTCTCCTCGCCTCGAGCACCAGCGCTCCAAGGCCGGCCTTCTGCTGTTCGTCCTCGTAGGCTATCGCAACACCAGCGCCGCTGGCAGCCACGCCGCTCGATCCACCTCACCGACGGCAGCACAAAGCAGGTCCCGCCGACCATCCCCTGCTCGTTTTCCTCTCCATCTCCCTTCTCTTCTCTTGTATCCCCCTTATTCCTCTCCTATTCCTCCGCAGGTCCCCGCCATGGATGCCAGGAGCGCCCGTGCGCCGCATGCCCGAACCCCTGTCTTGCTCTGCCTCACGTGGCCGCTGACCGGCAGATGAGCACCTCTGCCTCCCCTTATTTTCTCCTTCCTCCATCTATTTTTTCTCCCTCTCACGTAGTTCTCTCCCTTTCTCTGAACCTTCACAAGAGCCATAGCCGAAGCTTCAAGCGCTGCCCGTCTCGTCTCCATCGGACGCCACCGCATCTCCGGCCAGATCCGCCAAGTCCCGGCCATCTCCGCCATTCTAGGTCCTCCCCGCCACCCAAGTCCCTAGCCGGAGAACACCCCGCCGCCGCTGACTCAGCTTCACCTGAACCGGGGGTCCTCTTTCTGCTTCGCCCCGCGCCAGGTTCCGCTTCCGTTGACGGGGTTTCCTATTTAGCGCTGCAGGCGCCCGTTTGCATGCAATTCGCAAACTGGCGCCTACAGCGCCCCGTGCTGGGCCAGCCCGTTAGACTGTATTTCATTCCTAAAAAAACCGCTTTCAATGGGATTAAACATAGCGCCCCGCCCTAACGAGTCGAGGTTCGTACGAATAACCACCCTGCCACGGACCAGGATCTGATAAGCCTCAACCTCTCCTCTCTTTTATTTATTAATTTCTTCTCTCTTTTTTTCGTTTCTCTTTTTTCCGCTTTCATTTTCTGTTTTCCTTCTTCTTGGTTTCTTCCCTTATCGATTTTCATTTTTTACTTTTCCTAAATGCGGGCACTTTTTCCAAATAAATAATGTTTACTTAAAATTTGATGAACTATTTCTAAAAGTTGATTGTTTGGTGGAAATTTTCTTTAAATCGATGAATATGTGAAATTTTCTTTAAATCATTGAACTTTTTTTGAAATTTGATGAACATTTTTTCAACTCATTGAACTTTTATTCAGATTTGTGAACTTTCTTTCACGTTCGGTGAACTTTTTCCAATTCGATGTTCATTTTTTGAAAAAATGATGAACCTTTTTCAAATTCTATGAAATTTTATTCAAAATCAATGAACTATTTTTCAGATTCAGTGAACTTTTTTTCAGATTTGATGAACTTTTTTTAAAAAACAATGAACTTTTTTCGAAATCAATGAACTTTTTTTCGGGTTTGATGATCCTTTTTTCATATTTGATGAACTTTTTAAAAACTCATGAACTTTTGGTCAAAACCGTGAGTATTTTTGAATTTGTAAACTTTTTCTTTTTTTTGATTTTTGATTTTTCATATTAATCAACGTGAGGAAAGTTATCTATATGTTAATGTTTGTACTAAAACCGGGCTCAAATAGGATTATTTGCTGAAAATAAGCAACAAACTGAGCCTGGTCTAGTGGAACGCTCGAACCCATCTACTTAGGCGAGCAGAGATCAATCCCCTCTTTTCTCGAATTAACGTGAACGTTTACCTTCGCATTTGTTTTCTCCAAAGGTTGATTGGGCCGGCCCGCTACACACTGCTTGTGAGCGCCAGAAGTGCTAGCTAGCGCTTGCAGCGCCGATTAGGAGGTCCCTCCGTCTACTATCTCCTCGCTCGATCTGGTCGAGTCGTCGACCATGATGCAGCAGGCCCAGCGCTTCTCCAACCCAAGCCAGATCCGGCCTGCCCGGCCTCCTCCACCGACTGTCCCATGATGCCTGGTGAGCAGCCCCCGCCCCCTGAGCACTGTTGGGCCAGCCTCTGTTTCGGCCCGTTCATGTTTTTTTGCAGTTATGCGAATTTGTCTAATTTCCATAGAAAACAGCTTTGTAGAAAATCACCTGTTGTTCATGCATATAATAACTTCACAACCATACATCATAATTGAACAAACTTACTATGTAAAATGCTTAGAATTTCATCTAGTTCCATAATATGCTGTTTTCATCCATGTTAAAAATGTTTAAACTTCCTGTTTGTTTAAATTTGCATAAATGCCATGTTAAAATGATTTATTTCATAACTAAATAACCGTAGCTCCAAATTTAATAAACTTTATATGTAAATGGGGTAGAAAAATGCATAGATTAACATGGTGCACTTTATTTTCCTGTTTAACAGCATTAAAATATGTTTTAGGGAAGAACAGTAGCTAATTCGAAAAATGGACATGGGGATTTTCCGGAATTGTTGTTTGTTGTTCCGGCCTCATTTAAACTTGCCTAGGTAGGTAGTTCTGATATGCTTCACCTCTTGCCATGTTTAACAACATTTAATATTGTTGGGTACATAAACGGGAGAGAACTAAATAAATGAATGTGGTGTTTCGTCGATATGCAACTCGTTGCATATTGAGCTCCACTTAATTTGTAGTATTGTTGTTGCACTTTGCCATGCCATGCCTTATTAAACCGGATATGCATGATACTTGGTTGTGCATATTGCCATGATCATTCTTGCTGGTTTACCATGTTGTTTGCTTCTTTCCGGTTGCGTTTCTCCTTGATAGTTCCGGTTACGTTGCGATTGTGAGGATCCGTTCGACTACGTCCGTTTGTCTTCTTCATGGACTTGTTCTTCTCCCTAGCGGGATTTCAGGCAAGATGACCATTACCCTCGATATCACTTCTATCTTTGCTTGCTAGTTGTTCGCTCTATCGCTATGTCGCGCAACCTACCACTTGTTTATCATGCCTCCCATATTGCCATGTCAAGCCTCTAACCATCCTTTCCTAGCAAACCGTTGTTTGGCTAAGTTCCCGCTTTTGCTCAGCCCTTCTTATAGCATTGCTAGTTGCAGGTGAAGATGAAGTTGGTTCCATGTTGGAACATGGATATTTTGGGATTTCACAATATCTCTTATTTAGTTAATGCATATATATACTTTGTAAAGGGTGGAACGCTCGGCCTTTTGCCTGGGGTTTTCTTCCACTCTTGCCGCCCTAGGTTCCGTCATACCGGTGTTATGTTCCTTGATTCTGCGTTCCTTACACGGTCAGGGTTATGGGACCCCCTTGACAGTTCGCTTTGAATAAAACTCTTCCAGCAAGGCCCAACCTTGGTTTTACATTTGCCTCACCTAAGCCTTTCCCTTGGGTTTTCGCGAGCCCGAGGGTCATCTTATTTTACCCCCCCCCCCCCCGGGGGGGCCAGTGCTCGTCGTGAGTGTTGGTCCAACCTGTCAACCGCCGGTGGCCACCAGGGGCAACTCTGGGCTGGCCTACCGGTAGTTTGGGCAATCGGGTGTGCCCTGAGAAAGAGAATGTGCAGCTCCTATCGGGATTTGTCGGCACAGTCGGGTGGTCTTGCTGGTCTTGTTTTACCATTGTCGAAATGTCTTGTAACCGGGATTCCAAGACTGATCGGGTCATTCCGGGAGAAGGAGTATCCTTCACTGATCATGAGAGCTTGTGATGGGCTAAGTTGGGACACCCCTGCAGGGTATTATCTTTCGAAAGCCGTGCCCGTGGTTATGTGGCAGATGGGAATTTGTTAATGTCCGGTTGTAGAGAACTTGACAGTTGACTTAATTAAAATGCATCAACCATGTGTTCAGCCGTGATGGTCTCTTCTCGGAGGAGTCTGGGAAGTGAACACGGTTTGGGTTATGTATGAACATAAGTAGTTTCAGGATCACTTCTTGATCATTGCTAGCTTCACGACCGTTGCATAGCTTGTCTTCTCGCTCTTACTTGCGTATGTTAGCCACCATATTTGCTTAGTGCTTGCTGCAGCTCCACCTCATTACCCCATCCTACCCATAAGTTTAAATAGTCTTGATCTCGCGTGTTTTGAGATTGCTGAGTCCTCGTGAATCACAAATACTACCACAACAGTTGCAGGTGCCGATGATACCGGTGCAGGTGACGCAACCGAGCTCTAGTGGGAGTTCAATGAGGTCCTTGGTCGTTATTGTGTTTCATTTCCTGATGATCAGTAGTGGTGCCCAGTTGGGACGATCGGGGATCTAGCATTTGGGGTTGTCTTCCTTTTCTTTTGTAATCGTCCGTAGTCGGACTATGTGTGTGCTCTGAATGATGTATGTTTAATTAATGTATTGTGTGAAGTGGCGATTGTAAGCCAACTCTTTATCCCATTCATGTTCATTACATGGGATTGTGTGAAGATCACCCTTCTTGCGACAAAACCACCATGCGGTTATGCCTCTAAGTCATGCCTCGACACGTGGGAGATATAGCTACACCGTGGGTGTTACAGGCTGCTTCTTCTTCTTGGGGATGGCTTCAGGAGAGTACAGGGTGCCTTCATTGTCGGGGTCTTCGGCCGCTGCAGCTTGGTAAGCGCACTCGAGGGAACACACCACATCCACTACAAAAAAAGACACATCCGTGACATTTTGGGCCAAACAAAAATTTTATCTGTCATACTTATGACTCTTCTATGACGATAATTGTGACAAAACCCAGTATCATCATAGATGTGGTGGGGTCCTACTTCTATGACAAAAAATCATGACAGAAAATGGGCGTTTCGTCCTGGCGGGCCGGAGACGCAGCTGCATGACAATCTTTTGGCCGTCCATGACGGAAAAAACCATGGTAGAAGCGAGGGCGAGGAAAATATCGGGGTGTTCCCGGTTACGGTGGGTGGTCGGGGCTTTGGGCTCTAACTGAACCCGAGCGAGGCGTTGGGCTCTAACTGAACCCGAGTGATTGCACTGCAGGCTACACGTTACTGAACCCGAGCGATCGATCGATGGCTGTTAACTGAACCCGATCGAGCGATTCCTTCGCTACTGCTGCTAACTGAAGCCGATCGATGCTGCCTCTGGATGAACAGTGAGTGTTGCTGGGGGGTTTGGATGAACAGTTCCCGGTGGGGGTGGATGAACAGGACCCTGTGGTGTTGCCTCTGGATGAACAGGACCCTGATCGATCGAGCCGGTTGGGGCTGGATGAACAGGACCCCGTGGAGGGCTGGATGAACAGGACCACCCCGTGGAGGGCAGAATGAACAGTAGATGGTGGAGGGCTGGATGAACAGTAGCCCGTGGAGGGGTGGTTGAACAGGAGCCCGTGGAGAGGGCTGGTTGAACAGTAGCCGGTGGAGTAGCGCGTGGTGGAGGTTGGATGAATAGGAGCCCGTGGATGAACAGTCGCAGGTGGAGGCTGGAGGTGGTCGACGGTGGATGAACAGTAGCCCGTGGAGGCTGGAGGGGGTCGACGGTGGAGATGAACAGTATCCCGTGGAGTTCCGTTTTGCGGTACGCCACACCCCTCCCGATGAACAGGACCCCCGTTTCAACCGTAGCGCTCCAACACAAGTCCGTTTCCTCTGTTTTGCGGTATGCCACACCCCTCCCGATCAACAGGACCCCCGTTTCGACCGTAGGAGGTCCGTTTCCTCCGTTTTGCGGTATGCCAGACCCCTCCTGATGAACAAGATCCCGTTTCAAACATGGCCGGTCGAACACAAGGCCGTTTCCTCCGTTCTGCGGTACGCTAGGCCTCGTTTCCATCGGCTGTTCCGTCCAAGTCCTCCCGATGAACACGACGACGCATTCCGTTCCGACCCAGCCGGTTGGCTCCCCATGAACACGACGACGATGCTGTTTCTCCGTTTCGACCCAGCCATGTACACGAGCCCTGGCCGTACGTATGCGCGAGTAGGCGTTCGAGACCCTGCCCGTATGTACGTACGTGGCCGTATTTTCTTTCTTGCACACTCGCCGCTGTACGTAGGTGTACATGCTACGTGCGCGCCTCTACTACGACACGTGCGCGCCTCTACATCGACCAGTATGTACGTACACGTTCACGACCAGAATGACAATGCTACGTACGCTTCGACCAGGTGGGTCCCGACTGCCACACACTTCCTTGCCTGCGAAGATGTAGCTGGTGGGTCCCAGCAGTCAGGGGGCGAATCGTTTTTTTTTGCCCAGACGCACTTCCTTGCGTGCGAAGATGTAGCTGGTGGGTCCCCACAGTCAGGGGGAAACGTTTTTTTCACGAAATACGATGGCCCGTCCGGTGGGTCCCTGCTGTCAGGTGGAGGAATAATTATTTTGCGCGTAATAAGGAGGCACTTCCTTGCTGTGGCTCTGGACCCAGCTGTCAGCCTCTCCATGTACAATCCACGTCCGATGGAAGCCGTTCCTTGACCACGTTGACCACGCCGCGCCGAGAGCACCAGGGCGGTGGACGACGGCGAGGCCTAGGAAGGGGATGACTCGGAGCCGGGGAAGACGCGGCAGTGGAAGCCCGCGCGGAGAGGAGTACGTGGGTTCACTGCTTCGGCTCTGGTGTGAGGCTGCCGTTGCCGCAGGGCCTGGCCAGTGGTGGGAATAGTAGGGGCGATGAGTTCTCCGCGGCAGCATAGCCGGCCACGGTAGGCAGGAGCATGCGGCACGACCGGCGCTGCTTTGGGCGGCTGGAGCAACAAGACCAGAGGTTGAAGAAGCACTACGGCCGTTGGATGGACATCATACGATCGCTGGAGCTAGAATCGTGCATATTAACTAAGTTGACAAAGCCCTCCGTCCCCGTCAACTTAGTAGGCCCACAAGTCAGCCTGCCATTATACTGGGTCCCAGCTAGCAGGGGAGTATTCATTTTTTTGTGCGTAACAAGGACGCTCTTCCTTGCGTGCGCAGATATAGCTGGTGGGTCCGAGCTGTCAGCGACGGTAACTTTTTTTTGCGAAATACAGAGGGCCTTTTGGTGGGTCCCAGATGTCAGGTGGAGGAATCATTATTTTGTGCGTAATAAGGAGGCATTTCCTTCCGTGCGGCCGTGGACCCAGCTGTCAGCCTCTCCACGTACAGTCCACTTCAGATGCATGTCGGTCGTTGACCATGTTTACCAGGCCGCGCCGGGAGCACCAGGGCTGTGGATGACGGCGAGGCCTAGGAAGGGAACGACACGAATGCAGGGAAGACTCGGCAATTGTTTCCCACGCGGAGGGGAGTACGACTATACGAGGGTTTACTGGTTCGTCTGTCGTCGTCGGAGAATAACAACAGGTGTGGGTGAGTAGAGGGATGGCTAGGCCAGCGATGGGAGTACGGTGGGGCGGTGAAGCCTGCGCGGCAGCACAGCCGGCCACGGGGAGGAGGGAGCAGGCAGTCCCGCCGGCGCTTGTTTGAGCAGCTGGAGCAGGAAGAGCAGAGATTGAAGAAGCACGACGGCCGTTGGATGGACATCCAACCGTCACTTCTTGTGCGCCAACCTTTTTTTTAGGAAAGCCTCAAATCTGTGGAAAACAACATACAACCCATCTGCCATTATTTCTAATAATTTACAGCCCATTTGCTAATTCTGATGGTTTTTTTTGGAGCCCATATTCTTTTTGTTAGCATTACAGCCCATATTGTGGCCACGGTTAAAAAATTATACGAAATGTTGCATATTTCGGTGCGGTCTGAACTGTTTTTAATCCCGAAATTTCGAGTCACATTCAAACTGATTTAAAAATAAATGTATATCAATATAAAATCCAACAAATTGTCCACTCATAAAAATTAATGCAATTTAAAATCTTGAAATGAAAAAAAGAAATTTGAAAGTAATTGCCGGTTTGATGTGTTTTAAAAATGTACAGCCCATTTCTCATTACTGATAGGCCATTTTCTCGTCCAGCCGAATGAAGCTCTCCTCGTCTTGAAAGATTTGCAGCCAAATAGGCCTGACAAAGCGACATACTTGGCAAATCACAAAAAAACTGGGCTAGCCATTTTCAGAAAGAAAAAAAACTACTGGGCTGGTATGTGGTAAACATAAAAGAGAAGGCTGTCTAGACATGCCAGAGTGCCCCGCACAGCCCAGTTGACACCCTGCTTCCGTCTCAAAAACAAATTAGATAAATGCCACAACAAAGCTGGCGATTCATAAAAATGCCACTACAATTTTTGCAAACTATGGAAAACGCCACTACAATTTGCAAACTTTGAAAAACGCCACTCCAGACTTCGAAAAATGCCACTGGGATGGCATGAAATGGCATTTTTCAAAGATTGGAAATTGCAATGGCATTTCTTAGAAAAACCAGATTTGGAGTGGCATTTATCAAATTAACCCAAAACAAAAATAACTGGGCGAGCTGCCGGGTCCCTGATGTCAGCCGCTCGTTGTGCAACTCTATCATTTATTGACTACGTTGACAATGGCACGGGACCCAGATGTCAGAAATCCATTACGAGGAGCCAATTTTTTTATTGGATTGAAATAAGGAGGCACTTTGCTTGCATATTGCCATGACCTTGGTGGGTCCTTGCTGTCATCCTCTCCACGTACAATCATCTCCTGGTTGTGTACGCGTCAACTTGGTAGGCCCACAAGTCAGCCTCTAAACCCGTGGAGGACAAATACAACCCATTTAAAAAAATAACAGCCCATTCCATATGTTCAAACAGAAAGTTCAACATTCAGAGCAAAGTAACAGGTCTGATCCACATATAGAGTACTGAACTTCCACGTTGACAACCATCATAGCCAAGTTAACTATCTACTTCCACTAATACTCTAGTAGCGTACAAGTACTAACTTACTCTTAGCTAACTAGAGGATGTCAGTCGCCATTTGCGGTACACGCTAAACGCCGGCACCGGCGTCCTCCGCCTCGCCTCGGACTTGTCAGGTGGGTCCCAGCAGTCAGGGGGCAAACGTTTTTTTTTTGCAAAACATGGTGGCCTGTCCAGTGGGTCCCTGCTGTTAGTTCGAGGAATCATTATTTTCCGCGTAATAAGGAGGCATTTACTTGCTGCGACCGTGGACCCAGCTGAGACTGTCCACGTACAGTATACTTCCGATGGAAGTCCTTCCTTGACCATGTTGACCTCGCCGCGTTCCGTTGCATGCATGCGTCCATGGGCATGGTGCGTTCCTGCTGTCAGCCTCTCACGTACAGTCATCTTCCGATGACTCTCGGTTGTTGGCCACGTTGACCACACCGTGCCGAGCGCACCCAGACTTGAACGACCCGGAGATGGGGAAGACGGGGCAGTGGAGTCGCAGATGGAGAGGAGTGGGAAACTTCACTGGTTCGGGTGCGCGGCAGCACAGCCGCGGTGCCACCCACGGGAGACAGGAGCAAGAACAGAGGTTGAAGAAGAAGCACGGCTGTTGGATTAACATCCAACGGTCCAGCTGCTAGAATCATTATTTGGTTAAGTTGACAAAGCCGTGCGTACACGTCCGCTTAGTAGGCCCACAAGTCAGTCACCAAATCTGACGGGTCCCGGCTGTCAATGGGATGAATTTTTTTTTTCGCAAAACAAGGAGGCACTTCCTTCCGTGCGAAGATACCGCCGGTGGGTCAAAGCTGTCAGGTGGAGGAAACATTTTTTCAGCTTAATAAGGAGGAACTTTCCTTGCGTGCGACCATGGACCTCGTGGGTCCCAGCCGTCAGGCTCTCCACGTACAGTCCTCTTCCGATGACTCTCGTTTGTTGACCACGCCGCACCGAACACAGCGAGGCGGTGGACGATGGCGAGGCCCCGGACGGGAACGACTCGGAGATGGGAAAACGCGGCAGTGGAGCCGCAGATTGAGAGGAGGAGTAGGGTTATAACTGGTTCTGTTGCGGCGTGGGGCTGTAGTCTGTGGAGAATAACAGGAGGTGTCGAGGGGTGGAGGGATAGCCTGGCCGGCGGTGGGGTAGCGCTTCGCAGCGATGCGTGCTAAGCAGAGCCGCTAGCCGCCGGAGGCCGGACTAGGCGGTCCCGGCGACACTGGAGGAAGAAGAGGAGAGATTGAAGGTGCATGCTGGCCGTTGGATATAAATCTAATGGCTGTGGATGACACAATCATTTGTTGACCAAGTTGACAATGCCCTGCATAGGCTTCGACCTATTGGCCCACATGTCAGCCTGCAAAAATGTGGCATATATTTAACCCATGTTTTCTAGAATGTACAGTCCATTTCGCGTCAATCAGGCCCATTTACATTTTCTAAGAAATCCCAGCCCATTTGCACTTCCTTGAAATACACGTATTAGGTGGGCTCGTTATATATATATAATGTTATGTTAGAAGGAACAATTAATATCAAAGAATAAACCGGAGAGGCACATTTTTTATATCTATAATTAAGAAATTAGCGAGTTATTGCTCAAAATAAAAATGAGCACGTTATTATTAAATTGGTCCTTAAAATCTTCGCAAGCTTTTGTACGCAATCACTAGGATTTTCCTTGCCTGTGAGACAAAAACAACCAGGATTTTCCTGGCCAACTTCCGTTAAACATTTACTTTTATAAGTTAATAACACGTGGGATGTTTTTATAATGTATATATAAGTCTCTATAAAATATACGATAATAGTAATAATATAAATATATATAATGTGGTTATAAGGGAAAACATAAATTGGACATAGCATTACTTTTATAAGAGACCTGCGTTTTATACCCCATAGTAGGCATACTAACAAGTTGACACACAAATACAACAGAAAAGGTAAACATTCATATCAAACTCAGGTTCACAGGACACGTTCATATTCATAGCCAACATTTACTATCAACAACTCAAAAGATTCATATATACACAAGCTCAGCATATCTATGCATCCAAATGATTGATAGATCACACGACAATATTCATACATAATTCACAAAAAGATTCAGATATACACATGTTCAGTATGTTTATGCATCCAAATGATTGAGATCACAGCCAATATGATCCATGGACGAACTTTAATTACCTAGGGTACATACTGGTAAATGGTGTTCAATCGGAGGTACTTCTTGCCAAAGTTAGTTCTTGTACGAGTAAACTTTCGAGTACATAAGTAATGCCCGCATACCTTTCGACAATTATATGAACTAACCGGACGAAATTCGTGCAAACAAAGCAAATTTCAAATTAATCGGATGAAATTCATTACATTTCGAAAACATTTCCTACAAACTGGACGAAATTCATTACATATTTCGCACAAACCGTACTAAAACCTACTGTAAACCTAATCTAAACGATCGCCGGCGCCCGACCACCATGTCCGGCCATGAACCTGAGAAAGTCGGCCATTGCCTTTGCCTCCTCCTCATCCGCCTCGATAACCTCCTCCTCCAGAGCGGCGGCGACCTACCGTGTACTACCCTTCCTCGCTGCCGGCTGCGCCCGCGCACGCGCGCCGGCTTCGTGGTCGTGGTGGCGGAGGGTGGCCGGGGGGTGCCGGCGATCTCCTTCGTTTGCTCCTGCGACAGTACGTCGAAGAGAGCTTTGGAGCGCGCCCGGAGCGGAGCCGCTGATGTCCCTCGTCTGCTCCTGCGACAGTGCGTCCAAGAGAGCTTCGGAGCGCCAGGAGGCCATGGTTGAAGTGGTGCCGACAGAAGGAAGGGACCGGAGGAGAATAAGTGTGGGTCTTTGGCTATGGCTGGGAGCTGGGGCTCAAGTTAATATAGCGGGCGAATGGCAATGAGCCGCGGCAGATGGATGGACAACTAGAGACGGAGTATGTTTGTCGGGCGTGAATGCGGACGCTGCTTCAGTGACTTAACTGCAGATGCGTTTGGGTTACTGACATTTGGGCCCAACAGGCATCTTGCCCGCATGTCAGTGACACACCAATTGCACCTGCAGTTAAGTCCGGTGAATGCGGCATTGACATTCTGGAGAGATGGTGACCGTTGCAGGCGGGAAGCGCGCGCTAGCGATGGAAGGGGTTTCGGTGTGTAGTGGCTCACGATAGTACATTCTCCGTACCGTACTACCATAGTACCCTCTCTAGCTTAGGCTATTTTATAGATTGTCATTGTGATGGATGCTATACATGAGCAAGGCGGTCCGAGTATGACCGTTGGTGTTGAGCCAGGTGAATACATGCTCGACGTTCGCGTAGGCCTCCATCAAACGTCTAAACAGTAATGTCAGGCACCGCCGGGGCGCGCAGGTGATGGGCTTGCCGTTTGCGTTGCGCCATGAGCAGGACTTTGATTTAGAGGGCGACATGCATGCATTAGCATGCTTTGACAGCGTGAGCGTGAGTGTCTGACGCGAAGTATTTCATTTTCATTTGGCTGACGAGGGTGCAATGCAGCGACGAGTCCGTGGTTTGATTCCCCACATACGCATAATTTTGGTTTTTACAGTATTTCTTTCTCCATTGATAGGTAGGCCCGCGTAGATAGATAAAGAACACGAGCTGATGAGGCGCATGCGGACTGTTTGACCGGTCAACCAGACAAATACGGAGCTATACGCTGAGCCAGTGACCGTATAATCACCATATCTCGTATACAATGATCAAAGTGAGCTATCAAGACAAGTTCGATGACCGCCAATGCATTTTACTCGGTAATAAATGACCAGGATTGAAGGGGAATCCAAATTTGCTTCGTCTTCTGTCCTTGAGCTCTTGACAAACCAATGCACTATACGGTTGTCTGCCCACTCCACCCCAGAGCTCTCACCAAGCGTCGTTCATGCCACCGCGCCGCACACTAACCCGTAAGGCAGCGATGGCATCCCGCCGCGCCGAGTTCCTCGCCGCCCACGACCGCACACAAAATGGTAGGGAAGCAATGGCATCCCGCCGTGCCGAGTTCATCGCCGCTCGCGACCTCACAAGGCCGAATGGGCGGTAGAGTAAGAGGCGGCCAAAGCCGCACAGAGGGAGCGGAAAAGTCAGAAAGCACTCAAGAAAAGAGAGGCCCGCCGCCACAAGAAAGAAAAGGACGCACGCGCTGCTGCGGAGAGGTCGGTGAAGATCCAAGCACGGTGGGGTGTCGCCGACAAAGCCGGGAAGGAGAACGACGGCGTCTGGCCAGCATGTGAGAAGTAGTAGTACTAGTAGTTAGTGTGTGTGTCTGTGTCTGAGTACGAGCATGTACCAACACTACTAGTTACTACTGCAGTTTTTAGAGCAAATTACCAGTACATTAGCCTAGACAAAATGGAAAAATTCCTATCCTAAGCATCAAATGGCATCTCTTTATCTATAGGAATTGAGCTGCATGTCATCTCACTTCCTATGATTTTCATATTCCTATCCTATGAACGAAAGGAGGCCTCTGTTGGAGTAACTGTTGTAGCTAGCAGTACTGCTGGTATAGTAGTTTTCTTCAAGAAGCGGAATTCAACGAAGTCATGATGGTTCCTTCATCCGAGCAACTTCAAAGTGGGAAGTGGGCCTGTGATTTGACGGCTCATTAGTCATTGTTACTACGGCGCGACGACCTAGGTGACTCTCCCTTGGAGTTCTGCGTGCATGGCAAGTGGACCAGGATGGTCGACGTCCCACATGTTGGCGAATGGAAGTATTCTTTCCGATATCGAGGAGCAAGGAAACCGCGTGGTATAGTATCACTGCTGATTGGTTCGCAAAAAAATAGTATCACTTCCGATTTATAATTATTTTTTATTTCTGATGAATGCTAGCGTTTCAACTCTTACGACGAAGGGTGCCAAACACGGCACGTGCTGGATGTCCCACACGTCAGCGAAAGGAGTGGGACATGAACAGCGTGGTAGAGCCCAGTGTAAAAAACAGCGTGGTAGAGCGTCTCCACTTCTTCCACTTCTGGGTCGGAGACCACACGTAGTAGTACTTAGTGGTATGAACGATACAAAGTGCGACCTGGAGAGAAAGACACGTCTAGTTGGAAGGTCTCGGGGCATAAACGTAAACAAATATAAAAGTTAATATGTGCCTCCAACTAATATAGTAGTAGTAGAGTACTTAGGCACGTACTCCATAACATCAGCGTGCATTGCACGCACAACATTTAGTGGTAGTACGTAGTAAGAGACAAATGTATCCCAAGAGTTCCCTTCTCGACCTACTTTTGGGTGTTTGGTAGAGTGTATGGAGGGTGCATGAGTCCACACTAGTTTAGCACAAATACACTAGAAGCATGCATGAAGAGAGCATGCATGAAGAGGGGTGTTGAGTTGAGCATGCATGAAGAGGGAACAACTATGCTGAGACGATAACGCAACCAAAAACAACCTATATGCCACGCATGTTCATACCATTTGTGCCTTTCTACTTCACTTACTGCGCTACATTACTCAGGTTCGTACTTCCACTCCTAGGTACATGTCCGTCTCGTAGTTCCAGTCCCACGTGTTCTTCATATAGATGGAACGATCCTTGCATAACACGTGCACCTTGATGCTAGATGTCTCGCGTGTTGGCAAAAGGATGAACAAAGCTCACGTAAAAAAATAGAGTGGAAGAACATAGATTCCGGACGACCGAGAAGGAGCAAGGAACCTCGTGGTGGAGCGTCTGCACTCATAATATTTAATATTATTAAGCGATATAAAATTAACCAATCATCTCCACAGTGGACTGGAAGATTACGAAACACGGCAGCCAAGTGTAGTTACATCATACTAGTACATGGCTAACCCACGCTATCACCATATTTCTTGGCTTCCGTGCGACACCTATCTCTAGTAATCCAGCAGCCTGTATCGCTTCTCCCTCCTCGTCTCTATCAAAGTGCGGCGGGCTGGCGTTTCTGCTGTCTATTGAGGTTGGTTAACTATCACATGTTAGCGACATGCCAAGAGCATTCTAAAAAAAATTCCTTTCACGTTCCGTTTTCAAACAGAAAAAAATCCTTTCACGTACGAATTTGCATGTATGCTTTGAGCAACTTGCATGTTCTATACTGCTCCTGTTTGATACTCTAACTTAGCTAGAGGTTAGACTAACTCATGACTAACCCTGAACTAACTGTAGCCAAAGAGGTGTTTGGGTGACAGGGTTAGATTGACAATAAATGCACTTCATGGAGAGAGAAAAGTGATTTTTCAGTGGTCCCAATGAGAACTATCTCCAGTTAGCACCTCTTGGGTGGGATAGTTTTTTTTGGTGGGTTCGGTGCAACTTGCTCCAATTTAAACCCTCATGCTTGGATACTTCAGGGCTATTTGAGCCCCAACTAGCTCAAACTAACTCTAACCCATGAATCCAAACAGGGCCTATGGCCAGTCTCGACGCGGAGCAGTCGCGTGCACCGGGAAGCGGCACTCTTTCGACCGTCGCGCCACTTCAAAGCCGGCGCCAGTGAGAGGTCGCCTCTGCTCTGGCCGGGCATTAATGCGGCACTGACGCTCCAGGGCGACGCTGACCGTTTCATGCGGGAAACGCGCGCTGGCAAGGGAGTATAGGTTTTGAACCGTTTCAGGTGTATTACTGGTAGTTTGCAAAACTACTCAATTATTGCACTTAGTTTACTAAGAAATTGTGGTAAAAAATGTTACTCCACATCCCGCTTCCCTTCTCCTTCCTCTTCCACCGCCCGCGCACGTCCGCGGGAAGCGACCGGTCAACCCATATATAGGAGTGCTAGCACAAAAAGATGCATGCATGACCACCAAAATTTCCATATTAAAGCGCCGCTCTGGCTGGAGTATGGCGTATGTTGTTACCTTCGGCCGGCCCATGGCTACCGGGCGACGGTGGCCAGAGAAGAGGCGGCGGGAGGGGAATGAATGCAGCTACTATTTGGGTTCGCCTTCCGGCTTAAATAAATGCGCAGCATCACGTGTACCCGCGGGTGCACAAATTGTAACATACGTGTCTGCTTAAGTGGGCGTCACATAACTGGTGTGTGTGTAAGAGAGATTCTGAGAGACAGAGTGCGTGTGTGCGACTCTACTCTTCGGACATGTACTCAACCTTTTGCATCGGGATATAAGTATAATGGTATTTACTTTAGCTAGTGATTTACGTGGCAATGTTAACGTGGTTGTGTCAAAAAATGTCACTTCCTGCTCGTGATTTGCGTTATATAATTACAAGCAAGATTCTCGTGCATTGCACGGAACATCAATATGCATTTTTTTAAGAACACCTGTTGTGATTGACCCATGCAGGAGTAATCCCATGTGTAAAAACTAATGATATCTCGATAAGTTTATCAGAAAACGGGTATCTCGAGAATGTCATCAAAAAAATGAAAGATGAGAGATAAGGCGAGGAGGAGTGGAGCGTGGTGGTGACTGGTGGTGGGAATGGGCGGAGGCATGGGGATGGACGGCGCCGGCAGGCTGCAGCGGCCACCATGCATGCTAGATTGTTCCAGAGACTTATTCCTTTTTTAATTGCTGAGCAATGAGGTTGCGGGAGATAATGATGTGGAGAGAGGTGCGGTATCTTTTGTAAAATTATCATAGTTTGCTTTCTATCCTCAGATATAGATCATACGGTCTGTATTACAAGATGGCAGGGACACCATCACCGCCAACTTGTTTTTTATAAGGGTACAGATGATAAGTTTGCTGACTACTAAAGTAAAGTGGAATTTGTCAATGTTATGCAAGTAAATAAAGGTGATTGTTTATCATACGGGTAAGGTTGGATGAAGGGTGGTAGGAACAAATGCTCCGCCTAGAGCATGTGTGTGTGAGATGGAGTCTTAGTGTGTGTGGGGGGTGTGTGTGTGTGAGAGGAGAGAGAGAGATGGAGTCTTAGTTTGTGTGTGTGTGAGAGAGAGAGATGGAGTCTTAGTGTGTGTGTGGGGGGTGTGGGTGCGTGCGTGCGTGTGTGTGCATGTGCTTGTGTGTGTGTGAGAGAGAGAGAGAGATGGAGTCTTAGTGTGTGTGTGGAGGGGGGGCGGTGCGTGCGTGCGTGTGTGTGTGTGCGTGCGTGTGTGTGTGTGTGCGTGTGTGTGTGTGTGTCGCGGAGTCCTCTGTGGCGCATGTAATCTAAGTGTGCATGTCTTCATCATAGAGAGGTGATGTGTATGGCAGAGGCCACCAACGATGGGGTGCGAGAGAGAAAATGCCCGTAGAGAGGGAAGAGAAGGTGTGTGCGCGTGAGAGGTGTCGACATCGAGAGGACGTGTTTGTTCGAGAGACACCGAGGAAGACTACTATATATCGATGGTGCATGTAGGAGGGAATTAAACAAAGGGATGGTCTTATTAGTTTCGGGGATATAGGGGAAGAGTGAGAGGTGGGGGGGTAGCTAGAAGGAGATTGTTAAGTGTGAGTGCGTGTTTTACTCATCCAGGCGGAAGTTATCTGCACAAAAGAGGAGAACGATTCGATGTGGCGTTAGGATTGAGGGTAATTAACTACGTATGGAGACATAGCGACCTTGAACGTGCATGTGTGAGAGGTATACATGTATACGTGGGATGTGTGTGTGTGCGCGCGCGCATGATCGAGATAAAAGAAAGAAGGCATAAGTCATAAGATCAACGACATGGGAGAGACGGATCGGTATGACAATATGCATGCATGTGAGAATGCAGGGAAGAAGGCCCGACAATTGAGCATCTGTTTTTGTCTTTAAGAGATAGTGGCGTGGGCTGGAGCATGCATCTATGGCGAGCAGAGGGAGTGAGGCGCAACGATTGTGCAAAAGAGACCAACCTATAAATGCATATGTATGGAGAGACATATATAGTGTGGGTGATAGGAAGCAAGACTCCGTGCGAGAAAGAAATGTTGACGGAGAAACTACAGATAGATACAGAGATGGAGATGCTAGCTAGAGGGACATCCGCTAGTTTGGGTGTTGGAGATGACCGTCGGGTGGTTCAAAGGGTGAAGTTATATATGTGTGTGAGAGGGCACTTGACTGCATGTAGAGAGAAACATATGTAGTGTGCGTGATACGAATCAAGAGTGAGGGCAAGAAAGAAGGTTGATGGAGAAACAGATAAATAGAAAGATAAAGATGCTAGCTAGTGTGCGTTAGAGATAGGAGTCGAGTGGATCAGAAGGCTGGGTTATGTGTGTGGGTGTGAGAGAGATAGAGAGAGGGTGCATGTGAGTCACATACAAACAGATATCAGAGAGAAATGAGATCCAGAGAGACAGAGTTTTGTGTCTGCGAGAGAGAAAGATATTTCAGAACGAGAGTGATAGCTAGAGAGACATACGAGGGAACGCAAGATATCTCTAGGGAGAGAGGGTGTGTGTGAGCGACATACAAGAAAACAATGGAGAAATATGAGACCCTGGGAGACAGAGTTTGTGTTTGTGTGTGAGAAAGAGATATTGAAGAGGAAGAGTCGTAGGTTCTCATATCTAAGGAGCTAAAGACATCTCTGTATGAGGGGTGTGCGAGTGGCACACATGAGAATAGTAGAGAGAAATGAGACCCCGGGAGACAAAGTTTTGTGTTTGTGTGAGAGAAAGAGATTCCACATGGAGAATCATAGTTAGAGACACATAGCAGGGAGCGAGATATACTTAGAGAGAGATAGAGTGATGAAGGTCGAGGGAGAGAGTACCGTTAGTGTTTTACGAAGATAAAAGATCATTGTCGACATACAGGTAGCACGAGAGATACCTCAGAGACGATGAATGCGTATAGGTCCAGAGAGATAGTCCTATATAAGCATGAGTGATAGCTATATGAGACGAATATCTGGATTAAAGGGGATTCAAATATTTAAACTGGAGATCATGACATCGATAATATCATAACGCAAATTGGTGTATCAAACATGCATATTCATTTGAATTTGGGCACACGTGTAATGTTATATAGTTTATCAATATTGGTGATCCATAGATTCTTCAATTAAAAACAATGCATGGTTTATATGCAATTAATGTCTAAACGGGATTACACTATATGTTGCGTGTGTGAAACACATTATACATGTTTGAGAAGTAAAAAAACCCGCATGAAACACACCTTAATTGGAGACAGTTAGCGAGGAATGCATACAACCTTATGAATCTGAGATCATGCCATTTGTAAACCATATTTATGTATAAATGGTGTTGTGCTTTTGAAAGTATATATAAAAAATGATGTATATAGAATGTAATTCCAATTGAAAATGGATCCCGCCCGAAAAAAATTGGAATACAAACGGGATTCGAATTGAGTTGGGACGGTAAACGTGCACTCTGCAAAATTTGAACGAAGTGGGGAAAGTCACAGTAACCGCCCGAAACCAAAATCTGAGAGATGGAAATCACTACTGCCTATCCCTGCCACGCAAAGCCTATCTGCTGGATTTCTATAGGTTTCGATAGGGGTAGGTTTGTAATTTCACCCAAATATGACGTAACCGCCTCTCACCCGGATTCATACACGGTGGGCGCAAAACACAGTGTGTCCTCGGCCGAAATCGACTCCCTACCCGATTCATATTCATACACGGTGGGCGCCAAAAACAAACTCTCGTCGGCAAATATTCGGTGTATGCAAGATTACCGTCCTATCCCCAACCGACTAATGTTGCTGTGATGTAGTAGAAATTTGAAAAAGGGGCTAAGTTTGTAAGTTTCCTCGCATTTGAGACAAGCGCGCCCTAAATACATGGTTCCCCCCTTCCTCTCTACCTCCCTTTTCCCCATTCGTACTCCGTGGGCGCCAAAACACCCTCTCCACCCCACCCTCCTCCGTCCGCCGCCCCATCCACCGCCGTCCTCCTCCACCATGCCGGAGCTGATACCCGACGCCGCCGTCCATTACAAGAGATCGACCTCTCTCATCCACGGCTTCGGACCGGGATCCTTGCATCCTGTCCTCTCGCTTCATTCCCGCTGTCGTCCACCTTGCCGGCGCCGCTCCTACGACCGTCTCGTCCACCGCGCCCCGCCGCCACCGGCTACGCTCCTAGATCTGCTTCCACGCCGCCGACAGCCATCGCTACCACAGCACCGTCAAATTCTCAGCGGATGCGTACACGGCGTCGCACCAGAGGCGGTACTCTTTCGTATCTGCTCAACTTATTTATCGCAGCAAGAAAATAGATCGCCACTGCTTTACTCTGATTTCTTGTCTTGGTTGCGAAGTTGCCTTTGTCCAGTTTGCACCTTCAGATCCACCATGGCACGCTCAACACTATACTCCCAATGCTTATGGTTTTCCCCTTTTATATTCCACACTAGTTAAATCACAGTAGACTAAATTTCAAAATTGGGTCAGTAGATTTTTCAGAGCTCACCGGAGTTCACCGGTGCGATCGAAGGGGCTCGGGTGGTTGTGGGGCCTTGCCGAACAAACAAAACTCGACGTGGGTGGGGGTTGGGGCATGGGTGGGGGTGGGAATGGCAGAGGAACACAGGCGGTGGGGGCCGGTGGTCCGGCCGGCGGCCCGTGCAGTGTTCTGCATGGAAAGAATCAGAGAGAGGAAGAAGAAGGGTTAGGAGACGTAGGATCTTCATCCAACCGCCTGAAATGGTCGAGAGACAGCTGGGAGTTGCATTCTTAATGCGCTCTAGTTCATCATGTGTGGGCACTGCGCAACCAACATTTTATTATCCAAAATCGGCTTGCTCTTCTTTACCATGTTCCTCTTCCGTTCTTCTTTAATATGTACTCTCTCCGTTCCTAAATACAAGTCTTTGTATAGATTCCACCATGGACTACATATGGAGCAAAATGAGTGAATCTACACTCTAAAATGTATCTGGATACATCTCTATGTGATCCATAGTGGAAATCTCTACCAAGACTTATGTTTTGGAATGGAGGGAGTATGATAGTAGTACAGTATGTTCCTTGTACTGAAGATGAGCAGGGACATTTGCAGTGTAGAGGTCTATACGGTCGGTTGTGATGGACACTTTGAGCCTCTTTGATTCGTAGGATCTTGTGAACATAGGAATAGGATTTGTAGTGGCCCGCCCACTTGAATCCTATAAGAATAGCAAGGAAATGAGGGGGAGTTGTGTCGCCTTTGAGAGTTACACTGATATTAACAGTACTGCACCTTCACTTTTCCGCATGAAATCACATGACAATTTGAACTTCTACTTTTCCGCATGTGCCTTATGGATCTTTTTTGCAGGAAATCAGCTCGAAGAAGAATTCCGGTTTGACAAGAATGACAGGATATCGCAAATTTGCTGCCCGCTGCTTTGCTCTTGTTAGTACCTGTTGTCCTGTATCACTGTACTTGCATACATACCTGGTTCATTATGTGACAGCAGTATGCATGATAGCTTGCTTATCAATTGTTCACTCTAAATTATCTGATCTGTATGAATGGTTACATTAGTGTAGAATATATCCAATGCCAATGTTTTTTTTAGCTCTGCATTGTTCTTGTAAGTACATGCTGTCCTTTATCAGTGTACTTATAATGACAGGAAGTTGTTCATGTGCCATCACTCTGCAGCTTATTTTCCTTTTCCCTCCATTTTCTACACATCAGATCTATATTTACTCTTACCATAAGGTTGGTACTGAAGAAGTTTAGCTGTGCATTGCTCTTGGCTGTACTTTTGCCTGTATCGCTGCACTTACATTTATAGCTACTTGGTTATGTAGCATCACTCTTCATCTTATCTTAAATATTCTCCATTTTTTCATATATTATCACATCTATATTTACTCTTAACAAAATGTAGAATAAAGGCAATGCTTTTGAAGAAGATTTTGTGGTAAACTTCTTGAATTGCACCCCCCATCAGCATGGACAAGGCCTTTATAGAGCCTGTCTTCACCAATAATGTAAGTTTGTCCATCTCAAGCCTTCAAACTTTGTTGTATATATTTGGTTAGGCATGACTGCAACAGCTGTTTATTTTTGGTGTTTGCATCAAATTGCTTCTTTAAAGTTTACTATCTAGTTCATAAACAAAAGTTTGTCCTTTCTCAATTTAAGTTTTCAGTTGTACAACCAAGTTCCTTCTTCATACCATGTAAATTAAACTATACAGAGCAAGTGATCTTCTTTTAGACTGCATGTATGCTTCTGTTCTTCATCCGTAATCCAGTGGTGTGGTGAACCTACCCACAACAGCACAATGTCATATTCTGCAATGTCTTAACTATGAACAATGTCATATCATTCTACTATTATTTAAACCGTCTCTTTATTTTCCAATCTGAAATGGTATAAATTGACAGCACACTAACCATTGATACTTACGAGTTCTTGATCTGTAATCCAGTGGTGTCGTGAAGCTGCCAACTCCTTCACAATGTCATTTCCTGCCATGTCTTGACCTGAACAATACCATATTGTGTTAATGCAATTTTAAACTGTGTCACTTTATTCGTCAGTAAGAAATGTGATGAATTGTCATCACTGATACTTTTATGTGCAAAACCTGTCATCTGTCTGCTTGTTTATCTTTCAGAGTGAGGAAGATATAAGTGTTGAACAAGTGCAGTCTCATCATCTTGCTCAGCTGCTTGCGCTGCAGCTCCCCAGCAGGGGTAACCTTTCTTGAACTCTATTGAAGTGCTGTCGGTTTTGTATATTATTTTGTCTGCGTGTTTATTTGCACTAGTGGCGATCTTTGATGCCCAGTGTATGTAATCTGCTGTCTGCTTGTCCTTTCTTATCATAGTGGCGAACTTTGATGCCCAGTGGATGTAATATGCCGTAATTTCTTTATTGTATAGTCTAGGTTTTTTCTTATTCACGATGCTGCAGTTATTTTACCGTATATATATCCTATCTTCGCAGTAAACCGGCCAAACCGTAAAATTACGGTACATAATCGGGCCGTCATGCAATCACGATGTAGGTTGGGCCTGAAACGTGCCGAACAGCTCACGGGCCGGCAGCAGCCTGAAATGAACCACGGCCCATGATTGTGCGAATCAAATCACGGGCTTTTAACAGGCCAAAATTGTCTCGGTCCTTGTTTGGCCCAATCAGATATCTGCTGCGAGTAGGCCTGATGCAAACCGGGCCGTAGTTAGATCCAACTATATGACGGGCTTTTAACAGGCCGAAATTTATATAGGGCCAAATTGTTAAATGGGCCCTTAATAGGCCAAAACTAATATCAGGCCGAATCACTAAGTGGGCCTTTAGCAAGTGGGCCCAAAAGCATAGTGTCCATTTGACGGGCCGAATCTGATATGTGCCATAATTGAGACCAAAGCCTCTTAAAGGGTCGGACCTGATCTGGGCCGTAATTTAGCCAAAAACATGGTAGGCTTTTAACGGGCCGGATCTCATATGGGCCACTATTAGGCCTGGAGCATGGCAGGCCATTAATAGACCGGATCAAATATGGGCCGACATTTGGCCCAAAACATGGCAGCCAGTTAATGGGCCGGCCTACTAGGGTCCTCCAAATCTTGTGGGCCTACAGCTGGGCCGGCCCATTAATGTTGGCGAAATCTCGTGGGCCTTTAGCTGGGCCGGCCCATTATGATCCGCAAGAACCTTGTGGGCCTTTACCTGGGCCGGCCCATTATGGCACACAAAAATCTTGTGGGCCTTTACCTGGGCCGGCCCATTATGGCCTGCAAAATCTTGTGGGCCTTTAGCTGGGCCAGCCCATTATGGTCCGCAAAATCTCGTGCGCCTTTAGCTAGCCCGGCCCATTATGGTCCGCAAAATCTTGTGGGCCTTCAGTTGGGCCGGCCCATTTAAACTTGATGGGTCGGTCCATGTGTCAACATATCATAGGCGCGTCTTGCCCATTGGATGAGTGACACCTGTGCCAACGCGGACGTGACACGTGTCTCCTCCAGCCAATGATGATTTTACACGTGGAAAATCCCCATTGGTCGGGGCTGTTAACGGGTTATCGGATCCAAAACCCGACCCGATAGCTTAACGCGTTCCGTTACGGTGGATGCCACGTGTCGGTCACCCTTGACAAAAGCACTTCTATGACGCGCGATTTATCATCATGGAAGTGGGCACTTTCGTGATGATAATTCTGGTAATGTCATGGAACACTTCTACGACAGCACAAGTATGACTATCTTGATTCTGTCATAAATTTGTCATGGATGTACATGCATGACAAAAAACGCGACCTACTGTGACAAACACGTATCATCACGGAAGTGTATTTTTTTTGTAGTGATCCCTTTCTACACAAGGAACCGTAATGATGCCGCCGCTCCCTGGCATTTTGAGAACGTTGTAGCCGTGGTGGATTACTGCCATAAACTTGGCTAAGGCTGGATACGCAAGGATGGCGTTGTACGGCAGGCGGATGTGGGTGACATCGAAGTCGATGAGCTCAGTGCGGTAGTTTTCACGCTGGCCGAATGTGACAGGGTTGCCCTATCGGGGTGGTGGAGCCATCGGTTACCCCTGAGAAAGGCTTGGTAGGCTGTAGCAGATCGTATGGCACTTGGAGGCTATCGAATGTCTCGACGGACAAGACGTTGAGCCCTGCACCGCCGTCGATGAGGGTCTTGGTGACTTGGACGTTGCTGATGACGGGTGAGCAGAGCATCAGGAGGGCCCCGGCGGTCGCTGCGCACTTGAGTTGGTCTGACGAGCTGAAGGTGATGGCGCACTTGGACCACCTGAGCGGGCGCGTGGCCTCGAACCTGGGGAGAGCCGCGTTCACCTCATGAGCAAACTTCTTGAAGATACACTAAGAGGCTGGGGCTTGAGCGCCGCCCAAGATACAGGCAATGGTGCATGGCTCCTGGAAGCCCCCAGCCCCCTCGTCCTGATGATGGTCCTCGTTCCTTCTTGGTGGAGGTGGCAACGACGGGAGGCTGGCGTTGCCCTTAGGGCGGTCCTTACGAGGTTGGTCTCTCCAGGCGCCCTCGTGAGGATGGTCCTGCCAGCGGTCCTCACGAGGTCGGTCGCGCCACTCCTGGCGAGGGTCGCGGTCGTCCCAGCATCCTCCACTTCGTCCCAATGCAGATGGCCCTTAGCTACTGACAGTCGCTGGTGCTGTGGCTGTGAACGTTGTGGAAGGCGCAGAATGGGCGTTGGCCTTGGATGACTCGGGGTGGTCGCGGTCGCGCTTCATCTCCGGCTCTACCACGAGCACGACAGTCCCCTTGCGCTTCACGTCCTTGATCTTGGCCTTCTTGTCCTTCTGGTCGGCAACTGGGAGCTAGAGGAGGGAAAGGCGCCCGTCCTCAGCCCTCACGCACTTGGTCGCCATGTTGAACATCTCTAGGGCCGTGCATAGTTCCTCGTGGATGGCGAGCTCCTCCTTCATCTTCACGTCGCGGACGCCGTCAGAGAACGCGGAGATGATGGCTTCGTCCGTCACCATGGGGATCTTGAAGCAGACATTGTTGAAGCGCTGGATGTACTTCTGCAGGGTTTCCCCCGGCTGCTGCTGGATGAGCTGCAGGTCGCCTGCGGCCAGCAGGCGGTCACAAGTGCCCTGGAAGTTGGCGACGAAATGCTCGCGCTTCTCGCCCCAGGAGGAGATCGATCCCACGGGCAGGTTCAGGAGCCACGAGCGCGCGCCATCTTTGAGGGCCATGGGGAACCAATTCTCCATGACCTTCTCGTCTCCGTTGCTGCCTCGATGCTCAGTTCGTAGAGCTGCAGGAACTCCACAGGGTCGGGGTGCCGTCGTAGCACGAAGGCATGTCTGGCTTGAACTTACCGGGCCAGACGACGCTGTGCAGCTCAAGAGTGAAGGCATGACAGCCTGTTGTGGTCATCGGAGCCTGTCGCGGAGGTGGAGCCTGGTCCTGGTATCCACGCGCCGCCGCCGCGGGCGTCACGCGGTCTTGACGCAGTGGAGCTGGGAGCGTAGGAGCGTTTTCTTGCGGCCGAGGGACTTCTTGGCAGCTTCCTTCTTCGCTCGCGGGCGCCCTGCACGGCGGGTCGCGCCACGGGGCTAGGCGTCTTGGTGCGAGGGCGGCTTCTTGATGCGGAGGTGGTGGAGGCGCTCCGTGGGCTACATCGCCCGCAGCTAGAGGCGGGCGAGGTAGCGAGAGGGACGACGGAGGAGAGCCCCTGCCGGCACTGACGAGCTCGGCAATGTGGTCCAGCCTCTCGTCGTAGAGGCCGTCGACCGAGCGATAACGCAGGAGCTCGCGTGCCATGAGCAGTGCAGCCTGGGTGTCCGTGGGCGCGCGACAAGCGTGGGACAACGAACCGGCCGCAGTCAGCAACGGGGTGGCGGTGCATCCATCCCACCACACGAAAGGGTGCACCGATGAAGCTTGCTGCTTGTTCCCGGCTGGGCCAGTGGCAGTGTTGGCAGCGGATGATGGAGAACAACGGGGAGGTCCGCCAATGGGCGCCGTCTGAGTGACGCGAGTGGCGAGGGCGGCCCGGTGCTCAGCGCAGGCTCGGCGAGCGTCAGCCATGGACATGGTGGAGCGGTGGAGCATGGATCGGTGGAAGAAAGGCTTCAACGCACCCCTACCTGGCGCGCCAAATGTTGGATTACGGCTTCCGGCAAACCCTTGAGGTTCGAACACTGGGGTGCGCATGAAGATCTCTCTCTCCCTAGATCGCTCTCGCAATGATCTCAAGGCCAAGCTCGTCGAACCCAAAGAACAAGAGACACGAGAGTTTATACTGGTTCAGGCCACCATTGTGTTGTAATACCCTACTCCAGTGTGGTGTGGTGGACTGCCTTGTAGGCTGAGAATGAACTAGTACAAGGGATGAACAACCTCCTGAGGAGAGGTGTTCTTGAGCTCGGTGAGCTTGTGTGTGCGAGGATGGTCTGAATGATCCCCCCTCTACTAGGGTGGTCGCTAGTCCTATTTATAGAGGCCCTGGTCCTCTTCCCAAATGTTAGGTGGGAAGGGATCCCACAATAGCCAATTTTGAAGGGATACAACTAGTACAAGCTATCCTGACAAAAGGTGGTCTTCGCCTGCCAAAGGCTCTAGTGGTGACGAGGCCGTGGGCTCCACGATGACCTCCGTCCTGACGTCCTGCTGGTCTTGGTCTTGTTGCACTGATATGGAAACCTTTGGTTGATGCCTCAAGACTCCTCACATGCGCTTGCCCCTTTAGCACCAAAGAGCAAACTGGCACACTGCGCCCGCTGGCGCCCGCTTGACCCTGGTCGTCACGGCTCACATCACGTGAACCCCGCGAGGTGCCCCTTGCATAGATATCTTCACTCCTCGGGAGCCAGCCTAGCGAGGCCACCCCTGAGGAAGTCTTGGTGTCGTCCGCCTCGCGAGGCTTGGCCCCTCGCGAGGGTCTTGAGTCGTTGCTGCTGAAGGTGGGCCGTACCAGGCCGCTGGCCGAGACACGCCCTAGGCCGCAGGCAGGCATGTCTAGGTACCCCCGTTCCCAGGACGCCGACACACGTGGCACGAACAAGGAGGCGGACGACATTGCCAAGAGGGCGTCCCGAGGCCACCCTCAGGAGCCTGGCGTCTTTGAGGAATGGCTCTTCAAGCCATTAGCGGCTCCCCCCACTACAGGATCAGCGCTGCCTCGGGAGGAGCTGCCCATGGCACCCTCCTCGGGGGCCCACCTGCTTCTCGCGCTCGAACCTCAAGAGGGGTGTTGGACCGATGTGTTCAAGGCGTACCTGCTCCGAGGCACCCTGCCGGAGAAGGAGGAAGATGTAGAACATGTGGCCCGCCAGGCCACCGCGTACTGCATCCAGGACAGCGAGCTCTATCGAAGGCGCCCAAACAACGTCTCCTCCTTACGTCCGGTGGCATGCCCGAGAGATGACAGACAGACTATGCGTGCAGGGGCACACCCGGCGAGGTGGCACCTTGGACCAGGACAGGGCCCCGCAGGCTCGAGGGGCCCGCGAGGCCAAGGAGCCTCACAAGGGACCCGGGGGCTCGAGGGGCCCGTGAGGCGAGGGAACCTCACGAGGGCCCCGGGTGCTCCAGGGGCCAAAAGGGCTCACGAGGAGCCCAGAAACGGGTATCGCGAGGCGACCAAGCGGCCCACGGCCAATATGGGGATGCGTCGTACTGGCTACCCGCAGTTGCCAGTCCGAAGGCCCCACCCAGAGCTGCCAGTGCACAGGCTCACCGGTGCGCGACCTAGGGAAAGGGGCGGGGTCCCTGACCGGGAAGCAGGCGACCGCCTTACGCCTCCCCAAATCTCCGCCCGTGACACTCTCACATAATAATGAGTGGGGTTGTACATGCCCTGGAGTCTCCTGAGTGCTGCCACTGATCCTCACGGGGGCTCCCACCCACTTCTCAGTGGAAGCCCCATGCTCTGCGCTGGCGGACAACACGGTCTTACAATGACTATGCGGACATCCAGTGGAAGCCCCATGCTCCGCACTGGCGGACGACACGGCCCCCCAATGACTATGCCCACACCCAGTGGAAGCCCCATGCTCCGCATTGGCGGGAAGACTAGAAGACTAGCATAGGTGCCGGACATGGCTTTTCTTTACTTTTCTTGTAACCGAATTTGCTGCTTCTTGGAATAAACTTGTGACTCCTGCATTTTTGTTCGGAAAAGAGGGGATTTCCTGGCTCTTCTTCTTCTAGCCGTTTTTCCTTCACTTGATTTCCGTCTTTGCGAAAGATGGCGGGCACCCGTGGCTCCCTCCATTGCACCCGCGAGCGGGGGCTGGGCGCGGTACGCACGCTTGGGTCGGCCCAGTGTCGCTGAAGATGCCTTAAGGGCCCAGGTCACAGTAGCCGCGGCCTTGCCCACGCGCACACCTCTCCGGGGCCTCAGCGTCCGGATCCTCGCGGGGCGCTCTCCAGCGAGCTGGCGGGTGCGTATTGCCCAAGGCTCTTGACAGGCGCCCACCTCTAGACCTTGATCGGGCACCGCGTCACAGCATGACAATGACGGCCACCCCTGCTCAGGGGTCGCCGGCGCGCGAAAAGTAAACGAAAGGCCACATCAGAGAGTGCAATACTATTTAATACATCATAGAGAAAGTTCTTCCAAAAAAGTGCTTTCGCATCCCCGCGGGGTCACACTCAAAGTCTTGACTAGAAAACTGGGAGATACAAGCCATTACCATCCTTGCTATCATCTTCGCCATCGTCGGCCCCGCGTTCTTCGACCACAGGCATGCCCACATCCTCGGTAGGGGTGAGCTCCGTGATTAGGTCGTCCACATGATCTTCCACCAGGCCCGCCAGAGGGACTTGGCTCGCTCCGAGTACGGGGGCTATCGCGGCATCAAAGTCGAAGACAGGGTCAGAGCGAAGAAAGTGGCTGAAGACGCACGAGAACGCACGCGCAAGAAGTTCGCGGCTCCTTTCCTCGTCGAGCCAGCGTGCCGTGCTGGCCCCGCCTTCAAGGCAGGACACGACCTTTGTTAAGAAGCTGAGATAACCGGAGTCACCGGCAATGAGCGGGCTTGAGACATTCTCATCACCAATGCTGCTCAGGGCCCGGTTGGCACTTAGCCCAATGGCCTGGAACATTTGGGAGCGCTCGTGCTGCAGTGCCTGGGCTCGGCTCGCGTCGTATGAAGCTTTCTCCATGAGGGAAGAAACGCCTTCTACCTGCTGGTAGAGGAAGGACAGCTCGACCTCGACAGTGGCCCTAGCTTCCCTAGCGGATTTCTCGCGCTACTCCGCTGCAGCTAGCTTCTCCTTGAGGGCGTCGGCCTCGCCCTGAAGCTCTTCACGCCGCATGCAGAAGTGAGCCTCCTAGAGCTCCAACTTCCGGCGGTATTCCTTGGCAAGGGTCCTGCGGATCCCCGCCACCTTCTCATTGACCCTCACTGGATCTTCGCCTCCTGAGAGGTGAGGGAATCCTCGGCAGCGGCCACTTGGCGCTCCATCACTTCCAGCCGCTCTCGCTCCAGGCTTTGCTCCAGCGCCTCCAGTGCCAGTGTGTCCTTGAGCATGAGGGGCTTCGCCTCGCTTGCGGCAGCCCGACCAACGGGGTGGTGAGCGTGGTCGTGCGTGCCCGCAGTTGTTGCTCGAGGATGGCATTTGAAGCTTGTAGCTCCCTCTCGTGCCCCTCCGCCGTGTGGGGACCCCGACTCATAAGTCGTGATCACCGACTGCACATGTACAGTGATCCCAGAGATCAATGCTCACTGAACATATAGAAGCTGAATAACAAGATTCTTACATTCATACATACCGTCTTACATAAAGTATGACCATTATGGTCTAGTCTTGAGTATAACATCGCAGCGGAAATCTTCGTCGATAACTTGGACCCATGCCATCTGCCTTAACCCTACATGCATTCTGACTGGGAAGCGTCCTAGCTTGCACGATCGTCACCAAAGAGCTCTTCTTCATATCATCTTCTTTCATGCCTAGCCAATAAAATAACCAGTGGCAAGCCAATGAGTACTTTGAATGTACTTGCAAGTAACCCAAGGGTGATTGCAGAATAATTATGCAGAGCACTACCGCTAAATTGGCATTTTTGCGGAAAGCTAGTTTTTCTCATGCAAGTATGATAAACATTTATCAAGGACATGAATGCGTCCGCAACAAGTATCAGGAGGTTACAGACATCAACATCGAGTAAGAGTTATGAACAACTCGTGCTCAAGCTCATCGTGACTTCTTCAACAATATTACCAAACCGTGTTGTTTGCCTCAGACACACCCCAGGTTTTGTAAAAAATGGACGTAGCCCAAGAGTGGTTACCCAACTGTCCTTGACCGTGGACATGGCTATTCGAATAGTTTGACACTCTGCAGAGGTTGCACACTTTACCCACAAGAACCGGGGAACTTCCGTGTCATCCACGACCTGCGGTACCTCAAGTACCCGGGGTAAGCACCCAGATATTATCTTTCCCTTGAAAACACTAATAAAGAGTCCGCTCGTTGGCCCTTGTCCTCATGATGTACATCATGCGAGACTTACTTGAGATCGTACTATCCGAGGGGGGACGCAACGGTGTGCCCGGTGTCTGTAAAAACAGCCATAGTCGCCCTACCTGGCACGACTCCGTATCGAGAGAGTACCGCATACACTCCCGCCACTAGTAATGCGGGCTCCCTGCTAGTATTGACCAAAGTAAGCAACAAAGCGCTCCCTGGAATAACAGTCGCAACTTAAACCAATTCGTTTAAAAAAACACACACACACTTGCCTCGGTACACCACTTTGTCATCAAGTGCCCACCCAACTCATCATCTCCCTCGGGCATAAGTGGCACCAGACAAGGTGTTCGTGAAGTCTTTTTAAAAGTACTTTGCGTCCATCACCATGCATATCCCCGTCCCATTTGCGTAGCTACTACTATCGCATCCTATCTACTCCCACCAGCATAACCCTCATAGGAAGGTAGGGTCACGCTTGATGCAACTTTCAATAGGAAGGTAACAAAGGCAATAACCAAAGTGGTCACCAACTCAACATGATCCTAATGCATTGAAAATAGGTGCTATATGATATGAACAAAAATGGGTTTCTTATCATGGTCAAAGGGTTGCTTGCCTGTTTTAACAAAGTCTTCGAGGTCTTGTCTCTGGCCCAACTCCAAGTATTCCATCTACTTCGTCAACTGACGTCGGAAACAACACAATAAGCAACACAACAAGGCAAACATAAAAGTGCTCTAAAATATTAATTTGACTTTTCTAGGACATCTCTGGTCAGATGAGGAATGACCAAAGTGGTTTCATAGGAAGTGGATCAATGGATTCCTTTGAACATTTCAATATGATGGAATCAAGAGAGTAGTGGACTTGCAAGAAGTGTATAGAAGAATTATTTTGAAAAATGAGCAAAGGCACCCATCTAACAAGGAATGATTTTAGAAGCATCTAGGAGTTGGTTTCACTGGATTTGGAGTTCAAATGGTTTTCCTATGAATTTGCAAGGTTGGCAATATATGGAGAAATGACCAATATTTCATGTAGAACAGAAAGTATTGGAAAAAAGTTCAAAAACTATGTTTTGAACCTATAAGTATCTAGGAACATGAATCATGGCATTTGGATTAAATTTGAGCTCTCTGTGATTTTCTAAAGTTTATCACAGGAATTGAAAAATGGGATTTGATAATATTTGTGAAGAAAAAGTTTTTGGACAAATGTGAAAATTGCACCATGTGATAGAGAATGAATTTATGAACTAGTAGAAATTTGAATAATCAAATTTGGAGTCTATTTGAATTGTTTATGCATTTTGAAATGCACTTGAAAAGAAAAAGAAAAGGAAATGGGCTTTACCCTTGTCTTGCCCGCTGGGCGGGAGATAGCAGTGGGCCGGCCTAGCGGCTTGGCTGCACGGGCATAGGAGGTGACGTCGATGGCGCCTACACGGAATACGTCTTGGCCACGGGCAGACGACTCCAGAAGAAGCCGTGTCCACTTATCCCGCGGGCCCGGCCCTCAGGGTCGCCGACACGCGGGGCCCACCTGTCGGGTTCATGCCCAACCTCCCGCTAAAATAGAGCAGAGGCAGACGGCGGTGTCGACGATGGCTTGCGGGCACTATAGGCCACCGTTTCCGGTGAGCTGGCCACCGGCATGCACAGGGCACCCCGACGCGTCCAACCGTGGGTGGCACGGTCTCCCAGGTCCACCGGGTTGAGTAGGGCATCGGCCGCGGCGGACGAGGCTGACGGTGAGGTTGGGGCATGGGAGTGTCTGGGGTGCTCGTGGGTTTGGTCCAGAGCTAGGAGAGAGAAGAGAGAGAGCAGGGGTGGCCAGGGGCACCGCGTGTGTGAGCTTGCTCACTAGTGCACTCGAGTAGTCGGCGCGCGTGCGAGCAGGGGCAGGAGTAGGGAGAAGGAGGAGGGGGCCGACCAACTACCATGCTGCGGATGCCGAGGCACCTCGTCAGGCGCGCTGGGGAGGCCCGAGGTGCCGGAGGCGTTGGGCAGAGGGCGGCTACAGTGCGGGAGTGCACTCTAGCGCACTCTGGAGCGTGTAAATGGCATGCCATGGCATTTTATATGCCTTGTGGGCACGGCCACTGATGTCTGGCTGCTCTACGGGGCAGTAAAGAAGAGGGGAGGGGCATTGGATGCCCTGGACATCCAATAGGAGAGGAGTGGGGTTGAGAGGGAGAGAGAAAGGGGCTGTCCAGAGGGGTAAATGAGGCGGTTTCACCCCTCAATCATTGAGCTGAGGCCAGGGGAAAATTACTGGAGGTAGAAGAGGGTCAGGAGTAGCTGTGGTAAGAAGTTGGGCCCATGGAGATTAGTGGAAGAGGTCAAAGTAATGCTTTTGGAAATTTTCCAGAAGGTGTTTGATGTTGGTTTGGGCTATCAAATGGATTCCATTTGGCATGAGACTTAACAGGATCAAATGGCATATCAAAATGAGCCAGATCACCAAGTTTGAGCTCATTTGAGAAAATTTCACAATGTAACTTTTGTAAACCCTAGAAATCAACAGAAATGGACTTGCTTAGATCTAGCTAAGCGAAACTCTTCTCCTTGGTGCACCACTTACAGTAGTGTCATCATTTGTGTATTTGAGCATGTCCACAAAGTTTGGGATGAAATGGAGAAAGTTGTTAATGTAGAGCTGCTCAAATTTCGATCTGTACAGGAAGGGTTTTGGGGAACTTTTGTGAATCAAAAATATTTTTATTGAGATAAAATTTTGCAAGATCATCACATTATACATATGTGACTTGCTAGATTTTTCTTGGATTTATTTGAAAATATTTCTTATAGAAATATATCAAATATTTGAAATGGAGAGAAATGGTTTTGGAGGGTTTTTTCCAACATTTTGAACATGACCATGTGTTGAAACTCATATATATGGAAAATATATGTCCACTGAGTTTGCCTAAATTTTCCCAAATATTTTGAAACATTATAATAATTTTAACCTATTAAAGACCATTTCTGGCCTAAAGAAAAATCCTTTAAATAAAATAGCAAAATAACATTTAAAATAATATTTTTGTGGTTTTAGGGGGTCCTATATCTAGTAAGATTCAAATATAATTTTTGAAAGATTTTTGTCATCCTAACTTAGGTACTTGTAGTTCAGCCTGAAGTCAGGGGGTTTGAAAAACCTAATTTATAAAACAACTTTTGGCCAGATTATTTTTTGTAAGAAAATACTTTTATGTCCTATACACATGGCATGATCATTGGATAAAGTTTCAGGTCAGGAGAAAGAAGTATAGGAGTTGCAGGATTTATTTGATTTTTGACACTTGCAAACAGGAGACAAAAATCCAATCAAAGCAAAGACCAAAACACTCAAAAGTTTTTGCAAAACCACATTTTATCATGATTTATTAGCTTAAGTGTTGTGGCATGAAAATCAGGGTGTGACAGACCTACCCTCCTTACAAGAATCTCGTCCCCGAGATTCCCATACTAGGCGCGGAAAGGGACACGGAAACTTGGATCTCGGGTTGTCTTCACATCCTCATGTTGCTTCTGCTTCCGTGTGGTGCTCCATTAAACTTGAAGTACTTGATGGTGTGGCTTCATGTATGATGTTCTTCTTGATCCAGGTTGTTAATGGGTAGCTCGCGGTAGCTCAGATTGGGCTGGGGGTCGATGGCTCGGTGGTCGATGCCCTTGTAGGGGTCATGCTAGTCAAGAAGTTGGAGAAACTTCCAGAGTTGTGATGCGTGGAAAACATTGTGCATAGTGGTAACACAGGTGGCAACTCCATCGGGTAACCGTCTACTATTCGTCTTGCAGTGTCCTCGGAGTGGGCGATAAAGCTTGGTGTGAGCTTTCCTTTGTCATGGAAATGCTTGGTTCCTTTGAGAGGGGTGGCATGTAGACACACCTGGTCTTCGACGCGGAAGTTTACTTCTTGGCCATGGTGGTTGGTATAGTTCTTCACCCTCGACATGGTGGTCTTCAACAGTTCTGACTAGCTGAACGACTCTTCTTCCGCCCTCGGGTAGACAAGTAGGTCACCAAAATAAATGTGGCAACCAAGTTGTCCAAGTACTCCATGAAGACTTTGTTCATGAGGTAAATAAAGTAGGTTGGGGTACTAGTGGTGCTCATGGTTAAGTATTGGTGAAGGTCTTCTTGATCTAGAGCCAAAGCCCATTGTCATGATCCAACCATGTGGTGGTTTGCTAGGGCATAAGGGATTCAAGGATTCTAGTGTGCGGGTGAACGTTTATCATCTTATCCTTAAGCACAGTTTCTGAGATGCCAATTGTTCTATCTAGTCCTCTAAACAAATCACTTTATACCACCAAAAGATTCATCTTGTATAGGTCAATTCTAATTATCTCTCATGTTATTCATATCCTCATGACTCCCGAGGAGAGGTCTAACAAAATCACACATGTCAACTATCCCCAAACTCATATCTACGCAAAAATCCATGGGTAGAACATACAAGCTGCTAAGCTTGAATTAAACACCACAATCCAATGCTCAGCCTATTCTTCAAGGTCCAAGATAGTGCATCTCTATCCTAAGGAAACACGTCGTATGCCACTCCGAGATCTTGTTTCCTTCCTATGAATCAAACCCAACAGCCCATTAGCTTCCATCATTCTCCACATGACCTATTAATCCTACAAATCCAATATCTATGGTGTTCCACATCATCTTCTAATGTCCTATAATCCCCAAGTGCTTGAAAAGGGCTAGCCCCACTATAGTCAGTCCACCAATTTTCCCTTATCGCAATCAAGTAAACTCCAAGATCAAGCTCATACAAATCCCTAAATAAACTCCAAGAATTAATCCCATGCCCTAGTTTATTGTCCACCGAGAAGCATGGTATCATGATTGAGATCATTAATATAAATCCAAATTACTCCGAACCATGTAGACATACTCAGCATCTATACTCAACTAGGATCACCTATTTAAATCCAAATCTCATGTCCCGTGAGAATTCCTACATATTTCTCCCAAGTCATTATCGTAATGACAACTATATCCTATCAATATCCTCTCATGAAGTCAAATCCTTGTACTTTCGAGAATTTCAGCTTGTGACCATAATTGTCCTGCTAAATCCAACTTACTCAAGGGAGAAGTAAATTATGCTACTCTACCAACATGATCCCACCAAGTTCATGTACCAATATGTAATCCTCATAATCCACCAAAGAGTCTCTGATATTCCTCAAGGTGACTAGTACAGCCTCATCAATTCATTAGTCCTACTGATCATGTATCCTCAAAACGGACTTCCCTATGGCATCGTCAGTTCTCGTGCTATCTTAGAATGATAATGTGCTAGTTCACTATGTCCACTAGTTCCATAATGAACCCAGTGTTGTGCAAGGTTAAGGAGGCTTAACTTGTTCTCCTGCAATTCCGTATGTTAAGCTCATGGTTAAGGATTCGAGCTGGGGTATCCCGTGAAGTCTCGAATGGTCTAGGGATAGGTTTCTAGTCTTGAGGTGTAACCATACGGGGTTGCATTTGGTCGAGGAGGCTGTAGCAAAAGTCTTCAGTGCCGGTGGCTTGCCAAGGTGGAATCCTTGGTGCATCTTGTCTTGCTGGTCTTCAGTTGATGAGAGACATGAGAGGTGAAAGTAGCATAGAGGGGGGATGCCTGAAGGGGGTTCTATAGTGCAAGTGCAAACAAACAAGGGCCGTAAAGGCCACACACACATTCATTAAGATACGATAGATGATATAGTCGCATACATGCTGCCCATGGCAAAAGGGTGACTTATATCAAATCACAAACAAATAAAAACAAGCAACAGACAATCATGGTTCTATTCGAACCATCACACGGACTCAACTGCGCGTAGGGGGTACACGACTCATCCTACCCTAGGGGTTCTCGGACTTGGTAGTCGTGCTTTGCTTCGTGCCTCATGCAGTCTTATGGGTTTTCCTCAGGTGTTGCTATGTCTCTTATAGTTGTTTGATGAAACGGTCCGGGTTAGGCCTGAAGATTCTTCAACAACTTCTCACCTGTTGAAGTGATGGGGTGAAGGTGGCTCCTCGTACTAGGCATTGACTCAGTCTTCTGTTGTCTTCTTGATCATGACGATCCCTTTTTGTCTTCTAAGGCGTTGATGGTACAAGGTAGGTATACCTTTATGCAAGGACATTAAAAAGGCATAGTAGAGGTCCAACATGTTGGTTATGTTGATGACAACATCGACACCAAGAGCGGGGGATGAAGAGAACCGTTTTCCTGCTCACTATAGTGAGGCGGACCAAATGGCGAGGTTCTCATCCACCGGTGGTTGCCGATACAACAACGGTAAGGACATGGTTGCATCATCCTGGGGCAAATTCAAAGGCGTCACCATCCTCTGGGTCTTTATTTCCTCACTCATCGAAGATGTATCTTCTGTTGGCATCATCTTGCTGTGGTGTCGCCAATCTTGTGTTCGGAAGAGGTGGGCGAGTGTTTGGCAAGGTGTACTCCTTTGAGGATTACAAGGAATCCCGTGGTCAGGGGCTTGAGGGTGCTAGCGACCGTTTGCAATAGTTTTGAAGGGGAAGAGATCGATTGGGAAAATACACCTTAGTTTTTCCGAAAAACTCAAAGGGGAAGAGGAGTATAGACAGTTTTGAAAACTAGTAATTGTTTGGAAATATTTTTACCCTAACTAACGACCATGCTAACCAAGGCTTATACAGTCAGGATGGCTCTGATACCAGCTCTGTGGGGACCCCGACTCATAAGTCGTGATCACCGAATGCACGTGTACAGTGATCCCAGAGATCAATGCTCACTGAACATACAGAAGCTGAATAACAAGAGTCTTACATCCATACATATCATCTTACATAAAGTATGACCATTATGGTCAAGCTTGAGTATAACATCACAGCGGAAATCTTTGTCGATTACTTGGACCCATGCCATTTGCCTTAACCCTACAGGCATTCTGACTGGGAAGCGTCCTAGCTCGCACGATCGTCACCAAAGAGCTCTTCTTCATATCATGTTCTTTCATGCCTGCCAATAAAATAACCAGTGGCAAGCCAATGAGTACTTTGAATGCACTCGCAAGCAACCCAAGGGTGATAGCAGAATAATTACGCAAGGCACTACCGCTAAATTGGCATTTTTGCGGAAAGCTAGTTTTTCTCATGCAAGAATGATAAACATTTATCAAGGACAGGAATGCGTCTGCAAAAAGTATCAGGAGGTTACAGACATCAGTGTCGAGTAAGAGTTATGAACAACTCGTGCTCAAGCTCATCGTGACTTCTTCAACAATATTACCAAACCGTGTTGTTTGCCTCAGACACACCCCAGGTTTTGTAAACAGTGGACGTAGCCCAAGAGTGATTACCCAACTGTCCTTGACCATGGACACGGCTATTCGAATAGTTTGACACTCTGCAAAGGTTGCACACTTTACCCACAGGATCCGGGGAACTTCCGTGTCATCCATGACCCGCAGTACCTCAAGTACCCGGGGTAAGCACCCAAACATTATCTTTCCCTTGACAACACTAACAAAGAGTCCACTCGTTGGCCCTTGTCCTCACGATGTACATCATGCGATACTTACTCGAGATCATACCATCCGAGAGGGGACGCAACGGTGTGCCCAGTGTGTGTAAAAACAGCCATAGTCACCCTACCTGCCACGACTCCGTATCAAGAGAGTACCTTATACCCTCCCGCCACTAGTAATGCGGGCTCCCTGCTAGTATTGACCAAAGTAATCAACATAGCCCTTTCCCATATAAAGGTAGAGTGGTTGCGCATGTAAGGTTGGAATAACGGTCACAACTTACCAATCCGTTTTGAAAAAAAAAACACACACACTTGCCTCGGTACACCACTTCGTCATCAAGTGGCAACCCAACTCATCATCTCCCTTGGGCATAAGTGGCACCCGATGGGTTTTTTGAAAAGTCTTTTAAAAGTACTCTGCCTCCATCACCATGCATATCCCCATCCCATTTGCGTAGCTACTACTATAGCATCCTATCTACTCCCACCCGCATAACCCTCATAGGAAGGTAGGGTCACGCTTGATGCAACTTTCAATAGGAAGGTAACAAAGGCAATAACCAAAGTGGTCACCAACTCAACATGATTCTAATGCGTTGAAAATAGGTGCTATATGCTATGCACAAAAGGGGTTTCTTATCATGGTCAAAGGGTTGCATTCCTGTTTTAACAAAGTCTTCGGGGTCTTCAAATGTCTCTAGCCCAACTCCAAGTATTCCGTCTACTTCGTCAAATACGTCGGAAACAACACAATAAGCAACACAACAAGGCAAACATAAAAGTGCTCTAAAAATATTAATTTGACTTTTTTGGGACATCTGTGGTCATATGAGGAATGACCAAAGTGGTTTCATAGGAAGTGGATCAATGGATTCCTTTGAAAATTTCAATATGATGGAATCAAGAGAGTAGTGGACTTGCAAGAAGTGTATAGAAGAATTATTTTGAAAAATGAGCAAAGGCACCCATCTAACTAGGAATGATTTTAGAAGCATCTAGGAGTTGGTTTCACTAGATTTGGAGTTCAAATGGTTTTCCTATGAATTTGCAAGGTTGGCAATATATGGAGAAATGTACCAATATTTCATGTAGCACATACAGTTTTGGGAAAAATGTTCAAAAACTAAGTTTTGAACCTATAAGTATCTAGGAACTTGAATCATGGCATTTGGATTAAATTTGATCTGTCTGGGATTTTCTAAAGTTTATCACAGGAATGGAAAAATGGGATTTGATAATTATGTGAAGAAAAAGTTTCCGCACAAATGTGAAAATTGCACCACGTGATAGAGAATGAACTTATGAACTATTATAAATTTGAATAATCAAATTTGGAGTCCATATGAATTGTTTATGGATTTTGAAACTCACTGGAAAAGAAAAAGAAAAGGAAATGGGCTTTACTCTTATCTTGCCAGCTGGGCGGGAGATAGCAGTGGGCCGGCCCAACGGCTCGGCTGCGCGGGCATAGGATGTGACTTCGATGGCGCCCGCACGGAATATTTCTTGGCCACGGAAAGACGACTCTAGAAGAAGCCGTGTCGACTTATCCCGCAGGCCCGGCCCTTAGGGTCGCCGACACACGGGGCCCACCTGTCGAGTTCATCCCCAACCTCCCGCTCGAACAAAGTAGAGGCAGGGGCGGTGTCGACGGCGGCTTTCGGCGCTACAGGCAACCATTTCTGGTGAGCTGGTCACCGGCGTGCTCAGGGCACCCAGACGCGTCCACTGTGGGTGGCACGGTCGCCCAGGGCCACCGGGTTGAGTAGGGCGTCGGCCGCGACGGACGAGGCTGACGGTGAGGTTGGGGCACGGTATCGCGGCCGCAGAGAAGAAGAAATGTAGTCTGGGAGAGGGCCGTGGGCAAGTGGGTGATGCTCTGGTGCAGGTAGGAGTGAGAGAGAAGCACCGGAGAGCTCCAATTTGAGTGATTGCTGGTCGCAACGTTTCCGGCCATGGAGGTGAATGGGGGCACTAGAGGAGGAATGGGTCGGCCTGGGGAGCGTACGGGAGAGAGAGAGAGAGCCAAAGGAGTAGGGAGGGGGCTCGGGGTGGCCTTAAGTAGACGAGAAACGGCTCACCGTAGACCAGTGCGCCGGCGAGGTTGTTGCTGTTGCTGTGGGTCACGGTTGAGGGAGTCCTTGACTAAGGTGTCCTCTGGCGTCCGGCCTGTGTCTGGATGGGACTCTCCTTGGCGTGGAGGGCAAGCTTGGCGTCCGAATATGAAGACTCCTTTCTTTGTAACCGACCTTATGTAACCCTAGATCCCTCTAGGGTCTGTATAAACCGTAGGGCTAGGTCCGTGGAGGCCAATCGTTCTTATCATAGATAGATAGGCTTGACTTCTAGGGTTTTAGCCATTACGATCTCGTGGTAGATCAACTCTTGTAATACTCATATTCATCAAGATCAATCAAGCAGGAAGTAGGGTATTACCTCCATAGAGAGGGCCCGAACCTTGGTAAACATCGTGTCCCCTGTCTCCTGTTACCATCAACCTTAGACGAACAGTTCGGGACTCCCTACCCGAGATCCGCCGGTTTTGACACCGATATTGGTGCTTTCATTGAGAGTTCCACTATGTCGTCCTCAAAAGGTTTGATGCTTCCTTCAATCATCTACAACAATGTTGTCCAAGGAGAAGTCCTCCTCCCCGGACAGATCTTTGTGTTCGGTGGCTTCGCACTGCGGGCAAACTCGCTTGACCATATGGAGCAGATCGATAGCTACGCCCCTGGCCGTCAGGTCAGATTTTGGAGTTTGAACTACGTCGCGGATATCCGCGGAGACTTGATCTTCGACGGATTTGGGACCACGGCAACCGCTCCCCGTCAACACGGTGAACATGACTTAAATCTCTCATCAGACTCTACCCAAGAGATAGCACCTATAACTGCTCTGGCCTTAGATACGGAGCAGATTGCGCCATCCAAAGGCGGGAAGCTCAACCCCGCCACGGATGCTGCAGTCTTAGCTGCGTCAGAGCCGCACACAGACCCAACCTCGAGTGGGATCTGTGTCACCGGAGCCTCGGACTCGTTTCCGGCCACAGGTTCTGAACCATGTGCGTCCACGTGTGTCGAGCTCGATCAGTCAACGATCGTTGAATTCAGCTCTGTGGACATTTTTCGGCAATCGCCTTTGGGCGACGTGTTAAATTCGTCTAAGGCTCTATCCTTAGCGGGGGGCCCACAGCCGAATTATATCCAGTTCGAACTGGAGGCTGATGACGGAGAATTTTGCTGCCCACCCACTGCCCACTTCATAGCCACTGTCGAAGACTTAACCGACATGCTCGATTACGGCTCCGAAAACATCGACGGTATGGATGACGATGCCAATGAGGAGCAGGGCCAAAACCCGGCGTTTACCGGACTCTGGACGTCCACCTCTTCGTACGGCGTGTACATGGTGGATACACCTAAAGAAACTAACAACGATGACAAAGAAAATCCAATCGAGGAAAAAACCCCTGAGACATAGCCAAAGCGCCGGAGTCAGCGGCGCCGCTCTAAGTCACGTCATAGAAAAGACAGCAATACCGGCATGGGAGAGAACAATACTCCGGACGATGCCGAAGATAATGAAGACCCCGTTGAGGCAACTTCCTAACAGGACGAACGAGAAGACGGGCAAGTCAGCCCTGACGAACAGGCCATAAACAACGACTCGGAGGACAGTAATTATCTTCCGCGGTCCGAGGATGAGGTGAGCCTTGGCAACAAGGATTTTATCGTGCCTGAGGAACCTCTCGAGCAGGAGCGCTTTAAGCGCCAGCTAATAGCCACTACAAGGAGCCTGAAAAAGAAGTAGCAGCAGCTTCAAGCTGATAAAGACCTGCTCAACGATAGATGGACTGAGGTCCTGGTAGCCGAGGAATACGGCCTCAAGCGGCCAGCCAAAAGTTACCCTAAGCGCAAATTGTTACATCAGTTCGATGATGAGGCGCCGGAGCCCATACCATCATCGCACAATGCGGCTAACCGACCACCACGCGGTCGGGACAAAGCGGCAAATCACGCCGAACACCAGCGCGCCCCACCTCACTGTAAAGGCAGAGATAAAACGGCTCAAGGTTATACATATGACCTTCGGCGGGACCTGGAAAGTAGAGCAGGACATACTAGATCGATCTACGGATCGCGAGGACGCACCCCGACACGCGACGACGGCTATCTATTCGGACGTGACAAGCCTAGTCATGTCCGGGCCGAGAACCGTAGACGGACTCCATCAGAGCTACATCGCAATGCGGCCCGATATAGAGGCACCGCACACCCTCTTTGGTTCACAGACAAAGTAATGGAGCACGAATTCCCAGAAGTGTTTAAACCCGTGAATATCGAATCATATGATGGATCGAGGATTTCCTTCTCCATATCCATATGGCCCACGGAGATGACCTTCATGCCATCAAATACCTCCCACTAAAACTCAAAGGGCCAGCTCGGCACTGGTTAAACAGTCTGCCTGAAAACTCTATTGGCAGCTGGGAGGATTTGGAAGACGCCTTCCGCGACAACTTCCAAGCTACATATGTCCGGCCACCAGATGCCGATGACTTAAGTCACATCGTCTAGCAGCCCGGAGAGTCAGCCAGGAAGCTCTGGATTAGGTTCTTAGTTAAAAAGAACCAAATTGTCGACTGTCCGGACGCGGAAGCCCTAGCGGCCTTCAAACACAGCGTCTGGGACAAGTGGCTCGCCCGCCACCTCGGTCAAGAAAAACCAAAATCCATGTCAGCCCTTACCGCTCTGATGACGCGCTTTTGTGCGGGAGAAGACAGCTGGCTCGCTGGTAGAAGCAATAGGCCAGCGATCCGGGCACTTCCGAAGTCCGAGACGGCAACGGCAAACCACGACATAGTAAACACAGATGTCGCAATGATAATGAAGGAACGCACGATATAGCGGTCAACGCCGGATTCAGCGGCCCCAAATCCGGTCAACGAAAAAGGCCATTCAAGGCAAACAGGGACGGTCCATCCAATTTAGACAAGATATTGGTCGGCCCTGCCAGATTCATGGCAACCCAGATAATCCAGCTAATCACACCAACAGAAGCTGTTGGGTCTTCAAACAGGTCGGCAAGCTCAACGCCGAACACAAGGGGAAGAGGCCGACCGATGATAGCGACGACGAAGAGACTCACCAAACAAATACCGGGGGTCAGAATCAATTTCCCCCCGAAGTAAAAACAGTGAACATGGTATACGTGACACACACCTCTATAGGGGAGCATAAGAAGCGCTCCCTCCGGACAGAGGATCATACCATGGTTACTTCAGCCGAAGTACAAAGTGGTCCTATTAAACCGCATACCTTGTCGGCCATTAAGCCGCCGGTCTCCATTCAACAGGACTGACTAATTTCGGAGCTGGACTAGGAGTTCGGCTTCCGCCGTCCGCCTCATATACCTGCAAAATCTGTACTGTGCATACATAACTATGCACTTAAAATTCCCTGGGCATTGGCGGACGCACAATACGGACGGGCCTACAAGTACTCCCATAACCTCCTTCTTCTATTCTTTTCTAACTACTCTTTCTTTTTCAATATCCTTTACCATAGGTGGCTCAAAGGCTGGTCATCTCACAGACTCTATCGGATTCCAGGGTTCGTACATTCACCCAAAGGCTACTCATGTTAAGGAGCCCCTCCACCGAGGAAAGGCGGTGCAGACATGCGACAGGAGGTCCAAAACAACTTTTTGTAGACCGCACTCTCTACTTTGCGAGCCTGTAAAGTGCCTGTTCCCTCAGCCGTCGACCCCTGGCATGTCAAATAGCCATGGTTGTGGCGTTATTATCTATAAATTGACGATCGGCATATCACTCAGGTTCCAGTGAACATAATCTGTATCCAGTATTCACTTTTCTCTAAAGAACCGAATTTTACTCCTTTGGTTGTTTCACACATGCACCCCGACATAAACTTGCCAGGGGCTTGGTATGGGAACAAAATGTGTTGCCAACAAGTCCGCACAGCTTTATAGCATACTTCGGCGTCGCGAGTTTGGCTTTATATGCATCAACTCCGAATCATGTCTTGGGTCAATAGTTGGGTTTCCCGGCTCCTGTGCTTACTTCCTTACATTCCGCTCTATCGGCTAGGGTAGTAAAGGGAGATGTACTTCAATTGTGTTTCCGGTTCATGTATGTCAAACACCTCAGTAGGGAAAGCCAAAAACTGACTGTGATGATGCGGCGAGAGCTGGTCCACCACTCGATGACTTATCGGAATCTTTCGCGATTCCCATCGTATTACACGAAGGACCTTTCTTCAGGTCATACATGTAGCGGACCGTATTAGAATAACCGCGTGCATACCAGGGTCTATATCGTAGACCCACCGTAAAACTCCTATGGCTAAGTGAAAGGGTTAACGCCGTATAGTCTGATTGCCTAGTTCGCCGCATTGGCACCTCCTTCATGGACCGAGACATTGTGTTAAGAGTGATCAAATGCTTTTCCGAACACCCCCCGTATTTTCTATGAGGGGGCTGAAGCAGACGACAGGAAAACATTCAGATTATACAAAAACTGCCGCACAGGAGGAACCAATGCTTTTAGGCGACACTAAAATGAGAAATAGCTTTATTATATCATAATATTGTCTTTTACAATTTGAATACATTTCACTCGAATATCATGTCTTTCGAGCACTGACCCTCTATCAAGCGGGCACCCTCTAAGACATCCTCAAAATAATGCTCTGGTGTGTTGTGGTCCTTGCCCTTGGGTGGACTCTTCGCTGCAATGTCGGTGGCCATCATTTTCGCCTAGTATGTCTTGACACGGGCAAAGGCCATCCGTGCACCTTCAATGCACGTTGACCGCTTAACGGCGTCGATACGCGACATCGCATCAACAAGTCACTGAACCCAACCAAAAAAACTATCCGGAATTGGCTCGGTCGGCCACAGCTAGACCACGACGTCCTTCATGGCAGATCCAGATATCTTGTGGAGCTCTGCCCACTGGGCAATCTGTTTGTTCAGCAACAGCAGACGCTTCGGCATGCTAAACTGCGACCAGCACAACTTTTCTGTTGCAGGTCCTTCTTGCGCTTGGAAAAATTGCGTCGCATCGGAGACACTCTTCGACAAGTCCAACAATGCGTCTAGAGAACTCCACACTTGATTAAGCGGGGCATAATTCGGATCACCGAACTTAGTTTGTAACAAAAAGGGCTTACCAGCCGCGATTTCCCCAGCTTGCCGGATCTCCTCCCGGGCCGCTCTAGACTCGGACCGCCCTTCTTCCGCCTCTCGTAAGGCCTTGTCAAGGTCAGCCATTTTGGCTCTATTATCCTTCTCGAGAAATTCGCAGCGGCTAGCGGCATCCTTTAGCTCAAGCGCCATCGTGGATATTCTCTCTTCGTATTGGCGCCGAGCAGCCTGTTCGGCCTTTAACTTGGTAGATGCCTCTTCAGCAGCCGCATTACTAATCCGTGCCTGCTCCTTGGCCTATGCTAGCTTAGCCTGAAGGATCTCAACTACGGCGGCACCATCTGCAGTCATGCATATCTCAGTATACAATTCTTGGCATCATGCTTATATTATAAGCACGTGCATATAATGACTGCCCCACAAACATACCTTGCGCCTCTTCAAGCTGCCTGTTGATAAGCGTGATGTCATCATCCGCCTTATCAATCTTCCGCTCCAGATCTGCAACCTCTGTAGTTCGGGTAGTAGCCAGGGAGGTAACAGCCTATGTTCCAATTTATCAGATTATTTCCTGGGCATATCCTTTTGATCCTCTAATCACCTCCCTTGGGAAGCCAATCAGAGTCTCAGGGGCTACTATCTATACACATGTGCATTTTGTGAATAAAACACAATAAAAAATATTACAGTACAAACCTCGAAGCCTCTTAGCAGGCTCGTGAAGGCTTCATTCAATCCGCTTTTCGTGGACAGAACCTTTTCAACCACCGTACCCATCAATGTACGATGTTCCTCTAAGACAGACGCCTGTTGCAGCATGTTCGTCAATATATCCAGCGCCTCCGGATCTCTGGAAGCTGCTGTAGGAGTACGGCCTCCCTTTGAAGGGATCCGTTTATTCATCCCTAGAGTCGCCTCCGACTGTAAGCCGGACAGTCCGGGGCCTTTATTGTTGGCCCCCGGACCCTGGGCTACCGAAGTATCATCTTCGGGTAGTGTCTTCATCACCCCTCACACCACTTGTTGATTAGGAGAGACCCTCCGGGATGACACCTCGAAGTCGTCCTCCCTATTGGGCGAGGAGACCAGCGGAGGTGTCTCGCTTTCCATCATCTCCAGGAGAAGATCCCCCGAGGAAGAGGATTGGTGAAGAAGACTATGTGCCGAGCTGCAAAAACATATATTCTAGATGTTACCTTGGTAACAGGAAAGGAACGGGATATGTTTAAAAACACCCTTGTTCACTTCCGATTTGGCTAGAGGCATGTCCTCATTGTGGGACGGTGCGATGACATCATCCTCCAAGCCCGAGCCGACCGACAGGGGCATCTTGCCTCGATTAGGAGCCTTTTCCTCCCAACCTTCGGAGGCGGCCCTTTCCTTACCATGGGGAGAAGGGATGTTTGCTTCTCCTTCACTTTTGTCTTTGTGCGATGGGATTTTGATCTCCCCGGACACAGTGTCTGATATACCTTCGGGATGGAGGCCACCTTTGGTCCTCCTGCTCTCCACCTTGTCCTCCTTCACAGGCATCTGGTATGGTGCCGGGGCCAGGATCCTTGTTAGTACGAGATCCGCTGAGTCTTCGGGAAGGGGGCCGAACACCTAATTCGCTCTGCTTCCTTTTTATCCAGCCCTGGAAGAAGATAGTTTGCTCAATATCGTATTACGGCATACACGGCTAAAAATTGTTCGGGAGTCGAGCGCTTACAAAGGTATCCGGATGGTTGCAGTCGAGACCGATGTCCTCGGTGGTGTTCGGCCACTGTTTTCGTTTCCCGAAAAACAACTTCCACATTCCTTTGTGTGTAGTGTCGAAGAAGTGTTGGAGGGTCTGTCATCCTTCCAGATTAAACTCCCACATACGGAGAGGCCGTCGCTGGCACGGAAGGGCCCGGCGGACTAGCATTACCTGAATCACGTTGATAAGATCGATGTCCTTCTCGAGGAGGCTCCGGATGCGGCCCTGTAGAGTCTGCACTTCGTCAATTGATCCCCAGTCCAACCCCTTATTAATCCATGATGCAAGCTGTAACGGACGGCCAGATCGGAATGTAGGTATAGCTGTCCACTTGGTGCCATAGGGTTCAGTGACATAAAACCACTCCCACTGCCATAGGTTGGAAGTTTCGGTGAAGGAGACTTTTGGCCAGAGAGCATTGGTAAGCTTGCTCACTGTAGCACCGCCGCACTCCGCCTGTTTCCCGTCGACTACCTTCGGCTTCACACTAAAGGTCTTGAGCCATAAGCCAAAGTGTGGGGGAATACGGAGGAAGGCCTCACACGTGATGATAAACGACGAGACATGCAGGAAAGAATCTAGGGCTAGATCATGAAAATCTAGTCCGTAATAAAACATGAGCCCCCGGACGAAGGGACGAAGAGCGAATCCTAGCCCTCGGAGGAAGTGAGAGATGAATACGACCCTCTCGCCGGATCTGGTAGTTGGAATAACCTGTCCTTGAGCAGGAAGCCTGTGGGGGATCTCCGCAGTCAGGTATCTGGCCGCCCGGAGCTTCGCGATGTCCTCCTTAGTAACAGAGGAAGCCACCCATCAACCCTGTGGGCTAGGTACGGAAATGACTGGGAAGCTGGAAGCAATGAAGTCGAACCTTGGGTGCTGGAACTTGAGGTTGGAAGGGCTCGGCGTAAAAGAAAGAGATGGCCCTTGGCTCCTTTATAAAGGCAATAGATACCGAACGCCTCCTCCTAAACCTGGAAACCTGCCTATTCCTAAGGAATCATGCCAACAGACGGTTGGGTTACCCACGCCCATATTGATGAGAATCCCATAATAAGGGGACACGATCTCTTCCTCGACAAGACGTGCCAATAAAAACCGCGCCTCGAAATGTGGAACGGTAGGACAAAAAACGGTTCAAAATAATGACCGGGTAGACGTGATGTCACATTACAAAAAGTTGTCAGTGGATTGGACTCGTGAAATATTATACTCTCTGTGGTTGTGTGTGGTATTTGTGTTACAGATCCGGATACATCGTCCGAAGACTATTTTGGAGTATTCGGAAAAGGGAACCCGCCTTGCAATGCTGAAGACAATCTGCGCGCCGGACACCTCGTCATTCAAGCCTGGTTCAGGGGCTACTGAGGGAGTCCTGGACTAAGGGGTCCTCGGGCGTCTGACCTGTTAGCTATGGGCCAGACTGATGGGCTGTGAAGATACAAAGAGCGAAGACTCTTACCCGTGTCCGGATGGTACTCTCCTTGGCGTGGAGGGCAAGCTTGGCATCCGAATATGAAGAGTCCTTTCTCTGTAACCGACCTTATGTAACCCTAGATCCCTCCGGTGTTTGTATAAACCGGAGGGCTAGGTCCGTACAGGCCAATCATTCTTATCATAGTCAGATAGGCTAGATCTAGGGTTTTATCCATTACGATCTCGTGGTAGATCAACTCTTGTAATACTCATATTCACCAAGATCAATCAAGCAGGAAGTAGGGTATTACCTCCATAGAGAGGGCCCGAACCTAGGTAAACATCGCCTCCCCTGTCTCCTGTTACCATCAACCTTAGACGCACAGTTCGGGACCCCCTACCCAAGATCCGCCGGTTTTGACACCAACAACGGGGTCACTTGTGGGAGTGTCTGGGTTGCTCGTGGGTTTGGTCCAGAGCTAGGGGAGAGAAGAGAGAGAGAAGGGGTGGCCAGGGGCACCACGCGTGTGAGCTTGCTCACTGGTGCACTCGGGCGGCCGGCGCGCGTGCGAGCAGGGGCAGGAGGAGGGAGAAGGAAGAGGGGGCCGACCAACTGCCGTGCTGCGGATGCCGAGGCACCTCGTCCGACGCGTTGGGGAGGCCCGAGGTGGCCGAAGGCATTGGGCAGAGGGCGACTACAGTGCGGGAGCGGATTGTAGCGCGCTCTGCAGCATGAAAATGTCATGCCATGGCATTTTATATGCCTTGTGGGCACGGCTATTGATGTCTGGCTGCTCCAGGGGCAGTAAAGAAGAGGGGAGGGGCATTGGATGCCCTGGACAACCAGTAGGAGAGGAGTGGGGTTGAGAGGGAGAGAGAAAGGGGTTGTCCAGAGCGGTAAATGAGGAGGTTTCACCACTCAATCATTGAGCTGAGGCCAGGGGAAATTACTGGAGGTAGAAGAGGGTCAGGAGTAGCTGTGGTAAAAAGTTGAGCCCATGGAGATTAGTGGAAGAGGTCAAAGTAATGCTTTTGGAAAATTTGCAGAAGGTGTTTGATGTTGGTTTGGGCTATCAAATGGATTCCATTTGGCATGAGACTTAACAGGATCAAATGGCATATGAAAATGAGCCAGATCACCAAGTTTGAGCTCATTTGAGAAAATTTCACAATGTAACTTTTGTAAACCCTAGAAATCAACAGAAATGGACTTGCTTAGATCTAGCTAAGCTAAACTCTTCTCCTTGGTGCACCACTTAGTGTAGTGTCATCATTTGGGTATTTGAGCATGTCCACAAAGTTTGGGATGAGATGGAGAAAGTTGTTAATGTAGAGCTGCTCAAATTTGGATATGTACAGGAATGGTTTTGGGAAATTTTGTGAATCAAAACTATTTTTATTGAGATGAAATTTTGCAAGATCATCATATTATACATATGTGACTTGCTAGATTTTTCTTGGATTTATCTGAAAATATTTCTTATAGAAATATATCAAATATTTGAAATGGACAGAAATGGTTTTAGAGGGTTTTTTCCAACATTTTGAACATGACCATGTGTTGAAACTCATATATATGAAATTTTGGAAGGTTGTCCACTGAGTTTTCCTAAATTTTCCCAAATATTTTTGAAACATTAAAACAATTTTAACCTATTAAAGACCATTTCTGGCCTGAAGAAAAAGCATTTAAATAAAATAGCTAAATAGCATTTAAAATAATATTTTTGTGGTTTTAGGGGGTCCTATATCTAGTAGGATTCAAATATAATTTTTGAAAGATTATTTTCATCCTAACTTAGGTACTTGTAGTTCAAGCCTGAAGTCACGGGGTTTTGAAAAACCTAATTTAGAAAATACCTTTTGGCCAAATTATTTTTTGTCAGAAAATACTTTTATGTCCTATACACATGACATGATCATTGGGTAAAGATTCAGGTCAAGAGAAAGAAGTATAGGAGTTGCAGGATTTATTTGATTTTTGAGCACTTGCAAACAGCACACAAAAATCCAATCAGAGCAAAGACCAAAACACTCAAAAGTTTTTGCAAAACCACATTTTATCATGATTTATTAGCTTAAGTGTTGTGGCATGAAAATCATGGTGTGACACGCCGCCTCGCGCCGGCGATCTGCGGCTCGGGCCTCCTCAAGGGCGCGATCGCAAGCCTCCCTCACCGCGGGCATGCTGACGCTGTAGGCGACAAAAGTTGATGGCGACTTCGAGCACTACAAAAAAAGACACATCCGTGACATTTTGGGCCGAACGAAAATTATTTTTATCATGTAGTCAAAAAAATTATTTCTATCATGCTTATGACACTTCTATGATGATAATTGTGAAAAAACCCAGTATCATCATAGATGTGGTGGGCTCCTACTTCTATGACAAAAAATGGGCTTTTCGTCCTGGGCAGGTTGGGGATGCACCTGCATGACATTCTTTGGGCCGTCCATGATGAAAAAAATCGTGGTAGTGGGCTAGGAAAATTTCGGAGAGTTCTCGGTTACGGTGGGTGGTCAGGGCCGAGCAACGGAGGGATTGCGCGTTTCTCTCATATATGTACGCACGCGTGTGCGCAGCGTTGGGCTCTAACTAAACCCGAGTGAGGTGTTCGCTTACTGAACCTGAGTGATTGCATTGGCTACGCGTTACTGAACCCGAGCGATCGATCGATCCCTGGTTGTTAACTGAACCCGATCGAGGGATTCCTTCGCTACTGCTGCTAATTGAAGCCGATCAAACCTGCTGCCTCTTGATGAAGAGTGAGCGTTGTTGGGGGTTGGATGATAAGTTCCCGATAGGGGTTGGATGAAGGGGACCCCGTGGTAGTGGAGGTTGTTGCCGCTGGATGAACAGGACTCCGATCGAGAGGAGGCCGCCACACACCCGAGCCAATTGGGGCTGGATGAACAGGACCCCGTGGAGGGCTGGTTGAACAGGACCCCGTGTGGAGGTCTGGTTGAACGGTAGCCGGTGGAGGCTGGATGAACAGGACCCCGTGGTGAACAGTAGCTTGTGGAGGCTGGAGGAAGTCGACGGTGCATGAACAATAGCTGGTGGAGGCTGGAGGAAGTCAACGGTGGATGAATAGTAGCCCGTGGACGCTGGAGCAAGGCAGTAGACGTTGGGTGAACAGTAGCCCGTGGAGTCCCATTTTGCGGTACGCCACAACCCTCCCGATGAACAGGATGCCCATTTCGACCACACGCGTTTCAACACAAGTCCGTTTCCTCCGTTTTGCGGTGTGCCACACACCTCTCGATCAGCAGCACCCCGTTTCGACCGTAGGAGCTCGAACACAAGCCTGTTTCCTCTGTATTGCGGTACGCCAGACCCTTCCCGATGAACAGGACCCTGTTTTGACCGTACGCGGTCGAACAAAAGGCCTCTTTCCTCCGTTTTGCGGTATACCAGACACCGTTCCGGGTGCTCCATCCAAGCCAGTTGGCTCCCGTTGAACAGGACCCATTCCGACCTAGTCTGTTGCCTCCTGATGAATAGGGCGCGTTCCGACCCAGTCACTTGGCTCCCGGTGAACACGACGATGTTTCCTCCATTCCGACCCAGCCAGTTAGCTGCCGAGGAACAGGACAACGTCGCTGCCGTTCGTTGCCTCTCCATGTACACTAGCCTTGGCCGTCCAAATGCGCGAGTACGTGTATTGAGACCCGGCTCGTATGTACGTATGTGGCCGTATTTTTTGGCGTGTGGCTGTATGTACATGTACACTGTTTAGACGGGACTACTTGAATTGCTACATGGGGGGCTCTACTATGACATGCGCTGCTACTTACTCGGCCATGGTTCATCATTGCAGAGCAACTGGTCGACTAGTATGTACATACACGTTCGTGACAAGACAAACAACGCTACGTACGCTTCGACCGGGTGAGTCCCAGCTGTCAGGGAGTATAAGGATGCACTTTCTTGCATGCCAAGATATAGCTACTGGGTCCCAGCTGTCAGGGGGATCAATTTTTCCTTGTAATAAGAAAGCACTTTCTTGCGTGCGAAGATGTAGCTGGTGGGTCCTAGCTGTCAGGGGGAGAAAACATTATTTTTCAGGGTAAAAAGGATGCAGTTGCATGCATGCGTCCATGGTCGTGGTGCGTCCCCACTGTCAGCCTCTCACATACAGTCATCTTCTGACGACTCTCCTTTGTTGACTATGTTGACCACACCATGCCGAGCGCACGAAGGTCGGTGGACGACGGCGAGGCCCCAGACTAGAATGACCTGGAGATGGGAAAGACGCGGCAGTGGAGTCACAGATGAAGAGGAGTGGGAAACTGGACTAGTTCGGGTGCGCAGCTGCACTGCCGCCCATGGGAGACAGGAGCAAGAACAGAGGGTCAAGAAGCAGCACGGCTGTTGGATTAATATCCAGCGGTCCAGCTGCTAGAATAATATGTTGATTAAGTTGACAAAGCCCTGCGTACGCGTCAGTTTAGTAGGCCAACAAGTCAGCCACCAAATATGTCGGGTCCCTCCTGACATCGGGAGGAATAGTTTTTTTGCATACCAAGAAGGCACTTCCTTCTGTGCGAAGATACAACCGGTGGGTCCCAGCTGTCAGGGGGAGGAAACATTTTTTTCCAGCTTAATAAGGAGGAACTTTCCATGCGTGCGACCATGGACCTCGTGGGTCCCAGCTGTCAGGATCTCCACGTACAATCCTCTTCCGATGACTCTTGTTTGTGGACCACGTCGTGCCGAGCGCAGCAAGGTGGTGGACGACGGCATGGCCCAGGACGGCAACAACCCGGAGATGGGAAGACGCGGTAGTGGAGTCACAGATTTAGAAGAGTACAAGGGTTATAAGTGGTTCTGGTGAGGCATGGGGCGACAGTTGGTGGAGAAGAACAGGAGGTGTTGAGGGGTGGAGGGATAGCCTGGCCAGCGGTGGGGTAGCGCTTCACAGCGATGTATGCTAAGCAGAGCCGCTAGCCGCTGGAGGCCGGAGCAGGCGGTCCCGGCGACGTTGGAGGAAGAAGAGGAGAGATTGAAGGTGCATGCCGGCCGTTGGATATAAATCCAAAGGTTGTGGATGTCAGAAACATTTGTTGACTAAGTTGACAACGCCTTGCATAGGCTTCAACCTATTGGCCCACATGTCAGCCTGCAAAAATGTGGCATATATATTAACCCATGTTTTCTATAATTTACAATCCATTTGCTTGGTTGGGTGAACAAATAATTTCGCCTCAATGTGGCCCATTTAATATTTTCGAAGAAACCCTAGCCCATTTGCACTTTCTTGAAATACACAAATTAACTGGGCTTATTCTATATTTAATATTAGGTTAGAAGGAGCAATTAATATCAAAAATTAAACTAGAGTGACACATTTTTTATATATAAAATTAACAAATTAGCGAGTTATTGCACAAAAGAAAAATGAGCGCGTTATTATTACATTGGTACTTAAAATCTTCGCAAGCTTTTTTATGCAATCACCGGGATTTTCCTTGCCTGTGAGTCAAAAACAACCAAGATTTTCCTAGCCAACTTCTGTTAAACATTTACTTTTATATGTTAATAAGACGTGGGATGTTTTTATAATGTATATAAAAGCCTCTATTAAATATATGATAATAGTAATAATATAAATATATATAATGTGCTTAGAAGGGAAAACATAAGTTGGACATGATGTCTACTACGCAACCTTATTCTTGTAGATGTTGTTGGGCCTCCAAGTGTAGAGGTTTGTAGGACAGTAGCAAGTTTCCCTCAAGTGGATGACCTAAGGTTTATCAATCTGTGGGAGGCGTAGGATGAAGATGGTCTCTCTCAAACAACCCTCCAACCAAATAACAAAGAGTCTCTTGTGTCCCCAACACACCCAATCCAATGGTAAATTGTATAGGTGCACTACTTCGGGGAAGAGATGGTGATACAAGTGCAATATGGATGGTAGATATAGGTTTTTGTAATCTGAAAATATAAAAACAACAAGGTAGCAAGTGGTAAAAGTGAGCAAAAACGGTATTGCAATGCTTCGAAACAAGGCCTAGGGTTTGTACTTAAACTAGTGCAAGTTCTCTCAACAATGATAACATAATTGGATCATATAACAATCCCTCGATGTGCAACAAAGAGTAGGGTACGAAACCACCTCAAGGTGATTCTTTCTGATCGATCTATTGGGCTATTCCTATAAGTGTCACAAACATCCCTAGAGTTCGTACTAAAATAAGACCTTAAGACCCACATCAACCAAATCCCTAATGTCACCGAGATACTCCAATGTCACCACAAGTATCCGCGGGTTTGATTATCCGATATGCATCACACAATCTCAGATTCCTCTATTCAAACTGACATGAAGAACTTCAAGAGTGCCCCAAAGTTTCTACTGGAGAGTCAAGACGAAAACGTGTGCCAACCCATATGCATAAGTTCACAAGGTCACATAACCCGCAAGTTGATCACCAAAACATATATCAAGTAGATCACGTGAATATCCCGTTGTCACCATAGATAAGCACATGCAAGACATACAAAAAGTGTTCTCAAATCCTCAAAGACACAATCCGATAAGATAACTTCAAAGGGAAAACTCAATCCATTACAAGAAGGTAGAGGGGGATAAACATCATAAGATCCAATTATAATAGCAAAGCTCGCGGTACATCAAGATCGTGCCAAATCAAGAACACGAGAGAGAGAGAGAGATCAAACACATAGCTACTGGTACATACCCTCAGCCCCGAGGGTGAACTACTCCCTCCTCGTCATGGAGAGCGCCGGGATGATGAAGATGGCCACCGGTGATGATTTGCCCCTCCGGCAGGTTGCCGGAACGGGCTCCCGATTTGTTTTTCGTGGCTAAAGAGGCATGCGGTGTCGAAACTCCCGATCGAGGTTTTGTTATGGGGTTTTTGAGATTTATAAGAGGCGTTGGCATTGGGAACAAGTCAGGGGGACCCACGATGCAGCCATAAGGCCAGGGGGCGCGCCCTCCACCCTTGTGGAGGCCTCGTGACTCTTCTCCAGTATTTTTTGTTCCAGTATTTTTTATATTTTCCGAAAATAATCTCCGTAGAGTTTCAAGTCAATTGGACTCCGTTTGATATTCCTTTTCTGGGAAACAAAGAAACAAGGAAAAAATAGAAACTGGCACTGGGCTCTAGGTTAATATGTTAGTTCCAAAACTCATATAAAAGATCATATAAAACATGCAAGATAGATAATATAATAGCATGGAACAATAAAAAATTATAGATACGTTGGAGACGTATCAAGCATCCCCTAGCTCAATTCCTGCTCGTCCTCGAGTAGGTAAATGATAAAAACAGAATTTTTGATGTCGAATGCTACCTAACATATTTATCCATGTAATTTTCTTTATCGTGGCATGAATGTTCAGATCCATAAGATTCAAAACAAAAGCTTAATATTGACATAAAAACAATAATACTTCAAGCATACTAATAAGGCAATCATGTCTTCTCAAAATAACATGGCCAAAGCAAGGTATCCCTACAAAATCATGTAGTCTGGCTATGCTCCATCTTCATCACACAAAATATTCAAATCATGCACAACCCCAATGACAAGCCAAGCAATTGTTTCATCTTTTGGATGTTCTCAAACCTTTTCAACTTTCACGCAATACATGAGCGTGAGCCATGGACATAGCACTATAGGTGGAATAGAATATGGTGGTTGTGGAGAAGACAAAAATAAGGAGATAGTCTCACATCAACTAGGTGTATCAATGGGCTATGGAGATTCCCATCTATAGATATCAATGTGAGTGAGTAGGGATTGCCATGCAACGGATGCACTAGAGCTATAAGTTTACGAAAGTTCAAAAAGAAACTAAGTGGGTGTGCCTCCAACTCACTTGCCCACGAAGACCTAGGGCAAATTGATGAAGCCCATCATTGGAATACACAAGCCAAGTTCTATAATGAAAATTCCCACTAGTATATGAAAGTGAGATCATTGGAGACTCTCTATCATGAAGATCATGGTGCTACTTTGAAGAATAAGTGTGGTAAAAGGATAGTAGCATTGCCCCTTCTCTCTTTTTCTCTCATTTTTTTGTTTTTTTGTTTTTTTGGGCCTTCTCATTTTTTCGCATCTTATTATTATTATTTTTCATTTATTTTTTATTTTTTGCCCGGAGTCTCATCCTGACTTGTGGGGGAATCATAGTCTCCATCGTCCTTTCCTCACTGGGACAATGCTCTAATAATGATGATCATCACACTTCTATTTACTTACAACTAAAGAATTACAACTCGATACTTAGAACAAAATATGACTCTATATGAATGCCTCCGGCAGTGTACCAGGATGTGCAATGAATCAGGAGTGACATGTATGAAAGAATTATGAACGGTGGCTTTGCCACAAATACGATGTCAACTACATGATCATGCAAAGCAATATGACAATGATGATGCGTGTCATAATAAACAGAATGGTGGAACGTTGCATGGCAATATATCTCGGAATGGCTATGGAAATGCTATAATAGGTAGGTATGGTGGCTGTCTTGAGGAAGGATATGTGGTGGGTTTATGGTACCGACGAAAGTTGCGTGGTACAGGAAATGCTATCAATGGTGGAAGGGTGAGAGTGCATATAATCCATGGACTCAACATTAGTCATAAAGAACTGACATACTTATTGCAAAATTCTATTAGTCATCAAAACAAAGTACTACATGCATGCTCCTAGGGGGATAGATTGGTAGGAAAAGACCATCGCTCGTCCCCGACCGCCACACATAAGGAAGACAATCAAAAAATATCTCATGCTCCAACTTCGTTACATAACGGTTCACCATACGTGCATGCTACGGGACTCACAAACCTTAACACAAGTATTTCTCAAATTCACAATTACTCGCTAGCATGACTCTAATATCACCATCTTCATATCTCAAAAAAATCATAAGGAATCAAACTTCTCATAGTACTCAATGCACCTTATATGAAAGTTTTTATTATATCCCTCTTGGATGCCTATAGTATTAGGACTAAATTTATAACCAAATCAAATAGCATGCTGTTTAAAGACTCTCAAAATAATATAAGTGAAGCATGAGAGTTCAACAATTTCTAAAAAATAAAACTACCGGTGTGCTCTAAAAAGATATAAGTGAAGCACTAGAGCAAATGACAAACTACTCCAAAAGATATATGTGAAGATCAATGAGTAGTTGAATAATTATGTGACTATGTGAAGACTCTCTCTAATAAATAAATTGTGATCTTAAGTACTTTATTCAGACAGCAAGCAAAACAAAATAAAATGACATTGCAAGGATCGCACATATCATGTGAAGAAGCAACAACTTAGGTTCTACCAAAACTGATAGATCACTGTTGAACAAGAAAGGTGGGATGCCAACCGGGGCTCCCCAAGCTTAGATGCTTGAGACTTCTTTAAATATTGACTAGGGATGCCTTGGGAATCCCCAAGCTTGTGCTTTTGTGTCTCCTTAATTCCTTTCATATTGCGGTTTCCCTAAATCTTAAAAACTTCATCCACACAAGACTCAACAAGAACTCGTGAGATAAGTTAGTATAAATCCATGCAAAACCTTATCATTCTCTACTGTAGAAAATCACGAAAATTATAATTTGACACTGCATACGAAATGCCTCTGCATATTGCATAGTCCTATCATCAAATAGAATCATTAAACAAGCAAAGATATGCCAACAATTCAAACATAACAGCAATCTGTCTAAACAGAACAGTTTGTAAAGAATGCAAAAGGAATCATACTTCCCTAACTCCAAAAATTCTGAAAAATTACCACATTGTATATAATTTGTTGTTACTCATTGTGTAAAAATTTCAAGATTTTATCATGTTCTGACTATTCACAAATATTCAAAACATAAGAGCAAACTTTCTGTTTCCAAACAACAATATATAGGCTTGAAAAATAAGTGTGGTAAAGGCTATAGTTGACATTTTTATTGAACTAAAACATGCAAAACATTACTATAAATAACATAAAGCAAATACTAATAAAAGAAAATGACGCTCCAAGCAAAACACATATCATGTGGTGAATAAAAATATAGCCCCAAGTAAAGTTTCCGATAGACGAAGACGAAAGAGGGATGCCATCCGGGGCATCCCCAAGCTTAGTTGCTTGGGTATTCCTTGAATATTACCTTGGGGTGCCTTGGGCATCCCCAAGCTTAGGCTCTTGCCACTCCTTATTCCGTAGTCCATCAAGACTTTACCCAAAACATGAAAACTTCAGAACACAAAACTTAACAGAAAACTCGCAATCTCCGTTAGTATAAGAAAACAAATCATTCACTTTGGTACTGTCAAGACAAGATTAATAATTTTTCTCACATGATGCCTACTGTACCCTATCATTTCTACAATTTGTATTAAGCAATATAAGGCATAGAAACTAGAAAACAAGCCAACTATCCATCGAAAAAAGAATCTGTCAAAAACAGAACAGTCTTTAGTAATCTGAATTGAAATCATACTTATGTAACTCCAAAAATTCTAAACAATTAGGACAATCTAGACAATTTGTGTATCAATGTTGTCTAAAATATTCAAACCAAAAGCACGTTTGGGTGAAATTTCAAAATTCCTGGACTGGGAGCAAAAGTTTCTGTTTTTGCACAGAATCAAGTCAACTATCATCCATACCATCCCAAAGGCTTTCCTTGGCACTTTATTGAAACAAACGCTATCAAACATGATTACTACAGTAGCCAAATCATGTGAACACACAAAAACAGTATGGTAAATGTTGGGTTGCCTCCCAAAAAGCGCTTTTCTTTAATGCCTTTTAGCTAGGCATGATGATTTCAATGATGCTCATATAAAAGATAAGAATTGAAATGCAAAGAGAGCATCATCAAGCATATGACAAGCACATTTAAGTCTAACCCACTTCCTATGCATAGGGATTTTGTGAGCAAACAACTTATTGGAGCAAGAATCAACTAGCATAGGAAGGTAAAACAAGAAAAACTTCAAGATTTTCAGCACATAGAGAGGAAACTTGATATCATTGCAATTCCTACAAGCATATACTACACCCTCATAATAATTTTCAGTAGCATCATGAATGAATTCAACAATATAACCATCACAAAAATCATTCTTTTCATGATCAACAAGCATAGAAATTTTATGTCACGACCGGATTTTCAGGATATAAATTCCCAGAAATACGGCCTGTGAGCTCACCAGCCCCAGGATTACTGTTAGCTGATGAGCCACCAACTTGATACAAGGAAAAACCAAGCAAGTACAAAAATATGTAGTACAAGGCCATTCAGGCCTAGGAGTACAACATTTGGTTTCTAATGGTTGAGGGCGGAAGCGATTGGGTACATCTGCGTCTATGGGGCTCCATTTCCCACAAGAACAGCTGACCAGGATAACTCCTATCTTCGCGAGGCTGCACACGTCAACGCGTAGGTTCCGAGGTGGTCACTGCGATGCTTAACTCCGAGCAAGGAATCTGGCCAAGACAATAGCCAGGGACAAGCCAGTGAGTACGTTTGAATGTACTCGCAAACATTAAGAACACGGGTATAATAAATCAAAAACATGCTCTGGATTATTATGTGATCACACGTCTGTCACGAAAAGGTACGAAAACCATGATGCACACATGTGGTTAAAATAATTCAAAGTAAAATACTGGGGTGCCAAACGAGTGTCTGAAAGACTCCTCGAGTGGAAAATGCGGAAAAATAATGCAGGTGCCAAACGAGGGTCTGAATGACTCCTCGAGCGGAAAATGCGGAAAAATAATACAGGTGCCAAACGAGTGTCAGAATGACTCCTCGAGCGGAAAATGCGGAAAAATAATGCAGGTGCCAAACGAGTGTCTGAATGACTCCTCGAGCGGAAAATGCAGAAATAATAATGCCGCAGTCGGGCGTCGGGGCGACACCACATAAAGGGCTTATAAAAGATAAAAGAACAACAAGCATGCCGCAGCCGGTCGTCTAAGCGACACCCCAGAAGGGGCTTATAAGAAAATAATCACAGCGAATATCCAGGAGGTAGGACCATCCCAGGGATACTCGATAATATACGTAAAATGGTTAGTCCAAAATAATAAAGATCATAATCCATAGGTACCATAATCATAAACAATAATTAGTACAGTCGTTTCTCCATCCGAAAACCGATAATTTAGTCAAGTCGTATCTCCATCCGAATACCGCTACAGAGTTCTAGTTAAATCGTTCTCCATCCGAATACCGTTACCAGACTCAACTCAGACTGTGGTCTTTGCTCGAGGACATGACGATCCAACAGGATATATCCTCTGCAGAGGGAGTACCATTTTTCCACGAGTAACGGGATTACTCAGTCCCTCGGGACTAATTCCGTCTACGGTCTTTTGATTGAAAACACGCCTGACCTGCACACACCAGCTTAACTCACCAGTGTCTGGAATCACCCACGACACCTGCCAAGCAAAACTCTAAGTGGGGAGGCTACAACCTCGACGTAGCATGGGATCACAAAATTTATACCACGCGCAAACTGGGGAAGCTATCCCCTTCGGCTACAACAGAAACACCCATGCCTCCGGACCGGATGACTGGCTTTAATCCATGGCCATGGGACCCTCATCACGGCCTCTCTGTACGGTGTGTGCTTTGGAAAGGGGTTGACAACCTACTGAACCATACCCTGTCCCCTGCAGGGACACGTGGTGGCACCGACAAAGAAGGAAGCTATTGATCAAGACTCGGTCTACAACCGACTCGGGTGGTCCAGGAATCCACCAACAATATTACCACTAGTGAAATAAATCACCACTCCTCGAGCCTCACCATGCTATGCCGGGCATACTCGTCTCGACAAGGGATTAGGGACAAGCTCATGTCTACCCAAGACCACGACTTTCCCGGCTTCCTACCGGTGTGCAAGAGAAGCTCACGAGGATGACCCAAATCACTAGTGTATCCTTGCTGACCACAAAACAACTCCAAAGTGCACTCATGCACGAGGCTATACCGATACATAAACTATCACACACTCCAAGTCACAAGGTGTTGTGATCGCATCAAAACACCTCAACAAAATATTATGCCAGAGTTCAGAAATGCTTGCCTTCAAGAGTATGCAAAGGATGCACTTATTGGAAGCTTTCCTTTTCCTCCAAAAATCCTATTTTGCAAAATACACAAATACAAATATTTCAAACACAGTACCAAAAGTTGTCTCAAATATTTTTGAAATAAATCTTAAAATAAACTAGATAAAATTTGAGAGAGGTAGGAAAAAGAATCAACTCATTTGGAGTTTTATTTTAAAAGCTATAGCCAGTCAAAGTTTGGTCAACTCTGTTTTTAAATAAAACCAGAAAAAGGGAAAACGCTTCGAGGGAAATACGCTTTAGCAGCAGAGAAACGTACGCGGGGTTTTGCGCCTTCACTTAAACAGAGAGATGGCGGACGTGCGAGTCGCTGACAGTGGGTCCAGAGGGCCCACTAGTCAGGTTTGACTGGTCTCCCTCTCCCTCCTTTCTCTGTGCCCGAACGGTGGCGAGGCTCCGGCGGTCGCCGGTGACGAACGGCGGCTCCTCGAGGGCATCTGCGGGCAGGGATGGGTTGGCTAGACCGAGGCGATCCTCTGGGTGGTTGTTGGGTCGGCGGAGGTGGAAGGGGTCGCCGGCGGCGAGCTCCGCGGCGGGGAAAAGCTACGATGGTGAAGTGCTATTAGTGCTCCGGTGATCTCCGATCGAGCTTGGGTAGCTGGGCAGCTCCGCAAGGACCAGAGGGAGCGACTGGTGGTGCTGATTGGGCGAGAGGGTGGCCGGTTGCGACGAATCGCACCGGAGCCTAGCGGCGGCCGAACTGGCCGGAGTTGAGGAGGACGGTCCTCTCCGGTCAATCTGCGGCTAGGGGAGCTCTACGGGGAGTGTCCGATGTCGCCTGAATGCTCGGAGGGGCTTGGGGTTCCTTTATATAGGTGCTCGAGGTCGGACCGTGGCGGTAGAAGATAGGATCGCCGGCGACAGCCGTTGCTGTAGTTGCAGGGCATCGTGGCGGCGACGAACGCGTCCCGACGAGTGGGAGGATAATCACGGGCTGTGCTCTGAGGCAGCTGGCGCGCGCTGGTGGTTTGGGCGGCGCCGTCCATGGCGGAATCTGCTGCCGACGCCGGCGTGCCGCCAAGGGCGCGGCCAACGGCGCAGCAGGGTGCCAGAGATACCGTGGAGCAGGGGGCGGCTAGTGTGCAGTTCAGCGATGCAGAGGGGGCCAGGGTCGGGTCGCGTCGAGTGCGGCAGTGCGGCGTGTCGGCGTAGTGCGCGCGCGTGCAAAACGTGCGCTCTGGGCGCGCCCAGAGCACGCACGGCACCTGCTCGACGAAATGCCAGCGCGCTCTAGAGCTCGAGGGTGGAGCTGGCACTGCACAGGATGGAAGTAGGGGTAGCAAGACACTCAGTGGACAAGGTGGATAGGTCAGGAGTCCAAGTCCACAATGCAAACCAGAGTGCTTGCCAAGAGTGGTTGTGCACACCAGGTGTTCGACATAATGTCCAGTGCACTTAGGCAACTCTTGGAGTGGCCAAAATCTCCAGATCGGGGTCTCTTTAGATGCAGGAGATGGTGGTAAGGTTAGTTTGGCAAAAACAGAAAGTTGATAGTGCAAGCTTTGCAAAACTCCAGTTTTGGACAGAAAGAAAAAGGGTTTAAAGCATGCACTTCAATGCCTCCAATGATCCCAATCTCCTGGACTTAAGAGTTTTGTAGGGAGGGCTACAAGTAGGAGAAAGCTCAGGGTTACTAGAGCAAGGAAAAATAAGGTTGCAGTACAAATCATCAAATTGGATCAGAATGCAAAAGAGGCTGATCCACTCAAATTTTCCAAAGAACATCTCTGGGTTTTTGCTTGAAGATGAATGGTATGCATCCACTGACATCTCCAAACATTTGGAAAAAAAATTAGAAGAATATTTAAATGGGTTGTAGTGCAAAAGTGCTTACTGGACCAGATTGTAAAAGTTGGTGTAGAGCTCAAAATCTCCAATGGCCAGAAGGTATTCTTGCACAAAAGTGATGTGGAACCATCACATGACATCCCCAAATTTTGGTGGAATTTTTAGAAGCATTTATCAAATGGTTGCAGTGCAAAAAGGAGCTCCAAATTTATGAAAGATCATTTTAAAAGAATTAAAACTTATGAAAAATAATTATGCAAATAAATCCACTGATAAAGGATTGATTTTATAAGGAGGGCACACAAGCCAAAATTACACTTTGAAGGTTTTTCCCACAAGAGGCATAAACCCAAAACCACAAAAGGTAAAACTTGACAATTGGAAAAGTTTTACTTCTTGGCAACATTTTAATAAATAAAAACAAGGCCAAAGTTTTGGGGTGTCACAACACTACCCCCTTAAGAAAAATCTCGTCCTCGAGATTTGTTAAAAACTGTTCTGATCAAGAATTGTTTTGAAATAAAATTGTTTTTATCAAAGAAAACCTTCAATTTCCCAATAACAAAACGGCTGCGGTGAGAGGGCAATAAGTGGTGCAAAACTACAGTGTGGTACACTGGTGTAGCGTGGAAAAATCCACGGTTAGGGAAAACAAGATATTTCTACGTCATACAGTAATTTAGAATAAATTCTAAATTACAAAAATACGCTGGTCGCACCCGAGAGCACAGTGCTCTCTCTGGCTGACAGGTGGGCCCAGGGCCCACTGTCGGCCTCTTCTCCTTCCTCTGGCTCTTCCTCTCTCGCGCGTTCTCCCGCGCTTCTTCCACCGGCGATGCCTAGCTCGTAGGGCATCGAGGCCGTACCGCGGTAGTGCGCGGCGTGCTAGCTGCCGGTGCAGCGTGCACTCACCTCGCGGGCCAGGGCGCTGTCGGCACTGCTCGCGGACTCGCCTCCGAACACCGGCGGCCGAGCGACGGGTGGCGCTGGTGGACCTCGCCCACCGTACACCGATCTCGGGCTATAAAACGCCCGCGGTGTTCCTCTCTTCTTCCTCACACCGGGCCTCGCTTCCACTTCTCCTTCCTTCTCCTCCATAGCTGCTGGCAGGAGCTCGAGCCGAGGCTCTAATGGCGGAGGCAATGCCGGACTGGTATGTGGTCCTGGTGTGTGGAGGCTTGGCGGTGCTGCTGGGGTTCTCCGTGCTGCTGTGTGCGATGATCCTGGATGATCGTCGTGATGCTGCCGCACGAGTGTTAACTCTTCGCGGTGGCGGCGATCATGAGGATTAGGCGCGGCATCGGGGCTGACTGCCGTCGGAGTGCCGGGACAGCTCGCGCTCGAATGAACACTCACAAATTTCTCTCACTGAGACTGTGGTGTCCTCGAGTGTGGTTAGATAGGCGCAAAAATGTGCTCAAGGATTTGTAACAGTGCTCGTGGTCGAGTGGTGGCTGCGGAGAGTTTGCTGTAACGACGATGCACGAATAAAAAATCTATGCCGGGAAAAAAATGCATATATACGCAGCACTAACTCAGGGAAAAGAAATCTCCTCGAAAACATGTTGCGAGAGAAGAAATAATTAAAACAAAACTAATAGCAGTAACACTGCTCACAAAACAGGAACAAAAGAAAATCGGATCCGTCTGCACAAGGATTTTACGAACATGCTGCAACACATAAATACCAATACTGGGACAATAAATACATCGGAGGCGTTTACATGGAAAACGGTAAAAAGACAGGGTCCTGAGAAAATGCCTCTGGCACTGGGGCACACTCCTCTTCTATCGGGGGAAGCGGGTTGACCAGACGATGAATGCGCCCTTCTTGGTCAGGCCTCAGTGGCCTGCCAATAGCGATCCGAGGATTTAAATCAGCGAGGCTCTGGAGATAGCCCATTACTCGCTGCGTTAAACGCTCCTGAGCGATGACGTACTGGGCAAGGTTGGCCAGTACTGGATCTCTCTCAATGCGCCCACCGGGAAAAGATGCAACTTCTCCGGGTGCTGCACGGCTCGGAAAATAATAGTATCCTCGGTCGCTGGCATATGGCACTGCGAACCGAAGGCGAGTGAGCGCCTCGTACGCAGCAGCTTCTATGGCCATCTGCGGAGTCGGCATGGATTTCCCCACGAAGGAGACTTCCGTTGGATCTTGGTTTGGGTATGCGGGAGGGATGTGCACCACTGCCCAATATTTCGAGGTGGACGGAGAGATCCTCGATTTGAGCAGCTCGTACTGGGGTGGACGGGTGGCACTCATAGTACTGCAGGTAAAGTCCCACAATAACTTGACAAAACTGCCCGGGGTCGCGTCTGGGGTTCTCAGATGGATACTAGGGGTCAACATGGCAAGGAATGGCTGTGAGTGCTGCGCACAAAGGTGAGGGGTGCTTGGCAAGGTTACGAAGTGGCCTTTATATAGCACCGGGGCTGGGATATCTACCGGGGTGAAGGGTAACTGGCTGCCGATCCTGTACTCGGGTCAAATCCACAGATATCCACATCACATAAAGGTGACGCATTACTGTGGGCGCTGACGGGGTTGGTCCAGGCAGCTGTGCCCGATATACAAAAAATAGAGCAACTGTACACCAACGCACACATGCATAGCTACTACTCCAAAAATCAGAGCGCTCAAACAGACAACATGCAACAAAAGCGATACAAGGCCACACATTACAAAGCGCAGGAAAACTAAGGCTCGATACAACTTTGAGCGACTTAGTCTACTTCGTTAATGTCTAAGTGGGCTGGCCTTGCGGACGCCGATGCTTCTCCACGGTTCTCATCGTCGGGATTCGCTGGTTGAGGCTGAGGTGCTGCAGGGTCGGGAAGATGGTGATGACCATCCCGGGGGTTGTTGGCCCAAATCCTGTTGGAATGGGTTTCCAAAAGGCGACGAAGCGCTTCTGGAGTTAAAGTGCTCTGGTTGATGGCTGGCTTAGACCTCAAGGGATCGATCGGGTGCCCGAACAGCACGACTGGGTTGTTGGTGGCGGCCTCCGCTTCTCTCCTTGCCGGGGCTCGGCGAACCAGCTCTCCACGAGCTGCGATCAGATCAAGAGTGACCTGGTCGAACAGTTGTTCTAGTGCGCTTACATAGCGCACCAGATGCAACAGTGCAGGATCCGTCTCGTGGTCTCCGTCGGCAACTTGGGGCGGCCTACCATACCCGTCACGACTGGGGTAGTAGTAGACCGAGCGACAGTTAACTCTGGGCGACAGGTGCCGGAGTTGAACTATAGCTTCGCGGGCTGCCAGTTGGATGGCTTGCGGCTCGAAGGAAGTTGTCCTTCCAGTGAACCTGTAGGGGCGTTCTGGCAACAGACCCCTACCGTAGATGTGCACAGTGGCCCAGTACTGACGACTCTCACCGTACATGGGTCCCTGGTACACAACATACTCAGGAGGCTCTTCTAACGCATAGGCACGGCGGGTGAGGTTTGCGAGCACGGTCACAAAACCTCCAAGGTTGGTCGCTGTGGTCTCATTGTGGACAATGGGACCAGGCATTGTGGCTCGGTTTGGGGGAAAGAGGCTGTGTTGCGATTGAGGCTAGCGTGCCCTATTTATAGGGAAAGGGGACGGAGTCTTCCCTCGCACGCTTGCGAAAGAGACAGGTTGGGTGTCGGTCACTGGCACGTGATCGACGGGCTAGGCGGATAGGTTGGGCACCGTCCGCTGAAAAGGGCGTTGGGTCACTGCGGGGCTACCTTACGCGGGAAGCTTGACCGGGGTTAGGCTAAGGTCTGATGGTTTGGGTTAACCTAGGTTTATTGACCTAGCTAAGATAGGATTAGCCAATGGTCAGCCTGGCTCTGATACCAAGTCTTTCACGACCGGATTTTCAGGATATAAATTCCTAGAAATACGGCCTGTGAGCTCACCAGCCCCAGGATTACTGTTAGCTGATGAGGCACCAACTTGATACAAGGAAAAACCAAGCAAGTACAAAAATATGTAGTACAAGGCCATTCAGGCCTAGGAGTACAACATTTGGTTTCTAATGGTTGAGGGCGGAAGCGATTGGGTACATCTGCGTCTATGGGGCTCCATTTCCCACAAGAACAGCTGACCAGGATAATTCCTATCTTCGCGAGGCTGCACACGTCAACGCGTAGGTTCCGAGGTGGTCACCGCGATGCTTAACTCCGAGCAAGGAATCTGGCCAAGACAATAGCCAGGGACAAGCCAGTGAGTACGTTTGAATGTACTCGCAAACATTAAGATAACGGTTATAATAAATCAAAAACATGCTCTGGATTATTATGTGATCACACGTCTGTCACGAAAAGGTACGAAAACCATGATGCACACATGTGGTTAAAATAATTCAAAGTAAAATACTGGGGTGCCAAACGAGTGTCTGAAAGACTCCTCGAGTGGAAAATGCGGAAAAATAATGCAGGTGCCAAATGAGGGTCAGAATGACTCCTCGAGCGGAAAATGCAAAAAAATAATACAGGTGCCAAACGAGTGTTTGAATGACTCCTCGAGCGGAAAATGCGGAAAAATAATGCAGGTGCCAAACGAGTGTCTGAATGACTCCTCGAGCGGAAAATGCAGAAATAATAATGCCGTAGTCGGGCGTCGGGGCGACACCACATAAAGGGCTTATAAAAGATAAAAGAACAACAAGCATGCCGTAGTCGGGCGTCTAAGAGACACCACATAAGGGGCTTATAAGAAAATAATCACAGCGAATATCCAGGAGGTAGGACCATCCCAGGGATACTCGATAATATACGTAAAATGGTTAGTCCAAAATAATAAAGATCATAATCCATATGTACCATAATCATAAACAATAATTAGTACAGTCGTTTCTCCATCCGAAAACCGATAATTTAGTCAAGTCGTATCTCCATCCGAATACCGCTACAGAGTTCTAGTTAAATCGTTCTCCATCCGAATACCGTTACCAGACTCAACTCAGACTGTGGTCTTTGCTCAAGGACATGACGATCCAACAGGATATATCCTCTGCAGAGGGAGTACCATTTTTCCACGAGTAACGGGATTACTCAGTCCCTCGGGACTAATTCCGTCTACGGTCTTTTGATTGAAAACACGCCTGACCTGCACACACCAGCTTAACTCACCAGTGTCTGGAATCACCCACGACACCTGCCAAGCAAAACTCTAAGTGGGGAGGCTACAACCTCGACATAGCATGGGATCACAAAATTTATACCGCGCGCAAACTGGGGAAGCTATCCCCTTCGGCTACAACCGAAACACCCATGCCCCCGGACCGGATGACTGGCTTTAATCCATGGCCATGGGACCCTCATCACGGCCTCTCTGTACGGTGTGTGCTTTGGAAAGGGGTTGACAACCTACTGAACCATACCCTGTCCCCTGCAGGGACACGTGGTGGCACCGACAAAGAAGGAAGCTATTGATCAAGACTCGGTCTACAACCGACTCCGGTGGTCCAGGAATCCACCAACAATATTACCACTAGTGAAATAAATCACCACTCCTCGAGCCTCACCATGCTATGCCGGGCATACTCGTCTCAACGAGGGATTAGGGACAAGCTCGTGTCTACCCAAGACCACGACTTTCCCGGCTTCCTACCGGTGTGCAAGAGAAGCTCACGAGGATGACCCAAATCACTAGTGTATCCTTGCTGACCACAAAACAACTCCAAAGTGCACTCATGCACGAGGCTATACCGATACATAAACTATCACACACTCCAAGTCACAAGGTGTTGTGATCGCATCAAAACACCTCAACAAAATATTATGCCAAAGTTCAGAAATGCTTGCCTTCAAGAGTATGCAAAGGATGCACTTATTGGAAGCTTTCCTTTTCCTCCAAAAATCCTATTTTGCAAAATACACAAATACAAATATTTCAAACACAGTACCAAAAGTTGTCTCAAATATTTTTGAAATAAATCTTAAAATAAACTAGATAAAATTTGAGAGAGGTAGGAAAAAGAATCAACTCATTTGGAGTTTTATTTTAAAAGCTATAGCCAGTCAAAGTTTGGTCAACTCTGTTTTTAAATAAAACCAGAAAAAGGGAAAACGCTTCGAGGGAAATACGCTTTAGCAGCAGAGAAACGTACGCGGGGTTTTGCGCCTTCACTTAAACAGAGAGAGGGCGGACGTGCGAGTCGCTGACAGTGGGTCCAGAGGGCCCACTAGTCAGGTTTGACTGGTCTCCCTCTCCCTCCTTTCTCTGTGCCCGAACGGTGGGGAGGCTCCGGCGGTCGCCGACGACGAACGGCGGCTCCTCGAGGGCATCTGCGGGCAGGGATGGGTTGGCTAGACCGAGGCGATCCTCTGGGTGGTTGTTGGGTCGACGGAGGTGGAAGGGGTCGCCGGCGGCGAGCTCCGCGGCGGGGAAAAGCTACGGTGGTGAAGTGCTATTAATGCTCCGGTGATCTCCGATCGAGCTTGGGTAGCTGGGCAGCTCCGCAAGGACCAGAGGGAGCGACTGGTGGTGCTGGTTGGGCGAGAGGGTGGCCGGTTGCGACGAATCGCACCGGAGCCTAGCGGCAGCCGAACTGGCCGGAGTTGAGGAGGACGGTCCTCTCCGGTCAATCTGCGGCTAGGGGAGCTCTACGGGGAGTGTCCGATGTCGCCTGAATGCTCGGAGGGGCTTGGGGTTCCTTTATATAGGTGCTCGAGGTCGGACCGTGGCGGTAGAAGATAGGATCGCCGGCGACAGCCGTTGCTGTAGTTGCAGGGCATCGTGGTGGCGACGAACGCGTCCCGACGAGTGGGAGGATAAGCACGGCCTGTGCTCTGAGGCAGCTGGCGCGCGCTGGTGGTTTGGGTGGCGCCGTCCATGGCGGAATCCGCTGCCGACGCCGGCGTGCCGCCAAGGGCGCGGCCAGTGGCGCAGCAGGGCGCCAGAGATACCGTGGAGCAGGGGGCGGCTAGTGCGCGGTTCAGCGATGCAGAGGGGGCCAGGGTCGAGTCGCGTCGAGTGCGGCAGTGCGGCGTGTCGGCGTAGTGCGCGCGCGTGCAAAACGTGCGCTCTGGGCGCGCCCAGAGCACGCACGGCACCTGCTCGACGAAATGCCAGCGCGCTCTAGAGCTCGAGGGTGGAGCTGGCACTGCACAGGATGGAAGTAGGGGTAGCAAGACACTCAGTGGACAAGGTGGATAGGTCAGGAGTCCAAGTCCACAATGCAAACCAGAGAGCTTGCCAAGAGTGGCTGTGCACACCAGGTGTTCGACATAATGTCCAGTGCACTTAGGCAACTCTTGGAGTGGCCAAAATCTCCAGATCAGGGTCTCTTTAGATGCAGGAGATGGTGGTGAGGTTAGTTTGGCAAAAACAGAAAGTTGATAGTGCAAGCTTTGCAAAACTCCAGTTTTGGACAGAAAGAAAAAGGGTTTAAAGCATGCACTTCAAAGCCTCCAATGAGCCCAATCTCCTGGACTTAAGAGTTTGGTAGGGAGGGCTACAAGTAGGAGAAAGCTCAAGGTTACTAGAGCAAGGAAAAATAAGGTTGCAGTACAAATCATCAAATTGGACCAGAATGCAAAAGAGGCTGATCCACTCAAATTTTCCAAAGAACATCCCTGGGTTTTTGCTTGAAGATGAATGGTATGCATCCACTGACATCTCCAAACATTTGGAAAAAAATTTAGAAGAATATTTAAATGGGTTGTAGTGCAAAAGTGCTTACTGGACCAGATTGTAAAAGTTGGTGTAGAGCTCAAAATCTCCAATGGCCAGAAGGTATTCTTGCACAAAAGTGATGTGGAACCATCACATGACATCCCCAAATTTTGGTGGAATTTTTAGAAGCATTTATCAAATGGTTGCAGTGCAAAAAGGAGCTCCAAATTTATGAAAGATCATTTTAAAAGAATTAAAACTTATGAAAAATAATTATGCAAATAAATCCACTGATAAAGGATTGATTTTATAAGGAGGGCTCACAAGCCAAAATTACACTTTGAAGGTTTTTCCCACAAGAGGCATAAACCCAAAACCACAAAAGGTAAAACTTGACAATTGGAAAAGTTTTACTTCTTGGCAACATTTTAATAAATAAAAACAAGGCCAAAGTTTTGGATTGTCACATTTTATTATTCTCCACATAAGCAAATTTATTCTCATGAATAGTAGTGGGAGCAAACTCAACAAAATAACTATCATGGGATTGAATATTAAAATCAAGATGAAAACTTTCATGGTTATCATTATTCTTTATATAATACATGTCGTCACAATAATCATCATAGATAGGAGGCATGCTTACATCATAGTAAATTTGCTCATCAAAACCTGGGGGTCAAAAAATATCATCTTCATCAAACATAGCATCCCCAAGCTTGTGGCTTTGCATATCATTAAAATCACGGATATTCTAAGAATTCGTGCTAACAACATTGCAATCATGCTCATCATTCAAAAATTTAGTGCCAAACATCTTATAAACTTCTTCTTGTAGCACTTGAGCACAATTTCCCTTTCCATCATTTTCACAAAAGACATTAAAAAAGATGAAGCATATGAGGCAACCTCAATAACATTTTTTTTAGTTTTCTTTTATAGACTAAACTAGTGATAAAACAAGAAACTAAAAGATACGATTGCAAGATCTGAAGATATACCATCAAGCACTAACCTCCCCGGCAACGGCGCCAGTAAAGAGCATCATGTCTACTATGCAACCTTCTTCTTGTAGACGTTGTTGGGCCTTCAAGTGCAGAAGTTTGTTGGGCAGTAGCAAATTTCCCTCAAGTAGATGACCTAAGGTTTATCAATCCGTGAGAGGCATAGGATGAAGACTGTATCTCTCAAACAACCCAGCAACCAAATAACAAAGAGTCTCTTGTGTCTCCAACACACCCAATACAATGGTAAATTGTATAGGTGCACTACTTCGGCGAATAGTTGGTTATACAAGTGCAATATGAATTGTAGATATAAGTTTTTGTAATCTAAAAATATAAAAACAAAAAGGTAGCAAGTGATAAAAGTGAGCGAAAACGGTATTGGAGAATGCTTTGAAACAAGGCCTAGGGATCATTCTTTCACTACTGCAAGTTCTCTCAACAATGATAACATAACTGGATCATATAACAACCCCTCAACGTGCAACAAAGAGTCACTCCAAAGTCACTAATGGTGGAGAACAAACGAAGAGTTTATTGTAGGGTACGAAACCACCTCAAAGTTATTCTTTCTAATCGATCTATTGGGCAATTCCTATAAGTGTCACAAACAGCCCTAGAGTTCATACTAAAATAACACCTTAAGACACACATCAACCAAAACCCTAATGTCGCCTAGATACTCCAATGTCAGCACAAGTAACCGCAGGTTTGATTATACGATATGCATCACAGAATCTCAGATCCATCTATTCAAACCAACATGAAGAACTTCAAGAGTGCCCCAAAGTTTCTACCGGAGAGTCAAGACGAAAAAGTGTGCCAACCCCTATGCATAAGTTCACAAGGTCAACGAACCCGCAAGTTGATCACCAAGACATACATCAAGTAGATCATGTGAATATCCCATTGTCACCACATATAAGCACATGCAAGACATACATCAACTGTTCTCCAATCCTTAAAGACTCAATCCGATAAGATAACTTCAAAGGGAAAACTCAATCCATTATTACAAGGTAGAGGGGGAGAAACATCATAATATCCAACTATAATAGCAAAGCTCGCGGTACATTAAGATCGTGCAAAATCAAGAACACGAGTGAGAGAGTGATCAAACACACAGCTACTGGTACATACCCTCATCCCCGAGGGTGAACTACTCCCTCCTCGTCATGGAGAGCGCCAAGATGATGAAGATGGCCACCGGCGATGATTTCCCCCTCCGGTAGGGTGCCGGAACGGGCTCCTGATTGGTTTTTCATGGCTACAGAGGCTTGCGGCAGCGGAACTCCCGATCTAGGTTTTGTTCTTGGGTTTTTGGGATTTATAAGAGGCGTTGGCGTCGGGAACAAGTCAGGGGAACCCATGAGGCAGCCACAAGGTCAGGGGCGCGCCCTAGGGTGGTGGGCACGCCCGCCACCCTTGTGGTGGCCACGGGACACTTCTCCGGTATCTATTTGTTCCAGTATTTTGTATATTTTCCAAACATAATCTCCGTAGATTTTCAGGTCAATTGGACTCCGTTTGAGACTCCTTTTCAGCGAAACCCAAAAACAAGGAAAAACAGAAATTGGCACTAGGCTCTAGGTTAATAGGTTAGTCGCAAAAATAATATAAAATAGCATATAAATGCATATAAAACATCCAAGATAGATCATATAATTGCATGGAACAATAAAAAATTATAGATACGTTGGAGACGTATCAGGACACTGCATTATTATTCTTATATATAGATAAATAGAACAGAGATCTGTGTTTTATTAAAAAAATACATTGGGCTGCCGATGTTTAAGAAAAAGTAAAACCTACACTGGGAGGCCCATAGGCCGGTACGTACATGATGGACCTCAAACAATAAGTTGAAACCACTGTTGGGATCTACGTTAAGTTCGTCGACTGCAAATTAAATTTTCGTACGCGGAGAACATCCAAGAACATGCTACGGGAGATGGATCACAGTTCGTTAACACTAGACGTGCAGTGCTGTGCAGCGGAAGAAGAGTTGGGGCAGCGCGTCAACGTGGATCGTCTCCTCCTCGTCCGATCTCCCTCGAACAGCCGGTCGTCGGCTCCCACGTACGGGTTCGCTGGAGCGGCGCAAGTGGACCACATCTAACGGTATCCGCGCGTGCAGGAGGAACGTCGTGCGGCTGCCGGATCTCGGGTTCCATCTAAACCCTCAAGGTTCGAACACTGGGGTGCGCGCTAAGATCTCCCCCTGCCGAATCACGCCCTAGCCTCACTACGATCTCAAAGGCAAGCTCGACGAACTCGCAACACAAGGGACACAAGATTTATACTGTTTGGGCCACCATTGTGGTGTAATACCCTACTCCAGTGTGTGGTGGTGGATTGCCTCTTGGGCTGAGGATGAATAGTACAAGGGGAAGAACAACTTCCTAAGGTCAGGTGTTCTTGTGCTTGGCGAACTTGCGCGGGTGAGGATGATCTGAATCAGTTGCCTCCTATGGTGGTGGCCAGCCCTATTTATAGAGGCCCTGGTCCTCTCCCCAAATACATTATTGAGCGGGAAGGGAGCCAACAACGGCCAATTTGAAAGGGGACAATTAGTACAGCTTATCCTGGCTAAACGTGGTCTTCGCCTGCAAAAGGTTCGGGTGGTGACGCCGCCTTGGGTTCCACGGTGACATCCATCCTACCGTCCTGCGGGTCTTGGTCTCGTTGCACCGATATGGAAACCTTTGGTTGACGCCTCGGTACTCCTCGCCTGCGCGTGCCTCTTTAGCACCAAAGAGGAAACAAGGACACTATGCGCGCTGGCGCCCGCCTGGCCTTGGTCGTCACGGCTCACGTCACTTGAACCTCGCGAGGTTTGCCTTGCCTTGATCTCTCCGCCCCTTGGGAGCTAGCCTGGTGAGGCCGCTCCCGAGAAGGTCTTGCATCATTGGTCTCGCGAGGCCTGGCCCCTCGTGAGGGTCTTGAATGCTTGTTGGTGAAGATGGGCAGTACGGGCCCGCTCGCAAAGCCACGCCATGGGCCGCAGGCAGGCAAGTCTGGGGACGCCCGTTCCTAGAACGCCGACAGTAGCCCCCGGGCCGAAGGCGCGCTCGGGCTTGGCTTCGAGGCGAAGCCAAAGGGTAAGTGCGGAGCGCCGCGGGCCCCAATAGCCTGTGGCCTTGGACGACGCATGGCGGTTGATTGGACGTGGGCGTCTCCGTTTCCCCACGCTACCCCGACAAATGCCCGACTGTAAAAAGGCTGGCGTAGACAGCGCATGCCTTCACTGCTTCCTTTCGCCTTGCTCAGATCCCCTTTCTTGCACCCTATTTCCGAAATCTCCAGATCTGCTCTCTCCCCCTTCCACATCAGCGACCAATGGCGCCACGGAAGTTCAAGCCTACCTCGTCGCCGGCATGGTACGAGCCTGCTCTTGACGTGCCCAATGTCTTGGAGAAAAGCCTCGCCGCCACGCGCTTGCTGACGGCGGGGGAAAGCAATGAGAGGGGGAAGACGGAGCTCCGGGTCACCTCCGACGTGCCGGAGCCCGAGGGGAGCATCTTCTTCCCCTTCTTCACGAGCAGCATCGTTGCAGGGCTGGTTCCCCCCTTCTCTGAGTTCTTCTATGAGGTCCTCGGCCACTATGGGCTTCAAGCGCTGCATCTTCATCCCATCTCCATCCTTCTCTTGTTGATCTTCGCCTACTACTGCGAGGCGTACCTCGGCGTCATGCCGTCTGTGGCTCTTCTGCGCCACTTCTTCTTCCTCTGCGTCAAAGGGGATCACACCTCCGGGTGTGCCAACTTCATCGCGGCCAGCAAGGCCAACTCGATCTCGAAGACGGGGAAGAAGGCCGACGGCTTCCGGAGCAAGTGGGCCATGATGGACGCTCAATGGGTCCACCCACGTTTGACGCTACCGACGGAGATACCCAGTCTGACAAGGGGTGGTCTTGCGCGAAGCTCACTCATGAGCGGGCGGCGTTCATGCTAGAGCATATGAAGACCAACCTGAAGTCGGGCAACACGAAGGCGGCAAAGGTGACAGGGGCCATGCTCCCGAGGGAATTCCTGATGCTGCGCGTAGCCCCGCTTCAGGCCCGTAGGTGCCCCTTGTGGGAGCTTGGGGACTAAGAGGACAAGGTTCGCCTGAGTCTGAAGGCCTTGTCCGACGGTGAGCTTGCCGTGGTTCTCCGCCTCCTGGTTGGGGACGACCAGGAGTACCCGCCGAGCATCTTCACCCCCTTGTTTCGTCGTGAGGATGTGGCGCAGGTCGTGGCTTCCAGGCCGACTTTTGACGGGCGCGGGCTAGTGCCGTCGGTGCCTGCCGGGGCCCCTGCGGTGCCGAAGCTAGTGGAGTTGTCTTCTGATGAGTCCCGCGGGGAGGAAGAGGAGGAGGAAGACTCGAAGGTGACCCCTGAAGGGACGGGGGAGACCTCCCCCTTGAGCAAAGATGGCATCCTCCGCACCCTTCCTGACGACGACGAGGCCGACGCCCGCCAGGAGAAGGGAGAGGCGCCGGCAATTGTCACATCCCTAGCTTCTCGTATTGCACTAGGCTAGCTTCATGTGTGCATCATGTTTGAATTTTGTAGAAAATTGAAATGGGGATTGCCTAAACCCTAGCATTAAAGGAATTCACTAGGTTCAACCAAAATATTTCCAGTAAATCCAAATGGCTTTTAAAAATGTTCATCATTTCTGGAAAATGCTGGCAACAATAACCAGAGGTGCTGCACATTTTTCCATGACATATTTGGGCTCTGGATTAAATCATACTCTATTTGCATTTGGGCTTTAAATGCTATTAAATATTTTAAATGCTCAAATAGTCATAAACTAAAATGTTTACTGTAGGATATATTCCCAACAGTGATCATGAATAGTTTCATGAGTTTAGGAAGTGTCTAAATATTTTTAATAAAGCCCTAAAGACTACAGAATATTAGAAAACAGAAACAAATAAAAAAAAGGAGAGAAAGGATACCTACCTGGCCTCACCTGTCGCAGCCCAGTTGGCCAGCCCACCTGGCCGGCCCAGCCCAGCGCCGTGCCAGTCATCCCCCACCTCCGCCAGTAGGCAGAGGAGGGACACCGCGACGCCGCCGCGCGCGCCACGGCGTCTCCTGCTTGCCGCCCGCGCCTCTGGAGGATCTGGACGACGCCCACGTCACCCGCTCGACTGCCCCGATACCTCATTCCCCCCCTAGTTCTCTCTCTCGCCCTCTCCTCGCCATGGCCGAAGCAGCCGTCGCCGTCCCACCGACGTAGTTGCGCCCACCGTGCTCCCCTTGCCTCTCCGACGCGCCCCCAAGCTCCGCCTCATCTCCATCGCCATCTCCGTCGACGCACGCGACGCCGAACGCCCCAAGCGACGATCCGAGCTCTTCTCCAACCTCCGGCCGCCGGAGATCGCCTCCGCCGCACCGCCCGCTCCGGACCGTCTCTGAGCTCGCCGACCTGCTCGTCCGACTCGCCGTGAGCCACTGACCCGAACCCCCCTCCTCTGCGCTCCATTTGCATGCTGTAGCCGTCGCTCCGCCGGAGACCGAACCCCGCCGTCGCCCGCGCTCGTCGCCGGTGCTGCTCCAGTGACCATTTGGCCCCGGGCATGCGTCCATCGTACTCACCGCACCATGTAGACGCCGTAGGTGCTAAACGCACATCGCCACGGCCACCGCAACCGCGTCCCCGCTCTCTGCCGACTCCAGCCGCCGCAAAGCTCATCGCCGGCGCCACTCCGGCAATCCCCGGACGCACCACCCCCACGGTTGGATGCGGACGAGCGTTCGCATCCCGTAGATGTGCTCCGCGCGCCAAACGGCGCCCCGTAGGGCCAACCCGTGGTTCGCCGCCACGTCTGGCCTCGCCGGCGTCGAGTCGCCGGCAGGTTTGACCGAGTTGACCAGGGTTTGACCCCCCTGGGTCATTAACATTTGGGCCCGAGGCCCTGCTAATTTAGTTTAGATGCTAATTAAGTTTTAGCTAACCCACTGACTCGTTGACTGTGGGCCCCAGCCCTTCTAATTACTTTAGTTAGGATTTAACGAAACCCTGGTTAGCGCTGAGTCAATGACAGGTGGGCCACACCTGTCAGGTTTGACCTGGACGGTCCTGTTGACCAGCTGACGCCAGCATGACTTAATGCTGACGCATTAATTTAATTACTGGAATTATTTTTATACAGGAAATTCCAGAAAATACCCTAAACTTCTAAAAATCATAGAAAATAATCTATAGCTCAGAATGAAAAGATTTATATATGAAAAATGATCAGAAAAATCCAATCTATCCATCTGTACTAGTTTCATGCATGTTAGAGCAACCTAACCATGCTGTCTAGATGAAACAAGATAATGCACTTATATGACTCTATAAAATGGGTTTGCATTTGAATCTTTGGTTCAAATGGACTCATCTCAATCTGTTCTAGCTTGCATTAGCCCAAAACACATTCATATTGCCATGTCATGATCATGCATCATATTGTGCATTGCATTGATTGTATTTCTTCTCTGTTGCTGGTATTTGTCCCCTCTCGGTAGACGATGTTCCGGCGTTGTGATCGTTGACACTAATGAAGACTCAATGCTATCTTCAAAAGTGCCAGGCAAGCAAAACCCCTTGTTCATCCCGATACAATCCCACTCTCTCGCTCCTGCTCTGTTTTACTGCATTAGGACAACAACGATTCATCTGTTACTTGCTGCGGTAGCTGAACCCCTTTATCCTCTGCATGACCTGTCATTGCCACAGTAAATAGATGAAACCCACTAGCATGAGTAGGAGTTGTCTGAGCCCTGATGTGCCTACTCATTCATGCTTGTTTGTCATGCCTGCTATTGCTTAGAGTTGTGTCAGGTCTGATTCATCAGGGATGGATTGGAATGTGGTGAACATGTCCTACTGTTGAGAGCTAAGTGTGTGAACACGATTTGGTAAAGGTAGCGGTGAGAGACGATGTAGGAGTACATGGTGCGTTGTCTCATTGCAGCCGTCCCCAGGAACTGAGTTATGTGTTTGTGATCCATGAACAGTTACTACCACACATTGGAATGCTTAAGTGCCCCTCTCGACTTATTAATCAACTTGATCTCTGTCCAGGAGTTGCAACTAGTTTCTGGTGTTTGTAGGTAGTGTTAGTAGTCTACCAAGTGGCACCCGGTACAGGTGGGCTTGGGACAGACTAGGCACCGTGGCACGGTGTACCAAGCGTAGATCCATCCGTCGAGGTGGGCTTGGGAACCCTGCACACATCGTTTGGGGCCGTGAGCGACACCCCGGCCGGATCTCCTTGCGGATGGAACCCGAATAGGCGAGAAACCTGGACGAGAGACTTGTGTGGTTAGTCAGGTCGTGGCCGACTCCCTCGCCAGGCTTCCGCTTGAAGGTTGCCGAGGTACACGACGTGTACATGGTGGTAAGTGGCGAGAGCGTGTGTGACGAAGTACACCCCTGCAGGGTTAATATGATCTATTCGAATAGCCGTGTCCGCAGTAAAGGACTTCTGGGTCGCCTGTACAGTTCATAGACAAGTGAAAGTGGATACTCTAAAATGCGCAAGATAAGCGTGAGTGCTATGGATGGCGTTCTCGTAGGGAGACGTGAGCGGATCCATAGTGGTGTATTGATATGGTGAATATGTGGACTCGTGTGCGCCACCTCAAAAGAGTTACTTGCAGTCGTAGTTCAGGATAGCCACCGAGTCAAAGCTGGCTTGCTGCAGTTAAACTCCACCACCCCCTTTGTTGATACCGATGCATATGTAGATAGTCCTGATGTAAGTCTTGCTAGATACATTTGTACTCATGTTTGCTTATTTTTTGTTTTGCAGAGAGACGTCAGTCTCGCTAGTAGTTCCGTGTGGACTTCGACGTTCAGCTTGATACCTCAGCTACGATCTTGTGCCCTCGGCAGGATCTGGTAGATAGTCAGGCTTCTCAGCCTTTTTCATTTGTAGATGTCTGTACTCAGACATGTTAAGCTTCTGCATGTGCTTTGGCTTGTATGCTCTGAATGTTGGGTCATGAGACCCATGTTTGTAATATCTCGCTCTTCGGAGCCTAATGAATAAATACTCCGAGTCGTAGAGTCTTGTTGTGATGCCTTGTTGTATTTGCACATATCGAGCATATTGTGTGTATGATTGAAATGCTTGGTATGTGTGGGACCCGACAACCTAGTTGTTTATCCATGGTAGCCTCTCTTATGGGGAAATGTAGTCTTGTGCTTCCATGAGCCATAGTAGTCCGCTACAGCCCGGTTTACCGGAGTCCTGCTAGCCCAGCACTACTGCTCCGGAACACTTGACTGGCCGACATGTGATTCACTTGGTTCCTGTGTCTGTCCCTTCGGGGAAATGTCACGCGGTGACATTCGGAGTCCTGCCTAGCAAGCTACAGCCCGGTTCACCGGAGTCCTTTTAGCCCAGTGCTACAGCCCGGATTCGCACGCTGCTGACCGACATGCTCGATGTTGATTCCTGTATGCCTGTCCCCGTAAGTTAGTGCCACTTTGGGTTCACGACTAGTCATGTCGGCCCGGGTTCTCTGTCATATGGATGCTAGCGACACTATCATATACATGAGCCAAAAGACGCAAACGGTCCCGGGCCATGGTAAGGCGACACCCGTGGGAATACCATGCGTGAGGCCGCAAAGTGATATGAGGTGTTACCGGCTAGATCGATGTGACTTGGAATCGGGGTCCTGACAGCAATCCTGACGAGGGGCCGATCAGCGTTGATCCCCCGGAATGCTGCTTCTGTTCCGGCGCCGCCTGGAGCCACTTCCAGCCCTCCTGCTGCCCCTTCTTCCGCTCCTAGGGCTTGCGTGCCTGCGCTCCGGTCCGGGAGGCTCTTGGGCTTCAAGCTCAGCAAGAGGAAGGTGGACTACACCGCGGTGGACCAGTAAGTATTTGTGCCCCTTCTTGTCCTGTGACGAAGAAGAGGAAGGAGGGGGTGGTGGTGCCACCCGAGACCAACCCACCTGCTCCGTCGGAGTCTCCCTCCATGGAGAAGGGCAGCATTGGTGCTGATGTCTCTCCGGCCCGGTCGTCCTCGCGAGGTATGGGGGAGAACCTTCAGGAGGAGTCAGCCCCCGTGACCTCGTGGGCTCCAGAGGCGCCGGCGTCCGGCTCGGCTGCTGAAGCCTCCAAGCCGTAGGAGCCCCTGGTCCTCCAGGCGATGGTGACAATACCTTCACTTCCGCCTCCTGCAGCGCCGCTGATCCCAAGTCCTTCTGCCTCCCCTTACGTTTTGGAGCGCGCCCTTCTAGAGATGACCCGGCTGCGAGAAGATCTTCAGGGCGCCGACCCCCTCCTGGCGGCCGGGCGTCTGGAGCTGGTTTCTGGCTGGCTCCGTAACGTCGTGTCGATTCGGGTGGCTGTCGGTGTCAAAACCGGCGGATCTCGGGTAGGGGGTCCCGAACTATGTGTCTAAGGTCGATGGTTACAGGAGACAGGGGACACGATGTTTACCCAGGTTCGGGCCCTCTCTATGGAGGTAATACCCTACTTCCTACTTGATTGATCTTGATGAATATGAGTGTTACAAGAGTTGATCTACCGCGAGAAGTCTAGCCTGCATGACTATGGTAATGAGTGTATCCTTTCCGGACTACCCCCTCCGGTTTATATAGACACTGGGGGGGATGTAGGGTTACATAGAGTCGGTTACATAAGAGGGAATCTTCATAGTCGGTTGCCAAGCTTGCCTTCCACGCCAAGGAGAGTCCAATCCGGACACGGGTACAGTCTTCGGCCTTCATGTCTTCACAGCCCACCAGTCCGGCCCATAGATAACAGGCCGGACGCCCGAGGACCCCTTAGTCCAGGACTCCCTCAGTAGCCCCTGAATCTGGCTTCAATGACGAGGAGTCTGGCGCGCAGATTGTCTTCGGCATTACAAGGCGGGTTCCCTTCTATCCGAACTCCAAGATAGTCTTCAGACGCGATGATAGTATCCGGACCTGTAACACACACCATACACAACCACAGAGAGAATATAATTTTGCACGAGTCCAATCCGCTGATAAATTTTAGTAGCATGACACCACGTCCGACCGGTCATAATTCTGGACCGTTTAGTGTTCAACGTTCCATGTCCCGAGACGCGGTTGCCATTGGCACATCTTGTAGAAGCAGAGATCTTGCCCCCTTGTAGTGGGATTGTCATCAATGCAGGCATGGGTAATCCAACCGCGCCGTTTATACAGCCCTTCGGAATAGGCGAATTATAAGGGGATAAGGATTCCCTCTTCATCTCCCACGCCTTCTCTCCATCTCTGCCCTCCCAATCTCGAGCTCCAGCACCCAAGTTCTTATCTCCTTTCCACTCGAGCTAGCACTCAACCATGTCCGGATCCAGAGGTCAGGGCAAGTGGATGGTCTCCTTCGTCAAGGAGGAGGACATTACTGAGCTTCGGGCGGCCGGATACTTGGGGAAGGGAATCACCCATCGTCTGCCAGCCGAGGGACAAGTCGTCCCCACGCTGGAGCCCAACAAGAGGGTGGTATTCCTCCCTCATTTCATCCACGGACTAGGGTTCCCACTCCACCCTTTCGTCCGCGGGCTGATGTATTATTACGGGATAGATTTCCACGATCTTTCCCCGAACTCCTTCCTAAACATCTCGGCGTTTATCGTCATGTGTGAGGCCTTCCTCCGCATCCAACCGCACTTCGGGCTATGGCTCAAAGTCTTCAATGTGAAGCCGAAGGTGGTGGATGGCCAGCATGCGGAGTGCGGGGGAGCCATGGTGAGTAAGCTGTCAAACGTCTCCTGGCCGAAAGGTACTTTCGTGGAGACAGTAAAGGAGTGGCACCAACAATGGTTCTACATCATAGAACCCCGCGGCACCACCTGGGCCGCAGCTGCCGAATTCCGCTCCGGTGCTCCCGTGCGACTCACCTCCTGGGTCGAGAAGAGTCCGAACTGGTGCTCGCCCGATGAGCTGATAGCGCTGCAAACGCGCGTTCAAAGTATGATAGCCAAGAACGTCAAGCTTGTCGATGTAATCCAGGTGATGCTAGTTCGCTGGATCCTCCCGTGCCAGCGTAGAAGTCGCCCTTTGTGGGAGTTTAATCCGAAGAAGCACCAAACTCTGGAGAGGCTCTTCGGAACCACTCACAAAGGTGTCTGGAAGTTGCTCTTTAAGGGCAACGACAAACCGCCGGCCACAGATTTAGATCGTGGGCACGATTGCAAACACCTCGCCAGCGAGGCATGTTATTTTTGACGTATCCCCTACTTAATTGTTTTGAGGACGATGTCTGACTTTATTATTGCTTTTTCAGGATTGGATGGAGTGGGCGAAGCGGATCCAGTGTCCGGCTTCGCTGCCTGAAGAGTCGGTCATCCCACGCCCGGCGAAGATGCTGGTGCCGGCGCCATATAAGACGCCGGAAAAGAAGGCCAAGAAGAAGGCCGAGGGGGCCAAAAGTGGCCCCCGTCGCAAGGGCACTTCGGACGTGACGTACCCGGCCTCTCCTTTTCATTGTTTTAACGTGATTAATTGTGCCATTGCAGTCCGGCCCGTGGTAGCATCCAGCGATCCTCCTCTAGGGGTTCGTTGGATCTGGCAGAAATGGCCAGTATGTCGCTGCCGCCCGCTTATTCCCCTGAGGCCAAGGACGACACCGAAGTGTTGTCTCGGAGGACCGCTTTGAGCTGGGGAGGGGCCCAGGACGCTGTCCAAGAGGCGCTGCAAGGCGAGACCTCCGCTGCCGGACACATGGGGGAGCAGATCCCCATGGAGACTAGCGAAGAGGGACGTATCAGTTCGGCCCTCAGCCGAATACGACGGGGACCGATACGGCCCCGGAATCCGGCACGCGCCTTCCTTCGAAGGAGGGAGGTGCGCCAATTCCACCGATGGCCCCTGTCCAACCGGGGGTACCAGATAACCTGATGGAGGCACTACGAGGCGCCTCCATTATGGACGAGCATCGTATCCTTATGGGTACGGTGATCGAGAAGGTTCAGTCTGTCAAGAGCGGACTAAACGAGGCCTGCAACAACCTGTTGACAGGTTTCGAGGTAAGTCACGTAGAAAGAGAACACCCCGTGCCGACAGTAGCCCCTGAGACACTGTCCGGTGTTCGGAAAGAAAGGCCGGACAGAGGATCAACCGTTTGTAGGAGACTAATTTGATATTTATGAATAAGCAGGCGTCACTATTGGCCGCGACCTCGCATCCTGCCGAAGTCTCTGAACTGAAGCAGAGGTTGGGGCTGACCAAGAACGAACTCGGCGAGGTGAAGATTCAGCTCCACGAGAAGCAAGGTGAGTAACGACTTGCTGGGTATTCGAGAAGAGTAAGTGGTGAGTATTGACAGGAGTGTCATAATATGTGTAGGGGCGGCGACCAAGGTCGAGGCCCTGAAAAATTCCTTGACCGAAGCCGAAGGGATGGCCGTCCAGCAGCAAGCTGCTCGTAAGAAGCTCAAGGCCCGGGTCAGCGAGATCCAGTAGGAGCTCCAAGACGCGGTGAAGAAGTGTCAGGATTTGGAGCGCGAGGCGTCGGTTCGAGAGACCGAACTTGCCAAAGCTCGCTAGAGTGCGGAGGCCGCACAGAATGAAGTCCGGGGCGCTCTCCAGGTGATCCAGGAGGCCAAGAAGATCACAAAGGGTAAGGCTTTTAACATGGAAAGCAAGTATGCCGAGAAGAAGTACCTTTTACTAACCCGGGTTCGGAGTTGCCCAGGGGCCTTTGCGGATCTGCCAAGCAGCGTGTCCGATGCTGCGGAGTTCTTCTAAGCCGGAGAAGAGAATTCCACAGAGAAGCTGTTCTGGTCGCAATATGTTGTGCGAGAACATCCGGTGCCTTTTGCCGATCAGCTGAAATAGTTGGTCGAGCTGCACAGGGTGGCCGAACTGGCCATGAAGGATTTAATAATCCGGCTTTGGCCAGCCGAAGCTATACCTAGCAGTTATTTTGGCCTCGTGAAGCGGGTGATGGAGGCTTGTCCGTGGCTAGACATCGTCAAGCGATCAGTTTGCATCGAAGGTGCCCGCATGGCCTTCGCTCTTTGCAAGATGTGGTGGGCGAAGATGGACGCCGTCGAGGTGGCCAAGGGGCCGCCGGAGGGCAAGGAGTACCGCACACCCGAGCGATATTTTGCGGATGTCCTGAGGGGTCTCGACTTGTAGCAGCGCAGTGCGGGCAGGACATTATTTTTGAATGAAGACATTCGTTTTTTGTCTTTGCCTTGTATGATGAAAACAAATCCGGATTGTAATGTAATGTTTGTTATGTTTTGATTGTTTCCTCCTGTGCGGCCGTGTTGTATGGAATCTGAGGGTTGACCAGTCGTCGGCTTCTGCCCTCACGTCGGTAGTACGGAGGTGTTTGGGATGGAATCTAAACAATCTTGATCCAATTATATGGTCCTTGAAGGAGTTATTTAGCGCAACGAACCAGGCAATCAGACTATGCGGCTTAAACGCCCTCACTTAGCCATAGGAGTTTTATAATAAAACATAGGCGCAACCCCTGGTATACAAACCAGAGTGCTGTCAGCGTCTGATCGGGAAGTACCGATCCTTCGCTAAATGCGGAAAAAATCTCCAACGATTTGTGACCTCCGAACAGCTGACCGGTTCTCGCCGCATCATGACAGTCAGTTTTCGGCTTTCTCTAGTGAGGTGCTCATCCGGTTTAGACCAGGGCACAATCGCAGTAGTTCTCCCTTTACTACCCTAGCCGATGTAGCGGAACGTAGGGTAGTGATACGTCTCCAATGTATCTATAATTTTTTTATTGCTCCATGCTATATTATCTTCTGTTTTGGCCATTATTGGGCTTTATTATACAATTTTATATTATTTTTGGGACTAACCTATTAACCGGAGGCCCAACCCAGAATTGCTGTTTTTTGCCTATTTCAAAGTTTCGCAGAAAAAGAATATCAAACGGAGTCCAAACGGAATGAAACCTTCGGGAACGTGATTTTCGGAACGAACATGATCCAGAGGACCTGGACCCTACGTCAAGAAAGCTATTAGGAAGCCACGAGGTAGGGGGCACGCCTACCCCCCCGGGCGCGCCCTCCACCCTCGTGGGCCCCATGTTGCTCCACCGACGTACTCCTTCCTCCTATATATACCTACGTACCCCAAAACGATCAGATACTGAGCCAAAAACCTAATTCCACCACCGCAACCTTCTGTACTCGTGAGATCCCAACTTGGGGCCTGTTCCGGAGCTGCGCCGGAGGAGGCATCGATCACGGAGGGCTTTTACATCAACACCATAGCCTCTCCGATGAAGTGTGAGTAGTTTACCTCAGACCTTCGGGTCCATAGTTATTAGCTAGATGGCTTCCTCTCTCTATTCGATGTAATCTTATTTTGCGGTGTGTTTGTTGAGACCGATGAATTGTGGGTCTAAGATCAAGTTTATCTATGAACAATATTTGAATCTTCTCAGAATTCTTTTATGTATGATTGGTTATCTTTGCAAGTCGCTTCGAATTATCAGTTTGGTTTGGCCTACTAGATTGATCTTTCTTGCAATGGGAGAAGTGCTTAGCTTTGGGTTCAATCTTGCAATGTCCTTTCCCAATGACAGGCAGCAAGGCACGTATTGTATTGTTGCCATCGAGGATAACAAGATGGGGTTTATATCATATTGCATGAGTTTATCCCTCTACATCATGTCATCTTGCTTAAAGCATTACTCTGTTCTTATGAATTTAATACTCTAGATGCACGCTGGATAGCGGTCGATGTGTGGAGTAATAGTAGTAGATGCAGGCAGGAGTCGGTCTACTTGTCTCAGACGTGATGCCTATATACATGATCATGCCTAGATATTCTCAATACTATGCTCAATTCTGTCAATTGCTCAACAGTAATTTGTTCACCCACCGTAAAATACTTATGCTCTTGAGAGAAGCCACTAGTGAAACCTATGGTCCCCGGGTCTATTTTCCATCATATTTAATCTCCCGACAACAAGCTATTTCTGGCGCCGTTTTATTTTGTTTTCTTTACTTTGCATCTTTATCACAAAAATACCAAAAATATTGTCTTATCATATCTATCAGATCTCACTCTCGTAAGTGACCGTGTAGGGATTGACAGCCCCTTATCGCGGTGGTTGCAAGGATTTACTTGTTTGTGTAGGTGCGAGGGACTCGCGCGTAGCCTCCTACTAGATTGATACCTTGGTTCTCAAAAATTGAGGGAAATACTTACTCTACTTTGTTGCATCACCCTTTCCTCTTCAAGGGAAAACCAACTCAGTGCTCAAGAGGTAGGAGGTAGTAAGCACAGGAGCCGGGCAACCCAACTATGGACCAAAGACATGATTCGGAGCCAATGCATATAATGCTAAATTCGGGGTGCCGAACTTATCTATAAGAAGTGTTTTGACTTTGTTGCCGTATTATGGGGCGATAGGGAGCCCCTGGCGAATATAAAACGTACCAAAGTGCACGGGTGCGAGGATATAAGTAATTAATAGCAACGGGAAACAGAAAAAGAGCAGAGGTAGTATCTGGGGCCCCTTGACTTGGGCCGTAAACTGCTTCCATTATGGTTGGGTTAATGCGTCAAATCGCATTTATACAAATAATGTGATAAGCAACCGGCTATTTAACATGCCAGAACCAGAGGAGAGCTGCATTTTGGTACTGAAAGACAGGTAGAGTAGTCGTTGGATTGTCCTCTAGGGCTTCCCCTGTATGCCTGTGCTCTGCGCCAATCTGGTGTACTTTTCCTTTGACAGGACCGGTAATCAGGCCGTCGAAGGGGGCCTGTATGAAAGGTACCTGAAAAAAAAAGAGGGGAAAAAGAAGACTAAATAGTAAGGGTACCAGTGAGTCTGTGATTGGTGTAGTCGAACTACAAGCTAACTGTGCCTCCTCGATGCCCATGGGATCTTGAGTGCGTAATTATGTACGCGTGGTGCGGATGCTGCTACCTCATCAGGACTGGGACGGAGGATTTATTTGTTTGTGTAGGTGCGAGGGACTCACGCATAGCCTCCTACTTGATTGATACCTTGGTTCTCAAAAACTGAGGGAAATACTTACGCTACTTTGCTGCATCACCCTTTCCTCTTCAAGGGAAAACCAACGCAGTGCTCAAGAGGTAGCAAGAAGGATTTCTGGCGCTGTTGCCGGGGAGGTCTACGCAAAAGTCAACATACCAAGTACCCATCACAAACCCTTATCTCCCGCATTACATTATTTGCCATTTGCCTCTCATTTTCCTCTCCCCCACTTCACCCTTGTCGTTTTATTCGCCCTCTCTTTTTCGTTTGCTTTTCGTCATGGCTAGTCCTTTATCTTCTCCGTTGTCTCCCGAAAATGAAGTTCTCAATTTAAACAAAGGGAGGGAGAAAATCTAAAAGACGCTCAGTATAGAATTTGCAATGCTCAAAATAGATCTACCAGGAAGCAATCTACTTCCGTTCTTCTCCGCAATTTTTTTGTAGGTGCCAATCCTTGGTATAGATATATTCTTGACACCATTACCGGAGGGAATTTCTTGGGTAGCCATAGTTTTGACTCTTATAATGCTATGATAGATTTGTTTGGCTCACCACCTCTTTTGCTATGTTAACTTTGGAGCATGTAATGCAAAGACTTGAAATTATTGAAAATAAAGTTGCTACCGTAGAGTTAATTGAAAATCAGGATAAAAAGATCCACAACCAAATTACCCAATATGGATCTAAAGTAGGAGTCACTTTGAAAAATATTAAGGAGAAGGAACCCATAGTTAATGAAAGAATAAATCAAGATTCCACTAGAATCGATAAACTTGAGGGTATCATTACCAACTTGGGAACCACTTTTTCTTCCGTAAAGAATACTCCAAGTCCTCCAACTAAAATTGCCAAGCTTATGTATGTTCCTAAACATAAGGGTGAATCCTCTAGTAAGGAAACTGCGGATCTCAAATCCATAAGTATTCATCTCAATCTTTTTGCTATCATTAAGGAACCATTTGCTACAAATGAATTTTTCGATCTTGTTCCTAAAAGTTTGATAATTAATAAAAAGAAAGAAACTCTAAAGGATGATAGATGTCTTATTGAAGAATTGCCCACCAAAGATAGCAATACCTAGATCTATCCTTGCTATTATGCCTAGCTAGGTGCGTTAAACGATAGCGCTTGTTGGGAGGCAACCCAATTTTATTTGTAGTAATTTTTTTGATTTTTTCTTCTGTTTAGGAATAAATATTTGTTCTAGCCTCTGGTTAGATGTGTTTTTATGTTTTAATTAGTGTTTGTGCCAAGTTAAACCTATAGGATCTTCTTGAATGATAGTTATTTGATCTTGCAGAAAATTCCAGAAACTTTCTGTTCACGAAAATAATTGTTAAAAATCACCAGAACGTGATAAAATATTTATTCCAATTTCTGCTGATCAATAAACAAATTTTCTAGGTCTTCCTATTTTTTCTGATTTTTTGGAGTTCCAGAAGTTTGCGTTAGTTACAGATTACTACCGACTGTTCTGTTTTTGACAGATTCTGTTTTTCGTGTGTTGTTTGCTTATTTTGATGAATCTATGGCTAGTAAAATAGTTTATAAACCACAGAGAAGTTGGAATACAGTAGGTTTAACACCAATATAAATAAATAATGAGTTCATTACAGTACCTTGAAGTGGTCTTTTGTTTTCTTTTGCTAACGGAGCTCACGAGATTTTCTGCTGAGTTTTGTGTTGTGAAGTTTTCAAGTTTTGGGTGAAAGATTTGATGGATTATGGAACAAGGAGTGGCAAGAGCCTAAGCTTGGGGATGCCCATGGCACCCCCAAGATAACCTAAGGACACCTAAAATCCAAAGCTTGGGGATGCCCCGGAAGGCATCCCCTCTTTCGTCTACATCCATCGGTAACTTTACTTGGAGCTATATTTTTATTCACCACATGATATGTGTTTTGCTTGGAGCGTCTTGTATGATTTGAGTCTTTGCTTTTTAGTTCACCACAATCATCCTTGCTGTACACACCTTTTGAGAGAGACACACATGATTCGGAAATTATTAGCATACTCTATGTGCTTCACTTATATCTTTTGAGTTATATAATTTTTGCTCTAGTACTTCACTTATATCTTTTAGAGCACGGTGGTGGATTTGTTTTATAGAAACTATTATTCTCTCATGCTTCACTTAGATTATTTTGAGAGTCTTAAATAGCATGGTAATTTGCTTAAATAATCCTAATATGCTAGGTATTCAAGAATAGTAAAAACTTTCTTACGAGTGTTTTGAATACTAAGAGAAGTTTGATGCTTGATGATTGTTTTGAGACATGGAGGTAATGATATTAAAGTTGTGCTAGTTGAGTAGTTGTGAATTTGAGAAATACTTGTGTTGAAGTTTGCAAGTCCCGTAGCATGCACGTATGGTAAACGTTATGTAACAAATTTTAAACATGAGGTGTTCTTTGAGTGTCTTCCTTATGAGTGGCGGTCGGGGACGAGTGATGGTCTTTTCCTACCAATCTATCCCCCTAGGAGCATGCGCGTAGTGCTTGGTTTTTGATGACTTGTAGGTTTTTGCAATAAGTATGTGAGTTCTTTATGACTAATGTTGAGTCCATGGATTATACGCACTCTCACCTTTCCATCATTGCTAGCCTCTTCGGTACCGTGCATTGCCCTTTCTCAAATTGAGAGTTGGTGCAAACTTCGCCGGTGCATCCAAACCCCGTGATATGATACGCTCTTTCACACATAAACCTCCTTATATCTTCCACAAAACAGCCACCATACCTACCTATTATGGCATTTCCATAGCCATTCCGAGATATATTGCCATGCAACTTTCCACCGTTCCGTTTATCATGGCACGTTCATCATTGTCATATTTCTTTGCATGATGATGTAGTTGACATCGTATTTGTGGCAAAGCCACCATTCATTTTTTTCATACATGTCACTCTTGATTCATCGCTATCCCGGTACACCGCCGGAGGCATTCATATAGAGTCCTACTTTGTTCTAGTATCGAGTTGTAATCATTGAGTTGTAAATAAATAGAAGTGTGGTGATCATCATTTTCTAGAGCATTGTCCCAAGTGAGGAATAAAAAAGAGAGAAAGGCCATAAAAAAGAGAAGGCCCAAAAAAATGAGTGAAAAAGAGAGAAGGGACAATGTTACTATACTTTTACCACACTTGCGCTTCAAAGTAGAACCATAACCTTCATGATAGAGAGTCTCTTGTTTTGTCACTTTCATATACTAGTGGGAATTTTTCATTATAGAACTTGGCTTGTATATTCCAAGAATGGGCCTCCTCAAGTGCCCTAGGTCTTCGTGAGCATGCAAGTTGGATGCACACCCACTTAGTTTCTTTTGTTGAGCTTTCATATATTTATAGCTCTAGTGCATCCGTTACATGGCAATCCCTACTGCTTGCATTAACATCAATCGATGGGCATCTCCATAGCTCATTGATTAGCCTCGTTGATGTGAGACTTTCTCCTTTTTTGTCTTCTCCACATAACCCCCATCATCATATTCTATTCCACCCATAGTGCTATATCCATGGCTCACGCTCATGTATTGTGTGAAGGTTGAAAAAGTTTGAGATTACTAAAGTATGAAACAATTGCTTGGCTTGTCATCAGGGTTGTGCATGATGAGAGCATTCTTGTGTGACGAAAATGGAGCATGACTAAACTATATGATTTTGTAGGGATGAACTTTATTTGGCCATGTTATTTTGAGAGGACATAATTGCATAGTTAGTATGCTTGAAGTATTATTATTTTTATGTCAATATTGAACTTTTATCTTGAATCTTTCGGATCTGAATATTCATACCACAATTAAGAAGAATTACATTGAAATTATGCCAAGTACCATTCCACATCAAAAATGCTGTCTTTATCATTTACCTACTCGAGGACGAGCAGGAATTAATCTTGGGGATGCTTGATACATCTCCAATGTATCTATAATTTTTGATTGCTCCACGCTATATTATCTTCTGTTTTGGACATTATTGGGCTTTATTGTTCAATTTTATATTATTTTTGCGACTAACCTATTGTCACACCCTGATTTTCATGCCACAACACTTAATCTAATAAACATGATCAAATGTGGTTTGGCAAAAACTTTTCAGTGCTTTGGAATTTGCTTGATTTGATTTTTGTCTGCTGTTTGCAAGTGCTCTAAAAAAAATCAAATAAATCCTCCAACTCTTATACTCCTTCTCCTTGATCCAAAACCTTGCCCAATGATCATGCCATGTGTGTAGGACATAAATATAATTTCTTGCAAAAATATTTTTGCCAAAAAGTATTTTTCTAAATTAGGTTTTCCAAAAACCCCTGAATTGAGACTTGAACTACAAGTACTTAATTAAGGGTGTGAAAAATCTTTCCAAAAATATATTTGACTCCTAATAGATATAGGACACCCAGAAACCACAAAAATATAATTTTAAAAGTTATTTCCCTATTTTATTTAAAGGCTTTTTCTTAAGGCCAGAAATGGTCTTTAATAGGTTAAAATTATTTTAAAGCTTCAAAAATATTTGGGAAAATCAGGGAAACTAAGTGGGCATATATTTTCCGTATATAAAAGTTTCAACACATGGTCATGTTCAAATTATTGGTCAAACCCCTCAAAAACCCTTTCTGGATATTTCAAGCTTTTGAAATATTTACAAAGGAATTATTCCCCACAAATTCCAAGAAAATTCTAGCATGTCACATACGACATGTTTGATGTTCTTGCCAAGTCTAATGTCATGGAGAATAGTATAACCCCATGAAATCCTCTCAAAACCACTTCTGTCCTTTTTCAAATTTGAACAACTTTACATTGGCAACTTTCTCCTTTTGATTGCAACTTTTGTGGACATGTTCAGAACCTCAAATGGTGACTCTACACTAAGTAGTGCATCAAGGAGAATAGCTTTGCATGACTAAATCTTGAAAAGTCCGTTTCTATTGATTTCTAGGGTTTACAAAAGTTGCATTGGCAACTTTTCCCAAATGAACTCAATCTTGGTGGAACTCCTTATTTTCTCATGTCATTTGACCCTGTCAAGACTTATGACAAGAGGAATTCATCCTCTTGCCCAAATCAACAACAAACACCTTCTATCATTTTTCTAAAAACACCAATTTGACCACTTGCACTATCCATGAGTTCTCCTCTTTACCACAACCCCCCTAGTCCCCCTCTACCTCTGGTGTGCTTCCCTGCCCGAGAGGCAATGATGAAGGTGGCAGGGATCCACTTTTCTTCTCTGGACAGCAGCAATTTTCACTCTCTCTCCACCTCTCCTTTACTCTATTGGCTCCCAGGGCATCCTATGTCATTGCCACTATGTTTACTTCCCCCTGCAGCTTCCAGACACAAGTGGCCGCGCCCATTCCGCAAAAAGGCATGCCATGCCGGCCAAAGACGTGCTTTGGAGCTTGTCAGCATGCTCCCGACCGTTGACGCCGCACTCCCCCACCACCTCGAGCCTCACCCTCGTGCCAGTCGAGGTGCCTCGACGTCCGCATCACGCCACCATGCTGGCCCCCTCCTCTCTCCCTCTCTCTCACCTCCAGCAGCACGCGCGCCAGAGCTGCCCGATAGCCCCAATGGGCGAGCCCACATGCGCGGTGCTCTGCCACTCCCCCGCTCTCTCTCTCCTTCTCCCTCGACTTGGGCCATGCCCACAATCGCCGCAGACAGCCGCGAGCCTCCTCCCGCGGCCACTGCGGCCATTTCCGCGGGTGCCCGTAGGCCACGTCCATGCTGAGCCACGGCCTCGCTATATAAGGCCGCCCGAGGCCTCTCTCTGGAGCCCTTTCGCTCTCTCTCCCTCCCGTACGTCACCCAGACCCGGCCATCCCTCTCCCCGTGCCCCCATCCACCGCAATGGTCGGAGTGCCGCTGCAGGCATCCACCTAAATTCAGCCGAGCCCGAGCTCTTCTCCTTCTCTTCTCTCTACCAGAAGGCTCCCCTGAGAAAGGCGGAGCTCCCACGATCTTTCCCTCGTCCGAGGGCACACCGTAGCACCGTGCCCAATCTCGCCCGACGCCACCGTCCGCCGGCGTCCAAGCCGACGTCGCATCGACCATCCCCGGCAGCTGTGGCATACACAAGTGGATGCTGCGTTCAGCGCCGAGCTCATCCATAGCCAGGGCGTCGCCGGAGGTGTTCTGTAGGCCCGGCAATTGCCGGCGGGAGCCGCTCCTCCCCGCAGCCAGAGCACGCGTGGGACGTTGAAGGCGACCTGCAGTTGGGCCCCGGGCGTCAGCGACCCAGTGGGCGGGCCCCGCCGTTTAAGTTGAGACGGCTTCGGCAATGACGCCTTCGACGTCGCCCTGTCGCCCGCGTGGCCGAGCCGCTGGGCCAGCCCAGTGCGCTGCCCCGCTATGTCTCGCCCAGTGCACGCTGTTGCCGCCCAGATCCAACCCATTTGGGTAAAAACCTTGTTCCTTTTCTTTTCTGTATAATTTGTAAAACCCATAAATAATTCAAATTAACTCCAAATTTGATGATTCAAATTTCTAGTAGCTCATAAACTCATGATCTATCTCATGGTGCAACTTGCACATTTTTCTAGGAACTTTATCTTCACACATATTTATCAAAACCCCATTTTCCTTTTCTGTGATGAACTTTAGAAAATTGATCCAAATGCCATGTTTCAAATTCCTAGATGCTTCTAAGTTCATAACTTAGTTTATGAACATTTTTATTAATACTTTCTGTGCAACACAAAATAATGAGCCATTTCTTCATACTTATCAACTTTGCAAATTCATAGGAAAATCATTTGAACTCCAAATACAGTGAAACCAACTCCTAAATGCTTCTAAAATCATGCCTTGTTAAATGGGTATCTTTGCTCATTTTTCAAAAATATGTTTCTGTACACTTCTTGCAAATCCATAAACCCCTTGATTCCATCATATCAAAATGTTTAGAAATATCCACTGACCCAATTCCAATGAAACCACTCTAGGTAATTTTCCTATAACCAGAGATGTCCTAGAAAAGTCAAATTAATATTTTTAGAGCACTTTTATTTTCTGCCTTGTTGTGTTGCTTATTATCGTTGCTTTCGACGATAGTTGACGAAGTAGACGAAATGCTTGGAGTTGGACCAGAGATATTTAATGGCTTGAAGACTCTGATGAACCAGGCAAGCAGCCCTTTGACCATGTCTATGAAACCTTTTTTATGCATGTCATATAGCACCATATTGTTGTCACAACGGAATCACGATGAGGTGGTAACCACCTTGATGGGTTGCCTCCGTTACTTCCTCGTTGATACTTGCATTGTGCATGACCCTACCACCTTATGAGGGTTATGCTGGTGGGAGTAGTTAGGATGCTAAAGTAGATGCTACGCAAGTGGGTCAGGGTTATGCATGGAAAGAAACAAGTGTGGTTTGACATACTTGCAAACAGCCCCAGTGGGTGCCACTGATGCCCCTGGGAGATGATGATGAACTAGGTCACTACTTGGTGGAGAAGTAGTGTACCGAGGCTTGATAAAAGTGTTGTTTACAGAGACGGAATAGATTTAAGATTTGTCGACTGTCCCAACCTTACATGCGCAACCACTCTACCCTTATATGGGAAAGGGCATTTTTGATTACCTAGGCCGATACTAGCTTGGAGCCCGCATTACTAGTGACGGGGGAGAGTTGGTGCTCTCTCTCGGGACAGGGTCGTGCCAGGTAGGGCGGCCAAGAACATTTTTATGGGGCACCGGACACACCGTTGGTACCCTGTGCCAGTGGTATGTGATGAATATGGGAGCGAGGCTCCACAATTTTAAGATGTGAAATGTTGGGCACGGGGGTTACTACCAATCAAGTGGACTCTATGTTAGTGTTGTCTAGGGAAAGAGAGTGATCGGGTGCTTACCCCGGGTACTTGAGGTACCGCGGGTCGTGGATGACACGGAAGTTCCCTAGATCTTGTGGGAAAAAGTGTGCAATCGCTGCAGAGTGTAAAACTATTCGAATAGCCGTGTCCACGGTCAAGGACAGTTGGGTGGTGCTGCTTAGACTACGTCCATATGTTTCTGGAAAACAATACAGTTTGGTAAATCTGTTGACGTGATTCGTGAGGAAGTCACGATGAGCTTGAGCATGAGTTGTTCACAACTCTCTCTCGATGTTGATGTCTGTAGCCTCCTGATACTTGTTGCAGACGCATTCATGCCCTTGATAAATGTTGATCATACTTGCGTGAGAAAAACTAGCTTTCCGCAAAAATGCCAATTCAGCGGTAGTGCCTTGCACAATTATCCTGTTATCACCCTTGGGTTGCTTCGGAGTACATTCAAAGTACTCATTGGCTTGCCACTAGTTATTTTATTGGCGAGGCATGAAAGAACAGGATATGATGAAGAATACTTCGTGATGAACATGCAAGCTAGGACGCTTCCCAATCAGAATGCCTGTAGGGTTAAGGCAGATGGCATGGGTCCAAGTTATCGATGAAGATTTCCGCTGCGAATTTATACTCAAGACTTGACCATAATGGTCCTACTTGTGTAATACGGTATGTATGGATGTAAGACTCTTGTTATTCAGCTTCTGTGTGTTCAGTGAGCATTGATCTCTGGGATCACTATACACGTGCATTCGGTGATCACGACTTATGAGTCGGGGTCCCCACAGAGCTGGTATCAGAGCCATCCTGACTGTAGGAAGCCTTAGTTAGCATGGTCGTTAGTTAGGGTTAAAACTATTTCCAAAACTATTACCAGTTTTCAAAACAATCTATACTTCTCTTCCCTTCTGAGTTTTCCGAAAACTAAGATATACTTTCCTTAATTATCTCTTCCCCTTCAAAACTTTTGGTCGCTAGAACCCTTGTGCCCCTGACCACGGGATTCCTTGTAATCCTCGAAGGAGTACACCTTGCCAAACACTCACCCACCTCCTCTGAACACAAGATTGGCAACACCAGAGCAAGATGATGCCAACAGAAGATACGTCTTCGGGGAATGAGGACATGAAGACCCAGAGGATGGTGATACCTTTGAATTTGCCTCAGGATGATGCAACCTTGGCCTACGATCAGGGCATAGGACATGCAAGACCATGAGATACATCGCTAATAGAGAAATCATGTCCTTACCGTTGTTGTATCGGCAACCACCGGTGGATGAGAACCTCGCCATTAGGTCCGCCTCACTATAGTAAGCAGGAAAACGGTTCTCTTCATCCCCCGCTCTTGGTGTCGATGTTGTCATCAACATAACCGACATGTTGGACCTCTACTATGCTTTGTTAATGTCATTGCATAAAGGATTACCTACATGGTACCATCGACGCCTTAAAAGACAAAAAGGGATCGTCATGATTAAGGAGACAACAGAAGACCGAGTCAATGCCCTGCTACGAAAAGCCACCTTCACCCCACCACTTCAACAGGCGAGAAGTTGTTTAAGAATCTTCAGGCTCAACCCGGATTGTTTCATCAAACAACTACAAGAGACGTAGCAACACCTGAGGGAAACCCAGAAGACTGCACGAGGCACGGAGCAAAGCACGACTACTGAATCCGACAACCCCTGAGGTAGGATGAGTCGTGTACCCCCTATGCGCAGTCGAGTCCGTATAATGGTTCGAATAGGACCACGATTGTGTGTTGCTTGTTTTTATTTGTTTGAGTTTTGATATCAGTCACCCTTTTTTCCCTAGGCAACAGGTACGCGGCTATATCACCTTCCTTACCTTGTTTCTTTTGTTTGGCCCTTTTTACACCTCTTTGTTTGCGCTTGCACTATAGAAGCCCCCTTTAGGCATCCCACCTCCTCTATGCTACTTTTCCCTCTCATCTCTCTCCTCAACTAAAGACCGTCAAGACAAGCTACATCAAGGATTCTGCCTCAGCAACCAACTAGCAATGAAGACTTCTGCTACAATCTCCACGACCAAGTGCAACCTGTAGAATTATGTTTAACCCTCCAGACTAGAAACCCATCCCTAGACCCTTCGAGACTTCACGAGATACTCCAGCACGAACCCTTAATCATGTGCCTAACCCCCGGAATTGCGAGAGAACCAGTTAAACCTCCATAACCTTGCACTGGGTTCATTATGGAACTAGTGGACATAGTGAACGAGCACATTAACATCTTACTATAGCACAAGAGTTGACGATGCCATAGGAAAGACCAGTTTGAGGATATAGGAATAGAGGACAAATGACTTGATGAGTTTATATCAATGACTTTGAGAAATTATATGAGACTATTTGGTGGATTATTAGGCTTTCATGTTGGTAGATGAACTTGGTGGGATCAGTTAATAGAGTAGCATGACTCTCATTGCCCCTAAGTAAATTGGACAATTATGATTGCAAGCTAAAATTCTCGGAAGTATAAGGATTTGACTTAGCCAAGGGGACATTCATAGAAGATAGCTGATATTACGATAATGACTCGGGGGGAAGTGTAGAAATTCTCGTTGGACATGAGATCTGGATTTATATAGGTGATCCTAGTGGAGTATAGGTGGTGAGTAAGTCTACATGGTTCGGAGTAAATTGGATTTAGGCTGATGGTCTCGATCATGATACCATGTTTCTCGGTGGACGATAAACTAGGAGATTGGATTAATTGTCGGAGTTGATTTAGGATTCTATATAAGCTTGACCTTGTAGTTTACTTGACCATGATAATGGGAATCGGTGGACTGACTATAGCAAAGATAGCCCTTTCCAGTATTTGTGGATTATAGGGCGTTAGAAGATCGTGTGGAACACCATAAACATTGGATTTGTAGAATTAATGGATTGTGCAGTGATTGGCGGAAGTTAATGGGCTGCTGGAGTTGATTCATAGGAAGGCACCAAGATCTTGGAGTGGCATACGGTGTGTTTCCTTAGGATAGAGATGCACTACCTTGGACCTTGGGAGAATAGGCTAAGCACTTGGATTGTCATGATTAATTGAAGCTTAGCAGCTTGTATGCTCTACCCATGGATTTTTACATAGGATAGCCATACACATGAGTTTGAGGATCATAGACTTATATGATTTTGTTAAACCTCCACTCGAGAGTCATAAGGATATGAATAGCATGAGTGATGATTGGAGTTGACCTACACAAGATGATTCTTTTGGTATTATGATGTGATTTGTTTGAAGGACTAGGTAGTACTATTGGCATCTCAGAAAATGTGCTCAAGGATAAGATGATAAACGTTCACCCGCACACTAGAATCCTTGAGAATCCTTAAACCCTCCCAAGCCACAACATGGTCGGATCTTGACCATGGGCCTTGACTCTAGGACGATAAGACTTTGGTCATACTCAACCAAACCACCACCAATGCCCTAGTCTACTTTACGTACCCCATATACTTCATGGAGTACTAGGACAAGTTAGTTGTCATCCTTATTTGATGACATACTTGTCTACCCGAAGATGGAAGAAGAATCGTTCAGCTGGTTAAGGGACATCTGAAGACCGCCATGTCAAGGAGGAAGAACTAAACCAACCGCCATCATGAAGAAGTAAACTCCTGCGTCGAAGACCATGTGTACCAACAGGTCACTCCTCTCAGAAGAACCAAGCATCTCCGTGTCAAGGGAAAACCCACACCAAGATTTAACAACCCCCTCTGAGATTGCAACGAGCCGAAGAGAAGACAATTACCAGCTGGAGTTACCACCTGAGTTATCCACTGTGCACAGCATTTTTCCACGCGACACACCCCGTAAGTGTTTCCAGCTTCCTAACTAGCCCGACCTCTACAAGGGCATCGACCCCGAGCCCAATCTAACCTACCGCGAGGTACCCATTAGAAACCTGGATCAAGAAGAATGTCATACACAAAGCCACACCATCAAGTACTTCAAGTTCAATGGAGCACCACACGGAAGCAGAAGCAACATGAGGACTTGAAGACTACTCCAGATCCATGTTTCCCTATCCCTTTCCGCGCCTAGTCTGGGAATCTCGGGGACGAGATTCTTGTAAGGGGGGTAGGTCTGTCACACCCTGATTTTCATGCCACAACACTTAATCTAATAAACATGATAAAATGTGGTTTGGCAAAAACTTTTGAGTGCTTTGGAATTTGCTTGATTTGATTTTTGTCTGCTGTTTGCAAGTGCTCTAAAAAAATCAAATAAATCCTCCAACTCTTATACTCCTTCTCCTTGATCCAAAACCTTGCCCAATGATCATGCCATGTGTGTAGGACATAAAAATAATTTCTTGCAAAAATATTTTGGCCAAAAAGTATTTTTCTAAATTAGGTTTTCCAAAACCCCCTGAATTGAGACTTGAACTACAAGTACTTAATTAAGGGTGTGAAAAATCTTCCCAAAAATATATTTGACTCCTAATAGATATAGGACACCCAGAAACCACAAAAATATAATTTTAAAAGTTATTTCCCTATTTTATTTAAAGGCTTTTTCTTAAGGCCAAAAATGGTCTTTAATAGGTTAAAATTATTTTAAAGCTTCAAAAATATTTGGGAAAAATCAGGGAAACTCAGTGGGCATATATTTTCCATATATAAGAGTTACAACACATGGTCATGTTCAAATTATTGGTCGAACCCCTCAAAAACCCTTTATGGATATTTCAAGCTTTTGAAATATTTACAAAGTAATTATTCCCCAAAAATTCCAAGAAAATTCTAGCATGTCACATATGACATGTTTGATGATCTTGCCAAGTCTAATTTCATGGAGAATAGTACAACCCCATAAAATCCTCTCAAAACCACTTCTGTCCTTTTTTAAATTTGAACAAGTTTACATTGGCAACTTTCTCCTTTTGATCGCAACTTTTGTGGACATGTTCAGAACCTCAAATGGTGACACTACACTAAGTGGTGCATCAAGGAGAATAGCTTTGCATGACTAAGTCTTGAAATGTCCATTTCTGTTGATTTCTAGGGTTTACAAAAGTTGTATTGGCAACTTTTCCCAAATGAACTCAATCTTGGTGGAACCTCTTATTTTCTCATGTCATTTGACCCTGTCAAGACTTACGACAAGAGGAGTTCATCCTCTTGCCCAAATCAACAACAAACACCTTCTGCCATTTTTCTTAAAACACCAATTTGACCACTTCCACTAATCTCCATGAGTTCTCCTCTTTACCACAACCCCCCAGTCCCCCTCTACCTCTGGTGTGCTTCCCTGCCCGAGAGGCAATGATGAAGGGGGGCAGGGATCCACTTTTCTTCTCTGGAGAGCAGCAATTTTCACTCTCTCTCCACCTTTCCTCTACTCTATTGGCTCCCCAGGGCATCCTATATCATTGCCACATTGTTTACTCCCCCCTGTAGCTTCCAGACACAAGTGGCCACGCCCATTCCGCAAAAAGGCATGCCATGCCGGCCAAAGACGCGCTCTGGAGCATGTCAGCATGCTCCCGACCGTTGACGCTGCGTTCCCCCTCCACCTCGAGCCTCACCCTCGCGCCAGTCGAGGTGCCTCGACGTCCGCATCACGCCACCATGCTGGCCCCCTCGTCTCTCCCTCTCTCTCACCTCCAGCAGCACGCGCGCCAGAGCCACCCGAGAGCCCCAATGGGCGAGCCCACACGCGTGGCGCTCTGCCACTCCCCCGCTCTCTCTCTCCTTCTCCCTCGACTTGGGCCACGCCCACGAGCGCCGCAGACAGCCCCGAGCCTCCTCCCGCGGCCACTGCGGCCATTTCCGCGGGTGCCCGTAGGCCACGTCCACGCTGAGCCACGGCCTCGCTATATAAGGCGGCCCGAGGCCTCTCTCTGGAGCCCTTTCGCTCTCTCTCTCCCTCCCGTACGTCACCCAGACCCGGCCATCCCTCTCCCCGTGCCCCCATCCACCGCAATGGCCGGAGTGCCGCTGCCGGCATCCACCTAAATTCAGCCGAGCCCGAGCTCTTCTCCTTCTCTTCTCACCACCAGAAGGCTCCCCTGAGAAAGGCAGAGCTCCCACACTCTTTCCCTCGTCCGAGGGCACACCGTAGCACCGTGCCCAATCTCCCCCGACGCCACCGTCCGCAGGCGTCCAAGCCGTCGTCGCCTCGGCCATCCCCGGCAGCTGAGGCATACACAAGTGGATGCGGCGTTCGGCGCCGAGCTCATCCATAGCCAGGGCGTCGCCGGAGGTGTTCTGTAGCCCCGGCAATCGCCGGCGGGAGCCGCTCCTCCCCGCAGCCGGAGCACGCGCGGGAGGTTGATGGCGACCTGCAGCTGGGCCCCGCGCGTCAGCGACCTAGTGGGCGGGCCCCACCGTTTAAGTGGAGACGGCTTCGGCAATGACGCCTTCGATGTCGCCCTGTCGCCCGCATGGCCTAGCCGCTGGGCCAGAGCTGCGGGGAGGAGGTTGAAGGCGACCTGCAGCTGGGCCCCGCGCGTCAGCGACCCAGTGGGCGGGCCTCGCCGTTTAAGTGGAGACGGCTTCGGCAATGACGCCTTCGACGTCGTCCTGTCGCCCGCGTGGCCGAGCCGCTCGGCCAGCCCAGTGCGCTGCCCCGCTATGTCTCGCCCAGTGCACGCTGTTGCCGCCCAGATCCAGCCCATTTGGGTAAAAACCTTGTTCCTTTTCTTTTCTGTATAATTTGTAAAACCCATAAATAATTCAATTAACTCCAAATTTGATGATTCAAATTTCTAGTAGCTCATAAACTCATGATCTATCTCATGGTGCAACTTGCACATTTTTCTAGGAACTTTATCTTCACACATATTTATCAAAACCCCATTTTCCATTTCTGTCACGAACTTTAGAAAATCACAAAGAGCTCAAAATTGATCTAAATGCCATGATTCAAATTCCTAGATGCTTCTAGGTTCATAACTTAGTTTATGAACATTTTTATTAATACTTTCTGTGCAACACAACATAATGAGCCATTTCTTCATACTTGTCAACTTTGCAAATTCATAGGAAAATCATTTGAACTCCAAATCCAGTGAAACCAACTCCTAAATGGGTATCTTCGCTCATTTTTCAAAAATATGTTTCTGTACACTTCTTGCAAATCCATAAACCCCTTGATTCCATCATATCAAAATGTTTAGAAATATCCACTAACCCAATTCCAATGAAACCACTCTGGGTAATTTTCATATAACCAGAGATGTCCTAGAAAAGTCAAATTAATATTTTTAGAGCACTTTTATTTTCTGCCTTGTTGTGTTGCTTATTGTGGTTGCTTTCGACTATAGTTGACGAAGTAGACAAAATGCTTGGAGTTGGACCAGAGATATTTTAAGGCTTGAAGACTCTGATGAACCAGGCAAGCAGCCCTTTGACCATGTCTATGAAACCTTTTTTATGCATGTCATATAGCACCATATTGTTGTTACAACGCAATCACGATGAGGCGGTAACCACCTTGATGGGTTGCCTCCGTTACTTCCTCGTTGATACTTGCATTGTGCATGACCCTACCTCCTTATGAGGGTTATGCCGGTGGGAGTAGATAGGATGCTAAAGTAGATGCTACGCAAGTGGGTCAGGGTTATGCATGGAAAGAAACAAGTGTGGTTTGACATACTTGCAAACAGCCCCAGTGGGTGCCACTGATGCCCCTGGGAGATGATGATGAACTAGGTCACTACTTGGTGGAGAAGTAGTGTACCGAGGCTTGATAAAAGTGTTGTTTACAGAGAAGGAATAGATTTAAGATTTGTCGACTGTCCCAACCTTACATGCGCAACCACTCTACCCTTATATGGGAAAGGGCATTATTGATTACCCAGGCCGATACTAGCTTGGAGCCCGCATTACTAGTGACGGGGGAGAGTTGGTGCTCTCTCTCAGGACGGGGTCATGCTAGGTAGGGCGGCCAAGAACATTTTTATGGGGCACCGGACACACCATTGGTATCCCGTGCCAGTGGTATGTGATGAATATGGGAGCGAGGCTCCACAATTTTAAGATGTGAAATGTTGGGCACGGGGGTTACTACCAATCAAGTGGACTCTATGTTAGTGTTGTCTAGGGAAAGATAGTGATCGGGTGCTTACCCCGGGTACTTGAGGTACCGCGGGTCGTGGATGACACGGAAGTTCCCCAGATCTTGTGGGAAAAGTGTGCAATCGCTGCAGAGTGTAAAACTATTCGAATAGCCGTGTCCACGGTCAAGGACAGTTGGGTGGTGCTGCTTAGACTACGTCCATATGTTTCTGGAAAACAATACAGTTTGGTAAATCTGTTGACGTTTCGTGAGGAAGTCACCATGAGCTTGAGCATGAGTTGTTCACAACTCTCTCTCGATGTTGATGTCTGTAAACTCCTGATACTTGTTGCAGACGCATTCATACCCTTGATAAATGTTGATCATACTTGCGTGAGAAAAACTAGCTTTCCGCAAAAATGCCAATTCAGCGGTAGTGCCTTGCACAATTATCCTGCTATCACCCTTGTGTTGCTTGCGAGTACATTCAAAGTACTCATTGGCTTGCCACTAGTTATTTTATTGGCCAGGCATGAAAGAACATGATATGATGAAGAATACTTCGTGATGAACATGCAAGCTAGGACGCTTCCCAATCAGAATGCTTGTAGGGTTAAGGCAGATGGCATGGGTCCAAGTTATCGATGAAGATTTCCGCTGCGAAGTTATACTCAAGACTTGACCATACTGGTCCTACTTGTGTAATACGGTATGTATGGATGTAAGACTCTTGTTATTCAGCTTCTGTGTGTTCAGTGAGCATTGATCTCTGGGATCACTGTACACGTGCATTCGGTGATCACGACTTATGAGTCGGGGTCCCCACAGAGCTGGTATCAGAGCCATCCTGACTGTAGGAAGCCTTAGTTAGCATGGTCGTTAGTTAGGGTTAAAACTATTTCCAAAACTATTACCAGTTTTCAAAACAATCTATACTTCTCTTCCCTTCTGAGTTTTCCGAAAACTAAGGTATACTTTCCTTATTGATCTCTTCCCCTTCAAAACTTTTGGTCGCTAGAACTCTTGTGCCCCTGACCACGGGATTCCTTGTAATCCTCGAAGGAGTACACCTTGCCAAACACTCACCCACCTCCTCTGAACAAAGATTGGCGACACAAGTGCAAGACGATGCCAACAGAAGATACGTCTTCGGGGAATGAGGACATGAAGACCCAGAGGATGGCCTTTTCTTAAGGCCAGAAATGGTCTTTAATAGGTTAAAATTATTTTAAAGTTTCAAAAATATTTAGGAAAAATCAGGGAAACTCAGTGGGCATATATTTTCCATATATAAGAGTTTCAACACATGGTCATGTTCAAATTATTGGTCAAACTCCTCAAAAACCATTTCTGGATATTTCAAGCTTTTGAAATATTTACAAAGTAATTATTCCCCAAAAATGCCAAGAAAATTCTAGCATGTCACATATGACATGTTTGATGATCTTGCCAAGTCTAATGTCATGGAGAATAGTATAACCCAATGAAATCCTCTCAAAACCACTTCTGTCCTTTTTAAAAGCAACTTTACATTGGCAACATTCTCCTTTTGATCGCAACTTTTGTGGACATGTCCAGAACCTCAAATGGTGACACTACACTAAGTGGTGCATCAAGGAGAATAGCTTTGCATGACTAAGTCTTGAAAAGTGCATTTCTGTTGATTTCTAGGGTTTACAAAAGTTGCATTGGCAACTTTTCCCAAATGAACTCAATCTTGGTGGAACCTCTTATTTTCTCATGTCATTTGACCCTGTCAAGACTTATGACAAGAGGAGTTCATCATCTTGCCCAAATCAACAACAAACACCTTCTCACCATTTTTCTAAAAACACCAATTTGACCACTTCCACTAATATCCATGAGTTCTCCTCTTTACCACAACCCCCTAGTCCCCCTCTACCTCTGGTATGCTTCCCTGCCTGAGAGGCAATGATGAAGGGGGGCAGGGATCCACTTTTCTTCTCTGGACAGCAGCAATTTTCACTCTCTCTCCACCTCTCCTCTACTCTATTGGCTCCCCAGGGCATCCTATGTCATTGCCACATTGTTTACTCCCCCCTACAGCTTCCAGACACAAGTGGCCGCGCCCATTGCGCAAAAAGGCATGCCATGCCGGCCAAAGACGCGCTCTGGAGCATGTCAGCATGCTCCCGACCGTTGACGCCGCACTCCCCCACCATCTCGAGCCTCACCCTCGCGCCAGTCGAGGTGCCTCGACGTCCGCATCACGCCACCATGTTGGCCCCCTCCTCTCTCCCTCTCTCTCACCTCGAGCAGCACGCGCGTCAGAGCCACCCGAGAGCCCCAATGGGTGAGCCCACACGCGCGGCGCTCTGCCACTCCCCCGCTCTCTCTCTCTCCTTCTCCCTCAACTTGGTCAACGCCCACGAGCGCCACAGACAGCCCCGAGCCTCCTTTGGCAGCCACTGCGGCCATTACCGCGGGTGCCCGTAGGCCACATCCATGGTGAGCTATGACCTCGCTTCAAAGGCCGCCCGAGGCCTCTCTCTAGAGCCCTTTCGCTCTCTCTCCCTCCCGTACGTCACCCAGACCCGGCCATCCCTCTCCCCGTGCCCCCATCCACCACAATGGCCGGAGTGCCCCTGCCGGCATCCACCTAAATTCAGCCAAGCCCGAGCTCTTCTCCTTCTCTTCTCTCCACCAGAAGGTTCCCCTGAGAAAGGCGGAGCTCCCACGCTCTTTCCCTCGTCCGAGGGCACACCGTAGCACCGTGCTCAATCTCGCCCGACGCCACCGTCCGGCGGCGTCCAAGCCGCCGTCGCCTCGACCATCCCGGGCAGCTGTGGCATACACAAGTGGATGAGGCGTTCGGCGCCGAGCTCATCCATAGCCAGGGCGTCGCCGGAGGTGTTCTGTAGCCCCGGCAACCGTTGGCGGGAGCCGCTCCTCCCCGCGGCCGGAGCGCGCGCGGGAGGTTGAAGGCGACCTACAGCTGGGCCTCGCGCGTCAGCGACCCAATGGGCGGGCCCCGCCGATTAATGACGCGTTCGACGTCGCCCTGTCACCCGCGTGGCCGAGCCGCTGGGCCGGCCCAGTGCGCTGCCCCGCTATGTCTCGCCCAGTGCACGCTGTTGCCGCCCAGATCCAGCTCGTTTGGGTAAAAACCTTGTTCCTTTTCTTTTCTGTATAATTTGTAAAACCCATAAATAATTCAAATTAACTCCAAATTTGATGATTCAAATTTCTAGTTGCTCATAAACTCATGATCTATCTCATGGTGCAACTTGCACATTTTTCTAGGAACTTTATCTTCACACATATTTATCAAAACCCCATTTTCCATTTTTGTGATGAACTTTAGAAAATCACAGAGAGCTCATAATTGATCCACATGCCATGATTCAAATTCCTAGATGCTTCTAAGTTCATAACTTAGTTTATGAACATTTTTATTAAGACTTTCTCTGCCACACAAAATAATGAGCCATTTCTTCATACTTGTCAACTTTGCAAATTCATGGGCAAATCATTTGAACTCCAAATCCAGTGAAACCAACTCCTGAATGCTTCTAAAATCATGCCTTGTTAAATGGGTATGTTTGCTCATTTTTCAAAAATATGTTTCTATACACTTCTTGCAAATCCATAAACCCATTGATTCCATCATATCAAAATGTTTAGAAATATCCACTGACCCAATTCCAATGAAACCACTTTGGGTAATTTTCATATAACCAGAGATGTCCTAGAAAAGTCAAATTAATATTTTTAGAGCACTTTTATTTTCTGCCTTGTTGTGTTGCTTATTATGGTTGCTTTCGACGATAGGTGACGAAGTAGACGAAATGCTTGGAGTTGGACCAGAGATATTTGAAGGCTTGAAGACTCTGATGAACCAGGCAAGCAGCCCTTTGACCATGTCTATGAAACCTTTTTTATGCATGTCATATAGCACCATATTGTTGTTACAACGCAATCACTATGAGGCGGTAACCACCTTGATGGGTTGCCTCCGTTACTTCCTCGTTGATACTTGCATTGTGCATGACCCTACCTCCTTATGAGGGTTATGCCGGTGGGAGTAGATAGGATGCTAAAGTAGATGCTACGCAAGTGGGTCAGGGTTATGCATGGAAAGAAACAAGTGTGGTTTGACATACTTGCAAACAGCCTGTCACGACCGGTTGTTCAATAAAATAATTATTGAGAGACCAATCCCTTTTACGGACCAGTAAGGAAGAATTCCTTCTCACTACTAGACAATATCTTGGTCACAGAAGAAAAAGACTAGGAGTACTAAATATAATACAAGGTTGAGCGGAGACTGCCCAACAATTTATTACATGCACACCGATAAAACGAGACGGCGGATAGGGTGGCATACTACTTAGTCACGATAATAACGGTGGTGGAAATATCACCGCAAAGCGAGTGACATGACTCCTGAAGACTACAGCTCTTCGAGCGTCGGAGAGAGGCTTGAGGAGACTTATTGCGGGTGGCGGAAGCGTGTATAATACAAGTGACCAATATTCGGGATCGCGCCGGACTAACTGGGACTCCTCTAGGCGTCGGACGTGCTATCAAACTCTTCATCCTTGAGATCGCCTTCGTCAACATCTGGCCAAATCAACAAGCCAGGTGAGTACTATGAAAGTACTTGCAAGACAGTTTGGACATAAGATATAACAAATGTAAACATGAAGCATATGAACAATTTATCCAGTGCGCTCAGACATAGAGATAATAAATACTGGGTGCCAAGCGAGGGTCTGAATGACGCCTCGAGCGGAAACTGCAGAATAGTAATACTGGTGCCAAACGAGTGTCTGAAAGACTCCTCGAGAGGAAACTGCGAGCATAATAATACTGGTGCCAAACGAGTGTCTGAAAGACTCCTCGAGAGGAAAATGCAAGAATAATAATAATGCCACAGTCGGACGTCTGAGCGACATCACATAAAGGGCTTATAACAGAAAAAACAAAAAACGAACATGCCACAGTCGGACGTCTGAGCGACATCACATAAAGGGCTTATAACAGAAAAATAAAAGACGAACATGCCACAGTCGGACGTCTGCGCGACGTCACATAAAGGGCTTATATTTTAGCTCAATAATACAATAGTTTCGGGAACATAAATTATCACACGTACGAGACAAATATAAAGCTAGTCCATCCACAGGAATAACAATTTAACTGGATTTACCACTTGAGCTTGTTCACCGGGGACAGTTTTCCACGCGGATAGATATGGATATACTGATTTCACTACTTGATCATGGATGCGATGACTTGGAAGGAATTGACTCTGCAGAGTTTGTACTTAACCACAGCCAACGGATTTCAGTTGTCACGGGGACTAGTTCCGTCTACGGTGTTTTGGAAGAAACACGTCTAACCAGTACACACCCAATTCAACCTTCCGAAGCCAGGGATCACCCTCGGCAACGTTCACGAAAAACCTTGAGACGGGGAGGCTACAACCTCGCGTAGCATGGGATCAAATTTCTATACGCGCGCTCTAAGGGGGTGCCCCCCCTCTCGGTCCCAACCGGAAACACCCATGCCCCCTGACCGGATGACTGGCTTTAATCCTGGGCCAAGGTACCATCATCCCGGCCTCTCTGTTTGGTGTGTACACGGAAAGAGGTTACCAACTTACTAAACCGCATCCTGGCAAATGAAACATGTGGTAGCACGGAAGGGGGAAAGAACGATAACGTGACTCCGTCCACGTTAACGTTGGAGAAAGTCGGATGACGCGAGGCTGGTATGCTACAACAGTACCACCTTGCTGCCCTTCATGTCACCACATGATTAGGCCATCTCTCATCAGAGATCATCGCAACTTTGGAACATGCGAGGAAAAGAACGATAGCGTGACTCCGTCCACGTTAACGTCGGAGAAAGTCGGATGACGCAAGGCTGGTATGCTACAACAGTACCACCTTGCTGCCCTTCATGTCACCACATGATTAGGCCATCTCTCATCAGAGATCATCGCAACTTTGGGACATACGGGTAGTTGCCTTACGAGCAACGAGGTATTTACGGACACTCATATGCCACGCACAAACTTTCAAGCAAACATGCAAAACACTTATCATATCAAATGTTCAAACATGCTTGCCTGGTTCGGAGAAGTCGGAGTCTTGCTCGGCGAAGTTCGCGGCTCCGTCACCTCTTCCGGAACCTACGGCAATCACGAAAACGGGCACTAACGTGAAAACCAACGCGTGCACAGAAACCTTTTCAAATATTTTTCAAATAAATCCCGTAAAAAACTAGACAAAATTTGAAGATTGTCAGAAAAAGAATCACTCAAAAATCCCTTTTTATTAAAAAGTTATAAAGGTTTCTGTCCGGGGACTTATCTGTAATGAAACAGAAAAGTTCCAGGGTTTTAACTGAGAAAACATAAAACGGTTCAATTGGAAATGCGCAAGCTCAAGAGAGAAAACGTATTTGCCCGAAGGCGCCAACAGAAAACGGTTCGCGAAAGAATAGAACAGAGGCTGACATGCGGGGTCCACATGTCAGGTTTGAAAAGCTCGCCGGCGCCCGAAGACTGCGGTGGACGCCGGCGTCGAACCACGGCGAGTTTGGAGGATCGGAGGGTACCAAGAGCTTCAGCGTGTTCTTCCGCGTCGGTGGGTGGTGGACTCGACCAACGGGGAGCACCACGTCGACGGCGACACTATCTCCGGTGGACGGCGGCTCGGGTGATGGTGGGGAACTCCGGTGGAGTGCTGCAAAGTTCGAATTGAAGCGTGGGTCAGAGGGAGGGTTGCATGGTGAAGCTACTGGCAAGAGAAGGGAGGCGGAGGTGCACACACGGGGGCGAATCGAGCTGGCTCCCGTGGCGGGTCGCGGCGGCCGGAGTCGAGGAAGGAGACCTCCTCGGGGCTCTTCCAGTGGCTAGGCGTGCTCTAGGTGGAGTGCAGGGATGGTGGGTGCTCGAGTTGAAGCTCGGGGCCTCTATTTATAGGCGGATCGACGGGGTGGCCGTGAACGGAGAATCTCCGGCCAGCGATTACGGCGATGCAGTGGATTGGCAGGAGGTTTGAGTGGCCAGGCAGCATCAGTGGAGGTTACTGGTGTCATTCCACAGCTAAACGGAGTTGGTCTTCGCGTAATGGCGTCGGTCCACGGTGGGATGGCCGCACGGGCTCGACGGCGGCAGAGAGCGCGCTCCGTGCCCTGCGGTTCACGACGAGAGCAGCAGCACGTTCGGGGGAGTGGAAGACCACGCGGCGAGCTCCGATGGCTTGGGCGGTGCTGGGTGGCGCCGTCAGCGTCGTGCCTCCTGCTGGCGGCCACAAAGCCGCCGCTGGCGTCGGTCACGGGGCGGCGCACCTTCTGCAGCTCGTCACCGACGTCCGCAAGGTGCCAGGCGTTCTGCGGTGCAGGAACAAGGGGGAGGGGACGAGGAGCAAGGCGACACAGTGGCACTGGCGAGATCGACAACCATCTCTGAAGAAAACGACAGTAAGCCACTGAACTGTTCTCTGAATTTTCTGAACTTGACAATGACCATGCACTGCAGGTGCTCGACAGAATGATTTGGCTATGAGAAATTTTTTTCTGGGGCTGTAACTTGGTGAGGTGAGCACTCAATGCACCTAGAGGCTGCCTGATTTTACTTGGAATTTTTGGAGGAAGTTTTGAATGAATTTCACCAAATTTGAGAAATCTGGTCCAAACTTGCAGCAAGTGTAGTTTGAAAATTTTGAAATGAAGACCAGTGGATCTTCATGGATCTTGGTTGAGGGTTCAAAGGACTAGGGAGGAGAGTTGGTTTGGGGGCAGAAATCAAAACAGAAAGTAGAGTTACTTTGTAAATCACCAATGGATAGAATAGAAGACAGAAATTTATTTGAATAAGATTTAATGGAATATAATCATAGGGGAGGTTCAACTTGCTGGATTAGATGCCAAACATGATCCAAAGATGAGGGGAGGGTCAGGAGAGAGTATTTGCACTAAGGCCATGGCAAGAAGGAATTGTTGAAAGTGGTAAAGGATTATTCCAAAAGCCATAGTGCAAATTTCAAAGAGATTTTCAGAAGGCATATTCCAAGTGAAAAGTATTTTGTCTTGAGTCCAAATGAAAAGCAAGAACCTCCAAGACCAAAGACAGATCTTGGGTGAATCCAAATAAAACTTTTGCCATAAAAAAATATATTTGAAAGGTAGAGTTCTTCTGAAGAAAAAATTTGATCACCTCCCTCAGGTCAAATAAAAATCTTTTGAAAAAAAACCAAATAAAAACTTGGGTGTCACAACACCTACCCCCTTAGGAAAAATCTTGTCCTCGAGATTTCTGCTGATCCTCAAATAGATATGGATACTCTGCCTGGAGAAGATCTTCCCTTTCCCATGTAGCTTCATCCTCAGTGTGGTTGCTCCACTGAACTCTGAAAAACTTTGTCGTTTTCTGACGGGTCCTCCGTTTAGACTCTTCCAATATTTTTACTGGTCTTTCTCTGTAGGTGAGATCTGGTTGCATATCAATGTTCTCATGAGGTACATGCTTATCCGGGTTACCCACACATTTTCTCAATTGAGAGACGTGGAATACGTCATGGACGTCTGATAGTTCCTTGGGCAAGTCTAGTTGGTAGGCTACCGTGCCTCTTCGTGCCTTTACCCGAAATGGTCCAATAAATCTTGGGGCTAGCTTCCCCTTAATTTTGAACTGTTGCAGACCCCTCATAGGAGACACTCGGAGGTATACGGAATCACCGGGTTCAAAGCTGACCTCATGATGCTTCTGATCATAGTAGCTCTTTTGTCGGATCTGCGCTGTCTTGAGTCTGTCCCTGATTTGTTTAACTTTCTCCTCGGCCTCTTTAAGCATGTCCGGGCCGAAGATACGGCTGTCACCTGTTTCTGACCAATTCAGTGGGGTACGACACCTCCGTCCGTACAATGCTTCAAAAGGTGCCATTTGCAAGCTGGCTTGGTAACTGTTGTTGTAAGCAAATTCGGCATACGGCAAACTCTCTTCCCAACTGGATCCATAGGTGAGCACACAGGCTCTTAGCATATCCTCTAGGATTTGATTTACACGTTCAATTTGTCCACCAGTCTGAGGGTGGTATGCGGTACTGAAAGCTAGTTGCGTGCCCAGAGCTTGTTGTAGGTGATCCCAAAATTTGGAGACGAATTGTGTGCCTCGGTCTGATATTATAGTCTTTGGGACTCCATGCAAGCAAACTATACGGGAGAGATAAAGTTTGGCCAGTCTTTGTGTGGAGTAGGTAGTCTTCACGGGAATGAAATGAGCAACCTGGGTTAGTCGGTCTGTGATGACCCATATGGCGTCATTCCCGCGTTGTGATCGGGGTAATCCGACGATGAAATCCATTCCTATTTCATCCCATTTCCACTCCGGTATCCTGTTTGGCTGGAGTAGCCCTGCTGGCTTTTGATGCTCGGCCTTGATGCGCTGACATGAATCGCAACAAGCAATGAATGTGGCTATATCTCTTTTCATACCGTGCCACCAAAATCTTTCCTGAATGTCCTTGTACATCTTGGTTCCTCCAGGATGGATCGAGTATGGAGCGGTGTGGCTTTCGGTTAGGATTTGTTGCTTGAGTTCCTCAATGTTAGGTACACAAAGTCTGTCTCCGTACCAAAGTGTTCCTTCACTGTCAGTGACGAACTCTGAAGCCTTACCAAGGTTCATTTTCTTCTTTATACCCTCGATGCTGGGATGCCCCTGTTGAGCCTTCTTACTTTGCTCCACCAGGGTGGGTTGTATCTCCAGATTTGATACGGTGCCCTCAGAAACTAACATCATGTTGAGCCTAGCGAACTCTTTCTGAAACTCAGGCCTCAAGTTTTGCGGACCGTCATTGTCCGGGCTGGGGTTTCGACTAAGGGCATCTGCCACTACATTTGCTTTCCCTGGATGGTAGTGAATGCCGACATCATAGTCCTTGACCAATTCCAACCAGCGTCGTTGGCGTAAATTTATCTCTGGCTGTGTGAAGATATATTTGAGGCTCTTATGGTCCGTGTATATTTCATAGCGATTTCCCAACAGAAAGTGCCTCCACTCCTTGAGTGCATGTATAACTGCTGCTAGCTCCAAGTCATGTGTTGGGTAATTTTCCTCATGTTTTCGCAGCTGCCGTGAGGCATATGCGACTACTTTGCCATCCTGCATTAGTACACATCCGAGACCTTTTCGGGACGCGTCACAATACACTTCAAAGCTCTTGTGTATATCTGGCACAGTTAAGACCGGTGCGGTTGTCAGCTTCTTCTTTAGTTCTTGGAAGCTTTGCTCGCATGCTTCCGTCCATGTAAACTTCTTGTCCTTCTTGAGCAACTGTGTCATTGGTTTTGCCACAGTGGAGAATCCTTCAATAAATCTTCTGTAATATCCGGCCATTCGTAGGAAACCCCGCACATCAGTAACGTTGGCGGGTGGCTTCCAGTCAAGTATGGCTTTGACCTTTTCTGGGTCTACGGCCACACCTTCTTGGTTCAATATATGGCCTAAGAAACCGACTTGTATTAGCCAAAATTCGCACTTGCTAAATTTGGCGTACAACTGATGTTTCCTCAATTCTCCCAAAACAATTCTGAGGTGCTCAGCATGCTCTTCTGGTGTCCTTGAGTAAACCAGAATATCATCAATGAATACCACAACAAATTTGTCCATGAATTTCATGAACACTTTGTTCATGAGGTGGACAAAATATGCGGGGTCGTTCGTTAGTCCAAAAGGCATCACTGTAAACTCGTATAACCCATATCTGGAAGTGAATGCTGTCTTGGGGATATCTTCTGTCCGTACTTTCAATTGGTGATAACCCGATCTCAAATCGATCTTTGAGAATACATTGGCTTGTGCGAGCTGGTCAAACAAATCATTTTTCCGTGGCATCGGATATTTGTTTTTGATGGTGACCATATTGAGGGCTCGATAGTCTATACACAGTCTCAGTGTCCCATCCTTTTTCTTTGCGAACAACACAGGCGAACCCCAAGGTGAGGAGCTGGCTCGAATAAATCCTTTGTCCAATAACTCTTTTATCTGCTTCTTCAACTCCACCAATTCTGAGGGTGCCATTCTATAAGGCTTCTTATAGATGGGAGCGGTGCCAGGTGCTAGTTCGATGCTGAATTCTATCTCTCGGTCTAGTGGCATGCCTGGTAGTTCTTCAGGGAAAACATCAGGAAATTCGCATACCACTGGAACTTTTCTCAGTTCAGAAATGTCCATTTTGTTCAGTTTTGGTTGCTGTGATCGTGGCCTTTCTTGAGCGGAAACTCTTATTGTCTTGCCGTGATGGTGAGTGAGAATCACGGTCCGATTGAAACTGTCGATGAATCATTTGTTGGTGGTCAACCAGTCCATCCCTAAAATGACATCCAGTCCTTTACTCTCCAACACGATGAGATTCGCGTGGAATTGTAGTCCTTCGGACTCAATGACCACTCCTCGGCAGTAACCTTGAGCGATTCGCTTATTTCCGGGGGACTTGATGACCATAGATTTTTCCAAGGGGAGTATCGGAAAACCATGTTGCAAAACAAAACTCTTCGAAACGAACGAATGGGAAGCTCCAGAATCAAACAAAACTGTGGCACGTACTGTGTTGACAGGGAACGTACCGAGCACGATGTCTGGGGCATTCTGCGCCTCTTCCCTGGTCACATGGTTCAGGTGACCCTTCCTGTGGTTGTTGTTGGGGTTGAAATTGTTGCGCTTGGGGGCCGGATTGTTTCCACCATTGTTTGGCTTGGGTGCCGAGTTCCTTGGCTTTGGGCACTGTTTAGCAGAGTGCCCTTCTTGACCACAAGAATAGAAAGTGACCCCTGGACAGTATGTGTACTCCTTATCCCTGGCATGGAACTGTCCGACGGGTCTTGGATCAGTAGTCGTGGATCTCCTTGTGTCCGTCCGTGGAACCTCATCCTTGCTTCGGTTGTTACGAGCAAGGGTCGTCTTGTCCCTCTTTCGCTTACGGATATCTTCCAGACTACGGTGCTCATTCTCCGAGGTAATGGCCTTGTCCACCAGAGTCTTAAAATCTGGGAAGTTGTGCACAATCAGTTGGCATCTTAGTGCTGGTGCCAGGCCGTCCAGGAATTTTTCCATCTTCTTGCTTTCCGTCATGTGCTCATTGTAGGCATAACGAGACAGCTGGGTAAACTGACCATTGTATTCTGTTACTGACATGCCTCTCTGCTTCAGGTCATCGAACTCTCTCTTCTTGATCTTTAGGATGCTCCTGGGGATGTGTGCCCCACGGAAGCCTTCCTTGAATTCTTCCCAGGTGATGTTGTGTTCACTGGGATGCATGTGTAGGAAATTTTCCCACCATGCTGCAGCTGCTCCAGTAAGGTAGTGTGGTGCATAAAGCACCTTCTCATGATCTGAGCACTGAGCAATAATCAGTTTCCTCTCAATGTCACGAAGCCAATCATCGGCTTCCAGCGGCCTATCGGTGTGAGCAAAAGTTGAGGGGCGAGTCTTCTGTAACTTAGATAACTTGGAATGCTGTTGATAGGGCTCACGGTGGTTTCCCATATTGATCACATGATTTATCATCTCTCGGTGCTGTTGCTGGCTTTGCTCGAAGAGACGGCATGCTTGAGACAGGGCTGCTTCGCTGTCGTGTTGACTGAACTGACCCTGAGTGAAATTCTAGTCTGTGTCCCGTAAACCTCTTCTGGCTGATTGGGCATGGAGCGAGTCCACGGGCGAGACATTTTTCCAGTCTGGGGTATTATATTGCAAAACCCATGAGAAAAACTGTGCAGCACAAGGAAAATCTTGCAGAGGCAACAAATTTAAAAGATCTCAAGGTTTTCAAGAAAACATAAGTGATTTTGTATGGAGAAAAGACTGCTGAACACAAATCTTACACGCGAAATACAAACACATGATACAGCACTCAGGACGTGCGTTCACATTCCTGACATGTTATTTAGACTAGCGGACTACTCCGGAAGGCAGCAAACACACCAATACAAACTAGCGTACAGATTAAAACAACACATCATACAAGCAGATATAACGCGCGGCTACTCGGTGCTCTTAGTCGGAGATGGTGAAGATTTCCTTTCCCTTGCCAATGGCAAGACTCAGCGGTCCAGGAGAATCGACCTCCACCTCCTCTCTAGCTGGCTCCTGGCGCGTAACGCTGCGCTGCGGTGACGGTGCGGGGGCGACTGGTGGTAGAGCGGGTGCGGCAGGCGGTGCAGCTCTGACTGGAGTAGGAGCGATGGCTCGGTCGAACTCCTCAGTGGTAGGCAGACGGCGAGCAGTGGCCAAATCGGCCGATGCATACGAGGCTGAAGACGAGACGAATGTCAGAGGCGGTGCCGTGTGGAGGAGCTCCTTCCTGCTGGCAGGACCGCCCCGGACTAAGTCCATGCGGGCAGCCACAAGATCGTCCACGAGGTTGTCAAAAGACTCCTCCAGAGCCTTGAGATACTCCACAACCATCTCGATGGCTTCATCTCGCTCTCCCCGATGGCAGGCGAACGCATAGTGGCTGGTGTATGGCACATGGCACGCGAGGTAGCGGTAGCGACGAGTCTTCATCGTAGGAAGGATGTCCCGAAGGCGAGCTATCGCCTCACGGGCAGCCATCTGCATGGCATGCCTCTCCGTAGGCATGGCCCTTCCCACAAAACGGAAGTGGCGAGCTGCAGAACGCCCTCCCTTGAATTGCACCACAGCTTGGTGCATAGACACGTCGTCACTGAGCTTGTGCTGATAGAGTGTGAACTCCGGGCGAGCTGCTGGCCCGATCGCGAGCTTGGTGATGGAGACGAGGAGCTTGACAAACCCCTCGGGCGCGTTCGTGAACACTCGATTCTCACAGCTGCTGCCAGCCATCTACAAAAGTAGGCAAAAATTCTGAGTAGTCATGTCATAAATTTATGATGACCAACAGAAAATAGCTACAATTGCAAAATGCTGAAAAAGCACAAAAGACGCTAATAACCGATTAGCGATCGCACCTAGTGGCTTCCTACAGTCAGCCTGGCTCTGATACCAAGCTTGTCACGATCGGTTTTTCAATAAAATAATTATTGAGAGACCAATCCCTTTTACGGACCAGTAAGGAAGAATTCCTTCTCACTGGTAGACAATATCTTGGTCACAGAAGAAAAATACCAGGAGTACTAAATATAATACAAGGTTGAGCGGAGACTGCCCAACAATTTATTACATGCACGCCGATAAAACGAGACGGCGGATAGGGTGGCATACTACTAACTCACGATAATAACGGTGGTGGAAATATCACCGCAAAGTGAGTGACATGACTCCTGAAGACTACAGCTCTTCGAGCGTCCGAGAGAGGCTCGAGGAGACTTATTGCGGGTGGCGGAAGCGTGTATAATACAAGTGACCAATATTCGGGATCGCGCCGGACTGACTGGGACTCCCCTAGGCGTCGGACACGCTATCAAACTCTTCATCCTAGAGATCGCCTTCGTCAACATCTGGCCAAATCAACAAGCCAGGTGAGTACTATGAAAGTACTCGCAAGACAGTTCGGACATAAGATATAACAAATGTAAACATGAAGCATATGAACAATTTATCCAGTGCGCTCAGACATAGAGATAATAAATACAGGGTGCCAAGCGAGGGTCTGAATGACGCCTCGAGCGAAAACTGCAGAATAGTAATACTGGTGCCAAACGAGTGTCTGAAAGACTCCTCGAGAGGAAACTGCGAGCATAATAATACTGGTGCCAAACGAGTGTCTGAAAGACTCCTCGAGAGGAAAATGCAAGAATAATAATAATGCCACAGTCGGACGTCTGAGCGACATCACATAAAGGGCTTATAACAGAAAAATAAAAAACGAACATGCCACAGTCGGACGTTTGAGCGACATCACATAAAGGGCTTATAACAGAAAAATAAAAGACGAACATGCCACAGTCGGACGTCTGCGCGACGTCACATAAAGGGCTTATATTTTAGCTCAATAATACATTAGTTTCGGGAACATAAATTATCACAAGTACGAGACAAATATAAAGCTAGTCCATCCACAGGAATAACAATTTAACTGGATTTACCACTTGAGCTTGTTCACCGGGGACAGTTTTCCACGCGGATAGATATGGATATACTGATTTCACTACTTGATCATGGATACGATGACTTGGAAGGAATTGACTCTGCAGAGTTTGTACTTAACCACAGCCAACGGATTTCAGTAGTCACGGGGACTAGTTCCATCTACGGTGTTTTGGAAGAAACACGTCTAACCAGTACACACCCAATTCAACCTTCCGAAGCCAGGGATCACCCTCGGCAACGTTCACGAAAAACCTTGAGACGGGGAGGCTACAACCTCGCGTAGCATGGGATCAAATTTCTATACGCGTGCTCTAAGGGGGTGCCCCCCCTCTCGGTCCCAACCGGAAACACCCATGCCCCCTGACCGGATGACTGCTTTAATCCTGGGCCAAGGTACCATCATCCCGGCCTCTCTGTTTGGTGTGTACACGGAAAGAGGTTACCAACTTACTAAACCGCATCCTGGCAAATGAAACATGTGGTAGCACGGAAGGGGGAAAGAACGATAACGTGACTCCGTCCATGTTAACATTGGAGAAAGTCGGATGACGCGAGGCTGGTATGCTACAACAGTACCACCTTGCTGCCCTTCATGTCACCACATGATTAGGCCATCTCTCATCAGAGATCATCGCAACTTTGGAACATGCGAGGAAAAGAACGATAGCGTGACTCCGTCCACGTTAACGTCGGAGAAAGTCGGATGACGCAAGGCTGGTATGCTACAAGAGTACCACCTTGTTGCCCTTCATGTCACCACATGATTAGGCCATCTCTCATCAGAGATCATCGCAACTTTGGGACATACGGGTAGTTGCCTTACGAGCAACGAGGTATTTACCGACACTCATATGGCACGCACAAACTTTCAAGCAAACATGAAAAACACTTATCATATCAAATGTTCAAACATGCTTGCCTGGTTCGGAGAAGTCGGAGTCTAGCTCGGCGAAGTTCGCGGCTCCGTCACCTCTTCCGGAACCTACGGCAATCACGAAAACGGACACTAACGTGAAAACCAATGCGTGCACAGAAACTTTTCCAAATATTTTTCAAATAAATCCCATAAAAAACTAGACAAAATTTGAAGATTGTCAGAAAAAGAATCACTCAAAAATCCCTTTTTATTAAAAAGTTATAAAGGTTTATGTCCGGGGACTTACATGTAATGAAACAGAAAAGTTCCAAGGTTTTAACTGAGAAAACAGAAAACGGTTCGATTGGAAATGCGCAAGCTCAAGAGAGAAAACGTATTTGCTTGAAGGCGCCAACAGAAAACGGTTCGCGAAAGAATAGAACAGAGGCTGACATGCGGGGTCCACATGTCAGGTTTGAAAAGCTCGCCGGCGCCCGAAGACTGCGGTGGACGCCGGCGTCGAACCACGGCGATTTTGGAGGATCGGAGGGTACCAAGAGCTTCAGCATGTTCTTCCACGTCGGTGGGTGGTGGACTCGACCAACGGGGAGCACCACGTCGACGGTGACACTATCTCCAGCGGACGGCGGCTCGGGTGATGGTGGGGAACTCCGGTGGAGGGCTGCAAAGTTCGAATTGAAGCGCGGGTCAGAGGGAGGGATGCATGGTGAAGCTACTGGCAAGAGAAGGGAGGCGGAGGTGCACACACGGGGGCGAATCGAGCTGGCTCCCGTGGCGGGTCGCGGCGGCCGGAGTCGAGGAAGGAGACCTCCTCGGGGCTCTTCCAGTGGCTAGGCGTGCTCTAGGTGGAGTGCAGGGATGGTGGGTGCTCGAGTTGAAGCTCAGGGCCTCTATTTATAGGCGGATCGACGGGGTGGCCGTGAACGGAGAATCTCCGGCGAGCGATTACGGCGATGCAGTGGATTGGCAGGAGGTTTGAGTGGCCAGGCAGCATCAGTGGAGGTTACTGGTGTCATTCCACAGCTAAACGGAGTTGGTCTTCGCGTAATGGCGTCGGTCCATGGTGGGATGGCCGCACGGGCTCGACGGCGGCAGAGAGCGCGCTCCGTGCCCTGCGGTTCATGACGAGAGCGGCAGCACATTCGGGGGAGTGGAAGACCACGCGGCGAGCTCCGATGGCTTGGGCGGTGCTGGGTGGCGCCGTCAGCGCCGTGCCTCCCGCTGGCGGCCGCAAAGCCGCCGCTGGCGTCGGTCACGGGGCGGCGCACCTTCTACAGCTCGTCGCCGACGTCCGCAAGGTGCCAGGCGTTCATGCGGTGCAGGAACAAGGGGGAGGGGATGAGGAGCAAGGCGACACAGTGGCACTGGCGAGATCGACAACCATCTCTGAAGAAAACGACAGTAAGCCACTGAACTGTTCTCTGAATTTTCTGAACTTGACAATGACCATGCACTGCAGGTGCTCGACAGAATGATTTGGCTATGAGAAAAAATTTTCTGGGGCTGTAACTTGGTGAGGTGACCACTCAATGCACCTAGAGGCTGCCTGATTTTACTTGGAATTTTTGGAGGAAGTTTTGAATGAATTTCACCAAATTTGAGAAATCTGGTCCAAACTTGCAGCAAGTGTAGTTTGAAAAATTTGAACTGAAGACCAGTGGATCTTCATGGATCTTGGTTGAGGGTTCAAAGGACTAGGGAGGAGAGTTGGTTTGGGGGCAGAAATCAAAACAGAAAGTAGAGTTCCTTTGTAAATCACCAATGGATAGAATAGAAGACAGAAATTTATTTGAATAAGATTTAAATGGAATATAATCATAGGGGAGGTTCAACTTGCTGGATTAGATGCCAAACATGATCCAAAGATGAGGGGAGGGTCAGGAGAGAGTATTTTCACTAAGGCCATGGCAAGAAGGAATTGTTGAAAGTGGTAAAGGATTATTCCAAAAGCCATAGTGCAAATTTCAAAGAGATTTTCAGAAGGCATATTCCAAGTGAAAAGTATTTTGTCTTGAGTCCAAATGAAAAGCAAGAACCTCCAAGACCAAAGACAGATCTTGGGTGAATCCAAATAAAACTTTTGCCATAAAAAATTTTTGAAAGGTAGAGTTCTTTTGAAGAAAAAATTTGATCACCTCCCTCACATCAAATAAAAATCTTTTCAAAAAAAACCAAATAAAAACTTGGGTGTCACAACACCTAGCCCCTTAGGAAAAATCTTGTCCTCGAGATTTCTGCTGATCCTCAAATAGATATGGATACTCTGCCTGGAGAAGATCTTCCCTTTCCCATGTAGCTTCATCCTCAGTGTGGTTGCTCCACTGAACTCTGAAAAACTTTGTCGTTTTCTGACGGGTCCTCCGTTCAGACTCTTCCAATATTTTTACTGGTCTTTCTCTGTAGGTGAGATCTGGTTGCATATCAATGTTCTCATGAGGTACATGCTTATCCAGGTTACCCACACATTTTCTCAATTGTGAGACGTGGAATACGTCATGGACGTCTGATAGTTCCTTGGGCAAGTCTGGTTGGTAGGCTACCGTGCCTCTTCGTGCCTTTACCCGAAATGGTCCAATAAATCTTGGGGCTTGCTTCCCCTTAATTTTGAACCGTTGCAGACCCCTCATAGGAGACACTCGGAGGTATACGGAATCACCGGGTTCAAAGCTGACCTCACGATGCTTCTGATCATAGTAGCTCTTTTGTCGGCTCTGCGCTGTCTTGAGTCTGTCCCTGATTTGTTTAACTTTCTCCTCGGCCTCTTTAAGCATGTCCGGGCCGAAGATACGGCTGCCACCTATTTCTGACCAATTCAGTGGGGTACGACACCTCCGTCCGTACAATGCTTCAAAAGGTGCCATTTGCAAGCTGGCTTGGTAACTGTTGTTGTAAGCAAATTCGGCATACGGCAAACTCTCTTCCCAACTGGATCCATAGGTGAGCACACAGGCTCTTAGCATATCCTCTAGGATTTGATTTACACGTTCAGTTTGTCCATCAGTCTGAGGGTGGTATGCGGTACTGAAAGCTAGTTGCGTGCCCAGAGCTTGTTGTAGGTGATCCCAAAATTTGGAGACGAATTGTGTGCCTCGGTCTGATATTATAGTCTTTGGGACTCCATGCAAGCAAACTATACGGGAGAGATAAAGTTTGGCCAGTCTTTGTGTGGAGTAGGTAGTCTTCACGGGAATGAAATGAGCAACCTTGGTTAGTCGGTCTGTGATGACCCATATGGCGTCATTCCCGCGTTGTGATCGGGGTAATCCGACGATGAAATCCATTCCTATTTCATCCCATTTCCACTCCGGTATCCTGTTTGGCTGGAGTAGCCCTGCTGGCTTTTGATGCTCGGCCTTGATGCGCTGACATGAATCGCAACAAGCTTGATAAAAGTGTTGTTTACAGAGAAGGAATAGATTTAAGATTTGTCGACTGTCCCAACCGTACATGCGCAACCACTCTACCCTTATATGGGAAAGGGCATTATTGATTACCCAGGCCGATACTAGCTTGGAGCCCGCATTACTAGTGACGGGGGAGAGTTGGTGCTCTCTCTCGGCATGGGGTCGTGCCAGGTAGGGCGGCCAAGAACATTTTGATGGGGCACCGGACACACCGTTGGTACCCTGTGCCAGTGGTATGTGATGAATATGGGAGCGAGGCTCCACAATTTTAAGATGTGAAATGTTGGGCACGGGGGTTACTACCAATCGAGTGGACTCTATGTTAGTGTCGTCTAGGGAAAGATAGTGATCGGGGGCTTACCCCGGGTACTTGAGGTACCGCGGGTCGTGGATGACACGGAAGTTCCCCCGATCTTGTGGGAAAAGTGTGCAACCTGTACAGAGTGTAAAACTATTCGAATAGCCGTGTCCACGATCAAGGACAATTGGGTGGTGTTGCTTAGACTACGTCCATATGTTTCTGGAAAAAAATACAGTTTGGTAAATCTATTGACGTGATTCGTGAGGAAGTCACGATGAGCTTGAGCATGAGGTTTTCACAACTCTCTCTCGATGTTGATGTCTGTAACCTCCTGATACTTTTTGCAGACGCATTGATACCCTTGATAAATGTTGATCATACTTGCGTGAGAAAAACTAGTTTTCCGCAAAAATGCCAATTCAGCAGTAGTGCCTTGCATAATTATCCTGTTATCACCCTTGGGTTGCTTGCGAGTATATTCAAAGTACTCATTGGCTTGCCACTGGTTATTTTATTGGCCAGGCATGAAAGAACATGATATGATGAAGAATACTTCGTGACGAACATGCAAGCTAGGATGCTTCCCAGTCAGAATGCCTGTAGGGTAAAGGCAAACAGCATGGGTCCAAGTTATCGATGAAGATTTCCGCTGCGAAGTTATACTCAAGACTTGACCATAATGGTCCTACTTGTGTAATACGGTATGTATGGATGTAAGACTCTTGTTATTCAGCTTCTGTGTGTTCAGTGAGCATGGATCTCTGGGATCACTGTACACGTGCATTCGGTGATCACGACTTATGAGTCGGGGTCCCCACACCAATTAACCGGAGGCCCATCCCAGAATTGTTGTTTCTTTGCCTATTTCAGAGTTTCGCGGAAAAAGAATATCAAACGGAGTCCAAACGGAATGAAACCTTCGGGAACGTGATTTTCGGAACGAACAGGATCCAGAGGACTTGGACCCTACGTCAAGAAAGCTACAAGGAAGCCACGAGGTAGGGGGGCGCGCCTAGCCCCCCTGGGCACGCCCTCCACCCTCGTGGGCCCCATGTTGCTCCACCGACGTACTCCTTCCTCCTATATATACATACGTACCCCCAAACGGTCAGATACGGAGCCAAAAATCTAATTCCACCGCCGCAACCTTATATACCCGGGAGATCCCATCTTGGGGCCTGTTCCGGAGCTCCGCCGGAGGGGGCATCGATCACGGAGGGCTTCTACATCAACACCATAGCCTCTCCGATGAAGTGTGAGTAGTTTACCTCAGACCTTCGGGTCCATAGTTGTTAGCTAGATGGCTTCCTCTCTCTTTTTGGATCTCAATACAATGTTCTCCCCCTCTCTTGTGGAGATCTATTCGATGTAATCTTCTTTTGCGGTGTGTTTGTTGAGATCGATGAATTGTGGGTTTATGATCAAGTTTATCTATGAACAATATTTGAATCTTCTCTGAATTCTTTTATGTATGATTGGTTATCTTTGAAACTCTCTTCGAATTATCAGTTTGGTTTGGCCTACTAGATTGATCTTTCTTGCAATGGGAGAAGTGCTTAGCTTTGGGTTCAATCTTGCGGTGTCCTTTCCCAGTGACAGTAGGGGCAGTAAGGCACGTATTGTATGGTTGCCATCGAGGATAACAAGATGGGGTTTATATCATATTGCATGAGTTTATCCCTCTACATCATGTCATCTTGCTTAAAGCATTACTCTGTTCTTATGAATTTAATACTCTAGATGCACGCTGGATAGTGGTCGATGTGTGCAGTAATAGTAGTAGATGGAGGCAGGAGTCGGTCTACTTGTCTCAGACGTGATGCCTATATACATGATCATGCCTAGATATTCTCAATACTATGCTCAATTCTGTCAATTGCTCAACAGTAATTTGTTCACCCACCGTAAAATAATTATGCTCTTGAGAGAAGCCACTAGTGAAGCTATGGCCCCCGGGTCTATTTTCCATCATATTTAATCTCCCGACAACATGCTATTTCTTTCGCTGTTCTTATTTTGTGTTCTTTACTTTGCATCTTTATCACAAAAATACCAAAAATATTATCTTATCATATCTATCAGATCTCACTCTCATAAGTGACCGTGTAGGGATTGACAACCCCTTACCGCATTGGTTGCGAGGATTTATTTGTTTGTGTAGGTGCATGGGACTCGCGCGTAGCCTCCTACTGGATTGATACCTTGGTTCTCAAAAACTGAGGGAAATACTTACGCTACTTTGCTGCATCACCCTTTCCTCTTCAAGGGAAAACCAATGCAGTGCTCAAGAGGTAGGAGGTAGCAAGCACTGGACCCGGGCAACCCAACAATTTACCAAAGACATGATTCGGAGCCAATGCATATAATGCTAAATTCGGGGTGCCGAACTTATCTATAAGAAGTCTTTGGACTTTGTTGCGGTATTATGGGGCGATAGGGAGCCCCTGGCGAATATGAAACGTACCAAAGTGCACGGGTGTGAGGATATAAGTAATTAATAGCAACGGGAAACAGAAAAAGAGCAGAGGTAGTATCTGGGGCCCCTTGACTTGGGCCGTAAACTGCTTCCATTATGGTTGGGTTAATGTGTCAAAGCGCATTTATACAAATAATGCGATAAGCAACCGGCGATTTAACATGCCAGAACCAGAGGGGAGCTGCATTTTGGTACTGAAAGACAGGTAGAGTAGTCGTTGGATTGTCCTCTAGGGCTTCCCCTGTATGCCAGTGCTCTGCGCCAATCTGGTGTACTTGTCTTTTGACAGGACCGGTAATCAGGCTGTCGAAGGGGGCCTGTACGAAAGGTACCTAAAAAAGAGGGGAAAAAGAAGACGAAATAGTAAGGGTACCAGTGAGTCTGGGATTAGTGTAGCCGAACTACAAGCTAACTGTACCTCCGTCGATGCCCATGGGATTTTGAGTGCGTAATTATGTACGCGTGGTGTGGATGCTGCTACCTCATCGGGACTGGGACGGAGGCCGAATTGCTAATCGAGCTCTTGACGAGCCGAACCGTCTTGCTGCAGTGTGGTCCAGACTCTCTTAGTGATGTCCAGGGCTCGGCAGCCGGATTACGGTTCTGCTTGAGAAGGCCGCTCTGTACCTCTGCTGCTAGGGCGGCTGTGTGCTCCTCTGTTCGGAGGGAGCGTTCAGTATTTCCATTGACTGTTATGACGCCGCGTGGACCGGGCATCTTGAGCTTGAGATAAGCATAGTGTGGCACTGCGTTGAATCTAGCAAACGCAGTTCGTCCAAGCAGTGCGTGGTAGCCGCTGTGGAAGGGGACGATATCGAAGATTAACTCTTCGCTTCGAAGTTGTCCGGAGAACCGAAGACCACTTCCAGCGTGATTGAGCCCGTACAACGGGCGTCTACGCCTGGTATGACTCCTTTAAAGTTAGTCTTTGTGGGCTTGATTCATGAGGGATTAATGCCCATTTTGCGCACTGTATCCTGATAGAGCAGGTTGAGGCTGCTACCACCGTCCATTAGGACTTGTGTTAGGTGAAATCCGTCGATGATTGGGTCGAGGACCAGTGCGGCCGAACCGCCATGGCGGATACTAGTTGGATGATCTCGACGATCGAAGGTGATCGGGAATGACAACCACAGATTGAATTTTGGGGCAACTGGCTCTACCGCGTAGACGTCCCTGAGTGCTCGCTTGCGCTCCCTTTTGGGGATGTGTGAAGCGTATATCATGTTCACCATTTTGAATTGAGGGGGAAATTTCTTCTGCCCCCCAGTGTTCGGCTGCCGGGGCTCTTCGTCCTCGTCCTCACATTGTGATCCCTTTTCCTTGTTCTTGGCATTTAAGTTGCCAGCCTGTTTAAAAACCCAACAATCTCTGTTGGCTTGTTTGTCTGGGGTGCCATGTATCTGGCACGGACGGTCGAGCAAGCTGGATGGTCCCTCATTGTTCCTTTTGTAGGGCTTTTTCCACTGGCCGGACTTGGAGCCGCTGAATCTGGCGTTAACTGTAGTGTCATTGGTATTATCGCCATTGCTTCGTCGTTTGTGTCTATTGCGCCGGAGCTTGCCGGTGCTGTTCTTGGCCTCGGAGGGGCCTGCCTCGTTGGCTGTGTTTTTGCTACGAGCCAGCCAGCTGTCCTCTCTCGCGTAAAATCGGGTAATAAGCGCCGTGAGGGCTGCCATGGATTTCGGCTTTTCTTGCCCGAGGTGGCAGGCAAGCCATTCGTCGCGGATGCTGTGTTTGAAGGCCGCTAGGGCTTCGGCATCCGGACAGTCAACAATCTGGTTCTTTTTAGTTTGGAACCTAGTCCAGAATTTTCTGGCTGATTCTCCAGGTTGTTGAACTATATGACTTAAGTCATCATCCTCTGGTGGCGGGACATAAGTACCTTGGAAGTTGTCAAGAAAAGCTTCTTCCAAGTCCTCCCAACTGCCGATGGAATTTTTGGGCTGGCTATTTAACCAGTGTATAGCTGGCCCTTTTAGTTTTAGTGGGAGGTATTTGATGGCGTGGAGGTCGCCTCCTCGGGCCATATGAATGTGTAGAATAAAATCCTCGATCCATACTGCAGGATCGATTGTTCCGTCGTATGATTCAATATGGACGGGCTTGAACACCTCGGGGAATTCGTGATCCAGTACTTCATCTGTGAAGCAGAGGGGGTATGCGGCGCCTCTATATCGGGTTGCGTCACGGCGCACCTCCGATGAAGTCTGTCTGGGGTTATCGGCCCGGGCGTGACTAGGTTTGTCACGTCCGAATAGGTAGCCGTCATCCCGAGTCGGGAAGCATCCTCGCGATCCGTAGATTGATCTGGTGTGTCCTGCTCTACTCTCCAGGTCCTGTCGAAGGTCATATGTATGGTCCCGAGCTGTTCTGTCTCTGTTTTTACGAGGCAGTGGGGCGGGATGTTGTTCGGCCTGAGTTGCCTTTTTATCGACCGCAGGGTGGTCGGTTCGCCGCACTATCCCGACCACGTGGTGGTCGTTCCGCATTGTGCAAGGGAGGTATGGGATCTGCTGCCTCCTCATCGAACTGAGGTAGCAGTCTGCGCTTCGGGTAACTCTTGGCTGGGCGCTTGAAGCCGTATTCTTCGGCTGCCAGGACATCGGTCCATCTGTCACTCCGTAGGTCTTGATCGGCTTGGAGCTGCTGCTGCTTTTTCTTCAGGCTTCTAGCAGTAGCTATTAGCTGGCGCTTGAAGCGCTCCTGCTTGAGGGGTGCCTCAGGCACGAGGAAATCCTCGCTGCCGAGGCTCTCCTCATCCTCGGAGACTGGACGATAACTATCGTCATTCGGGTCATTGGGCATGGCCTGTTTATCAGGGTTAACGTGCCCGTTATCTTGTTCCTCCTGTTCGGATGCTACTCCAACAGGGTGTTCATTGTTTTCGGCGTTGCCCGGAGTACTATTTTCTCCGGTGCTAGTGTTGCCATCTTTTGAGTGCTGAGGCATAGAACGGCGTTTAGGGCGCCGGCGCTTGGACTGTGTCTCAGAAGGTTTCTTCGCAACTGGATCTTCTTTGTCATCGTCGCTAGCTTTTTTAGGCGTGTCAACCATGTACACATCGTATGAAGAGGTGGCCGTCCAATGTCTAGTGAATGGCGGGTCTTGTCCTTGCTCCTTCTCGGCATCGTCGTCCATACTGTCAATGTCTTCGGAGCCATAATCAAGCACGTCGATTAAGTCATCGACAGTGGCTATGAAGTGGGTGGCGGGTGGGAAGCAAAATTCCCCATCGTTAGCCTCTAACTCGAACCGAACATAGTTCGGCTATGAGTCCTTCTCTAAGGACAAATTCTTTAAAGTGTTTAGCACGTCACCCAAAGGTTAGTGCTGGAAGATGTCTGCGGCGCTGAATTCCAAAATCGATAACCGATCAAACTCGGTGTCCGCAAGCGTACATGGTCCAGAACTTACAGCCGGAGATGAGTCCGGAGTTCCGTTGACGCAAATATTGCAGGGTGTCGAGTCTGTGTGCGGCTCCAACACCGTGGACTCTATGGCCTCGGATGGCATGATCTGCTCCGGTTCTAAGGCCGTTGCAGCAACAGGAACCATCTCCTGGATGTGATCTAATGACAGATTTAGGTCATCTTCATCGGGGCGAGGGGGAGCGATCGTCGCGGTCTCGAATCCGTCGAAGATCAGGTCTTCACGGACGTCCGCGACGTAGTTCAAGCTTCCGAATCTGCCTGATGGCCAGGGGCGTAGCTATCGATCTGCTCCAGATGGCCAAGCGAGTTGGCCCGCAGTATGAAGCCGCCGAACACGAAGATCTGTCCGGGAGGAAGGTTCTCCTTGGACGGCGTCACTATCGATGATTGAAGGGGCCATCGAACCTTTCGTCGACGGCACAGCGGCACTCTCAATGAAAGCACCAATGTCGGTGTCAAAACCGGTGGATCTCGGGTAGGGCGTCCCGAACTGTGCGTCTAAGGTCGATGGTTACACGAGACAGGGGACACGATGTTTACCCAGGTTCGGGCCCTCTCTCTGGAGGTAATAACCTACTTCCTGCTTGATTGATCTTGATGAATAAGAGTGTTACAAGAGTTGATCTACCGCGAGATCTTAATGGCTAAACCCTAGAAGTCTAGCCTGTATGACTATGGTAATGAGTGTATCCTTTCCGGACTACTATCCCCGGTTTATATAGACACCCGGGGGATCTAGGGTTACATAGAGTTGGTTACATAAGAGGGAATCTTCATAGTCGGTCGCCAAGCTTGCCTTCCACGCCAAGGAGAGTCCAATCCGGACACGGGTACAGTCTTTGGCCTTCATGTCTTCACAGCCCACCAGTCCGGCCCATAGATAACAGGCCGGACGCCCGAGGAACCTTTAGTCCAGGACTCCCTCAGTGGCACTGAGCGAGACCATGGCGACCTCCGAGAAGGAGAAGCGGGCCGCCGCCCAGGAAGCGGCCACTCGCGAGGCGGCGCTGAAGGAAGCCGGGGCCGCCAAGAGTCACTGCCAAGCGCTAGAGGCCGAGCTGAAGACCATGTGCAACAAACGCGCAGAGGAAGCTCGTGGGCGTCGGGCGGAGGAGGAGAAGATGAAGGCCCGGGAGGACGCCGTCAAGGGTCGCGACGCCGAGCTGGAGCAGTCGGCAAATGTTCAGGCCGTTGAGCGCAGCCAACTGGAGGAGCTGGAACGGAAGGTGATGGCGGAGCAAGCCGAACTTGACGCGAAGGCGAAGGTCCTGGCTGAGAACCGCGCGGCCTTCACGCTCCTTGAGAAGAGGTCTCGCGTGGCGCTGAAGACGCTCTATGAGAAGGGCTTGGAGAGGCCGCTAACCACTGACGAGGACGGCCCCACCCAGCTGCTCCCCTACTTGGTGGAGGCGCTTGAGGAAGTCGTGGACGGCATCGGTCACATGGCAAAGGTAGAGGCTCGTGTCCTTTCTTCAGCTACGCTGACGCGTGTCTTCAGCCATGTGCACCTTCACGACCCCAGCGCTCGTCTTGACGAGCTGCTGGAGCCTATGGCCGACGTACACTGCCCAGCCGCCGCCGCAGCCATGAAAGGTCAGGTGGAGGCCCTGCTGAAGAAGTTCCGCGGCTTCGCTTCCACGCCTTCGACCGGAGGCGCCGCCACTCCTGCAGCCCCGGCCGGTGGCCAAGACGAAGGCGACGTCATCAAGGGAGGATCACCTCTCGTGGGCGTCTGTGGTGTTCAGGGATGACCTGCAGCTCCTTTCCTATTTTATTCCTACAACGTGCATCATGCCTCGTGGAGGTGTTAAACTTGCGTTTGATATTGTGATATTGTGAGAATAATATGTCTTGTAATATTTGCTTGAGATTTTGCGATTTCTCCCTATTAGCTTTACGTTCTACGTCGGCAGGGCCCGACCCCGTGCATACCTCAGCCGCCATTGGATCGTCCGGAGACGTGGACGGGACCAAGGGGTGAGGGGCTACGTGACCAGTTAGGCTCCTGAGTCGCGATGCTCAGGAGTCCCCCTTGACGCGCAAACAGCTGATAGGGAGGAGACGCGAGGTTAGGCTTAGTGTTCTACGTCGGCAGGGCCCGACCCGATCGGCAGGACACCTAATCCGCTCCACCTTCTTTATCCAGCCCTGAAAAAGGATGATTCTGTCAGTATCTTGCCACTGGGTATCTGATTAGGAGGTATCCGGCAAACAGGTACTTACCGGGGTATCCGGATGGTTACAGTCTAGGCCGACATCTTTGGTGGTCTCCGGCCATTGCCTTCGTTTCCCGAGGAATAATCTCCACATTCCTTTGTACATGGTACCGAAGAAGTGCCGAAGAGTCCGCGTCCCTTCCGGATTGAACTCCCACGAACGGAGAGGCCGTCGCTGGCATGGCAGGGTCCGACGAACTAGCATTACTTGAACAACGTTGACGATATTGATGTCCCTCTCAATGAGGCTTCGGATGCGACTTTGCAAAGTTCACACCTCGTCCATTGATCCCCGGTCCAACCCCTTATTAATCCACGACGCAAGCTGAATTGGGGGGCTGGATCAAAATGCAGGCGCCGCTGCCCACTTGGAGCCGCGGGGCTCGGTGATATCGAACCACCCCTGCTGCCATAAATCGGAAGATTTGGCGAAGGATCCTTCCAGCCAAACGGCGCTAGCAAGCTTGCTCACTGTAGGACCACCGCACTCAGCCTGCTCCCCTTCTATCACTTGCGGCTTTGCATCGAAGGTCTTGAGCCACAAGCCAAAGTGTGGAGGAGTGCGGAGGAAGGCTTCGCACGTAACGATAAACGCTGAGATAAGAAGAATAGAGTCCGGGGCCAGATCGTGAAAATCCAGCCCATAATAGAACATGAGCCCTCGAACAAAGGGGTTAAGTGCAAACCCTAACCCGCGGAGGAAGTGGGACATGAACACGACCCTCTCGCCGGATCTGGGGGTGGGAATAACCTGCCCCTCGACAGGAAGCCGATGATGGATTTATGCGGTCAGATACCTCACGGCCCAAAGATTTGCAATATCTGCCTCTGTGACAGAAGAAGCTACCGACCAGCCTTGATGGCTGGATCCGGACATGATTGGGGATTGTGGTAACTGGAACCCGGGTGATGGAACTCGGCGTAGCAAGGGTTGAGGAAGAAGCAAGCGTGAAAGAAAAAGACGGGCCTGTACCCCTATATAAAGGCTGCGAATATCGAACGTCTCCTCCTGGGCCTCAAAACTTACCTATTCCCAAGGAGTTGTACCCAAGTGACGATTGGGTTACCCATGTCCGGGTTGGCAAGAATCCCCTAAAAAAGGGGGACATGATCTCCGCTTGTATAAGACATGCCAGAAAAATCACGTCTCAAGACGTGGTATGACGGGCCAGCTAACGGTTCGAAAATAATGGCCGTGCAGGCGTGATGTCATATTACCAAAAAGTTGTCAGCGGATTGGACTCGTGAAATATTATATCTTCTGCAGTTGTGGACACAGGACCGGATAATATTATTACATCTGAAGACTATCTTGGATTTCGGAAAGAAGGGAACCCGCCTTGCAATGCCGAAGACAATGTGCGGGCCGAACTCCTCGTCATTGAATCCAGGTTCAAGGGCTACTGAGGGAGTCCTGGACTAAGGGTCCTCAGGCGTCCGGCCTGTTATCCATGGGCCGGACTGATGGGCTGTGAAGACATGAAGGCCGAAGACTCTACCCTTGTCCGGATTGGACTCTCCTTGGCGTGGAAGGCAAGCTTGGTGATCAACTATGAAGATTTTTTCCCATGTAACCGACTCTATGTAACCCTAGATCCCTTCGGTGTGTATATAAACCAGAGGGCGTAGTCCGGACTTGGCGTAGTCGCTGGTGTTGTGGCTATGCAGGTTCTGGAAGGCGCAGAACGGTCGACTGCTCTTGGATGACTCGGGCTGGTCTCTGCCGCGCTTGGTGACCGGCTCCGCCGCGATCACGGCTGCTCCCTTGCGCTTGACATCCTTGGCCTTGGCTTTCTTCTCCTCCGGGTCCACAGCTGGGAGCTCGAGGAGGGAGAGGCGCCCTTCCTCAGCTCTTGCGCAATTGGTCGCCAGGTTGAACAGCTCCAGAGATGTGCACAGCTCCTCGTGGACGGCGAGCTACTCCTTCATCTTGATGTCGCGGACACCATCAGAGTACGCGGAGATGATGGCCTCGTCCGTCACCTTGGGGATCTTGAGGCGAACGTTGGTGAAGTGCTCGATGTACTTCTGGAGGGTCTCTCCTGCTTGTTGCTTGACACGGCGCAGGTCACCCGCGGTCGGAGGGCGGTCGCGAGTTCCCTGGAAGTTGGCGACGAAGCAGTTGCGCATCTTGTCCCAGGAGGAGATCGAGCCTGGAGGCTGGTTCAGGAGCCAGGAGCGGGCACCTTCCTTGAGAGCCATGGGGAACCAGTTCGTCATGACATTGTCATCGCCGTTGGCCGCCTCAAGGCCCAACTCGTAGAGCTGCAGGAACTCCGCGGGGTCGGGGGTGCCGTCGTAGCGAGGAGGCAGATCCGGCTTGAATTTGCCCGGCCAGGCGACGCTACGCAGCTCGGGGGTGAAGGCGCGATAGCCTGCCGTGGTCACCGGGACTCTGTGCTGGTGGAGAACTTGTCCTTGATGGAGTCCGTGCACCGCCACCGCAGGCGGCCCGCGGTCTTGCCGTGGTGGCGCAGGGAGCGTCGGAGCCGGACGAGGTGGGTCATGCCGTGGGGCCGCACGCCTTGGCGCCAAGACTCCGTCGTGGAGGCGCTCCATGGGCTACGCCACCCGCGGCTGGCGGAGGGCGAGTCAGCGAGAGCGATGGCGCAGGGGAGCCCCCTGCGGCGCTAACAAGCTTGGCGATGCAGTCGAGCCAGTCCTCGTAGAGGTCGTCGATGGGGCGGTAGTGCAGGAGCTCGCGTGCCATGCACAGCGCAGCCTGCGCGTCCACGGGAGCGCGACGAGCGTGGGACGACGAACCGGCCGGGGTCAGTGATGGAGTGGCGGTGCGGCCATCCCGCCGCACCGAGGGGTTCAGCGAGGATGCTTGTTGTTCGTTCCCCGCCAGGCCGGTGGCGGCGTTGGCGGCAGGCGACGGAGAACGATGGGGTGGCCCGCCGACGGGAGCCGTCTGAGCAACGCGGGCGGCGAGGGCAGCCCGGCGCTCAGCGCGAGCTCCGTGAGCGTCCGCCATGGAGACGAGGAAGCAATGGGACGCGGAGCGACGGAAGGAAAGCTTCTACGCAGCCCTACCTGGCGTGCCAAATGTCGGATCTCGGGTTCCGGCAAAACCCTCAAGGTTCGAACACTAGGGTGCCCGCGAAGATCTCCCCCTACCGAATCACGCCCTAGCCTCACTACGATCTCAAAGGCAAGCTCGACGAACTCGCAACACAAGGGACACAAGATTTATACTGGTTCAGGCCACCGTTGTGGTGTAATATCCTACTCCAGTGTGTGGTGGTGGATTTCCTCTTGGGCTGAGGATGAACAGTACAAGGGGAAGAACAACCTCCTAAGGTGAGGTGTTCTTGTGCTTAGCGAACTTGCGCGGGTGAGGATGATCTGAATCAGTTGCCTCCTACAGTGGTGGCTAGCCCTATTTATAGAGGCCCTGGTCCTCTCCCCAAATATTGAGCAGGAAGGGAGCCAACAACAGCCAATTTGAAAGGGGACAGCTAGTACAGCTTATCCTGACTAAAGGTGGTCTTCGCCTGCAAAAGGTTCTGGTGGTGACGCCGCCTTGGGCTCCACGGTGACCTCCGTCCTGCCGTCCTGCTCGTCTTGGTCTCATTGCACCGATATGGAAACCTTTGCTTGACGCCTCGGTACTCCTCGCCTGCGCTTGCCTCCTTAGCACCAAAGAGGAAACAAGGACACTATGCGCGCTGGCGCCCACCTGGCCTTGGTCGTCACGGCTCACGTCACTGGAACCTCGCGAGGTTTGCCTTGCCTTGAGCTCTTTGGCCCTCGCGAGCTAGCGTGGTGAGGCCGCTCCCCAGGAGGTCTTGCGTCGTCCGCCTCACGAGGCTTAGCCCTTCGCAAGGGTCTTGAATGCTTGTTGGTGAAGATGGGCCGTACGGGCCTGCTCGCAGAGCCACACCGTGGGCCACAGGCAGGCAAGTCTGGGGACCCCCATTCCCAGAACGCCGATAGCGGCGGACTGCTAGGTCCGATCACAACACCGGCGGCGAGTGGAGGTGTCTATTCACAACACATGCAAACGCGCCGAAGCGATCAACCGCATGAGTGTGCCGCACCCCACTTTATATAGGCGTCCGTCGTGGGCTCAACACTTGGGCCTTGCACGGACCCTAAAGGCCATAAGTCTACTCGGCCACAATCCGAATACAGCTCGGATCACACCCGACCACTGTTGTAGGGTCCGACCTCGTAGGTTCCTTCTCTTAAGCATGCGACCGCTTACGTTCAAGCCGGCTTGGTCGTAGTTTGGATCACCTCCGGACTACATGGCTGGTAGCGGCCTCTAGCAAGGCGTGCCGACCACCAAGCAGACGATATAGCTGGTTAGGCGAACCTGTACATCACACTTCCATTCCTTTTGCCACACGATATATGTTGTCGGGCTTAAGGCGAGTCTGTCATCCTTGTGCTAGTCCGACCTCTTTCTCGTTCCAGTGATGCCGACCACAAACCAGATTATCTCATAATCCTGGTAGCATGGCCATGCTTATACTGGTCGGATCACACGAGGGGCCCATAGTATATCTCTCCTGATCGGAGGGGCAAATACCATCTTGCTCGACCATGTCTCGCGGCATAAGTCTGGATAAGCCTGAAACCTACCTTTGTAACTACCCAGTCAATCTTTGTGAAGATCATAAGCACACGAGATCAGATGAAGACCAGAAGACGACCATCCTTAGCAAGATCCTTGCCGAGGAAATCCACGAGACCCCCGGCAAGATCCTTGCCGGGGGCGACCGCGATGCCACGGCAAGACCCTTGCCGAGGCCCCGACAAGACCCTTGCTGAGGACGCCTGCGGGGCCATAGCCAGACCCACGTCTGCCAAGACTCCACCGCCGTTCCCGTACAGCTCCCGGCCAACCAGCTGGGCAGGCACCTGCGTGGCAACGTGCGACCTCCAGGCCAACTCAGCAAGCACCTGCGTGGTGGCATGCAGATCTTCATGAAGACCATACCACCACGCCATCTCAGGAGCCTGCCAGCCAATGTGGCACCGCATGCCTCGTTGGCCTGGACACGAGGCGGAGCGGCGACGGACGGGACATGCCTCGTTGCCATCCCCAATAAAGCAACAGGCCACCTAAGGAGCGCATTTAATGCGCCTTGTCCCGTAATGATAGGCGATAAGCTTGTACACCATATATCTTTCCACCTCCTGTGTGCCACTGTGGCGACCCCTTTTGACTATAAAAGGAGGCCCCAAGCGTATTGGAGAAGGATTCGGATCTTTTGGACTATGCACGCACCACAGCTAGTTCGAGAGCTCAAGAACACTCAAATATACGCAAAAGTAGGACTAGGTTATTACGCACTGAACCTAGGTAAACGATCCTTGTGCTGACTACCAGACCCGCTCTTTGCACAACCCCGCACCCGCCAACCATAGAAGGCATCCCAGTGATTCCACAGGTGTCATTTCCACCGACAGCATGTTGTACTAGAGACTCACAGATAACATATCGATGGGTCCCATAGTTGGGTCTGTTCGACTCGGACCTTATCTTGACTCGGATCCGACTACGTCAAATCCGACCAGATCCTTCCAAGTCCATATTATCTGGTTAGCATCCATTGCTCCATGGCTAGTGATACCAAGCCATCGACCATGTCATATGCTAGTCTAGTTGGCTGCGTCCACACAGCCCTTTCGACTAGGGACCTTTTAGGACAGCCATCATACAATGCATAGTCCCACAAACAAGTCACGTACTTGCAGATACACATCATTGATAATGTCCAAGGACTATCTTTATTCAAAAACACATAAGAAATATCATCATACATAATTTCCTCTAGGGCATATCTCCAACAACCACTGTCTCGGTATGTCGTGGGCTACGCATGTTAGAAATCAAAACCTAGGCCTAGCTGATACATGTTTGCTCTCTGGAAAAAAATGATACCAGCTAGATCCCCGATACCCCTTTCCCCCAACACAAAAAAAAGAACCCCGATACCCCTAAAAAAAAGCTCCCTGATCACAGTCATCGTTGGAAATTTATTTTGTTTATTGACTAGGTTGACAAACTTGTGGGCCCCAACGTCAGTATACAATTAGGAGGAAGCTTTTTTTTCCAATGAGGTACTTGCTTGCGTACGGCTTGGACCTGGTGGGTCCCCACTTTCAGCCTCTCAGCGTACAGTCCTCTCAGGAATCCTCTCGTTTGTTGAGCATGTTGACAACGGCATACGGCGGCTCCATGGCGAGTGCACACGGACGGGAAAAAATCGGAGCAGGGGAAGACACCGTCATTCTTTCGAACATACCGCACTAGCCCGGTGAATGCAGCCCTCTCACCCAAAAGCTGTACTTCCCGGGTTCGATTCCTACTGGTGCAGTTGAAAACTATCTAACACTTGCAAAAATTTCGTCCCTAGTTTACCCAGCTTTTCGCACACTAAACATTGTCTTGCCGTTTTGAAAATAGCATATCTTTTTGACTTTGCATCATATGAAGATGTGCTATACATGCAGTTTCTTATCTGAAAATCACTTGGAGAAGCAGCCATCACCGGTGTTGGATTCGATGCCGCACTTCTTCAATCCCCCAGTAGCGCGAGGGGGAAATAAACTTCCGTCCCGTGCTGCCGGTTGGGGAATGGAGCGAACTGGATTAAAGAGGGGGTCGGCGACGCGACTGAAGAAGCACATCAGACGTGAATTTTTTTAGTGGATGGCTGTCGATGGCGTTTTTTTACTTGCCTCTACATCATACAACTTGTATTTTTAGCCTCCCAGTCCGTGGTGGACCAGCAGCCCATTTGCTAGGGGGACCAACCTACAGAAAGCAGCACTTGATTTTTCATCAAGGCCCAAAAACAACATAGTACTATGTTTGTTTTGAGGCGGAAAACATTGTGGCAGGGGTTGAGCAGGGGAGGGGGGAAGACAGAGCAAAAAGATAAAAAAGAGCTGATGCGCCATTGCTACCCAAACAAGCAGGTGCAATTCTTCTCGGGAAGAAGGTGTGCCGTTGACACCAACACGTCACAATCCCATAGTAGACATTCTAACAAGTTCACACACAAGTATAACAAAAAAGCTAAACATTCGTATCAAACTCAGGTTCAGACGACACGTTGATATTCATAGTCAACATTCACAGTAAACAACTCAAAAGATTCATATATACACAAGTTCAACATGTCTATGCATCCAAATGATTGATAGATCACAAGACAATATTCATAGATAATTCACAAAAAGATTTAGATATACACATGTTCAGTATGTTTATGCATCCAAATGATTGAGATCACAACCAATATCATCCATGGACAAACTTTAATTACCTAGGGTACAGACTGGTAAATGGTGTCCACTTGGTGGTGCTTCTTCCTAAAATTAATGCTTGTACGAGTAAACTTTCGAGTACATAAGAGGCAGCACAGACAATTTGAACTTTGCTTATAGGTTTATCCTCGAGATATTGGCCTCAATGCTGAGGGAGGTTTGAGCAACTTGGCCACTACTTTCATCCAACTACTTTACTGGCTCATCTTTGTCCTGTAGCTCAGCAAAACTCTACATTGCCGACAAGAAATGAGGCGGTCGATAAAATGAACCACCCAAATTTTTTGTGCAGTTCAACTGAAATGGCCTATTTGTCTGGAATCTTTAGACTCCATGCCATACAGTTTGCTACCATATGTGCCGATACCCAAAAGGCACAAGTTGGGACCAAAGACTAATACTATGTTTTTCTGGGCTATTCGCCAAGCAATATTGTTGGCGTTCACTATGGCACTTCTTCTTGTCAACATCGTTGCTTGTCTGAGTGAACTTTGGAGTACATACACTACTGGAGGTTGCTGCTAACGCGACACTATGATCAGAGACCCTTCGACGAATCTGTGTGCGATGCAATAATCGCAAACGATGGTGTGAAAGAACCTTTAAAAAGGGTGCAAAATGTTTGCGGTGCCGGATGCATCAAACACGATTCTGATTTTAATTACGTGTGCGATGCAGGGCATACGGTTTAGTTCAATGAACTGTTTGCGATGAGGCGGAACAATAGAAATGGGCACCCAGATGAAGGCATGTGTGATATACAGCGACGGTTCACTCAGATGAACTGTTTGTGATGAGGAGGAACAATAGAAATGGGCAGCTAGATAAAGGTGTGTGCGATTGAGGGCATACACTTTAGAAGGATTAACTGTTTGCGATTAGGCAACAGAACAGAAATGGGTCAGCCAGATCAAAGTGTCTGCGATTGATGGCATACACTTCACATGGATGAACTATATGCGATTAGCCACAACAAACAGAAACAGTTAGATAGATCAACGTGCGTGCGGTAGACAGGCACACACATTCTTATTAAAAGAAGTGCGTGTGATGGTAATAATGAGCGCGCATGGTTGTTGGAACAAGACGTGTGCTGACATTGCCTATTGCGGTGCACCCTATGGTGCAAACGCCACATACCCGGCCGAGAAGGCGTGCCACGTTATGCCTTCCGGGAATAGTGCCGCACTTATAACCGTAATTAAATTTTGAGCCTAGGAAAATGTCTCGCGGGCAGGCGAGGACTCTTACAAGCGCATGTGTGGGATCGTACATAGCCAAACGGATCAGATCTCCGCCTGGGCGAGGTTGCAGAACGACGTGAAAGCCTCTGTTGAACAGGCTACCGGCGTCATCCGGCAACTAAATGAGAGCAATGCGAAGCTCCTGGCCGAGGGCGGCCTGATGAGGGCGAAGATCGTTGGAAGTGCGGAGCAGAAGGAGGATACCACTGCCTTGTTGAAGAGGACCGGCGTCATCGTCGAGAAACTTATGGATGAGAATACAATGCTGCGCATCGAGCACAGAAGGCCGGTGGAGGAATCCGTGGATGCTCCCAAGCAGCATCTGGAGGACAAGAAAGAGCTCATCGCCGCTCGCCGCGGATACTAGTTCTCGCGGCCTGCAGCAACGCATCACGAAAGTAGAGAGCAATGAGCCAGATCGTTGTCTTCCTTCTTCTTTTGCCCTTGTGTATATCGGGCGTTGCCGCATGTGGCTTTTTTAATTATGTTCCTAAATATGTAAGACAATTATTATCCACTATAATCATCCTTATATTCATCATGCTTGCTATAAGTCGTAGTCGGTGGTCTGTCGGATCGTACATCAAGATCCATGCAAAACTATCTTTTCAGATTTTAAGTTTTCTCTCTTAAATCTCAGTCCAGTGAGACATAGCCACGTCGTAGAATAGGGGCTCGGGCGCCATTAATGGAGATGTTGGGAGGGAGGTGTGCGGCGGGTAGAGGTCAAAGGCTCGCCTCCTGATGAGCAATCACAGGGGTCTGATCTCACGCCTCACGTACTCAAATAACTACCCTGCATGGCACCTCCTAGACAATAAAAAAAGGGGACGGGTGGCGGCACATAATTGGTAAGGAGAACGCCCATGATTTCAAGAATACTTGTGTTGCCAATTTGTAATGTGACAGCACTTGTTCCAAAACGACACCATGCCAAGTTTCATGATTTTCAGGCATGTTTTGGATTTACAGGTATTAAAAAACCAAGTTTCTCAATCTTTCCGGCTGAGCCACGATGCCCAGATGTTTCAATTTCCTTCCCATTTCTTGCATGGGATCTAGAAATTCACCCAAGGACACACATGCGATTTTTCAACCAACATTGGTGCACTGGAGCATGTGCTTGTAGTTCAAATTTGAATTATGCACATTAAATTCCTAGAAATTCAATTAATGTATAAAAAGGCCAAACGAACTTGGAATAATTCCAAAATTTAGGACGATACTTCTATTTGGTCCAATTTACCTGTGTAAAAAAATTAAGGTGGGAGAAGGCAGTGTACGTATGTCGTTTCGCACACGGAGGTGACACGTTCCCTCTCGGAACCACGAGCCTTCTTGAGAGAAAATTCGGTTTGCAAGAAGCTTACACCAAAGCTTGTCCCAATTCGGCCAAAAAATTACCGCAACATGTTGTTGCCATGTCATGAAAACGTGCCAATTTTATGATTTGCAGGCGTGTTTTGGATTTACAGGAATTAAAAAACCAAGTTTCTCTATCTTTCCGGCCGAGCCATGACGCCCAGATCTTTGAATTTCATTCCCATTTCTTGCATGGGACCTAGAAATTCACCCAAGGACACACCTGCGATTTTTCAACCAACTGTGGTGCACTGGAGCATGTGCTTGTAGTTCAAATTTGAATTGTGCACATTAAATGCCCAGAAACTCAATTAATGTATAAAAGGGGCCAAACGAACCCGGAATAATTCTAAAATTTAGCACAATACTTCTATTTGGTCTAATCTGCCTGTGTAAAAAAATTAAGGCGGGAAGGGGCAGTGTACGTATGTCGTTTCACACACGGAGGTGACACGTTCCCTCTCAAAACCACATGCCTTCTTGAGATAAGCTGCCGTTTGCAATAAGCTTATACCAAAGCTTGTCCCAATTCGGCCCAAAAATTTACCGCAGCATGTTGGTGCCATGTCATGACAACATGCCAAGTTTCATGAATTTTAGGCGTGTTTTGGATTTACAAGAATTAAAAAACCAAGTTTCTCAATCTTTCTGGCGGAGCCACGACGCCAAAATGTTTGAATTTCATTCCCATTACTTGCATGGGACCTATAAATTCACCCAAAGAGACACATGTGATTTTTGAACAAACTTTGGTGCACTGGTGTTGGATGTGGGGTTCCGGCAAACCCTTAAGGTTTGAAGACTGGGGTGCGCGCGAAGTCTCTCCCTCCTACCGATCTACGCTCTAGCTCGCTAAGATCTTGCGGACGAACTCGATGAACTCGCAACACAAAAAGACATGAGGTTTATACTGGTTCGGGCCACCGTTGTGGTGTAATACCCTACTCCAGTGTGGTGGTGGTGGATTGCCTCTTGGGCTGATGATGAACAGTACAAGAAAAAAACATCCTCCTGAGGTTGAGGTGTTATTGTGCTTGTGAACTTGTGGCGTGAGGATTCGATCAGTTCAACCTGCCTCTACTGTGGTAGCTAGCTCTACTTATATAGGCCCTGGTCCTCTTCCCAAATATTGAGCGGGAAGGGAGCCAACAACGGCGGGAAAATTTGAAGGGGGACAGCTAGTACAAGCTATCCTGACAAAAGCGGTCTTCGCCTGCGAAAAGCCCTGGGGTGACGCTGTCTTGGGCTCCACGATGACCTCCGCCTGGCCGTCCTCCTGGTCTTGGTCTCGTTGCACCAATATGGCAACCTTTGCCTGATGCCTCGGTACCCTTCGCCTGCGCTGGCCTCCTTAGCACCAAAGAGGGAATAAGGACGCTGCGCGCACCGGTGCCCGCCTGGCACCCGCCTGGTACCGTACGTCATGGCTCACGTCACAAGAGCCTCGTGAGGTTTGCCTCGCATTCATTTCTCTGCTCCTCGTGTGCCTGCCTGGCTAGGCCACTCCAGTGGACGTCTTGCGTCGTCCGCCTCGCGAGGGTCTTGGGTGTTTTGCTGATGAAGATGGGCCGTACGGCCTGCTGCTTAGCCACGCTATGGGCCGCAGGCAGGCAAGTCTGGGGACCCCCGTTCCCAGAACGCCGACAGTAGCTCCCAGGCCCAAGGTGCGCTCGGGCATGGCTTCGCGGCGAAGCTAAGGGTCAAGTTCGGAGCACCACGGTCCCCAAAAGCCTGCGGCCTCGGTTGACGCATGGCGGTTGATTGGAAGTGGGCGTCTCCGCTTCCCCACGTTGCCTCGACAACTGCACGACATGACAAGTCCCTGCGACATGCAAGTAAAACCATCATTACCTGCGATCGTGGGAGACGCCGGTTGGCCTTCTCTTGCTATAAATGGGGAGGGGGCGGAGCCCCCGTTGCCCATCTCTTCCTCGCTTGCTTGCTTGTTCCTCCTTGTTCCACTGCTGACAACAATGGTGCCCATCAGAAGGTTTTCCGCCGAAGAGAAAGGAAAAGCTCCCCGTGACGACCCGGGACCACTTCCACCGAAGAAGAGGTCGACCCATCACCGCGACGAAGCGTTGATGCAGGTGGTGACAAGGCCTTGGTGCGAGCGGCCTCCTCCGGGGTACCCGCTACCCTTGCACGCCCGAGCCGAGGGCTCGGGAGGTTGGAGCGACGAGCAGCGCCGCCCAAGCCGTGTACGATGTCGCCGTGCCACGGCGACGCGTGCCGTTGCCCCTGGGGTCCACGCCACTGACTCCTCGCGCGAGTTGGTGCTGTGGGCACCGATGCCTCCAAGCTCCTGGATCCGCTTCCCGCGGTTCTTCTCCAACGTGATGCCGCCGAGGGGACCTCTCGAGCTCTGGCTGCAGCACGCCGACTGCAGCGCTCCGGCGACGGAGCGGAGATTGAAGCAGTCCCCACTGGCAAGATCTTCATGACTTGCGGCTGGGGCGAGATCGCGGGGGTCTGCCGTGCGAGGGGAGCCCTCGCGATCCACTTCGAGTACGACAGTGCCTCCACGCTCTTCTTCAAGGTCTTCGACGCCGAGGGCCGCCGCCTGGAGTGCTGCCCTGGAGAGGAGCGCCAGACCGACGCGCGCTCTGCCCGCAGCTACTCCAACAGCAGTAGCCCTTGAGTGTCCAGCAGCTCTCCTGAGCTTTACGCGACCCCGGAGACGAGCGACGACAGCTACGTGCCCCCGAGCTCTCGCCGCGCTCGGAGCAGGGCTGCGGCGTCCGGCCGTCGCCGCGGCTGATCTGGATGGGGTTGGCGCCGGCCTCCCGTGGCCCACTGTTGATGATGGCGTCTGCCACGGAAGGGTGTAGATAGGATTCCCCTTAGTATCAGCTTTTGTTTCCTGCGAAGGATCATGAATCACCCCGTGGGGGCATGTAAGGGTCTGTAATATCTTTGGTGCTTATCTTTCTTGTTATGAAAACATGATGAGCGCATGGCCCGTTAAGGCTCGGTCCCCCATTTCTTTCCTCGCGATGGCTTGTTGCTCTACGCTGGTATGCCAGCTCGCGTGCCGTGGTCAAGGCCAGGAGGTGTGCAGCCCGAGGTCCAGTAAGAGCCCCTAAGGCGCGATGCTCAGGAGGTCCCCCTTAGCGCTCAAGCATCCATGGTAAGGCAAGAGAGGAAAATGACTTGGCCACAGCGGGGCTATGGTATGGCGTGTGTGACCATTAGGCCCAGATATTTAGCAGATCCTAGGGCGAAACTTATCGTGCTGACTTCGCGGCGATTCCTGATGTCGCGCTAGGGCTGTGCGCCAACTCGTGCGGCATAGCCAGGTCGGCCCATACGAGTTCCCCTCCCCTCATGCTCTCCTTAGTGCTCTACGTCCTCAGGTCCCGGCCCCCAACCAAGCTCAGCCGCCGCTGGTATGCCAGGTCGCGATGCCGTGGTCAAGGCCAGGGGGTGAGGGCTGGAGAGCCAGTAAGAGCTCCTGAGTCGCGATCCTCAGGAGCCCCCCTTTTAACGCGCAAGCGAATTGCACAAGAGAAAAAGAGACTCGGAGTGCCGCCTGCTATCCTTCCCTCGGGATCCCTGTGAGTAGGCACAATAAGGAACATGGTTTGCCGTTATAGCTGTTAGCCTGCCGCTAGTTGCTCTAGATGAGGTGAAGGCACTGAGGGCCTGGTGAGGTGACGTGCGCGGCGCGTGCCGCAAGCCAGAGCTCGACCACTCAGATTTGTCTGCGTGGCGGGGATGGACCCATGCACCAGCGCCGTGCCTGTGTGAAGGCCCCGGGGGACGCGATGATCGAGCAGGTGATTGGCGTTGGCAGGTTAAGCATGAAGAGCAGATCAACTTGGATAAATGCAGGAAGATACATGCCACCGGGTCCGGCCCGAGTGGCTTGGGGATGATGCTGCCCGAGGGGCGCCCCCAGCAAGGTAAGCTAAATACTTAAGCAAAAGGGATACATGCCACAGGGACGGACCAATGCGGCCTAGGAATAATGCAGCCCGAGGGGCACTCCCAGCTTAAACGAACTTGGAAGATGTCACCTGGTTCTATAGACGAAGTAGAGTTGGTGCAGCTGAAGCCGAGTGTTGAAGGAATGGCTCCTCATGGGCCACCGGGGCCTTGAGCCTCGGGAGGCTCTGGGGGTTTAGGAGGTTCCCTGAAGGCCGTCTCCATCTCCTCCAGGACGGCGTGGAACCTGGCCTCCTGAGCTGCCAGGACTTGTCGCACGTTGCGCTGGTAGGCCGACGCCACGCCCGGCAAGCCGAAGGGCATGCGAACGCGGCTGTGTGGCGGGCCCTCAGAGCGGCCCGCACACAATGGCCAGAAGCGCTCCTAAGATGCGGCCCTGTTGAGCCCTGGGATGTCGACGCAGACACGCAGCCCGACATCCTCTCCTGGATGGGGAGCCGCGCCATGTGAGCGGCTGTGGCCGCGCATGGCTCTTGCTTCTTGCAGTTCCTGGGTGGTCTTGGTGATGAACTCCTGGGTGGTGGGCACTCCTTGCCCTGTGTTCTCCTAAGGGAAACGTGCCATGAAGCACGCCTCCAAGTGGTGCCCAAGCGCCTCCCTCGTGAGGTTGGCAAGGTCTGTGGCCCTCCAGAAGAGAGCCCCCGAGCCCTGCCCGAGGAGGATGCCGGGCGCGCCTTTCTATGCGACAGAATGAGGCGCCCCTGGAGCAGGCGCTGATCCTGACGAGGCTCCAGCTGCGTTGCTGGCCTCCTGAGATCCTGCTCGGCGTAGCTGCTTCTTCTTGGGGATGGCCTCCGGAGGGCCTTCAATCCTGCTGTTGGGGTCGTCGATTACTGCAGCTTGAAAGGCGCGCTCAAGGGAGCACACCGCATCCCTCTCTTCACACGGGACCGTGATGATTCCTCCGCTTCCTGGCATCTTGAGAGCGTTGTAGCGATGATGACTGACTACCATGAACTTGGCCAGGGCTGGATACCCGAGGATGGAGTTATACGGCAGGAGGATGTGCGCGACGTCGAAGTCAATGAGCTCGGTGCGATAGTTCCTGCGCTCCCAGAAGGTGACAGGCAGGTGGACCTGCCCTATCGGTGTGGTGGAACCGTCGGTCACTCCTGAGAAAGGCTTGGTTGGCTGAGCTGCTCATATGGCACTTGGAGGTTGTCGAACGTGTCGACGGACAGGACGTTGAGCCCTGCGCCGCCGTTGATGAGGCTCTTGGTGACCTGCACATTGCTGATGACTGGGGAGCACAACATAGGGAGGGCACCAGCGGTGGCTGCGCACTTGAGCTGGTCTGCCGAGTTGAAGGTGATGGCACATTGGGACCACCTGAGCGGGCGCGTGGCCTCGAGCTTGGGGAGCACCGCATTCACCTCGCGAGCGAACTGTTTGAAGATGCGCTCAGAGGCTGGGGCCTGGGCACTGCCCAAGATGCAGGCGATCGCACGCGGCTCCTGGAAGCCCCCAGCCCCTTCGTCCTGGTGGTGGTCGTCGCTACTTCTTGGTGGCGGCAGCGGGGGAAGACCGGCGTTGCCCTGGGGGCGATCCTCGCGAGGTGGGACCCTCCAGGCGCCCTCCCGAGGTTGGTCCTGCCAGCGGTCCTCACGAGGCCGGTCGCGCCACTCTGGGCGCGGGCCACGGTCGTCCTAGTGTCCGCCTCCGCGTCCTCCTCCGCGGCCATAGCCCTGGTCGTTGCGCTCTGGACGTCGACCGTAGCGTCCTTCCCGTATGGCTCTGAGCTCTTGGCAGTCGCTGGTGTTGTGGGTGTTCAGGTTGTGGAAGGCGCAGAATGGTCGGCCGTTCTTGGATGACTCGGGATGATCTCTGCCTCACTTGGAGAGAGAGGTGCCCCTCATCAGCTCTTGCACACTTGGTCGCCAGGTTGAACAGCTCCTGAGATGTGCAGAGCTCCTCGTGGATAGCGAGCTCTTCCTTCATATTGACGTCACGGACGCCGTCTGAGAACGCGGAGATGATGGCTTCGTCTGTGACCTTGGGGATCTTGAGGCGGGTGTTGTTGAAGCGCTGGATGTACTTCTGGAAGGTCTCTCCTGGTTGTTGCTTGATGCGGCGTAGATCACCCGCGGCCGGTGGGCGGTCGCGAGCGCCCTGGAAGTTGGCGACGAAGCTGTCGCGCATCTCGTCCCAGGAGGAGATCGAGCCGTGCTGCAGGTTCAGGAGCCAGGTGCGGGCCCCATCCTTGAGAGCCATGGGAAACCAGTTCGCCATGACTTTTTTGTCGCCGTTGGCCGCTTCAATGCTCAGCTCATAGAGCTGCAGGAACTCCGCGGGGTCGGCGGTGCCGTCGTATCGAGGAGGCAGATCTGGTCTGAACTTGCCTGGCCAGGCGACGCTACGCAGTTCGGGGGTGAAGGCGCGGCAGCCGACCGTGGTCGCCGGGGCCCGCTTCTGAGGTGGCGCTTGGTCTTGGCGAGGTCCGCGCTGCGCCACTGCAGGCGGCACGCGGTCTTGATGAGGTGGTGCAGGGAGTGCCGGGCAGCTTCTCGCGGCCACGGGATTTCTTGGCAGCTTCTTTCTTCATGCGCGGGCGCCGGGCGCGGTGGATCACGCCGCGGAGGCGCGCGCCTTGGTGCCAAGGCACCGTCTTGGGGTTGAGGTGGTGGAGGCATGCCATGAGCCCCGTCGCCCATGGCTGGTTGAGGGGGAGGCAGAGAGTGGGACGGCGCCGGAGAGCCCACTGCGGCGCAGCGAGCTCGGCGACGCAGTCGAACCACTCCTCATAGAGGTCGTCGACGGGGCGGTAACGCAGGAGCTCGTTCGCCGCGATGAGCGCGGCCTGTGCCTCCATGGGAGGGCGGTGCGCGTGAAACGAGGAACCGGCAGGGGTAAGCGACGGAGTAGTGGTGCGGCCGTCTTGCCGCACCGAAGGATGCAACGAGGACGCTTGCTGCTCGTTCCCCGCCGGGCCGGTGGCAGCGTTGGCGGCGGGAGACGGAGAACGACGAGGTGGCCCGCCTACGGGAGCCGTCTGAGCGACGCGGGCGGAGAGGGCGGCCCGACGCTCTGCTCGAGCATGGCGAGCGTCCGCCATGGAAACGATGGAGCGATGGAGCAACGAACTGATGGAAGGGAAACTATGGTGCACGCCTACCTGGCGCGCCAAATGTCGGATGTGGGGTTCCGGCAAACCCTTAAGGTTCGAACACTGGGGTGCGTGCGAAGTCTATCCCTCCTCGTGAGCCGGCCTGGCTAGGACACTCCAGAGGAGGTCTTGCGTCGTCCGCCTCACGAGGCTTGGACCCTCGCGAGGGTCTTGGGTGTCTTGCTGATGAAGATGTGTCGTACGGCCTGCTGCTTAGCCACGCTATGGGCCGCAGGCAGGCAAGTCTGGGGACCCCCGTTCCCAGAACGCTGACAACTGGTGCATGTGCTTGTAGTTCAATTTTGAATTATGCACATTAAATGCCCAGAAACTCAATTAATGCATAAAAATGCCAAACGAACCCGGAATAATTCCAAATTTAAATATGACACTCATGTACTAGTTGCATGTTCACTGTACGTAAATGCTCTAGAAATTCAAACACCGTCCTTTCCCTCCGTAACGCTGTTTTGTCTTTCAAAATATAATGAAAAAATCAGGTACACCACAATCAGTTTACTAGAAAGAATCGTGTGGGATGCGATATAAAATATCTTGGCACACCGTCTTGTATGGCAGGAAGCTTCATCATTTACAATCCAGTGACCCCGCTTGAACCACACTTGCGCCACAGTGGAAATATGTAACTCCCTGCCCCCTCGCTCCCACCAAAAGCCACATTTCCATTGTTCCTCCTTGCTTTCCAAGTTCAAACCTTCACTTCTACTTACCGGCAGCTCAGCCTCCTCGCCAGCGACCCTTCTTCTTGCAGCACTGCCTCCTCATCGGCTTCCCTTCTTCTTGCAGCGCCGCCTCCTCACCGGCAACCCTTCTTCTTGCAGCGCCACCTCCTCACCGGTGACCCTTCTTCTTGCTGTGCGGCCTCCTCGCCACCGACCCTTCTTCTTGCTGCGCAGCCTCGTCGATATGGTCAGGTAATCCACACCCCACCCACACCATACTCCTCCTTTCCCATCCCACATGCCCCGACCGACGGGGTGCTACACCTTCCACCGAAATCATTGTCCCCCTCCTCCAATTAAGCGCCGCCCATAGCCATTTTGCACACTGTATAACGTGGAGCTCAGTAGCATGCGGCCGCACGTGCACACGAGGTCGCTATGACTGCCGTGCGTGCCGAGCACCAGATCTTGGAGGAGCACCTCATCTTCGAGGCCACCGTCGACACCGCCACGTGGTTGCCTACTTTACAATATAGTTTGTGCTATTTTCTTGAGGCCACCGCTATTGCCTTCTAGTCAATTGTCCTCTATAATGTTAATATGCAATCTGATGTTCAGTTAACAGTTTGGTCCTCTAAAATTTAATTGTCGGTGTCCTAGGAACGGGGGTGCCCAGACTTGCCTGCCTGCGGCCCGTGGCGTGGCTCCATCGATAGTCTGGTATGGCCCAGCTTCGGCAGCAACAACTCAAGACTCTCGCGAGGGGCCAAACCTCGCGAGGCGGACGACACCAAGACCACCCTGGGGGCAGCCTCACTAGGCGGGCTCCCGAGGAGCGGAGATATCTATGCAAGGTGCACCTCGCGAGGTTCACATGACGTGAGCCATGACGACCAAGGCCAGGTGGGCGCCAGCAGGCGCAGTGTATCAGTTTCCTCTTTGGTGCTAAGGAGGCAAGCGCAGGCGCGGAGTCCTGAGGAATCAAGCAAAGGTTTCCATATCGGTGCAACAAGACCAAGACCGCCAGGACGGCAAGATGGAGGTCATCACGGAGCCCACTGCAGCATCACCGCCAGAGCCTTTTGCAGGTGAAGACTACTTTTGTCAGGATAGCTTGTACTAGTTGTCTCCCATAAAATTTGGCCGTTGTGGGATCCCTTCCCGCATACATTTGGGAAGAGGACCAAGGCCACTATAAATATGACTTACCCACCACCATCTGGGGGATCCATTCCACCCTGACCACCTCACCAGCTCATCGAGCCCAAGAACACCTCACCTCCCGAGGCTGATCCACCACTGTACTAGTTCATCCTCAGCCCCTTGAGGCAATCCATCACAAAGTTGGAGTAAGGTATTACACCGCAAGGTGGCCCGAACCAGAATAAGTCCCTGTGTCTCTTGTTCTTTGGGTTCGTCGAGCTAGATCGTGGGATCGTTGAGCGGGCAGACTGGGAAGAGAGAGTTCTTCGCACGCACACCAGAGTTCGAACCTCTCAAGGGTCTGCGGAACCCCGAATCCAACATTTGGCGCGCCAGGTAGGGGTGTGCCGAAGCCTATCTTCCGTCGATCGGCCCGCCATCACCCTGCGGTTCCGATGGCTGACGCTTCAAGGGCTCATTCCATGCACTGGGCTGCCTAGCCCGCCCGGGCAACGCCGTCCGCTCAAGAAGACCTCAACTCCGCGCTCCAGGCGGCATGCACGCCGCCCAACACCGCCAGACGCGGGCGGCGTGGGTCGGCGCCGTCTGCCCTTGCACCGCGGCGCGCGCGCCACCACACGATCTTCAGGCTAAGCTGCGGCGACGGCACCACACACCCTACGGGAGAAGGCGAACATGCGAGCCGCACTCATCGTGGCACGGGAGCTTCTACGGTGCAGGTTGGCGGAGAGAGGTGGCGACGCACTGCTGGAGCGTGTCGCCGAACTACTTGACGCGGCCTGTAGAGGTGTGGCGCCCTTCTGCTCCTTGCCCACGCCTCAGGTTGTAGCAGAGGCCCCGACGAGCTCGCGCGCCTCCCGGAGCGTTAGGGGCTCAACAACAACAGCATGGCTCACGGCGCCGCGCGTCCGACCACAACTGCGCCACATCCAGGAGGAATAAGCGTTTGTGGTCCCCTGCGGGGCCATGCTGGGATGCCACCCAGCGACCACCAGGGCCAGGCGCCGCGGCCAACGGCCCAAGGCGTGGGGCACCCAGGCGACGGCTCCGCGTGGCAACGGCGGACGCCTATGGGAGAAGGCACCAACTCGTTCCCCGAGCCAGGATGGGAAGGCGCAACGTCCGAGGCTGGGCCTTCCAAGAGCTGCCCGGAGGCTTCGCCGACCCCTTCAGTGACGTCGACAACAGGGTATAACCGATACCTCGGGACCATGCTTACGCTAACCATGGCCTGCAGGTAAACCAGGCCACAGCAGCGGATGGACACCTTAGGTCAGCGGCTCTGCTCCCGGCGGAAGTGGCACACTGGGGGCGGCGCTGGCGGGGCCCGGAGCTAGGGCCACCCCCGCGCCGCACGGAGCTAGGCGCTGCATGGAGCAGGTCCTCTACTGGGGGAGGCGTTGGTGAGCCCTTCCCTCCCGGCAGAGGGCCCGTGGTCGCCGAGGGCACCGCTAGTATCCCCTTGCCCCTTGGTCTCGTCCTGGTTTCCGGATGCCCCAACGGTGGTCGGGGGTGGCGCAGGGCGGGGCCCTCGTCTGGCGATATGAAGCAAGGCTCGCACCTGTGAAGGTCTCCACTCGTGACACTCTCACGCAATAATGAGTGGGGCTGTACACGCCCCGGAGTCTCCGGAGTGCCGCCCTCGGTCCTTGGGGGCTCCCGCCCACGTCGAAGTGGAAGCACCATGCTCCGCGCTGGCCGTCGACACTGTCCCCCAATGACTATGCTCACATCCAGTGAAAGCACTTAGCTCTGCGCTGGTGGGAAGACAAGAAGACTAGCTAGGTGCCAGACGCGGCCATTTGCTTTCATCCCTTTTTCTGTAACTCGATTCACCACCTTTTGAACTGAGACTTGAAGTTCTTTTTGTTGTTAAAAATGGGGGGGGAGTCTTCTCTTGTTCGTGTTGATCTCTTGCGTTCTGGTTGCGTGTTTTATTTTGAGATTCACGCCTACTACCCCACCCCTAGAGAGCACCTCACGAGCGGGGGCTGGGTGTAGTATGCGCACGCCAGCCATGCTTGGGCGAGCCTGGGCAGCAACAAAGCCCCAGGGGTCAAGGGTACAATCGCCGCAGGACCACCGCGCACACACCCTGCCGTAGTCCGGCATTCGCTCCTCGTGAGGCCCTCTCGGGCGGGCGAGGAGGCTCCTCGGGAGATTTAAAAACTCGTGAGCCCTGAGGGGCCGACCTCGGTAGGAAGGTACGACCAGGATATCGGAACTGGCCCGGGACTTGCGGAATCAAGGTAAGACGTAACAACTGCCCCGTTCGGGAGCCTAGCGGGCGTGCGATATTGCATTTGAAGCCCCGTCCTTAAGAGGCGCGTCATCACTTCATACTTTTTGTTTCATACATTACAAGCCCCCCCGTCAAAAAGCTTTCACACTCCACAGGGCCGCGGCCGGAGGTTCTCTCCGTTACACAGGTTAAGGCGAAGGAAATGCAGGATTAGCCGGAGGCGCTACCCCCCACACTGGTCCCATTGTCTTCATCTTCACCACCCAAGTTGTTGCTTCCGTCGTCTTCATCATCGCCGTCCACGCCGCATTCTTTTGCCTCCATCATGGCTACGTCGTTTTCAGAGGCGAACTCCTCGACCAAGGCGTCCACATGGTCGTTCACCTAGTTCGACAGGTCGTTGTTGATGACCCAAGGCATGGGGGCTATGGCGGCGTCAAAGTCGAAATGGGTATCAAGGCTCTGGAGGTAACTGAAGACGCGCGAGAACGCGCACCCCAGGAGGCCCCGGCTCCTCTCCGCAACGAGCTCGGGAGCCCTCGTGGCCCGGTCCTCCAGGCGCATCATGATGATGGTGAAGAAGAGGAGGTGGGTGGCGTAGTCTTCCTTGCGCGGATGAGGTGCGCTCTGCTCTCAGATGGTACTCAAGGCTCGGTTGGCCCTCGCCTTGAGGTCCTGGAGCATAGAAGCATGCTCGTGCTGCAATGTCTACCGACGACACGCATCATGGGCGTTCTTCTTCACAAGGGACGCAACACCATCGATCTGCTCCTGAAGTGAGAGCAAGTCGGCATGGGTGGAGGCCAAGTTAGCCAGGGCAGAGGTCTGGGCTGCCTTGGCGACCCTTTCCCGCTGCTCTGCCTCATCCAGTCTTATCCTAAGGGCGACAGACCTGCCCTTAGCCTCAGCTTCCACGAACACCAGCGCCAGCTGGTGTTCGTCGACAAGGTCTGCACGAGCCTTCGCCACTCTCCGGTCAACCTCCTCCTGGATGTTAGCTTCTCGCGCGGAGACGGCGTCCTCAGCCATGGTCACCTGGCGCTCCCTCACCTCCAGCCGCTCGAGTTCCAGGATCTGCTCCGAAGCCTCCAGCATCAGCGCCTCCTCGCGCTTCTAGATCTCCTTCTCTTCGAAAGGCACTCCCCTCGTCAACACCAAGACGGCCCTACGCACCTCATCCGCTTCTCAAGGGTATCATTCAAGGCCAAGAGCTCCTGCTCAGGCTCCTCTGCAGCTTGTCGATGGAGATCGCCTACTCTGGCCTCCTCCAAATCCCGGGCGTAGGCCTCGCGTGAGGTCACGAGGGACACCTCGGCCTTCGCATTGGCGCGCTCATGCTGAAGGTGCCCGAATTTGATATCCACCTTCAACTGATGCGACTCGTCGCCAGCCGGAGGCCCTCCGTCTCAAGGCGACCGTCAACGTTGACGAGCTCTTCTCCGAGCCGGCTTAGCGCACCCATCACCTCCTGGAAAAGCTCGTGGCGGACAACACCGTGCCCGCGCGCGAGCTCAAACGCATGGCCGAGTCCGCCCTCCGCGTCGGGAATCATCGGGGAAGCTCGAGGTGGCTCGCCTGCTCCTAGTAGGGGGCGTGAAGCTGGCACCTTCCCCGCCGCCTTTCGGGCCTTGATGGAGGAGCTGCAGGGTGAGGCCTCGCTGCTTGAAGATGAAGCCAGGGCTGTGCTCACCCAGCTGCGGGCAATGACCAATGGAGGAGCCCTCGGCACGCCCTCTGCACCCCAGACAGGACCGCGAAGGAGGGACGACAAGAACGCAGGATCAAGACCCACTGTCGGCGCATCCGCCTCTTAAGCAGGCCCCGAGCCACGCTCGGCAGTCCGGCAAGGAGTGCCCAAGATCAATGGCGAGCCAATGACTGGCGGACGCCGCTCCTCAGGATATATCTCTGCTCCAACCGAAGGGATCCTGAAGTGCCATGCTCTAGAAAGGATGCAGCACTCAGGTAATCGTGGAGATAAGGTACTTACTCGTCTATGGCTATATACTTCCTCTACTTCAATGGCCTGTAGGCATCACCACTGCAGCTTGGAGATCCCTTCCTCTTGTGGAGTGTTACAAAGTTCAGGCGAAGCTGGCCGAAGCCCGGAGCGCGACCGTAAGTACCCGATGTATTTGGTGGGGCCCCTGGGCTAGTGACCTTGGGAGCGTCGGGCCACGGCGGTTCCTCAGCCCCCGCCTAAGGACTGCTCACCCGAGCCTCGGAGGCTTCCACCTCGGGAGCCTCGGACCGTGCCAACTCTCCGTCCGCCCCTTCAGGACGGCTCTACCGAGCCTCGGGACCAGCCATCTCAGGAGCTCTGTCCAACATCGCTCCTTCAGCAGCCACCTCATTGGCATCCGACGGCGCTCGACCCCTGCATCCACCTCTAGGGTGCGCGCCATGGTGGCGGCAGGCAGAGGAATGACAAGGATGGGGTTCTCGCGTGACACTTCAAGGCCGGCCAGGCACATCCCCCATTCATCGAAAGGGGGAATCTGCCTCACGGACTCCACCTTGTTCGAGCAACAGTACAAGAGGCAACCCTCCTCCGACAGATTGGCTGGCGCTGGGTCGCCCGTTAGGAGCTCGAGCACTGTCCGCAGCGCCTGGGAAGGAAGCACGGGCACATGAAGCCTCGTGGGGTCCCTGCAGCCAGAGAAGGTCCACATCGGCTGAGAGTGACGCTGGAGCGGAGCAATGTGGCACCGGACGAATTCCTTCACAACCATGGGCGCTGTCACCCCGGGATCTTTCAACCTGGCCAGCCGGCGCCAGACATGGCCGAGCCGATGATCGACAAGCCTCGCATGCCCCCAGCCAGAGCTAGGAGCGGCTGGTGCCCGTGGAAGCAAGAGCAGAGGGCTGAGCACGCCGACATCCACGAACACCCGCCGCTTCCAAAATCCGCTTAAAACTGGAGAGATCTCAAAGTCGATTCCCGAACCGGCCATCGCCCCTACGGCCTGGAAGGACACGCACCCCGAGCACCAGCGTCCATCGGTCAGGTGAAGAGAGACGAAATGGCGAAACAAGGCCATGAAAGGGGCAATGCCCACCATGGCCTCGCAGACGAAGGCGAAGACCGCAAGGAGAATGATGTATTGGGGATCTACAGGCAGCGCATGGAATTGGGGATCTAGAGGCGAAGACGGCAAGGAGAATGATGTATTGGGGATCTAGAGATGGCGTTGAAGAAAGCAGAAAAAGGGGGAATCAGGCCGGCCTAGAGGGCATGAAGATGGATGGGGATCTCAGTGGTCGTCATATCAACCATGGCGTGGGAAGAAGGCCAAGCCATTGTCGCCTTCAATTTGTTGGAATCGGCGGCGAGCGCTGGTCGAACCTTGTCCAGCCCTTCCCGACTGACCACCACCGACCGCTCGATGGCTGGCTCGAAGGCCGGCGGCGACTCCACCGGGGCACAGGTTTTCCCCTTTCCCTTATTCTTCAGGCGCAGTGCCATAGCGACGGGGAGAACCAGTGCCAGGCTCAGACCAGCGAAAGAAGCCGCTGTCTTTCTGGAGGGCGAATGAGCTAGGGGAGCGCGCATGAAACGATGAGGGTGGAGCTACGTTAGCAACGGTGGCCGCCAGGCCCTGCGAATATCAAAGATGTGTGGGGGAAGTGGGGGCGCCCACGTCCCATCAATCGCCACGCGTCGACCGAGGCCGCAGGCAGTTGGGGCTCGCGGCGCTCCGCAGTTGCCCTTTGGCTTCATCTCGAAGCCAAGTTTGAGCGCGCCTTGGGCCCGGGGGCTACTGTCGGTGTCCTGGGAACGGGGGTGCCCAGACTTGCCTGCCTACGGCCTGTGGCGTGGCTCCATCGACGGCCCGGTATGGCCCATCTTCGACAGCAACAACTCAAGACCCTCGCGAGGGGCCAAGCCTCACGAGGCAGACGACACCAAGACCTCCCTAGGGGCGGCCTCACTAGCCGTGCTCCCGAGGAGCAGAGATATCTATGCAAGGTGCACCTTGCGAGGTTCACATGACGTGAGCCATGACGACCAATGTAACACCCTAGATTTTGCCCTTTTCTTTTTCCTTTGATTTTCTTCGATTTCTTGATTTAACTTGCTTTTCTGGGGCTATGTGGTTCCAAAACTCGGGAAGATCATGTCTTCCTAGGTTTTATAGTGGCTTGTCATCCTCATTATCATCCCTAGATCATGCCGTTTCCATCCTTGACCTAACCCAATATTCTTTTTTTGGGAATATTCCTTTTTCGATGAAAGGAATAACCCTTTAAATCCTAGGTTGTGAAGCAACCTATATTTCTATCACTCCCAAAATTCCCAAATAATTCTCATCAATTGTTTGGGTCATATCTTCCTCAAATATGTCAAAATCCTTCCTTGGCATCATTAAAGATAATTAAAAAATATTCCTTTTATGATTCTGCCCTAAGTGGTGGTTTGAGAAGGAAGTGTCATCTATCTTTGCTTGGTTGACCCAAAAACCTTTTGAGCATCTTTTCCTGTCCAAATAATTGCACCATGCCAAAATTCAACTCAATTTGCTTAGTAAATATTCCTGAGGAATTTTTCAAATTTCCTGTTTGAGGGAAGTGATTGTGAAGGAAGTACTATCTAGGCATATGTAACACCCCAAAAAATTTACCTTGTTTTATTAATCAAAATTTTGCCAGGAAATTAAATTTTTATTTTCTGGATTTATCTTGATTTCAGAACCTCTCTTTTCTTTAATATTGTGGAGTTTTTACCCCCAAGTGAAAACTTTCCAAAATTATTATTGGGGTTGTATACCCTCTCAAGAAAACATTGCTTTTATCAGTTGATTTATTTGCATAATTGTTTTTCCTGAGCTTTATTCTTTTAATAATGATTTTTATAAGCTTTAGAGCCTCATTTGCACTACAACCCTTTCAAATACTTATTTAAAACTCCCACCAAAATTTGGAGATGTCATGTGATGTTCCCACATCACTTTTATGCAAAAATCTCTTTTTGTCATTTGGAGATTTTGAGCCCTACCTCAAGTTTTAAAATCTGGTCCAGTTTGTAATTTGCACTACAACCTATTTAAATATTCCTTTAAAACTTCCACCAAAATTAGGGGAGGTCAGTAGGAGTATATAATTCAACTTTATGCACAGACCTATGAGTGTGCTTTGTAAATTTTGAGCAAATCATCCTCTTTTGCTCTCTGGTTCAGTTTGGCATTTTCTACTGCAACCATATTTTAACTTGCCCTTTTACCCATGACTCTTTTTCCTACTTATAGACCACCCTGCAAAACCCTTAAGCCCAGGAGAGTGGACCCATTGGAGTATGTTTGGTCCATGAAATGATGCCCTTTTCCTTCTGTCCAGTATTGGTTTTCTCAAAAACTTGCACTAACAAGGTTCTGTTTTTGCCAAACTAACCTTACACCTTCTTTAGCATCTAAAGAGACAATGATCTGGAGTTTTTGGCCACCCCAAGAGATGCCTAGATGCCCATGACATTCTGTCGAGCACTTTGTGTGCATGGCCAAATTTGGCATGATTTTTAGTTGGCATTGTGAGCTTGATCCTCTGACCTAACTAACTTGTCCACTAAGCTCCTAGCTAACCCTAACCCAGGCCTGTTAACTACCAGCATCATCCGAGCTCTCTAACACGCGCTGGCATTTCGTCGAGCACCTGGCGTGCATGCGCTGGGCGCGCCCAGAGCGCGCGTTTTGCACGTGCGTGCGCACGGGTCGCTGCGTCTGGCCCCTGGCCTTTGCTCACCTGCAAAGCCACGCCCGTCCTCATCCACTCACCAGCACCCTCCAGGCCGCCCCTGGAGCTCCACAGTGGCGCCGTCAGGTCGGCCGTGGCAGCTAGCGGCCAGCCACAGCAGGGCTCTGCCGCGGACGGCACCGCCCAAGCCACCCGCGCATGCCAGCTCGCCCCCTTGAGCAGTGGGGAGCTCGTCGGAATGTGCCGACCAGCCCCAATCACCTCCACGTCGCCCTACAGCAACAGAATGGCGGTTCGCCCTCGGTCTTATCCACGGCCACCGCGGAACCGACCTTGGCCGCCTAGTCACTCAGGCAAGCTCAAGCCATCCACCTAGCGCTCCCATAGCCTGCAATCGACCAAGGAAGGCCGTCTTCCCCCTCTCCGGTCAGCTCGGCCGCAGCCACATTCCGGTCCTGCTCGTCGCAACCAGAGCCTCCCCCGTCCGTCTGGAGCCACCGTTCAACTCCCCTGAACCTTGCGGAGCCACCCCACCTCTCAAACACGATCGGCAACCACCGTATCTCTAATCCCCAAAACCTCTCGAAGCCACCTCCGCCGCGGAGCTCGCCGCCGGCGACTCCCTCCACCCCCGCCAGCCTAGCGACCACCGGGAGGACCGTCCTGGACTGGCGGATCCATCCCTGCCCCCGGGGCCCCGTGGGGAGCCGCCGTTCGCCAGCGTCGATCGCCGGAGCTCCGCCTCCGTTTGGCCAGAAGAGAGGAAGGCGGGGACGACTGGTCAAACCTGACCAGTGGACCCAAGGGGCCCACTGTCAGTGAACCACGAGTCGGCCCGCGCGGGTTAAGTGGAGACGTAAAGCCCGAAGTACGTGTCCCCCTCTCGAAAACGTATTTCGTCCGAAACGTTTTCTTTTCTGTCTAATCTTTGACTAGCTATATCTTTTTAAATAAAACTCCAAATGAATTAATTCCTTTTCCTACCTCTCTAAAATTCCACCTAGTTTATTTTAAGATTTATTTCAAAAATATCTAGGACAACTTTTTGCGCTGTTTTTAAAGTATGTGTTATTTGAATATTTTTTAAAATAGGAATTTGGAGGGGAGATTATAACTTTTAAATGTTTTGGGGTGCACCTCACCCCTCCACACCTTGAAGGCAAGCATCTTGAACTCAGATATGATACAAGTTGGGTGCTGTTTTGCTACAATATTTTAGAACTCCAACATTTATGCTAATGTGGAGTGGTGTTATTTTATGTGGAATCATACTCATGCATATAAGCACATGGTGAAAATCTTTTTTGTTATGTATGTGACATTGGTGACAGTAGCTACTTCTCATGCCACATGTGCCTGATGATAGTTCGGAGGGAGTCCGAAAGGAGGTTATGTTCCGGTGAACACAACCCCGTGACAGACGTCTCGTTGTGGCGAGAATGTGCAGTAAGGCATGATGGGGCATGAGGGGTGGTAACCCTGTCGGGAAACTATGAAGAACATTGCTATGCTAACCATGCAGGGAATACTTAAACCTCCTGAGTCGGCCGTAGATCGAGTCTTGTTCCGGTAACCTCCCACACTTGTTTCGTACTACCACTTGTCCCAGCCATAGGTAGGGTACGGTTCAGTAAGTTGTCAACCCCTTTCTAGCACACACCATACAGAGAGGCCATGGTGGAAGATACCGGCTGCATCCGGTAGGCATGCCACCTGGTCCGGGGGCATGGGTGTTTCCGGTTGGGGCCGAGGGGGTAGCTCCCCTAGTTTGCGCGCGGTATAAATTTTGTGATCCCATGCTAAGTCGAGGTTGTAGCCTCCCCACTTAGAGTTTTGCTTAATGGGTGTCGTGGGTGAATCCAGACACCGGTAAGTTAGGCTGGTGTGTGCGGTTAGGTGTGTTTTGAATTAAAAGACCGTAGACGGAATTAGTCCCGACGGACTAAAGAAATCCGTTACCCGTGGGTAAAGAGTACACCCTCTGAAGAGATTATACATCTATTCGAATAGCCGTGTCCATGGGTAAGGACTACAGTCTGGGATGGGTCAAGTGTCGGTCTTAGTGTCGTTCTTCGGAGGAGAAAAACTGTTAAACCAGAACTTGGATCATGACTTGTGACTTGTGATTATTATGATTATTATTATTATGGACTAACCATTTACATTATTTGAAATATTGAGTATCCCTAGGACGGTTCTACCTCCTGGATATTCACCATGCTTATTTACCTTATAAGCCCTTTATGTGGTGTCGCTGAGACGCCCGACTGTGGCATGCTTGTTATTTATTTACCTTATAAGCCCTTTATGTGGTGTCGCTGAGACGCCCGACTGTGGCATGCTTGTTATTTATTTACCTTATAAGCCCTTTATGTGGTGTCCTTGAGACGCCCGACTATGGCATGCTTGTTATTTATTTACCAGATAAGCCCTTTATGTGGTGTCGCTGAGACGCCCGACTGTGGCATGCTTGTTATTTATTTACCTTATAAGCTCTTTATGTGGTGTCACTGAGACGCCCGACTGTGGCATGCTTGTTAGTTATTTACCTTATGAGCCCTTTATGTGGTGTCGCTGAGACGCCCGACTGTGGCATGCTTGTTATTTATTTACCTTATAAGCCCTTTATGTGGTGTCGCTCAGACGCCCGACTGTGGCATGTTTGTTATTCTTTTATATAAGCCCTTTATGTGACGTCGCTCAGACGCCCGACTGAGGCACGCTTTATATTATTACCCATTCAAGGTGTCGCTTCAGACACCCGATCGGTGCATTTTTAATTTTTGGCTTACGTGCATCGTGAGTTTATTTTGGGACTGACTAAGTGATCGCGGATTATTTTAGTGCATGATTATCACCTGCTATGTTATACCTGTTTTCATGATGTTTGAGAGTACATTCAAAGTACTCACTGGCTTGTCCCTGGCTATTGTCTTGGCCAGATTTCTTGCGTGGAGAGGAGCATTGCGACGACAGCCCGGAACCTACGCAATGGAGATAGCAGCCTCGTGAAGATAGGAGTTATCCTGGTCAGCTGTTCCTGTGGGAAATGGAGTCCCATAGATGCAGATGAACCACAAACCGCTTCCGCCATCAACCACTAGAAACCAATTGTTGTACTCAGAGGCCACAATGGTCTTGTACTACATATTTTGTACTTTGCTTGGAATTTCTGTATCAAGTTGGTGCCTCATCAGCTAACAGTAATCCTGGGGCTGGTGAGCACAAGGGCCATTTTCTCGGAAATTAATATCCCGAAAACAGGTCCTGAAAAACTTGGTATCAGAGCCAGGCTGACCATTGGCTAATCCTATCTTAGCCAGGTCAATAAACCTAGGTTAACCGACCCACCAGACCTTAATCTAACCCCGGCCAAGCTTCCCGTGTAAGATAGCCATCCAGTGACCCGACACCTTTTGGCAGTCGGTGCCCAACCTATCAGCCTAGCCTGACGATCACGTGCCAGTGAACGACACCTAATTTGTCTCATTCGCAAGCGTGCGAAGGAAGGCTCCGTCCCCTTTTCTATAAAAAGGGCACGCTAGCCTCAACACAGCACAACACAGCCTCTTCTCCCAAACCGAGCTACGATGCCTGGACCCATCGTGCACAATGAGACCACAGCAACCAACCTTGGAGGTTTTGTGACCGTGCTCGCAAACCTCACCCGCTGTGCCTATGCATTAGAAGAGCCCCCAGAATTTGTTGTGTACCAAGGACCCATGATCGGTGAGAGCCGTCAATTCTGGGCCACTGTACACATCTATGGTAGGGGTCTATCGCCAGAATGCCCCTACAGGTTCATTGGAAGGACAACTTCCTTTGAGCCACAAGCCATCCAGCTAGCAGCTCGAGAGGCTATAGTTCAACTCCAGCACTTGTCTCCCAGAGTTAACTGTCGCTCGTTCTACTACTACCCTAGCCGTGACGGGTATGGTAGGCCGCCCCAGGTTGCCAACGGAGATCACGAGACGGATCCTGCATTGTTGCATCTGGTGCGCTATGTAAGTGCACTAGAGGAACTGTTCGATCAGGTCACCCTTGATCTGATCGCAGCTCGTGGAGAACTGGTTCGCCGAGCCCCGGCAAGAAGAGAAGATGAGCCCGACGCCGACAACCCAGTCGTGTTGTTCGGACAACTGATCGAGTCCTTGAGGACTTCCCCAGCCATCGGCCAAAATGCTTTGGTGTCCCCAGAAGTGCTTCGTCGCCTTTTGGGAACACGCTCCAATGGGATTGTGGCCAACAACCCTTGCGATGGTCATCATCGCTACCCCGACCCTGCAGCCCCTCAACCCCCTCCAGCTAATCCCGACGGTGAAACCCGTGGAGAAGCCTCGACATCGACAAGGCAAGCCCGCTTAGATATTAACGAAGTAGACTAAGTCACTCGAGTAGTACCGAGCCTTAGTATTTCTACGCCTTGTAATTGTGTGATCCTGTATCACCATAATTAAATGATGTCTGCTTGTGCGCCCCTATTTTCGAATAGTAGCCATGCATAAGTACGTTAGCGTACAGTTGCATTTTTAAATTCTGGGCGCAGCTACCAAAACCACCCCGACGACACCCACAGTAATGCGTCACTTTGTGAGATATGTATATCTGTAGCTTTGACCCCGACCCCCATAAGAGCAGAACCGACAAACTAGTTACCTTTCACCGCGATAAATGACCCTGCCCAGATGCTATATAAAAGGCCACCCCGTGACCTTGCCAAGTATCCCTCATCTGGTGCACAACTTTCACAGCCATTTCTTGCCATGTCGAGCCCTAGTTTTTATCTGAGAACCCTATATGCCACCCCAGGTAGTTTTGTCAAAATATTGTGGGACTTTACCTGCAGTACCATGAGTGCCATCCATCCACCCCAGTACGAGTTGCTCAAATCGAGGATCACCCCATCCACCTCGAAATATTGGGCAGTGGTGCACATCCCTCCCACAAACCCAAACCAAGACCCAACGGAAGTCTCCTTTGTGGGGAAATCTATGCCGACTCTGCAAATGGCCATAGAAGTTGCTACATACGAAGCAATTGCTCGCCTTCGATTCGCGGTGCCCTATGCCAGCAAACAGGGGTATTATTATTTCCCGAGCCATGCGACACCCGGAGAAGTAGCATCTTTTCCCGGTGGACGAATTGAGAGAGACCCGGTACTGGCCAACCTTGCCCAGTATGTTATCGCTCAAGAGCGTTTGACTCAGCGGGTAATGGGTTATCTCCAGAACCTCGCTGATTTAAATCCTCAGATCGCTATTGGCAGACCACTGAGGCCCGACCAGGAGAGACGCATTCATCGGCTAGTCAATCCGCTTCCCCCGATAGAAGAGGAGTTTATCCCAGTACCAGAGACGTTTTCTCATGACCCTATCCATTTACCGTTATCATTGTAGACGTCACTGCTATGTTCATTGTCTCAACATTTGTTTCTTTGTCGCTACTCATGCGTGGTACCCTAAAGTTGTGCGATGAATTAAATTTTTAGTTTCAATTAATGTGAGTAGCTTGTACTGCTGTTAATTGTGATTAACTGTTTTCACTCTCAGTAAATTTCGAAGTGAGATTTTTCCCGGAATCGTTGCGGCATATATCTCTTCACGACGTAGATTTTTTATTCACGCAGCACCACAGCAGACTCACAACCGCAACCACTCGACCTCGTGCACTAATTGCTAATGCACATACACATGTTACACCTAACTGATCACCTCTGAAGGAGAGGTTAGTGGGTAATCACTCGGGTACAAGCTGCCTCCAACACACTGACAACAGTTAGTGCCCGACACCGCACTTAATTCTCGTGATCACCGCCACCGCAAAGGGCTAACACTCGAGCGGCAGCATCATGACGATCATCGAGGATCATCACGCACAGGAGCACGGAGAACCCCAGCAACGCCGCCAATCCTCCGCACATCAGGACCACGTACCAGTCCGGCATCACCTCCGCCATTAGAGCCTCGTCTTGAGCTCCTGCAAACAGAAATGGAGGAGAAGGAAGGAGAAGGAGAAGCAAGGCCAGGTGTGAGGAAGAAGAAAGGAGCACCGCGATCATTTTATAGCTCGAGATCGGTGTACGGTGGGCGAGGTCCACCAGCGCCGCTCGTCGCTCGATCGCCGGTGTTCGGAGGCGAATCCGCGAGCAGTGCCGACAGTGCACTGGCCCGCGAGGTGAGTGCACGCTGCACCGGCAGCTAGCACACCGCGCACTACCGCAGTACGGCCTAGATGCCCTACGCGCTAGACGTCGCCGGTGGAGAAAGCGCGGGAAAACACGCGGGAGAAAGGAAGAGGAGGAGCCAGAGGTAGATGAAGAGGCCGACAGTGGGCCCCGGGTCCACCCGTCAGCCAGAGGGAGCACTATGCTCTCGGGTACGACCAGCGTATTTTAGAAATTTAGAATTTATTCTAAATTTACTATATCCAACGTAGAAATCTCTCGTTTTCCCCAAACCATGGATTTTTCCCACACAGCGCCAGTATACCACACTGTAGTTTAACACCACTTATTGCCCACTCACTGTAGCCACATTTTATTGCATGAATAGGATGGTTATTTTTTTTGTGATAGTAGGAGTAATATTTTCAAGACAGCCCTTAGCAAATCTCGAGGACGAGATTTTTTCTTAAGGGGGGTAGTGTTGTAACACCCCAAAATTTTAACCTTGTTTTATTAATCAAAATTTTGCCAGGAAATTAAATTTTTATTTTCTGGATTTATCTTTTGATTTCAGAACCTCTCTTTTCTTTAATATTGTGGAGTTTTTACCCCCAAGTGAAAACTTTCCAAAAATATTATTGGACTTGTATACCCTCTCAAGAAAACATTGCTTTTATCAGTGGATTTATTTGCATAATTGTCTTTCCTGAGCTTTATTCTTTTAAAAAAGATTTGTATAAGCGTTAGAGCATCATTTGCACTACAAACCTTTCAAATACTTCTTTAAAATTCCCACCAAAATTTGGAGATGTCATGTGATGTTCCCACATCACTTTTATGCAAAAATCTCTTTTAGTCATTTGGAGATTTTGAGCCCTACCTCAAGTTTTCAAATCTGGTCTAGTTTGTAATTTGCACTACAACCTATTTAAATATTCCTTTAAAACTTCCACCAAAATTAGGGGAGGTCAGTAGGAGTATATAATTCAACTTTATGCAAAAAACTATGAGTGTGCTTTGAAAATTTTGAGCAAATCATCCTCTTTTGCTCTCTGGTTCAGTTTGGCATTTTCTACTGCAACCATATTTTAACTTGCCCTTTTACCCATGACTCTTTTTCCTACTTATAGACCACCCTGCAAAACCCTTAAGCCCAGGAGAGTGGACCCATTGGAGTATGTCTGGTCCATGAAATGATGCCCTTTTCCTTCTGTCCAGTATTGGTTTTCTCAAAAACTTGCACTAACAAGTTTCTGTTTTTGCCAAACTAACCTTACCACCTTCTTTAGCATCTAAAGAGACTATGATCTGGAGTTTTTGGCCACCCCAAGAGATGCCTAGATGCCCATGACATTCTGTCGAGCACTTTGTGTGCATGGCCAAAATTTGGCATGATTTTTAGTTGGCATTGTGAGCTTAATCCTCTGACCTAACTAACTTGTCCACTAAGCTCCTAGCTAACCCTAACCCAGGCCTGTTAACTACCAGCATCATCCGAGCTCTCTAACACGCGCTGGCATTTCGTCGAGCACCTGGCGTGCATGCGCTGGGCGCGCCCAGAGCGCGCGTTTTGCACGTGCGTGCGCATGGGTCGCTGCGTCTGGCCCCTAGCCTTTGCTCACCTGCAGAGCCACGCCCGTCCTCATCCACTCACCAGCACCCTCCAGGCCGCCCCTGGAGCTCCACAGCGCCGCCGTCAGGTCGGCCATGGCAGCTAGCGGCCGGCCACAGCAGGGCTCTGCCGCGGACGGCACCGCCCGAGCCACCCGTGCGCGCCAGCTCGCCCCCTTGAGCAGTGGGGAGCTCGTCGGAATGCGCCGACCAGCCCCAATCACCTCCACGTCACCCTGCAGCAACAGAACGGCGGTTCGCCATCGGTCTTATCCACGGCCGCCGCGGAACCGACCTTGGCCGCCTATAAGAGGAGCCCCGAGCTCGTCCAGTCACTCAGGCAAGCTCAAGCCATCCACCTAGCGCTCCCATAGCCTGCAATCGACCAAGGAAGGCCGTCTTCTCCCTCTCCGGTCAGCTCGGCCGCCGCCACGTTCCGGTCCCGCTCGTCGCAACCAGAGCCTCCCCCGTCCGTCTGGAGCCATCGTTCAACTCCCCTGAACCTTGCGGAGCCACCCCACCTCTCAAACACGATCGGGAACCACCGTAGCTCTAGTCCCCAAAACCTCCTGATGCCACCTCCGCTGCGGAGCTCGCCGCCGGTGACTCCCTCCACCCCCGCCAACCTAGCGACCACCGGGAGGACCGCCCTGGACTAGCGGATCCATCCCTGCCCCCGAGGCCTCGTGGGGAGCCGCCGTTCGCCGGCGTTGATCGCCGGAGCTCCGCCTCCGTTCGGCCAGAAGAGAGGAAGGCGGGGACGACTGGTCAAACCTGACCAGTGGACCCAAGGGGCCCACTGTCAGTGAACCACGAGTCGGCCCGCGCAGGTTAAGTGGAGACGTAAAGCCCGAAGTACGTGTCCCCCTCCCGAAAACGTATTTCATCCGAAACGTTTTCTTTTCTGTTTTATTTTAAAAAAAGAATTTTGACTAGACTTTGACTGGCTATATCTTTTTAAATAAAACTCCAAATGAATTAATTCCTTTTCCTACCTCTCTCAAATTCCACCTAGTTTATTTTAAGATTTATTTCAAAAATATCTAGGACAACTTTTTGCGCTGTTTTTAAAGTATGTGTTATTTGAATATTTTTTTAAATAGGAATTTGGATGGGAGATTATAACTTTCAAAAGTTTTGGAGTGCACCTCACCCCTCCACACCTTGAAGGCAAGCATCTTGAACTCAGATATGATACAAGTGGGGTGCTGTTTTGCTAGAATATTTTAGAACTCCAACATTTATGCTAATGTGGAGTGGTGTTATTTTATGTGGAATCATACTCATGCATATAAGCACATGGTGAAAATCTTTTCTGTTATGTATGTGACATTGGTGACAGTAGCTACTTCTCATGCCACGTGTGCCTGATGACAGTTCGGAGGGAGTCCGAAAGGAGGTTATGTTCCGGTGAACACAACCCCGTGACTGATGTCTCGTTGTGGCGAGAATGTGCAGTAAGGCATGATGGGGCATGAGGGGTGGTGACCCTGTCGGGAAACTATGAAGAACATTGCTATGCTAACCATGAAGGGAATACTTAAACCTCCTGAGTCAGCCGTAGATCGAGTCTTGTTCCGGTAACCTCCCATACTTGTTTCATACTACCACTTGTCCATGCCATAGGTCGGGTATGGTTCAGTAAGTTGTCAACCCCTTTCTACCACACACCGTACAGAGAGGCCATGGTGGAAGATACCGGCTGCATCCGGTAGGCAAGCCACCTGGTCCGGGGGCATGGGTGTTTCCGGTTGGAGCCGAGGGGGTAGCTACCCTAGTTTGCGCGCGGTATAAATTTTGTGATCCCATGCTAAGTCGAGGTTGTAGCCTCCCCACTTAGAGTTTTGCTTAATGGGTGTCGTGGGTGATTCCAGACACCGGTAAGTTAGGCTGGTGTGTGTGGTTAGGTGTGTTTTCATTAAAAGATCGTAGACGGAATTAGTCCCGATGGACTAAAGAAATCCGTTACCCGTGGGTAAAGAGTACACCCTCTGCAGAGATTATACATCTATTCGAATAGCCGTGTCCATGGGTAAGGACTACAGTCTGGGATGGGTCAAGTGTCGGTCTTAGTGTCGGTCTTCGGAGGAGAAAAACTGTTAAACCAGAACTTGGATCATGACTTGTGACTTGTGATGATTATGATTATTATTATTATGGACTAACCATTTACATTATTTGAAATATTGAGTATCCCTGGGACGGTTCTACCTCCTGGATATTCACCATGCTTATTTACCTTATAAGCCCTTTATGTGGTGTCGCTGAGACGCCCGACTGTGGCATGCTTGTTATTTATTTACCTTATAAGCCCTTTATGTGGTGTCGCTGAGACGCCCGACTGTGGCATGCTTGTTATTTATTTAACTTATAAGCCCTTTATGTGGTGTCGCTGAGACGCCCGACTGTGGCATGCTTGTTATTTATTTACCTTATAAGCCCTTTATGTGGTGTCGCTGAGACGCCCGACTGTGGCATGCTTGTTCTTTATTTACCTTATGAGCCCTTTATGTGGTGTCGCTAAGACGCCCGACTGTGGCATGCTTGTTATTTATTTACCTTATAAGCCCTTTATGTGGTGTCGCTCAGACGCCCGACTGTGGCATGTTTGTTATTCTTTTATATAAGCCCTTTATGTGACGTCGCTCAGACGCCCGACTGAGGCACGCTTTATATTATTACCCATTCAAGGTGCCGCTTCAGACACCCGGTCGGTGCATTTTTAATTTTCGGCTTACGTGCATCGTGAGTTTATTTTGGGACTGACTAAGTGATCGTGGATTATTTTAGTGCATGATTATCACCTGCTATGTTATACATGTTTTCATGATGTTTGCGAGTACATTCAAAGTACTCACTGGCTTGTCTCTGGCTATTGTCTTGGCTAGATTTCTTGCGTGGAGAGGAGCGTTGCGACAACAGCCCCGGAACCTACGCAATGGAGATAGCAGCCTCGCGAAGATAGGAGTTATCCTGGTCAGCTGTTCCTGTGGGAAATGGAGTCCCATAGACGCAGATGAACCACAAACCGCTTCCGACATCAACTACTAGAAACCAATTGTTGTACTCAGAGGCCACAATGGTCTTTTACTACATATTTTGTACTTTGCTTGGAATTTCTGTATCAAGTTGGTGCCTCATCAGCTAACAGTAATCCTGGGGCTGGTGAGCACAAGGGCCATTTTCTGGGAAATTAATATCCCTAAAACCGGTCCTGACAGCATATCCAAATGAGTTGAAATTTTGCAAGGTCCTTAATATGATCAAATCATGAATCTCCACCAAATTTGAGCTCATGTAACTCATCTATGTGAGCCCAACTCCAAATCTTAGTTTCTGGTCAGATTTTCAATTTGTGAAGCAACCATATTTTCAATTGCTTCAATTAAGCTGACAATTTACCAGGACATTCACGTATCCATATCAACTCGCTCCACCAGGTTTTGGCTCAATCCATTATTCCATTTTCTCTTTGCAATTTTTCCAAAATTCTGATTAGAATGAAGCATTGTGAAGCAAGTCCCATTTTGGTATCTCCAAATGGCATGAAACTTTTACAGCAGCTTCATATGATCAAATAACCCATGCATGCCAATTTTCAGCTCAATCTAAGCTAGTATGTGAGTGCTACTTCAAAGTTTGCAATTTTGGTCAGTATGGCACATTGGACTACAAGTACTAGCTAAACCCCTCGGTATGAGCTGAAACCTTGCCATCTTACACACCTTAGTGAGTGATAAACCCCAGTCAAATCTCATTCTAATCCTCCCGACCAATCCTCTACAAATGGCATCAAACACCTTGCTGCCAAAATGTTTTGGCTCCTCCTACAAATCACTTCTTTGCCCCTGGACCGAGTGGTTACCGCCTTTGAACTCAAGGCACTAAGGTCATTCTACTAGACATGGTCGGCCGAGTCAAAACGCGCCGCTTGAGCTAGCTCACGCGGAGACCACGGGGTGAATCAGCCAAACGCGTGCTCTGACGCGTTGTCGCCGTGGTTCCCGTCGTCTCCCTTGTCATATCGACCTCCATTAATGTCATGACCGGTTTTCCAATAAAAATATTTATTGAGAAATCGATCCCTTTTACGGACCAGTAGAGAAGAATCCTTCTCACTGGTAGACAAAATCTTGATCACAGAAGGAAAAACCAGGAGTACTAAATATAATACAAGGTTGAGCGGAGACTGCTCAACAATTTATTACAAACACACCGATATTACACATAAAGGCGGATAGGGTGGCATAACTACTAACTCACGATAAAAGCGGTGGTGGATATGTCACAGCGAAGTGGGTGACATGACTCCTGAATCTAACAGCTCTTCGAGCGTCGGAGTGAGGCTCGAGGATACTTATTGTGTGTGGCGGAAGCGTATATAATACAAGTGACCAATATCCAGGATCGCGCGGGACTGACTGGGATTCCTCTAGGCGTCGGACTCACTATCAAACTCTTCATCCATGAGATCGCGTTCTTCAATATCTGGCCAAATCAACAAGCCAGGTGAGTACTATGAAAGTACTCGCAAGACAGTTCGGACATAAGATATAACAAATGTAAACATGATGCATATGATCAGATTAATAGAGCGCACTCAAACAATGAGATAGAAATGCATGGAAAATAAAAGGGGAGTCGGGCGGTAGTCCTCCCGAAATCCCAAAGTAATACTGAAGGCCAATCGAGTGTCTGAATGACTCCTCGAAAGGATACAAATGAAATAACAATGCCGCAGTCGGGCGTCAAGGCGACACCACATAAAGGGATTATAATGGAAAAATAAATAACAGTGCGTGCCACAGTCGCACGTCTGAAGCGACATCACATAAAGGGCTTGTATCAAAAGTAAATAACGGGCGTGCCACAGTCGGACGTCTGAGCGACATCACATAAAGGGCTTATACATAAAGTAAATAACGGGCGTGCCACAGTCGGACGTCTGAGCGACATCACATAAAGGGCTTATATTGAAAGTAAATGACGAGAGTGCCACAGTCGGACGTCTGAGCGACATCACATAAAGGGCTTATATATAAAGTAAATAACGGGCATGCCACAGTCGGACGTCTGAGCGACATCACATAAGGGGCTTATATCTCACAACTTAATATTTCAGTAGCTCATGAATTTAATTCATTTCAAGGGAATATTCAAGTACGAGATAAACAAAAGGTTAGCCCATCCATAGGAATAACAATTCAACGGGTATACTACTCAAGCTTGTTCACCGGGGATTTACCACGAGGACTGACATAGATATGGATATGCTGGCCATGGTCCTTGACCATGGACACGATGACTCGGAAGGATTTGACTCTGCAGAGTTTGTACTTTAACCACAGCCAACGGATTTCAGTAGTCACAGGGACTAGTTCCGTTTATGGTGTTTTAGGAGAAACATATCTAACCAGTACACACCCATTCAACATTCCGATGCCAGGAATCACCCTCGGCAACGTTCAAGAAAAACTTTGAGACGGGGAGGCTACAACCTCGCGTAGCATGGGATCAAATTTATATACGCGCGCTCTAAGGGGTGCCCCCCTCTCGGTCCCAACCGGAAACACCCATGCCCCCTGACCGGATGACTGGCTTTAATCCAGGGCCATGGAACCCTCATCCCGGCCCCTCTATTTGGTGTGTACACGGAAAGAGGTTAACAACTTACTAAACTGTATTCTTTGCAGAAAACATGTGGCAGCACGAAAGGGGAAGAACGGTAACGTGGCTCAGTCCACGTTAACGTCGGAGTTTATCGGATGACGTAAGACTGGCATGCTACAGCAATACCATCTTACTACCTTTCATGTCACCACATGATCAGGTCATCTCTCATACAAGATCACAGTAACTTTGGAACACACGGATAGTTGCCTTGCATGCAACGCAATACTCACCGATGCTCATATGCCATGCACAAACCATTCAAGCAAACATGCAAAACACCTATCATATCAAAGGTTCAAACATGCTTGCCTGGTTCGGAGAAGTCGGAGTCTAGCTCGGCGAAGTTCGCGGCTCCGTCACCTCCTCCGGAACCTACGGTATAACGAAACCGTATACTAACGTGAACATCGTAGCGTGCATAAAAATTGTTCCAATTTTTTTCCAAATAAATACTATAAAAAACTAGACAAAAATACAAGACTGTCAGAAAAATAATCAATCAAAAATCATGTTTTATTAAAAAGTTATAAGGGTTTTAGTCCAGGGACTGATCTGTGATGAAACAGAAAAGAACCAGGGACTTGTTTGAAAAACTAGAAAACGGTTCGGAAAGAAATGCGCCAGCCCAAAGAGAAAGCGCATTTGCCTGAAGGCGCCAACAGAAAATGGTTCGAGGGGGGGAAGAAGAGAGGCTGACGGGGGGGTCCACCCATCAGGTTTAAAACTCCAACGGGGCTCGCCGGCGCCCGAAGGCTGCGGTGGTCGCCGGCGTCAAACCACGGCGAGGCAGGGAGATCGGAGGGTACCAAGAGTATCAGGGTGTCCTCCCGCGTCGGTGGGTGGTGGACTTGGCCGGCGGAGAGCACCACGTCGACGGCGACACTTTCTCCGGCGGACGGTGGTTCGGGCGATGGTGGAGAACTCCGGTGGGCGCTGCAAACTCCAAATTGAAGCGCGGGTCAGAAGAGTGGATGCATTAGGAAGCAACTGGCAAGAGCTGAGAGGTAGAGGTGCACGCAAGGGGGTGAATCGAGCTGGATCCCGTGGCGGGTCGAGGCGGCCGGAGTTGGGGAAGAAGGCTCCCTCGGGGCTCTCCCAGTGGCTTGGCGTGGTATTGGTGGTGTGCAGAGGTGGTGTGGGTTCGAGTTTGAGCTCGGGGCCTACTTTTATAGGCGATCCGAGGGGGTGGCCGTGAACGGGGTAGCTCCGGCGAGCGATTACGGCGAGGCAGGGGTTGGGCTGGGGATTTAGGAGGCCGGGCACCATCAGGGAGGATCACTGGTGCCATTCCCCCGCTAAACCTCGGTCGGGCTTGGCGTAATGCGCTGGTCCTCGACGGGGCGGCCGTACGGGCACGGCGGCGGCAGAGAGCGCGCTCCGCGCCTAGCAGTTCACGACGATGGATGGCAGCGTGCACGGGTGAGTGGATGGCCACGCGGCGGCCTCCGGTGGCTTGGGCGGCACTGGACGGCGCCGTCCAACACTGCGCCTCTCTCTGGCAGCCGCAAAGCCGCTGCTGCCGTCGCTCACGGGTGGCGCACCTCCTCCTGCTCATCGCCGACGCCCGCAAACCTCCAGGCGATCGTGCGGCGCAGGGGATAAGAAGGAGGGAACAGGGAGCAAGGCGCCACCGGGGTACTGGCAAGATCGAGAACGAGCTCTGAAGAAAACGACAGTGGTTACTGAAACTGTTTAACTGAACTCTGAACATTGACAGCAACAGTGTCCATCAGGTGTTCGACGAAATGATTTGGCATGAAGAAAAAAATTTCTGGAGCTGGGACTTGGTGAGGTGACCTCTCAATGCATCCAGAGGCTGCCTGAATTTTCTCAGATTTTTGGGAGGAGGAAACAAATGAATTTCATCAAATTTGGCAAATAAGGTCCAAACTTGCAGCAAGTACAATTTGAAATATTTGAACTGGAGACTAGTGGATCTTCATGGATCTTGGTTGAGGGCTCTAAGGACTAGCTAGGGAAATTGGTTTGGAGGCAGAACTCAAAGTAGAAAGGGTAGTTCCTTTGTAAATCTCCAAGAGCCAAAGTAGAGGGCAGAAATTATTTTTGATAAGAATTAAATGGAAGAAAATTTATGGGGAGGTTCATACTGCTGGATTTGAAGTATAACATGATCCAAAGATGGGGAAAGGCTTTTGGGAGGGGATTTCCACTTGGGTCATGGCAAGAGGGATTTTTTGAAAGGGGAAAAGATCACTCCAAATGCCATAGGATTATTTAAAAGATTTTCAAAAATATTTTTCCAAATGAAAAACCCTTGAGCCAACATGGGATGAAAAACCTCCAAGACCAACAATCAAGTCTAGGGTGAATCCAAACAAACACTTGTCATAAAAAGGAGATTTTTGAGAGGGAGAGTTCTTTAGAAGAAAATTTAAATACCCTCCTCAAATCAAATAAAAGATTTTGGCTAAACCAAAAAAAATTCTTTGGGTGTCCCCGAGAATTCAGCTGATCCTCAAATAGATGTGGGTACTCTGCCTGAAGAAAATCTTCCCATTCCCATGTAGCTTCATCCTCGGTGTGATTGCTCCACTGAACCTTGAAATTTTTTGTTGTTTTCTGACGGGTCCTCCTTTCAGACTCTTCCAATATCTTTACTGGCCGCTCTCTGTAGGTGAGGTCTAGTTGCACATCAATGCTTTCATGAGATACATGCTTTTCCGGGTTGCTCACACATTTCCTCAACTGTGAGACGTGGAACACGTCGTGGACGTCTGACAGCTCTTTGGGTAGGTCTATCTGGTAGGCTACTGTGCCTCTCCGTGCAACTATACAGAAGGGTCCAATAAATCTCGGGGCTAGCTTCCCCTTAATTTTGAACCGTTGCAGGCCTCGCATAGGAGACACTCGTAGGTATACGTAATCACCGGGTTCAAAGCTGACCTCGCGATGTTTTCTATCGTAATAGCTCTTCTGTCGGCTTTAGGCTGTCTTGAGTCTGTCCCGGATCTGTTTAACTTTCTCCTCGGCTTCCTTGAGCATGTCTGGGCCGAAGATACGACTGTCACCTGTCTCTGACCAATTTAGTGGGGTACGACATCTCCGCCCGTACAATGCTTCAAAAGGTGCCATTTGTAGGCTGGCTTGGTAACTGTTGTTGTAAGCAAACTCAGCATACGGCAGACTTTCTTCCCAACTGGATCCATAGGTGAGCACACAGGCTCTCAGCATGTCCTCTAGGATTTGGTTCACGCGTTTCGTCTGTCCATTAGTCTGAGGGTGGTACGCTGTACTGAAGGCTAGTTGCGTGCCCAGAGCTTGTTGTAAGTGATCCCAAAATTTAGAGACAAATTGAGTGCCTTGGTCGGATATTATAGTCTTTGGGACTCCATGCAAACAAACTATACGGGAGAGATAAAGCTTGGCTAGCCTTTGAGTGGAGTAGGTCGTCTTCACAGGAATGAAATGTGCTACCTTGGTTAGCCTATCTGTGATGACCCATATGGCATCATTTCCGCGTTGCGATCGAGGTAGTCCGACGATGAAGTCCATTCCAATTTCATCCCATTTCCACTCAGGTATCTTGTTTGGCTGTAGTAGCCCTGCTGGCTTTTAATGCTCGACTTTTATGCGCTGACAAGAATCGCAATAGGCAATGAATGCGGCTATGTCCCTTTTCATACCGTGCCACCAAAATCTTTCCTGTATGTCTTTGTACATTTTGGTTCCTCCAGGGTGGATCGAGTATGGAGCGGTGTGGCTTTCGGTTAGGATTTGTTGCTTGAGTTCCTCAATGTTTGGTACGCAAAGTCTGTCCCCGTACCATAATATTCCTTCATTGTCTGTGACGAACTCTGAAGCCTTGCCAAGGCTCATCTTCCTCTTTATACCTTCGATGCTGGGATGTCCCTGCTGAGCCTTCTTAATTTGTTCCATTAGGGTGGGATGTATCTCCAGATTTGATACATTGCCCTCAGAGACTAACACCATGTTGAGTCTAGCGAACTCCTGCTGAAACTCAGGCCTCAAGTTCTATGGACTGTCATTGCCCGGGCTGGGGTTCCGACTAAGAGCATCTGCCACTACATTTGCTTTCCCTGGATGGTAGTGAATGCCGACATCATAGTCCTTGACCAATTCCAACCAGCGTCGTTGGCGTAAATTTAGCTCTGGTTGTGTGAAAATATATTTAAGGCTCTTATGGTCAGTATATATTTCACAACGATTTCCCAACAGAAAGTACCTCCACTCTTTGAGAGCATGGATGACTGCTGCTAGCTCCAAGTCATGAGTTGGATAATTTTCCTCATGCTTCCGTAGTTGCCTGGAAGAATACGCGACAACTTTGCCATCCTGCATCAGCACGCACCCGAGGCCCTTCCGGGATGCGTCACAATACACTTCAAAACTCTTGTGTATGTCTGGCACGATCAAAACTGGTGCTGTTGTTAGTTTCTTCTTGAGTTCTTAGAAGCTTTTCTCGCACGCTTCCGTCCATACAAACTTCTTGTCTTTCTTGAGCAACTGTGTCATTGGTTTTGCCACAGTGGAGAATCCTTCAATAAATCTTCTGTAATATCCGGCCATTCCCAGGAAACTCCGCACATCTGTCACGTTGGCTGGTGGTTTCCAGTCAAGTATGGCTTTGACTTTTTCTGGGTCTACGGCCACGCCTTCTTGGGTTAATATATGGCCTAGGAAACCAACTTGCCTTAGCCAAAATTCACACTTGCTAAATTTGGCGTACAATTGATGTTTCCTTAATTCTCCCAAAACAATTCTGAGATGTTCAGCATGCTCTTCTAGTGTCCTTGAATATACCAGAATGTCATCAATGAACACCACAACAAATTTCTCCATGAATTTCATAAACACTTTGTTCATGAGGTGGACGAAATATGCGGGGGCGTTCGTCAGTCCAAACGGCATTACTGTGAACTCATATAATCCGTATCTGGAGGTGAATGTTGTCTTAGGGATATCTTCTGTCCATACTTTCAATTGATGATATCCCGATCTTAAATCAATTTTTGAGAACACCTTGGCTTGTGCGAGCTGGTCAAACAAATCATTTATCCGTGGCATCGGATATTTGTTTTTGATGGTGACCATATTGAGAGCTCGATAGTCTATACACAATCTCAGTGTCCCATCTTTTTTCTTGGCGAATAACACTGGTGAACCCCATGGTGAGGAGCTGGCTCGAATAAATCCCTTGTCCAGTAATTCCTTTATTTGCTTCATCAATTCTACCAACTCGGATGGTGCCATTCTATAAGGCTTCTTATAAATGGGGGTGGTGCCAGGTGCTAGTTCAATGCTGAACTCTATCTCTCGGTCTGGTGGCATGCCTGGTAGTTCTTCTGGAAATACGTCGGGAAATTCGCACACCACTGGAACTTTTCTCAATTCTGAAATGTCTACTTTGTTCAGCTTTGGTTGTCGTGACCGTGGTCGCTCTTGAGTTGTAACTTTTATTGTCTTGCCGTGATGATGAGTGAGGATTACAGTCCGATTGAAACAGTCAATAAATCCTTTGTTGGTGGTCAACCAGTCCATCCCTAGGATAACATCCAGTCCTTTATTTTCCAAAACGATGAGATTAGCCTGAAACTTTAGTCCTTCGAATTCAATAATCACTCCTTGGCAGTAACTCTGAGTGATCTGCTTATTTCCGGGGGACTTGATGATCATAGATTTTTCCAAAGGAAGTATCGGAAAATCATGTTGCAAAACAAAACTCTTCGAAATGAACGAGTGAGAAGCTCCAGAATCAAACAAAACCGTGGCAGGTACTGTGTTGACAGGGAACGTACCGAGCACGATGTCTGGGGCATTCTGCGCTTCTTCCCTGGTCACATGGTTCAGGTGACCCTTCCTGTGGTTGTTGTTGGGATTGAAATTGTTGCGCTTGGGGGCTGGATTATTCACACCATTGTTCGGCTTTGGGGCCGAGTTCCTTGGCTTTGGGCACTGTTTGGCATAGTGCCCTTCTTCACCACAAGCATGGCAAGTGACCCCTGGACGGTATGTAAAGTCCTTGTCCCTTGAATGAAACTGACTGATTGGCCTTAGAGCAGTAGTCGTGGATTTTCTCGCTTCATTCCTCTGAACATCAGTCTTGCTTCGGTTGTTGCGAGCAAGAGTCGTCTTGTCCCTCTTTCGCTTACGAATATCCTCCAGACTGCGGTGCTCATTCTCCAAAGAAATGGCCTTGTCAACCAGAGTTTTGAAATCTGGGAAAGTGTGTACGACTAGTTGGCATCTTAGTGCCGGTGCCAGGCCGTCCAAGAATTTTTCCATCCTCTTGTTCTCAGTCATATGTTCGTCGTAGGCATAACGAGATAGCTGGGTAAACTGACTGTTGTATTCCGTCACTGACATGCCTCTCTGCTTGAGGTCATCAAATTCTCTTTTCTTGATTTTTATGATGCTCCTGGGGATGTGTGCCCCACGAAAACCTTCCTTAAACTCTTCCCAGGTGATGTTGTGTTCACTGGGATGCATGTGTAGGAAGTTCTCCCACCATGCTGCAGCTGCTCCAGTGAGGTAGTGAGGTGCATAAAGCACCTTCTCATGATCAGAACATTGAGCAATAATCAACTTTCTTTCGATGTCACGAAGCCAATCATCGGCTTCAAGCGGCCTATCAGTGTGAGCAAACGTTGGAGGGCGTGTCTTCTGCAGTTCAGACAACTTGGAGTGCGGTTGGTATGGCTCACGGTGATTTCCCATATTGATGACGTGATTCATCATTTCTTGGTGTTGCTGTTGGCTCTGTTCGAAAAGATGGCATACTTGAGATAAGGCTGCCTCACTGTCCTGTTGACTAGACTGTCCCTGAGTGAAGTTGTTGCTTGTCTGTGTTCCATAAACTTCTTCTGGTGGATTTGGCATGGAACGAGTCCACGGACGAGACATTTTCCACTCTGGGGTATTATTTTGCAAAACTCATGAGAAGAACTGTGTGGCACAAGGAAAATCTTGCAAAGGCAAAAATTTAAAAGACCTCAAGATTTTTCAAGAAAACATTTGACTGCGCACGGAGAAGGACTGCTTAGCACATAACTTACACGCGACACGGAAACACACGATACATCACTCAGGACGTGCGCACACACTCCTGACATGTTATTAGGCTAGCACACTCCTCCGGGATACTACATGAGGCGCACACAAATACTACAAACTAACGTACATAAAAACATATCATACATGCAGGCACATCGCGCGGCGACTAGGCGCACTCAGTCGGAGATGGTGAAGATGTCCTTCCCCTTGCCGAGGGTAAGACCCAGCGGTGCAGGAGACTCAACCTCCACCTCCTCCTTAAAAGGCTCCAGGCGCGTAGCACTGCGTTGAGGTGATGGCGCGGGTGCGACAGGCGGTAGTGCGGGTGCGGCAGGCGGTGCAGCTCTGACTGGAGTAGGAGCAATGACCCGGTCGAACTCCTCAGTGGTAGGCAGACGGCGAGCAGTGGCCAAAATGGCAGGTGAATAGGACACTGAGGACGAGACGAACGTCAGTGGCGGTGCCATGTGGAGAAGCTCCTTCCTGCTGCCAGAACCGCCCCGAACTAAGTCCATGCGGGCAGCCACAATATCATCCACGAGGTTGTCGAAATCTTCCTCCAGAGCTTTGAGATACTCAACAAGCATCTCGATAGCTTCATCTCGCTCTCCCCTATGGCAGGCGAATGCATAGTGACTAGTATATGGCACATGGCATGGGAGGTAGCGGTAGCGACGAGTCTTCATCGAAGGAAGAATGTCCCGAAGGCGAGCTATCGCCTCATGGGCAGCCATCTGCATGGCATGCCTCTCCGTAGGCATGGCCCTTCCCACAAAAAGGAAGTGGCGAGACGCAGAACGTCCTCCCTTGAATTGCACCACGGCCTGGTGCATAGACACGTCGTCGCTGAGCTTGTGCTGGTAAAGCGTGAACTCCGGATGAGTCGGTGGCCCGATCGCGAGCTTGGTGATGGACACGAGGAGTTTGACAAACCCCTCGGGCACATTAGTGAACACCCGAGTCTCGCAGTTGCTGCCAGCCATCTACAAAAGTAGGCAAAAATTCTGAGTAGTCATATCATAAATTTATGATGACCAACAGAAAATAGCTACATTTGCAAAAATGCTGAAAAAGCACCAAAGACGCTAATAACCGATTAGCGATCGCACCTAGTGGCTTCCTACAGTCAGCCTGGCTCTGATACCAAGCTTGTCACGATCGGTTTTCCAATAAAAATATTTATTGAGAAATTGATCCCTTTTACGGACCAGTAGAGAAGAATCCTTCTCACTTGTAGACAAAATCTTGATCACAAAAGGAAAAACCAGGAGTACTAAATATAATACAAGGTTGAGCGGAGACTGCTCAACAATTTATTACAAACACGCCGATATTACACATAAAGGCGGATAGGGTGGCATAACTACTAACTCACGATAAAAGCGGTGGTGGATATGTCACAGCGAAGTGGGTGACATGACTCCTGAATCTAACAGCTCTTCGAGCGTCGGAGTGAGGCTCGAGGATACTTATTGTGGGTGGCGGAAGCGTATATAATACAAGTGACCAATATCCAGGATCGCACGGGACTGACTGGGATTCTTCTAGGCGTCGGACTCACTATCAAACTCTTCATCCATGAGATCGCCTTCGTCAATATCTGGCCAAATCAACAAGCCAGGTGAGTACTATGAAAGTACTTGCAAGATAGTTTGGACATAAGATATAACAAATGTAAACATGATGCATATGATCAGATTAATAGAGCGCACTCAAACAACGAGATAGCAATGCATGGAAAATAAAAGGGGAGTCGGGCGGTAGTCCTCCCGAAATCCCAAAGTAATACCGAAGGCCAATCGAGTGTCTGAATGACTCCTGCAAAGGATACAAATGAAATAACAATGCCGCAGTCGGGCGTCAAGGCGACACCCCATAAAGGGCTTATAATGGAAAAATAAATAACAGTGCGTGCCACATTTGGACGTCTGAAGCGACATCAGATAAAGGGCTTGTATCAAAAGTAAATAACGGGAGTGCCACAGTCGGACGTCTGAGCAACATCACATAAAGGGCTTATACATAAAGTAAATAACGGGCGTGCCACAGTCGGACGTCTGAGCAACATCACATAAAGGGCTTATATTGAAAGTAAATGACGAGAGTGCCACAGTCGGACGTCTGAGCGACATCACATAAAGGGCTTATATATAAAGTAAATAACGGGCGTGCCACAGTCGGACGTCTGAGCGACATCACATAAGGGGCTTATATCTCACAACTTAATATTTCAGTAGCTCATGAATTTAATTCATTTCAAGGGAATATTCAAGTACGAGATAAACAAAAGGTTAGCCCATCCATAGGAATAACAATTCAACGGGTATACTACTCAAGCTTGTTCACCGGGGATTTACCACGAGGACTGACATAGATATGGATATGCTGGCCATGGTCCTTGACCATGGACACGATGACTCGGAAGGATTTGACTCTGCAGAGTTTGTACTTTAACCACAGCCAACGGATTTCAGTAGTCACAAGGACTAGTTCCGTTTACGGTGTTTTAGGAGAAACACATCTAACCAGTACACACCCATTCAACATTCCGATGCCAGGAATCACCCTCGGCAACGTTCAAGAAAATCTTTGAGACGGGGAGGCTACAACCTCGCGTAGCATGGGATCAAATTTATATACGCGCGCTCTAAGGGGTGCCCCCCTCTCGGTCCCAACCGGAAACACCCATGCCCCCTGACCGGATGACTGGCTTTAATCCAGGGCCATGGAACCCTCATCCCGGCCCCTCTATTTGGTGTGTACACGGAAAGAGGTTAACAACTCACTAAACCGTATTCTTTGCAGAAAACATGTGGCAGCACGAAAGGGGAAGAACGGTAACGTGGCTCAGTCCATGTTAACGTCGGAGTTTATCGGATGACGTAAGACTGGCATGCTACAGCAATACCATCTTACTACCTTTCATGTCACCACACGATCAGGTCATCTCTCATACAAGATCACATTAACTTCGGAACACACGGATAGTTGCCTTGCATGCAACGCAATACTCACCGATGCTCATATGCCATGCACAAACCATTCAAGCAAACATGCAAAACACCTATCATATCAAAGGTTCAAACATGCTTGCCTGGTTCAGAGAAGTCGGAGTCTAGCTCGGCGAAGTTCGTGGCTCCGTCACCTCCTCCGGAACCTACGGTATAACGAAACCGTATACTAACATGAACATCGTAGCGTGCGTAAAAATTGTTCCAAATTTTTTCCAAATAAATACTATAAAAAACTAGACAAAGATACAAGACTGTCAGAAAAATAATCAATCAAAAATCATCTTTTATTAAAAAGTTATAAGGGTTTTAGTCCATGGACTGATCTGTGATGAAACAGAAAAGAACCAGGGACTTGTTTGAAAAACCAGAAAACGATTCGGAAAGAAATGCGCGAGCCCAAAGAGAAAGCGCATTTGCCTGAAGGCGCCAACAGAAAACGGTTTGAGGGGGGGAAAGAAGAGAGGCTGACGGGGGGTCCACCCGTTGGGTTTAAAACTCCAATGTGGCTCGCCGGCGCCCGAAGGCTGCGGTGGTCGCCGGCGTCGAACCACGGCGAGGCAGGGAGATCGGAGGGTACCAAGAGTTTCAGGGTGTCCTTCCGCGTCGGTGGGTGGTGGACTTGGCCGGCGGAGAGCACCACGTCGACGGCGACACTTTCTCAGGCGGACGGTGGTTCGGGCGATGGTGGAGAACTGCGGTGGGCGCTGCAAACTCCAAATTGAAGCGTGGGTCAGAAGAGTGGATGCATTAGGAAGCTACTGGCAAGAGCTGAGAGGTAGAGGTGCACGCACGGGGGTGAATCGAGCTGGATCCCGTGGCGGGTCGAGGCGGCCGAAGTTGGGGAAGAAGGCTCCGTCGGGGCTCTCCCAGTGGCTTGGCGTGGTATTGGTGGTGTGCAGAGGTGGTGTGGGTTCGAGTTCGAGCTCGGGGCCTCCTTTTATAAGCGATCCGAGGGGGTGTTCATGAACGGGGTAGCTCCAGCGAGCGATTACGGTGAGGCAGGGGTTGGGCAGGGGATTTAGGAGGCCGGGCACCATCAGGGAGGATCACTGGTGCCGTTCCCCCGCTAAACCTCGGTCGGGCTTGGCGTAATGCGCTGGTCCTCGACGGGGCGGCCGTACGGGCACGACGGCGGCAGAGAGCGCGCTCTACGCCTAGCAGTTCACGATGACGGATGGCAGCGTGCACGGGTGAGTGGATGGCCACGCGGCGGCCTCCGGTGGCTTGGGCGGCGCTGGACGGCGCCGTCCAACGCCGCGCCTCTTTCTGGCAGCCGCAAAGCCGCTGCTGCCGTCGCTCACGGGTGGCGCACCTCCTCCTGCTCATCGCCGACGCCCGCAAACCTCCAGGCGATCGTGCGGCGCGGGGGATAAGAAGGAGGGAACAGGGAGCAAGGCGCCACCGGGGTACTGGCGAGATCGAGAACGAGCTCTGAAGAAAACGACAGTGGTTACTGAAACTGTTTAACTGAACTCTGAACATTGACAGCAACAGTGTCCATCAGGTGTTCGACGAAATGATTTGGCATGAAGAAATTTTTTTCTAGAGCTGGGACTTGGTGAGGTGACCTCTCAATGCATCCAGAGGCTGCCTGAATTTTCTCAGATTTTTGGGAGGAGGAAACAAATGAATTTCATCAAATTTGGCAAATAAGGTCCAAACTTGCAGCAAGCACAATTTGAAATATTTGAACTGGAGACCAGTGGATCTTCATGGATCTTGGTTGAGGGCTCTAAGGACTAGCTAGGGAAATTGGTTTGGAGGCAGAACTCAAAGTAGAAAGGGTAGCTCCTTTGTAAATCTCCAAGAGCCAAAGTAGAGGGCAGAAATTATTTTTGATAAGAATTAAATGGAAGAAAATTTATGGGGAGGTTCAGACTGCTGGATTTGAAGTATATCAAGATCCAAAGATGGGGAAAGGCTTTTGGGAGGGGAATTCCACTTGGGTCATGGCAAGAGGGATTTTTTGAAAGCGGAAAAGATCACTCCAAATTCCATAGGATTATTTAAAAGATTTTCAAAAATATTTTTCGAAATGAAAAACCCTTGAGCCAACATGGGATGAAAAACCTCCAAGACCAACAATCAAATCTAGGGTGAAAGCAAACAAACACTTGTCATAAAAAGGAGATTTTTGAGAGGGAGAGTTCTTTAGAAGAAAATTTAAATACCCTCCTCAAATCAAATAAAAGATTTTGATAAAACCAAAAAAAATTTCTTTGGGTGTCACAATTAATGTCCTACAGGTAGCTCGTAATCGTCTGCAGCTTCTGGTTCCTCCTCCTCCTCCCTCCCGCACCTATGTAAGGACCCACCAGGTTCTCTCGCAACCCCAAGCCTCTCCTAGACCTCCCCCACCCACCAGACCAGCCCCACCTCGCCATTTCCTCTTCTGTCCGCCGCCGATCGCCATGGCTGCCTCGGCCTCGGCATGATTCCGGCCATCTCAAGCCTCCTCTCCTCCTCCCACCACGTCCACCGTGTCCCCCTCGTTCCACTCAGCCGCCACACCCACTTGCCCCCTTGCCGGAGCCGCTGCTTCACTGGAGTCCACCACCACCGCGTGCCTCCCTGACCTCTTGGTCCTCCTCCACCCCCGCGCTCTCCTCTTCTCCCCGGGGCCGTCCGACCCCCCTGGACGGACGCGCCATGTCGGGCCGCACCCGCCGGTGCCCTCGGCCGGGCCGGATGGCCGGAGCCGGCTAGGCCGCCGCTCCCCTCCCCTCCCCTGCCGCTGCTCTGCTTCACACGAGGCACAGGAGCGGGGGGATAGAGGACGAGCGCCCGTGCCCCTCCCCCCTGCACCTGGATGCCACGCGCAGTGGCACACCCCCTCGACCCCACATGGCAAGTGGAAACATATTTTCCCAGAGTACTTTTTCTTCTTTCTGAAAGCATATTTTGTTTCTACTTCGGCTTGAAGTACGCTTTCTAAGTCAGAAAGCTTATTTTCTCAAATCTGTTTTTGCCTTATCCACTCAGGGACCCGTTGGTGATGAAAATATTCACAAATTGGTCCTTCTTATTCTTCCACTCTTCATAACTCCGCAACCATAACTCTGATTGAGGTGAAACCAACGCTCACTTCTTTGTCTCGTCGAGATCTTTCTGTTGGTAACATTTTCACTAGGTGTTCACACTATGAAAATGATCATTATAACCTTGCCTCTAATCATCCCCCTCCGAGAGAGAATCGTCCGGCGTTTCGTTCCGCGGCTTCACCGCACTTCTTCCCGGAGTCGCCATCACCCTCAGGCAAGCCACAGTAGCCACTTGAATGATAGGCATGAAGTAGACATGGTTTCTACTTGAATATTTAATAAAAGATTACCCATTATATGTCTGCTTGTTTGCTACTACCGTCGTTGTTTCGGTTATGCTCGTGGTTTCTTGTTGCCTGCATGCTATGTTCTGATGCATATTGTTATCTTGTACTACTTGTTAGTATCATGTTCGTAAGTCATGCTTGGTAGTAGTAATACATGCTGGTAGCAGTGATGTTCTTCGGATGCATGCTTAGTTTGTTATTCAGTACCATTCCTATGTTTGTTCTGTTGCATCTAGATGGTTACATGCTCACTTGGTAGTATTCTTGTTATGTTCTTGCATGATGTTTATTTATGATGCCAGTAGTCATGTTATGCTTATGGTAGGGTAATGCTTGTGTTTTTCATGCTCGTTGGTATGCCATGCTCCTTCAGATATATGATTCATTGTGGTTATGCTCGATGATTATGTTGCACCCCCATGTTGATATCATGACCATGAATTCTAGTTACATCATGTTTTTGTATTATGGCTTAGCTTATTGCATTCAAGTTTAACCGGATAACAAGTGCAACAACATTTGCTTTTATGGGAAGGCCCTAATGCGGTTTATTTTCATGCCTCTCGCCGGTGCCTCCAATAAGGGAAGGTTATGGGCGCTACAATGGCCGAGTAGGACGACATAAGCCTTGTGTGCCCGTTGTTGAGTATGGATCCATTGTCCCCGTTTGGGACCATTTATGCTTTGCCACGAGGGTGGCCGTTGATGCCTTTGGTAGGCACAGGGCCACTCATGACTTAGCCCAAAGGGGAGTTGGTCGGAGTGGTCGGGGGAGTGTCATGGCAGTAGATTGGTTTTTTTGGAACGTCGTTGGTCCAGCCGAATGGGAGTGTGAGGCCATGGGTTCCATGATCTGGGTAAAGTGCGCTATCTCTGCAGAGTGTGTGTTTTTAATCTATCAATAGCCGCGCCCGCTGATATGGGCCTGGTTCGTAGTCGCTCACACTATGAGCCAACAACAATAATAACATGGTTAATAACAACCCCGGGGCGTGGATGAGAAAGAGATTGGTTGTGATCACGAGAGGATCACGAAGGTATTGTGGATACCGATGTTGGTAAGTTGATACATGTGTTGGCTACGAGGTAACGCGAGCAGAGTAAGTTGGTGCATGATAATGTTAACCTGTTGTATGCAGTATCATCATGTTCATATGCTCATGCCATGCTAAAGTTGTATCATGTTCAGTTGTGCATGCCACATTGTTAAGTTAATATCATGTTCATGATTGGTTTAACCCGCTAATTCCATGTCGTTCTTTGTCTTGACTACTTTTTGTTATTGTGAGCTTGCAAGTACATTCAATGTACTAACTTGGCATGTCATGCCAGTTTGTAGGTCATGCCTGGATTGCTTAATTGATTGTTTTAGTTCCTGTGTTCGTGAGCTAGGATAAACGTTCCAGCTAGAGTCCCAACGGATTGGAGTCCATCATCATCGTTCATTGTTCCGCTGCCAGTAGACTTTCCGCTGCCTCGAGTTGTTATGCTGCTTGCATAGAGCAACTGTGGTTGGCGTAGCATCGTCGTGCCAATGTTATTCATTGTAATATCGGAGACGCTTTGGTGCTAAGGAGGAAAGTGCAGGCGCGGAGTCCCGAGGAATCAAGCAATGGTTTCAATGTTGGTGCAACAAGACCATCACATCCCTAGTTCTGGTATGCTCTGAGCTAGCTAGTCATGTGTTGCATCATGTTTAAATTCTTTTGAATTTGAAATTGGGATTGAACAAACCCTAGCACCAGATCAAACCAAATAGGTTCAACATAAAATCATTTTCAATGAACCCAAAATGCCCTTTGGAAATGCTCATTATTTCTGATAAAGGTAAAAACCTCTGCCAAAAATGATGAACATATTTCTAGGTCATTTCTGGATTTTTGAATTAAATCATATTGCATTTGAATTGGGGCATTTAATTCCTATAAATATTTTAAATGCTCTAATAATTCTGAAACTAGTTGAGGGCTGTTGGGAATAATTTCAATAGTGCTCACAAATATTTTCAGGAGTTTTAAAAATGGTTTAGTTTTTAAACTAAATCAAAACAGAGGAAAATAAATAGAAAACATAAACAGAATTAGAAAAGAGAGAGAGAGAGAGATAGAGGACTCAGCTGAGCCACTTACTTGGCCTGGCACTGTGCCGTCCTAGCCCACTGGCGCCTGCCAGTCACCACTAACCTCGCGCCAGAAGGACGCAGCGCGCGTGGCTACCGCTCGCGAGCAAGCGTCTCGCCAGCTCCTGCTTGCCGCCGAGGGTCTGGACGCCTCCCAAGTGCAACGCACTCCCTCTCGACCCATGCACCTCTCCCCTCTCTCCCACGACCCCCTGCCCCTCCTCTGCTCTGTTCCCGCAACGCCACCGGCGACGCCGCTCGCAACCACCACGGCCACCGGCCTCCACACGTCCCTTCGACGCACCAAGAAGCTCACACTACTAGGAAAAGGGCTATAGATAATATGGACACTAATGGCGCACCACACATGTGGTGCGCCACTACTATATACTAATGGCGCACCATGTGTTGGTACGCCATTAGTGTCCAAATAATAATGGCGCACCACATCCACGGTGCGCCACTACTAACAATTTTTTTTCAAAACTAGTAATGGTGCACCAGGGGATAGTGCGCCATTACTAGTTTAACTAGTAATGGCGCACCACACCCTCGGTGCGCCACTACTAACAAATTTTTTTTATTTTTTTTTTCAAAACTAGTAATGGCGCACCGAGGGGACAGTGCGCCATTACTAGTTTTAACTAGTAATGGCGCACCACACCCTAAGTGCGCCACTACTAACAATTTTTTTTCAAAGTTAGTAATGGCGCACCGTGGGTGTGGTGCGCCATTACTATCTTTCCCCAAAAATTCCACCCCCCCCCCCCCGTGGACCGCCTTTTCAGTTTTAGAAAAAATAAAAGAAAATGATGGAAATGTCAAAAAAAATAAAAAAATAAGTTTCCCATGTGATATGTGGTCTAGTTGTTGGGAATATTTACAAATACGAATTTCGACTTTATTTGCAAAATATCTCTGGAATTTGTAAAATGGGCATAACTTTTGCATACGAACTCGGATTAAAAAGTTTTTTATATGAAAAACCATCTACTCGAAAAGTAACATACGATTTGAACCGGGGGAACCCCGTTCAATCCCCAAAAACCTAACAGAACGAAAGATACGGGGCTTTTAAGATCTAGAGGGGGGAAAAAGAAAAAAAATCAAACTTACTAGTGGCGCACCAATTGCTAGGTGCGCCACTAGTAACAGAAAAAAAATTGGTTTCAAAAAAACGTTTTTTTTGGATTTTTTTTCAAAATATGATACGTAATATGACCGGGAAGTTTGAAATATTTTTTCAAAATTTCATCACACTCATGAACATGAACAAAGTCCTAGACATCAACAAGGTTTAATAGGATTGATATGATAGATATATCAACAAGTGCCTGTGAAGTGAGCTGGTGCTGGGGTTGGATAGAACTGCGAAGTTAAGCGTGCTCGGGCTGGAGTAGTGTGAGGATGGATGACCTTCCGGGAAGTTTGACCATGGAGTTTGATTTGACTTGAGATTAAGCCATACTGACCCGAGATTAAGAAAAAAAATTGAATTTTTTTTTAAATTTTGGAAAAAAAATCGGAAAAAATTTTGAAAAAAAATTGTGAGTAATAACACACTTCTATGTGGTGCGCCAGTACTAAGTCAGATAGTAATGGCGCACTCCCTGGTGCGCCATTAGCAAAATATTCTAATGGCGTGATGCTAGTGGCGCACCTGTAGTGCGCCATTAGTAGCCAAAACAGGTGCGCCACTAGCAGGCCTTTTCCTAGTAGTGTCAGACGTCGACCTCTAAGCCGTCTCCGCCAAGCCACGCGAGCGGACGTGCCCTGCAGCGGCTCCCTGATACGTCCATTTTGCATCATGCTTTTATATCGATATTTATAGCATGATGGGCTATTATTACACATTATGTCACAATACTTATGCCTTTTCTCTCTTATTTTACAAGGTTTGCATAAAGAGGGAGAATGCTGTCAGCAGGAATTCTTGGCTGGAAAAGGAGCAAATATTAGAGACCTATTCTGCACAACTCCAAAAGTCCTGAAACTCCACGGAAGTTATTTTTGGAAATAATTAAAAATACTGAGCGAAGAAAATACCAGAGGGGGCCCACACCCTGGCCACGAGGGTGGGGGGCACGCCCTACCCCCTAGGCACGCCCCTACCTCGTGGGCCCCCTGGTGGCCCTCCGGTGCCCATGTTCCGCTATATGAAGTCTTTCGTCCGAGAAAAAAAATCATAAGCAAGCTTTCGGGACGAGACTCCGCCGCCACGAGGCGGAACCTTGGCGGAACCAATCTAGGGCTCCGGTGGAGCTGTTCTGCCGGGGACACTTCCCTCCGGGAGGGGGAAATCATCGCCATCGTCATCACCAACGCTCCTCTCATCGGGAGGGGCCAATCTCCATCAACATCTTCACCAGCACCATCTCCTCTCAAACCCTAGTTCATCTCTTGTATCCAGTTCTTGTCTCTAAGTCTGGGATTGGTACCTGTAGGTTGCTAGTAGTGTTGATTACTCCTTGTGGTTGATGCTAGTTGGTTTCTTTGGTGGAAGATCATATGTTCAGATCCTATATGCATATTAATACCCCTCTGATTATGAACATGAATATGCTTTGTGAGTAGTTACGTTTGTTCCTGAGGACATGGGAGAAGTCTTGCTATTAGTAGTCATGTGAATTTGGTATTCGTTCGATATTTTTATGAGATGTATATTGTCTCTCCTCTAGTGGTGTTATGTGAACGTCGACTACATGACACTTCACCATTATTTGGGCCCAGAGGAAGGCATTGGGAAGTAATAAGTAGATGATGGGTTGCTAGAGTGACAGAAGCTTAAACCCTAGTTTATGCGTTGCTTCGTAAGGGGCTGATTTGGATCCACATATTTCATGCTATGGTTAGGTTTACCTTAATACTTCTATTGTAGTTGCGGATGCTTGCAATAGGAGTTAATCATAAGTGGGATGCTTGTCCAAGTAAGGACAGCACCCAAGCACCGGTCCACCCACATATCAAATTATCAAAGTACCGAACGCGAATCATATGAACGTGATGAAAACTAGCTTGACGATAATTCCCAGGTGTCCTCGGGAGCGCTTTTCTCTATATAAGAGTTTGTCCAGGCTTGTCCTTTGCTAAAAAAAGGATTGGGCCACCTTGCTGCACTTTATTTAATTTTGGTACTTGTTGCTCGTTACAAATTATCTTATCACAAAACTATCTGTTACCGATAATTTCAGTGCTTGCAGAGAATACCTTGCTGAAAACCGCTTATCATTTCCTTCTGCTCCTCGTTGGGTTCGACACTCTTACTTATCGAAAGGACTACAATAGATCCGCTATGCTTGTGGGTCATCAAGACTCTTTTTTGCGCCGTTGCCGTGGAGTGAAGCTCCTTTGGTAGGTGGAATTTGGTATGGAAAAATTTATATAGTGTGCTGAAATTTACTGTCACTTGTTACTATGGAAAGTAATCCTCTGAGGGGCTTGTTCGGGGTGTCTTCACCCCGACCAGTAGAGCAAAGAGTTGCTCCTCAACCTACTGAACCTACAGAAAATGAAAATGTCTACTTTGAAATTCCTTCGGGTATGATAGAAAAACTGCTAGCTAATCCTTTTGCACGAGATGGAACATTACATCCTAATGAGCACCTAATCTATGTGGATGAAGTTTGTGGATTATTTAAGCTTGCAGGTATGCCCAATGATGTTATCAGGAAGAATGTCTTCCCTTTATCTTTGAAGGGATATGCATTGACATGGTATAGGCTATGTGATGATATGGGATCATCAGACTATAAGCGATTGAAATTGGAATTTCATCAGAAGTTTTATCCTATGCATCTTGTTCATAGTGATCGTAATTATATATATAATTTTTGGCCTCGCGAAGGATAAAGCATCGCTCAACCTTGGGGGAGGCTTAAGTCAATGTTATATTCATGCCCCAATCATGAGCTCTCAAGAGAAATGATTATTCAAAAATTTTATGCTCGGCTTTCTGACAACAATCGCACCATGCTCGATACTTCTTGTACTGGTTCTTTTATGATGAAGACTATTGAATTCAAATGGGATTTATTGGAAAGAATTAAATGCAACTCTGAAGATTGGGACCTCGACGAAGGTAAGGAGTCAGGTATAACACCTATGTTTGATTGTGTTAAATCTTTTATGGACATCGATGTTTTCCGTAAATTCAGCACTAAATTTGGACTTGACTATGAGATAGTAGCGTCTTTTTGTGAATATTTTGCTGCTCACGTTGATCTCCCTAGGAAGAAGTGGTTTAAATATCATCCTCTCATAGAAGTAAAAGTAGTTGAACCTATTAAAATTGAAGAAAAGACTATCACTTATAATGATCCTATTGTTCCTACTTCTTAAGTTGAGAAACCACCTTTCCCTGTTAGAATATAGGATCATGCTAAAGCTTCAACTGTGGTTCGTAAAAGCAATATTAGAACTTATACACCTCCTGAGCAAGTTAAAGTCGAACCTAATATTGCTATTGTTAAAGATCTTTTGGCTGATAATATTGATGGGCATGTTATTTATTTCTGTGATGAAACTGCTAGAATTGCTAAACCTTGTGCTAAAGATAAACATAGGCCTGTGGTAGGCATGCATGTTATTTCTGTTAAAATAGGAGATCATTGTTATCATGGCTTGTGTGATATGGATGCTAGTGCTAGTGCAATACCTATTGACTTATATAAAGAAATTATGCATGATATTGCACCCGCTGAGTTAGAAGAAATTGATGTCACCATTAAGCTTGCCAATAGAGATACTATTTCACCAATTGGGATTGTTAGAGATGTTGAAGTCTTGTGTGGGAAAACTAAATATCCTGCTGATTTTCTTGTTCTTGGTTCCCCACAAGATAGCTTTTGTCCTATTATATTTGGTAGACCCTTCTTAAATACCGTTAATGCTAAGATAGATTGCAAAAAGGATGTTGTTACTGTTGGTTTGGATGATATGTCTCATGAGTTCAACTTTTCTAAATTTCGTAGACAACACCATGAAGAGGAATTGCCTTGTAAAGATGAAATTATTGGTCTTGCTTCTATTGCCGTACCTCCTAGTGATCCTTTAGAACAATATTTGCTAGACCATGAAAATGATATGTTTATGAATGAAAGAAGGGAAATAGATGAAGTGTTCTTTAAACAAGGACCTATTCTGAAACACAACTTGCCTGTTGAAATCCTAGGGGATCCTCCTCCACCCAAGGCTGATCCTGTGTTTGAGCTTAAACCATTGTCTGATACCCTCAAATATGTTTATCTTGATGAAAAGAAGATATATCCTGTTATTATTAGTGCTAACTTTTCAGAGAAGGAGGAATAAAAATTATTGAAAACTCTGAAAAAGCACCGTACTGCTATTGGATATACTCTTGATGATCTTAAGGGCATTAGTCCCACTCTAAGTTAACACAACATAAATTTGGAGAAAGATGCCAAACCAGTTATTGATCACCAACGACGGCTGAATCTGAAGATGAAAGAAGTGGTAAGGAAATACTAAAGCTCCTTGAGGCAGGTATAATCTATCCCGTTGCTGATAGTCAGTGGGTGAGTCCTGTCCATTGTGTCCCTAAGAAGGGGGTATTACTGTCGTTCCTAATGATAAAGATGAATTGATTCCGCAAAGAATTATTACAGGTTATAGGATGGTAATTGATTTCCACAAATTAAATAAAGCTACTAAAAAATATCATTACCCCTTACCTTTTATTGATCAAATGCTAGAAAGATTATCCAAACATACACATTTTTGCTTTCTAGATGGTTATTCTAGTTTCTCTCAAATAACTGCATCAGTTGATGATCAAGCCAAGACCACATTTACTTGTCCTTTCGGTACTTTTGCTTATAGACGTATGTCCTTTGGTTTATGTAATGCACCTGCTACCTTTCAAAGATGCATGATGGCTATATTCTCTGATTTTTGTGAAAAGATTTGTGAGGTTTTCATGGACGATTTCTCTGTCTATGGATCCTCTTTTGATGATTGCTTGAGCAATGTTGATCGAGTTTTGCAGAGAAGTGAAGAATCTAATAGTGTCTTGAATTGGTAGAAGTGCCACTTTATGGTTAATGGAGGTATTGTCTTGGGGCATAAAATTTCTAAAAGAGGTATTGAAGTTGATAAAGCTAAAGTTGATGCTATTGAAAAGATGCCATGTCCCAAGGACATCAAAGGTATAAGAAGTTTCCTTAGTGATGCCGGGTTTTACAGGAGCTTCATTAAGGACTTCTCAAAAATTGCTCGGCCTCTGACTAATTTATTACAAAAAGATATACCATTTGTCTTTGATGATGATTGTGTAGAAGCATTTGTAATACTTAAGAAAGCATTGATTTCTGCACCTATCGTTCAGCCACCTGATTGGAATTTACCCTTTGAAATTATGTGTGATGCTAGTGGTTATGTTGTAGGTGCTGTTCTAGGGCAAAGAGTTGATAAAAAATTAAATATTATTCAATATTCTAGTAAAACTCTAGACAATGCCCAGAGAAATTATGCTACTACTGAAAAAGATTTCTTAGTAGTTGTATTTGCTTGTGATAAGTTTAGACCTTATATTGTTGATTCTAAAGTAACTATTCACACTGATCATGCTGCTATTAAATATCTTATGGAAAAGAAAGATGCTAAACCTAGAGTTATTAGATGGGTTCTCTTGCTACAAGAATTTGATTTGCATATTACTGATAGAAAGGGAGCTGAGAACCCCGTTGCAGACAACTTGTCTAGATTAGAAAATGTTCTTGATGACCCACTACCTATTGATGATAGCTTTCCTGATGAACAACTAAATGTCATAAATCCTTCTCGTACTGCTCCATGGTATGCTGATTATGCTAATTACATTGTTGCTAAATTCATACCACCTAGTTTCACATACCACCAAATGAAAAAGTTTTTCTATGATTTAAGACATAACTTCTGGGAAGACCCACATCTTTATAAAGAAGGAGTAGATGAGGTCATTAGACGTTGTGTACCTGAGCATGAACAGGAACAAATCCGGCACAAGTGTCACTCCGAAGCTTATGGAGGACACCACGCTGGAGACAGAACTGCACATAAGGTATTGCAATTCAGTTTTTATTGGCCTACTCTCTTTAAGGATGCCCATAAGTTTGTCTTATCTTGTGATGAACGTCAAAGAATTGGTAATATTAGTAGACATCAAGAAATGCCTATGAATTATTCACTTGTTATTGAACCATTTGATGTTTGGGGCTTTGATTATATGGGACCGTTTCCTGCCTCTAATGGATATACACATATTCTAGTTGCTATTGATTACGTTACTAAGTGGGTAGAAGCTATTCCAACTAGTAGTTCTGATCATAAGACCTCTATTAAGATGCTTAAAGAAGTTATTTTTCCGAGGTATGGAGTCCCTAGATATTTAATGACTGATGGTGGTTCACATTTTATTCACGGTGCTTTCCGTAAAATGCTTGCTAAATATGACGTTAATCATAGAATTGCATCTCCATATCACCCATAGTCTAGTGGTCAAGTTGAATTGAGTAATAGAGAACTCAAATTAATTTTGCAAAAGACTGTTAATAGATCTAGAAAGAATTAGTCCAAAACCTGATGATGCATTATGGGCTTATAGAACTGCATATATGTCTCTGTATAAAATGGTTTATGGAAAAGCATGTCACTTACCTCTCGAACTAGAACATAAGGCATATTGGGCTATTAAAGAGCTAAATTATGATTTCAAACTTGCCGGTGAGAAGAGGCTATTTGACATTGGCTCACTTGATGAATGGAGAACCCAAGCCTATGAGAATGCCAAATTGTTTAGAGAAAAGGTTAAAAGATGGCATGACAAAAGAATAGAAAAGCGTGAGTTTAATGTAGGTGATTATGTATTGCTATACAACTCTCGTTTAAGATTTTTTGCAGGAAAACTCCTCTCTAAATGGGAAGGTCCTTACGTCATCGAGGAGGTCTATCGTTCTGGTGCCATAAAAATCAACAACTTCAAAGGCACAAATCCGAAGGTGGTGAACGGTCAAAGAATCAAATACTATATCTCAGGTAATCCTATAAATGTGGAAACTAATGTTATCGAAACCGTAACCCCGGAATAATACATAAGAGACACTTTCCAAAACGTTTCAGACTCCGAAAAGGAAGAGGTATGTTGTACAGTAAGTAAACCGACTCCAAAACAGTTCTATGGCAACTTTTCTCCGTTTTGGAATATTTAGAAAAATAGAAAAATAAGAAGAAGTCCAGGAAGGACACGAGGGCTCCACAAGGGTGGAGGGCGCGCCGCCCGCCTCGTGGGCACCCCGTGCGCTCTCCGGACTTCGTTTTCTTGCACGATACATATTTTGGTCGGTAAAAGATCATTATATAATCTCCCGAAGGTTTTGACCACCGTATCACGCAATTATCCTCTGTTTTTCTTTCGAGCTGTTTCTGCCACAGATTTGGAGCAAGATGTCATCTCAGGATTCCGACGGAGAGAGCTATGTCTCACACCTCATTGCTGACCCAAAGACCTATGGGGATCTATCTCCTTGTGGTCGAACTACGGATGAGGAGGAGGATGCTCATTTGATAAGGATCAATGATTCAAGTTCGGAGGGGGAGGATGTCCCTCTACCTCAACCTGGGGATATGCGCGTGAAGTTCAAGCAATCTTGTCTCCCGAACAGGGCTAAACTATCTAACAACCGATCCATTCCTTCTCGTTTTCGACAGAAAAGCAAAGGAGATTTATGTGACAAGTTCTTCAAGCTGGAATTGGAGGTCGATGATTTAAAGGAGGAAATTGCTCTCCTAAATTACAATATGAAGAAGCTGAAAGCACAATTTACATCATCAACAACTCCATCATCACCTCCGAAAAACAAAATATAATCACATGGGTATGGGCACTCCCCTTGGCAACTGCCAAGCTTGGGGGAGGTGCCCCGGTATCGTATCACCATCAATTCTCTATCTTTATTGTTTTTCTTCGTTCGATCCTTTTAGTACTATCTTGATCTAGTAGAATAAAAGTTTTAGTATGATATAGGTTTGAGTTTTGCTTTATGATCCCTCTATGTAATCGAGTCAGTGAGCTATGATCTTGAGTGAATAAAAGAAAAGAAAAGGAATAAAAAGAAATAAAGAGATCATATTGATCTTATGGAGAGTAATGACTTCACATAGAAAGAGTATGATGATTAAAAGTTGTTGAAAGTTGACAAACATAGTTTTGGTCATCGTTGCAATTAATAGGAAGTAATAAAGAAAGAGAGGTTTCACATATAGATATACTATCTTGGACATCTTTTGTGATTGTGAGCACTCATTAAAATATGACATGCTAAAGAGTTGATGTTGGACAAGGAAGACAACGTAATGGGTTATGTTTTCTTATGTCTGAGATAAAGTATATTATCATGGATAATCCAACATGTTGAGCTTGCGTTTCCCCCTCATGCTAGACAAATTCTTTGCACCAAGTAGAGATACTACTTGTGCTTCCAAATACCCTTAAACCCAGTTTTGCCAAGAGAGTCCACCATATCTACCTATGGATTGAGTAAGATCCTTCAAGTAACTTGTCATCGGTGCAAGCAATAAAAATTGCTCTCTAAATATGTATGATTGATTAGTGTGGAGGAAATAATCTTTATACCATCTTGTGATGTGGAAGAAATAAAAGCGACGGACTGCATAATAAAGGTCCATATCACAAGTGGCAATATAAAGTGACGTTCTTTCGCACTAAGATTTTGTGCATCCAACTCTGAAAGCGCATGGCAACCTCTGCTTCCCTCTGGGAAGGGCCTATCTTTTACTTTTATCTTCTACCTTATGCAAGAGTCATGGTGATCTTCACCTTTCCTTTTTACATTTTATCTTTTGGCAAGCACAATTTGTTGGAAAGATCCTGATATATATATCTAATTGGATGTAAGTTAGCATGAATTATTATTGTTGACATTACCCTTGAGGTAAAAGGTTGGGACGTGAAACTATAAGCCCCTATCTTTCTCTGTGTCCGATTAAAACTCCATAAGCACAAGTATTGCGTGAGTGTTAGCAATGGTGAAAGACTAAATGATAGTTGAGTATGTGGGCTTGCTGAAAAGCTCTGACATAGACTCTTTCTGATGCTATGATAAATTGCAATTGCTTCAATGACTGAGATTATAGTTTGTTGATTCTCAATAAAGTTTTTGATTCATACTTGACTTTGTGAATAGATTATTATTTGAGCATAAGAAATTATATGACAATATCCATATATGTTGTTGTTATAAGAATGATCATGATGTCCTCATGTCCGTATTTTATTTTATCGACACCTCTACCTCTAAACATGTGGACATATTTATCGTTACCGGCTTCCGCTTAAGGACAAGCGAGGTCTAAGATTGGGGGAGTTGATACGTCCATTTTGCATCATGCTTTTATATCGATATTTATTGCATTATGGGCTGTTATTACACATTATGTCACAATACTTATGCCTATTCTCTCTTATTTTACAAGGTTTACATAAAGAGGGAGAATGCCGACAGCTGGAATTCTGGGCTGGAAATGGAGCAAATATTAGAGACCTATTCTGCACAACTCCAAAAGTGCTGAAACTCCACGAAAGTTGTTTTTGTAAATAATAAATAATACTGAGCGAAGAAAATACCAGAGGGGGCCCACACCCTGGCCACGAGGGTGGGGGGCGCGCCCTACCGCCTGGGTGCGCCCCCTGCCTCGTGGGCCCCCTGGTGGACCTCTCGTGCCCAAGCTTTCGGGACGAGACTCCGCCGCCACGAGGCGGAACCTTGGCGAAACATATCTAGGGCTCCGGCAGAGCTGTTCTGCCGGGGACACTTCCCTCCGGGAGGGGGAAATCATCACCAACGCTCCTCTCATCGGGAGGGGGCCAATCTCCATCAACATCTTCACGAGCACCATCTCCTCTCAAACCCTAGTTCATCTCTTGTATCCAAATCTTGTCTCTAAGTCTGGGATTGGTACATGTAGGTTGCTAGTAGTGTTGATTACTCCTTGTAGTTGATGCTAGTTGGTTTATTTGGTGGAAGATCATATGTTCTGGTCCTATATGCATATTAATACCCCTGTAATTATGAACATGAATATGCTTTGTGAGTAGTTACGTTTGTTCCTGAGGACATGGGAGAAGTCTTGCTATTAGTAGTCACGTGAATTTGGTATTCGTTCGATATTTTGATGAGATGTACGTTGTCTCTCCTCTAGTGGTGTAATGTGAACGTCGACTACATGACACTTCACCATTATTTGGGCTTAGAGGAAGCCACTGGGAAGTAGTAAGTAGATGATGGGTTGCTAAAGTGACAGAAGCTAAAACCCTAGTTTATGCGTTGCTTCGTAAGGGGCTGATTTGGATCGATATGTTTCATGCTATGGTTAGGCTTACCTTAATACTTCTTTTGTAGTTTCGGATGCTTGCAATAGGAGTTAATCATAAGTGAGATGCTTTTACAAGTAAGGACAACACCCAAGCACCAATCCACCCACATATCAAATTATCAAAGTACCGAACGCGAATCATATGAACGTGATGAAAACTAGCTTGACGATAATTCCCAGGTGTCCTCGGGAGCGCTTTTCTCTATATAAGAGTTTGTCCAGGCTTGTCCTTTGCTACAAAAAGGATTGGGCCACCTTGCTGCACTTTATTTACTTTTGTTACTTGTTGCTCGTTACAAATTATCTTATCACAAAACTATCTATTACCGATAATTTCAGTGCTTGGAGAGAATACCTTGCTGAAAACCGCTTATCATTTCCTTCTGCTCCTCGTTGGATTCGACACTCTTAGTTATCGAAAGGACTACGATAGATCCACTATACTTGTGGGTCATCACTCCTCCGACCTCTTCTTCACCGTCAGCCACCGCGGATCTCCACCGTCGACCTGCCGCCGTTTGAGCTTCCCGAGCACGCTGGCCATCCCTACGGCACCGCTATGAGCCCCCGAGTGTTTTCCCCTCTCCCCGTGGTCAATCCCCTCCTCTAGCCCGCCTAGCCACCGGAACTGAGAGCTCCGTGCCACAAGCCATGGCGCCGCCGTGCCCAGATCCCGAACCAGCCGCTCCCGCACGTGTCATCGTTCTCCTCGCCTCTCCAGGAGCCCGTAGCCACCACCAGATCCTCCCATTGTGCCCTACAGCCACCGCCCAAGCTCACTTGAGCTCCGGCAGCCGCCGTGAGCTCTGTTCCGGCGAGCTCCGGCACCCCCGCGGCCACCCACCTGCTCCTCTGCTTGCGGGAGAGCACGGGCTACGCCCCGGTGGTCTCCGCACATCCAGCCGCCGCATGTAGCTCAAGTCCGGCGAGCCACTGCTGCTCTGGGTCGTCGCCGTCTTCCAACCGCCGGCGCATCCGACGTGGCCATCATTAGCGCTAATCCCCGCATAATCAACCACCTTACTGTCACTGACAGCGGGCCCCACAACCGGTTAAACCTAGTTAGCGCTAGATTTGACCGGATTTGTCTAGTGTGTCATTGACTAGTGGGCCCCACTAGTCAGGTTTGACCTGGACCGCGCCTATTGACTTGCAGACGTCGTGCTGTCGTCATGCTGACACAGTAAATGTTTTCTAGAGTTTTAAATAAGTCAGAAATGATTTATTTATTTCAGAAAACATAGTTAGCGCTGACCCGATGGGTGGGCTGTGATGCGGTAGGCACGTGGCACGGTGTACCGGGACGCCCATTTGGTGCCCTGGGAACCCTGCACACATGGTTCAGGGCCGTAAATGGAAACCTCGACCGGACTCCCTTCGGATGGAACCTAAATAGGCGCTAAACCTGGACTAGAGACTTGTGTGGTTAGTCAGGTCATGGCCGACACCCTCGCCAGGCTTCCGCTTGAAGGTTGCCGAGATTCGTGACGTGTACGTGGCGGTAAGTGGCGAGAGCGTGTGTGATGAAGTACACCCCTGCAGGGTTATAAATGATCTATTTGATAGCCGCGTCCGCGGTAAAGGACTTCTGGGTTGGCTGTACAGTTCATAGACAAGTGAAAGTGGATACTCTAAAATGCGCAAGATAAGCGTGAGTGCTATGGATGGCGTTCTCGCAGGGAGTCGGGAGCGGATCCATAATGGTGTATTGATATGGTGAATATGTGGACTCGTGTGCGCCTCCTCAGAAGAGTTACTTGAAGTCGTAGTTCAGGATAGCCACCGAGTCAAAGCTGGCCTGTTGTAGTTAAACTACACCACCCCATTTGTTGATACTGATGCATATGTAGCTAGTTCTGATGTAAGTCTTGCTGGGTACATTTGTACTCACGTTTGCTTAATTTTTTTTTGCAGAGCGACTTCAGTCTTGCCAGTAGTTCCATGTGGACTTCGACGTTTAGCTTGTTACCTTAGCTTCGATCTTGTCCCCTCGGCAGGGTCTTGTAGATAGTCAGGCTTCTCAGCCTTTTCATTTCTAGTTGTCTGTACTCAGGCAAGTTAAGCTTCCGCTTGTGTTTGTTGCTTGTATGACTTGAATGTTGGGTCATCAGACCCATGTTTGTAATATCTGGCTCTTCGGAGCCTAATGAATAAATACTTTAAGTTGTAGAGTTTTGTTGTGATGCCATGTTGTATTTGCACATATCGAGCATATTGTGTGTATGATTTGAAATGCTTGGTATGTGTGGGATCTGACAGCCTAGTTGTTTGTCCTTGTTAGCCTCTCTTATAGTGCATCCACTGAGCCATGGTAGCTTGCTACTGCTCCGGAACACTTAGGCTGGCCGGCATGTGTCCTTCTTCGGTCCTGTGTCTGTCCCTTCGGGGAATTGTCACGCTGTGTCTACCGGAGCCCTATTAGCCTGCTACGGCCCGGATTCTCCGGACTCCTGTTAGCCCAGCTGCTACAGCCCGAATTCATTCGCTGATGACCGACATGTTCGTTGCTGGGTCATGTATGCCTGTCCATGTAAGTTAGTGCCAGTTTGGGTTTACGACTAGTCATGTTGGCCCGGGTTTTCTGTCATATGGATGCTAGCGACACTATCATATATGTGAGCCAAAAGGTGCAAACGGTCCCGGACCAGGTAACGTGGCACCCGTGGGAATACCGTGCGTGAGGACGCAAAGTGATATGATGTGTTACATGCTAGACCGGTGTGACTTAGGATCGGGGCCCTGACAAAGACCAAGACCGCCAGGACGGCAAGACGGAGGTCATCGTGGAGCCCACTGCAGCATCACCGCAAGAGCATTTTGCAGGCGAAGACTACTTTTGTCAGGATAGCTTGTACTAGTTGTCTTCCTTCAAATTTGGCCGTTGTGGGATCCCTTCCCACCTACATTTGGGAAGAGGACCAAGGCAACTATAAATAGGACTTAGCCACCACCATCTGGGGGATCCATTCCACCCTGACCACCTCACCAGCTCATCGAGCCCAAGAACACCTCACCTCCCGAGGATGTTCCACCACTATACTAGTTCATCCACAACCCCTCGAGGCAATCCACCACAAAGCTGGAGTAGGGTATTACCTCGCAAGGTGGCCCGAACCAGGATATATCCTAGTGTCTCTTGCTCTTTGGGTTCGTCAAGCTAGGCTGTGGGATCGTTGAGCGGGCAGACTGGGAAGAGAGAGTTCTTCGCACGCACCCCAGAGTTCGAACCTCTCAAGGGTCTGCGGAACCCCGAATCCGACAGTAATGTTCAGTTAACACGTTGGTCCAACAATTGCTACATTTCGTAGTACTGTTCTCAAGTATTCTTTGTTTTGTTAACTGTCTTATCTTCCAGTACATGTTTCTATTCTGCAATGTCGTGCTCAGTTAACTATTTTAGTTCATTTGGTCTGCTGTTCATTTCACTGTTTTGTTCAGCTCTGCAATTTGATTCTCATTTGCTGTGGGTACAATTTTGTATTGTTATGCATGTGAAATAAATCAAATTTGGTTGTATTCAATACATATTCTACTGATAGTATGGCAACTCTCGGTTAACCTGATCAAGATCTTCCTTATGTGTGTTGCAGGGAAACAATGGGAGACACTGCGGTATACCATCGAGGTTTGTTCAAGCATGGTCCTTTGGCTAATAGCACATTATTGTGCAGTTGCAGGAATCATTCTAATATGTAGGTTTCTTACAATTTGGTCTTGCACATGTAGGTCCTGCTGTCACACGCTTAGACCCACTGTTCGACCCATTTTTGCTTATGGGGAAATGAGATGTCCATGAGTATCAGTCAAGTCAAGAAACTCAGAAAGATTGTTAGGATGAAGAAACTTGCGACGAATAAAAGCAAGATCTTTGTTTGCACAATGAAGAAGACATCAGTCAACTATAGGATGGTACTATATCTTTTACCTTGTTTTTACCCTTGCACCATTTCAAAATTTATAACAGCGATTTATGCATATCTTTGTTTTCAGTACTTTTCAAAGTAGTTCACCGATGATTGTTGCATGGTCAAGAGGCAAGGAAGGTATTCATTCGACGCCCACGGTACAATATTGAAGTCATGCTGAAGAGGACGAATGTTGGGCGGGCAATTATCCATAGCCACTGGCCTAAAGTTGCAAGGATATTCAACATCACTTAAGGCTCAATATTTTCCTTACTCTTCTGCAGTTTCCCAGATGTGATGCATCTATCTATTTACCGTGTATTATGCTACTTTCCAAAGGTTTTTGACGTTGGGTGTGAAACTTGGTGCTGTTGTGTAATGGCGTAACTGAGTGCCGAAGCTATCTGATGTAATTCGATTATGAAATCCTGGTTGCTGTTATACGGATATGAAATATCTGGTGTGTTTTATAACAAATATCAATTTGATTAGTACATGGATTATCAATAATAGGCTAATTACCCCCCTTATTGGGGATTTCTATTGAAGACGGTTACTCAGGTAGCACCATGGGCGATGAACTCAAACGACCCGCACGGTTTCTAGAAAGTAGGCGTGTTCGATCAACTAACAATCACACATGGCTTCCGGCAGAGAACTGCTTGCGTTAGGCCACCTTGCACAAACGTTTCCACACAAAAAACTATATGTGATATACATACGAACGGAAATTATTTTCCGTGATTCACCATGTGGGATGTACATACAAACGGAAACAATTGGGTTTCGATGCCCCGCCAGATCGCACACGAGCTCATTTTGCCCTAGCCTGTGAGCCAGGAGGGCCTATCCCCGACGGTTTCTGGGTCCTGTGGGAAGGACCCCCCTATCGCCCACACTCACTTGGCGACGGGTCCAAACACCATCGCGGAAAGGGGTTAAAAACTGTTGGTATAGCACGTCGTTGTACCAGTGATAGTAGCAGCAAAAGTATATGTCCATCTAATATTTTTTGTCCAGTTCTATTGAAGTCGTCCAACGTGATGATTTGCCTGCGAGTTCAGGCTCCAAGTTACTCCTTTATGAAATTGGCAAATAGTAGCACAATACCAAATTACCAATACATATGACAAGCACAATAATCAGGATAAAGAACGGTACCAACCTGTGTGAGGTAGCATAACAATTACTATTTCTTTTGACTGGAAGCCGAGATAAGCGACTGACAGGAAATGAAGGATGCGGTCGAGGCAATGAAGCACCCAAAGTTTTTGCACAGATCCACCAAAATTGAGCCTGTTGCACATATATTGAGAGAGTGAGATTACTGTAATAGTGGGGCTAGTTGATGAAACATACACTAACAAATAGGAGCACCCTAATTATCTTAATGGATAAAGTTAGCAACATAGTAGTCTTGCTTAAAGAGAGGTATTAGTTTATTTAATCAGTGCCAATTAGCTCAACCCTCAAAGCATTGCCATGTATCATAGGATGCAAAACTTTAACGTGCAAAGATAAAGGAGTTTCTCATGACAGTAGCAACAGAGTAGCACGATACAAAAAGAGATGACAGCAAACTAATATGGATGAAGGCCTTAGGCCGGTACCAACCTAAGCGAAAAAGCTTACTCAAGTAGTCCCAGAAGAGATGATAAAGCGCTCACTTGAATCACACAATAGTATATATTTTTGTGCACTTAAAATGTATGGTTGACATCACTCCTCTTTACCAGTGGTGAGATTATATCGAAAGATTATCAAGAATTTCCAGCAGAGTTAAAGCACTAGCTGGGATACAGTTCATTATATTCTCTTGTGCAGTTCCACTAAAATGTACGATTGCCACAACATGATCACTGCATTCACAAGTAGGAACAAGGTGAAACCTTCATTAGCTTAGTGAGAAAGGATAGCAAGACATTATCATATTACTTTCAAAGTAGCATCAAATTCATGATGGACAATACGCAAAACGTTGCCTCATTGAATCAATGGCAATAAATTGACATGCAAAACATAGCATTATTATGTCATAACACTACCAAGATTCCATCCCTGCTTCACCACATGATTCACCTCCACAGACACACATACACACGTACATTATTCAGCATAGGGTGCTACTAAAGATTTGTTTAACTTTGACATGAAAATTAGGCAGCAATAAATTATTGCTACTTAAGTACTCCTAATTAATTAAGTGACCTTGCAGAAGAGACAGAAGAAGTGGAAAGGCTCCTGGAGGATCGTCTCACATGTAAGGGAGCCCTTGAATGGCCTCGACTGAGGCCTCGACATCAGCGAGATCACCTTGGCCCTGTTGATGTGTCATCAAGCCAAGTACTACTCTGCCGCATTTCTCTATCTATCTCTAGTATACTCTTATAAAAAACAGAGTTGGTGATGATGGTGTGCCTGCCATCCTGCAATATAGGCTGTTCGATTTATATCTGATGGATAGGAAGGAAACTGCAATTTTGCAAAAAGATACCCACACCCCTCTCCACATTTCCAAATAAGGCCTTCCCTCATTAATCCTTTTCTCTCACAAGATAAACTACTCATACAAATGAATCTTGATGTTACGTGCAATGCACGGGCATCTTGCTAGTCTTCCAAGTAAATTAAGACTAGTAGCAACATAACAATACAATACCACTAGCAAGATGTCAGGATAACCTAGGACGGTACCATCTTGTGATCTTCTTCATTTCCTCCTCCTCCTTCTTCTTCTTCATCTTCCTCTTCGACAGGACATGCATACATGACCCAGCAACGAACGTGTCAGTCATCAGCGAGTGAATCCGGGCTGTAGCAGCTTGGCTAACAGGACTCCGGAGAATCCGGGCTGTAGCAGGCTAGCAGGACTCCGGTAGACACCGCGTGACATTTCCCCGAAGGGTCAGACACAGGAACGTAGAAGGACACATGCCGGCCAGCCTAAGTGTTCCGGAGCAGTAGCATGCTACCATGGCTCAGTGGAAGCACTAGGAGACATTTCCCGGTAAGAGAGGCTACCAAGGATAAAGAACTAGGTTGTGGGATCCCACACATACCAAGCATTTCAAATCATACACACAATATGCTCGATATGTGCAAATACAACATGGCACCGCAACAAAACTCTATAACTCAATGTATTTATTCATTAGGCCCCGAAGAGCCAGATATTACAAACATGGGTCTGATGACCCAGCATTCAAGTCATACAAGTAACAAGCACAAGCGGAAGCTTAACTTGTCTGGGCAGACAACTACAAATGAAAAGGCTGAGAAGCCTGACTATCTACAAGACCCTGCCGAGGGCACAAGATCTTAGCTGAGGTAACAAACTAAACGTCAAAGTCCACGCGGAAATACTAGTGAGACTGAAGTCTCTTTGCAAAAACATAATTAAGCAAACGTGAGTACAAATGTACCCAACAAGACTTACACCAGAACTAGCTACATATGCATCAGTATCAACAAAGGGGTGGTGGAGTTTAACTGCAGCAAGCCAGCTTTGACTTAGTGGCTATCCTGAACTATTTATGCAAGTAACTCTTTTGGGGTGGCACACGGGTCCACATATTCACCAATCAATACACCACTATGGATCCGCTCCCGTCTCCCTACGAGAACGCCATCCATAGCACTCACACTTATCTTGCGCATTTTAGAGTATCCACTTTCACTTGTCTATGAACTGTATAGGCAACCTAGAGGTCCTTTACCGCGGACACGGCTATTCGAATAGATAATTTATAACCCTACAGGGGTGTAATTCTTCACACATGTTTCCACCACTTAGCGTCTGCACACGACATGTGCTCCGTAGACTTCAAGCGAAAGCAGATGTGGGTGTACACCAACATACTACAAACAGCAGAAACTACTTGGAATTCCTGGACAAAGGACAAGGGGGGTTAATAAGTCAAGCGGGGTCATATTTCAGGGCCCAACGTGTGGTAGTAGCTGTTGATGGATCACAAATACAGAACTCAGTTCCTGAGGACGGCTTCAATGAGACAACCCACCATGTACTCCTACATGGCCACTCACCGCTACCTTTACCAAAATATGTTCACACACTTAGCTCTCAACAGTAGGACATGTTCACCACATTCCAATTCATCCCCGATGAATCGGACCTGACTCATATCTAAGCAGTAGCAGGCATGACAACAAACATGAATGAGTAGGCACATCAGGGCTCAAACAACTCCTACTCATGCTAGTGGGTTTCATCTATTTACTTAGGGAATGACAGGTCATGCAAAGGAAAGCGGTTCAACCACCGCAGCATGTAACAGTTGAATCGTTGTTGTTCTAATGCAGTAAAAGAGAGCAGGAGCGAGAGAGTGGGATTGTATCGGTATGAACAAGGGGGTTTTGCTTGCCTGGCACTTCTGAAGATAGTATAGTTCTTCATCGGTGTCATCGATCTCATCGTCGGAACCACGTTTACTAAGAGGGGACAAATACCGGCCAACAAGGAAGAACACGATCAATGTAATGCAACAATTATGATGCATGATAATGACATGGCAACATGTTGTGATTTGAGCTAATGCAACTAGCAGCAACTTAAATGGAGTTGGTTTGAACACAAGATTCAAATTCAAACCCCATACATGAAATTCAAATGCCATTTATTTGTTTTGTCCAATTAAGCAACTTTAAGTTGCTCCAACATGCATGAAAATTGTACAGATCGATAGATTGAATTTTTCTGATAATTTTTCATATATAAATTATTTCATTTGGAGTTACGGTTGATTTTATATGATTTTTAGAAGTTTATAACATTTCCTGAAATAAATAAACCATTTAAGATTTGTTTAGATTCCAGAAAGGAATTACTACGTCAGTGTGACGTCACTGCGATGTCAGTGGTCAACCTGACCTGTCGAGCCCATTCGTAAGTGACAGAGTGGCTAATCCCGCGTTGACTCGTGCTTTGACTCGCTGCGGGGTCCTCTATCAGTGGTTGTTGGGTGGTTAGCACTAATCACGCGGCCATGTCGGGACGCCGGAGTTTGGCTGGCGGCGACCTCAAGCCGCGGCGGAAGCTCGCCGGAAAACCGCTACAGGGCTCGTTTTTTGCGCGTGGTTTGTGTCTACGGGTAGCTGAAGGTGCGCCGCATCCAACTAGGCGAGCGGCAACGGCTGGGGTGGCCGGAGTAGGCGGCGACGAGGAGCTAGGTGGCGGCCGGAGTTCGGCTCCGAGCGAGCGCAGGCTACAGGGCACGAACGATGAAACGGAGATGGGGGGACGACGGAGGGGCTCACAGCGGTTTCGAAGAGGGGGTCAGCGAGCTCAGGGAGGTCCCGTGGATGACGAATCGGCGGCGACGATCTCCGGTGCCTGACGGTGAACACGACGATGCCGACGACGTTCCAGGGCTTCCGGGCTTGTGTCCGTATGCTTGGAGCTCCAGGGCGATGTGGCGGAGCCGATGGCCACAGCGGGGAGGCGATGCAGTGGCGCAGGGGACGGCAGCGGCGAGCAGCGGTGACGGGGGAGCTCGGGCCGGGCGAGAGGGTGAGGGAGAGGATGAACAGAGGGGGGATGCGAACGTGAAGGCTCTGGGGGTCCGCGTGGCGCACTTAGCGACGTCCAGGAGCAAGCGGCAAGAATGCAGGTGGCCGGTGCGTGGCGACCACGTGCCTCGTGTCCTTCTGGCGCGAGGTAGGCGATGACTGGCAGCTGGGCTGCACAGCACTAGGCCAGCCAGTGGGTTGCGGTAAGTGCCAGGTGGGTTTCCCTCTCTCTCTCTGTTTTTTTTATTTTTTCTGTTTCTATTTTCTGTCATTTGTTTTTATTTAGTTTTCAAACTAAATCAAATTTACTGCTTCTGATAAATATTGTGTGGGCTAGTTGATCTATTCCAGAGCCCCACACAAATTTACATAATTATTGGACTTATATGAAATACATAGCAAATATAAATCCAATGCAAATAGTTATTGCATTAACTCCAAACGCCCAAAATAAATATTTATGAGCTCCTAAAAATATTGGTTTGAATTTTAGCTCTGGCCAATATTTTCAGGGAGAAACATGAACATTTTCTTGGACCTATTTGAAGCAATTTTTATCTTGGTCATTTTCAGAAATGATTTCTGAGGCTTTCACATGTCCCCATTTCAAATTCATTGAAATTTAAACATGATGCACACATGACTAGCTAGTCTAGGTCATACCATAACTAGGGATGTGACACGCGCATGACAAGCAACGCTGCGATGTCGGTGCCCCCGAGCATCGCCGCGGGAAGAGCCCTTTGCGTCACTCTTGGGATGCACCGGGCCAGCATGCACGCTAGACGCTGGCGGAAACGGCGTGCGGCCGCAAGACCGTGATAGAGCTCCTTCTAACGTGGTTAGAAGTCGGAGCGCATCACGGTCCACGCAGCTTTCGCCGCCACCCACGCCAGCGGAAGCGTTGGCGCGCGTGCAACTACTCCTCGACATTCCTCGTGCCGTGAAGAAGCTCGACGAGTGGATGAACCGTGACCAGCGGGACCCTTGTGCCGACGCTGCGACCACGGTGCACTCAACAGCAGCCGCCAGCTTGTTGGGCTGACGCCCGTGACAACGTTTCCACAGCGTCGTCTGATCCGCGAGCCCACTGCGACCAACGTCAAGTTCTTCGGCAGCGAGCTCGGGAAGGCGCTCGGACCACTATCGAACGGCGGCGGGAAGCGCGCCTTCAGTTAGACAGGCATTCGGGGCCCACTATGGACCGCCCAGTGCCGGGGGGTTCCGCTGACCTACCTTACGAGGTGGGTTGTCCAGCCTTTACCCGTGAGCTGCTACAGTTCCAGTGGACCACACACCGCACATTCAAGCGTGAGGTCGGAGAATACAACGGCAAGACTCACCCGTCGGAGTTCCTCAGCATCTACACTATCGCGATGCAAGCTTCTAAGGCTCGCGACAACAAGGTGCTTAAGAAACTACTTCCCGTTGGCGCTTAAGCCCAACGTCATGTCATGATTGATGCACCTGCCAGTGGATTCCATTTCTTCTTGGTAAGATATTTGCCACGAGTTTGTTGGCGCCTTTACGGGAGGTCGCCAAGCTCCTGGCCAGTCAAGTGATTTGCATTTCATCCCCAGAAGGATGGCAAAACCCTGGGCAAATACATACAAAGGTTCAGCCGTAGGCAGTACAACATCCCATATGTTCATCCTGCCGCTGTCATCAGTGCATTCCATCAGAATGTGCGTAACCGCAAGATGCGTGAGGATCTAGCGATGAACAAGGTGAAGGATGTAGCCGAGCTTTATGTTCTGGCCAATGGATGTGCTCGGGCTAAGGAAGGGATGAAGTACCCCTGCAAAGATGCCGGCGCGGAAACCAACTCCACAGTCGAAGATGTCAACGCCTTGGCAAATAAGGGTCGACGCCGCAATAGGAAGCGTAAGGGCAAGACCGTGCTTTCCGTCGAGGGATCCGGCGACCCCGGCGCTGCCAAGAATTCCATGGCTGATGACCCTGACAAGGAAGTTGCCGGGTGCACCGCCTGCCGGGCCTTGGCGGCTGCCAACAAGCTGGGAGGCTTCTACAAGCAGTACTACAAGATCCATCGCACCAAGGGCCATGACCTCGAGAATTGCCGGCAGGTTGAGCTGCTTGCAGAGAAGAAGAAAGCTGAGTATGAGAGGCGCAATAAGGAGAAGGGCCAGGATGGTGTTGACGCGTCCAGCAAGAAGCACGGCGGCCGAGGAGGTCGTCGCGACAATGAAAATTAACAAGAGAGGCCCGCTCGGGGCCGCGACAAGAAGGAGGGAGACGATGATCATGATGAGGACGACGAGTCCGGCGAGAACGATTTCCATAAAGTTACGGAGGCCATGTGCGTCAACGGTGGCGCCTCGTTGCACACCTCTCACCACCAACTGAAGTAGTGGGCGCATGAAGTCACTGCGGCGGAGCCATCGTTCGATGCCCAGAGGCCATTGAAGTGGTCCAGCACGCCAACCATTTTTTACACCGAGGATCACCCTGATCGCACGACTGCGGTCGGGTGCTTGCCGTTGTTGGTTTCACCAACAATATGCAACCTCATGGTGCAAAAAGTGATAGTTGACAGTGGGGCCGGCCTGAACTTGATCTTTCCCGCCGTGATCGAGAGGCTCCAAATCCCTGATGGAGATCTCGAGGAGACGAGCACATTTTAGGGGGTCAACCCGGGGAGGAGTCAGCCGAAGGGTATGGTCACGTTGCCCATTACATTTGCAGGCGAGCTGAACTATAGGACGGAGACGATTGTTTTTGATGTTTCCAATATCCCCTTGCCCTATAATGGGATCCTCGCTCGCCCAACGCTGGCCAAGTTTATGGCGGCATCACATTACGCCTACAACACGTTGAAGATGCCTGGACCAACTCTACCAAGAGGCAGTTGTAGCAGTTGCCGCCAAGGCACTTGGTCCAGCCGCTGAGACCGGGGAGGGAAGAAAACCGGCAAGGCCTCTGCCCCTGCCGGCAGGGCCCCTTCCTGTAAGACTTCTGACCCCGGCAAGGACTCCTGCACCTCCTCCGGCAAACACGCCTCTACGAAGCGCCGCGTTCCCGTTGAGGACATGTCAGAGAGCTCCACCAGCGGGAGCAAGAGGTCCAAGGCGGCCCCACCAGAAACCAAGAAGGTTCCCATCAGGGAGGATGGAACGGGTGGAGCTTTTACCATAAGCTCCACCCTTGATAGCAAATAGGAAAGCGCGCTCGTCGCCTTCCTGCGGGCGGATGTCGACGTGTTTGCATGGAAAGCATCCGACATCCCGACGTTCCCAGGGAGGTGATCGAACACCACCTTGCTATCTGTCCCCATGCGCGGCCCGTCAAGTAGAAGGTCAGAAAGCAAGCTTTGGAGCGACAAGAGTTCATCATCGAGGAGATCAAGAAGTTGGAGGCGGCAGGCTTGGTCAGAGGAGTGCTCCACCCCATGTTGTTGGCCAATCCAGTGGTAGTGTGTAAGGCAAATGGGAAATGGAGGCTGTGTATTGACTATACAGATATGAATAAAGCCTGTCCAAAGGATCCTTTCCCTCTGCCACACATTGACCAGATAGTGGACACCACTACAGGGAGTGACCTGTTGTCATTCCTCGACGCCTACTCAGGATAGCACCAGATCTTCATGATGAAGGAAGACGAAGAAAAGACTGCGTTCATAACCCCATGTGGTACGTATTGTTTTTGTACGGATGCCTTTCAGGTTGAAAAGCGCCGGTTTGACATTTTTTTGACTGGGAACTCTGAGGCAACAGCCCCACAGTATTTTATGGAAACTCAACCAACAAAGAACAAAAGGTTCTGCTAGGTAATTTTAGGCTACTTACCTATGGTCCTATGTACATAATTACATGCTTGGTTACATAATTACAAGAGGCGAACTAGTGCAAATAATTAATCCAAAGCAACAACAAAGCTTTTAAACTAGGCTTGGATCTGTGGGATAGAAGGGTAATATCATGGATGAAATTCCTCCTCCATGCTGCAAAGGTATGCCTCTCATTTCTGAAGATTCGTCCAGTCCTCAATAACCAAACATTCCAGGCAGCTAGGTAAACAACCTCTTTGAAGAAAGGTTGGCCAAAGCTTTTCCTAGCAGCAATAAGGCACAGTGAAGGAGACAAACCAGCTAGCCACTGAATGTGCAAGTAGTTCTAGACCCTTGAGCTGAATTGACAGGTAAAGAATAGATGGTCTCTGTCCTCATGTGCTTGAGCATGACATGAAGGGCAAGTGTTGTCCTCCTGCGGCGATCTCCAGTGCCTCCTAAGCAGCAAATCTCCGGTGTTTAGCCTATCATTAAGCATTAACCACGCAAAAACCTTGATTTTCATTGTTGATGTGCTTTCCCAAATCCATTTGGGCGGCATATCACTAGGTAGATGGGCATGCATCACTATATAGTAGTTCTTGGCAGAAAATTTTCCTCTGCCTGGGATCCAAGACCAAGAATCATTGATACTGTCATCAGTATTCATGTCAAGCAGGCCATTCTGTATAGTGATCAAATACTCCATTGCTTCTGGTGACAAAGGCAATTGGAAGAGCTCAGACATATCAGGAGTATTGAGAACATCTCTTATAGATACCTTATCATCAATAGCAAAAAAGAAGAGCCTGGGAAACCTCTCCCTGAGAGGGACTGATGATCCCAAGAAGAACCAAGGATCAAACCAGAAAAGAACAAAATCTCCCATGTTTATGGTAACTTCACGGTGTAGCCTGAAAGCTTCATTATGTTTGATGATATCCCTCCACCAAAAGGAACCACACAGCACTGTTCCATGGGGTACAACTCCATCATAATAAGGGTTCCAAATGAGAGATACCCAAGGAATATCAGCTTTGTTGTAAAACAGAGAGAGGTGTTTGGTAAGGAGGGCTCTGTTCTGGATGCTCAGGTTAATAATCCCCATGCCACCTTTATCTTTAGGCCTACAAACTAGAGGCCAAGCTGCCAAGGATTGTCTTAGAATGTCTGAGTTGCCTCTACATAAACATTGCCTCATAATTCTTTCAATTTGCTTGACGATACCAGCTGGTAGACCTAAACTGCAAGGAAAATATATGGACAAGGAAGACAAAACTGACTAAAGAAATTGTAACCTAGCCCCTTCATTGAGAAGGCATGAACTAGCAAACAATCTTCTTTCAACCCTATCCACCACCGGGAATAAATCCTGTATCCTTGGTTTAGTGGTACCCACAGGAAGCCCAAGATAAGTAAAAGGGAGAGTCCCAACCTAACAACCAAAAATAGCAGCCAATCTTGCAGTTTCTGCCTCATCCTCGTTTATAGGCAAAATGCATGACTTGTGAAAGTTAACTCTGAGTCTAGTGGATGCATGAAAATCCAGCAGCATGTCCTTAAGAGCCAGGAGCTATGAATCCACAGCAGGCACAATGAGTAGAATATCATCAGCATACTGAACAATAGGAAAATCCTTATCATGGGTTTCAATAGGCAAATAAATATCTCCATTCCTGAGCATGTTATTCACCAGAGTTTGTAACAGATCAGCTACAAGAACAAACAAAGGGAGTGAAAGAGGATCACCCTGCCTCACACCCCTTTTACAGATAAATTGTTTTCCTGGCACTCCATTCAGAATTAGAGAAGAAGTGCCAGAGGACAAAAGCTCTCTAATCCAGCCAATCCATTTGCTGCCAAAACCTTTATGATGCAGAAGTTTGAGGATAAGGCCATGCTCCACAGTATCAAAAGCCTTTGCAAAATATAACTTAAGAATCAAAATGGGTTTTTTGGATTTATGACACTGATGAATGTACTCCAATGTCCAAGCAATGCAGTCCTGGATAGACATGGACTTCAGAAACCCATATTGATTCTTATGGATGCTCCTTAAGATAACCTTTTGCAATCTGTTTGCTAGGAGCTTTGTTAGAAATTTCAGGCAGGTATTTGTCAAAGAAATGGGTCTAAAATCAATGGGACCCTCAGGTGACAATTTCTTTGGAATTAAGTTAATCAAAGACCCATTAATATTGCTAATTGTAAACATACCTTCATAAAAATCTTGGAACAACTGCAGAAAATCCTGCTTGATAATATGCCAACATCTTTTGACAAACAGGCCAGTGAAACCATCAGGGCCAGGTGCCCTATCAGTGGGTAAAAATTTGAGAACTCCATTTATTTCATCCTTAGAGAAAGGAGCAGACAAATTTGCCAAACCATCCACAGATTCAACCAAGGAGGCTAGATCAAACGTCATATCAATCCCTGCAGAAACACCCATTCTATCTCTGAAAGTGCCCCATAACATACCAGCCATTTGCTGATAGTCAGAAACAATATTGCCATCCTCATCCTGCAGAGAAGAAATAGAGTTTTTCCTGAATCTTTCAGTGGCCGTTGCTTGGAAAAACTTGGAGTTTTCCTCTCCAACTTTGATCCATCTAATAGTGCATCTCTGTTTCCAATATATGAACTGCAAATGACGAAGGTCTTCTATATGGAGCTTGACAATTTTCCTGAAATTAAACTCAGGTCTTGTTAAAGGCCTCAGTTCTTCCAGATTATCAAAGAATAAAACCACCTCATTGCAAGCTTGAATGGACTTCTTAAGTTTGGACAGACTGACATACCATTGCTTAAGAGCATATCTCAACCTTTTGAACTTTTCAGTTAACTCTGGTACATAATTTGACTTCTTTGTTGGAGCATTCCATGACTGTTCCACACAATCAAAGAAACCAGGCAAGTCAACCCAATAATTTTCAAACCTAAAGAACTTGGCCTTAGGTATTGATGTAGCAATGGAAACTACACATGGTATATGATCAGAGGCAGTTCTTGCAAGAGGGTGGACCATTGTGTTGGGGTAGTCATTGATCCAAGTGGATGAAGTAAAAAAACCAATCTAGTCGTTCAAGCAGGGGATTTTCTTGCATATTGGACCAGGTATAAGATCTACCTTTTAAAGGTAGCTCAAGAAGGCCCAGATGGCCAATTATCTCATTAAAAAGGAAAATATCATTTATGTCTCCCCCAGGCAAGTTTCTGTTATCAAGAGAACATATGAAATTAAAATCTCCCACAAGAAGCCAATTATCATCCACTGGAATGTCCAAATTATATAGCCACTGAGCAAAACCATATTGGGGTGGCCCTTGACAAGGCCCATAAACATTAACCAAAGTCCATTGATTTGCATTATGCACAGAAGTGAATGAAACTATGATTCCATATGGCTTCGTATCCACAAGAGTGCCAGAGAATACATTGGAGCACCACAACACAAGGATGCCACCAGAGGCCCCAACAGAGGGTGAGTAGACAAAGTTATCAAAACTTCGGGGGCAAAACTTTCTAATTGCACGCTGATCAAAAAATCCACATTTTGTTTCTTGCAAGCAAATAACAGAACACTGACTTTCCTAAATTTTAGCTCTAACACTTCTTTGTCTGTCCTCAGAATTAAGGCCTCTCACATTCCAACAAAGCACTTTCCAATCTCTCGTTTGTTGTGAATTCATCAAGAAACAATAATGCAGAGGCAGATATAATAGTTCACTGCATAATAGTGAAACAAAGGCCTAATATTTAAAGTAGCATCCAAGGATAAAGTGCAGGGAGCAAGCAGAACAAAAAGTTTTAGGTAAATGGCATGACAAGGGACATGCCTCCCTATAGAACAATAAAGAGGTTTAATCATCATGAGAAACTGAATGCTTGGGGGCAGCATCTGAAGAAGCCATAAGCTTCTCCACAGTCATCTTCTCCGGAGGGACTCCCAGTGCTATTCCAATCTGCCGGAGCATAGCAATTGGTGTCGGAGGTGGAACTGGCCCTTGAGAGCTTGCATCCTCTGACTAGTCCTGAGTGCTTGAAGTGTTGCTCTGAAAGTCAGCTTTCAGTTTATTAGCTCTAGGCTGCCTGAGAGGCCTTGGCTTAGGTGATAGAGGAGAAATAGGCTTGAAACCTTGGGATTTTGCTACACTTCTGGTCATCCTCCTATACGAGAAGTCTGAGACTGCTTGAACAACAGCCGCCTTGGACTTCCTTGCACGTGGCTTCTTGGACTGGGTAGCAGAGAAAGCGAAACTCCTGTTGGCAGATGAAACATTGGTCTGAGAAAAGTCCCCAAAAAGAGAGGCATTGTCATCTGGTACTGGTAAAGATCTTTGACTGCTGCTGTCCTCCAAAAACAGCCTTCTTGCAATGTGCTGAGAGGGCTCAGGACCGTGTGGGGCTGAGGGACTGAAAGAAACTGGGACATCAAAAGCCACAGACTAGGTTCTTTTGCGCATACAGAATCTGTCAGGAGGAGGCAAGTCCCTAGGGATCTGAGCAGTGAGAAAGGTGGGCATGAGTGACTCAAATGATCTTTTCCAAATAAACTCAGGAGGAAAAGCTGGCCCCATAACAATCCTTACAAGCCCAACATGCACAGGAGGTTGCATCATAATTGGGTTATATGGAACAATTGCAAGGTTGTTCTGCTCAATCTCCTGTTCATCTGCAAGCAGTTCCATGTCTTGGTCTTGTTGTGGTTCCTCCAAGGCCACAACGATCTGGTGGAAGTGCAGGCTGCTCTGGTTGAGGCACATGTGGATCAACATCTTAGATATGCTCATCAATTAAGATAGGGCCTTGAACCACAACATTGTTAGGCCCATCAAACTGACCAACAGGCTGAGCTGGGCCAACAGCATGTTCAGAATCATTGGAGCCCATAGAAGGGTTCAAAACCATAGAGTTTGCTTCTTGAACCCGCGGCTGCACCTGCTGGACATCATTCCGATTCTCCTCACTACCCCAACCATGAAGATCTTATGGATTGGGTTTGTTGGGCTCTTCTGGAGCAGCAGGCTGTGGGACATCATTCCAGCCAAGGGCAGGGTACGGGGGCAAGACCCAGAAGTTCTCAAGCGGTTGAAGCTCGCCTGGCATTGGGTGAAGATTGCCATCGAACGGCATGACATCTTCATCAGGAGGTAGTTGCTCCGCAAATTCAGTAGTCAGCATTGATACATATGCAGTCCAAGAGACAACTGCTCCTCCAACGGTTGCAAACTAACGGCAAACCACATCTCTTGGGACCAATTGGTCATCAGGGAAAGAAGCATAAACCAGCGCGTACAAGCATGTCATCTTGATTATTCCAGTAATGGAACTGACCAAAAGTACCCACTACTCCAGACATGTTGACTTCATTGCGATAATCAATAGGTACACCAACAAACATCAACCAGCCTGTTCTATGCCCTTGCGAAGCTCGATAACCCTGACCATCATTGTGCTTGATAAACCTAACGAACATCTCGTTGCCATGGTGGTCTAAACCGAGCGGCCAGGGAGGGTGAGCAACTAAAGCATCTCGGATAACTGGATCTTGCATCTCATAGAGGCCTACTCCGTGAAACCAAGTCTGTGCAGATCATACCAGTAACTCGATCTGGTTGGTGATGAAGGCGTGAACTCGCTGCCGACGAATCGCAACATCTTCAGGTGGTGGGGGAGGTTAGACGATACCAACCATGAAGGATTCATGGCATCGGGGAGGAGCCTGAGCTGGCATGTAGTACGTGTGTGGGACGCGAAAAGGCCCGCCGTCGATGATGTCGTGGCCTGCCGGAAGAAACCGACGAGGATCAAGCTCCTAGACCACCATTGGGGGAGGTGGCGATGATCGGTGGGGTGGTCCGCTACTCGGAGGTGAAGCCTTTCAGATCTTGGGTTTCGGCAAAACCCTTAAGGTTCGAACACTGGGGTGCGCGAAGTTCTCCCCCTACCGATCCACGTCCTAGCTCGCTAAGATCTCGCGGACGAACTCGACGAACTCGCAACACAAAGACACAAGATTTATACTGGTTCGGGCCACCGTTGTGGTGTAATACCCTACTCCAGTGTGGTGGTGGATGGATTGCCTCTTGGGCTGATGATGAACAGTACAAGGGGAAGAACAGCCTCCTGAGGTCGAGGTGTTCTTGTGCTTGGTGTGTGGCTAAGGATTGGCTCAGGGTCAGATTCCTTGCCTCTACTATGGTGGCTAGTTCTACTTATATAGCCCCTGGTCCACTCCCCAAATATTGAGCGGGAAGGGAGCCAACAACGGCCAATTTGAAAGGGGACAGATAGTACAGCTTATCCTGACAAAAGCGGTCTTCGCCTGCAAAAGACTCTAGTGATGACGCCGTCTTGGGCTCCATGGTGACCTCAGTCCTGCCTTCCTGCTAGTCTTGGTCTCATTGCACCGATATGGAAACCTTTGCTTGATTCATCGGTACTCGATCGTCATGGCTCACGTCACGAGAGGAAACAAGGACGCTGCGCGCGCTGGCGCCCGCCTGGTCTCGATCGTCATGGCTCACGTCACAAGAGCCTCGCGAGGTTTGCCCTGCGTTGATATCTCCGCTCCTCGCAAGGCAGCCTGGTGAGGCCGCTCCAGAGAAGGTCTTGTGTCATCCGCCTCGCGAGGCTTGGCCCCTCGTGAGGGTCATGAATGCGTTGTTGACGAAGATGGGTCGTACGGGCCTGCTAGCATAGCCACGCCGTAGGCCGCAGGCAGGCAAGTCTGGGGACCCCCGTTCCCAGAACGCCGACAGTTGCCTCCTAATGAACACGACGATGATGCAGTTTCTCCATTCTGACGAGCCATAGCCATGTACACAAGCCCTGGTCATATGTATGCGCGAGTAGGCGTTCGAGACCCCACCCGTATGTATGTACGTGGTCGTATTTTCTTTCTTGCACCCTGGCCGTTGTACATACGTGTACATGCTATGTGCGCGCCTCCACTACCACACGTGCGCGCCTCTACTACCACACGTGCCCTTCCTTACACGGCCACGGTTCATCACTGCAGCCTATAGATAGACCGATCGACAAGTATGTACGTACACGTTCGCGACCAGAATGACAATGCTATGTACGCCTCGACCGGGTGGGTCCTGGCTGTCAGGTACTTCCTTGCGTACGAAGATGTAGGTGGTGGGTCTCAGCAGTCACGGGGGTGAATAAATTTTTTTTGCCCGAAATATGGACGCACTTCCTTGCGTGCGAAAATGTAGCTACTGGGTCCCAAAATTCAGGGGGAAAAGTTCTTTTCACGAAGTACGGTGGCCCGTCCGGTGGGTCCCTGATGTCAGGTGGAGGAATCATTATTTTCTGCGTAATAAGGAGGCACTTCCTTGCTGCGGCCGTGGACCCAACTGTCAGCCTCTCCACGTACAATACTCTTACGATGGAAGTCGTTCCTTGACCACGTTGACCACGCCGCGCCGAGAGAAATAGGGTGGTCGACGACGGCGAGGCCTATGAAGGGGACGACACGGAGTCGGGGAAGACGCGGCAGTGGATGCCCACGCGGAGAGGAGTACGAGGGTTCACTGGTTCGGCTGCAGTGTGAGGCTGCCGTCACCGCAAGGCCTTGCCAGCGGTGGGAGTAGTAGGGGGCGGTGAGGCTTCCGCGGAAGCACAGCCAGCCACGCAAGGCAGGAGCAAGCGGTCTCGCCGGCGCTGGTGCAAGACGAGCAACGATTGAAGAAGCAGCATGACCGTTCGATTCAAATCCAACGGTCACTGCTGCTAGAATTGTTTGTTGACTAAGTTGACAAGCCCTTCGTACGCGTGAACTTAGTGGGCCCACAGGTCAGCCTCCCAACCGGCGAGCCCCAGATGTCAGTGGGAGGAATCAATTTTTTTTACGTAATAAGGAGGCTGTTGATTGCGTGCGGCCAGGCCAGCGGAGGGAGTAGGGTGGGCCGGTGAAACCAGCGCGCCATCCCAGCGGGCCACAAGAGGTGGGAGCAGGTTGTCCCGCCGGTGCTAGTTTAGGCAGCTAGAGCAGGAAGATCAGAGATTGAAGAAGCACGTCGGCCGTTGGATGGACATCCAACAGTCACTGCTGCTAGAATCATGTGTTGACAGACAAAGCCTTGCGTAAACAAGTCATCCTCGAAATCTGTGGCGTGTATAGCCCATTTGCTATTATTTTTTTATAATTTTTACTCATTTTCTAATTCATATGGAATTTATTGCAGCCCATTTTCCATTTTTAGAATTGCTGCCTATTTTTTGGTCAGTACCAGGGTTTAAAAATTGAACTAAATATGTGCGAAATTTTGAAAATTCGCAAATTTTTGCTGGGTAACAAAATATTCTTAATCCAAAAATTAGTAGCCATACTAAAACAAATTTAAAAATAAATTAGTACTATGTCATGTTAAATCCAATGAAATATGAAATATCAGTGAAGAACAAAAACAAAAAAGAAACTAATTTCCCATTGCTATAATTTTTTTGGAATTTTCAACCACATTGATATTACTTTTAACAGACACTGAACATACTCTTTGCCCAGGCCGGAATGCATCCGTCCACGTCTTGAAAGATTTGCAGCCCAGTATGTCAGAGAAAACAAATAGGCCTAGCTTGGGTATTCTTCAAAAAGAAATACTAGGCTACCTATTTTCCCAAAGAAAAAACTGCTGGGCTGGTCATGTTGTGAGACGGGCCGTAGAGACCGCACAACCCAGTTTATAGCCTGCTCCTCTGAATTACTACTCAAAAAAAAGTTGTGCAATTTTGTCGTTAATTGACTATATGTAGAAAATGTTGTGGGTCCCACATATCAGCAGGGTGGATTAGAGTAAAAAACGAGGGGTGCATCTGAGTAGTAAAAGAGGCGTTTGCTTGTCTTCGGGAGTGGATCCCTCATACTCACAACTACAGTCCTCTCCCGATTCACTATGTTGACAGGGCCGGACGGCGGCACCGCGGCGAGCGCACCAAGGCGGAGCATAAAGTGCTGTCGGCAATGTGCTGGGCTGGGTTGGACGAAAAATAAAAATGGACCGGAACTATTTACGACATTGACTATGATTTGCATGGGTCCGCTGGTTGCGGGAAGAAAATGGTGGGAGAAAGAAGACTGGTCGCTGTCTTTGCCTAAGAATAATATTGACTGAATTTAACGACACTATCATAGGAAATAATATCCTCCTGTTAAATCGTGAATTTAAAGAACTGGTGCATGAGCATTTAGCTTTATTTATTTATTTACTTATTTATGTTTAGGGGACCATGAGCATGTACCTGGGATGGATTCATGTGAGAGCCTCCCTTCAAGATAATTATGGGCTCCTCTATTGGGCCTTCATCAGTGGGCTGCAAGTTATCAACAAGTGGAAAATATGTTCCGTACCAAAAATAGTATGCGCTACGTACGGTTCGGGGCACTAAAGGATCGGACCGTGCAACGACTTCCAAAACATTGTGTTTGTCGTTCTAACAACACATTTATTCAACAAACAGACAAAATATACTATTGACTGTACATTGAAATCAGCAGCAACAACAACCAGGGCTGGGGGTGCAACAGAAGCAGTAAGCAGGCCAGAAGAGTAAAGACGCAACTCTCTCTTCCAAACCAAACATCAGCCATCATTACAAAAGGGCTACCAAAAAAGAACAAGTGTATGCATCAAACTAAATAAAGATCCTACTACACCAAGTGTACGCATCTAACTAACTGGCTTAGTTAGACGTTACTATTTATTAAGCCGTGGAGATTGGTTGACGGCTTGAACCAGATGGGTGCCTGATGGGGGAAACTCCAGCCAGCAGGTCGAAGTCTGATACTTGCGACCCTCTCTCCTACTTTGGGCTGCAAAGCGTGGCAGCACATATCATGGTATGGTGCATGCAGAGACGCATGGTACGCTGTGTACACACAGTTTTGCCTGATGAAGAAAACCATGCTGCCATCATGATCCTTGCCGTCGGTTATCTCCTGGTTAATCGAATAATTCAGTCCGAGAAACAGAGAGCGTGTACCAAGGATAGTTACGAGCCTCGAGACAAAAATTCCTGAAGGCCCAGAGAAGCTGGGATCCTTCTCAAAGACCTTGCAGTGACTGTGATTGTATTCCGCGAAACAACACGTCCGGTACGTGCGAACGATCATCAATCATTCACCGTCGTCTGATCGAGCCAAGAACCACCTGCAACTGTCATGCCGCTTTTCTTTGAAAGGTTCTAGGATTAGGAATGGTAGCGACACCAGGCGGCCTACAACATCATATCAAGTTGGAGTCAAATAAAAAAGGGCTCTTAACGTAGTCAATCTTAAGAGCAACATGTTATGAGCATGAATATTTTTTCAGTAAATCTTGACAGTAATATAAGAAAGCCATCATGATATCATAGGAAAGTAACAGACTGCTGTAATAGCCATTTGTAGCGATGACTAGAGGAGGCCAGCAATACGTCGAGCCATAGAAGGAGTCGACAGCGTAAATGAAGGATGTATGATCCTGCGTTGGACGTGCAGATTTATCCACTTACTGAAGTGACCTATCAGATAGGCAAGCCCATGGTTGAAGAACGCAATTAGCATGAAGTCTTTATAATTCGCAGATCTTGTGGGCACTTGGCAGATTACATCCTTGAGAAAATCAAACTTGGTATCATGTTGGCTACTATAAGATTCTGAGTATTCTGGGCCGCGGTGCCAAGGCAGTAAAGTGTTAATCGAAGGAAGGGGGATCAATCCCCGGGTGTAGATCATCCAGCTGTCGCGACCGTCGATGAGCACCATCCAAGATGTGTTCATGCCGACCCAGTACATATTGTTAATGTAGTTGAGGGTGAGGGAGTCCTGGACTAAGGGGTCCTCGGGCGTCCGACCTGTTATCTATTGGGCCGGACTGATGGGCTGTGAAGACATGAAGGTCGAAGACCGTACCCGTGTCCGGATTGGACTCTACTTGGCGTGGAAGGCAAGCTTGGCGACCAATTATGAAGATTCCTTCTTATGTAACCGACTCTATGTAAACCCTAGGTCCCTCCGATGTCTATATAAACCCGAGGGATTAGTCCAGAAAGGAGACACATTACCATAGTCATATAGGCTAGAATTCTACGGTTTAGCCATTACGATCTCGTGGTAGATCAACTCTTGTAATACTCATATTCATCAAGATAAATCAAGCAGGAAGTAGGGTATTACCTCCATAGAGAGGGCCCGAACCTGGGTAAACATCATGTCCCCCGTCTCCTGTTATCATCGATCCTAGACGCACAGTTCGGGACCCCCTACCCGAGATCCACCGGTTTTGACACCGACATTGGCGTCAACGGAACTCCGGACTCGTCTCCGTCTATAAGTTCCGGACCATATACGTCTGCGGACACCGAGCTGGATCGGTTATCAATTTTCGAATTCAGCGCCGCAGACATCTTCCAGCACTCACCTTTGGGTGATTTGCTAAATTCTTTAAAGAATTTGTCGTTGGAGAAGGACTCACAGCCGAACTATGTTCGGTTCGAGCTAGAGGCTGATGATGGGGAATTTTGCTTCCCACCCGCCACCCACTTCATAGCCACTGTCGATGACTTAACCGACGTGCTTGATTATGGCTCCGAAGACATCTACGGTATGGACGATGATGCCGACAAGGAGCTAGGCCAAGACCCTCCATTCACTGGACGTTGGAAGGCCACCTCTTCGTACGATGTGTACATGGTTGACACACCTGAAAAAGCTAGCGACGATGAAAAAGATGACCCAGTCGCGAATAAACCTTTTGAGACACAGTCCAAGCATCGGCGCCCTAAATGCCGTTCTAAGCCTCGTCACTCAAAAGATGGCAACACGGGCACCGGAGAAAATAGTACTCCGGGCGACGCCGAAAACAATGAAGACCCTGTTGGAGCTACAATGACCTAATAAACACGCCATGCCCAATGACCTGAATGACGATAGTTATCGTCCAGTCTCCGAGGATGAGGAGAGCCTCGCTAGCAAGGATTTCATCGTGCCTGAGGCACCCCTCGAGCAGGAGCGCTTCAAGCGCCAGCTAATAGCTACTTCAAGAAGCCTGAAGAAAAAGCAGTAGCAGCTCAAAGCTGATCAAGACCTACTCATTGACAGATGGACCGATGTCCTGGCAGCCGAAGAATACGGCCCCAAGCGCCCAGCCATGAGTTACCCAAAGCGCAGATTGCAACCTCAGTTCGACGAGGAGGCACCAGATCCGATACCTCCCTCACGTAATGCGGAACGACCACTACGTGGTCGGCATAGTGCGGCGGACCAACCACCTCGCTGTCGGGATAAAACAGCAACTCAGGCCGAACAACAGCCCGCCCCACCGCCTCACAAAAACAGGGACAGAACAGCTCGGGACCATACATACGACCTCCGGCAGGAATTAGACAGTAGAGGAGGACACACCAGATCAATCTACGGATCACGAGGACGCTTCCCTACTCAGGATGACAGCTACCTATTTGGAAGTGACAAACTTAATCACACCCGGGCCGATAACCGCAGACGGACTTCATCGGAGGAGCGCCGTGACGCGGCCCTCTATAGAGGCGCCGCACACCCTCTCTGCTTCACAGATGAGGTGTTGGATCACGAATTCCCCGAGGGGTTCAAGCCCACTAATATTGAATCATACGATGGAACAACCGATCCCGCAGTGTGGATCGAAGATTTCATTCTCCATATCCACATGGCCCGAGGAGATGATCTCCACGCCATCAAATACCTCCCACTAAAATTAAAAGGGCCGGCTAGACACTGGCTAAATAGTCTACCTGAAAATTCCATCGGCAGCTGGGAGTACTTGGAAGAGGCTTTCCTTGATAACTTCCAAGGAACTTATGTCCGGCCACCAGATGCCGATGACTTAAGACACATAGTACAACAACCTGGAGAATCAGCCAGAAAATTCTGGACTAGGTTCCTAACCAAAAAGAACCAGATCGTTGACTCTCCGGATGCTGAAGCCTAGCGGCCTTCAAACACAACATCCGTGACGAATGGCTCACCCGCCATCTCGGCCAAGAAAAGCCGAAATCCATGGCAGCCCTCACGGCACTCATGACCCGCTTTTGCGTGGGTGAGGATAGTTGGCTGGCTCGTAGTACAAACACAACCAACGAGGCAGGCCCCTCTGAGGCCAAAAAGAGCACCGGCAAGCTCCGGCGCAATAAACACAAACGCCGAAGTAATGGAAATAACACCGATGACACGGCAGTTCACGCCGGATTCAGCGGCTCCATGTCCGGCCAGCGGAAGAAGCCCTACAAAAGGAACAATGAGGGACCATCTAGCTTGGACCGCATACTCGACCGTCCGTGCCAAATACATGGCACCCCAGACAAACAAGCCAATCATACCAACAAAGATTGTTGGGTTTTTAAACAGGCTGGCAAGTTAAATGCCGAGAACAAAGAAAAGGGATCACAAAGAGAGGACGAGGACGAAGAGCCCCGGCAGCCGAACACTGGGGGGCAGAAGAAATTTCCCCCTCAAGTTAAAACGGTGAACATGATATACGCTACGCACATCCCCAAAAGGGAGCGCAAGCGAGCACTCAGGGACGTCTACGCGGTAGAGCCAGTCGCCTCGAAATTCAATCCATTGTCGTATTCTCGATCACCTTTGATCGTCGAGATCATGCAACTAGTATCCGCCATGGCGGTTCGGCCGCACTGGTCCTCGACCCAATCATCGACGGATTTCACCTAACACGAGTCCTAATGGACGGTGGCAGCAGCCTCAACCTGCTCTATCAGGATACAGTACGCAAAATGGGCATTAATCCCTCACGAATCAAGCCCATGATAACTACCTTTAAAGGAGTTATACCAGGCGTAGAGGCCCGTTGTACGGTCTCAATCACGCTGGAGGTGGTCTTCGGTTCCCCGGATAACTTCCAAAGCGAAGAGCTAATCTTCGATATCGTCCCCTTCCGCATCGGCTACCACGCACTGCTCGGACGAACCACGTTTGCTAGATTCAACGCGGCGCCACATTATGCTTATCTCATGCTCAAGATGCCCGGTCCACGCGGCGTCATTACAGTAAATGGAAACACGGAACGTTCCCTCCGTACAGAGGAGCATACCGCAGCCCTAGCAGCAGAAGTACAGAGCTGCCTTCTTAAGCGGCACCATAATCCGTCCGCCGAGCCCCTAGAAATCGTTAACAATGTCCGGACTACACTGCAACAAGGCAGCTCGGTTCGTCAAGAGCTGAATTAGTAAATTCGGCCTCCGTCACAGCCCCAATGAGGAAATGGCATCTGTATCGCGCGTACATAACTACACACTCAAAACCCCATGGGTACAGACGGAGGCATAACTCTCTCGTGATCCACAGTGCGGCTTGACCGACCCTGGGATTTGCACGCCTTTACTTTTCCTTTTTATTACGGGTTTTTTCTCTTTTCGAGGTCTATGCGGATGACCCGCTTGTAGAACACACCAAGGAGGCAAGGAGCTCTAGCATACAAGGGAATCCCCAGGTGGTCTGTACAAAATGATTGCCATACTTGTTTTACACACCCGCACGCAGCTCGCCCTTGGTTGCGGCATGTTAAATAGCTTTACTTGCTTATCGCATTACTTGCACAAAGTACGCCTCGACATACTAATTACATCACAATAGTGAATAAATGGTGGCGTCAGCTTATTACTTAATTTTCCTGTTTCCTCACCATTGTATATATTACTCATCGCACACATACACCATGGTACGTATTCTACGCCAGGGGCTTCATTACACCCCGCATTATGGCAAAAAAAAGTCCGAACACTTTTATAGTATAGTTCGGCACCCCGAACTTATAGTATTATATGCATCGGCTCTGAATCATGTCGTTGGTCAATAGTTGGGTTACCCGGCTCCTGTGCTTGCTACCTTATGTTCCGCTATATCGGCTGGGGTAGTAATGGGAGAACTACTGCGATTGTGTCCCGGTTCTTCCGGACGAGCACCTCAGTAGAGAAAGCCGAAAATTGACTGTCATGATGCGGCGAGAGCTGGTCAGCTGTTCGAGAGGTTCCAAATCGTTAGAGATTTTTTCCTCTTCTCACAAAGAATCGGTTCCTCCGATTAGGCGTGTACAATGCCCCTAGTTCGGCCTTCCGAATACCAGGGGCTTGGCCAACTTTCTTAATTGTGAAACTCCTATGGCTAATTGAGGTCGGTAAAGGCCGCATAGTCTGATTGCCTTGTTCGTTGCGCTAAACACCTTCTTTAAGGACCAGAATGTGGAGCAAAGAGTGTTTAGATTTATCCAGAACACCCCCATACTATCTACGTGGGGGCAGAAGCCGACGACTGGTCAACCCACATATTTCATAAACGGCCGCACAAGAGGTAAAATATAAATCGCAAACATTATAATACATAACATCATTGTTCCATATTAAAGGACAGGATAATACAAATGTTCTCATGGCAATATGACATCCTTCGAACATTGCTCCGCCACAAGGCGGGGCCCCACCAGGACACCATCAAAATAGAGCTCGGGTCAAAGATGCTCCTTGCCCTTTGGCGGCCCCTCAGTCATCAGCTTCTTGGCATCCAGCTTTGCCCAATGCGTCTTGACGAGGGAAAATGCCATACGCGCACCTTCAATACAGACCGCTTCACGGCTTCGAGTCGCGGACAGGCACTTACAAGCCGCTTAACAAGTCCGAAGTAGCTGCTAGGTATAGGCTTGGCAGGCCACCGTCGGACTATCAGGTCCTTCATGGCTAGCTCTGCCGACCTGTGCAGCTCGACCAACTGCTTTAGCTGGTCGCTGAAGGGCACCGGATGCTCGGCTCCCAGACATTGGGACCAGAATAGCTTCTCCGTAGACATCCCTTCTTCGGCTCTATAATGCTCGGCAGCATCTGATATACTACGCGGCAGATCCGTAAACGCCTCTGGAAAACCCAAATTCGGATAAGTACAAGGAACGTTTCTTATACATACTTGTTTTGCATGGTGAAAGACTTTACCCGCCGCGGTCTTCTTGGCTGCCTGAATTTCCTGGAGGGCGTTCTGGGCTTCGGCTCATGCATCCTGTGTGCTCTGGCAGGCCTTCGCCAATTCGGACTCTTGCGCCTAACAATCGCGCTCCAAGGACTTAAATCTCTCGATCGCGCCCTGGAGCTGTTGCTGCGCCTCGCCAACCCGGGCCTCGTGCTTCTCGCGTGTGGCGCGTTCCTTAGCCGCGTTGTCCGCGGCCTTGGCTAACGCCTTCTTGAGGGCTGCCACCTCGGCCGTGGCCCCTAATACGGTTTATGACACCTTAGTCTGGACGGACTACTCATTTTTTCTTAAAATATACCCGCAGGTTACTGTATACCTTGGCTATCCTCCAGCTGCTTCTTCACGAGGCCAAGCTCCTCCTCGGCCCGCTCCAATTTCCGCTTCAGTCCGGAGACCTCCGCAGCATGAGCGGTGGCAGCCTGCAGCGATACCTGCTTATTCACATAGAGAACTTATGTTAGACTCCTGCGATATTTCTTCTTGATCCTCTGTTCGGCTTTTTCTTCCCGAACACCAAACAGAGCATCAGGGGCTACTGTCTATACTGTGATATTCCTCCTACAACCACATTACTTACATCAAAGCCCGATAGAAGGCTAGTGCGGGCTTCGGTCAGACCGCTTTTGACGAACTGAACCTTCTCTATTACCGTGCCCATAAGGGCGCGGTGTTCATTCACAATAGAGGCGCCTCGTAGAACCTCCAGCGGATTATCCGGTGCCTCTGGTTGGACAGAAGTCACCGGCAGAATAGGCACATTCCCTCCTTTTGGGGAATGCCGTTCGCTGGACTCCGGAGGCGCGTAGATCTCCGGAATGGTATCCGGCTCAGGTCCGAAGGGAAATCGGCCCCCGTCACCAGTCCCCATAGGGGCTTTCTCCCCATGTGTCCGGCGACTGAGGAATCATCCTGGGGCGCCACCCCGACAATCTCTGGAGGCTCCCCCGGTCGAGGAAGGTCTTTTGTGACACCACCTCGTCGTCACCCCTGGGAGAGACGAAATGCGCAGGTCGCGGAGACATGCTAGCCATCTCCTTCGAGTCTAGCGATCTCTCTATCGAGGATCGCGGGGAGCCATCGCGTGCCGGACTGCAATCACAAGGTTTGAGACATATCAATATTACAAAACCGGGAAATCCAGACATTTTCGGATTCTGGTAATTACGAGGCGGCCCGAGGCTGGGTCCGGCGAGGTCGCTCCGGACTGCTATCAACATCCCACGCGGGGTTGTCCGCGAGGGAGCCTTTAACCCTCTTAGACGCTTTTGCCTCCGTGCTTGTGGGGGCCGCTCTCTTCTTCCTCCCCACTTCAGGTGGGGAGTCGTTTTCTTCTTCCTCTTCGTCATCGTTGTCAGCGGACGGAGAGGAAGTCTCGCTTTTGGACGTCGCGTCCGGAGCGCCTTTTCGGCGAAGGCCCTTCTTGGCCCCTTTGGCCGCCTTCTTGGCCGTCTTCTCCGGCACCTCAGAAGGTCCAGGCAAAAGCATTCTCGTCAGTAATGGGAATTCTTGGTCTTCGGGCAGCAGAGCCGGTCAGTTAATCTCCTCTGCTACCTTGATCCAGGCCTGAAAATAGGGGAAGGAAAGCTTAGGCTTTCTCTCAAAATATGCTAGTAGAGGGTACTCCTTGAAAACATTAAAATAACTTACCAAGTTAGCCTGGCGTTTTAAGCTAAGCCCCCGATCTTCGGTCGTAGGCGGTGGCGTCTCGCCGGCCTTGAAGAGCACTTTCCAGATTTCTGCGTGCGTCATGCCGAAGAGCTCTAGTAGCGTCTGGTGCTTGGCCGGATCGAACTCCCACAGAAAGCAAGTCCGGCGTTGTCACGGAAGACCCGACAAATGAGCATGACCTGGAGCACGTTGATGAGCTTGATCTTCCTGTCTATCATATTCTGGACGCACGTCTGGAGCCCAGACAGCTCATCCGAGGGACCCCAGGTTAGGCCTCTCTCTTGCCAGGAGGTGAGCCGCATCGGGATTCCGGATCGGAATTCGGGGGCCGCCGCCCAGTTGGCGTCGCGTCGCTCGGTGATATAGAACCACCCCGATTGCCACCCCTTCACCGTCTGCGTGAATGTGCCCTCGGGCCAGGTAACGTTGGGCATCTTGCCCATCATGGCGCCTCCGCACTCTTCTTGTTGGCCGCTCACCACCTTTGGCTTCACATTAAATGTCTTCAACCATAGGCCGAAATGAGGCGGGATGCGCAGAAAGGCCTCGCACACGACAATGAATGTCGTGATGTTGAGAATGAAGTTAGGGGCTAGATCATGAAAATCTAGCCCGTAGTAAAACATCAGTCCACGGACGAAGGGGTGAAGAGGGAAGCCTAGCCCGCGGACGAAATTTGTGAGAAACATAACCCTCTCGTGGGGCTCTGGAGTAGGGACGATCTGTCCCTTGGCCGGGAGTCTGTGAGCGATTTCCTTGGCCAGATATCCGGCCACCCGGAGCTCCTTGATATCCCTATTCGTGATGGAGGAGGCCATCCACTTGCGTCCAGCTCCAGATCCGGACAACTTTGGCGTACTTTCTCGGACAAGGGACAAACTAAAGACTTGGGCGCTGGAGCTCTGGGACGGAAGGGCTGAGGAGGAATCGAGGTGCGGGTGAAGAAATGGCATTATTATCCCCTTAAACGCGCCTATATCCAAGGGCCGTGCGAACAGCACGGTTGGGTCACCCACGCCCGCATGGATGAGAATCCCGCAATAAGGGGACACAATTTCTGTTTCGACAGGACGTGCCAATGGCAACCGCCTCTAGAAACGTGGAGCAGCACACGAAAAACAGTTCAAAAATTGTGACCGATCAGGCGTGATGTCACAGTGCAAAAAAGTTGTCAGCGGATGGAACTCGTGTAAAAATATGTTCTCTCTGCGGTTGTGTATGGTGTGTGTGACAGGTCCGGATACTATCATCACATCCGAAGACTATCTTGGAGTTCGGAAAAAGGGGAACACGCCTTGCAATGCTGAAGACAATCTGCACGCCGGACTCTTCGTCACTGAAGTGAGGTTCAGGGGCTACTGAGGGAGTCATGGACTAAGGGGTCCTCGGGCGTCCGGCCTATTATCTGTTGGGCCGGACTAATGGGCTGTGAAGACATGAAGGCCTAAGACCGTACCTGTGTCCGGATTGGACTCTACTTGGCTCGGAAGGCAAGCTTGGCGACCGATTATGAAGATTCCTTCTTATGTAACCGACTCTATGTAAACCCTAGGTCCCTCCGGTGTCTATATAAACCGGAGGGGTTGGTCCGGAAAGGAGACACATTACCATAGTCATATAGGCTAGACTTCTAGGGTTTAGCCATTACGATCTCGTGGTAGATCAACTCTTGTAATACTCATATTCATCACGATCAATCAGGTAGGAAGTAGGGTATTACCTCCATAGAGAGGGCCCGAACCTGGGTAAACATCGTGTCCCCCGTCTCCTGTTACCATCGATTCTAGACGCACAGTTCGGGACCCCCTACCTGAGATCCGTCGGTTTTGACACTGACAGAGGGTGATGGGGATCGGATCACAGTCAACGGGGATGATGCTCGGCACCCTACGATTGTTATGCTGGGTGACACGCCATTTCTGAAGATCAGGCGGCATCAGCAAGCAAGGAGATGGCTTAAAAAGCTCCGTTCTGAGGGCTTTGAGTAAACGGTACTGCCCCGATGAGCACGCGGCGAGCGGCATGGTACTGAGATTGTCCACACGCGAAACAATGAGCTCGATTACCTCTGTGGGGAGAGAATTCCAGCCACTATTTCGGTGGACGCTGCTCGGTTCTGCCATTCTTAGTGCTTGAGTTTCGAACGATGGGGGAGGCGCCTTAGCGGGGATGGAAGATTGGACGAGATTATATGCGGAAAAAGATGGAGAAGTGAATATGTGCTGCGGGAAGTGGACAGATGATGATGACTACAGCACGCCGCTTGACTTACGAGACACATACCAGCAGCGTAGGGTCATATCGATGCCAGACAACTTCCTTGAGTGATAAAAGTACTGGTACTCCCTATAGTACCTACTACTATGCCCTAACTTGCTTGAGTAAAGTAGTAGTAGAGTAGGACTGGTCGAGTAGTATATTCTAATCTAAAAATAGTTACAAAGTTCAATGCCCGAGCGTGGAACGACTACGAACCGCCATCGTTGCTAACTCCAATCCCCAGCAAACGTTCACTGGGAGACATGGCAGTTGCAAACACCCGCGACGCAGTTATAGTACATGTGTAAGGGTGGCGGTTTTGTCAAATACTATGGCTTAAAAACAGGCCACCGTCGGATGGAAATCTGATGGTTACATGGGATTCGCCATGATTGAGCTCGTGGCGAACAATCGCCAGATATCATTACTAAAAAAGAGGTTAAAACACCAGGGGCTATAACTTGCACCGGCTGACCACTAACAATGATACTAACAGAGTTGTAAAATGGTCAAAGACCGTGTCTACGTGGTGTTTGGAATTATATGCAAAAAAATAGCAAGATGCCCGTGCATTGCACGGAACATCAAGATGCATTTTTTACAAAACATCTGTTGTGATTGACCCATGCAGGAGTAATCCCATGTGTAAAAACTAATGATATCTTGAGAATTTTATCGGAAAGTGGTATGTAGACCATTTCATCGAGAATATGATATCTCGAGAAAGATGATAGAGGTGAGGAGGAGTGGGGCGTGGTGGTGACTGGTGGTCGGACTGGGCGGAGGCATGGGGATGGACGGCGCCGGCAGCGGCCACCATGCCAGATTGTTCCAGAGACATCCTTTTGTAATTGCTCAGCAATGAGGTTGTGGGAGATAAGGATGAATGAGGCAAGGCCTTATCTGTAAATGTGGAGAGTGGTGCGGGTATCTTTTGTAAAATTGTCATAGTTTGCTTTCTATCTGTCAGATATAGATCAGACAGTCTATATTATAAGATGGCAGTCACACCATCATCACCAACTCGGTTTTTTCTCTACTCCTACTCCTATAAAAGACTTAGTTGGTGATGATGGTGTGTCTGCCATCCGCAATTTCTGACCATTAGATCTGCATCTAACGGCTGTGATGTAAGTTGTGGCCTTTTGCAACAATTCCCACTTCTCTGCTCCAGTTTACACAAAATCCCTTAGTATCTTGAAACCAACCACATTCCTCCCTTACTTCATCAAAACAGCCCAAAGAATATATTTGGAGTGAAACATAAGATATTTTTAGTGATATGTATATCAAAAGTAAACTGTTTTCTTTCAAATTTGTGAATATGTATTATTCTACTTTGGATCCATTGCAATGGACGGGCTCATTGTTATAAAGGTTTATCTATTGCATTCTCCGCAACCAACACCTAGTGTGCTGGTCCGGGCCGGATGCTCGCAGCGCGATGACCCGAGTTCGAATTCTGTCCTAAACTTTAGCTTTTTATATTTTTTATATATACTTCTTTCGCTACTGCACTGGCAGTGGAACCCACAGACTACTTAGAATACAAGATTAAGGATGGATTTGTTTCTTTTTAACTTTCTATAGGAATCTGTAGCCAGCCCGCAAGTCATGTACACTGTACTGACAGTGGAACCCACAGAGTACTTAGAATACAAGATTAAGGATGCAATTAACTTTTTATAGAGGGAGAATCATACATGCATTTAACTCAAATGGATTGGACGTGATTCTATTATTCTCCAACGGCAACCGGAAAATTTCCTCTCGTGGGCCGGAGTAGGTTTCTCGGTTTGCATGCGGGTTTAATGGAGGGATTTGATGGAGGCGAGGAGGCGCGTTCAGCTGGGCGTGCAGCGGACGGCGTAGTACTATTCGATTTGACAGCTACAACCAGTATATTATAAAAAACAAAGAAGAGTAGTAGAGATAGAGATAAGAATAGAGACTAGGGAGGAGCACCATCTACTGCTTCGTGGGCTACTCCTGCGCTCCATTCGGCGGCCGCAACACCCCCTACAGCCACTCCCTCCTGCGCTCTTGCAACTGCTGGCAGCGACGACTTCACCAATGACGACTGCTGGCAGCAACGACTTCACCGACAACGACTTCTCGCAACTGCTGGAAGCGACGACTTCACCGACGACGACTTCTTCGCTAACCTCGGCAACCTCTTCCTCAATGACATGGGCGACAACCTCAACGCCATAGGTGCTGCTCCCGTTGCACCGTATGTGTTTCTGTCCTTCCTATTCGAAATCGTGGTAGAATTCATGTTTCTAGTCTGTGTCCTAGATTCGATCTTCTCATCTACTATGTTAGTCCGCATGATTAGTTTAATCTCTGTTATAGCCGTCATGATTTATTTTGTGCTTATTCGGACTAAATGTCGTAGTAACTTGCTCATATATTCAACTGGCGGAACGTCCCCTACAGCCACTCCCGTTTCATGGACGGCCTGGTCGATGCCTCCAAGGAGCCCTTCGTCTACTGCTATGAGTGCCCAATGCCATTTTGGGGCTCGCCGGCAGACATTGTGCATCAGCTCACGCAGGTGTGCGGCGATCACTACTGGCCCTTGGCGGAGAAGATCAAGTACGAGACGTGCTACCCGTTCACCGTGCCGGCGTCGATGGAGGACCACCGCCGCCTGCTAGTCTCGGAGGAGGATGCCAGCGTCTTCCTCTTGATCGTGGGCACCGGCGATGCCTGCGTAGGCCACCGCCCCGTCTCTGTAGTGTGCGTCAGGGGCGACGCCGCTGACGCTGACAGTGACACGAGCCTGATGTACGGGTGTGTGCTCACTATTACTACCCCTCGGAGGTACGTGGGTGGCGACACTGGCTACGTCAAGCTGACTAGGACTCTGCCGAGCTGGGACCTTCCCGCCGATGTGGACATGGAAGACGCATGGTATTATTTGACCACCAACAATGTGCATGGGGACTCCAAGGAGGTTCACGTGGACATCTGCATTACCAAGTTAAATGTTGATCATTGGTCTTCGCTCAATGTAATCCATTGTCTAAGCATGTGGAGACTTCCATGCATGATCTTGCTCTATTGGAGTATCGCGCATGAATAAAAGTGTATCCATTTATGGTTTAGTCTAGAATCTTCCATGTATGATGTTTTACTACAATACTGGTGAAAGACTTATGATGAACAATTTTTTACATCTCCTCTGCCCCCTTCCAAGTCATCCTGATTTAATCCCTCCGTCTAGGTGTATAAGGGCATGGTTAATACTTAAATAGTATAGCCAACAGTTGACTATAAGAAAGTGCCATGTCATCTGTAGCCAACATGTATAACAATGGATACTCAAAAACTAATTCTTGAAGATCATTTCTTGCAAAGCACAATAAGTGTTATTTCTTCACAAGTTTTGGATGCAGGTTGAACAGTTGAACGCTTTTGTTTGCAACAGATATTTTTTTATCTATTTCACGCGGATGTTTGTGAGCTCTAGAGATGAAATAATATCCGAAGAAACCTATCGATACCCGTTATACATGAGATGACCCCCACATCCTTTGTCAAAATAAACAACTCCCAGGTCAATGCATTTCACTCTTTCGTGCAACGCACGAGCACCTTACTATAGATTAGTATGACCAAAAATTGAACTAACATTATATATTGTACGATAAATGCTGATGCATGTGACCTAAAATTATATCATTGAAAACTATGTTCAAATACAAATCCAACGATATGTTTTTGGTGACATGCACTAACATTTTGTCAGTCAATGGGGGATAAACCACGACCGATGTAGTACTAGTGTAGAGGAGGGCGCTGCACGAGGGTCTCACCCCGCTCGTGGCGCGGCAGTAAAGCCGTCATATCACAAAACCCAACCACTCCCAGTAATAAGTGGCCTGGTAAAATAAACGGACAAGCAACCATCACATCCCTCTACATTTACTTTCTCCGATTCATCTCGCACACTCGATCCCTAGCTACTACTCCTAGTATCCCTAGCTACTACTCCTAGGGCCAGTTCTTTTGGCGGCTTCCCCAGCTTTTCCCATAAGACTAGTCACAGTGGAGAGTAACATTAAGGCGCCTCACTCATTCATTTGGGCTTCTAAACTACTACTAGTACCTCTGTCCTGGTTTATTCGTCACCATTGTAATTTGTGCTATATTTTGACCAAAGATTTAACTGATAAAATTTTACTGCATGTGACATGCACTAACATTTCATTACTTAAATTTATGATCAAAATTTGACACAGATTACAATGGGGACCAATAAACCAGGACGGAGGTTGTAGTTATGGGATTACTAATCTAGAAGCCTAAAAGAACTGGCCCGTGGTACTCCTACTATTGTAGTGCTCAAGTTGGAATTCCAATTGCACGACACAACTTCTTAGGCAAAAAATTCAATACAGGGTGTAGGAAGCGGTTTGGGAATTTGCATGCCTTTCCAACCAGTGAGATACTCCGTACAAAGTACGACACAGAAATGACCACAGAGAAGGAAGCTAAAAGTAAATAATCAAACGAGCATTTTTGCATTTGTTTTGCATTGAATCGTTTCACAAGCTTGACTAGTGTTGTTTTTCTACTTTTACAAAAACCACATCGTAATGTTTAAACGTGCATTTGCACGTACATAAGTAATAGTAGTACTCCCTCCGTCTAGGTGTATAAGTTTTCCCTCCTTCTTGGTCATGGTGCACAACCAAAGATGACTTATTCTCCTGGACGGAGGGAGTAGCATAGTCTGCAAGCATATAGAGAGAGAGACGTGTAGTGCGATAGTATATAGTAAAGTTTGTGCTATATGCACGTATTTACAAAATGCGTACAGATACACAAGGTTTCCAAACTTTCCCTTTTACATACTTAATTAAGGACACTAATAATTCCCGAACGTTCGGGATTTATCATATTTGTTGGAGTGAATTACGGGGGAGGGAAGGGGTGGAAATATTGCTGGTCACAACAGATTGGACGAGCACGGGGGGAGGAGAGTCATGCATGCAGACTTTTTCCACACTGGGTGGAGTGGGGGTACCGCCGGATGGAGGAGAGTCAAGCAGGCATATTTTTTCACACATGGAGAGGAAAAGATTTGGAGACGGACGGGCTTCCTGCAGGTATGGGGAATGGTGCATAATAAGTCATCTTGCATGCCGAGCTAGGTATAGTCTCAAGTTATTAAAAACATACACGCCCCACACATGTTCATATTTCAAGGTGCACTAAATTATTGCATGTGATGATTAAGGCTGGCCATAATGGTGGTATCTTAGCTGGTATCATGCACATGGGAATAGCAAACATGCTGATTGGCAAAGAATTAAAGAAGAGAGGGGGGTTAGAGTAACTAGTGTTCATGCATGCATGCAATGCGATAATGCATTGGTAAACACATTTTTTTGTGAAGAACGACAGCATTAGTTGAGTACTTTTGCATACTACAAAAACTATTCCACCGCCTCTATCTTGGAAAGAGCAGGTGAAATTTTTGAATCGACCCTTTAAACTAGAAGGGAGGTAGTAGTACTCTAATAGCTAACCTTGTTGTGATGACTAGATAGGGCATGGCATGCACCTGGATTGAGGAACTAGTCTGCATTGTGCATTTAAGTTTTTTCTAAAGTCAATGTACCTCTACTTTGACCAAACTTATAGAAAAATGTATCAACATTCACAATGTCAAATCAATATTTTTATACTCATTATGAAACGTAGTTCTTATACTCATTATATCAGTATTGTAGATATTGATATTTTTAGTATAAATTTGGTCAAACACTTTGCAAACGGTCGACGAAAGTAAAAAGGACCAGAGGGAGTATCATGCATGCGGACTAGGCAAAAAATTTGCTCATTTATAGCCAGTCGAAGTCTCAAAGGGTGCGACCGCGCGAGGGAGGCGAAGGTCGTGGGAGGCACGATAGTTGACATGACATCTAGTGGGTCCACGTGCCGGCATGGCGTGCGAACAGGCAGAAGCTATACCGTCACGCCTATGATATGGGTCTAGTAGACATGACATCTAGTGGGTCCCGCATAGTACTCGAGAACTCTTTGCGGGCTTGCACCCGTTTATCCACCGGGCAAGCCAACAACCCCACGCCGTTCGCACGCCCTACTCATCCCCATCTTCTACTACTACCTTACAACAGTTCGCTCCCAGTCGTCTCGTCCTTTCACACTACACTAGTTCAACTTCTCCTAACCCTCCTCCAAAATCCATGGCCTCCAAATCTCCACCGTTGCTGCTGAGTACTAGGTTAGAGCCATCACCGGCGATGAGTTCATCGTCATCTACACACATGGATCCACGATGGTGAAAGCATTCCTTGCTCGCTTCCTACGCATGTTCAACAGTTCATAGGATGAGTGGGTCGCTGGGCTAGATGTTGAGTACAACATAGTCCTGGAAAGAGAGAAGATTCTAAAGGAGGCTGAGAAGAAGAAGCCCGCCGTGATCCAGGTTTGCGTACATAACGTGTGCTTGTTCTACCACATATGCCATGCCGACGTTGAGTGCCAGGATTTCAAGAACTACCTCAAGGACGAAAGAGTGAAATTCATTACTGTAGACTTTAGGAACGACAGGGGTGTCCTGGGTCAGATAGGCCTCGTTGTAGGCCAGCCATTCGATCTCCAGAAGGCAAGACTGGTGTCCTCCTCTCAGCCTTCAATGCTGACCCTGGCAGCAGCCATGATTCATCCTCCGTATGCTAAACTGAAGAAACCTCACCACGAGTTTCATCATGCATGGGAGTCGAAGACATTAGATGAAGATCACATCCTGTACGCACCAATGGATGCCTACCTTTGTTTAAATATCTGTCGGATCACGAGTTCCGGCAAAACCCTTAAGGTTCGAACTCTGGGGTGCGCGCGAAGTTCTTTCCCTCCTACCAATCCACGCCCCAGCTTGCTAAAATCTCGCGGACGAACTCAACGAACTCACAACACAAGAGACACAAGATTTAGAGTGGTTCGGGCTACCGTTGTGGTGTAATACCCTACTCCAGTGTGGTGGTGGTGGAGGCGCTCCGTGAGCTACGCCGCCCGTAGCTAGCGGAGGGCGAGGCAGTGAGAGGGACGGCGCAGGGGAGCCCCCTGTGGCGCGGACAAGCTCGGCGATGCGGTCGAGCCAGTCATCGTAGAGGTTGTCGACTGGGCGGTAGCGCAAGAGCTCGCGCGCCATGAGGAGTACGGCACGTGCGTCCATGGGGGCGCGACGAGCGTGGGACGACGAACCAACGGGAGTCGGCGATGGATTGGCGGTGTGGCCGTCCTGCCGCATCGAGGGGTGCAGCTAGGACGCTTGCTGCTCGTTCCCCACTGGGCCGGTGGCGGCGTTGGCAGCAGGAGACGGAGAGCGACTGGGTGGCCCGCCGACAGGGGCCGTCTGAGCAACGCGTGTGGCGAGGGCAGCCCGCCGCTCGGTGCAGGCGCAGCGTGCGTCCGCCATGGAGACGACGAAGCGACGCGACGCGAAGCGACGGAAGTGAAGCTTCGGTGCACCCCTACCTGGCGCGCCAAATGCTGGATCACGGGTTCAGGCGCGCGAAGTTCTTTCCCTCCTACCGATCCACGCCCTAGCTTGCTAAGATCTCCCGGACGAACTCAACGAACTCACAACACAAGAGACACAAGATTTATACTGGTTCGGGCCACCGTTGTGGTGTAATACCCTACTCCAGTGTGGTGGTGGTGGATTGCCTCTTGGGCTAATGATGAACAGTAAAAGGGGAAGAACAGCCAACTGAGGTTGAGGTGTTCTTGTGCCTGGTGTGTGGCTAAGGATCAGATGCGATGCCTCTGAATGAGTTGGTTCCGGATCCATTCCCCTACGGTGGTGGCTAGTTCTACACAGGCCCTGGTCCTCTCTCCAAATTTGAGCGGGAAGGGAGCCAACAACGGCCAATCTGAAAGGGGACAGCTAGTACAGCTTATCCTGACAAAAGCAGTCTTTGCCTGTAAAAGGCTCTGGTGGTGATGCCGCCTTGAAATCCATGGTGACCTCCGTCTTGCCGTCCTGCTGGTCTTGATCTCGTTGCACTGATATGGAAACATTTGCTTGATGCCTCGGTACTCCGCACCTGCACTTGCCTCCTTAGCACCAAAGAGGAAACAAGGACGCTGCACGCGCTAGCACCCGCCTGAGATGCATGCGATAGCACGTGGCTCCCGGAAGCCCCCAGCCCCCTCGTCTTGAAGGTGGTCGTCATTCATTCTTGGCGGCGACGGTAGTGGAGGAAGACTGGTGTTGCCTTGAGGACGATCCTCATGACGCTGATCCCTCCAGGCGCCCTCGCGAGGCTGATCCTGCCAGCGGTCCTCACGAGGCCGGTCGCGCCACTCCTGGCGCGGGCCACGGTCGTCCCAGCGTCCGCCAGCGCGTCCTCCTCCTCGGCCGTAGCACCGGTCGCTGCGCTCGGTGCATCGACCGAAGCATCCTTCTAGAATGGCTCTGAGCTCTTGACAGTCGCTGGTGTTATGGGTATGTAGGTTATGGAAGGCGCAGAACGGTCGGCTGCTCCTGGATGACTCGGGCTGGTCTCTGCCGCGAGCACGGCTGCTCTCTTGCGCTTCACGTCCTTGGCCTTGGCTTTCTTCTCCTCCGGGTCCACAGCTGGGAGCTCGAGGAGGGAGAGGCGCCCTTCCTCAGCTCTTGCGCACTTGGTCGCCAGGTTGAACAGCTGCAGGGATGTGCACAGCTCCTCGTGGATAGCGAGCTCCTCCTTCATCTTGATGTCGCGGACACCATCAGAGAACGCGGAGATGATGGCCTCGTCCGTCACCTTGGGGATCTTGAGACGAACGTTGTTGAAGCGCTGGATTTACTTCTGGAGGGTCTCTGCTGGTTGTTGCTTGACGCGGCGCAGGTCACCCGTGGCCGGCGGGCGGTCGCCGGTGCCCTGGAAGTTGGCAACGAAACGGTTGCGCATCTCGTCCCAGGAGGAGATCGACCCCGGAGGCATTTTCAGGAGCCAGGAGCGGGCGCCATCCTTGAGAGCCATGGGAAACCGGTTCTCCATGACTTTATCATCGCCGTTGGCCTTCTCGATGCTCAGCTCATAGAGCTACAGGAACTCCACCAGGCAACGCTACGCAACTCGGGGGTGAAGGCACAGAAGCCGGCTGTGGTCACCAGGGCCCTACTTGGAGATGGAGCTTGGTCTTGTTGCCCGCGTGCCTCTACGGCGAGCGGCGCGGGGCCTTGCCGTACCCAGAATGCCGACAGTAGCCCCCGGGCCCAAGGCACGCTCGGGCTTGGCTTCGAGGCGAAGCCAAAGGTCAAGTGCGGAGCGCCGCGGGCCCCAAAAGCCTGCGGCCTTGGTCAACGTGTGGCGGTTGATTGGACGTGGGCGTCTCCGCTTCCCCACGCTGCCTCGGCAACTGCCCGACTTGACAAGTCCCTGCGACATGCAAGGGAAAACCATCATTACCTGTGATCATGGGAGGCGCCGGTTGGACTCTCCCGCTATAAATGGGGAGGGGGCAAACCCCCGTCGTCCATCTCTTCCCAGTCCGCTTGCTTCTTCCTCCTTGCTCCTCTGCTAGCAACAATGGCGCCAATCCAAAGGTTCTCTGCCGAGGAGAAAGGAAAGGCTCCCCGCGATGAGCCGGGGCCGCTTCCGCCGAAGAAGAGGTTGGTTCACCGCCGCGACGCAGTGGAGATGTAGGTGGTGGCGAGGCCTTGGTGTAAGCGGCCTCCTCCTGGGTATCCGCTACCCCTGTACGCCCAAGCCGGGAGCTCAGGAGGAAGGAGCGACGAGCGGTGCCGCCCGCGGCGCGACTGCGGCCGCTGCGCGATGGCGATACGCGCTGCCCCCCTGGAACCCATGATGCGGACTCCTCTCGCGAGCTCGTGCTGTGGGCGGCGATGCCCCCGAGCACCTCGATCCGCTTCCCGCGGTTTTTCTCCGACGTGATGCCGCCGAGGGGACCCCTTGAGCTCTAGTTGCAGCACACTGACTGCGACGCCCCAGCGACCGGAGCAGAGGTTGAAGTGGTCTCCTCCGGCAAGATCTTGATGACCCGTGGCTGGGGTGAGGTGGCGCGGGTTTGCCATGCTGAGGGCGCCCTCGCGATCCACTTGGACTATGACGGCGCCTCCACGCTGTTCTTCAAGGTCTTCGATGCGGAGGGCCGCCGCCTGGAGTGCTGCCCTGGAGGGGTGCGCCAAGACGACGTGCGCCCGGCCTGCGGCACCTCCAGCAGCAGTGACTCTTGGGCGTCCAGCAGTTCTCCCGAGCTCTACGAGTCTCTGGAGACAAGCGACGACATCTATGTGCCCCCGAGCTCTCGCCGCGCCCGGAGCAGGGCTGCGGCGTCCAGCCGCCGCCGTGGATGATATGGATGGGGTTGGCGCCGGCCTCCTGCGGCCCACTGTTGATGATGGCGTCGGCCACGGGAGGGTGTAGATAGGATTCTCCTAGGTTCTCGTCTTTTGTTCCCTGCGAGGAATCAAGAAGTACCACGCGGGGGTGTGTAAAGGGCCTGTAATGCCTTTTGTTGATACTATCCTTGTTATGGAAATTTGCGAATGCCTGTCCTGTTTAGGCTCGGTCTCCCCTTTCCATCCTCGCGACGGCTTGTTGCTCTACGCTGACAGGTCCCGGTCCCCAGGCAAGCTGCAGCCATCGCTGGTATCCCAGGTCGCGTGCCGTGGTGAAGGCCAGGAGGTGAGCGGCCCGAGGTCCAGTAAGAGCCCCTGAGGCGCGATGCTCAGGAGGTCCCCTTTAGCGCTCAAGCAGCCATGGTAAGGTAAGAAAGGGAGGAGACGCTGCCGCAACAGGGGTGCGGCGTGCGTGACCCTTAGGCTCCAGCGATTAGCCAATCTGAGCGTGAGACTTATCTTAGTGGTTTGGGGTCAACTCCTTGCGATGCGCCGCGTTAATGCATAGCTAGGCCAGGTCCGCGCGAGCCTCGCCCTCTTCTCCAGGCTCTCCTTTCTGCTCTACGTCCTCAGGTCCCGGCCCTCGAGCAAGCTCAGTCGCCGCTGGTATGCCAGGTCGCGTGCTGTGGTCAAGGCAAGGGGGTGAGGGTTGGAGAGCCAGTAGGAGCTCCTGAGTCGCGATGCTCAGGAGCCCCCCTTTTAACGCGCATGTGGATTGCATGGGAGAAGAGGGAGCTCGCGGAGCCTCCTGCTGTCATTCTCACTAGATTCCTGCGAGCCAGCACAAGGAGAAACACAGTTTGCTATTATGGTTGCCAGTCCGCCGCCGGCTGCCTCGCGAGGAGACGAAGGTACTGAGGGCCTGGTGAGGTGACGTGCGCGGGGCGTGACGTGAGCCAGAGCTCGACCGCTCAGATTTGTCGACGTTGCAGGGACGGACCCGTGCACAAGCGCCGTGCCAGCGTGAGCTGCCCTTGTGGGGGTGAGAGTCAAACAGATGATAATCATAAGCAGATTAAGCATGGGAAGCATACTGGCTTAGGTAAATGCAGGGAAGATACACGCCACGGGTCCGGCCCGAGCGGCTTGGGGATGATGTAGACCAAGGGCCGCCCCCAGCAAGGTAAGCTAAAGACATAAGAAAAAAAGGGTATACATTCCAAAGGGACAGACCCACGTGGCCTGGGAATAATGCAGCCCGAGGGGCGCTCCCAGATAAATGAACTTGGAAAATGTCACCTGGTTCCATTGACGAAGGAGAGTTGGGGCAGCTGAAGGTACGCGGTGAAGGAATTGCTCCTCACGAGCCACCGGGACCTTGAGCCTCGGGAGGCTCTGGGGGTCCAGGTGGTTCCTTGAGGACAGTCGCCATCTCCGTCAGCACAGCGTGGTGCCTGGCCTCTGAGCTGCCAGGGCACACCACAAGTTGCGCTGATAGGTGAACGACACGCTCGGCAGGCCGAAAGGCATGCGAACGTAACTGCGCAGTGGACCCTCGCAGCGGCCCACACGCGAAGGCCAGAAGGGCTCCTGAGATGCGGCCCTGTTGAGCCCTGGGACGTCGATGCAGACGCGCAGTCCGGCATCCTCGCCTGGATGGGGAGCGGCGCCTGGTGAGCGGAGGCCGCCGCGCATGGCCCTTGCGTCTTGCAGTTCCTGAGTGGTCCTGCTGATGAACTCCTGAGCAGTGGGCGCTCCTCGCCCTGTGTTCCCCAGAGCGAAACATGGCGCGAAGCACGCCTCCAAGTGGTGCCCGAGCGCCTCCCTTGTGATGTTTGGCAAGGTCTGAGGCCCTCCAGAAGAGAGCCCCCGAGCCCTGCCCGGGGAGGGCGCCGGGCACGCCTTCCTATGCGATGGAGGGAGACGCCCCTGGCGTGGGCGCTGGTCCTGACGAGATTACAGTTGCGTCACCACCCTCCTGAGGTCTTGCACGGCGTAGCTGCTTCTTCTTCTTCGGGGTGGCCTCAGGAGGGCACTCGCCCTTGCTGTCGGGGTTGCTGATTGCTGCAGCTTGAAAGGCACGCTCAAGGGAGCACATCGCATCTCTTTCTTCGCATGGGACCGTGATGATTCCGCCGCTTCCTGGCATCTTGAGGACATTGTAGCCGTGATGGGTCACCGCCATGAACTTGGCCAGGGCCGGATACCTGAGGATGATATTGTATGGCAGACGGATGTGCGCGACGTCGAAGTCGATGAGCTCGGTGCGATAGTTCTTGCGTTCTCCGAAGGTGACAGGGAGGTGGACCTGCCCTATCGGTGTAGTGGAGCCGTCGGTCACTCCTGAGAAAGGCTTGGTGGGCTGAAGCTAATCATACGGCACTTGGAGGTTGTCAAACGTGTCGACGGACAAGACGTTGAGCCCTGCGCCGCCGTCGATGAGGGTCTTGGTAACTTGCACATTGCTGATGACTGGGGAGCAAAGCATCGGGAGGGCGCCTGCGGTAGCCGCGCACTTGAGCTGATCCGCCGAACAGAAGGTGATGGCGCGCTTGGACCACCTGAGCGGGCGTGTGGCCTCAAGCTTGGGGAGGACTGCATTCACTTCACAAGCAAACTGTTTGAAGATACGCTGCGAGGCTGGGGCCTGAGCTCTACCCAAGATGGAGGCGATAGCACGTGGCTCCTGGAAGCCCCCGGCACCCTCGTCTTGATGGTGGTCGTCATTCCTTCTTAGAGCCGGTGGTAGTGGAGGAAGACCGGCGTTGCCTTGAGGACGATCCTCACGAGGCTGATCCCTCGAGGCGCCCTCGCGAGGTTGATCCTGCCAGCGGTCCTCACGAGATCAGTCGCGCCACTCCTGGCGCGGGACACGGTCGTCCCAGCGTCCGACACCGCGTCCTCCTCCTCGGCCGTAGCCCCGGTCGCTGTGCTCGGGGCGTCGACCGTAGCGTCCTTCTCGAATGGCTCTGAGCTCTTGACAGTCACTAGTGTTGTGGGTATGCAGGTTATGGAAGGCGCAGGACGGTCGGCTGCTCTGGATGACTCGGGCTGGTCTCTGCCACGCTTGATGTCCGGTTCCGCTGCGAGCACGGCTGCTCCCTTGCGCTTCACGTCCTTAGCCTTGGCTTTCTTCTCCTCCGGGTCCACAACTGGGAGCTCGAGGAGGGAGAGGCGCCCTTCCTCAGCTCTTGCGTACTTGGTGGCTAGGTTGAACAGCTCCAGGGATGTGCACAGCTCCTCGTGGATAGCGAGCTCCTCCTTCATCTTGACGTCGCAGACGCCATCAGAGAACGCGGAGATGATGGCCTCGTCCGTCACCTTGGGGATCTTGAGACGAACGTTGTTGAAGCGCTGGATGTACATCTGGAGGGTCTCTCCTGGTTGTTGCTTGACGCGGCGCAGGTCACCCGCGGCCGGCGGGCAGTCGCGCGTGCCCTGGAAGTTGGCAACAGAATGGTTGCGCATCTCGTCCTAGGAGGAGATCAAGCCCGGAGGCAGGTTCAGGAGCCAGGAGCGGGCGCCATCCTTGAGAGCCATGGAAAACCAGTTCGCCATGACTTTCTCATCGTCGTTGGCCACCTCGATGCTCAGCTCATAGAGCTGCAGGAACTCTGCGGGGTCGGGGGTGCCATCATAGCGAGGAGGCAGATCTGGCTTTAACTTGCCCGGCCAGGCGACGCTACGCATCTCGGGGGTGAAGGCGCGGCAGCCAGCTGTGGTCACCGGGGCAGGTCTTGGAGATGGAGCTTGGTCTTGATGCCCACGCGCCGGTACGGTGAGCGGCGCGGGGCCTTGCTGCGCCAAATGATCCTGGCGCGGCGGTGGGAGGAGTGGCGGAGCGTTCTCTTGCGGTTGAGGGACTTCTTGACAGCTTCTTTCTTCACGCGCGGGCGCCGGATGCGGTGGGTCGCGCCGCCGAGCCGCACGCCTTGGCGCCAGGGCGCCGTCTTGGTGCAGAGGTGGTGAAGGCGCTCCGTGAGCTACGTCGGCCGTAGCTGGCGGAGGGCGAGGCAGAGTGAGGGACGGCGATTACAGGGGAGCCCCCTGCGGCGCTGACGAGCTTGGCGATGCGGTCGAGCCAGTCCTCGTAAAGGTCGTCGACCGGGCGGTAGCGCATGAGCTTGTGCGCCATGAGGAACGCGGCCCATGCGTCCATGGGAGCGCGACAAGCGTGGGACGATGAACCAGCGGGAGTCGGGGATGGAGTGGCGGTGTGGCCGTCCCGCCGCACAGAGGGGTGCAGCGAGGACGCTTGCTGCTCGTTCCCCACGGGGCCGGTGGCGGTGTTGTCGGCAGGCGATGGAGAACGACAGGGTGGCCCGCCGACAGGGGCCGTTTGAGCAACGCGGGTGGCGAGGGTAGCCCCGCGTTCGGCGCGGGCGCGGCATGCGTCCGCCATGGAGATGACGAAGCGACGCGACGCGGAGCGACGAAAGGGAAGCTTCAGCGCACCCCTATCTGGTGCTCCAAATGTTAGATCACGAGTTTCGGCAAAACCTTTAAGGTTCGAACTCTGGGGTGCGCGCGAAGTTCTTTCCCTCCTACCGATCCATGCCCTAGCTTGCTAAGATCTCGCAGACGAACTGAACGAACTCACAACACAAGAGACACAAGATTTATACTGGTTCGGGCCTCTGTTGTGGTGCAATACCCTACTCCAGTGTGGTGGTCGTGGAGGCGCTCCGTGAGCCACGTCGCTCGTAGCTAGCGGAGGGCGAGGCAGTGAGAGGGACGGCGCAGGGGAGCCCCCTGCGGCGCGGACAAGCTTGGCGATGCGGTCGAGCCAGTCCTCGTAGAGGTCATCGACAGGGCGGTAGCGCAAGAGCTCTTGTGCCATGAGGAGCGCGGCCCGTGCATCCATGGGAGCGCGACGAGCGTGGGACGATGATCCATCGGGATTCGGCGATGGAGTGGCGGAGTGGCCGTCCTGCCGCACCGAGGGGTGCTGCGAGGACGCTTGCTGCTCGTTGCCCACCGGGCCGGTGGCGGCTTTGGCAACCGGCGACGGAGAGCGACAGGGTGGCCCGCCGAGAGGGGCCATCTGAGCAACGCGGGTGGCGAGGGCAGGACGACGTTCGGCGCGGGCGCGGTGTGCGTCTGCCATGGAGACGATGAAGCGACGCGACGCAGAGTGACAGAAGGGAAGCTTCGGCACACCCGTACCTGGCACGCCAAATGTCGGATCACGGGTTCCGGCAAAACCCTTAAGGTTTGAACTCTAGGGTGCACGTGAAGTTCTTTCGCTCCTACCGATCCACGCCCTAGCTTGCTAAGATCTCGCGGACGAACTCAATGAACTCACAACACAAGAGACACAAGATTTATACTGGTTCGGGCCACCGTTGTGGTGTAATACCCAACTCCAGTGTGGTGGTGGTGGATTGCCTCTTGGGTTGATGATGAACAATACAAGGGGAAGAACAGCCTCCTGAGGTTGAGGTGTTCTTGTGCTTGGTGTGTGGCTAAGGATCAGATGCGATGCCTCTGAATGAGTTGGTTCCGGATCTGTTCCCCTACGGTGGTGGTTAGTTCTTCTTATATAGGCCCTGGTCCTGACCCCAAATATTGAGCGGGAAGGGAGCCAACAACGGCCAATTTGAAAGGGGATAGCTAGTACAACTTATCCTGACAAAAGCGGTCTTCACCTGCAAAAGGCTCTGGTGGTGACACCGCCTTGGGATCCATGGTGACCTACGTCTTGTCGTCCTGCTGGTCTTGGTCTCGTTGCACTGATATATGGAAACCTTTGCTTGATGCCTTGGTACTCCGCGCTTGCGCTTTCCTCCTTAGCAACAAAGAGGAAACAAGGATGCTGCACGCGCTGGCGCTCGCCTGGCGCCCGCCTAATCTTGATCGTTATGGCTCACGTCACGAGAACCTCGTGAGGTTTGCCCTACCTTGATCTCTCTGCCCCTCACGAGCCAACCTAGTGAGGCCGCTCCTGAGGAGGTCGTGAGTCGTCCGCCTCGCGAGGCTTGCTCCCTCGCGAGGGTCTTGAGTGCCTTGTTGATGAAGATGGGCCGTACAGGCCTGCTAGCACAGCCACGCCATGGGCTGCAGGCAGGCAAGTCTGGGGACCCTCGTTCCCAGAACGCCGACAATATCTACAAGGGTTGGATGAAGAAGCAGAGCCCAGTGTCCGGTTCAAGCAAAGAAGCATTGGCGAAGAGGAAGAGGAAGAGGGGCGAGGACGAAGTCGAGGACGTGGACTCGGACACGGACTCCAAGTAAGGTGGCAGTGCCATCGCTCATGCTGGTTCTACTGTAGTGTCAAGAGGACTAGTTGCTTAGTTTTATTTCAGGGGTGTGTTGTGCTGAGCCCCAGCAGAACTATGTTTATGTTCTTTCTCGTTATTTGAACTTTATGTTCTTTCTCGTTATTTGAACTTTATGTTCTTTCTCGTTATTTGAACTCTTTAGTACATACAGTAGTACTAGTACTATGTCTTACTACTTTTCTTCTTGCAGTTGGTACTACTGATCGTATCTTCGTGTTACTACTGTACTTAATATGTTCATACTAGTAGTATAATTTGGGTCAGTCGATTTGTGCAAGAAGTTCCACGGAGCAAAGGAAGAAGACGGCAGATAAGCTACCCCAGTATCTATATTAGGGTGGCAGGGTGCCCATGATCTATCTTATGAGTGTTGGGTGTGGAATGAAGTTCGCCGGAAAAAATGGATCGTTCCTGGGCTTAAATGGATGGCGGGGGTGGGGGAGCATGGCGGTGACAGGCGGTTCAGGGGAGGGCGGGGTGGCGGCGGCACGCGGTTAGGCGTGTGGCGGGCTGAGAAGATGAACAGTGCATCAATTTCGGAGGTTGAAGAACCCCTTCTGGCCATCCATGCTGTATCCAACGGCTCACAAGAGTCGACTGACCCAAATTGCTCCTTCAGATTGCAGGATCCACGTGGCATTCAAGGACTCAAAGGTAGATTCCGAGTCCCCACCCGGTTTGCGGGCTCAGCACGGGCGCGACCGGCTTTCGCCGCAACAGCCACCATTCGCGCCTCCTCCGCGCGGGCGGAGATGATAATGACATGCTAGTTCCTCCTCGCCGGCGTGCTGGAGCACACACTCGTCCTCCTCTTCGTACGCTGCGTGCATGGGCGTGACTATAACGCCCACGATGCGGCTATATCTCCCACGTGTCGAGGCGTTACAAGTTGGTAATCAGGGCCATCCCCGACTTAGGAGCCCCCCTGCTTGATCGAATCACTGGCGTTGTTGAGTCTAGAACAAAAATGTTTTGAGTCTTAGGATTATATATATCGGAGAGTAGGATTCTTTTTACTCCTCAGTCCCTTCGTCGCTCTGGTGAGGTCTCCTGACGTAGAAGTTTTGACTATTCTCTCCTCAAATTTCACTAAATTTTTTTTAGGATCACGCGGGTATCTTGGAATCGTTCCGATGGTTTTGTGACGAGAACATTGTTCTTGGCGCCTCCTGACATTTAGGGGTTGTGGCAGTGTCCCGGGGAGTTGAGCTCCGAGGTGTTGTCATCACAATTTTATCGTTGCAGTTCTGGAATACCTGAGTTTCGCCGACATCGAAATCTCTTTTATGCAGTTGTTGGTGAGATCACCTCGACGCCACCCAGTACTGGCGAGAGTTCGGGAGTATTGCCATAACTTGTATAACGGATGCTTTTCGAAGGTTGAGGTAAACGATTTCTGAAGGTTTCTTGGTTATGTGTTGACGGATGGATACAACTGGATCTAGGGATTGCTAGTTTGGGTGATATATTTTGTGTCCCCTGTATCCCCAACACCAGATTGCATAACCATAAAGTTTCGGGAGTTTATAAGTGGGAATTCAAGTAGCCTTAGGATATCTTTCCGACAGACGCATGCTATGAGATTGGGGTTCGACGTCTAGTGGTCCGCCTGTACACGGTTGGTTTTACAGTGGTCTCGTAGTGTCTTAAAGAGTCCTTGGCTATGCCGACTCGGGGACGCTTCGTATGTCATGTGCACAGCCTTGTACATGATGGTGCTGTACGATCGAGCCCGTGTGGGCCCCACCACAAAAACTTCGGACGAAATATCTATCATATGTTTGTTCCGGCTTATTCTGCTAGCCAATACTTTGTTTTGTTTCCAATTGTGGTATTCGAGTTGCTTCGAAATCATATGTTGATTCCATATCTTTTTCAAGTGGCTTCTCAACTTATGGAAGTGTGATGATTTACTACGGAATTCATTCGTTCATCCTCGTTCGAATGTTTATTGTGAAGACTATATGTTGCAATTTCTATCCGTTGATTCTACTTATCTATTTGTCTATCAAGATGCTAACGGATGTCACCCTCTTCAGGATGGCTCCGCCAACGCGTCAGAATCCGGATCACAATGAAGGGAGTCAAGCGAACCCTCCGCCACCACCTCCGCCTCCGGAGGCATGGCAAGCTATCATGGCAGCCACCAATGCCAATGCTCAGATGATTCTGCAACTCTTGCAAGAACGCACCCAAGGGCAAGGCAATCAAGGCAATCAAGGTCACGGACACAATCAGCCTCACTTCGCTACACTCAACCAGTTTCTCGCAAATCAGCCAAAGTCTTTCAGCTACTGTGCCGAGGCCACGGATGCAGATGATTGGCTCATGGACATCAACAAGCATTTTGAATGTAGCAATGTCAGGCCTGAGGACTATGTCAAGTTTGCTTCTTTTCAGCTCAAGGACCAAGCTCCTGATTGGTATCAACAATACAAAGATTCCAGAGGAGGTCGTGTGATCACTTGGACTGACTTCTGTCGGGACTTCAAAGCGCACCACATTCCACAAAGTGTTGTTGAGAGCAAGCGTGAGGAGTTCCACAATCTCAAGCAAGGCAACATGTCTGTGTATCAATACAACATCCAGTTTCAGAAACTTGCTCGCTTCGCTAAACAAGACGTTCCTGATGAAAAGAGCATGATCTATCACTTCAGAGGTGGCCTTAGAGAGGATCTGCAGTTAGCTCTCGTTCTTGTTGAGCCTACTCAGTTTGATCAATTCTATAACATGGCACTGAAGCAAGAGGCTGCTCAGCTCAAGTGTGAGGCTTCTAAGAAGAGAGTCAGGGACGCAGTTCAGTCTTCTTCTTCCTCACTTGTGACTGCTAAGCAACAGTTGTTCTGGTTGCCTCCTCCTCCATTTCGTCAGCCTTACCAGCAGAAGAACAAAGGTGGCCATGGTTCTTCCAACTCTTCCAACTCGGGCTATCAGAACAAGTCTCAGAATCAAGCTCCAAAGTCCAATGCTCCTTATCACCGTCCACTCTCAGAGGTGACTTGCAACAAGTGTCAGCAGAAAGGTCACTATGCTAACAAGTGCTTCAACCAAAGGCGCCTGCCTCCTCCTCCTCCTATCAGATCTTCCAGCAATGCAGTGGTCAAGCATAATCCAAAGTCTGCAAAGGTGAACATGATGAATGCAGCTCAAGCGGAGGAATCTACTGATGTGATAATGGGTAATCTTCCTGTTAACGATATTCCTGCAAAAGTCTTATTTGCTACTGGTGCATCGCTTTGTTTCATGTCAAGACCGTTTTTTACCAAGCATGAATTCACTTGTTCACATCTGAGTAAACCCATGGATGTCGTTTCTCCGGGTAAACGTTTGGGTTCTAGTATGATGGTTCCGGATGTTTCCATCAAGATGGGCGACTATGAATTTCAGTCTTCTCCAATTGTTCTTGGTGACTCGGATATTGATCTAATTCTCGGGATGGACTGGCTTTCTAAGCACAAGGCTCAACTTGATTGTGCTGCCAGGGAAATTCAATTGACACACTCTTCTGAGGATGTCATCATTTATGCCGCTCATGATGAAACCATTCGGTTTTTTCTCTCAATGAGAAGGGCGAATTGAATGCCATCTCTCAAATTCCAGTCGTTTGTGAGTATCAAGATGTCTTTCCAGAAGAGCTTCTGGGTATGCCTCCTCATCGGCCAGTTCAGTTCGTTATCGAACTAGAGCCTGGCACTGAACCCGTTTGCAAGCGTCCATACAAGCTTGGACCCAACGAGCTGAAGGAACTGAAGAAACAGCTCGATGAACAAGAGCGTCTGGGTTTGATCAGACCGAGTTCTTCTCCATGGGGTTGTGGTGTTCTTTTTGTCAAGAAGAAGGATGGCACGGACCGACTTTGTGTCGACTACCGTCCATTGAACAAGAAGACAATCAAGAACAAGTACCCACTTCCCAACATCAATGAGCTATTCGAGCAACTCAAAGGTGCTAATGTATTCTCCAAGCTTGACCTTCGTATGGGTTATCATCAGATTCGCATTCGTGAAGAAGATATTCCCAAGACAGCATTCAGAACAAGCTTTGGTTCTTATGAATATACTGTCGTGTCTTTCGGCCTTGTCAATGCTCCTCCAGTATTCTCTCGGATGATGAATTTCATCTTCAACCCCTATACCAATGATTTCGTCCTGGTGTATCTCGATGATATCTTGGTCTTCTCTAAGAATAAGAAGGATCATGCCAAACATTTGCGATTGGTGCTCGACAAGCTTAGAGAGTATAAATTCTATGCGAAGTTCTCTAAATGTGAGTTTTGGCTCGATGAAGTTCTTTTCCTTGGTCATATCATCTCTGCCAAGGGCATCGCTGTTAACCCCGAGAAGGTGTCCGCAATTGTGAATTGGGAACCTCCTCAGAATGTCAAGCAACTCCGCAGTTTTCTTGGTCTTGCAAGCTATTGCCGAAGATTCGTTGAGAATTTCTCTAAGATTGCAAAGCCTCTTTCCAACCTCCTCCAGAAGCATGTGAAGTATGTCTGGTCTCCTGAGTGTGACGTTGCTTTCAACACTCTCAAAGAGAAACTAGTCAGAGCTCCTGTCTTGACTCCTCCTGATGAATCCAAGCCATTTGAAGTTTTCTGTGATGCTTCTCTCCAAGGTCTCGGTGCTGTGTTAATGCAAGAGAAGAAAGTTGTGGCCTATACCTCTCGTCAGTTGAAGCCCAATGAGAAGAACAAACCCACTCACGATCTTGAGTTGGCGGCAGTTGTCCATGCATTAATAACGTGGAGACACCTCTTGTTGGGAAGACAAGTGGACATTTTCACTGATCACAAGAGTCTCAAGTACATCTTCACTCAGCCCAACCTCAACCTCAGGCAGACTCGATGGGTCGAAATGATTCAAGAGTACAATCTGAGTATTGAATATACTCCAGGAAAGGCCAATGTCATTGTAGATGCTTTAAGCAGGAAGGCTTATTGCAACAGCTTAATCCTCAAGCCATTCCAACCAGATCTTTGTGAAGCTTTCCGCAAGTTGAATCTCCAAGTTGTTCCTCAAGACTTTCTTGCCAACCTCATAGTCTCTCCTACTTTGGAAGATCAAATTCGTGAGGCACAACTCCTTGATGCCATGGTGAAAAAGGTGAAACGTGGTATCGACAAGGGTATTTCCAAATACAAGTGCTATCACATTGATGACAGAGACACTTTATTCTTCGAGGACCGGATTGTGGTTCCTAAAGGTGATCTAAGGGAAGTCATTATGAACGAGGCACACAATTCTCTTCTTTCGATTCATCCTGGAAGTACGAAGATGTATCATGACCTCAAGCAGTCGTATTGGTGGACTCGAATGAAGCGAGAAATTGCTCAATTCGTGAATGAATGTGATGTTTATCGAAGAGTGAAAGCAGAACACCAACGACCAGCTGGTCTCCTCCAACCTCTTGCTATCCCAGAATGGAAGTTTGATCATATCGAAATGGACTTCGTGACTGGTCTCCAAAGTTCAAGCGTGGAAATGATGCTATCTTCATTGTCATCGACAAGCTTTCTAAAGTGGCGCATTTCCTTCCAATCAAAGAATCTATCACAGCAGCTCAGTTGGCAGAGCTATACGCCTCCAGAATTGTCTCCTTGCACGGCATTCCACAATTGATTTCTTCAGATCGTGGAAGCATCTTCACCTCTATGTTCTGGGACTCCTTCCAGAAGGCCATGGGCACAAACATTCGCTTCAGCACAGCTTTCCATCCTCAAACTAGTGGCCAAGTCGAGCGAGTCAACCAAATTCTTGAAGATATGCTCAGGGCTTGTGTCATTTCCTTTGGCATGAAATGGGAAGATTGTCTTCCATATGCTGAATTCTCCTACAACAACAGCTTCCAAGCGAGTTCGGGCAAGGCCCCATTCGAGATTCTCTATGGCAGAAAGTGCTGTACTCCTCTCAATTGGTCAGAGACTGGTGAACGCCAACTTCTTGGCAATGACTTAATCACAGAAGCTGAAGAAATGTGTAAAGTCATCCGTGATAATCTCAAAGCCGCGCAATCGCGCCAGAAGAGTTACTATGATAGTAAGCACCGTGATTTGACTTTCGAGATCGGAGATCATGTCTACCTCCGCGTCTCTCCAATGAAAGGCACTCGTCGCTTCGGTATCAAAGGGAAGCTTTCCCCTAGATACGTGGGTCCTTTCAAGATCATTGGGAAAAGAGGCGACCTCGCCTATCAACTTGAGCTTCCTTCCAACTTCGCGAACGTGCACGATGTCTTCCATGTGTCACAGCTCCGCAAGTGCTTCAAGACGCCTGAGCGCACTATCAACTTCGAAGAGATTGACCTCCAAGAAGATTTGTCTTATCATGAGCACCCCGTTGCTATTCTTGAAGAAACTGAGCGCAAGACTCGCAACAAGTCAATCAAATTCCTGAAAGTGAAGTGGTCGCACCATTCCGACCGGGAAGCGACCTGGGAATGCGAGGACCATCTCCGTTCCGAATATCCGGAGTTCTTTCAGTCCTAGATCTCGGGACGAGATCCTCTCGTAGTGGTGGAGTGTTGTAACACCCCGGATGTAACTTTCCATATTTGTAACTCCGACTCTTGCCATTTTCGGCTATGTGCTATGATATTCCCTTCGTGGTCGGGTTTTGTCTTCCGTTTTGCATTTTTGTTCATGTCATACATTTCATATTATGTCATCATGTGCATTGCATTTGCATACGTGTTCGTCTCATGCATCCGAACATTTTCCCCGTTGTCCGTTTTGCAATCCGGCGCTCCTATCTCCTCCGGTGCACCCCTCTTGTTTTCTTTCGTGAGCGGGTGTCAAATATTCTCGGAATGGACCGAGGCTTGTCAAGTGGCCCTAGTATACCACCGGGAGACCACCGGTCAAGTTTCGTTCCATTTGGAGGTCGTTTGGTACTCCAACGGTTAACCGGGCATCCGCAAAGTCCATTTGTGTGTTGCAGCAAACCCCCCCTCAAAACCAGCCCAAAACCCACCAAACTCTCTTCCATGCTCGAGGTCGTTCGATCACGATCGTGTGGGCGAAACCGCACCTCATTTGGAGCCTCCTAGCTCCCTCTACCTATTTATATGTGACCCTCCCGAAAAACGAACACAAACGAAACCAAAGAAATTTCCCTCCGCGCCGCCGGACGCGTCCGCCACCGCAGCCGACCTCTCCCACGCCGCCACGTGGCAGCCGCGCCGCCGCCCGTACCCCGCGCCGCCGCGGCCCGCCGGCCCGTCCGTGGCCCTCCCGGCCCGCGTGCCCATGCGCCGACGCCCGCGCCCTCCCGCGACTCGCCTCGCCGCCCGGCGGCTCCCTCGCCGCCGCCGGACCTCCGCGCCGCCGCCGGTGAGCTCCGCCGCCCCGCGCCCCTTCTCCTCCTTCCTCTCTCTCTCTATCAGACCTCTCTCCCTCTCTCTCAGATCTCTCTCTGTCTCTACAGCGAGCGCCGGCCGCCGTCTCCTCCTCTCCCATCGCCGTCGACGAACTCCTCGATCCAGATCCACTGTACTCCCGTACGTTGACTTTCCCGGACCCCCGAAATCTTCTAAGTCTTTACTTCTTGCAGCATGTGCCCCTGTTCAACAGTGCATAACTCTCTGCATATAGCTCCGTTCCGTGCGTGTAGTATGTAAAATTGTTCGTCTCGTGATGCTCTACATTTTGTTCAATTGCACCGTGTTCATTAGAGGCCATCTTGATGCCCAAATCTCTGTTGCAAGAGTTCTAGTTGCTGTTATCTGCTGGTTCTTATCAGAACTTGGAGATTTGTTATTTTTGTGTCATTTAATCTGTGCATCTTATGGGCATGAGCTCTACATGTGTTTTGTTGTATGCCATGCCATCTTTCCAAGGGTGTATGCCATATATTTTTATGATCTCTGTGGTGACTAGAACAAGCATGCAAACTAGGCCCCGTAATGTTTCTGATTTCAGAGACTAAGTATTTTCTCCAAGTCTTTGTCTGCTGTTATTTTGTTGCCATGTAAACTTGATGCTACAGAGAGATCCATGCATATTTTGGAGATGTTCCGTAAGGATGTTTTGTATCTATTGTTTTAATTGATCCATTCCTGCCCTTGTTTGCAATTATGGAGTGCCATAGCATGACTCAATCTTGCCCTACTTTTGCTATAAAATATTTCTGGCAGATTCTTAACATGATATTCATTTTTGCCAAGCTTGTTGTAGTTGATCCATACATCCTATGTATTTGTTCTTGCCATGGTTAGCTTCATAAACATGCCATCGTACTGTAGGTATGCTTGTTTTGTCATTCATTGCTCTGTAGTGAGTACATCAAGCTCACCAAGAGGCCTTCATATTATTATTTCTGCCATGCTCTGTTTTCTGCCAAGTCTGAAACCTGTTAACGAAACTTGCTATGTTTACATGCTTTCCATAATATCTTCTTATCCTTTTTGGCTTATGGCCAGTAAGGGACTATTGTCTTGTGCATTTAGTAGAACACTGCCATGCCTTGTTTTGCTATGTTAAGTTCCTGTAGCATGTTGTTTTCGTGCTCTGAACATTGCTACCTGATGCTGTTTCAGACATGTCCAGTAATTTCACCAAGTCTGTGAACCTGTTATCTTTTGCACTTTTGCCATGCTTGGTTGAGCCTGTTATGTTGTGAACTAGCCGTATCTCGGTGTTCATCTTTTTTCAAGCATCTCCTGTAGATTACTTTCATATGCTTTGTTACTATGTTGGAGTGCTGTAGCATTATTACTTGTTGCATTCGAAGTGCTATCATGCTGTTAATCGCAGATTCGTGTCATTCTTGTTTTGCTTGCCATTTGCAAACCGTGCATCCGTTTCCGGTGATCTTTATATCGATTTCGACCGAAATAATCTCATCTTTCCAGTGGCATGCTTGGTTGGCCAAGTTACTGCCTTGTTCATCTTTTTCCTTCCGGAGCACGCATATGCATCGCATATCATATCTTGCATATCATTCATGTATTGCATCATGTTGCTCGTGCATTCCTCGTGATTGATTGTGGTTCCGTTGCTTGTGTTCTTGTCTTGGGTAGAGCCGGGAGACGAGTTCATGAACGAGGAACCTGTTGAGTACGCTTACGAGGATCAAGCTTTCGACAACTCTGAGAACCTTGCAGGCAAGATGACCACCCCTCGAAATCACTTCTATCTTTGCTTTGCTAGTTGTTCGCTCTATTGCCATGCCGCGTTACCTATCACTTGCTATATCATATCTCCCATCTTGCCATGTCAGCCCCTAACCATCCTTTCCTAGCAAACCGTTGTTTGGCTATGTTACCGCTTTTGCTCAGCCCCTCTTATAGCGTTGCTAGTTGCAGGTGAAGTTGAAGTTTGTTCCATGTCGGAACATGGATATGTTGGGATATCACAATATCTCTTATTTAATTAATGCATCTATATATTTGGTAAAGGGTGGAAGGCTCGGCCTTATGCCTGGTGTTTTGTTCCACTCTTGCCGCCCTAGTTTCTGTTATACCGGTATTATGTTCCTTGAGTTTGCGTTCCTTACGCGGTTGGGTGATTTATGGGACCCCCTTGACAATTCGCCTTGAATATAACTCCTCCAGCAAGGCCCAACCTTGGTTTTGCCATTTGCCACCTAAGCCTTTTCCCCCGGGTTTTCGCGAGCCCGAGGGTCATCTTTATTTTAACCCCCCCGCGCCAGTGCTCCTTCGGGTGTTGGTCCGAACCGAGCAGCCTGCGGGGCCACCTCGGGGAAACTCGAGGTCTAGTTTTACTCGTAGCTTGACTTATCCGGTGTGCCCTGAGAAAGAGATATGTGCAGCTCCTATCGGGATTTTGTCGGCACATTCGGGCGGCTTTGCTGGTCTTGTTTTACCATTGTAGAAATGTCTTGTAAACCGGGATTCCGAGACTGATCGGGGTTTTCCGGGAGAAGGTTTATCCTTCGTTGACCGTGAGTGCTTATGATGGGCAAAGTTGGGACACCCCTGCAGGGTATTATCTTTCGAAAGCCGTGCCCACGGTTATGAGGCAGATGGGAATTTGTTAATGTCCGGTTGTAGAGAACTTGTCACTTGACCCAATTAAAATGCATCAACCGTGTGTGTAGCCATGATGGTCTCTTCTCGGCGGAGTCCGGGAAGTGAACACGGTTTAAGTTATGAATGACGTAAGTAGGAGTTCAGGATCACTTCTTGGTCATTGCTAGTTGACGACCGTTCCGTTGCTTCTCTTCTCGCTCTCTTTTGCGTATGTTAACCACCATATATGCTTATTGCTACTGCAGCTCCACCTAATTACACCATCCTTCCCTATAAGCTTAAATAGTCTTGATCTCGCGGGTGTGAGATTGCTGAGTCCTCATGACTCACAGATTCTACCAAAACAGTTGCAGGTGCCGACGATGCCAGTGCAGATGATGGGGTCGATCTCAAGTGGGAGTTCGACGAGGAACGTGGTCGTTACTATGTGTCTTTTCCTGATGATCAGTAGTGGAGCCCAGTTGGGACGATCGGGGATCTAGCATTTGGGGTTGTCTTATTTTCATCTGGATTTTGACCGTAGTCGGTCTATATGTTTGTATTTTGGATGATGTATGAATTATATTCATGTATTGTGTGAAGTGGCGATTGTAAGCCAACTCTTTATCCCATTCTTGTTCATTACATGGGATTGTGTGAAGATGACCCTTCTTGCAACAAAACCACTATGCGGTTATGCCTCTAAGTCGTGCCTCGACACGTGGGAGATATAGCCGCATCGTGGGCGTTACAGCGACTCCACCAGCTGCTCGCGTGCTTGGCAGTGCGGCGGCATCGCGAGGAGGGACTGCAGACGACGTGAGTGGGCGAGCCTTCGGCTTCATGTCACAGGGATGGCGGCGACACAGCGGTGATGGTCGAGAAATTGTTGGCCGGAGCAGGCGGGCGCCGGCATGCGCAACTGCGGCGGCATATTGATGAGTGCGCGTATGGGAGCTTAGTTTAGTTTTATATAGGGTTGGTCAAACTTAAAAGAAAACCATACTAGTACACGTAAACATTAGACTGAGGCAACACTTATATTAGTTACCACAACCACGATACGAAATCCTGTGCAAGCGCGTGAACCGCAGCCGCGCGGTCCATCGAACGGTGCGTCACCATGTCGCGCTCGAAGGACATCTAATCCACTGAACCTTTTTGTGTGTGTGTAAACAATCCCCGTATACTACTCAACATTGTTTTCCTGGACAGTTCTTATGCTACAATATTTCCATATATTTGAATTTCGCTCCAGTTCGTGTTTATTTGGATTTGGACGTTTTAGGTGCGCCCTATTTTTTTTAATACTGATTTTGTGTGTGTGACTAAGAGAGAACGTGTGTATGTGTCCATATGTGTGTTGTGGCGGAAGGGCAATGTGGAGACGGTGTGATAGAGACATAGAGAGGTGTGAATGTGCAAATGATCTTGCATGAGTGAGACATAGACAGATGCCGATACGTTGTGCATACATGAGAGAACGGTCTTCTATTTTACTTGTGTGTGTGTGTGTGTGAGAGAGAGAGAGAGAGGAGCATCCGTAACACAACAACCATCTCTCTCGATTCGTCCCTTGCATGATCGCATGTAACACATGCATCAACGCACACATTTTAACACCCTCACCCGGCCACTGCCCACCTCAAGGCCCGCACATCGCTTTCTATCTTGCACGCACAATCTCTTCGTGAAAACCCTATTTAGCATGTAGCTTTCCATCACATACACACACATTTCTCTCCATAGGTTTGATTTCTCTCAATATCTGACACACACACACACACACCTCACACACACACACCCCCTCCCCCGAGCACACAATTCATCCCCATCCAAGGTTATATGGCGACCACTCTCGCTTGTGCTTCTCTGCACCCCAGCATGCACAACACCTCAATCTTAAGAGAGGGCATCAAGGAGATCGAAGACGGTGACCACACTGCACTAGAGAATGTGGGGCCATTTGGAAGCAGGATGATGTGACGATGGCTGACTGACTCCTCCCCCCCCTCTCTCTCGCACAAAATTACCAATCCCTCTCTCCCCTGCACAAAATTATGAATCCCTCAACCCACGAGATCCTTCCCCTCTCGTCCATGTTTTCCAGCTCTCTCATCAAACCTGTTGTCTCTTCTCCTTCCACGTGTACAGCATCCCGATGCACACGCATTTCACATGTATTACATGTCTCCATCTTTCTCACAGTCCTAAGTTCTTCCTCTCTCTTTCTCTCTCTTTCTCTCTCTATCTCTCTCTCTCTGTCTCGTTAGGTTTGTCTCCTACTCTCTCGTCCACATACATACAATCTTTCCCGCCATATCTGCTCCATCTTCGCAAGCTCTCTCTACACGTTTCATTCACACATTGGGATGTGTTCAAAATGTTGCTTTTATAATGGATGATGTAGAGTTATGGTTGGTTTTGTTGCATCCTACAAAGTAATAACTATGAAATGCATTTAGATTCTTATTTGACTGGGATTATGTGAGTTTGAGCATATTGTAAAGCATTATAGACCTCGTATACATCTTGGCATTCAACAATGATTGTAACTATTGAATTGTATAGACCATTACATTCGAAGTCATTAGCCTACATATTTATTTCACAATTACAACAAATGATGAATTCAGTACAAACTAAGAAAACAAATGTGTACTCCCTCCGTTTTTATTTAAGTCCGCGTATTAGCATTGGTCAAAGTCAAGTTTTGTAAACTCTCAGAAAGTTTATAACAAAAAAATATGAACATATACAATACAGTAACAAATAAATACCATTAGATTCATTATTGAGTGTACTTTCACATGATACATATTTGTTATGGTAAATGTTTATATTTTTCTATAAACTTGGTCAAACTTTAGGTAGTTCGACTTTGGTCAAACCTAATATGCAAAGTTAATAAAAACAGAGGGAGTACTAGTAGTTACTAGTACTACTCGCTAGTTGCTTAGCCATATCACCCATCACGCCACATGGGGAGTTCAGTGTCACAAATTTTGAGGTCGGCGGGAAAATCTCCCGCGACCCTGATTCGAGCAGTGCGAAGTTACCATCATAGCCATCGGAACAGGCCTACGGATGATGCTTGGTAGGGGGGCTATTTTCGTAACTTCAGGTTCACCCAACTCAGCCAACCCAACTCCGGCACCCAGAGTAGTACACCTGAATGCTCCCCATTTTCTGTACCCACCGTGAAATAGACTTCTCCACGGCACCGCAGCCTTCATGCTCCTCCCCTTCTACATCGGCGCACTCGTCCACCGCAGCACATCTGCCTCATCGACGACCTTGTATGCCGCACTGGAGCCGGCCCACCGTCGTCGTCGTACACGGAGCCTCTTCCCCGGCACCGTCTTCCACGGTCTCGGATCTGCTTCCCAGAAGCCGACGCCAAGCGCAGAAGCACCACCGTCGTGGACAATGAACTGACTCCCATTGCCGACCATGATGCACAGAGGCCGCTGCGACCATCATTCTCCTCCTCGATTGGTAATGTGTGTATTGAATCACTTAGCAGTACATGTGCAGTTCCAATTCTGTTCATACCTACCCTTCAAATTTCCTGGTTGCTATTGTTCCCGTAAAAGTAATTGGTTATAGCCTCCATTGTCAAACAGAATATCATCTTGTAATTGTGTGTCGCTCCTGTATCGTGCTGTGCTTGGGTAGGTTCTTCATCTGCAACTAGTAGTGTGGCAAATGATGAAAAGTTTTTTAGAACTAGCAAGATGCCCATGCGTTGCACGCATCAAGATGCATTTGTTTAAGTAGTTTATCTTGTGGGAGAAATGGATGAACGAGGGAAGGCCTTATTTGCAAATTTGGAGAGGGGTGTGGGTATGTTTCTGCAAAATTGCCATAGTTTCCTTCCTATCCGTCGGATATAAATCGGACGGCCTATATTGCAGGATGGCAGGCACGCCATCATCACCAACTCTGTTTTTTAAAAGAAAAAATAGTAGAGTAGAGAAGCAGAGATAAATATTAAATATTAAATAAATATAACAGCAGAGAAGAGAGTAGAGATAGCAGGGACGTCGGGAAAGGATCGCGTGCGTGTGGGAAAAATCGGTCGGGTGCGCGCTAGTTTTGGCGGGCAGCGTCCAGCACGGTTTATAAAATCCAACGCCATCCCACCGCTCTGTCCCTTTCCACCGCTCTCTCCCCGCTCCGTCCATTGCCATCGCTCTCTCCGAGCTCTGTGCCTTGCCACCTCTCTCCCCGCTCTTTCTCTCCTTACCGCCGCCGCGCCACCATGCCGCCGCATTGCCGGGAAACTTGGGGATACCACGGCATCCGCGCGCGCCCCTCCGGCGGCTTCTGCTCCGAGGTCCGATTCCGCGGGATGCGCCTCGGCCTCGGCAATTCTGACACCGCCAACAAGGTCGCCCGCGCATACGACGCGGCGGCGTGGCGCCTCCGGTGGCCTCATAGAACATTGAACTTCCCGAACGTGCCGACACGGGAGCGGGCGCAGGAGCGCGCGCCTCTGCCGCGGCTTATCACCGATGAGGATCGTCGCGACAACCGGAGGCGGGAGCACCGTCTCGGCATCACCAAGATGGACGAGGAAGCCATGGCACTTTGGCGCCAATGCTTCCCGCAGGACATCATCAACGAGCGCGAGTTCTACGCGCAAAGGAGGGCGGAGAGGGAGAAGAGGAGGGCGGAGCGAGCCGCCTATCGCGAGGACAAGCGTAGGCGAAAAGCAGACGCTCAATTCAACATGAGGCTAGGAGCAGCGTCATGCTGGGAATCCGACGATGATCGGTATCTTCACGCCTACATTGAGACGTCGGAGGAGGACATCACCGAGGAGGAGTAGGACGACGAGGAGTAGTTGAACTATCTATTTTTTTATCTATCTATGCTATATGTATGCTGAGAACTATCCTCTACTCTCTAGTCTCTACTCTCTATCTCCACTTCTCGATATCAGCACTGTAAATGCTTTTTTAAACTGCCGCGCGTTGCGCTTCTGTTGGAGATGCTCTAACATTGCAGACGAGTGCTTTAATGTTGCCCACAAGATGCGTGAGTATTACTAGTAATATATTTTTCATGCCATGTTGAGATTTTAAAACCACGAGTGCGAACATGCAGAGGAGCAATGAAGACCAAACACGGGATATTGGGGACATCTTCAAGGAGTGTGGCAAGTTGAAGAGGAGCTGCACCGAACCTGTAGAACGAGCTTTGGTAAGTAACACCCTTTCAATTACTTTCATTTAGCCTCGTGTTCTTCGATGTGTATATGTTGTAGTTTCTGTTTCTCTTAGCCTCGTGTTCTTCGATGTGTAATAAGAAGAGTCATAATCGTCCTAATGCTTTCATTTTTAGCTTGATGTATTAAGTGGGTGTTCTCACCTTGTAGTCTGTTTTTATATTTTTCCTTTTGAATTCACTTCTGCGAGTCCTGTTTATCTGGCTTCTACTAAATCGATCTGGGTAGCTCTGAGTATTGATCTAAAAAAGAAGTAACTTCACGTCAGGATGCAGCTCCTGCGAGGAGGGAAGTATGGTCAACCTCGAGGCCATGTTTCCAAAATGAGGCTGGATTACACACAAGGTGCCAGTTCCCTAATGATGCTGGATTAGACACAAGGTGCAAATTCCCAGATGATGCTTAATTACACACAAGCCAGGTGGAGTCGTCAGCTGTTCGTGTCCTCGTGGCTCTAGTAAAGTCTGAAAGAAAGCATGCAGCAGCCCTTGAGAATGTAGCTGAGTTCCTGAAGAAGCGAAAAGATCAATCAGATGCTCTCTTCACCCAAGCCAAAGAAGAGATGGAAGAAGCCAGAAATAAGCTAGCAGAGGCAGAGCAGGCTAGGCGTCTCCTGCTATCTAAAATTGTTGTCAATACAAAATTTCCTTCACAATAGCTAGGTTCAAATGTTTATCCAGTCAGTATGCCTGTTGTGATGTCCGTGCATCTACTGATGTGGCACAAAATAATTTTTTTCGGGTCATGTAACAACGGCAATTACTTTCCACACAATAACAAACGAAGCATTGGACATGGAATAGTTCACGCGCAAGCCCGAAATTCCAAGTTGAACTTCCACATCAAACTCATGTTCACAGATATCTGCACATTCATAGATAATGTTCACAACCATGATTCACTTCAAAGCAAAAAAATGTGCGGAGAGTTATAAATAAAGAAAAACCTCTAGTTCCTGCTACCACTGCAAGCACAACAAGTCAAGACCATGTGTAATTAATTATATTTTGGTCATTTTTTTGTTCTAAAATGCCGGCCGGCTCGTAGAAGGACGTGTTGCCGGCACATGCATGAATTCAATGGAGGCAGGCGGGGCAGTCTGAAGCCGGTTGCATGCGGCGAGGAGGCGTGTTCAGCCGGGCCCGCAGCGAGTGGGGCCCTCTTGGGCGGCGAGCCGGTTCAATGCCTGCGCTATGAGAGGTCGCGTCCATGTCAGAGCAATCACTCCCTCCAGTCCTTTTTTGTGTGGGTATAACAAAATTTCGTTTTCCATTCACATTTTACAAGTAAAGTTCATGGACAAACTTTGACCCAAACTACGATGGGGACTAGTAAACTAGAACGGAGGTAGTAGTTTTTTTTATCAAAGAAGGGTTTCCCCCTTCTGATTTTCATTACTGAAAACCAACATCTAAAACATAGTATTTTCCCTAGAACTACCAGGTTCAACATCTCGCAACATAAACCCATACAACCATACGCCAAGGAGGTATAGTAGTTATGAATTCCATTTTCGCTCCATACCAATCGTTCTAAAAACTACTTAGTACTTATAACGCGCCATTGAATATCGAAACTCTTACCCCGCTAAAAATGATATTTTAAACGTGTCTACTCGATCTGTGGCAACTGGCGAGCCACCGCCTCCAGGTCGCTCACATGTGGTCCCGACCATCAACTCCTATGGATCAAATTATCACGCCCGAGCTGACTATTCCTACAAAGGTGTGCTCCACCACGTAGCCGGTACCCGCGCATGCAGCAATCGTGCACCTAGGGTGTTAGGGTTTATTTGTTAACGGTACCTTTACGTAACTCTCATGTGTGCGAGACAGCGAGAGACCGACTTCATGCGTGCGCCTCTTCTCTTCATATATGTACTCCACCGTTTGTCTAGTGTCCAAATAATTATATAGTGGTAATAACTACTCCCTCCGTTCCATATAGTGCCTATAGATTTTTTTGAATAGTCAAACCTCACAAACTTTGACCAAGTTTGTGGAGAAAAATATTTACATCTAGACTGTGAAACATATATCACTAGATTCATCATATGATGTAGTTTCACATTATATATTTTTGCTATTGTAGATATAAATATATTTTTTCTACAAACTTGGTCAAAGTTTGCAAAGTTTGACTTCCTAAAAAATCTATAGGTACTACATTGTGGAACGATGTGTTGCCACACGATCAAAGTTGATTAATACATATTCACCGATTTGATAGAAAAAAGAGTCTTGTTTTGACATATGTATATCACTAAAAATATGTTATGTTTCCCTCAAAATATATTCCTTTGGCGGTTTTGATGAGATAAGGTAGGAATGTTGTTGGTTTCAAGATTCGAGAAGTGGTATATGTCTAATTTCTACTCTTACTAGCAAGATGCCCATGCGTTGCATGGAACATCAAGATCTTGTGGGAGAAAAAGATGAATGAGGGAAGGCCTTATCTACAAATGTGGAGAGGAGTGCGGGTAAATTGCCATAGTTTCCTTCTTATCCGTTAGATATAGATCGGACGGCCTATATTGCAGGATGGCAGGCACACCATCATCACCGACTATGCTTTTTATAAGATTAGAGATAAAAAACAGAGTTGGTGATGATTGTGTGCCTGCTATCCTGCAATATAGGCCGTCCGATTTATATCTGGCGGATAGGAAGGAAACTATGGCAATTTTGCAAAAAGATACCCACACCCCTCTCCACATTTGCAAATAAGGCCTTCCCTCGTTCATCCTTTTCTCCCACAAGATAAACTACTCATACAAATGCATCTTGATGTTCCATGCAACGCATGGGCATCTTGCTAATTGTTGTAAAAAGCCCATGTGTGTGTGAGAGAGAGGGACAGAGGAGGAGGACGGAGTGCATGTGTGACAAAGACACAAAGAGTGTGTGTGCGAGAGGTATCAGCTTAAAATGTGACGATAGTGTGTGTGTGCATGATTGAGTGGGAGTGTCTCAAGAAGGGAAGAAAAATCTACATAGATACAAGGAGTGCGAGAGAGACATGTATGCGATAGTGCACACACTAGTGTGCGGGTGTATAAACCCAAAAAATGATTCCTCCGCCTGACATCTGGGGCGCACCGTTTCGAAGGCTGACCTGTGGGCCTACTAAGTTGACGCGTACCAAGGGCTTTGTCAGCTTAGTCAATATAAACAATTCTAGTTGCAGTGACCATACAATGTCCATCCAACGGCCATCGTGCTTCTTCAACCTCTGGTCTTCTTGCTCCAGCCGCCTAAAGCAGCGCCTGTCGTGCCGCCTGCTCCTTCCTCCCGTGACCGGCTGTGCTGCCGCGGAGGCCTCACCGCCCCTACTACTCCCACCGCTGGCCAGGACATCCCTCCACTCACCCACACCCCCTGTTATTCTGCGGCAACGGCAGCCTCGAACCGCAGCCGAAGCAGTGAACCCTCGTACTCCTCTCCGCGTGGGCATCCACTGTCGCGTCTTCCCCGGCTCCGCGTCATTCCCTTCCTAGGCCACGCCGTCGTCCATAGCGCTGGTGCTCTTGGTGCGGCATGGCCATTATGGTCAACGAATGACTTACATTGGAAGAGTACTGTACGTGGAGAGGCCGACAGTTGGGTCAACGGCCGAAGCAAGGAAGTGCATCCTTATTACGCGCAAAATAATGATTCCACCACCTGACAGCAGGGACCCACCGGACGGGCCACCGTATTTCGCAAAAAAATCTTTCCCCCCTGACTGTTGGGACCCACCAACTACATCTTCGCACGCAAGGAAGTGCGTCCATATTATGGGCAAAAAAATGATTCGCCCCCTGACTGCTAGGACCCACCAGCTACATCTTCTCACGCAAGGAAGTGCCTGACAGTCGGGACCCACCTGGTCGAAGCGTACGTAGCGTTGTCATTTTGGTCGTCAACGTGTACATACATACTGGTCGATAGGTCTATCAATAGGCTGCAGTGATGAACCGTGGCCGAGTAAGGAAGGGAACGTGTCATACTAGAGGCGCGGACATAGCATGTACACGTACGTACAGTGCCAGGGTGCAGGAAAGTAAATACGGCCACGTATATACATACGGGCGGGGTCTCGAACGCCTACTCGCGCATACGTATGGCCAGGGCTCGCGTACATGGCTGGGTCGGAACGAAGAAAGTACATCGTCGTCGGGTTCATCGGGAGCCAACCGGCTTGGACGGAACAGCCGATCAAAATGAGACCTGGCGTACCGCAAAACGGAGGAAGCGGCCTTTTGTTCGACCGGCCACGGTCGAAACGAGATCATGTTCATCAGGAGGGGTCTGGCGTACCGCAAAACGGAGGAAATTGACTTGTGTTGGACCTACTATGGTCGAAACGGGGTCATGTTTATCGGGATGGGTGTGGCGTACCGCAAAACGGAGGAAACGGACTTGTGTTGGAGCGCTACAGTCAAAACGGGGGTCCTGTTCATCTGGAGGGGTGTGGCGTATCGCAAAACGGGACTCCATGGGATACTATTCATCTCCACCATCGACTGCCTCCACGGGCTACCATTCATCCACCGTCGACCTCCTCAAGCCTCCACCTGCGACTCTTCATCCAGCCTCCACCGCTCCTCCACTGGCTACTATTCAACCAACCCTCTCCATGGGGTCCTATTCATCCAGCCCTCCACCGGCTATTGTTCAACAAGCCCTCCATGGGGTCGTCCTATTCATGCAGCCCTCCACGGGGTCCTCTTCATCCAGCCCTCCACAGGGTCCTGTTCACCCACCCCCAACTGGCTCGATCGATCGGGGCCCTGTTCATCCAGCGGCAACACCATGGGGTCCTGTTCATCCAAACCCTCAACAACGCTCACTGTTCATCAAGAGGTAGCATCGATCGACTTCAGTCAGCGGTAGTAGCAATGGAATCACTCAGGTTCAGTTAACAGCAAGGGATTGATCGCTCGAGTTCAATAATGTAGCTAGTGCAATCGCTCGGGTTCAGTTCGAGCCCAACGCCTCGCACACACGCGCGTACGTGTATGAGAGAAACGTGCGTCTCGGCCCCGACCACCCACCGTAACTGGGAACTCCCCGATATTTTCCTCGCCCTCACTTCTACCATGGTTTTTTCCGTAATGCATGGCCCAAAGAATGTCATGCAGCTGCGTCTCCGGCCCGCCCAGTACAAAAAGCCCATTTTCTGTCATGATTTTTTGTCATAGAAGTAGGAGCCCACCACATCTTTGATGATACCGTGTCTTGTCACAATTATCGTCATAGAAATGTCATAAACATGACAGAAAAAAAATTCATTCGGCCCAAAATTTCGTTTTGCCAGCTTCGTGCCTATTTGCTTGACACATCTCTGGACGGGTGTCATTTTCATGACACCGCACTGATTGATGATTTGCGTCACTGTTAAGTGGAGCGGTGAAGCTTTGGCGGGTCAGTCTGCGCTTGTTGTGCTCGGCGAATCTGCTGGGGTGGTCTGCAGGCTTTTCTTCGGGCCAATCATCGTTCTTGCCAGGCTTGCCTGCCCGGCAAGGAAGGTTTCTCCCTTAGTGATATCATGCCTCTCTAGCTTGACTTGGTCTGCTTCGTATGTACTTTGATTCTTCAAAGAACGTATCTCTAGTGCTTGGTCTGGTCTTGGGTGCTGCAATCTTATCCTTAGGCATGTGCACAGTCTGGGCAACAGATCCAGGGTTTGTTGCACCGACAATTAGATCTGAATTTATCACATGCAAACACAACTGCTATAAATTCCTTTTCAGTAGTAGCATAATTTCGTTGAGCACTATCTAGAGTTTTACTAGCATAATGGATAATATTTAATTTTTTATCAACTCTTTGTCCTAGAACAGCACCAACAGCATAATCACTAGCATCACACATAATTTCAAAAGGAAAGTTCCAATCAGGTGGTTGGACTATAGGTGCAGAAGTTGAGGCTTTCTTAAGTGTTTCAAAGGCTTCTACCCAATAATGATAGAAAACAAATGGGACATCCTTTTGTAAAATATTTGTAAGAGGCCTAGAAATTTTAGAGAAGTCTTTAATAAACCTCCTATAGAAACCAGCATGACCAGGGAAACTACGAATACCTTCAATATCTTTAGGACATGGCATTTTCTCAATTGCATCGAGTTCAGTTTTATCCAGCTCAATACCTCGTTCAGAAATTCTATGCCCCAAAACAATACCTTCATTAACCATAAAGTGGTACTTCTCCCAATTCAAGACAAGATTAGTTTGCTCACATCTCTGCAAAACTCGATCAAGGTTTCTTAAGTAATCATCAAAAGAGGTTCCATAAATGGAAAAGTCATCCATGAAAACCTCAACAATCTTGTTACAAAAATCAGAGAATATTGCAGTCATACATCGTTGAAAGGTAGCAGGTCCATTGCATAAACCAAAAGGCATATGTCTTTAAGCATAAGTTCCAAACGGGCAAGTAAAGGTGGTTTTCTATTGATCAGGTTGTGAAACAGGTATTTGAGAAAAACCAGAATATCCATCAAGAAAGCAAAAGTGTGTGTGCTTAGATAGTCTTTCTAGAATTTGATCAATAAAAGGCAAAGGGTAATGACCTTTTCTAGTTTCTTTATTTAGCCTTATAAAATCAACTACCATTCTATAGCCAGTGACAATTCTTTGTGTAATGAGTTCATTTTTATCAGGAATAACAGTAATACCTCCCTTCTTAGGGACACAATGAATGGGACTTACCCATCTACTATCAGCTATGGGATAGATTATACGTGCTTCAAGAAGCTTTAATATTTCAGTTCTTACCACTTCTTTCATCATAGGATTCAAACGTCGTTGGTGATCAACAACGAGTTTAACATCAGGTTCCATATTAATTGTGTGCTGACACAGAGTCGGACTAATGCCCTTAAGATCATGAAGAGTATACCCAATATATAGCCGCTCGGTGCTTCTTCAGAATTTTCAATAATCTTTATTCTTCATGTTCTGAAAGGTTAGCACTATAATAAGAGGATATATCTTTTTATCGTCAAGATAAGCACATTTCAAAGTGTCTAGAAATTGTTTTAATTCAAACACAAGATCACCCTTAGGTGGAGGAGGACCTCCTAGAGTTTCAATAAGCAAATTTTGTTTAAGTAGAGGTCGTTGTTGAAAGAATATATTATGTATTTCATTTCTTTCATGCATATGCATATCATTTTCCTGGTCGAGCAAATATTGTTCTAGTGGATCAGTAGGACGCACAACAATAGACGCAAGACCAATTATTTCATCCTTACTAGGTAACTCTTTCTTATGATGTTTTATACTAAACTTAGAAATATTAAACTCAGGAGACTCATCACCAAAACTAACATCGACGGTTTGTTTCTCACAATCTATTTTAGAATTAATGGTATTCAAGAAAGGTCTACCAAAAATAATGGGACAAAAGTCATCTTGTAGGGAACCAAGAACACGAAAATCAGTAGGATATTTTATTTTCCCACACAAAACTTCAACATGTCTAACAATCCCAACTGGTGTGATGGTGTCTCTATTTGGAAGTTTAATAGTAGCATCTATGTCTTCTATTTCAGCGGGTGCTATCATTCATAATTTCTTGGTATAAGGTAAAAGGAATAGAACTCACGCTAGCACCCATATGACATAGACCATGATAATAGGTCTGTGTTTATATTTCTCATCGGGTTTAGCAATACTAGCTGCTTCATCATAGAAGTAAATAACATGCCCATCGATATTTTCTACCAAGAGATCTTTAACCATAACAACACTAGGTTCCATTTGATTTGTTCTATTGGTTTAGGTGCTCTAATATTACTTTTATTGACCATGGTTGAAACTTTAGCATGTTCCTTTAGCCTAACAGGGAAAGGTGCTTTTTCAATATAAGCAGTAGGAACAACTGGATCGACATTGTTAATGATAGTTTCATCTTTAACCATTACTGGTTCTTTAATTTATTCTTTAATATGTGGGTGATATTTGAACCACTTCTCCTTAGGGAGATCAACATGAGTAGCAAATGATTCAAAAAAGAGAGGCTACCATCTCATAGTCATGTTCATATTTAGTGCCAAACTTGTGAAAAGCATTGGTATTCATAAAAGATTTAACATAATCAAATTCAAGCTTAATATATGATTCTCTACCTTCGTCAAGTTCCCAATCTTTGGATTTGCGTTTAATTCTCTCTAAAAGATCCCACCTGAATTCAATAGTCTTGTTCATAAACGAACCAGCACAAGAAGTATTGAGCATGGATCGATCATCATGAGAAAGCCGAGCATAAAAATTTCTAAATGATAATTTCTCTTGAGAGCTCATGATTGGGGCATGAATATAACATTGACTTAAGCCTCCCCCAAGCTAGAGCGATACTTTATCCTTCTTAAGGCCAAACATTATATATGTAATTCCGATCACAATGAACTGGATGCATAGGATAATTTTTTTGGTGATATTCCAATTTCAATCGATTCCAATTCCAAGATCAAATGTCATCGCATAGCCTATACCATGCCAATGATTTTCCCATCAAAGATAATGGGAAAACCTTCTTCTTAGCTTCATCTCCGGGTAAACCTGCAAGCTTAAATAATACATGAATTTCATCTACATATATCAAGTACATATCAGGATGTACGGTTCCATCTCCTGCATAAGGATTAGCTAGAAGTTGTTCTATCATACCCGAAGGAATTTCATAAACAATATTTTCAGTAGGTGCAGTAGGTTGAGCGGCAACTAATTGTGGTTCCAGTCGAGGTGAAGATACCGCGAACGAACCCCTCAAAGGATTGTTCTCCATAGCAGCAAGTGACAATAAATTTCAGCACGTAGTAATAATTTTTCCTTACCAAGAGCGCTTCCTCCCAGTCAACGGCGTCAGAAAAGGGCCTTGATGACCCACAAGTATATGGGATCAATCGTAGTCCTTTCGATAAGTAAGAGTGTCGAACCCAACGAGGAGCAAAAGGAAATGCCAAGTGGTTTTCAGTAAGGTAATCTTGGCAAGGACTAAAATTGTCGGTAACATATAGTTTGATAGCAAGATAATTTGTAACGACTAATTCACGGTAACTGTAAATAAAGGGCAGCAAGGTAGTGATACGTCTCCAACGTATCTATAATTTTTGATTGTTCCATGCTATTATATTATCCATCTTGGATGTTTTATATGCATTTATATGCTATTTTATATGATTTTTGGGACTAACCTATTAACCTAGATCCCAGTGCCAGTTTCTGTTTTTCCTTGTTTTTGAGTTCTACAGAAAAGGAATACCAAATGGTGTCTACTTGACGTGCCAATTTTTTATGATTTGTTTTGGACCAAAAGAAGCCCTCGGAGTAAAATAGTTGGGCCAGAAGAGTCTCGAGCCATCCACGAGGGTGGATGGCGCGCCCTACCCCCCTGGGCGCACACCCCTGCCTCGTGGATGACTCGGACACCACCCTAACGCGAAACCGACGCCAAAAATTCTTATAAATACAGAAACCCTCCAAAAGAAACCTAGATCGGGAGTTCCACCGATGGAAGCCTCTATAGCCACCAAAAACCAATCGGGACCCTGTTCCGGCACCCTCTCGGAGGGGGGAATCATCACCGGTGGCCATCTTCATCATCCCGGCGCTCTCCATGATGAGGAGGCAGTAGTTCACCCTCGGGGCTAAGGGTATGTACCAGTAGCTATGTGTTTGATCTCTCTCTCTCTCGTGTTCTTATTTGGCACGATCTTGATGTATCGCGAGCTTTGCTACTATAGTTGAATCTTTTGATGTTTCTCCCCCTCTATCTCTTGTAATAGACTGAGTTTTCCCTTTGAAGTTATCTTATCGGATTGAGTCTTTAAGGATTTGAGAAGACTTGATGTATGTCTTGCGTGGGATGCCCGTGGTGACAATGGGGTATTCTATTGATTCACGTGATGTATGTTTTGGTGATCAACTTGCGGGTTCCGTGACCTTAGGAATCTATGTATAGGGGTTGGCACACGTTTTCGTCTTGACTCTCCGGTAGTAACTTTGGGGCACTCTTTAAAGTTCTTTGTGTTGGTTGAATAGATGAATCTGAGATTGTGTGATGCATATTGTATAATCGTACCCACGGATACTTGAGGTGACATTAGGGTTTTGGTTGATTTGTGTCTTAAGGTGTTATTTTACTACGAACTCTAAGGATGTTTGTGACACTTATAGGAATAGCCTAATGGATTGATCGGAAAGAATAACTTTGAGGTGGTTTCGTACCCTACGATAATCTCTTCGTTTGTTCTCCGCTATTAGTGACTTTGGACTGACTCTTTGTTGCATGTTGAGGGATAGTTATATGATCTAATTATGTTATCCTTGTTGAGAAAACTTGCACTAGTGAAAGTATGAACCCTAGGCGTTGTTTCTAAGCATTGCAATACCGTTCTTGCTCACTTTTATCATTAGTTACCTTGCTGTTTTTATATTTTCAGATTACAAAAACCTATATCTACCATCCATATATATTGCACTTGTATCACCATCTCTTCGCCGAACTAGTGCACATATACAATTTACCATTGTATTGGGTGTGTTGGGGACACAAGAGACTCGTTATTATTTGGTTGCAGGGTTGTTTGAGAGAGACAATCTTCATCCTACGCCTCCCACGGACTGATAAACCTTAGGTCAACCACTTGAGGGAAATTTGCTACTGTCCTACAAACCTCCGCACTTGGAGGCCCAACAACGTCTACAAGAAGAAGGTTGTGTAGTAGACATCAATCTCTTTTCTGGCGCCGTTGCTGGGGAGGTTAGTGCTTGAAGGTATATCTTCAGATCTTGCAATCGAATCTTTTAGTTTGTTGTTTTATCACTAGTTAGTTTATAAAAGAAAACACAAAAAGAAAATCAAATTGAGGTTGCCTCATATGCTGCATCTTTTTAATGAGTTTCGTGAAAATAAGGATTCCGATAATTATGCCAAAGTGTTAGAAGAAGAATGTAATAAAATGTTTGGCATACAATCTTGATGAGCATGATTGCAATGTTGTTAGTATGAACTGTTTGAATATCGATAATACTAATGATGATTGCACTAGTCATGATAAAAATATCTCTTATAAGCATGTCAATTTTTGTGGAGTGCATAGAGCTTGCAAGCACACACCAAATAGGGAAGATAGATTTTGCAAGACACATAAGTATTTAGAAACTAAATGGTTGCAAGAGAGGCTAGATGCTTGTGCTGAACATTTAAAATTTCTTTGCCATCCTTGTGAACTTTGCAATGAACGTGGTCATTTAAATCTCCAATGCAAATTGTTTCATGATCGAATTGTGTCCAAAAATTGTGATGACTTGATTTCCCTTGCGCATCATAATGAACTTAGTTTGCTTGTGGGTTATGAACAAATGAAACATATAACTAATGATCTTCCAGAATTTGTTCTGGATAAAGTTCTTGATTTTGACCTGGAGGAAATTTATATGTATTGTGCAGTGAATTGCATTGAAAATACTTATATTGGCAATTACATAAAGACAAGAAAACAAATAGAAGATGAAGAGAATACTAATGAAAGAGAAGAGATTTCCCAATATTCTCCTATTCTTTCTTATGATGAATCAGGTAACGAGGAGGAGCTTTATATTCATCCAATATCACTAATAAGGATCTCCAAAAAGAGGATTAAACCCACACATGACGCGAAGAAGAAAAAGCAAAGACAAAGAAGCAAAGCTAAAAAGGTATCCCTTCCAAATGATGTTGCTTTTATTACTCATTGTGATGATGATAATTGCTATACTATTGGTGCTATCCATACTATTAATGATGAGAGTGATTATGCTTATGATATGTAAAGGCCCAAGCTTGGGGATGCTATGTTTAATGAAGATGATATTTTTAGTTACCCAAGTGTTTTTGGAAGAGTGTCAACTTGAGGAAGTAATGATCCCACTATTTTGGAGGATGTTGAATCTTATTGTGATAATTATAAAAGTGGATTTGGAGAGGTCATGACTTTATTTAGTAATGATTCCACTATCTTGGAAGAGGTTTCAATTGATTATGATGAGAACAACGTTGCTACTTATGATGATTATTGTGATGATACTTATGTTATAAAAAGTAGTGATGATTATATTTATAAAACTTGTCATGATTATGATTACCCTTTTTCTGAACATTACTCTTTTATTGTGGAAATGATTTATAGTATTCAAGTTTCTTATGATACTCCCACTATTCCAAATGAGAAGAATTTTGCTCATGTGGAGAGTAGTAAATTTACTATGCTTGTAGATCATGAAAGGAATGCTTTATGTGACTGAATTTATTCATGATGCTACTGAAAATTATTATGAGGGAGGAATATATGCTTGTAGGAATTGCAATAATATCAAGTTTCCTCTCTATGTGTTAAAACTTTTGATGTTATGCTTGTTTTGTCTTCCTATGCTAGTTGATTTTTGTTCCCATAATTTGTTTGCTCACAAAATACCTATGAATAGGAAGTGGGTTAGGCTTAAATGTGTTAGTCATATTCTTCATGATGCTCTCTTTATGTTTCAATTCTTATCTTTTATGTGAGCATCACTCAAATCGCATTGCCTAGCTAAAAAGGCATTAAAGAAAAGCGCTTGTTGGGAGACAACCCAATATTTAACCCTACTGTTTTTGTGTGTCCACATGACTAAGATACTATAGTAATCATGTTTTATAGCTTTTGTTTCAATAAAGTGCCAAGTAGAACCTTTTGGAAGACTTGGGTGAAAGTTAATGTGATCTTGCTGTAAAAAACAGAAACTTTGCGCTCACGAGATTAGCTGTCATTTTTTAAAGAAGAGTGATTTTAAGTTGATTCTTTTTGCAGAAGACTAATAGAAAAATTCCTCACGTCCACCAGTTTATTTCAGAATTTATGGAGTTACAGAAGTATTTGAGAGTTACATATTACTACAGGCTGTTCTGTTTTTGACAGATTCTGTTTTGTATGTGTTGTTTGCTTATTTTGATGAATCTATGAGTAGTATAGGAGGGTGTGAACCATAGAGAAGTTTGAATACACTATATATTACAACAATATAAATAAATAATGAGTTCACAACAGTACCAAAAGTGGTAATTTTATTTCCTTATACTAATGGAGCTTACTAGTTTTCTTTGAGTTTTGTGTTGTGAAGATTTCAAGTTTTGGGTAAAGATTTGATGGACTATCGAATAAGGAGTGGCAAGAGCCTAAGCTTGGGGGTGCCCAAGGCACCCCAAGGTAATATTCAAGGACAACCAAAAGCCTATGCTTCGGGATGCCCCGGAAGGCATCCCCTCTTTCGTCTTCGTTCATCGGTAACCTTACTTGGAGCTATATTTTTATTCACCACGTGATATGTGTTTTGCTTGGAGCGTCATTTTACTTTCTTTTATTTTTCTTGTTGTTTGAATAAAATACCAAGATCTGAAATTCTTAAATGTTAGAGAGTCTTCCCATAGTAGCATAATTATTCGACTACTCGTTGATCTTCACTTATATCTTTCGGAGTAGTTTGTCATTTGCTCTAGTGCTTCACGTATGTCTTTTTAGAGCACGACGGTCGTTTTATTTTGAATAAATTGATGAACTCTCATGTTTCACTTATATTATTTTGAGAGTCTTAAACAGCATGGTAATTTGCTTAGGTTATGAATTTAGTCCTAATATGATAGGCATCCAAGAGGGATATAATAAAAACTTTCATATAAAGAGCATTGAATACTATGAGAAGTTTGATTCTTTATGATTGTCTTGAGATATGAAGATGGTGATATTAGAGTCATGCTAGTGGAGTAGTTGTGAATTTGAGAGATACTTGTGTTAAAGTTTGTGATTCCCGTAGCAGGCACGTACGGTGAACCGTTATGTGATGAAGTTGGAGCATGACGTATTTATTGATTGTCTTCCTTATGAGTGGAGGTCGGGATCGCGCGATGGTTAACTCCTACCAACCCTTCCCCTAGGAGCATGCGCGTAGTACTTTGTTTTGATGACTAATAGATTTTTGCAATAAGTGTGTGAGTTCTTTATGACTAATGTTGAGTCCATGGATTATATGCATTCTCACCCTTCCACCATTGCTAGCCTCTCTTGTGCCACGAAACTTTCGCCGTTACCATACACCCACCATATGCCTTCCTCAAGACAGCCACAATACCTACCTATTATGGCATTTCCATAGCCATTCCGAGATATAATGCCATGCAACTTTCCACCGTTCCGTTTATTATGACACGCTTCAACATTGTCATATTGCTTTGCATGATCATGTCGTTGACATCGTATTTGTGGCAAAGCCACCTTTCATAATTCTTTCATACATGTCACTCTTGAGTCATTGCACATCCCAGTACACCGCCGGATGCATTCATATAGAGTCATATTTTGTTCTTAGTATTGAGTTTTAATTCTTGAGTTGTAAGTAAATAAAAGTGTGATGATCATCATTATTAGAGAATTGTCCCAATGAGGAACGGATGGTGGAGACTATGATTCCCCCACAAGTCAGGTTGAGATTCCGGACGAAAAATAAATAAAAAAAATAATAAAGGGCCAAAAAAAAGAGAGGGCCCCAAAAAAGAGAAAAATGAGGGAAAAAGAGAGAAGGGGCCACTACTAGGAAAAGGCCTGCTAGTGGCGCACCTGTTTTGCCTACTAATGGCGCACTACAGGTGCGCCACTAGCATCACGCCATTAGAATTTTTTACTAATGGCGCACCAGGCAGTGCGCCATTAGTATAGTAATGGCGCACCACATAGAAGTTTGGCATTACTAACATTTTTTTTCAAAAAAAATTCAGAAATATTTTTTTCAATTTTTTTTCTTTTTTTCTTAATCTCGGGTCACTATGCTTAATCTCAAGTCAAATCGCACTCCGTGGTCAAACTTCCCGAAAGGTCACCCATCCTCACACTACTCCAGCCCAAGCACACTTAACTTCAGAGTTCTATCCAAGCGCAACACCAGCTCACTTAACAGGCACTTCTTGATATATCTAGCATATCAATCCTATTAAACCTTGTTGATGTCTAGGACTTTGTTCATGCTCATGAGTGTGATGAAATTTTGAAAAAATATTTCAAACTTCCATTCATATTATGTATCATATTTTGAACAATTTTTCGAAAAAAAAAATTGAAACTATTTTTTCTGTTACTAGTGGCGCACCTAGCAAATAGTGCGCCACTAGTAAGTTTGAAATTTTTTCCATTTCCCCCCTGAAGATCTTAAAAGTCCTGTATCTTTTTTTCTGTTAGGTTTTTGGGGATTCTAAAAATGTTCAACGGGGTTCCCCCTGTTGAATTCGGATGTATCTTTTCGAGTAGATGATTTTTCATATAAAAAACTTTTTAATCCGAGTTCGTATACAAAAGTTATGCCCATTTTACAAATCCAGAGAGATTTTGCAAATAAAGTCGAAATTCATATTTGTAAATTTTTCCAACAACTAGACCACATATCACATGGGAAACTTATTTTATTTTATTTTTTTGACATTTCCACCATTTTCTTTTATTTTTTCTAAAACTGATAAGGCGGTCCACAGGGGGGGTGCATTCGGTGGAATTTTTGGGCAAAGTTAGTAATGGCGCACCGTGGGTGTGGTGCGCCATTACTAGTTTAACTAGTAATGGCGCACCACACCCACGGTGCGCCATTACTAACTTTGAAAAAAAAATGTTAGTAGTGGATCACCGAGGGTGTGGTGCGCCATTACTAGTTAAAACTAGTAATGGCGCACTGTCCCCTGGTGCGCCATTACTAGTTTTGAAAAAAAATAAAAAAATTGTTAGTAGTGGCGCACCGAGGGTGTGGTGCGCCATTACTAGTTAAACTAGTAATGGCGCACTATCCCCTGGTCCCCCATTACTAGTTTTGAAAAAAAAACAATTTGTTAGTAGTGGCGCACCGTGGATGTGGTGTGCCATTAGTATTTAGACACTAATGCCGTACCAACACATTGTGCGCCATTAGTATATAGTAGTGGCGCACCACACGTGTGGTGCGCCATTAGTGTCCATATTATCTATAGCCCTTTTCCTAGTAGTGGGCAATGCTACTATCCTTTTACCACACTTGTGCTTGAAAGTAGCACCATGATCTTCATAATAGAGAGTCTCCTGTGTTGTCCCTTTCATATACTAGTGGGAATTTTCCATCATAGAACTTGGCTTGTATATGAGCAAGCAAGTTGGATGCACACCCACTTAGTTTCTTTTTGAGCATTCATACACTTATAGCTCTAGTGCATCCGTTGCATGGCAATCCCTACTCAATCACATTGATATATATTGATGGGCATCTACATAGCCCGTTGATACGCCTAGTTGATGTGAGACTATCTTCTCCTTTTGTCTTCTCCACAACCACCATTCTATTCCACCTATAGTGCTATGTCCATGGCTCACGCTCATGTATTGCGTGAAAGTTGAAAAAAGTTAGAGAATACTGAAGTATGAAACAATTGCTTGGCTGAAACCGGGGTTGTGCATGATTTAAATATTTTGTGTGATGAATATAGAGCATAGCCAGACTATATGATTTTGTAGGGATAGCTTTCTTTGGCCATGTTATTTTGAGAAGACATGATTGCTTTGTTCGTTTGCCTGAAGTATTACTGTTTTTATGTCAATATTAAACTTTTGTTTTGAATATTATGGATCTGAATATTCTTGCCACAATAGAGAAGATTACATTGATAAATATGTTAGGTAGCATTCCACATCAAAAATTCTGTTTTTATCATTTACCTACCCGAGGACGAGCATGAATTAAGCTTGGGTATGCTTGATATGTCTCCAACATATCTATAATTTTTTATTGTTCCATGCTATTATATTATCCATCTTAGATGTTTTATATGCATTTATATGCTATGTTATATGATTTTTGGGACTAACCTATTAACCTAGAGCCAAGTGCCAGTGCCAGTTTCTGTTTTTCCTTGTTTTTGAGTTTTACAGAAAAGGAATACCAAACGGAGTCCAATTGATGTGCCAATTTTTGATGATTTTTTATGGACCAAAAGAAGCCCCCTGAGTAAAATATTTGGGCCAGAAGAGTCCCGAGCCATCCCCGAGGGTGGAAGGCACGCCCTACCCCCTGGGCGCACCCCCCTGCCTCGTGGATGACTCGGAGACCCCCCCTGACGTGAGACTCACGTCAATAATTCCTATAAATACAGAAACCCCCGAAAAGAAACCTAGATCGGGAGTTCCTCCACCGCAAGCCTCTGTAGCCACCAAAAACCAATCGGGAGCCTGTTCCGGCACCCTGCCGGAGGGGGGAATCATCACCGGTGGCCATCTTCATCATCCTGGCACTCTCCATGACGAGGAGGGAGTAGTTCACCCTCGGGGCTGAGGGTATGTACTAGTAGCTATGTGTTTGATCTCTCTCTCTCGTGTTCTTGATTTGGCACGATCTTGACGTATCATGAGCTTTGCTATTATAGTTGGATCTTATGATGTTTCTCCTTAGTCCCGAATATGGTGAAGTGTCATGTAGTCAATGTTCACATGACACAACTAAGGGAATCACAACATACATATCACCAAAATATCGAACACATATCAAGTTCATATGATTACTTACAACAAGATTTCTCCCGTGACCTCAAGAACAAAAGTAACTACTCACGAATGATAATCATGCTCAATATCAGAGGGGTATTAAATAGCATAATAGATCTGGACATATAATCTTCCACCAAATAAACCATATAGGAGTCCACTACAAGATGTAATCAACCCTACTACTAGTCACCCACAGGAACCAATATGAGGTTCCGGTACAAAGATGTTGATGAACTATGGTTTGAGAGGAGATGATGCTGTTGAAGATGTTGATGGAGATTGCCCTCCCCAAGATGGCAGAGTTGTTAGTGATGATGATGACGATGATTTTCCCCTCCGGGACGGAAGTTCCCCCGGTGGAATCGCTTCGCTAGAGGGCAAAAGTGCTCCTGCCCAAGTTCCGCCTCGAGATGGCGGTGCTTCTTCCCGAAAGTTCTCCCCTTATTTTTTCTAGGTCAAAATGACTTATATACCAGAAGAGGGGTACCAGAGGTGGGCCGAGGAGGGCACAAGCCACCAGGGCATGCCTGGGGAGCCTGGCGCGCCCAGGTGGGTTGTGCCCCCTAGTGGACCTCCTCCGGTAGTTATTTGCTCCAGTATTTTTCTTTTATTCCAAAATAATTCTCCGTAATGTTTCGGCTCATTTGGAGATGTGCAGAATAGGTAACTCTGACGTAGCTTTTCCAGGTCCAGAATTTCAGCTGCCGGTATTCTCCCTCTTTGTGTAAACCTTGCATAATATATGAAAATGGCATTACAATTAGTCCAAAAAGAATTATTATGCATAAAAATATAGAAAATAACATTAGGTAAACATGATCCAAAATGGACGTATCAAGACCCTCGTCGCCACCACTGGAGAACCACCACGTCCTCTTCCCCTCACCATGGTGGAAGAATGATACCAGAAGGAAGAAGGAGATGTTTGTGAGTGAGCACCTCGCCCAGGTCCCCTTGTATAGGCGAACGTGGTTGAGGGATGGCTCCTCACCCAGGAGGCAACTGCCCCACTCCACCAATCCAGCTCCTATGCGTCGCTGACGGTGCACAGAATCAAGACTGCCCCCTGCGCCTATCCGTGGTGCCTGGCTTTCTGCCATGGCAATCGTTCCCGCGCAATGCATGGAGCATACGTGGTGGAAACGGCAGGAGCGATAGAACGAATAAAATGGCAGTTACCTCCTCGTGAACGTGAGGTGTGGACAACCCGCAGATCATGGCATAAATTTTGCCACGGTGTCTCGCACGATGCACTGGAAAACTGGAAACTGACTCAAGCACAGGTTAATGAAGAAGGAAGGAAGATATCAAGGAAGAGGAGAATCTCTTCGCCAGTTCAACCAAAGTGTTCGCCTGTGTACTTGGTAGGGCCTCCCCCAACGATGCTCGGAGCACGTTTGAGCTAGGCCTCGGGGCTCCTATTCGTACAAGAAACATTCACGTATGTTGCCCAAACTGTACGCAGGCATGATGCATCATACAACTACAACAAACATCCAACGCAAGATCAAGCTAGAAAAGCAGCTCTTTGAGAGAAAGAGCGGATCAAGAATACCAAGACAAACAAAGACAGCAAGATGTCACTTGGGAAAGCCTCCCTTGCCCGGCAGGAGAGCTTGGCCGGATCGAGGCTGCCCCCAAGGGCAAGTCCAAGATTTCCCCGGCAGGCTTGTCGGGTCCGCCAAGGGCGAATCTCCCCGCCAGGGCACCACCGCTCCACCGCACCACGAAGCAAATCATCTATCAGTGCGGTGTCGAGCCCCCAAGTGATTAAGTGGCTTCTACTGAGCACGTGGCAGCCATTTGGAAGGCAGATTACCTTTATATGACACTCATCCAGAGGCGTGTCAAGCAGATAAGCAGAATATGATTAAGCGGCATGGCAGGCTTGCCGGGCTGCATCCTCAGCATGACACCTAGCAGTGCATTTTGTGCACTTTGTCCTAACTGCCACAGTTAGGTATGATAGCACTGTTAGCTATCTAATCACTAGATAATGACTGTTTTCCACTGTGGATACACCTTGAACTACAAAAGGAGGGCCATGGCAAACTAGAGAGGTATTTAGACCCTTGCACACCTGTTCCCGCGTAGCTGCTCTCCCCGAGGTGACCTTGCTGGGCTTGAGCGCCGCGTGCCCATCGTGTTCCTCCATCCAATCCATGAAAGAAGGAGTAGGGTTTTACACTTCGCAGCGCCCCAAACCTGGGATAAAACCACCAGTGTCACCACCGTCATGCTGTCTCATGGCTTCTGCTCTTTGTGCAACGTGACATTCCCCCTTTCCGAACCACAAGGGGCCGACGACCCCACAGGTGATCGTGTTCCACCATGACACAAACATGTTTCATTCATAATGGGTTGAATCAAGAACGATGAGCAAATCATATTTACAAAAACAAAATAGGTCGAGTTCATACCAGCTTTTCCTCAACTCAATCATTTCATCAAACATCGTCATTATTTCCTTTCACTTGAATGACCTAACGATGCGGACAATAATAACAGTGCACGTCCATTGGACTAAGCTGGAATCTGCAAACATTTATTCAAAGGAGAAGACAAGGTAATATGGGCTCTTTGTTAGATCAACAATAATGCATATGAGAGCCACTCAATATTTTCATCGTGGTCTTCTCCTTACGACCCTAAAGAAAACAAAAAAATCAAAGAAACACACTGAAATATTTTTGGAGTTTTTGTTTTTCTGAAGAAAGCGAAAAACTAAAACGAGGAAAAACTATTTACACGGGAAAGCTCCCAACAAGCAAAAGGAAGAACGAGAAATATTTTTGGGTTTTCTTTTAATACTACTACTAAATAAACTAGAAAGAAAAACTAAAAAGAAGCGAGAAATATTTTTGGATTTTATAGAAGTTTTTCAAACACAAAAGAAGAAAGTAAGAAAAATAAACTAACATGGATAATACAATGAAAAGTATGAACACCGACAACTGGAATGAGTGTGTGAACATGAATGTGTTGTCGGTGACAAATATGTACTCCCCCAAGCTTAGGCTTTTGGCCTAAGTTGGCCTATGGCCACAACTGGCCTGGCGGATATCCAAAATCGTAGTTGGGGCTGTACTGAGTTGCGGCCTCCACCACTTGGAGGGCTGCAGCATGGAGGCGAGCGACCTCCCCTGCTCTCTTATACTCGTTAGACTCCTCTCTGGTTATGAAGTATCTTCATTTTACCTAAAAGTCATAGATGGCAGGAGCAGGAAGCGTAATATAGAAGACGCCCTCCCTGTCAAAGATTAGTCGGTACTGGAGGGGCTATTCGCTCCTTTCAAGAAACTGGTAACGTACCATAGAATCATTATCAAGGTAAGCAGGTGATAACTCAGTATCATTTTCTCTTTTGGGTACCACGAGATAATTAGCTAACCCGGTGGCATCAATCCCACGAATGAAATCTTTAGCATTATTATGTAACCGCCTTGCAATAATAGCCCCTAAGTTATATCGTTCATCACCCATAACCGCACTCTTGAGGACACTAAGATCTGAAGCACAAAGGTGGCTATGATCATGTTTACCATTAATGCATGTACCTATAAATAGAGCAAAATAGTGTAATGTAGGAAAGTGAATCCTTTCTATAGTAGCTTGTGTTATGGTTCGGGTTTCACCTATGGTAATGCTAGCAAGGAACTCAATGCAATCAGATTTACGAGGTTCATTATGAATGCCCCATTGCGGGATTTTACATACTTCATTAAAATATTCAAGGTCCACTTGGAATGATTTATCATATAGGTCAAATAAAACAGAATGTGTATTGCGCATGGATGTAAACTCAAATCTCCGCAGAAAGGAATCAGTGAGGTGATAGTATTGCCGACACTTATCTGACACGATGTCCTCAAGGCCAATGCTTTGTACGTACGCATCAAATTCGTCCTTAAAACCTACATGAATCATGGAATGATCCGACAGCCATTCACAAGGCCAGAGTGGAGCTTCCCTCGGTGGTTCAAGGTCTGGCTCACGTATCGCGTGCCTTGGGGCTTTCTTCTTTGAGGAACCACCTTGGACATTTTCCTAAACATCTTCTTCCTTTGAAAATTATTTGAAAGTTTTAGTGAGTCAAAGTAAAACTGAACAAAACTCAATAAGATTGATAGAAACTACTCCTACAAGTGTTTAGAGGCTATATCATGCAACAAACTACTTTGCACCATATAAATTTGACATGCAAGCTCAAGAACATGGTCACCATAGAATCAAAAATTTCAATATATAAAGCACTAGAACAAAAACTAATTGGACCATTGGAGGAATCACATACCGAAGAACGATGCCCCGAAACAGTTTCAGAAATAGAGTTCCTAGCAAGGAGATAAAAAATGGTAGCAAAATGAGGAAGAACACGAGTTTGAGCAATAGTTGGATTTTTTCTGGAGGAAGACGAAGTGGGTGGGTGATGGAATAAGTGAGGGGGGACCCACGTGGGACGCAAAAGCCCTCTAGGCGTGCCCGGGGGGTGCTCCCTGTGGGCTTATGGCCCACTGGTGCACCCCCTAAGGTGTTTTCAGTGCCAAAAATTCTTAAATATTAGAGAAAAAATCATACTAAATTTTAAAGGCATATGGAGAACTTTTATCTTCTAGTCATTTTTTATTTCACGGATAATTCAGAAGACAGAAAAATAATAACGTTTTACTTAATTAATTCTAAATAGTAGATAGTAAAAAGTGGGTACAGAAAGTTGTATTTACTAAATTTATCCACCTCATGCCCATCAAAAGGAATCCATTAAAATGGTTGATCAAGTCTTATTAAAAACCTTCTTCCGAATGACACGAGACAGGAGAATCTTCGTATAACAATAGGTTACCTTAACAGGGATATGCATGTCCCCAATAATAAGAATATCATATTTCTTTTTGTAGTAGGAATAGGAATTCAAAACCTCCAATAACAATAGTTGAATTGTTTCCAATGTAATTGATGCTATTAACTTGAGGTTGTTTCTTCAGAAAGTGTATCGTATGCTCATTACCATTAACAAGAAAAGTGACATTGCCCTTGTTCCAATCAATAACAGCCCCTGCAGTATTCTAAAAGGGTCTACCAAGGATGATCGACATACTGTCGTCCTCGGGTATATCAAGACTAACAAAGTTCGTTAAGATAGTAACATTTGCAACTACGACAGGTACATCCTCACAAATACCAATGGGTATAGCAGTTGATTTATGAGCCATTTGCAAAGAGATTTCACTAGGTGTCAACTTGTTCAAATCAAGTCTACGATATAAAGAGAAGGGCATAACACTAACACCGGCTCCTAAATCACATAAAGCAGTTTTAGCATAGTTTCTTTTAATGGAGCATGGTATAGTTGGTAGTCCTCGATCTCCTAGTTTCTTTGGTATTCCACCCTTAAATGTATAATTAGCAAGCATGCTGGAAATTTCAGCTTCCCGTATCTTTCTTTTATTTGTAACAATATCTTTCATATACTTAGCATAAGGAGGCATTTTTAGAATATCAGTCAAACGCATATGCAAAAAGATAGATCTAAGCATTTCAACAACGAGGTCAAATTCATCGTCATCCTTTTTCTTGGATGGTTTAGGAGGAACGGGCATGGGTTTCTGAACCGATGGCTCTCTTTCTTTACCATATTTCCTAGCAATAAAGTCTCTTTTATCATACCTTTTATTCTTAGGTTGTGGGTTATCAAGATCAACAATAGGTTATATCTCCACATCATTATCATTACTAGGTTGAGCATCAACATGGACATCATCATTAACACTCTAACGAGGCTCATGTTCATCACCAGATTGTGTTTCAGCATCAGAAATAGAAATATCATTTGGATTTTCATGTGTATCTAGAACAGGTTCACTAGAAGCATGCAAAGTCCTATCATCATTATTTTTATTTTTAAAGGACTAGGTGCATCAGTATTACATCTCTTAGAGTCTTGTTCAATTCTCTTAGGATGGCCCTCGGGATACAAAGGTTCCCGAGTCATTTTACCACCTCGAGTCATAACTCTAACAGCATGGTCATTCATCTTATTATTCATTTCATTAAGCAAATTATTTTGTACCTTGAGAACTTGTTCTACTTGATTTTTTACCATGGAAGCATGTTTACTCACAATATTGAGGTCATTAACTATTCTAGACATATAATCACCCAAGCGTTCAAGCATACAAGCACTTCGTTTCAATTGTCTACTAACATATGCATTGAAGTTTTCTTGTTTAACAATAAAGTTATCAAATTCATCCAAGCATTTACTAGCAGATTTATTATGAGGAATATTACCTTCATCAAATCTATAAAGAGAATTTACCTTTACTACATGTGTAGGAGTACTAAGACCACGTATTTCTTCAATAGGTGGTAAATGCTTAATATCTTCCGCTTTAATACCTTTTTCTTTCATAGATTTCTTTGCCTCTTGCATATCTTTAGGACTGAGAAATAGAATACCCCTCTCCTTCAGAGTTGGCTTAGGATATGGTACGGGAAGAGTCCAATCATTATCATTACTCAAATATTATTCAATAGTACTTCAGCATGTTCAATAGTCTGTTCGCTGAAAACACAACCAGCCCAACTATCTAGGTGGTCCCTAGAAGCATCGGTTAGTCTGTTATAAAAGATATCAAGTATTTCATTTTTCTTGAGAGGATGATCAGTCAAAGCATTAAGTAATTGAAGAAGCCTCCCCAAGCTTGTGGGAGACCCTCTTCTTCAATTTGCACAAAGTTAAATATTTCCTGTAAAGCAACTTGTTTCTTATGAGCAGGAAAATATTTCTTAGGGAAGTACTGAATCATGTCCTGGGGACTACGCATACAACCAGGAGTTCCGGCGTTCTGGGAATGGGGGTCCCCAGACTTGCCTACCTGCGGCCCACGGCGTGGCTCTGCGAGCGGGCCCGTACGGCCCATCTTCACCAACAAGCCTTCAAGACCCTCGCGAGGGGCCAAACCTCGCGAGGCGGACGACACAAGACCACCTCGGGGGCGGCCTCAACAGGCTGCTCGCGAGGGGCGGAGAGGTCAAGGCAAAGCAAACCTCGCGAGGTTCTCATGACGTGAGCCATGGCGACCAAGGCCAGGGGGGAGCCAGCGCGCATAGTGTCCTTGTTTCCTCTTTGGTGCTAAGGAGGCAAGCGCAGGCGAGGAGTACCGAGGCGTCAAGAAAAGGTTTCCATATCAGTGCAACGAGACCAAGACCAGCAGGACGGCAGGACGGAGGTCACCGTGGAGCCCAATACGGTGTCACCACTAGAGCCTTTTGCAGGCGAAGACCACCTTCAGTCAGGATAAGCTGTACTAGTTGTCCCCTTTCAAATTGGCCGTTGTTGGCTCCCTTCCCGCTCAATATTTGGGGAGAGGACCAGGGCCTCTATAAATAGGGCTAGCCACCACCGTAGGAGGCAACTGATTGAGATCATCCTCACCCACGCAAGTTCGCCAAGCACAAGAACATCTCACCTTAGGAGGCTGTTCTTCCCCTTGTACTGTTCATCCTTAGCCCAAGAGGCAATCCACCACCACACACTGGAGTAGGGTATTACACCACAACGGTGGCTCGAACCAGTATAAATCTTGTGTCCCTTGTGTTGCGAGTTCGACGAGCTAGCCTTAGAGATAGCAGTGAGGTTAAGGGCATGGTTCGGTAGGGGGAGATCTTCGCGTGCAAAACAGTGTTTGAACCTTGAGGGTTTTGCCGGAACCCGAGATCCGACATTTGGCGCGCCAGGTAGGGGTGCGCCGAAGCTTTCCTTCCGTCGCTCTGCGTCCCGTTGCTTCCTCATCTCCATGGCGGACGCTCGCCGAGCACGCACTGAACGCCAGGCTGCCCTCGCCGCCCGCGTTGCTCAGACGGCTCCCGCCGGCGGCCACCCCGTCATTATCCGTCGCCTGCCCCCAACACTGCCACCAGCACGGCGGGGAACGAGCAGCAAGCATCCTCGCTGCACCCTTGTGTGCGGCGGGACGGCCGGACCACCACTCCATCGCTGACCCCGGACGGTTCGTCCCACGCTCGTTGCGCTCCCGTGGACGCGCAGGCCGCACTGTGCATGGCACGCGAGCTCCTGCGCTACCACCCCGTCGACGACCTCTATGAGGACTGGCTCGACCGCATCGCCGAGCTTGTCAGCGCCGCAGGGGGCTCCCCTGCGTCGTCCCTCCCGCTGCCTCGCCATCCGCCAGCCGCGGGCGGCGTAGCCCATGGAGTGCATCCACCACCACTTCCCCAAGACGGAGTCTTGGCGCCAAGACGCGCGGCCCCACGGCGCGACCCACCGCGTCTGGCGCCCGCGCAAGAAGAAAGAAGCCAGCAAGAAGTCCCTCGTCCACGAGAGAACGCTCCCACGCTCCCTGCGCAACCACGGCAGACCTGTAGGATCAAAAGTATGTCTAGAGGGGGGGTGATTAGACTGCTTGACCAAATAAAAATCTAGCCTTTTCCCAATTTTAGGTCTTAGCAGATTTTAGCAACTTAGCATAAGTCAAGCAATCAGCTTACACATGCAATTCTAAGAGTGTAGCAGCGGAATGTAAAACAATTGCATATGAAGGTAAAGGGAGGAGTTTGAGAGAGCAAACGCAATGTTGACACGTATATTTTTATCCGTGGTTCCGATTGGTGGTGCTATCGTACATCCATGTTGATGGAGACTTCAACCCACGAAGGGTAACGGTTGCGCGAGTCCACGGAGGGCTCCACCCACGAAGGGTCCATGAAGAAGCAACCTTGTCTATCTCATATGATTGGATTTGGTGCAAAGATGATTTGATTGGAAAGCAACTTGGGGAAGGCTAGAGATCAAGATTTATGTGGTTGGAATGGAATATCTTGACCTCAACACAAGTGTAGGTGGTTCTCTCTTAGAAAATGTATGTTGGAAGTGTAGGTATGTTCTGATGGCTCTCTCCATGAATGAAGAGTGGGTGGAGGGGTTTATATAGCCTCCAAACAAAATCTAACCATTACACACAATCTACCAAACTCGGTGGGACCGAATCGTGAAACTCGGTCAGACCGATTTAGTTCATAATGTGACCGTTAGGCATTTCGGTGGGACCGACACGTCAACTCGGTGAGACCGATTTCGTTAGGGTTAGGGCATAACGTAATCTCGGTGAGACCGATTACACAAACTCGGTGAGACCGATTTGGTTAATAGACAAACAGAGAGTTGGTCAGGCAAACTCGGTGGGACCGATTCGCTCATCTCAGTTGGACCGAAACATTACGAAAGGGAAACAGAGAGTTTGCATTGCAATCTCAGTTGGAGCGATCGCTCATCTCGGTTTGACCAAAATGTTACGAAGGGAAACAGAGAGATTACAACCCCATCTCGGTGAGACCGAGATCCCTATCGGTGAGACCGAAAACTCGGTGGCGCCGGATATAAAGTTTCGGTGGGGCCGAGTTTGACTTTTGGTTTGGGACATATGTGGATGTGAGAAAGTAGTTGAGGGTTTTTGGAGCATATCTCTAAGCACTTTGAGCAAGAAACTCATTAAGCAACACCTCACCCCCTCTTGATAGTATTGGCTTTTCCTATGGACTCAATGTGATCTTGGATCACTTAAAATAAAAATGTAGAGTCATGAGCTTTTAGCTTGAGCCAATCCTTTGTCCTTAGCATTTTGAGGGGTCCACTTTTCTCATCCATGCCATGCCAATCATTGAGCTTTACTGAAATGTTAATCTTGAAATAGCATTAGCTCAATGAGCTATATGTTCTTTGGAATTACCAAAACCACCCAGGGATAGTTGCACTTTCAATCTCCCCCTTTTTGGTAATTGATGACGACATATAGATCAAAGCATCGACAAATGAATAAGATTGAAAAACAACGTCGCTTTGAGAAGTATGTGATAAGCAAGAGCTCCCCATAAATTTGTGCATTATTTAAAATTTTCTTTTGAATTCAAATGCACAATCGATTAGGATCATGGGTTACTCTTCCATGCCACATACATCTTGGTGAGCGCTCAAAATGATAGAAGTTAAAAGCATGCACTCATCACCAAGCAAGTGAATGATCATATAAGGATATAAGAGATAATATCATCCAACAAGCATTAAGGGTAGCATATGATCAAACACATGATCAAACAACTATCTCACAAGCACATAAAGTATCTCACACAAGCACACAATCAAGAAGTTCAACCAAAATAGCAAGAGAGATAAAAAGCAACACTCTCTCTCAAAGCCTATGATCTATACATTTTTATCCCTCTTTGGCAACAAGTTACCAAAAAGTTCAAAAATGCATAGTGCTAAGCGACTCTCAGGCTTGGTCTTCGGGAGGTGGTGTAGACAGAACTCCAAGGACAAAGGCATCTATTGATGTAGCTGGAGGTGGTGGAGTGGCTGCTGGAGGTGGCACTGGAGCTGTAGCTACTGGTGCTGATGCTGTAGCTCGAGTATCTGTGACTGGCACTGCAGCAGATCTCTGTCCTCTGGGCACTCTAGCAAAAGCATCTGTAGTAGACATGCCCTTCTTCTCCTCTGCTTCCTCCTGAAGCTGCTCAACTACAGTTTGGATCTTAGTTACCATGACATCAAGATCATAGAATTTCTACTCAATGATCCTCTCCAATCTCTCCTGGTTCTGAGTCAGGGTGGCCAAGCCCTTCTCAATCCTCAAAGTGGATTGGATTAGATATGCAAGCTGGTCTTGCTTGCTCTTCAAGAATACTTGAGATGCCTCTTCAGCAGTTGGCATCTTTGCAGCTTTCTCTGCCCTTGCCTTCTCTCTCTTCTCATGTGCTTGAGCTGACGATGGTTCATTCTCATTCATGACAACCGTGTTGTCTTCAAATTCAGGTAGATGGGCAGGTGCTCCTTATCTAATAGATATTTGCCTGTGCCCATTTTGGAGTTGATGAGCTCCTGAATTTGTGGGGCATACCCACAACTTCTCTTCTGATCAACTGTTGTCCGTTTCATTGTCTCCACAATCAGACTCATGACTTTGAACTTTTGAGGCACATCAAACAAATGTAGCAAATTGATAGCATGTCCTCTGATCATCTTGTGATCACCTGACTTGGGTAGCAGTGTGTGCCCTAGGATCCAGTTGATGGTAGGTACACCAGACAACAAGAAGTGAACAGATCCCAACTTATGAGTCTCCAAAGCATCATCTGGGATCTCTCTGTACATGTGTGCCATAGTGTTATGGTCTTTCTTCATCTCAGCATAAACATCCAAGTCATCCTCATTTTCTTCCGGCGCATTGATCAACTGAGCCCATTCTTCCATAGTACATTGGTACCGTGTACCTTCAGACATCCAAATGATCTTCCCATCTGGGGAGAAGTGGGCAGTGGAGTAAAACTGCATGATCAACTCATCATTCCACTTGGTGAGCTTCTGGGCAACAAATGTATCAACTCCACATGCTTTGAAGCTTTCATATACACCTGGCTAGTGATCTTCATTCTCCTTGATGTACTCCCAGTCAACCCATCTCATGTCACACACTATGGGCTTCTTGTCAAGCAAAATTGTCTCATAAAAGTCTTGTTGTTCCTTAGTGTGAAACCTGTAATCCATAGCAGTTCTCCTCCTGACAGCATATGGATCAGACTGTCTCCATAATCTCAGTCCTGAATCCTTCCTGATTTTCATGTTGTCTGCAACATGATGTGCATCATTGTGGTCAGGGATCTTGGGCTTCAACTTTCTCAAAACAAGTGAGCCATCTTCCTCTTCTTCAGTAGCTTCAGGCACTGGGGCCTTGTTCTTCTCCTCAGCAGGAATACTTCTGGTGTTCCTCTTGGGTTTAGGATTTTGAGCTGGAGCAGCAGCCTTGGGAGCAGCTTTGGGCTTAGATGGAGTGGCCCCTAATCTGATTGCATCTCCCATGAGCTTCTGAGCTTTGGGTGCTGGTGCAGCATCCTCTTGTTCTTCTTCTTCGTCTTCAGAATCTCTCATCATTGATGTCTTGCCAAGAACTTTGGCAGTAGTGGTTCTTGCCATCTTCTTCTTTTTACCATCACCCGCTGCCTCACCATCATCTGATTCAATGGTGAACTTCATAGTTTCACCTGTCGCAACTTTCTTTGGCTTGGAAGCTTCAGCAGTTGAGGCTCTGGCTTTTGACATTGGAACTCTTCTTGCTGTAGCCTTTGTTTTCGTTCCAGGCTTTGTTGCAGCAGTAGTGCTATACTCCTTCTTCAGCACCTTCTTTCTTGAAGTAGCCTCATCCTCAACAGCCACATAATCCTCATATTCAGAACCTAAGGTTTTCTTCTTCCTTGTCCTTGAACCGAGAGGGTATTCGTTCATAACGATCATCTCTACTCCTTCTTTCTATTGGTGGTGATTCTTCTCTTCTACTCCTTCTTTTGGGAGAATCTTCTCTTCTTTCGTAGGGAGCCGTACACTCATTGGAATAGTGTCCGGGTCTTCCACAATTGTAGCAATTACGCTCACGACTAGAAGATCTTTTGTCATTGTAGGACCTTGACTTGGAACTTCTTTTCTTGCTTCTACTTTTGTAGAACTTGTTGAAGTTCTTCACCATTAGGCTCAATTCTTCATTGAAGGTTTGTTTCTCACTTGATGATGTGGGAGCTTCACATGAGGCTTTGTAAGCACCGCTTGACTTGTTGTGGAGCTCTTCCTTATCCTTGAGTGACATCTCATGAGCAACAATTCTTCCAATGACTTCCGTTGGCTTGAGATCTTTGTAATTGGGTATCATTTGGATCAATGTGCACACGGTATCATATTTTCCATCCAAGGCTCTTAGAATATTCTTGATGATGAATTTATCGGTCGTCTCTGCACTTCCTAAGCCGGGAATCTCATTTGTGATGAGAGCAAGCCTAGAGTACATTTCAGCGACGCCTTCACCATCCTTCATTTTGAACATGTCAAGTTGACTTTGAAGCACATCCAATTTGGATTCGTTGATGGAGTCGGTATCTTCGTGCATATTGATCAAAGTATCCCAAATTTCCTTTGCATTCTCAAGACAGCTGATTTTGTTGAATTCTTTGGGGCACAATCCGTTGAAGAGAATATCACAAGCTTGAGCATTGTATTGCAGCATCTTCAACTCTTCCGCGATAGCTTCACGGTTTGGTTCTCTCCCACCAAAGAATTCACCTTGCAAGCCAATACACACAATAGCCCAAACGGCCGAGTTATGTCCAAGAATATGCATTTTCATCTTATGCTTCCAACTAGCAAAATTTGTACCATCAAAGTAAGGACCTCTACGGTGGTAATTTTCCTCGCTAGACGCCATACTCTCCTAGGTTGTGAAACAAAGGCTATTACCACAAAAAGCTATGGAAATCAAAGCAAATGGAGACCAAAGCTCTAATACCACTTGTAGGATCGAAAGTATGTCTAGAGGGGGGTGATTAGACTACTTGACCAAATAAAAATCTAGCCTTTCCCAATTTTAGTTCCTAGCAGATTTTAGCAACTTAGCATAAGTCAAGCAATCAAATTACACATGCAATTCTAAGAGTGTAGCAGCGGAATGTAAAACAATTGCATATGAAGGTAAAGGGAGGAGTTTGAGAGAGCAAACGCAATGTTGACACGGAGATTTTTATCCGTGGTTCTGATAGGTGGTGCTATCGTACATCCACGTTGATGGAGACTTCAACCCACGAAGGGTAACAGTTGCGCGAGTCCACGGAGGGCTCCACCCACGAAGGGTCCATGAAGAAGCAACCTTGTCTATCCCACCATGGTCGTCGCCCACGAAGGACTTGCCTTAGTCGGGTAGATCTTCACGAAGTAGGCGATCTCCTTGCCCTTACAAACTCGTTGGTTCAACTCCATAATCTTGGCGGAGGCTCCCAAGTGACACCTAGCCAATCTAGGAGACACCACTCTCCAAGAGGTAACAAATGGCCGGAGGCTCCATCGAACCACCGCACCCCAGCGGTGGAGGGGCCGGCGGCGCCGCGGTCACGGTGCACTCTCCTCCTACACGCCAGCCACCGCGGGCGTCGGTCCGTCGTGATGACGCTTGTGATAACATTTCCATAGCGTCGTCTGACCCACGGACCCACCGCGACCAACGCCAAGTTCTTCGGGAGCGAGCTCATGCAGACGCTCGAACCACCATCAAGCGCCGCCGCGATACACGCCACCAGTCGGATAGGCGGGCGGGGCCCGCTATGGACCACCCAGCGCTGGGAGGCTCCGGCGGCCTACCTTACGAGCTGTGTTGCCCAGCCTTTACCAGTGAGCTCCGGCAGTTCTAGTGGCCGTCCAACCGCACGCTCAAGCCCGATGTCGGCGAGAAGTACAATGGCAAGACACACCCGTCAGAGTTCCTCAGCATCTACACCATCGCGATGCAAGCTGCTGGAGCTCGCGACGACAAGGTGCTTGCCAATTACTTCCCGTTGGCACTGAAGCCCAACGTCATGTCTTGGTTGATGCACTTGCCGGCGGATTCCATTTCTTCTTGGTCGGATCTGTGCCATGAGTTCATTGGTGCCTTCACTGGAGGCCACCAAGCTCATGGCCAGGCCAGTGATTTGCATATCATTCCCCAGAAGGAAGGGGAAACCCTGTGCAAGTACATACAGAGGTTCAGTCAGGTGCAGTACAACATCCCCGATGTTCATCCCGCCGCTGTGATTAGCGCATTCCATTAGAACGCGTGCAATCGCAAGATGCGTGAAGAGCTGGCGACGAACAAGGTTAGGGATGTGGCCAAACTTTTTGTTCTGGCCGATAGGTGCGCCAGGGCTGAAGAGGGAAGGAAGTACCCCGGCGAGGACACCGACGCGGAAACCGACTCTACTGATGAAGACACCGCCGCCCCGACGAAGAAGGGTCGGCGTCGCAAAAGGAAGCGCAAGGGCAAGACCGTGCTCGCCGTCGAGGGATCCGACGACACCGGCGCCACCAAGAAGGCCAAGGCAGACGACCCCGACAAGGAGATTGCCGATTGTGCCGCTTGCCGGGCCTTAGCGGCTGCCGACAAGCCAGGGGGCTCCAACAAGCAGTACTGCAAGATCCACCGCACCAAAGGCCATGACCTCCAGAACCGTCGACAAGTCGAGCTGCTTGCTGAAAAGCAAAAAGCCGAGTACGAGAGGCGGGACAAGTAGTGTCATAGTTTCCGGGATGCCATGAAGACCGCGTATGCTATCTTTTGATCATGTGGGTACCGTGATTTGCATGGAGTGAGGACAGTGGATACATAGTATACCGGCTTTTGAAGCGGGAACTTATGTCCGTCCATGTCTCGTTCGACGACGAGCACTGCGCTTACAACTTGGTGTGTTGCCGCTATATATAGCAGCATTAGTTCGCCGATGTTAGGTGCGGCCAAGATTGGGTTTGTGGCCAAAACGGCTTTTATTTCTTCTAATCCGGCCGTGGCCACATCCATCCACTCGAAGTGTTCTGTGCGTCGAAGAAGGCGATAAAGAGGTAGTGCCTTTTCTCCTAATAGGGAGATGTAGCGGCTTAAGGCGGCCACGCATCCAGTTAGTTTCTGGATTTGCTTGAGGTCTGTTGGGATGGCCAACTGTGACAGAGCTCGGATTTTAGCCGGATTTGCTTCGATTCCTCTGTTGGAGACGATGGAGCCTAAGAGCTTTCCGGCGGGCACGCCGAAGATGCATTTTTCCGGATTGAGCTTAATGTCGTATGTTCGGAGATTGTCGAACGTGAGCCTCAAGTCGTCTATTAAGGATTCGACGTGTCTGGTTTTAATGACCACATCATCTATGTATGCCTCCGCTGTTTTGCCAATCTATGTCTGCAAGCATGTCTGAATCATGCGTTGATAGGTTGCACCGGCGTTTTTTGAGCCCGGAAGGCATGGTGTTAAACTAGAAGGGGCCGTATGGAGTGATAAATGCCGTTGCGGCTTGATCGGACTCCGCCATCTTAATTTGATGGTATCCGGAGTATGCATCGAGGAAACACAATGAGTCGTGTCCTGCGGTAGCGTCGATAATTTGATCGATGCGAGGGAGGGGGAAGGGATCCTTTGGGCAAGCCTTGTTAAGGTCCTTGAAGTCGACGCATAGGCGCCAGGATTTGTCCTTCTTTGGTACCATCACCAGGTTTGCTAGCCAGTCTGGATGTTTTATTTCTCGAATGAATCCGGCCTCCAGTAATATGGCTAGCTCCTCTCCCATGGCTTGTCGCTTAGGCTCAGAGAAGCGCCGAAGAGTTTGCTTGACCGGCTTGAATCCCTTTAGGATGTTAAGGCTATGCTCGGCTAGCCTTCCTGGGATTCCTGGCATGTCTTAAGGATGCCAGGCGAAGATATCCCAATTCGCAGGCAAGAACTCCCGTAGCGCAGCATTTACTATGGGGTTTAACTGTGCCCCGATGCATGCTGTTTTGGTAGGGTCCGTTGGATGGACTTGGAATTTGACTATTTCATCCGCTAGTTTAAAAGAGGTGGACTTGGATCTTTTGTTGAATATCACGTCGTCCCTGTCCACTGTGGAGTGCAGCGCAGTTAATTCCTCGGCTGCTAGGGCTTCGGATAACGCCTCGAGGGCCAGTGCGGCTGTTTTATTTTCAGGGCGGAGTGCTATGTCCGGTTCACTAGTTAGAGTGATGATTCCATTGGGCCCGAGCATTTTGAGCTTCATGTACCCGCAATGGGGTACAGCTTGGAAGATCGTGAATGCCTCCCGCCCTAGAAGGGCGTGGTATCCGCTATTGAACGGGGCCACTTGGAATGTGATTTCTTCGGACCTATAATTCTCCGGCGTGCCGAATACCACATCTAGTGTGATTTCCCCAGCACATCGTGCCTCCCGACTAGGGATGATTCCTCTGAAGGTCGTGCTGCTTTGCTCAATGCGGCTTCTGTCTATTTCCATTTTTCCAAGTGTCTCCAAATAGACGAGGTTTAATCCGCCGCCGCCGTCCATGAGCACTTTAGTAAGCCGGAAGCCGTCCACAATTGGACTAAGGACCAAAGCGGCTGGTGTCCGGGCTGTTCGGAATTTAGGTTCTCACTGGCATTGAAGGTGATAGCCGTATCGCTCCATGGATTTATTGCTGCCACATGGCAGACTTCGGCAAGGCTGCGGAGTGCTCGCTTACGCCTATTATTTGAGGCGAAGGTCTCGAAGACTGTCAATACTGTATTGTTGTTTTCCACGGGATGGTGCACTGCGGTATTGTTGATGAGGAGATCCTCACTGCTCTTGGCCACCTGCTGGAGTACCCAACATGCTCTAAGGCTATGTGTTGGCGTGGTATCCTCTATACTGTGAATTTTCCATGGCCCATTAAGCCATCCCTCCAATACGGTTCCACGCCCTGTAGTGGGCATTTACTTCTTTCTAATTGGGTCGGGTGACTTACGAGAGTACACCCTTTTAGTTCGGACTGGGGGTTTTGTCAGAGCCGAAGGATCCCAAAATTTTGTTTGGGTTTTCCAGGCGCTTTCCATCGCACAGTACTTCCGTACTATGGCCGCCAAGTCAGCAAAGTGTGCCATGTCACGGCGACTTATGGCGTTGAGGATTCCCCTGTCCGTGCATTTTTTACCAAACAATGAAATTGCGTCTTCCTCGCGATAGTCCTTAACCATGCTCATTTCAAGGAGGAATCTGGCCCAATAGTGGTGTACTGTCTCTTGGGGCTCTTGTCTAATGTGGGAAAGATCAGTTATATCTGGGTGGTGGGTAGATTTAGGTCCGAACCCTGACCCGATCTGAGACCCGGGGGCGGAGGAGTTTCTTATCTTGGAAGCTCGGGCTCTGGGATGTTGCCCGCTAGGTCTGGCCCGCTGTCTCATTCTAGGTTCAAGGCTTGGGCCATGTCCTCCCGTAGACGGGTATCCGGCTTGGACAGCTCAGGAATCTGGACATAGTTCGTCCTCAAGATGGAGCAAGAATTGCTGAGTTGTTCCTCCACCACCGCTATTTGATGCGTGACCAGCGGAGAGTTAATATCCCTTTGGTCGGGTTTAAGCCCAATCCGATCATAGTCTGTAGCGACTCCCAAAGCGGCGATGCGATCCAAGAGCTCGTTCAAGGAGGAGAGATCCATTGGATCCATCTGCTCGGCCAATCCCGAGCCGATGCGGAGGCGGTTTTTGATGACCCGAGAGGTCATCGTCGGCGCAGCGGCCGAACGGGCGGTTATGATGAAGTCGCCTAATCGGAGAGTTTGGCCTATAGCCAGGGCTCCCCGGAAGTGATGTTGTCCTTGACAACAAGACGAGCCATCAAGCCTTATGATGACGACAAAATGGAACTCTCAATGAAAGCACCAATGTCGGTGTCAAAACCGGCAGATCTCGGGTAGGGGGTCCCGAACTCTGCGTCTAAGGCGCATGGTAACGGGAGGCGGGGGACACGATGTTTACCCAGGTTCGGGCCCTCTCGATGGAGGTAATACCCTACTTCCTGATTGATTGATCTTGATGAAATAAGTATTACAATAGTTGATCTACCACGAGATCGTAGAGGCTAAACCCTAGAAGCTAGCCTATGGTATGATTGTTATTGTCCTACAGACTAAACCCTCCGGTTTATATAGACACCGGAGGGGGCTGGGGTTACACAGAGTCGGTTACAAGGGAGGAGATCTACATATCCGTATTGCTAAGCTTGCCTTCCAGGCCAAGGAGATTCCCATCCGGACATGGGATGAAGTCTTCAATCTTGTATCTTCATAGTCCAACAGTCCGGCTAAAGTATATAGTCCGGCTGTCCGAGGACCCCCTAATCCAGGACTCCCTCACCTGCCGATGTAGAACGTAATGCAAGTAGGGAGAAAATCGCAAAATCTCAAGCAAATATTACAAGACATATTGTTCTCACAATATCACAATATCAAACGCAAGTTTAACGCCTCCACGAGGCATGATGCATGTTGCAGGAATAAAACAGGAAAGGAGCTGCAGGCCATCCCTGAACACCACCGACGCTCGCGAGAGGCGCTCCTCCCTTGATGACGTCGCCTTCGTCTTGGCCACGGGTCGGAGCTGCAGGAGCGGCGGCGCCTTCGGTCGAAGGCGCGGAAGCGAAGCTGCGGAACTTCTCCAGCTGGGCCTCCACCTGACCTTTAAAGGCTGCGGTGGCGACTGCGCAGTGTTCCTAAGCCACAGGCTCCAGCAGCTCGTCAAGACGAGCATTGGGGTTGCGAAGGTGGAGGTGGCTGAAGACATCCGTCAGCGCAGCTGAAGAAAGGACACGAGCCTCAGCCTCTGCCATGGGACTGATGCCGTCCACGACCTCCTCGGGCGCGTCAACCAAGTAGGGAAGCAGCTTGGCGGGGCCGTCCTCGTCGGTGGTCAGCGGCCTCTCAAGGCTCTTCTCGTAAAGTGCTTTCAGCGCCTCGCGAGACCTCTTCTCGAGAAGCGCGAGGGCCGCGCGGTCCTCGGCCAGGACCTTCGCCTTGGCGTCAAGATCGACCTCCTTCGCCCCCACCTTGCGCTCCAGCTCCTCCAGACGGCTGCGTTCTGTGGCCTGCGCCTTCTCCAACTCCCCCAGCTCGGCGTCGCGGTCCTTGATGGCGTCCTCCCGGGCCCTCATCTCCTCCTCCTTCGCCTGGCGGCCACGAGCTTCTTCTGCGTGCTCATCGCGCAGACTCTTCAGCTCGTCCTCCAGCGCCCGGCAGCGGTCGTGAGCGGCCTCAGCGTCCTTCAGCGCCGCCTCGCGGTCGGCCGCAGCTTTAGCGGCGGCCCGCTTCTCCTTCTCGGAGGTCATCGCGCCCTGGCTCAGCGTCGCTCGAACTACTGCGTCAGACTGAAGCCAGCTCCAGGCGCCCGTCTACCAGGCGTGGATCCGCGCCCAGGAGATCTTTCCACAGCTTGGTCATCTCTGAAAGGGCACGCTCCAAGACGGCAGAGGAGGCAGAAGAACCTGGGAGTAATGGCGCAGCAGGAGGAGCTGGCGACATCGTCACCACGGCCTGGGAGACCAAGGGCTCCTGAGCCTTCGGGACCTCAGCAGCCGATCCAGACATCGGCACTTCCGGAGCCAGCGGGGCCTCGGGGGCTCACTCCTCCGGACGACGCCCCTCCAGGCTTCGCAAGGGCGACCGGGTTGGAGAGGTGCCGGCGCAGTCGTTTCCTTTCTTCGCGGAGGGGGGTGCGACTGTTGCAGATGGTTTGGTCCTAGGCGTGGGCGCTGCATCCTCCTTCCTCTTCTTCGGCGACGGCGGCGGCCTGTTTAACCAAGGACGAACGTCAGGAAGCAGCAGTATAAGCAAAAACAAGACGAAGCTCGAGCACTTACTGGTCCACTGTAGGATACTACACCCTCCGCTTGGTAAGCTTAAAGCCTGAGAGCTTCGGAGCCTGAGGAGTGGGTGCGCAGACTCCGGGAACAGAAGATGGCGCAGCAGAGGGGCCGAAAACAGCTTCAGATGGCGTCAAGATGGAAGTAACATCTCGAGAGACCAGCGACGACCTGCCCCTCGTCGGGATGATGGCCAGCTCCCCCTTCTCCTGGCAGGCGCCGACCTCGTCATCATCCGGCAAGGTGCGGAGGATGTCGGCCTTGCTCAAGGGGGAGGTCTCCCCCATCCCCTCGGGGGTCACCTTCGAGTCTTCCTCCTCCTCCTCTTCCTCCCCGCGGGACTCATCATAAGACAACTCCACCGGCTTCGGCACCGCAGGGACCCTGGTAGGCGCCGGCAGCACCAGCCCGCGCCTGTCAAAAGTCGGCCTGGAAGCCACGACCTGCGCCCCGTCCTCACGGCAAAACAAGGGGGTGAAGATGCTCGGCGGGTACTCCTGGTCGTCCCCGACCAGGAGGTGGAGAACCGCGGACAGCTCACTGTCGGACAAGGCCTTCGGGCTCAGGCGAACCTTGTCATCTTCGTCCCCAAGCTCCCACAAGGGGCGCGTACGGGCTTGAAGCAGGGCTACGCGCAGCATCAGGAATTCCCTCAGGAGCATGCACTACTAGAAAAAATGCTGTTAGTGGGGCACCTATTTTGGCTATTAATGGCGCACTATAGGTGCGCCACTATTACCACGCCACTAGTAACAAATACTAATGGCGCACCTCTGGTAACAGTGGCGCACCTTGTAGTGCGCCATTACTATTGCTACAGGTGCGCCACTGGTAACAATTCTTTTTGAATTTTTTTGATTTTTTTTCTGAATTTTGAAGGCGGGAAAATAGTAGTGGCGCACCGTCTAACCCCCACCGTGCGCCATTGCTATTTTTGAATTCTGAATTTGGATCTGGATCGCGATTTTTGAGCCCTTTTTTTTGCTCTTTTTTTGCACGATGTTTTTTCAAATTTTGTTCTCATTTTTGGATCTTGTACGTTCTTTTTCCAGAGAGGAGCTCGCCGGAGAGGATGGCCAAGGAGAGACCGTGAGGAGGAGAGGAAGGAGGAGGAGGAGGTCACCGGAGAGGAGCTCGCCTACATCGTCCGAGAGGAGGAGGAGGAGGTCACCGGAGAGGAGCTCGCCTACATCGCCGGAGAGGAGGAGGAGGTCGATGGAGAGGAGTTCACCGGAGAGGAGGGAGGAGAAACCGTGAGGGGAGGGGAGGAGAGGAGGGAGGAGGAGCTCACCGGAGAGGAGGGAGGAGGAGATCACCAGAGAGGAGGGAGGAGGAGATCACCGGAGAGGAGGGAGGAGGAGGTCGCCGGAGAGGAGGAGGGGAGTATGTTGGAGGAGAGGAGGGGAGATGGAGTGGAGCAGAGGAGGAGATGGAGTGGAGGAGAGGTGGAGTGGAGGAGAAAAATGAAGAGGTAAGGAGGAGAGTACCTCGCCCAGCCATATATACGGCATACTAATGGCGCACCGTGGGCAGGTGTGCCATTACTAACTTTTTTTTGATATATTTTGAATTTTGAAGGCGGGAAGATAGTAATGGCGCACCTTGGGCAGGTGCGCCATTACTAACTTTTTTTGATATAGTTTGAATTTTTAAAGCGGGAAGATAGTAATGGCGCACCATGGGCAGGTGCGCCATTACTGAGTTTGATTTTTTTTTTGATTTTTTTTGCCTCTCCAGGTCTTGAAAGCCCCGTATCTTTTTTCTGTTACGTTTTTGAGGATTCTAAAAATCTTCAACGGGGTTCCCCCTGTTGAATTCGGATATAACTTTTCGAGTAGATGATTTTTCATATAAAGAACTTTTTCAGTTGTATGCAAAAGTTATGCCCATTTTACAAATTCTCAAGAGATTTTGGAAAAAAGTCGAAAATTCATGTTTGTAAATTTTGCTAACAACTACACCACATATCACATGGGAATCTTATTTTCTTTTATTTTTTTGACATTTCTATAATTTTCTTTTATTATTTTTTTGAAACTGAAAAGGCGGTCCACCGGGGGGGGTGCATTTGGTGAATTTTTTGTAAGACTCAGACGTGTGATGTGTAAATGTTAGTACTGGCGCACCAGTGGATAGTGCGCCATTACTAGTTAAAAGTAGTAATGGCGCACTATCCCCTGGTGCGCCACTGCTAATAAATTTTTTTATCTTTTTTTCAAAACTAGTAATGGTGCACCACACACCAGGTGCGCCATTAGTAATGTGGCCAATAATGGCATACCTGTATCTGGTGCGCCACTGGTATATAGCAGTGGCGCAGCACATACATGGTGCACCATTAATGTCCATATTAGCTATAGCCGTTTTCCTAGTAGTGATGGCCCAGTCACCTTCGCCGCCTTCGCGTTGCCCGGCTTCAGGGCAATCTTCATCTGCTCCGGCACCAACGTCGCCCGCTCATCGGTGAGCTTCGCGCAAGACCACCCCTTGTCAGACTGGGGCCTCTCCGTCGGCAGTGTCATGTGTGGGTCGACGCACTTAGCGTCCATCAAGGCCTACTTGCTCCGGAAGCCGTCGGCTTTCTTCCCCATCTTCGAGATCGAGTTGGCCTTGCCGGCCGCGATAAAGTTGGCACACCCAGAGGTGTGACCCTCCTTGACGCGGAGGAAGAAGAAGTGGTGCAGAAGAGCCACGGACGGCATCACGCCGAGGTACGCCTCGCAGTAGTAGGCGAAGATCGACAAGAGAAGGATGGAGTTGGGATGAAGATGCAGCGCCTGCAGCCCGTAGTGGCCGAGGACCTCATAGAAGAAGTCAGAGAAGGGGGGGACCAATCCTGCGGCGATATTGCTTGTGAAGAAGGGGAAGAAGGTGCTTCCCTCGGGCTCCGGCATGTCGGAGGCGACCCGGAGCCCCGTCTTCCCCTCTTGTTGCTTTCCCACACCGTCAGCAGGCGAGTGGCGGCGAGGCCCTTCTCCGACACATTGGGCGCGTCAAGAGCAGGCTCGTACCATGCCGGCGACGAGGTAGGCTTGACCTTCCGGGGCACCATTGTTCGCTGACGCGGAAGGGGGAGAGAGCAGATCTGGAGATTTCGGAAGCGGGGCGCAAGAAAGGAGATCTGAGCAAGGCCAAAGGAAGCAATGAAGGGAAGCACTGCCTATGCCAACCATTTGGCAATCGGGCAGTTGCCGAGGCAGCATGGGGAAGCGCAGACGCCCACGTCCAATCAATCGCCACGCGTCGACCAAGGCCGCAAGCTATTGGGGCCCGCGGCGCTCCGCACTTGCCCTTTGGCTTCGCCTCAAAGCCATGTCCGAGCGCGCCTTGGGCCCGGGGGCTACTGTCGGTGTTCTGGGAACGGGGGTCCCCAGACTTGCCTGCCTGCGATCCATGGCGTGGCTCTGCGAGCGGGCCCGTACGGCCCATCTTCACCAACAAGCATTCAAGACCCTCGCGAGGGGCCAAGCATCGCGAGGCGGACGACGCAAGACCTCCTCGGGAGCGGCCTCACCAGGTTGGCTCGAGAGGGGCGGAGAGATCAAGGCAAGGCAAACCTCGCGAGGTTCTCGTGACGTGAGCCATGATGACCAAGGCCAGGCCGGCGCCAAGCAGGCGCCAGCGCGCAAAGTGTCCTTGTTTCCTCTTTGGTGCTAAGGAGGCAAGCGCAGGCTAGGAGTACCAAGGCGTCAAGCAAAGGTTTCCATATCGGTGCAACGAGACCAAGACCAGCAGGACGGCAGGACGGAGGTCACCATGGAGCCCAAGGCGGCGTCTCCGCGAGAGCCTTTTGTAGGCGAAGACTACTTTTGTTAGGATAAGCTGTACTAGCTGTCCCCTTTCAAATTGGCCGTTGTTGGCTCCCTTCCCGCTCAATATTCGGGGAGAGGACCAGGGCCTCTATAAATAGGGCTAGCCACCACCGTAGGAGGCAACGGATTGAGATTATCCTCACCCACACAAGTTAGCCAAGCACAAGAACACCTCACCTCAGGAGGCTGTTCTTCCCCTTGTACTGTTCATCCTCAGCCCAAGAGGCAATCCACCTCTCCTACACTGGAGTAGGGTATTACACCACATCGGTGGCCCGAACCAGTATAAATCTTGTGTACCTTGTGTTGCGAGTTCGTTGAGCTAGCCTCTGAGATCGTAGCAAGGTTAGGGCGTGGATCGGTAGGGGGAGATCTTCGTGCGCACCCAAGTGTTTGAACCTTGAGGGTTTTGCCGGAACCCGAGATCCGACAGGTACCCAGCCTCATGAGGATACCGTGACGCAAGCCATGGCCACCAAGGCAGGCGGGCGCCAGCGGGCGTAGAGCAGGCAGTTTCCTCTTTGGTGTTAAGGAGGCAAGGACAGACGTGGGTTTCCGAGGATTCTGGCAAAGGTTTCCATTCCGGTGCAATGAGACCAAGACCGCCAGCACGGCGGGACAGATGTCATCACTGAGCCCACCGCTGCGTCACAGCCACAAGCTTTGCATGCGAAGACCACCTTTCGTAAGGATAAGATGTACTACTTGTCCCATTTCAGATTGGCCATAGTGGGATCCCTTGCCGCCTACGTTTTGGGGGAAGAGGACCGAGGCCAGTATAAATATAGGTTAGCCACCACCGTAAAAGGGGTCAACTCATTTCCTCACCCCTGAACATCGCGAGGTTGTTCATTCCTTGTACTAGTTCATCCTCAGCCCCTCATGAGGCCAATCCACCACAAAGCAGGAATAGGGTCTTACACCGCAAGGTGGCGCGAACCTGGATAAACTACCATGTCATCTTCTTCCTTGATCATGCGTATTGGGCTAGGCTATGGGGCGAAGAGCTGGTAGGCTGGATAGGCTGAGTGCTTCGCACGTGCCCTAGATTTCAAAACTTTCTTGAGTCTGCAGAGCCCTGAATCCGACATTTGGCACGGCAGGTATGGGCGTGTTGAAGTCCTTCTTCCACCGCTCGCTTCCCCTTTGTTCCGTAGCTCCCATGGCCGATGCTCGTCGTGCCCGCGCTGAGTGCCAAGCCACTCATATCGCCCAGACGGCACCCGCGGGCAACGACGCTCCTCGCCACTCTGCTTCCCTCGCAGCAGGATTCGTTGATGTCACCTCCCGTCTGGTGTGATGGCCGCACCGCGTATCCATCACCCACTCCGGCCACGGCATCGTCCTGCCATGCTCGCCATCGGCCGGCGACCACGCAGCCTTCACTGCTCATGGCACGCGAGGTCCTGCGTTATCTCCCCGCCAATGACCTCTATGACGACTAGCTCGGCCGCATTGCTGAGCTCATCAACGCCACCGGTGAGGCTCCAGCGTCATTCCACTCACTGCCTCCCCCGCCATCCCAGGAGGGCGACGTGGCTCACGGTGCACCTCCTCCTCCTCCTCCTCGGCGCAACCCTGACCTAGAGCCATGGCGCGAGGCGCCCCCGCGCAACCCACGGCGCGGGGCGCCGTTAAGTGATGAAGCGAGCTGCCAGGTAGTGCAGCGGCCGCAGGCCGACGAGCGCGCGCTCCCAGCGCCTCAGCGCCAGCACCAAGACCTCGCGCCGCTGAGCCTGTGGCGCGGTGGTGTCGGGACGAACTCCCCGAGTGCACGCCGTGCCTGTGAGTCCGGCGGACTGCCGTGCCTTCACCCCAGAACTGCGCCTTATCGTCTGGCCCGGCAAGTTCAAGCCAGATCTGCCTCTGCGCTACGATAGCACCCCCGACCCCACAGAGTTCCTCCAAATTTACGCGGTGAGCATCAAAGCGGAGAGTGGTGATTAGAAGGTTATGGCCAACTGGTTTCCCCTGGCCCTCAAGGAAGGGGCACGCTCCTGGTTCCTGAACCTCCCGGAGGGGTGGATCTCCTCCTGGGACGAGCTTCCCAAGTCCTTCATCGCCAACTCCTAGGGTACTTGCGACCGCGCTCCTAAAGTGGCTGACCTGCAGCGCGTGAAGCAGCAGCCGAGCGAAACTTTGCACAAATACATCCAGCGCTTTACGAGCGTTCGCCTCAAGATACCGAAGGCATTAGATGAGGCCATCATCTCGGCGTTCACAAATGGCATCCAGGATGTCAAGATGAATGAGGAGCTTGCCATCCACGGGGACCTATGTTCGGCCCTGGAGTGTTCAACCTGGCGACCAAGTGCGCAAGGGCTGAAGAAGGCTGCCTCTCCATCCTTGACCTCCCGAAGCCAGATCCTGAAGACAAGAAGGCCAAGGCCAAGGAACCAAAGTGTAAGGGCCCCGCCATGCTGGCCGCGGAACCCGAGATAAAGCGTGGCCGTAACCACGATGAGCCTCCTAGGGACAACCACCCGTTCTACGGCTTCCACAATGTCCACAGCCACAACACTAATGACTGCCATGAGCTCAGGGAAATCCGAGACAGGCGCCTCGGCCATTGCCCCGAGCGCAGCGACTGGGGCTACGGCCGTGGAGGAGGCCGCGGTGGAGACGCTCGGACAACCGCGACCCTCGTCAGGACTGGTGTGACCAAGCCCGCGAGACCGCTGGTAGGGCCAGCCTCGTGACGCCCCCTCGCGGGACCAGCCTCGGTAGGACCATCCTCAGGGCAACGCCGGCCTCCCTCCGCTACCTTCGCTGCCAAGGAGAAATAACAACAACCGGCAAGACGATGGGGCTGGGGCCTTCTAGGAGCCTCGCCCGATCGCTTGTATCTTGGGTGGTGCTCAGGCTCCTGATACGTCTCCAACGTATCTATAATTTATAAAGTATTCATGCCATGTTTACAATAGTTTTATATGATTTTGGTATGAATTTCATTAGAACTAACCCGGACTGACGCTGTTTTCAGCAGATATACCGTGGTGTTGTTTTTGCGCAGAAATAAAAGTTCTCGGAATGCGATGAAAATCAACGGAGAATTTTTCTGGAAAATATAAAAAATACTGGAACGAAGAGTTACCGGAGGGGAGGCCCGTGGTCCCCACGAGGGTGGAGGGCGCGCCCACCCCCTAGGGCGCGCCCCTGTGCCTCGTGGACTTCCTGTGGGGCCCCCTGACTTGTTCTCGACGCCAACCTCTCCTCCTCTATAGCAAACCTCTGTAGCCACGAGAAATCAATCTAGGGCCTCTCTGGCACCCTGCTGGAGGGGCCATCATCACCGGAGGCCATGGAGGAGGATCCCGGAGGGGCCATCATCGCAATGAAGGCCAAGATCCAGAGGGAGAACCTCTCCCTATCCAGGGGGAGGCCATGGAGGGGGAATCACAAGGAGGAGAACCTCTCCTCCTCTCTCTCGGTGGCGCCGGAGTGCCATCGGGAGGGGAATCGTTGCCATGGTGATCGTCTTCATCAACATCACCATCATCATCACCATCCTCATCTCTTTTACGCGGTCCACTCTCCCGCACCCGCTGTAATCCCTACTTGAACATGGTGCTTTATGCCACATATTATGATCCAATGGTGTGTTGCTACCCTATGATGTTTTGAGTAGATATCCTTTGTCTTTGGGTTGATTGATGATCTAGATTGGTATGAGTTGTATCTTTTATTTTGGTGCTGTCCTATTTTGCCCTCCGTGTAGCACAAGCGTGAGGGATTCCCGCTGTAGGGTATTGCAATACGTTCATGATTCGCTTATAGTGGGTTGCTTGAGTGACAGAAGAATAAACCCAAGTAAGGGGGTTGTTTCGTATGGGATGATGGGGACTTGATGTTTTAATGCTATGGTTGGGTTTTACCTTAATGATCTTTAGTAGTTGTGGATGCTTGCTAGTGTTCCAATCATAAGTGCATATGATCCAAGAAGAGAAAGTATGTTAGCTTATGCCTCTCCCTCATATGAAATTGCAATGATGACTACCGGTCTTGTTAATGATTGCCTAGGATAATTCCGCACACCGACCCATCATTATTCCACACTCGTTATTTATAATATTTAGTAATATATTCTAACTTTATGATAACATCACCTACTTTTATATTTTAGCTCTCTGATACCATGCAAAGTTATCCTCTTCATACCCAGAACGTAGTTTTATTTCTCGTTTCTAGTTGGAAGCAAACTTTCGGTGTACGTAGAGTCGTATCAATGGCAGATAGGACTTGAGAGAATATTGATCTTACCTTTAGCTCCTTGTGGGTTCGACACTCCATACTTATCACTTCCACCATTGAGAATTGCTACGATGATTCCCTGCACTTGGGGATTATCAGCTCCCGCCTCCAAGTGCATCTTCAAGCAGTTTGGTCGTGAGGTGAAGGCGGCCCTCCTCAACCTTGAGGTATCGCGTCCGCTCAGGTGGTCCAAGCACGCCATCACCGTTGGCTCCATAGACCAACTCAAGTGCTTGACCGCCGTTGGCGCGCTCTCGATGCTCTGCTTGCCAACCATCAGTAACGTCCTTGTCACCAAAACCCTCATTGTCTTGGGCGCGAGGCTCAACGTTCTCTTCGTTGAGACGCTCCAGGTGCCCTAAGACCAGCTCATGCCCACCAAGCCCTTCTCAGGAGTGACCAATGGCTCCATCGTTGCCCTAGGGCAGATACACCTCCCAGTCACCTTTGGCAAGCGCAACCACTACCACATCGAGTTCTTTGACTCAGACGTCGCCCACATTGGCCTCCCGTACAATGCAATCGTTGGGTATCCTGCCCTTGCCACGTTCTTGGCAGCAACTCACTATGGTTACAATGTCCTCAAGATGCCAGGATGAGGTGGAATCATCATGGTCGCTCGCGGCAAAGAAGATGCAGCATGCTCCCTCGAGCGCGCCTACCGGGCTGGAGCGGTCGAGAACTCTGACGACGAGGGCACCATCATACCTCCTGAGGCCGTCCCCAAGGAGAAGAAGCATATCCTCCTCACGGGCCGTCAGGAGGCTGGGGCGCCTGTCGACCGTGCCTCAGGCCCCACGCCCACTTTTGGGCCCCCGTTCCTTGTCGTGTAGGAAGTCGTGCCCGACATCCCCCTTAGGGCGGGCTCGTGGGCTCTCGTCTAGAGGGCCTCTGACCAGACCGCCATGAGGAGGGAGGCGTACGGCTGCGCCTTAGAGAGCGAAGCACAAGGTGTGAGGCGACAGGCACGCAAGAGTTCATCACCAAGGCAATCGAGGAGCTTCAGGAGGTGCGGGCCATGCGTGGCGAGCGTCTCCCGCACCACCAGGTGCAACCGCGGCCCCTGACATGGACGGTGAGCTGCGCATCTGCGTCAACATCACAGGCCTCAACAAGGCCGCTTCGATGGGCCTCTTCTGGCCATCCCGTGTCGGCTGGAGTAGGGGCTACCCCTACAGCTACGTTCGCATGCCGTTCAGCCTGCTGAATAGGGCCCCCTCGTACCAGCCCTTCATGACGCCAAGGCGCTAGGCTGTCCTGACGGAGGAGATATCGGACCTTCGCAAGCCCCCTAGACCTCCAGAGCCTCCCGGCCTCATGAGCAGGTCGGCTCGTGAGGAGTGAACTCTGCGACGCGTATCTTCAGCTACCCTGATGCTCCTACAACAGTGCTGCCAGGTGAATTTTTGGTTTGTTCAACTGAGGGAGCCCCTCGGGCTGCATCATCCTCAAGCTGCTAGGGCCCGACCCAGCAGTTGTATCGTTTTTACGCTTGTATTGAAATTGGCCTTCCTTTTATGAATTCCCCAAGTATTTGAAGTGCATGTCCGTTGCTTCGTCCCTATGATGTCGCTGCACCCTCGTGAACCTGCCCGCGGCCGCCTCATGATTAAGGACTGGCATGGCGTCTGTGCTCGGGTCCGTCCCTGCAGCATTGACAAACCCAGGCTACCGAGCTCTGTCCCACGGGCCGGCTCCCGTGCGCGTCACCTCCCGTGGTCCTTGCTGCCTTGTTCTCGCATGAGCTAATCACGTGTGGGCAAGTAAGGGCGCATGGCCCAGTTATAAATGCAGTTCGGTGCTTCGCCATAGCGGGAGCCATGCGTTAGCTTTTTTCCGTGGGATCATTGCATGAGAAGACTTGGCAGGGGGTCTGTGTTCGGGTCCGTCCCTGCAGCGTCAATAAAACCAATGGCTGAGCTGTGTCTGGCAGGCCAGCTCCGTTCACGTCACCTCATGGGATCATGTCTGTCCGGCCTTCTCATGCAATAACCTTCTGAGGGATCATTCGGTGCAGGACCCTCCTCGCCCCACAGGTGTCTTAACCATGCCTGCCTTGAGGTAGGGCCTCATGAGTCCCGCGCTGGCTCACGAGTGCCCAGATACACCTCCTCCAGTTCTGTCGTGCTAGCCACGCGTACGAACGGGGCTGTACACGCCCCGGAATCTCCCCCAGAGGGAACTCCCACCCAAGCACCAGTGGAAGCCCCATGCTTCGCGCTGGTGGACGACACTGTCGAGCAGCGACTATGCCCACGCACAAGTGGAAGCCCCATGCTCCGTGCTAGAGGACGACACGGTAGAGGAGCGGCAATTCCCATGCCAAAGTGGAAGCACCTTACTCTGCGTTGGTGAATAAACAACTGGGGGTGCCCTCGTTGCTGCACTAACCTCAGGATAGCCTCTCGGTTCTTTGCATGGTATTATCGTGCAGCTTCCTCCTCGGGAGGTACGCGCGAGGGGGCTATACACGGGGGCTACACCTAGGCCAGGCCTGGCGCACGCCACCCTACCAGGTCCGGGTACCTGGTGTTCTCGCGCCCTTTCAGGAGAAAGCTGGCGAGGAAAGTTATGGGGGCTCCGGATTGACCTCGTCATTGGTTACGCTTCCTTCATGAGGGCTGCTCGCACCTCAAGGGGAACCTCCTGAGCATCGCGACTCAGGGGCTGCACTAGTCACATAGACCCTCACCCCTTGGTGTCGTCCTGGCGATCCGGATGCCCCAACGGCAGTTGCGGTATGCGCGGGGCTGGGCCCTCCCGCGCAGAGCACAAAAGCAAACAAGAAGGAAACCAAGAATGAAAATGAAATCGCAGAGCCCTAAGAGTTATTACAAGCGCAACTGTTCCGCAAATTCACACAGAAGTTTTTATGCCTACACGAGGCACGGTAAATGATTGCAGGAATAAATTCAAGAAGAAGCACCGCCACTGCCTTGGCCATCTACGCCGCTCGCCCTGGCAGCCGGAAGCCCGTCGTTGACGTTGCTCGCCGTCATCACCGCTACCCCAAGCTCAGCTGCCAGAGCCTCAGGGTCGGGGATGCAGAGGAAATTCTTTAGCAGGGCATCTACATGACCCTTCATGACCTCCGCAGCAATGGCGCGGGACTCAAGAGCCACCTAGTGGATCAGTGCGCTGAAGACGCGCATCGTGGCCGCGGTGAAGAGCTAGCGACACTCCGCCTCCAAGAAGGAGTCCACTCCAGCAACGGCACCCTTAAGCGCTTCAGCCAGCTTGGGGGGAGCCCTTCAAGGCCATCCTCAGGAGTCGCCAGCGGCTCTGTGTACCCTCCCCCGTGGATGGAGCGCAGCACCTCGCGAAATCCGACCTCAAGGAAGAGGAAGGCCTCGCGTCCTACGGCAGCTTCCTTCTCGGTGGTGGTGAGCACCTTCTCCCTGGCCTCTAGCTGGGTTGCCGTCTCGGAGACGTGCCGATCAAGGGCTGCCTAGGCGTCGGCCACCTCTTTCTTCAGCGCTTCAAGGCGGTCGTGCTCCATGGCCTGGTCGGTGGCCACCTGGGCCAGCTCGGCGTCGCGATCAATGAGCTTCACCTCGCGGGCCTTCAGGTCCTCCTCCAGCTGCTATAGCCTTTGGTTGCACGAGGCTTGTTCCTCCTGGAGGGCCTTAGGCTTGGCCTCTGCCTCGCCCTCGCACTCCTCGGTGGATGCAGCATTCACCAACACTGTGTCTCGAGCCTCCTTGACTTCAGCGGCCTCCTTCCTACTCTCTCAGCAGCGGCCTCGGCCCGACCCCAGGTTGTCTTGACAGACGTCTCGGCCTGGAGCCACCAAGAGATAAGATCCATGCGCTCCCTCACGAGGCATCTGTCGGTGTCCTGAACAGCATCCCGAAGCTGCTCGAGCGCGGCGTGGGCGTCGTCCAGAGCGCCTGGCTTGATGAGAGGGCCGCGGTCCGCTAGTGTGAGGGGCTGGGAAGGAGGTGGCACCGGCCCATCGACTCGCTCCATCACCATGGAGGTGGTAGAGAGGAAGGTTTGTGGCGCCGGAGGCATCGAGCCCCCCTCGAGCATGACAGGGATGGACGGTCCCGCTGCCTACGGACCGACGGGGCAGGCTCCTCCTGAGGCAGCACCACCCTGTCCTGAGGGGCCTGCTCCACCTCGAGGACACGAGGGGCATCCTCCCCCACCTGTGTCGGAGTCATTGTAGCTGTGGCAAGAGGTGGCACCTCCGGGGCCCGGGCTTCCTCCTTCCTCTTCTTCACCACGATGCCCATCCTGGTCATTAGGGGGGAGCGTTGTGCGCATGGTACAAATATTCGCTTGATGACCCACAGGTATAGGGGATCAATTGTAGCTCTTTTCGATAAGTAAGAGTGTCGAACCCAACGAGGAGCAGAAGGAAATGACAAGTAGTTTTCAGTAAGGTAATGTTTGAAAGTGCTGAAATTGTAACTAGCGAGAAGTTTGGTCGCAAGATAATTTGTAACAAGCAAGTAACGATAATAGTAACTAGTATGCAAAAAGGTATCCCAATCCTTTTGAGGCAAATGACAGGCCAAAAGGGTCTCTTATGATAAGCAAAGTGTGCTTGAGGGTACACGGGAATTTTATCTAGTCACTTTCATCATGTTGGTTTGATTTGTGTTCGCTACTTTGATAATTTGATATGTGGGTGGACCGGTGCTTAGGTGCTATTCTTACTTGAACAAACCTCCTACTTATGATTAACCCTCCCACAAGCATCCACAACTACGAGAAAAGTATTAAGAATAAATTCTAACCATTGCATTAAACTCTAGGATCTAATTGCTACTCCACAATGCATTCCCTTAGGCCCAAATATGGTGAAGTGTCATGTAGTCGACGTTCACATGACACAACTAAGGGAATAACAACATACATACTATCAAAATATCGAACACATATCAAGTTCACATGATTACTTGCAACATGATTTCTCCCGTGACCTCAAGAACAAAATTAACTACTCACAAATGATAAACATGCTCATGATCAGAGGAGTATTAAATAGCATAATGGATCTGAACATATAATCTTCCACCAAATAAAAGATATAGTAATTAACTACAAATTGTAATCGACACTACTAGTCACCCACAAGCACCAATCTATAGTTCCGGTAACAAGATTGAATACAAGAGATGAACTAGGGTTTGACATGAGATGGTGCTGCTAAAGATGTTGATGGAGATTGCCCTCGCCAAGATGGGAGAGTTCTTGGTGATGATGATGACCATGATTTCCCCCTCCGGGAGGGAAGTTCCCCCAACGGAATCGCTCCGCCGGAGGGCAAAAGTGCTCTTGCCAAAGTTCCGCCTCGAGACGGCGGCGCTCCGTCCCGAAAGCCTTTTCCTTATTTTTTCTAGGTCAAAATGACTTATATACCAGAAGATGGGCACCAGAAGTGGGCCGAGGAGGCCACAACCCACCAGGGCGTGCCAGGGGGCCCTCGCGCGCCCAGGTGGGTTGTGCCCACTTGGTGGCCCCCCTCTGGTAGTTATGGGCTCCAATATTTCTTAAATATTCCATAAAAAATCCCCGTCAAGTTTCAGCTCATTTGTTGTTGTGCATAATAGGTAGCCTGACGTAGCTTTTTCAGTTCCAGATTTCCAGCTGCCGGAATTCTCCCTCTTTGTGTGTACCTTGTAAATTATGAGAGAAAATGCATTAGAATTACTCCAAAAGGCATTATTATGGATAAAAACATTATAAATAACAGTTGGAAAACATGATGCAAAATGGACGTATCAACTCCCCCAAGCTTAGACCTCGCATGTCCTCAAGCAAAAACCGAAATCAAAAAACAAGTCCACATGCTTTGAGAGAGAGGTGTCGATAAAACCAAAATACGGACATAGAAGCATCATGTCGATTATTATAACAGCAACAAAATTAAACATATGAATTTTATCATATACTTCTCATGAATAAGTAACAGTTCATCACATAATCGAAGTGTAAAGCAAAAACTCTATTAGAAACCAATAAACTATATTCTCAGTCAACTTTGCAACTACAATTCATCATCTTTTCAGGAAGGGTCACGTGTCGGAGCCTTTAGGAAAGTCCACATACTCAACCATCATATAGTATTCTATGATTGCTAACACTCACCTTGTACCCATGAAAAAACATTTCAACCGGACACATTGAAAGATAGGGGCTTATAGTTTCGCCTCCTAACATACTCCCCTCAAGGGTGATGTCAACAATAATAACTCATGCTATCTATATTCAACTGGACGTATGTGCCTAGATCTTTCCTCACCACATGATGCTTGCCAAAAGAGAAAATAAAAAAGGAATAGAAGGAAAACTTTGACTGTTTGAATAAAAGTTAATACATAAAAGTAAAAGATAGGCCCTTCGTAGAGGGAAGCAGAGGTTGCCATGCGCTTATTTGTGTGCATGGTCAATCCCTTAGTGCAAGAGAACGTCACGTTGTATTGCCCCTTAAGATGACAACCTTTATTATGCAGTCTGCCACTTTTATTATTTGTCATCCAAGTTCGTACAACGCTCAATTTTCTCTTACACTAAATGATCTCACATATTTAGAAGCAATTTTTATTGCCTTTTTGCACCGATGACAACTTACTTGAGGGATCTTGCTCAATCCATAGGTAGGTATGGTGGACACTTGAAAAAGATTTGGGTTTAAGGGTCTTTGGATGCACAAGTAGTATCTCTACTTAGTGCGGAATTTTTGGCTAGCAAAGATAGGGGGAAAGCACCACATGTTGAAGGATCTATGACAATATGACTTCTATGTGAATATAAACAAACATAAACCATTAAGTTGTCTTCCTTGTCCAACGTCAACAATTTTGGCATATAATATTTTGATGATGGTTCACAATCACAACAGATTTCTAGGATAGTATATTTATATGTGAATCTTCTCTTCCCTTATTAATTCTTTCATGAGTTGCATCACTAACTAATGCTATGTTTGTCCATCTCTAATAAAATTTCCTACTTATACTTTTCCTTATGTGGTGCTATCACCTACCATAGGATTAAAATATGATTTTGTTGATTTATTTCCTTTCTTTTATTTAATTCCATTATCTTTTTCTTTCTTTATTTCTTTTCTTTATTTGCAACATGCAAGTAAAGAAAGCAAAAACTCAAACTAAACTTTATTACATAACTTGCACACGATTACAATGATAGATCACTAAGAAAACTCTCAAAGAAGAAAGGATCGAACTAAACTTTATTTCATCTAAAGCAAAAAGATCGAAATAAAATAATTAAAAGCAAAAGGATAGTGGGATGATACGATACCGGGGCACCTCCCCCAAGCTTGGCGGAAGGCAAGGGGAGTGCCCATACCCGGTACTGAGTTCTCCTTTGGTGGTGAAGAAGATGGTGGTGGTGAACCAGAAGAGGTCTTGTCCTCGAATTTCCATGGCAGTGGTCCACCATCATAAGAGGAAGAGTGAGTCTCACGGGTCCTGCAACTAGCTTCCAAACTCGTACCTTTAAACCTCGCCTGATATTCAAAGACTTGGTTCTGGATGTCATAGATCTGGCTTTTGAGGAAGTTGATTTCCTCGTTGAAGGTGAAGACGATGTCCTTCATGGGCTTCCCATCCACCTTGAGATCATGGTAGAGGTCCGTGATTATGAGGTGATTGGCATGGAGTCCACGCTCCACCATCCCCTTGCACCGGAAGACATCTTTCTCCATAGCTTCAATCCTAGCCTCCACGGTTCCCGTCCCCTTTGGGGCAGGGCACATCGCGAAGGTGAAGCACCGCCTCATGTATCTCAATGACCTGAGTGTGCTGCACCACCTCCCGCAAATATGGGTTGATGAAGTTCTTGAAGAATTTATCCTTGGAGGAGCTTGAAGCAGCCATGGTAGATGGGATCTGACAGAAAACAGCAAGAGAAAAAGAGAACAGAGGATTTCTCCGAGATACGGTGGTTAACAGGTTCGGGAAGTATATATAGATTTTTTATCTTGGAGGACAAGTACATGGAAGAAAAACGGAGTACGGAAGGTGTCCCAGGTGGGCACAACCCACCTGGGCACTCCAGGCAAGCCTGGCGCGTCCTTATGTCTTGTGCCCACCAGGGGACTCTTCGTGGAAGTTTATTTATTTCCAAAATTCTAAAATATTCCAAAACTGATAAAAAATATTTTTGCGGATTTTTCGGAGTATGTTTACTTACCGTATCACGTACCTCCTTATTTTCACGATTCTAGAGTGCTCCGGAAGGACTCTTTTGTGTGTTCTTCCGGCGTCAAAGTTTGGATAATATTACTTTCAACATTAATAGGCGTACCTGAGATATAATGCTTCATTCGTTGTCCATTGACAACTTTCAGGTTAGTACCTTCAGACTTATTTATTTTGATGGCTCCAGATCGGTAAACCTCCTCGATGACATATGGGCCTTCGCATTTTGACATATTCTCCAACTTTAAACTCACACTTTTGGATTCTTTTTTCATGCCATCTTTTAACTTTTTCTTTGAATAACTTTGCATTTTCATATGCTTAGGTTCACCGTTCATCTAATGAGCTAATTTCAAATAACCACTTTTCACCAGCAAGTTTGAAATCATAGTTGAGCTCTTTCACTGCCAAAATGCTTTATGTTCTAATTCAAGAGACAAATGACAAGCTTTTCTATTGCTAAGTTCAACTTGACCACTTGACTGAGGATGATAGGGTGATGCAATTGTATGGTTAACATCATACTTGGCAAGCATTTTACGAAAAGCACCATGATAAAGTGTGAACCACCATCAATCATTAAATATCTGGGGACTCCAAACCTTGGGAAAATAACTTCCTTAAGCATTTTAATAGAGGTGTTGTGATCAGCACTACTGGTTGGAATAGCTTCTACCCACTTAGTAACATAAGCAACAGCAACCAAAATATGTGTATACCAATTAGAGGAAGGAAAAGGCACCATGTAATCAAATCCCCAAACATCAACTGGTTCAACAGCAAGTGAATAATTCATAGGCATTTCTTGACCCTTACCAATATTGCCTATTTGTCGTGGAATTGTCACGGCAGATGTCCTCGTGCAAGGACTTAGTCGTGGAGCCATCGCAGCTAGGAAGCTTAAAGGGGTTAAACGGGACAAGGAACACGAGGGTTATACTGGTTCGGCCCCTTACGGTGAGGGTAAAAGCCTACGTCCAGTTGAGGTGGCATTGATTAGGGTTTCGATGACCAGGAGCTAAACCGCCCTGCCTGGTTATCGATCTTGTCTTTCTTGTCCCCAAACCGCCCTCGGGTCGTCCCTTTATATAGAGAGGTTGACGCCCAGCGACTCTCAGAGCCCCGGCCGGCTCATAACAATGTCCGGCTCGGACTCTTAACTATTCTTGCCTTACACTTGCCATACGGCGGTTTATCACTACGGGCCTTAAGCCATCTCCGGGTCTTAAGCCCATTATTAACCCGCCGTCTTCAAGCTTGGTACTGGGCTTCGCGTGATGACCATTATGCCATAACCCGGTCCCTCCTAGGGGGTGATTCCAATGGTTATATCCTCAACATTAGGCCCCAGATTGATTTGAACCGGTTCATGTCAATCTTCAATTCCTTTGAGAGAAAAAATCTTCCGGCTTATGATCGTGCGAAGGTTATAACCCGCCGTGACGTCATCTTCTGGATTCCTGGTAACCCGCCATGACGTCATCTTCCATTAGGTCCATTTTTTTATTCTGTTATACTCCAACGGATCTTATCTTTAATGGCTATCCCGAAAATCGAGGCGCTTTTGTGGCACGATAATCACGTCATGGCCTCCTCGTTTCTCGCGCCCACTTACTAGCTGCACCTTATAAATAAGCCCGGCCCATGAGTCTTCCCTCACTTGTCGCCTCCATCGTCTTCCTCCTCTCGCTACTGTACTACCGCTCGAGCTCCGCCGCCGCCGCTCTCCTGGCCTTCGTCAACCTCGGCCACTGCATCACCCTGACTTGTCCAGAGAAACGGCGGCGACCTCCGCAACTCCTGAGCACCGGTAAGTCCCTGCACCTCTCCACCGTAGATCTGCATTTAGGGTTCCGCTGTTCTTCCTCTGTCCTTCGCTGTTCTTCTCGAGTTCCTTGTAGTTCTTCCACTACAGTCATGCTTGATCCAAAAGTAGTACTGAGCTCCTGCGGTAGTTGTTGCGCATCCATTTTTATGCTAGTAGATCCCCTTTGTCTGCAATAAGACCTCGTTCTGAATCCATGAACTTCTTCTATGTCAGTTCTAGGTCTAGAAATTTTTTCTTTTTAGCCGACCGTTTGATCGAAAATAATGACTGCGATCTGTGAAACTTGTTTGCGCCACACTTAGTCAAAAATTGCATCTGTTTAGCTATGGCGGCTCACATTTCCGGCTTAAAAGAGGCCACACGCTGTAAAATTTCCGGCTCATTTATTATCAAGCTGTAGACAACTTGAATTACTCACGACGCCCACAGCAGCTTACATAACCCGACGCAACCAGCCATATGTCATTAGGCCCCTTCATAAGCCGCCATTTTGAGTGTTGAACTATAAATTTCCTCCGGCTTATAATTGAACCGGACATTTCCTTTTGTCATAGGCTTTCGTTTTTCACAATGCCACCTAAGGCTCCCAAGGCACCCATCACGTGCAACTGGATGAGATCCAATGTTACTGATGACACTTTAGCCGATTTCGTGAAGACGGACCTGCCCAAGAAGGAGGTCATGTCTTATCGTGCTCCTGACCCGTCAGAGGAAAGACCTCAACCTAGAGATGGCGAGGTGGTGATATTTGCTGATCACATGAGCCGGGGTTCGCACCGCCCGGCTCAAAATTCTTTAGAGAGGTTTTGAACTTCTTTGATCTTCGGCCGCAAGACATAGGACCCAATTCCGTGTTGAATATTTGCAACTTCCAAGTATTCTGCAAAGTCTATCTTGGAGAAGAGCCTAGCCTACTGCTTTTTAGGGAGTTGTTCTATTTGAACCGCCAGAATGAGTGCGCCAACGGGCCTAGCTTGGAACTTGGCGGAATCTCCATTCAAAAACGGAGAGATTGCCTTTTTCCTTACGTTGAACCGCCAAGCCATCCAAAGGACTGGAACCAGACATGGTTCTACTGCCAGGACACTTCTCCGGCTGACGAGAGCCCTCTGCCCGGCTTTCGTGCCCTGCGTCTGGAGCCAAATCACCCTCTGCCAGACAAATTATCTCAAGCTGAGCGTCAACCTCTGATCCCCACCATCAATAAGATCAAGGCTCTCCTGAGAAATGGCCTCAACGACATTGATCTGGTCCGGGTCTGGATCTCTTGGCGGGTGATTCCCTTGAGCCGCCGCCCCGGCTTAATGTGTGACTACACGGGCCGAAAGGATGACCCTCTGCGGCACAGCCCCAACGATCTTCCTGAGGATGTCATGGACGACATGACCAAGTCTCTCCTGAATGAGAGCTTAGCCGACTGTGGGAGGACCGGCTTAAACCCCTTCTGCCAAGCTAACCCGGCTCCGGCGGTAAGCCACTGATCTGTACACCTTGGTTTTCCTTTTAATAGTTTTCATCTGAACTTCAAGAAACCTTTGTTGTATTTTTCACGCTAATGACAAGTTCTGGAAGGTCAAATATGACCATGAGGCGGCTAAAAAAGCCAGGAAGGCTAAGAAAGCCGCCAGGAGAGCCGCTCCTCGCAAGAAGGGAAGCAGGCCTATTGCCTCAGAGCTACTTCAGCTAAGCGATAGCTCCGAGTGAGAGGTAACCCTTGATTCTTTAAGCTCTTCTTTTGTTTCTTGTTTATTCCTATCCGCCTCATCGATACTGATTATCAGCAGGAGGACACTGGAGCGAGTAACCCAGTGACTGAAGAGGTAACTACACTTTCCTCCGACTCGGAGCCCTTGCCAAGGCTAAAAGTCCGAAGAGTAACCCGGAAAGTAAGATTTTCACATCCTTTAGCTTATCAAGATCCTCAATTTCTTTTGAAGCGACAGATTCATGAGAGCCGGCGGCACACCCGGACCAACAAGGACGCAGACCTCTCCTCCGGCTTACCTGAGGCATCAAGGAAGCGCCGGACCAAGGTTATCTCCAACATATATCCTTTTCATCCTTTGGCGGGCGTTACTCGTCAACCGCTCAATTCTTCTGATTCAAATTATCAGGAAACTTCACCTTCCTCTGGTGATTCTATGCAATCGAACCTGCCGGCTTTCAAGACTGCACCCGGGTAATGATGATCATCTTATGTTGTGCTTATCTTTACTCATGCTTTTGTACTAACCTTTTGTCCTTTCAGTGCTCAAGAAAAGCTCAGTAAGAGGGCGAAGAAGAATAAACCGGTCGAACAACCGGTCCTGACTGAACCGGAAGCTTCAGCCCAAGAAACGCCACCTGCCTCAGCTCCTGAAGCCACCGCTCCAACTGGCGAGCCAGTCATAGAGACTTCAACTAACCCGGAGATCTCCATCCCAGCTCAGCCGGCCGATGACCCGGACGTTGTAATCACCCGGACAGAATTTGTCGAGCCGGGGAGACCCACTGCGCTGGCCAAATGCTCTGCCAAGGAAGAGCTGCTAGAGCGCCGCAGGGCCAGGCTGGAGATCACTGACTATGCGAATTTGAGCATTGGAGACATTGTTTCAAGTTATATTGGTCAAGTGCACAACAGCCGGGACTTAGAGATTGACATGGTGAAGCAGATACAGCAGAAATCTGAGGTACAACTCTCTTGCTTACTCCATGGTCATCCTTACCATACTAGCCCCCAAGTCTATTACTTATGATAGAATATGTTGTAGACTTAACTTCCGGCTTACCTTCATTACCAGCAATTAGAAACAGAATCTTTCAGCATACATTAGCCCCCAAGTGCCAAGTGTCTTTGCTTGCAAGGTGGTTGGGACTTTAATGTTTCATAATAATTACTCAAACTGTAACCCGGAATTTGTATAGGCTGCCTGCAAAAAATTTGAAGCTGAAATCTCTGAGCTAAAGAACCGCCTGAAGACTCAGGAAACTGAGACCCGGAAGGCCAACGCCAAATTTGAGTTTAGTGTTGCTACACAAGAAAAGCTGAAGAATAAGTTTGAGACAGAGAGGAAGACTTGGGCTGAAGAGAGAGCCGCCTTGCTGAGCCGGGCCGAAAAAGCAGAGGCTGCTCTAACTGAGAGAACCGCCGAACTCTCCGGCTTAAAGCGCCACATGTCACAGATGGTCTCCGCCATCTTCGGTAATCCATTCTGCAAGCTTTTACCAAGTTTTCATTCTTTATGTCTCATAAGTCCCCCTACTGTCTCCGGCTTACCTAACCTTGATTAAACAGGTCCCAGAAGCTCCAACCTTAACCAGAATGTTCTGACGAAGTTGAAGGCCGTGTACACTTTGGTGGAACAACTCTACACCGGGTCACAGCGTGCGTTAGCCGTTGTGGCCCTGTCCAACGAGGTTCTGACTCACCTGGCGGACGTACTCAGGCGGCTTGCCGTTCTTCCTCGGCGCTTCCAAGAGCTAAGACGGGCCTCTGCAAGAGCCGGAGCGATAGCCGCTTTGAGCCGGGCCAAGGCTTCTCTTCCGGAGCTAGACCCGGCCGACATCGCGCTTGGATACCCCAGCCTGAAGGAAGACGGCACCCCCTTCGACCAAAAAGACTTTGCAGCCTGTGTGAAGATCGTGCGCCCGGTGGCCACCCTGATTGGGAATGACACCGACCTTACCAAGTATCAGCCGGGCTACGACGCGGAAAATCAGAGGATCCCCACTCCACGTTATGAAGCCATCAGCTTGATCCCTCCGACGCGTAAGCACACCTTTGCCCCAGAAGTTGACCCGGCCGGGTTAATTGATGACGAGGCTCAATTTGAAGCCTTGAGCGGCATTGAATGGAAATCATCAACCTTCCAGGTCATGGAATCAGCCGGAGGAGCGAAGAGGGATGAGCCGGAAGCTTCAACTCCACAAGCACCTTGATTTTTAGGCGACTCATGGTTGCACCTTAAAACAATGCCTCACCTTTTGGACTCGGGGAGTCTTGTAATAGAGTAGGACAAACACTTAATTTTGTGCACGTGTTGAATGCTTAACTCCATTGAAGCTGCTTCTTCTTATCCCTCCGGGTTATAATTGATCAGTTATTCTCCTTAAGCTCGAATAGCTGTCTTTAACCATCCTGCATAGAGAACAAGTCACAAGTCTCTAGGCGGCTTACCACATTGAGAATCATAGACCTTATATATATAACCCGGAATATGAACCAAAGTCACCAAAGACTGGCCCTCGATTATATCTTTGATGTAACCATAATAGTATACTTACAAGCCTTCACGTATACTTCCGGTTTATGTAACCTGAATAATAAGATCTCAATCCCGGTTTACCAGTATCAAGAATACTTACTATGTGTTATCAACGTTGTGAATCAAAATTAAGTCGGCAAAGTAAAAACCGCCCTTGCACACTGTTTATGTGATCAATAGAACTTATTGTAAGTCAGAAGATCAAAAACTTAAGGGCTTCCGGTTCGAATACAACCAGAGAACTGTCCCAAACGGGTTAAGCTAAGATTCGAATGCGATCATATAGCCCCCAGTGGCTTTGGCGATGCCGATCCAGAGGGTACCGACAGCTATGTTCTCTTTGGTTCGAATACGACCCATGTTTGAACAGGAAGCCCCCAAGTGATCTTAAAAGTTGCTTAACGACGCTGATTCGAATACGACCCACGTCGGTTCCCAAGGGGGGTTGAGCTATGATTCAAATATGATCAAAGAAAACTCCCCAATGAGCTCGGCACTTTGCCAATCAAGTGGGTATCGACAGCTATGTTCTCTTTGGTTCGAATACGACCTATGTTTGAACAGGAAGCCCCCAGGTGATCATATTGTTATGGCTAGATTCGAATACGATCATAAGCCGGCTCCACCACCAAGTGACCATGTGATGTTGTAATGGAAATAACACGTTTCCCTTTGGAGGAGAAAAGGACAGAGGTCCTACTTTATTATTTATCATAATATATACATGGCTATATAAATATGTACATTACGAGAGCCGGTAGCTCAAGTGTAATAAGGCCGAAGCTGAGCTATGTTCCACGGCCGACGGGTCTCTTCCTCCGACTTGCGTGAATCTTTGTGCTCCCGAACGTCGATAAGGTAGTATGACCCGTTTTGCAAGTTCTTACTGACCACAAAGGGCCCTTCCCAAGGTGGGGATAACTGTGTGCATCTGTTTGATCTTGGATGAGCCGGAGCACCAGGTCACCTTCCTGGAAGACCCGGGACTTAACCCGGCAGCTGTGATAATGGCGCAAGTCTTGTTGGTAAATCGCCGAGCGAGCTGCTGCCACATCACGCTGTTCGTCCAACAAGTCAAGAGCATCTTGGCGCGCCCGCTCATTATCCGCCTCAACATAAGCCGCCACTCGAGGTGAGTCATGACGGATGTCGCTAGGGAGGAATGCTTCCGCTCCATCAACCATGAAGAACGGCGTGTAACCCGTAGACCTGTTAGGAGTAGTATTGATGCTCCATAACACGGAGGGTAACTCCTCCACCCAACAACCCGGCGTCCGTTGCAAAGGGACCAAAACCCGGGGCTTGATGCCCTTCAAGATCTCTTGATTAGCTCTCTCAGCTTGACCATTGGATTGAGGGTGAGCCACTGATGAAACATCAAGTCGAATATGCTCTCATTGACAAAACTCCTCCATGGCGCCCTTAGACAGGTTGGTAGCATTGTCAGTTATAATGCTGTGTGGAAAGCCAAAGAGAAATATCACCCTTTTCATGAACTGAACCGCCGTGGCTGCGTCACACTTACTAACTGGCTCTGCTTCAACCCACTTTGTGAATTTGTCAACTGCCACCAAGAGGTGGGTCTTCTTATCCTTGGACCTTTTAAAAGGCCCAACCATGTCAAGCCCCCAGACCGAAAATGGCCAAGTGATTGGTATCATCCTCAACTCTTGAGCCGGCACATGAGCTCGTCGCGAGAACCTCTGACAATCGTCACATTTACTGACCAAGTCCTCCGCATCAGCATGAGCCGTCAGCCAATAAAAACCATGACGAAAAGCCTTGGCCACAAGAGATTTTGAGCCGGCATGATGGCCACAATCCCCCTCGTGAATCTCACGCAAAATATCTTGGCCTTCCTCAGAGGAAACACAACGCTGGAAAGTTCCAGTAACACTGCGGCGATGTAGCTCACCATTGATAATTATCATTGACATAGAACGCCGGGTTATTTTTCTGGCCAAAGTTTCATCCTCAGGCAACTCTCCCCGGGTCATGTAAGCCAAGTATGGTACTGTCCAGTCTGGGGTGATGTGAAGAGCCGCCACCAACTGTGCCTCCGGGTCAGGGACAGCCAAGTCTTCCTCTGTAGGCAACTTAACAGAAGGGTTATGCAAGATGTCCAAGAAAGTATTAGGCGGCACCGGCTTTCGGTGAGAGCCCAGCCGGCTTAATGCATCAGCCGCCTCGTTCTTCCTGCGATCGATGTGCTCTACCTAGTAACCCTGAAAATATCCAGTAATGGCATCCACTTCACGGCGATAAGCCGCCATGAGAGGGTCCTTGGAATCCCACTTGCCTGATACTTGTTGAGCCACTAAATCTGAGTCGCCGAAGCACCTTACCCGGCTCAAGCTCATCTCCTTAGCCATCCGAAGACCGTGGAGCAAGGCCTCATACTCAGCCGCATTGTTAGTGCAGGGAAACATCAACCGTAGCACATAACAAAACTTGTCACCTTTAGGGGAAGCCAATACAACTCCAGCCCCCGAGCCCTCCAATTGCCTAGACCCATCAAAGTGAATAGTCCAATATGTATTATCCGGCTTTTCTTCGGGCACCTGTAGCTCTGTCCAATCGTTGATGAAATCCACCAAAGCTTGAGATTTAACAGCAGTGCACGGTACGTATTTCAGACCATGAGGCCCGAGCTCTATAGCCCACTTAGCCACTCTTCCTGTGGCTTCTCTGTTTTGGATGATATCTCCAAGGGGAGCAGAACTGACCACAGTGATAGGGTGACCCTGGAAATAATGCTTAAGTTTCTGGCTTGCCATGAACACACCATAAACAAGCTTCTGCCAATGTGGATACCGCTGTTTGGACTCAATGAGCACTTCACTGACGTAGTAAACCGGCCGCTGAACCGGTACTCCTTACCCTCTTCCTTGCGCTCCACCACCACAGCCACACTGACGGCTCGTGTGTTAGCAGCTACATACAGTAATAAGGGCTCCTTGTCAACCGGAGCAGGAAGGACTGGGGGCTCAGCCAGCTGCCTCTTCAAATCCTCAAAAGCAGCATTAGCAGCATCATTCCAGATAAAGTCGTCAGTTTTCTTCATCAACTGGTATAGGGGCATGGTCTTTTCACGCAAACGGCTTATAAACCGGCTCAAAGCAGCAATGCGGCCTGCTAGACGCTGGACGTCGTTTATACACGCCGGCTTAGCCAGAGAGGTGATTGCCTTGATTTTTTCCGGGTTAGCTTCAATGCCTCTATTAGAAACCAGGAAACCCAAGAGCATGCATGCAGGAACACCAAAAACACACTTGGCCGGGTTAAGCATCATCTTGTAAACCCGGAGATTATCAAAGGTTTCTCTAAGGTCATCGACCAGGGTCTCCTTCTCCCTAGATTTAACCACGATATCATCCACATAGGCATGAACATTGCGCCCAATCTGGTTATGAAGACAATTCTGCACACAACGCTGGTAAGTCGCCTGTGCACTCTTGGGTCCAAAAGGCATAGACACATAATAGAAGGCTCCAAAGGGAGTGATGAACGCTGTCTTCTCCTGGTCCTTAACTGCCATTTTAATCTGATGGTATCCAGAATAAGCATCCAAGAAACTTAAGCGCTCACAACCTGCCGTAGCATCAATGATTTGATCAATACGGGGGAGAGCAAAAGGATCAGCCGGACACACTTTGTTTAAGTCCGTGTAGTCCACACACATCCGCCAGGTGCCATTCTTCTTGAGCACGAGCACCGGGTTAGCTAACCATTCTGGATGAAAGACTTTGACAATAAAACCAGCCGCCAAGAGCCGGGCCACCTCCTCACCAATGGCTTTCCGCCTCTCCTCATTAAACCGCCGAAGGAATTGCCTGACCGGCTTAAATTTCAGATCAATATTGAGAGTGTGCTAACCGAGTTCTCTAGGTACACCTGGCATGTCAAAAGGTTTCCATGCAAAAATGTCCCTATTCTCACGGATGAACTCGATGAGCACGCTTTCCTATTTTGGATCCAGATGGCACTGATGCTAAACTGCTGAGATGAGTCACCTGGAACGAAATCAACAAGTTTAGTCTCGTCAGCTGACTTAAATTTCATCGCCGGCTCATGCTCTGTGGTCGGCTTTTTCAGAGATGTCATATCTGTCGGGTCAACATTGTCCTTGTAAAACTTCAGCTCCTCTGTTGCACAAACAGATTCTGCATAAGCCGCGTCACCTTCCCCACACTCCAAGGCTAACTTTCGGCTGCCATGAACCGTAATGGTCCCATTGTGACCCGGCATCTTGAGCTGTAAGTATACGTAACATGGCCGTGCGATGAACTTGGCGTAAGCCGGCCGCCCAAATATGGCATGATACGGACTTCTTATCTTGACCACCTCAAAGGTCAATTTTTCCACGCTGTAGTTGTACTCATCTCCAAAGGCCACTTCCAGTTCGATCTTACCAACTGGATAAGCCGACTTACCAGGCACCACCCCATGGAAAACAGTATTGGACTGGCTGAGGTTCTTATCAATCAACCCCATACGACGGAAGGTCTCATAATAGAGGATGTTGATGCTACTGCCTCCATCCATGAGCACCTTAGTGTACTTATATCCTCCCACCTGAGGAGCCACCACCAGGGCCAGGTGACCCGGATTATCAACCCGGGGAGGGTGATCCTCCCTACTCCACACAATAGGCTGCTCAGACCATCTTAAATAGCATGGAACCGGCTCAACAACATTCACAACCCTCTTATGAAGCTTCTGATCTCGCTTACACAGACTGGTGGTAAACACATGATACTGCCCACCATTGAGCTGCTTTGGATTGGTCTGGTATCCCCCTGTTGCTGTTGATGACCCTGGCCGGACTGCTGATTAAAGCCCCCTTGAACATTCTGAGGATTGGAATTTAAGCCGCCGCTCGGGCCATGAAAGTCGCCGGCGCCTGAGCCGCCGCCCGAGCCATTGTTGCCATTATAGGTATTGGAATTCTTAAAGTCCTTCATGATTGTGCAATCTTTCCATAGATGAGTAGCTGGCTTCTCCCTAGAGCCATGCCTTGGACAAGGCTCATTCAACAACTGCTCAAGCGTTGGGCCTGAAACGACGGCTCGGGGAGGTGGCCTCCCCTTACGTCACTGGTTGTTACCCTGTGAGCTGGCATTGGCCACAAACTCCATGCTGCCATCAGCCTTACGCTTGTTACCTCCTTGGTTCGCCGGGTTATGCTGAGGACCCTTGCCATTGCTGTTCTTCTTTCCCTTCCCTGTGCTTTCATCATCTGACGCGGGGTCCTTGGTACTATCAGAGTCGGCGTACTTGACGAGAGCCGCCATCAGCGTACCCATATCATTGCAATCGCGCTTGAGCCGCCCGAGTTTCATCTTCAGGGGCAGGAAACGACAATTCTGCTCCAACATTAAGACCGCAGAGTCGGCATCCATCTTATCAGATGAATGTATTATCCCTTTGACCCGGCGAAACCAATGTGTCGTAGACTCACCCTCCTGCTGTTTACAGTTAGTCAAATCCACAATTGACATAGACTGCCTACAGGTATCTTTGATGTTTTGGATGAACCGGGCTTTCAGCTCAGCCCAAGACCCGATAGAATTTGGTGGCAGCCTTTTCAACCAAGTGCGGGCAGTCCCATCTAACATCATGGTGAAGTACATGGCCATCGCCGCTTCGCTGACCTCCAGCAATTCCATGGCCATCTCGTATCTCTCGATCCAGGCTCCGGGTTGTAAATCAGCCGTGTAATTAGGCACCTTCCTAGGCCCTTTGAAATCCTTGGGCAGACGTTCATTGCGGAGAGCCGGCACTAGACAAGGGACACCTCCAGTACTCGTAGGGATACCCACGTCGATGGAAGCCGTCGGATAAGCCGGGGGAGGCTGGTAAGCCGTCAACTGAGGCACCTGCTCCGCCTCTTGCCGTGCCCTGTCTTGGTCTGCTGCGTGAAAGGCTCCGTTATGAGCCGGGCCGTGGCCAGGTGGCAAGTCATGGCGTCGGACATTACTTGAGCCGGTCGCTGAGACCATGTGTCTGCTATAACTCGGGCTCCGGCCTGGATGAGGGGTTGAATGAATCCTGTCCCGGCTATAAGAATACGCCTCTTACTGCGCCCGAGCCGTCTGAAGGAGTTCTCTGACCCGGCGGGTTTCAACCGCCGTTGGAGAGTCACCATCAATTGGGAGAGCCGCCAGCCGCGCTGCCGCGGTGACCAGGTTTTCCAACGGGTTGGCATAATGACCCGGTGGTATTGGCACGTACTGAGGCGGGGCAGGGCTCACCCGGGGAGGTCCCATTACTTGGGGCTGAATTGGTGTCCCAGCCCCGGGCACCATGATCTCTGGCGGGTTACTAGACCCTGCACCCGGCGTGTTGAAGAGGTTTCGAGGATCGTAAACTGGAGGGAGTCGGGATTGGGCCTTCTGATGCCTCCTTCTCATGACCTCATTGGATGCGTTTTGATCCATCGTGAGCTGGAAGGACTGTGCCTGAATCAGCTGAGTCTGGGCGTCGAGAGCCGCCCTCTCTGCAGCCATCCTGATCCCCTCCGCCGCCAGATCCTCCTTGGCCTTTGCTAGATCCAACTTTAACTGTGCCACCTCCGCGTCATGCTAAACTTGATCCGCCGGAGCCACCGTAGCGGTCAACAGGACCGTCATCTTGTCTGTGAGATCCATCAGCACCTGAGCCGGCGAAGGCACCGGGCTTCCTGGCCCGGAGGCAGGGTTTTGAATAGGTTGCGCGCCGGCTATGAAGATTCCAACCCGGCTCGGCAGTTCAAAGGGGTCCGGAATGCTGTCGCCATTGGAACAACCCCTGAGCCAGCCATCTTGAAGTTGATACAACGAGTTTGACTCATCCGTAGATGACTCGCCGTCAGAGCCTGCGGCCGTCTCATCACCAGATCCAGATCCTTCAGAGAGTCCTCCATGGACACATCCTACAAAAGCATGCTTCAAGGCAGGTAGAGCCCGGGCGGGTCGTGCACGCGGAGCCGTCTCGATGAGATCGGCGCAGAGATCCGGCTCAGGGCCCGGCTCACCAATCTTGCCAATGAAGACATGAATTCCGCCGAAGGGGACCCGGTACCCGTACTCAATTGAGCCGGCGTTGGGGCCCCAGTTTGCATCGTCGATGTAGAGCTTGCCGCGACGACTCTTGGTCATCCGGCCCACAGCGTATCCCTTGAGCCCTTCGAAGCTGCCCTTCAAGAACTCAAATCCACCGTGCGCTGGCCCCATGGTGGGCGCCAACTGTCGTGCAATTGTCATGGCAGATGTCCTCGTGCAGGGACTTAGTCGTGGAGCCATCGCAGCTAGGAAGCTTAAAGGGGTTAAACGGGACAAGGAACACGAGGGTTATACTGGTTCGGCCCCTTACGGTGAAGGTAAAAGCCTACGTCCAGTTGAGGTGGTATTGATTAGGGTTTCGATGACCAGGAGCTAAACCGCCCTACCTGGTTATCGATCTTGTCTTTCTTGTCCCCAAACCGCCGCCGGGTCGTCCCTTTATATAGAGAGGTTGACGCCCAGCGGCTCTCAGAGCCCCGGCCGGCTCATAACAATGTCCGGCTCGGACTCTTAACTATTCTTGCCTTACACTACAAGTCTTGCCATACGGCGGTTTATCACTACGGGCCTTAAGCCATCTCCGGGTCTTAAGCCCATTATTAACCCGCTGTCTTCAAGCTTGGTACTGGGCTTCGCTTGATGACCATTATGCCATAACCCGGCCCCTCCTGGGCGGGTGATTCCAATGGTTATATACTCAACACTATTCTTTGACATTCATCGCAAGGTGAGACATACATACGGGCATCCTTGAAGAGAGTAGGGCAATAAAATCCAGAGTGCAATACCTTGTGAGCAGTTCTATCTCCAGCATGATGCCCTCCATAAGCCTCGGAGTGAAATTTCCATAGGATTTGTCCCTGTTCATGCTCAGGTACACAACGTCTAATAATACCATCTACTCCTTCTTTATAAAGATGTGGGTCATCCCAAAAGATTATTTTCTTTTGTTGTACGTAAAGCTAGGTGGAAAACATTTAGCAACATTGTACTTCGCATGGTTAGCATACCAAGGAGTACTATGAAAAACATTTATTGCAGCTAACTTCTCATCAGGAAAACTATCATCAATAGGTAGTGGGTCATCAAGCACATTTTCAAGCCTAGACAAGTTATCAGGTACTAGGTTCTCAGCTCCTTTTCTATCAATGATATGTAGGGTTTGACATGAGACGGTGTTGTTGAAGATGTTGATGGAGATTGCCCTCTCAAAGATGGGAGAGTTGTTGGTGATGATGATGACGATGATTTCCCCCTCCAGGAGGGAAGTTCCCCTCGTAGAATTGCTCCGCCAGAGGGCAAAAGTGCTCCTGCCCAACTTCCACCTCGAGACGATGGCGCTCCATCCCAAAAGCCTTTTCCTTATTTTTTTCTAGGTCAAAATGACTTATATACATGAAGATGGGCACCTGAGGTGGGTCATGGAGGCCACAACCGACCGGGGTGCGCCAGGGGGCCCTGGCGCGCCCAGGTGGGATGTGCCCACCTGGTGGCCCTCCTCTGGTAGTTATTGGCTCCCATATTTCTTAAATATTCCATCGAAAGTTCCCGTCAAGTTTTAGCTCATTTAGAATTGTGCAGAATAGGTAGCCTGACGTAGCTTTTTCAGGTCCAGATTTTCCGCTATTGGAATTCTCCCTCTTTGTGTGTACCTTGTAAATTATGTGAGAAAAGGCATTAGAATTACTCCAAAAAGCATTATTTTGGATAAAAACATTATAAGTAACAGTAAGAAAACATGATGCAAAATGGACGTATTAGCGATAAGCGAAAAAAGGTAAGATGTTTACTCGTATGGGTGGATATACACCCTCTTCTGCTCCTTCTTGGTTGGGGTAGGGACACCCGCACTTTTCCTTGGCATGGCTTGGTCGGGATGGGGGATTTGGCGGGGTGCTCTTCAGCCGGCCTTGGGGCGGTGCTACCGCCTGGCAAGGCGGAGGAATCGCCGAAGGGGCCACGGCCTACAGGACCGCGTCCGCTCCGGCAGCGAGCTGGGCACCACTCTTCTTTGGTGTCGCCTGGCTCGACCTTCTCCCGGCACGAGGAGTGGCCCCTGACCTCGTGAGGACCCCAGTGGAGCACAGAGATTCCACGATCGGGGGCTCATCGGCGTCGTCATCGTCGGTGAAGCCATGGAGAAGCTCGCTTCGTGATGGGGGAGAGATCTCTGGCATGCCATCTGTAACGCCCACGATGCGGTTATATCTCCCACGTGTCGAGGCACGACTTAGAGGCATAACCGCATTGTAGGTATTGTCGCAAGAAGGGTCATCTTCACACAATCCCATGTAATGAACAAGAATGGGATAAAGAGAGTTGGCTTACAATCGCCACTTCACGCAAAACATAAATTAATTCATACATCATCCAAAATCCACACATAGACCGACTGCGGTCAAATCCAAATGAAAAGAAGATAACCCCAAATGCTAGATCCCCGATCGTCCCAACTGGGCTCCACTACTAATATCGTCGGCACCTGCAACTGTTTTGGTAACGACCACGTTCCTCGTCGAACTCCCACTTGAGCTCGGTTGCGTCGCCTGCACTAGTATCGTCGGCACCTGCAACTGTTTTGGTAGAATCTGTGAGTCACGAGGATTCAACAATCTCACACCCGTGAGATCAAGACTATTTAAGCTTATAGGAAAGGAGGGGGTACATTAACAAATTCCCATCTGCCACATAACCGCGGGCACGGCTTTCGAAAGATAATACCCTGCAGGGGTGTCCCAACTTAGCCCATTATAAGCTCTCACGGTCAAAGAAGGATATTTCTTCTCCCGGGAAGACCCGATCAGTCTTGGAATCCCGGTTTACAAGACATTTCGACAATGGTAAAACAAGACCAGCAAAGCCGCCCGAATGTGCCGACAAATCCCGATAGGAGCTGCACATATCTCGTTCTCAGGGCACACCGGATGGGCATACGTCGGGTTGGCATAGACCCTGGTTGCACAGGGGGCGCCGGACATCGCCCAGTTTGGACCAGCACTCGAAGGAGCACTGGCCTGGGGGTTGAAATAAAGATGACCCTCGGGCACGCGAAAAACCAAGGGAAAAAGGCTTAGGTAGGCAAATGTAAAACCAAGGTTAGGCCTTGCTGGAGGACTTTTATTAAAGGGGAACTTTCAAGGGGGTCCCATAAATCACCCAACCGCGTAAGGAACACAAAATCAAGGAACATAACACCGGTATGACGGAAACAACAAAACACCGGTATGACGGAAACTAGGGTGGCAAGAGTGGAACAAAACACCAGGCATAAGGCCGAGCCTTCCACCATTTACCAAATATATATATGCATTAATTAAATAAGAGATATTGTGATATGCCAAAATATCCATGTTCCAACATGGAACCAACTTCAACTTCACCTGCAACTAGCAACGCTATAAGAAGGGCTGAGCACAAGTGGTAACTTAGCCAAACAACGGTTTGCTAGGAAAGGATGGTTAGAGGCTTGACATGGCAATATGGGAGGCATGATATAGCAAGTGGTAGGTAGCGCAACAAAGCGATAGAGCGAACAACTAGCAAAGCAAAGATAGAAGTGATTTCGAGGGTATGGTCATCTTGCCTGCAAGGTTCTCAGAGTTGTCGAAACCTTGATCCTCGTAAGCGTTCTCAACAGGTTCCTCGTTCACAAACTCGTCTCCCGGCTCTACCCAAAGCAAGAACACAAGCAAAGGAACCACAATCAACCACGGGAAATGCACAAGCAACATGATCCAATACATGGCATGCTATGCGAGATGTGATATGCAATGCAATATGCGTGCTCCGGAAGGGAAAAGATGAACAAGGCATCAACTTGGCAAACCAAGTATGCCGCTGGAAAGATGAGATGATTTCGGTCGAAATCGATATAAAGATCACCGGAAACGGATGCACGGTTTGCAAATGGCAAGCAAAACAAGAATGACACAATTCTGCGATTAACAGCATGATAGCACTTAGAATACATCAAGTAACTATGCTACAGCACCCCAACATAGCAAAAAAGCATATGGAAGTGATCTACAAGAGATGCTTGACAAACAATGAACACTGAGCTACGGCTAGATCACACAATAACAGGTTCAAACAAGCATGGCAAAAGTGCAAAAGATATCAGCTTCACAGACTTGGTGAAAATACTAACATGCCAGAAATAACATCAGGAAGCCATGTTTAGAGGAAGAAAACAACATGCTACAGGAACTTATCATAGCAAAACAAGGCATGGCAGAAATCTAATAAATGCATAGAACAAAAGTCACTTACTGGTCATGAGCCAAAAAGGCACAGAAGATATGATGGCACCCATGTAAACGTAGCAAGTTTCGTTAACAGATTCAGACTTGGCAGAAAACAGCGCATGGCATTAACAGAATTATGAAGGCATCTTTGTGAGCTCGATTCACTCATCACAAGGCAACGCATGACAAAACAAGCTTACCAACAGCAAGAAGACATGTCCTTTAAGCTATCCATGGCAAGAGCAAGTTCATAGCATGTATGGATCAACTACAACAACCTTGGCAAAATTGAATAGCATGTTAACATTCGGCCAGGAACATTTTATAGCAAAAGTAGAGCAAGATTAAGAGATGCTAGGGCACTCCATAATTGCAAACAGGGAAATGGATGGATATAGCACAACTATATGTCCAAAACATCCTTAATGAAGTATCTCAAAATAAGCAGGGATCTCACTGTAGCATCATGTTTACAAGGCATAAAAATAACAACAGGTAAAGGACTTAGCAAAATCCTAAGTCCCTGAAACCAGAAACATCACGAAGCCTAGTTTGCATGCTTGTGCTAGTCACCACATAGATCACAAAAATACATCGCAAACACCTGTGTAAAGATGGCATGGCATAGATCAAAACACATGTAGAGCTCATGCCCAAAAGATGCACACATCAAATGCAGCAAAAATGACAAAACATCAAGTTCTGATAAGTAACAGCAGTAAACATCATATAGCACTCTTGCAACGACTATTTAGGCATCAAGATGAACTCAAAAAAACATGGCACAATGGAACAAAATGGGGATCATCTCCTGATGAACATTTGATATATCACACGCATGAAACGAAGCAGTATGCAAGGAGAACTGATGCGATGAACAGAGCCCCATAATATGAGCAAATCGGGACTCAGCAGAAAAACGAGGGGGGGGGAGTCAACCTCGTTTCCAGATCTAGGGTTCGTCGGCGCGGACGTCGAGGTTCGTCGGAGGAGTGGCCGGAGGAGTCCTGGCGGTGGCTGCAGCTAGGGTTGCCGGAGGAGTACTCGCGGTGGCTGGAGCAAGGGTTGCCGCATCCGGGGTCCGCCGGGGCGGATCCGTCCGGCACCGGGCGCGGCGGCGAGGGAGAGGAGGCGGCGCGCGGAGGTCAGACAGCGTCAAGGTGAGGCGGCGGTGGCCGGCGATGACCGGAGCAAGGCGGCGATGGGCGGCGGGGTCGCCGGAGCTTGGCGCGGGGCGGCGCCCTGCCGGCGTGGAGGAGCGGTGCGGGAGGCGCGCGGGTGGCGGAGCCGGGCTCGGCGGGCCAGCCGTGGTCTCGCGGGCCGGCAGCGGGTGGCGGAGGTGCAGGGACACGTGGCGGCGAGCGATAGGTGCGGGGCGGCGGCACGATCTGTCCGGCCGGACCGGACGTGTCCGGCGGCGGAGAGGGAGTGGGGCTAGGGTTTCGGGACCCGGATTTGGAGGAGGGGTGCACATATTTATAGGTAGAGGGAGCTAGGAGACTCCAATTGAGGTGCGGTTTTCGCCCACACGATCGTGATCCAACCACGGAGAGCATGGAAGTGACTTAGATGGGTTATTGGGCTGTTTTGGAGGGGTGTTGGGCTGCAACACACAAAAGGCCTTTGCGGTTACCCGGTTAACTGTTGGAGCATCAAACGACCTCCAAATGGAACGAAACTTGATAGGTGGGCTACCGGTGCTGTACCAAGGTCACTTAGCAAACCTCGGTCCATTCCGAGAACGTTTGACACCCGCTCACAAAAAGAGACAAGAGGGGTGCGCCGGTGCATGTGGAAGTGTCGGATAGCAAAACGGACAACGGGGAAAATGCTCGGATGCATGAGACGAGCACGTATGCAAATGCCATGCACATGATGACATGATATGAAATGCATGACAAGAACAAAAAGTAAAACGAAAGACAAAACCCGACCACGAAGGGAATATCATAACACATAGCCGAAAGTGGCAAGAGTTGGAGTTACAAATATGGAAAGTTACATCCGGGGTGTTACAACACTCCACCACTACAAGAGGATCTCGTCCTGAGATCTAGGACTGAAAGAACTCCAGATATTTGGAACGAAGGTGGTCCTCGCGCTCCCAGGTGGCTTCTCGGTCGGAATGGTGTTACTACTTCACTTTCAGGAATTTGATTGACTTGTTGCGAGTCTTGCACTCAGTTTCTTCAAGAATAGCAACGGGGTGATCATGATAAGACAAATCTTCTTGGAGATCAATCTCTTCGAAGTTGATGGTGCGCTCAGGAGTCTTGAAGCACTTGCGAAGCTGTGACACGTGAAACACATCATGCACATTCGCGAAGTTGGAGGGAAGTTCAAGTTGATAGGCGAGGTCGCCTCTTTTGCCAATGATCTTGAAAGGACCCACGTATCTAGGGGCAAGCTTCCCTTTGATACCGAAGCGACGAGTGCCTTTCATTGGAGAGACGCGGAGGTAGACATGGTCTCCGATTTCAAAAACCACATCACGGTGCTTGTCATCATAATAGCTCTTCTGGCGCGATTGCGCGGCCTTGAGATTCTCACGAATGACTTTGCACATTTCTTCAGCTTCTGTGATCAAGTCGTTGCCAAGAAGTTGGCGTTCACCTGTCTCGGACCAATTGAGAGGAGTACGGCACTTCCTGCCATACAGAATCTCGAATGGGGCCTTACCCGAACTCGCTTGGAAGCTGTTGTTGTAGGAGAACTCGGCATATGGAAGATAATCTTCCCACTTCATACCGAAAGAGATAACACAAGCCCTGAGCATATCTTCAAGGATTTGGTTGACTCGCTCAACTTGGCCACTAGTTTGAGGAAGGAAAGCTGTGCTGAAGCAAATGTTGGTGCCCATGGCCTTCTGAAAGGAGTCCCGGAACTTAGAAGTGAAGATGCTTCCACGATCTGAATCAATTGTGGAATGCCGTGCAAGGAGACAATCCTGGAGGTGTATAGCTCTGCCAACTGAGCTGATGTGATAGATTCTTTGATAGGAAGAAAATGAGCCACTTTAGTAAGCTTGTCGATGACAATGAAGATAGCATCATTTCCGTGTTTGGACTTGGGAAATCCAGTCACGAAGTACATTTCGATATGATCAAAATTCCATTCTGGAATACCAAGAGGTTGGAGGAGACCAGCTGGTCGTTGGTGTTCTGCTTTCACCCTTCGGCAGACATCACATTTATTCACGAATTGAGTGATTTCTCGCTTCATTCGAGTCCACCAATACGACTGCTTGAGGTCATGGTACATCTTCGTACTTCCAGGATGAATGGAAAGAAGAGAATTGTGCACTTCATTCATTATGACCTTCCTTAGATCACCTTTAGGAACCACAATCTGGTCCTCAAAGAATAAAGTGTCTCTGTCATCAATGCGATAGCACTTGTATTTGGAAAGACCCTTGTTAATACCACGTTTCACCTTCTTCACCATGGTATCCAGGAGTTGTGCCTCACGAATTTGATCTTCCATAGTAGGAGAGACTAGGAGGTTGGCAAGAAAGCCTTGAGGAACAACTTGGAGATTCAGTTTGCGGAAAGCTTCGCAAAGATCCGGTTGAAATGGCTTGAGAATTAAGCTGCTGCAATAAGCCTTCCTGCTCAAAGCATCTGCAATGACATTGGCCTTGCCTGGAGTATATTCAATACTCGGATTGTACTCTTGAATCATTTCGACCCATCGAGTTTTCCTGAGGTTGAGGTTGGGCTGAGTGAAGATGTACTTGAGACTCTTGTGATCGGTGAATATGTCCACTTTCCTTCCCAACAAGAGATGTCTCCATGTTATTAATGCATGAACAACTGCCGCCAACTCAAGATCGTGAGTGGGGTAGTTCTTTTCGTTGGGATTCAACTGACGAGAGGGATAGGCCACAACTTTCTTCTCTTGCATTAACACAGCACCGAGACCTTGAAGAGAAGCATCATAGAAAACTTCGAATGGCTTGGATTCGTCAAGAGGAGTTAAGACAGGAGTTGTGACGAGTTTCTCTTTGAGAGTGTTGAAAGCAACATTACACTCAGGAGTCCAGACATACTTCACATGCTTCTGGAGGAGGTTGGAATGAGGCTTTGCAATCTTAGAGAAATTCTCAACGAATCTTCGGCAATAGCTTGCAAGACCAAGGAAACTGTGGAGCTGCTTGACATTCTGAGGTGGTTCCCAATTCACAATTGCGGACACCTTCTCGGGATTAACAGCGATGCCCTTGGCAGAGATGATATGACCAAGGTAAAGAACTTCATCAAGCCAAAACTCATATTTGGAAAACTTCGCATAGAATTGATACTCTCTGAGCTTGTCGAGTACCAATGGCAAATGTTTGGCATGGTCCTTCTTATTCTTGGAGAAGACCAAGATATCATCGAGATACAGCAGGACGAATTCATTGGTATAGGGGTTGAAGATGAAGTTCATCATTCGAGAGAATGTTGGAGGAGCATTGACAAGGCCGAAAGACATGACAGTATATTCATAAGAACCAAAACTTGTTCTGAATGCTGTCTTGGGAATATCTTCTTCACGAATGCGAATCTGATGATAACCCATACGAAGGTCAAGCTTGGAGAAAACTTTAGCGCCTTTAAGTTGCTCGAATAGCTCATTGATGTTGGGAAGTGGATACTTGTTCTTTATTGTCTTCTTGTTCAATGGGCGGTAGTCGACACAAAGTCGGTCCGTGTCATCCTTCTTCTGGACAAAAAGAACTCCACAACCCCATGGAGATGAACTCGGTCTGATCAAACCCAGACGCTCTTGTTCATCGAGCTGTTTCTTCAATTCTTTCATCTCCTTGGGTCCAAGCTTGTAAGGACGCTTGCAAACTGGTTCGGTACCAGGCTCAAGATCGATAACGAATTCGACTGGCCGGTGAGGAGGCATACCCGGAAGCTCTTCTGGAAAGACAACTTGGTACTCACAAACGACTGGAATCTGAGAAACAACATCCAACTCGCCCTTCTCATTGAGAGAAAACAACCGAATGGTTTCATCACGAGCGGCATAGATGATAACATCCTCAGAAGAGTGTGGCAATTGAATTTCCCTGGCAGCACAATCAAGTTCAGCCTTGTGCTTAGAAAGCCAGTCCATCCTGAGAATTAGATCAATATCAGAGTCGCCAAGAACCATTGGACAAGATAAAAATTTATAGTTGCCCATCTTGATAGAAACATCCGGAGCCATCATTTTCGTATTCATGAACAAGCCCGGAGAGGAAACCGCTATCGGCTTAGGAAGATCGACAATATGCAAATTGTTCATGGATGCAAAAGGTCTTGATATAAAAGAAATAGATGCACCAGTATCAAATAAAACTTTTGCAGGAATATCATTAACTGAGAGATTACCCATTATCACATCAGTAGATTCCTCCGCTTGAGCTGCATTCATCATGTTCACCTTTGCAGACTTGAGATTATGCTTGACCACTGCATTGCTGGAAGATCTCACAGGAGGAGGAGGCGGAAGGCGCCTTTGGTTGAAGCACTTGTTAGCATAGTGACCTTTCTACTGACACTTGTTGGAAGTCACCTCTGAGAGCGGACGATGATAAGGAGCATTAGACCTTGGAGCTTGATTCTGAGACTTGTTCTGATAGCCAGGGTTGGGTGGGTGGGAAGATCCATGGCCACCTTTGTTCTTCTACTGGAAAGGCTGACGAAACGGAGGAGGAGGAGGCAAACAGAACTTCTGTTGCTTAGCAGCCACTAGTGAGGAAGAAGAAGACTGAACTGCGTCCCTGACTCTCTTCTTAGAAGCCTCCCACTTGAGCTGAGCAGCTTCTTGCTTCAGTGCCATGTTGTAGAAATCATCATACTTGGTCGGCTCAAAATGCACGAGAGGTAATTGCAGATCTTCTCTAAAGCCACCTCTGAATTGATAGATCATGCTCTTTTCATCAGGAACCTCTTGCTTAGCAAAGCGAGCGAGTTTCTGAAACTGGGTATTGTATTGATACACGGACATGCTGCCTTGCTTGAGATTGTGGAACTCCTCACGCTTTCTCTCAACAACACATTGTGGAATGTGGTGAGCTTTGAAGTCTCGACGGAAATCATCCCAGGTAATCACATGACCTCCTCTGGAATCTTCGTATTGTTGATACCACTCGGCAGCTTGATCCTTGAGTTGAAAAGAACCAAGCTTGACAAAGTCCTCAGGCCTGACATTGCTACATTAAAAATGCTTGTTGATGTCCACGAGCCAATCATCGGCGTCTGTGGCCTTGGCACAGTAGCTGAAAGACTTCGGCTGATTTGCGAGGAACTGGTTGAGGGTAGCGAAGTGAGGCTGATTATTGCCTTGGCCTTGATTTCCTTGGTTGCCTTGCCCTTGGGTGCGCTCTTGCAAGAGTTGCAAAATCATGTGAGCATTGGCGTTGGTGGCTGCCATGATAGCTTGCCATGCCTCCGGAGGCGGAGGTGGTGGCGGAGGGTTCGCCTAACTCCCATCATTGCATTCCGGATTCTGACGCGTTGGCGGAGCCATCCCGAAGAGGGTGACATCCGTTAGCATCTTGACAGACAGGTAGACAAGTTGAATCAACGGATAGAAATTGCAACATATAGTCTTCACAATAAACATTCGAACGAGGACGAACGAATGAATTCCAAAGCTAACATCACACGTCCATTAAGGTGAGAAGCCACTTGATAAGAGATTGATGAATGAAATAACAAGGTGCAACTGGAACAAATAAGTGGTAAGGATTACCCAATCACAAACCAAATATCTGCGGAAGAAATGCTAAGAGCTACTTGAATCCCACCTATAAACTCCCGAAACTTTCTGGTTATGCAACTGGTGTTGGGGATACAGGGGACACAAAATATATCACCCAAACTAGCAATCCCTAGATCCAGCTGTATCCATCCGTCAACACATAACCAAGAAACCTTCGGAAATCGTGTACCTCAACCTTCGAAAAGCATCCGTTATATGAGTTATGGCAATACTCCCGAACTCCCACCCCAGTACTGGGTGGCGTCGAGGTGATCTCACCAACAACTGCATAAAAGAGATTTTCGATGTCGGCGAAACTCATGTATTCCAGAACTACAACGATAAAATTGTGACGACAACACCTCGGAGCTCAACTCCCCAGGACACTGCCACAACCCCTAAATGTCAGGAGGCACCAAGCACAATGTTCTCGTCACAAAACCATCGGAACGATTCCAAGAAACCCGCGTGATCCTAAATTTTTTTTTGTGAAATTTGAGGAGAGAAAAGTCAAAACTTCTACGTCAGGAGGCCTTACCAGAGCGACGAAGGGACTGAGGAGTAAAAAGAATCCTGCTCTCCGATATATAAATAATCCTAAGACTCAAAACATTTTTGTTCTAGACTCAACAACACCAGTGATTCGATCAAGCAGGGGGCTCCTAAGTCGGGGATGGCTCTGATTACCAACTTGTAACGCCCACGATGCGGCTACATCTCCCACGTGTCGAGGCACGACTTAGAGGCATAACCGCATTGTAGGTATTTTCGCAAGAAGGGTGATCTTCAAACAATCCCATGTAATGAACAAGAATGGGATAAAGAGAGTTGGCTTACAATCGCCACTTCACGCAAAACATAAATTAATTCATACATCATCCAAAATCCACACATAGACCGACTACGGTCAAATCCAAATGAAAAGAAGATAACCACGAATGTTAGATCCCCGATCGTCACAACTGGGCTCCACTACTGATCATCCGAAAATGAAATATAGTAACGACCACGTTCCTCGTCGAACTCCCACTTGAGCTCGGTTGCATCGCCTGCACTGGTATCGTCGGCACCTGCAACTGTTTTCGTAGAATCTGTGAGTGACGAGGACTCAGCAATCTCACACCCGTGAGATCAAGACTATTTAAGCTTATAGGAAAGGATGGGGTAATGAGGTGGAGCTGCAGCATGCACTAAGCATATGGTGGCTAACATACGCAATTGAGAGTGAGAAGAGAAGCAACGCAACGGTCGCGAAGCTAGAGGTGATCAAGAAGTGATCCTGAAACTGCTTACATTCATACATAACCGAAACCGTGTTCAATTCCCGGACTCCGCCGAAAAGAGACCATCACGGCTACACACACAGTTGATGTATTTTAATTAAGTCAAGTGTCAAGTTCTCTACAACCAGACATTAACAAATTCCCATCTGCCACATAACCGTGGGCACGGCTTTCAAAAGATAATACCCTACAGGGGTGTCCCAACTTAGCCCATTATAAGCTCTCACGGTCAACAAAGGATATTCCTTCTCCCGGGAAGACCCGATCAGTCTCGAAATCCCGTTTTACAAGACATTTCGACAATGGTAAAACAAGACCAGCAAAGCCGCCCGAATGTGCCGACAAATCCCGATAGGAGCTGCACATATCTCATTCTCAGGGCACACCGGATGGGCAAGACGTCGGGTTGAAATAGACCCTGGTTGCTCAGGGGGCGCCGGACATCGCCCAATCTGGACCAGCACTCGAAGGAGCACTGGCCCGGGGGTTTAAATAAAGATGACCCTCGGGCTCGCGAAAACCCAAGGGAAAAAGGCTTAGGTAGGCAAATGTAAAACCAAGGTTGGGCCTTGATGGAGCAATTTTATTCAAGGAGAACTGTCAAGGGGGTCCCATAAATCACCAAACCGCGTAAGGAACGCAAAATCAAGGAACATAACACTGGTATGACGGAAACTAGGGCGGCAAGAGTGGAACAAAACACCAGGCATAAGGCCGAGCCTTCCACCCTTTACCAAATATATAGATGCATTAATTAAATAAGAGATATTGCGATATGCCAAAATATCCATGTTCCAACATGGAACCAACTTCAACTTCACCTGCAACTAGCAACGCTATAAGAAGGGCTGAGCACAAGCGGTAACTTAGCCAAACAACGGTTTGCTAGGAAAGGATGGTTAGAGGCTTGACATGGCAATATGGGAGGCATGATATAGGAAGTGGTAGGTAGCACAGCAAAGCGATAGAGCGAACAACTAGCAAAGCAAAGATAGAAGTGATTTCGAGGGTATGGTCATCTTGCCTGCAAGGTTCTCAGAGTTGTCGAAACCTTGATCCTCGTAAGCGTTCTCAACAGGTTCCTCGTTCACGAACTCGTCTCCCGGCTCTACCCAAAGCAAGAACACAAGCAAAGGAACCACAATCAACCACGGGAAATGCACAAGCAACATGATCCAATACATGGCATGCTATGCGAGATGTGATATGCAATGCAATATGCGTGCTCCGGAAGGGAAAAGATGAACAAGGCATCAACTTGGCAAACCAAGTATGCCGCTGGAAAGATGAGATGATTTCGGTCGAAATCGATATAAAGATCACCGGAAACGGATGCACGGTTTGCAAATGGCAAGCAAAACAAGAATGACACAATTCTGCGATTAACAGCATGATAGCACTTAGAATACATCAAGTAACTATGCTACAGCACCCCAACATAGCAAAAAAGCATATGGAAGTGATCTACAAGAGATGCTTGACAAACAATGAACACTGAGCTACGGCTAGATCACACAATAACAGGTTCAAACAAGCATGGCAAAAGTGCAAAAGATATCAACTTCACAGACTTGGTGAAAATACTAACATGCCAGAAATAACATCAGGAAGCCATGTTTAGAGGAAGAAAACAACATGCTACAGGAACTTATCATAGCAAAACAAGGCATGGCAGAAATCTAATAAATGCATAGAACAAAAGTCACTTACTGGTCATGAGCCAAAAAGGCACAGAAGATATGATGGCACCCATGTAAACGTAGCAAGTTTCGTTAACAGATTCAGACTTGGCAGAAAACAGAGCATGGCATTAACAGAATTACAAAGGCATCTTTGTGAGCTCGATTCACTCATCACAAGGCAATGCATGACAAAAAAAGCATACCAAAAGCAAGAAGACATGTTCATGAAGCTATCCATGGCAAGAGCAAGTTCATAGCATGTATGGATCAACTACAACAACCTTGGCAAAATTGAATAGAATGTTAACATTCGGCCAGGAACATTTTATAGCTAAAGTAGAGCCAGATTGAGACATGCTAGGGCACTCCATAATTGCAAACAGGGGCATGGATGGATAGAGCACAACTATATGTCCAAAACATCCTTAATTAAGTATCTCAAAATAAGCATGGATCTCACTGTAGCACCAAGTTTACAAGGCATTTTGATATATCACACGCATGAAACGGAGCAGTATGCAAGAACTGATGCGATGAACAGAGCAACATAATATGAGAAAATCGGGACTTAGCAGAAAAACGAGGGGGGGAGTCAACCTCGTTTCCAGATCTAGGGTTCGTCGGCGCGGACGTCGAGGTTCGTCGGAGGAGTGGCCGGAGGAGTCCTCGCGGTGGCTGGAGCTAGGGTTGCCGGATCCGGGGTCCGCAGGGGCGGATCCGTCCGGCACCGGGCGTGGCGGCGAGGGAGAGGAGGCGGTGCGCGGAGGTCAGACGGCGTCGGGGTGAGGCGGCTGTGGCCGGCGACGACCGGAGCGAGGCGTCGATGGGCGGCGGGGTCGCCGGAGCTTGGCGCGGGGCGGTGCCCTGCCGGCGTGGAGGAGCGGTGCAGGAGGCGCGCGGGTGGCGGAGCCGGGCTCGGCGGGCCCGCCGTGGGCTCGCGGGTCGGCGGCGGGTGGCGGCGGTGTAGGGACATGTGGCGGCGAGCGATACGCGCGGGGCGGCGGCGCGATCTATCCGGCCAGACCGGACGTGTCCGGCGGCGGAGAGGGAGCGGGGTTAGGGTTTCGGGACCCGGATTTGGTGGAGGGGTGCACATATTTATTGGTAGAGGGAGCTAGGAGACTCCAAATGAGGTGCGGTTTTCGCCCACACGATCGTGATCCAACGACGGAGAGCATGGAAGTGACCTAGATGGGTTATTGGGCTGTTTTGGAGGGGTGTTGGGCTGCAACACACAAATGGCCTTTGCGGTTACCCGGTTAACCGTTGGAGCATCAAACGACCTTCAAATGGAACGAAACTTGACAGGTGGTCTACCGGTGGTGTACCACGGCCACTTGGCAAACCTCGGTCCATTCCGACAACGTTTGACACCCGCTCATGAAAAGAGACAAGAGGGGTGCGTCGGTGCATGTGGGAGTGTTGGATAGCAAAACGGACAACGGGGAAAATGCTCGGATGCATGAGACGAGCACGTATGCAAATGCGATGCACATGATGACATGATATGAAATGCATGACAAGAACAAAAAACAAAAGGAAGACAAAATCCAACCACGAAGGGAATATCATAACACATAGCCGAAAGTGGCAAGAGTTGGAGTTACAAATATGGAAAGTTACATCCGGGGTGTTACACCATCCTAGGTCGCCTCCGAGTCCTCCTTGCCCTCTTCATCGACACTGTCTCTGGAGGACACCAGCACTGGGGAGTTGGGGTGCTCGGGCGACGCGAGCCCCAGCTCATTGAAGACAGGCATTGCGGCGACCAGCGCCTCTCTGTCGGCATGGCAGTACAATGGGGTGTAGGCCTCCGAGAGGTCCTTCGGCTTACCCTCGAGAAGGGTGTGCATGGCCTTGTCCAGCTCCTCACCGGTCTGGCTTCCCGGGCACAGCATGTTGTCGTCCTCCACGCTCTGGAGGTCCCACATACACTACAAAAAAATACACTTCTGTGATGATACGTGTTTGTCACAGTAGGTCACGTTTTCTGTCATGCATGTACATCCATGACGATTTTATGAGAGAATCAAGATAGTCATACATGTGCTATCGTAGAAGTGTTCCATGACATTACCAAAATTATCATCACGGAAGTGTCCACTTCCATGACCAGAAATCGTACGTCATAGAAGTGCTTTCATCAAGGGTGACTGACACGTGGCATCCACCGTAATGGGTCGCTGTTAAGCTATCAGGTTCCGATTTGGATCCAATCACCCGTTAACAGCCCGGACCAATGGGGATTTTCCACGTGTAAAATTCTCATTGGCCGGAGAAACCACGTGTCGGCTCACCGTTGGGACAGATGTCATCCACTCATTGGACAGGAGGTTCCTATGATAGGTCGACACATGGCACGGCCCAACAGTTGCCCATTCCAGTGAAAAAGGCCGGCCTAGTAAGAATTAGTAGGCCGGCCCATATAAGGCCTACTTGTGCCAGGTTCATTTAAGCCCACGGCCCATACGAGATGTGCCAATTCGGCCTGTCAACGGCCCGTTAATGATTTGAAATCTTTGCAGCCCATCGTCAGTTTGAGCGTGTTAACAGCCCGCTATATATTTGGGCTCATTATCGGCCCGATGTGGTTTCGCCTGTTAACGGCCCATTCAAAGGATGGGCCAACTTTCAGGATGCACATCTTCGGCCTTTTAGCGACCCATTTAAGTGTTGGGCCAATTTCCGGCCCGGTGTGTCTTTTAGCCTGTTGACGGCCCATAAATGTGTTGGGCCAATTGCAGTCAGACCTAAGTTTTGGCCTTTTAACGGGCCATGCTCTTCATGGTCCAATACCAGCCTGGTTTCTCTTTCGGCCTACTAAAGGCCCACAACACAGTTGGGCCATTTACAGTACGACCTGACTTTCGGCCTCTTAGCGGTCCATGCTCTTCATGGTCCAGTACGAGCCCGTTGTCTCTTTTGGCCTACTAAAGGCCCGCAGTATAGTTGGGTGTAGCCCGACCTTAGTATCGGCCTGTTAACGACCCGTGAAATCAAATGGGCCCACCTGTTGCCCGCTTCGATGTCGGCCTGTTAACGACCCGGGAGGTAAGAGGGCCGACCATTAACTTTCGGCCTGGTAACGGCCCATTAACTTAATGGGCTCACTAAAGTTTGTACATGTGTTTAGGCCCAATTAGATAATTTAAGCCCATTACGACGAGCAATTATACACAGGACCAAAACTGATCAAGCAAATGTACTGCATACAGGGAAAAACGTTGCACATCCAGCATATATTACTAGAAATTACATCCACTGGGCAATCAAAGATTGATGGTAGTGCAAATAAATGAACAGAACCTAACGATCTACAACGTCACAATCTACAACCTCAGCGCTGATGACGCCCATACGCATGTGGGCAAGTTCTTGCTTCTTTGCTACATTGTCTCTGAAAACATTGATCAGTTGTTGTTGCGCACGAATGTGCACCTCTAATTCCTCCACCATTTCCATCATTGCCTCAGCCATTAATTGGTTCACAAACATACATTTTTTCCATTCCATTCGAGACAGAGGAAACTGAACAGATTCAGATGATGATTTTGGCAGGCTTGTATTATTGATAGTGGAGAGTGTCTCGACCACTACATCATAACATAAATTAGGAGGGGAACTGAATAGATTAATCAAGAGTTATTGCCATATTACCTGGCCTAGATTTATTGGAAAGAAACAATGGGGTTGCCTTGCTATTTTCCGATTTTTTCTTCTTATCTTCAGCAACGTGCACCAAATTAAAACAATAGCATTGCTATCATTGGCTAGGTCAGATAATAGGAAAGCAACATTGACACAACGGACATTTTTGCAACCAGACCACACCAGCCTACACCAAATTAACACAATATGGCACAGCTATCATCATCCAGGTAAAGGTAATACGAAAGCAACATTGACAGAGTGAATGAATGGGCAACCAGAGTAGCACTACAATTTAGTAATGTGCATGATATGAGATAGTACACTCACGCAACTCAGTATGCAAAACTACCAGGCAATTTTCCTTACAAAAATCAACATTGTCGCCTTTAACATTTTGCTACAACTAATTTTAGATCAGATAAAGGTTGGGTTCACGCAGGTTAACAAAATACATGCTGATGTAAAAATATAGTGACATACAACAGGTACTTACATCAGCATTGGAGCACAGAGAATTCCCGCAAGATACTTTCCTCAAATACGATCCCAATATAGGAAGTCTTCTATTGTTTAACCTTATTTTCTAAAAGAGATATGGGTAAGAAACATGTAGAAAATATGATCAGAATGCTATAAAATTTGTGATGCAAGGATACGCACATGCTTCTTAGAATGGAGTTGACATATTTTTACTGGACTGGAGCGGACTAGTTCTTTCGCCACTGGAATCTGATTATTATCAGTGGGTTTCTCTATGCTGGAGCAGTATCTATGAAAATTGGAGTTGGTTTATTATCTCCTGGCATTTGGATCTTTTGCAAAGACCTGGTTCATAACCCTTCAGATTCTAACATAGCCGTCTTCCCCTTGCATGCCTTAAATAGAAGAATGGTGCTTCAGTTATAAAACATGCTACAACAGAGATGGAATAGGTACTGAAGAATAGAAAGGCATGACATATTGACATGTATAACCTCCATTCGAAAATAAATGGATGGGACTAGGCGTATTTCAGTTCTAGATACATCGAGTTCTATCCATTTTTGCGATATGTAATCAGGATGGAGGGAGTATGATGTAAGAGCTAGGGATACGATAGGACAACAGTGTAAAAAAACACTACTTGAATGTAAATCTGTATGCTAGCGGAATACATACAGAAAAACACTAAGGCAACATATGCGTGTATGATTGGGAAACTAAGATGGCATTGCAAGAGATCACTAGAATATCACTTCAATGTAAAATAAGGAACATGGTATGGTAGACAGATGAAGTAGATACTGATGGATAACAATGCATAAGATATTCAGAAGCATGATGTCCAAACTAAGCAGATGGCATTGCGATAGAATATAATGATAGTACCTGGATTTGAAAACATGTTATTAGGAATGGAATAGGTACTAAAAACAGGAAGGCATGCTATATTTACATGCATGATCAGCAGGCTAAGCACAAGGCATTGCAACAGAGTAGATGCACTCCAGGACATTATATGCATGTTGTACCCATATCAAGGGCGAAGTTAGAGCAAGACCTTGTGGGGTGAACAGGATTCATCATCTTTCTGCATGTCTTGTGAAGAACTGCCTTTACATATTCCATCATATTGGGTATCATTGACGTCAAGTTTGTTGGCCGTTACATTGCTCCGTGAGGTTCTTGTGGATAAATCAGTGTGTGCAATTACATCTGACATGCATGGAAGACAAGTAGTAGTTAGATTTATGTAATGAGTGCCTGTAGGAGACGAAATAAATAGTAGGACTAGGGTTAACTAGCAGCAACAGGTCTCAAAAACTAAAGGGAGAACACAGATGAAAACTACAGAATATGTATCATTTGTACTCGAGATTAAATAGATGGCACACAAAAGTATTAAAGAACAACATAGGTAATACTAGAAGTGGTATAATACTATAATCACCAGCCTGTGGGATAGCATTGGCTGCAGGATGATAACTATAGAACAGCGTTACCTAAAAAACAAGTCTCTTAGCTGAACTATGGAACAATGTTAACTCCTGAACAAGACCCGCAAGAGACCAGCATGAATATACAGTGACATGTGATAATCTATTTTCCATGCTTAGATGAATAACAAAGCCATAAATGTTGCACACAAGTAAGATGAGGGTACAACCTATCTGGTCGCCATCCATTGGAGTGAGCATCATTTGCTGACTTTTCGATGGCCCTGCAGTTGTTGTGGCTGTCCATGTCGGGCACGCGCATTCGATGTAGGGAACTGTTGAGTGGGGACTATAGCTCCCTTCTGGTGTATGCTTCCCTTGTTGGAGTTGCCGCGGTGAGTCGGAAGACGGTGTGGCTGAAAATGCAGAAAACGCATAATGTTAAGAACGACACATCTCTCTGATCTGAAGAAATACCCTAAGAGATCAACAGTAAGGTAAGAGAGTGGTCACATGTCTGTTCACTGAAGACTAAATTGGGGTCACATGATTTTATTTTATTTTGGTACTGTTCGAGGTACGCCGGATGGCTTGATGGCCATCTTGTGCCTCCCGACTGACACTGTTCGGAATCTTCCCCGAAGAGCCAGCGACCACCGACAGAGCAACCTACCTCCGCCGTCCGTGGCCCCGACCAAAACTCTGCTCCCCGCCCCACTGCACTGCCGTGGTTGCGCCACTCCCGGGCCAATCCACAAAGACTCGTCGTCATCCAGATCCGGCGGCGGCAGTACCTTCAACCCACACAACTCTAATATAGCCATCTAAGCGGTGCTTCCGCGGCGAAGTTGCGCCCCCGCACCCTTACGTTAGACACCAGCCAACCGGCAGCCTAGGAGCTCCGCCGCCTCGAGGGGTGCTGCTTCCCATTGGGAATCGATTGGCCCAGAAAAAAATTCAGATAGCTGACGCCTAAATAAAGTGATTTGAGATGAGGGTGCGACCTATCTGGCGGCGCGGTGAAGTAGGAAGCTCCAGCTGCCAAGTCGGTGCGGCCGGCGCGGTTGCAGTGGCTACCGCAGGCACGCAAGCAGAGATGTCATGATGGTCGACGGCTATGGGGACGCAGTGCCAGGGCTCTAGACGGATCCGAAGTTGGAGCCGCTCCGGCGCCTTGAACATCGGTGGGGGTGAATCGGCTCCGGTACGGTTCACGCGACCGTCGTCGAGGCAGCTCTGGCAGCACGGATTAAGAGGCACACGGCCTAGTGCATGATGGAAAATAGACAGCGTCTCCGGCATTAGGGAGGAGGGCGGCTGTGAATTTCGTGCGGTGGGGGCGCCATGGAGGAGGGGCTGAGGTTTCGTTGCTCGGGAGAAGGGAGCTTCCGGGGAGAAGGTGATTTGGCGCCGACGAGGTATGCATGGGAAATTGGGAGGGGGAACCATGTCTTACAGACGCATTTGTCTGAAATGTGGCAGGGAGTTACAGTTCTACCCGTGCCTTTCGGCTTCTCGGCTTATTTCTGTGTACTGAGGGTCGGGGATAGTAGAGTAACTTTCCTTCTCCCAAATAGTGCCGCGAGCGATTTCGGGCGAGGAGGGCGTGTTTTGAAATATAGTGGGCGCGAGCGATTTCGGGCGAGGAGGGCGTGTTTTGAAATAGTGGGCGCGAGCTATTTCGGCCGAGGAGAGGGTGTTTTGCCGACCATGGTTTATGAATTATTTGGCACATGTCATTTCGGCCGAGGAGAAGGCGTGCTTGGATGAAGTTACGAACCTACACTCGATGTACAACGAGCCAATTGATGTGTGTCCCACATAGGCCAGTAATTTCATGTCTCCCATTTATTTGCTCGGGCGAATTTCACCGAGCAGAGGGTGCTTAACGGTTCGTTCAAATTTTGGGAGAACGAGCATCCGCGTCTACCTTACCAAGTCGATTCGAATAAAAATTTGATATATTAGCTTGCCACTTATTTTTTAGATGGAGAGATGATGCTCGGGAGTAATGTGTTTTTACATGCTCGTTGCTCACGATTTACTATATGACAAATAGTTGACCCACTCAAAAACGGGAATCAAACCCAATATGAAATATCTCGATTCAATGAAATAGCTCATTCACCATGTAAAAATAGTGAACTAAATCCAAAATTGAACACCTCAATCGAGTAGCATGTTGTACAGTATTATAGTACTCCATGAACATGTTGAAAGTCAAATTAATGAACTTGTTTGATATACGCATATCTTCATTCATGTGTGGATTGCAGATAACATGTTCTCCAATTTAAATATTTGAATGCAAGTTTATATCGAAACATGGTTTACATCAGTCTTTGATGCATAAAACGCGACGTCCCCCTCTCCCGGACTCCTGTTCTCTCTCTCTCTCTCTCTCTCGCCGACAATCTTCAATTCTGTCGCACGCATCCAACACACAAACCTTGTTGGTCTCTCTCCCTGTCTCTCCATCTCTCTCTCTCTATTTGTGTGTCTGTGTGTGGGGTGGTCTTTCTAGTTCGCATACATATATACTCCATCTATAGGTCTCTCTCGCACACTATGTATGATTCTCTAGTCCAAGCTAAATATCTTAGGTGCACTCATCGTACGCACACAAATTCCTAGGCTCGTTGCCCGTAACTCTCTCATGCACCACTTTGTCGTCTCGGAGCTCTGCCCTCTCTCTCTCTCTCTCGAACTCTCCATCTCCCTGTGTCACACATACACATGCATATCCCACTCGCACTCGATAGACCCATCTAAAACTCTATCTCTCTCCCTCGGTCTCTCTCCATCTCACATGCACACACACACACACACACAATCTCATGCCTAGCCAAGTATGATGGTCTCTCACTCAAATGTAGGCACATGCATTCGCCCCTATATGTATATGACTAGCTAATCTTAGTCTCCATCACAAACACGTGCATGGTCTATCTCGATTTCTCTTGGGGCATCTTTCTATAGTGAATGCACCTCGTCCCTCGATCTCCCACCCATATAGTCCCCTCACGATCTCGAGGGGATCTCTATATCACAAACACACCCTATTTCTCTCCTCATGCGTCCATGATCTCCATTCGTCCCTCTCGACCTTTGTTCCTTTTGGCTAGATCTCTATTGGACATGTGCTATAGGGGTGTCTCTGTCCGTTGCAAAAAATCACGCACTAGCTATCTTCGTGGATCTCCTCACCTCGCTTTTCTGTCTTGGAGATGCATGCGTGATATGTTTGCATAAGAAACGAACAAACACACTCTCTCTCTAATTTATCGTTTGTTGTCCCTTTCTCTTTCACACACATAATCTTTTTGCACACTCACTCATTCTCCTTCACACGCACTTCACCTCTCTCTGCTTAGGCACTCTCTTCGGTCCATAGCATATAGATTTATTGAAAAATCAAACATCACAAAGTTTGACCATATACGTGGAGAAAAACATTTACATCTAGAACAACAAACATATACCATTAGATTCATCATGAGATGTAGTTTTGTATGATGTATCTTTGGTATTGTAGATATAAATAACATTTGCGTAAACCTGGTCAAAGTTTCCAAAGTTTGACTTCTAAAAATTTATATGCACTGCATTATCGAGCGGATGGAATATCTGTTTCCCCCTATCAGCTATCCGACGCACCACTCAGCCTTATTGGGGCTCCTCTATCTCTCTCAAACTTTATATCTCCCTAGTTCACAAAAACATATGTCTCGCTCGCGCTACATAGACACATCTAACACTCTTCGCCCTTGTTCTCTCTCTATGTGACACGCAGCCCCTTAAGTACCATAATCCCTCACTCCATCATAGGTGCACGCACTCCCCTCCTAAGTATGATTATCTCTCACTAGGCATCAGGAACACACGTATTGTCTCCTTCCATTCATATGTTTATATCGATATCTCTCGGGGTATCTTCTATCGTGCACACACCTTGTCACTCGATCTCCCACCCATGTAGTCCCATCACGATCTCCAGGGGATTTCTCTATGACAAACATACACTCGCTCCTCCCCATGTCCGCATTTTCACCGCACGTCTCTCTCGACCTTTCTCCCTTGTTTGTCAGACCTCTCTTGGCCATGTGCTAGGGGTCTTTCTCTCTCGGTTGCAAACAACCATACACTATCGAAGATGCATGTGTGATATGTTTGCATAAGACACACACGCTTTTTGTCTACTTTTATCGTGTGTTGTCCATGTCTCTTTCACACATGCACACTGTCGGCGTCCTGGTAACGGGGGTACCCAGACTTTCATGCCTGGGGTCCATGGCGTGGCTCTGTCAACGACCCGGTACGTCGCAGCGTCAGCAACAACCGCCAAAGAACCTCGCGAGGCGAACGACACCAATACCTCCCTGGGGGCGGCCTCACTAGGCTGGTTCCCGAGGAGCGGAGATATCTATGCAAGGTGCACCTCGCGAGGTTCATATGACGTGAGCCATGATGACCAAGGCCAAGCGGGCGCCAGCGGGCGCAGTGTACCAGTTTCCACTTTGGTACTAAGGAGGCAAGCACAAGCGCGAAGTCCCGAGGAATCAAGCAAAGGTTTCCACATCGGTGCAACAAGACCAAGACCGCCAGGACGGCAGGACGGAAGTCATCGCGGAGCCCACTGCAGCGTCACCGCCAGAGCATTTTGCAAGTGAAGACAACTTTTGTCAGGATAGCTTGTACTAGTTGTTCCCCTTCAAATTTGGCCGTTGTAGGATCCCTTCCCGCCTACATATGGGAAGAGGAGCAAGGCCACTATATATAGGACTTAGCCACCACCATAGGGGGGATGGATCGGTTCCACCCGAACCACCTCACCAGCTCATCAAGCACAAGAACACCTCTCCTCCTGAGACTATTCAGCCAGTGTACTAGTTCATCCTCAGCCCCTTGAGGCAATCCACCACAAAGCTGGAGTAGGGTTTGACACTGCAAGGTCGCCCGAACCAGGATAAACTGTTGTGTCTCTTGTCCATGGGGTTCGTCGAGCTAGGATGTCGGATCATTGAGCAGGCAGGTAGGGAAGAGAGTGTTCTTCACACGCACCCCAGAGTTCGAACCTCTCAAGGGTCTGTGGAACCCCGAATCCGACATTTGGCGCGCCAGGTAGGGGTGCGTCGAAGCTTCGCCTCTCCGTTCGCTTCGCCTCACCAACCTACTCCCATGGCAAGCACTGCTTCTCTGACCGGACCGATGAGCGTGTACGGAGGCGCTGCGGTCCTCCGGGCTTTCACCCCCGCCTTGCGGCAGGTACAGTGGTGCCCAAGTTCAGGCCAGAAATGCCACCTCACTATTGCGGCGCGGCAGATCCGACAGGTTTCCTCCAGGCCTACGAGGAGGCCGTTTGGGCGGCGGGCGGCGACGACAAGGTCATGGCCAACTGGTTCCCCATGGCCCTCATGGGCATGCCGCGTGCCTGGCTTCTCAGCCTGCCAGTGTCTTCTATGACCTCCTGGGAGGAGCTGCGCGGCCTCTTCGTCACGCACTTTGCGGTGCCGGCGCCCCCCGCTGTTGCAGCCCTCCTCTGCTGTTCTCAGGCGCCGCCCTCGGACCACCATGTGAAGCAGTTCTTCCACCAAGTGGGTGCCGCCCGCGTACAGCATGGAGCTCCACCAGGGTGGGTGGCGCCCAGAGCCTACCTCACCTTCCACTCGAGGGACCACCCTGCAACCACCGCAGGTGCGGGCGCGCTCCCGGTGCTTTGCACCCCCACCATCAGCAACGTAGCAGTAACCAAGACCCTCATCTACGGCGGAGCCGGCCTCAACATGCTCTCCCTGGAAGCTTTCGGCCTGCTTAACGTACCGCTCGGCCAGCTCCGCCCCAACAAGCCTTTCTCCGGAGTCGTCGACGGCTCCACCTGCCCCCTGGGGCAAATCCTCCTTCCCGTCACCTTCGGCACCCGGGACAACTATCGCACCGAGCTCATCGACTTCGACATCGCCCGCATCGGTCTTCCGTACAAGGCCATCCTCACGTACCCAGCCTGGCCAAGTTCATGGCGGCAACTCACCTTGCCTACAACCTCATGAAGATGTTGGGAAGCAGCGGCGTCCTCACCGTGGCTAGAGACACCAAGGAGGCGCTGGCGGCTCTCAAGCTCGCCTTCAGGGCGGCGGCTGCCGCACGGCCAAAAGTGGGAGGGGCCCCTGAGGTCCCGGGGGCTGCGCCGGCCAAAAAGAAGCAGTTGTTCTCTCAGGATCGGGATAAGATGAAGCAGGTACCGGTTGACGAGAACGGGGCCTCGGGAGCCACCTTCACCATAGGTGCTGACCTCGCCGCGGATCAAGAAGAGGCATTGGTGAACTTCCTGTGCGAACAAGGAGGTGTTCGCAAGAAGGAGGTGCCCAAGGCCTGCGCGAACAAGGAGGTGTTTGCAAGAAGGTGGTGCCCAAGGCCTGTGCGAACAAGGATGTGCCCAAGAAGGGCGGGAAGGAACACATGTGTGTCGACTTCACAAACCTCAACAAGGCCTTCCCTCAAGACCCGTTCCCGCTTCCACGCATTGATCAGATCGTCGACTCCACCGCCGAGTGCGACCTGCTGTGCTTCCTAGATGCCTTCTCGGGCTACCACCAGATCATGATGGCGGTACAAGACGTCGAGAAGACGGCCTTCTTGACCCCATGTGGGGTGTACTGCTACACCTGCATGTTGTTCGGGCTGCGTAACGCTAGGGCAACCTTCCAGCGGCTGATGCACATCGCTCTAGGCTAGCAGCTCAGGAGGAATGTGAGGCCTACGTCGACGACATCGTGGTGAAATCTCGGGAGGCAAAGTTGTTGGGTTTCCTTCCTGCGCAAGGATCTGGAGGAAACATACGCCAGCCTGCACAAGGTGTACCCGCGACTCAACCCAGAGAAATAAGTTATTGGGTTTCCTTGTGTCACACAGGGGAATCAAGGTGAACCCAGGGAAGGTCAAGGCAATATAATAGATGAGCCCACTGCAGACTCTCAAATAAATGCAAAAGTTGGCGGGCTGCGTGACTTCATTAGGGCGCTTTATCTCCAAGCTAGGGGAGCGCGCCCTCCCATTCTTCAAGATGATGAAAAAGATGGGCCCGTTCGAGTGTACTCCGGAGGGTGACACGGCGTTTCAAGACCTCAAGAGATACCTAGCCAGCTCACTAGTGATGGTGGCGCCGCGTACTCTCAAGCCCCTGGTGCTTTACCTGGCCGCCACACCTCATTCTGCTAGCGCAACGCTGGTGGCCGTCCGGGAGGAGCGCCGGGCCAAGAGCCTGCCACACGAGCGCCGGGCCAAGAGCCTCCCGTTCTTCAAGACGATGCCCCTGAAGCCACGGCAGTGCCAGCAGATGACCAGGCTCCACAAGACAGCGCTCCTGAGGCTGCGATTCTCCCAACAGTCGACCAAGTTCCTGAGGTCCCCTAGCCTCAGCAAGCGCCCTAGCCCCAGGAGGTCTGGGACTCCACCAACACTTCTGCCCTCGTTGAGCACCCGATGTACTTCCTCAGCACGGTACTACGTGACGCGTGGGCACGATACCTCATGCCGCAGAAGCTTCTGCTCGCGCTCCTCGTTGCCTCGCGCAAGCTGCGCCACTACTTCCAAGGTAACCCATTAAGGTCGTCTCAGCTTACCCATTGGAGAGGGTGCTCCGGAGCCCCAATGCTGCAGGAAGGGTCGCCGAATGGAAAATCGAACCATAGGCATTCCAGCTAGAATTCAGGACCACCAGGGTCATCAAGGGTGTCGCGCTCGCCGACTTCGTGGCGGAGTGGACCGATGCTCCAGGGCCCGAGCCAGGCGAGGACCGGTCCCTCTCGCTAGGAAGTGAAGCACCAAATGGCTGGTTCATGTACTTCGATGGCGCCTTTCACACGTCAGGGCGCGGGTGTTGGAGCCGTGCTCATCTCGCCCACCCACGACAAGGTCTACTATGCCATGCAGCTATGTTTCCAACATGGTGAGGTCTCCAACAACATCGCGGAGTACGAAGGCTTGATCGCCAGCCTCAAGGCCGTGACCGCCTTAGGCTCCTAGCTACTTGTCAACTTCTCCAACAAAGTGTATGATCCGAAGGATGAACACATGGAGGCATACCTGGTATAGGTACGCAGGACGGAGAAACAGTTCTTGGGCCTACAGCTGTATCACGTACCTCGCGGCACAAAGAAGGAAGCTGATGATATCGCCAAGAGAGCGTCCAAACGCCAGTCGCAAGAGCTCGGCATATTCGAGGAGCGACTCTTCAAGCCTTCAGCGGCCCCTCCGGCTGCGGAGCCAACACCGCCTCAGGAAGAGCTTCCCCTGCCACCAACCTCGGGAGCCCCCGCCTGCAGCCCGACCTTAGGAGCACGCCTGCTCCTCGCGCTCGAGCCTCGGGAGGGGTGCTGGACCAAAGAATTCAAGCCGTACCTGCTGCGGGGAACCCTTCCGTAGAAGGAGGAAGACGCGGAGTGCGTGGCTCGGCATGCCACAGCCTACTGCATTCAGGACGGTGAGCTATACCGCAAACGACCAAACGATGTTTCCTTGCGATGCATCTCCAGGGAGCAGGGGTGCGAGCTGTTAACCGACATACACGGTGGGGACTGCAGATATCACTCGTCATCGCGCACCTTGGTGGGCAAGGCGTTCCGCAGCGGATTCTACTAGCCCACGGCACTCAACGACGCAATGGAGCCGGTGAGATCCTGTGAAGCCTGCCATTTCCATGCCAAGCAAATTTACCAGCCTGCTCAGGGCCTCCAGACTATCCCACTCTCGTGTCCATTTGCAGTCTGGGAGCTGGACATCTTAGGACCATTCCCTCGAGCGCCCGGGAGCTACAGCTACCTCTACGTCGCCATCGACAAATTCACCAAGTTGGTGGAGGTGGAACCAGTCCGTACCATCCCGGCTGGCTCGGCGGTCAAGTTCATCAAGGGCCTCGTGGGACGGTTCGCGGTCCCTAATCACATCATCATCGACAACGGCTCGCAGTTCACCAGGAACCTTTTCAAAACATACGGCGCCAATCTTGGAACGCAGATATGCTATGCCTCAATGGCACACCCCAGGAGCAACGGACAAGCCAAGCACGCAAGCATAGAGGTCCTGAGGGGCCTCAAAGCAAGGACTTTCAAGAAGAAGCTCGAAGCCTGTGCCAGGGGCTGGCTGGATGAGCTCCAGTCCATGCTGTGGTCCATCCGCACCACTGCGACCAAGCCGACTGGCGAAACTCCATTATTCCTCATCTATGGAGCTAAAGCGGTTCTCCCACATGACGTCAGGCATTGCTCCGCGCGGGTCTTTGCGTTTGAGGAGGCACGCCAGGACGCCATATGCAGGGGATGGATCTCGTGCCGGGGGAGGAACGCCGCCGTCAAGCCTCGCTCCGAGCGGCAAGGTACTAGCAGGCGCTGCGGCCGTATCACTACCACGGCGTCCGCTCCAGGACGCTTGAGGTGGGTGATGTCGCCCTACGACGGATGCTCTCCAGGGAAGGGCTGCATAAGCTTTTACCCATGTGGGAGAGCCCGTTTAGGGTCACCTGCTTCTCCAGGCCTGGCGCCGCGTGCCGGGAGACACAGGACGGGATCCCCATCTAGAACGCCTAGAACATCCAGCACCTCCGGAAGTTCTACCCATCAAGCAAGGCCCAGTGCCTATGAAGGTCTTCGCTCATGACACTCTCACGTAATAATGAGTGGGTCTGTACACGCCCCGAAGTCTCCAGAGTGCCGCCCTTCGGCCTCGGGGGCTCCCTCCCACGTCCTAGTGGCAGCACTTAGCCCCGAGCTGGTGAGAAAACTAGACTAGGTGCTGGATGCGGCTGTTCATTTGCTTTCTGCAGCTGATTTACAACCTTTTAATGAAATTTGGAGTTCGCGTGTTTTTCAGTTGCCAAGCCGGCTTTCCCCATCGTTTTCTCTTTTGCGCTTTGGCCCTGGTTTAGGAGGAGCGGCAGTTGCCCGTCGCTCTTTCTCGCGTGTCTCGTGCGCGGGGGCTGGGCAGGTGTGTGCGTGCGATGGTCTCGCCCCACGCCGCAAACACACTTCGCCGTAGCCATGCTCCCTCAGAGCTTCGGCTTGTTCTATCCTTGCGAGAAGCCCTCGAGGAAACTCGTGATGTCCGCACCCTCTTGAGGTCCAATACCCTCGGGCACAGTGGCGCGGTGCACCAAGCCACGACTGGCTTGTGCCTAAGGGCTCGCGCAAGGAAGAATAGGACACCCGACCAAGTTTTTTCTAACAACCCCACAACTTCATGATGCTTCCTGAGGTCGATGACCCTTGAGCCACCAGGAAGAAGGGCGTCACCAGGTAATGAATCATGCACTCTCGCGAGGAGGGAAACTCCGCGGGTGGATCAAGCTAAGTTATCCTACCATACCCATTTGGAGGATGAACACTGCAGCACGACATCAGAACAATAAACATAGCAGCATAAATACCATGGTTCATTACACGCCCCTGCAGGGCCCCCTACTTTTTTCAAATGCGGGAAGAAAGGAAAGGTTAGACAAAAGTGGCCTGCGCGACCGCAGCAGCTCACAAGGCCTGGCTCGAAGGGCTTCCTGGACTTAGCCCGAGCCTTCTTTGCGCTTCACCAGAGCGTGGCGATGGGACGACCCGCCACCGTCCTTGAAGCGAGCCTGGCGACGTGGTGGCTGGTCATAGCCGCTGTTGCTGGTGCTCTCGCTGGAGGACGAGCCGCCGCCACTGGACGAGCCGCGGTCGTCGCCAAGAGCAAGCTCCCCCTCAACGTCGTCACGGCCATCGTCACGGCCGCTATCTTCGGGACAGCACCCTGCGCGACGACCATCTTCCCCGAACACCCTCACATAGAGGGTCGTGACACCTTCATACTTGAAGTGGAGGGTGCAACTCCTGCCCAGGCCGCGCGCGCGGGCGAACATCTGCCAGCCGCGGGCCAGAGCTACGTTGCCCGCAGCGGAGACCTCCACTGCGGCCCGCGAGGCCTTGTTGCAGCAACCATCAGCCTGCAGCCAGTGGCCGTCAAGATCCATGGCCGGCAGCTCGCCGGTAAAGGAGCGCGACAGTTGGAGCCAGGTGCTGGCCGGCCTCTCCGACCAGACGACAAACTCCGGGAGCATCTCCGACGAATGGAAGCGCGGCCGGGGATGTTGGGCGACCACGGCGCGCCTCCCCTCGGCGCAGGGGCTGCACCACCCCGTGCGGCTCCCGTCTCGAGAGGAAACACCGATGCGGCCACCAAGGATGATGCCGATCCCTGAAGGAGTACTCCAGTGCCCCCGAGGAGCAACAGCAAGGGTCGCGGTGTGCTTGTGGGGGCGGCCCCGCCCACTCATGGGCGGTGGCGAGCCGGGCCCCTCCTGGCTAGCCTTCCCCTTCTCCACGGTAGAGAACCTCTTCGTCGGTGCCATAGGAGCTGCAGCAAGACGACGAGGCAAAGAGGAGGAAGGGAGAGCATGCGGCGAGAAGAAGGAGATGAGTAATGGGGCTCCGCCCATTTATAGCCAAGAGGAGGCCAACCGCCGGCCTCCACGATCGCACGTAATGATGATTTTTCCTTGTATGCAGCAGTGTCTCGTCAAGTCAAACAGTTGCCGAGGCAGCGTGGGGAAGCGGAGGCACCCACATCCCATCAATCACCATCCGTCGACCGAGGCCGCAGGCGGTGATGGCCCGCGGCGCTCCGCACTTGCCCTTTGGCTTCGCCTCAAAGCCAAGTTTGAGCGTGCCTTGGGCCCGGGAGCTACTGTCGGTGTCCCAGGAACGGGTGTACCCAGACTTGCCTGCCTGTGGCCCACGGCTTTGCTCCTTCAACGGCCCGGTACGGCACAGCGTCAGCAACAACCACGCAAGACCCACGTGAGGGGCCCAACATCGCGAGGCGGACGACACCAAGACCTCCCTGGGGGCGGCCTCACTAGGCTGGTTCCCGAGGAGCGGAGATATATATGCAAGGTGCACCTCGCGAGGTTCATATGACGTGAGCCGTGATGACCAAGGCCAGGTGGGCGCCAGCGGGCGCAGTGTACCAGTTTCCTCTTTGGTGCTAAGGAGGCAAGCGCAGGCGCGGAGTCCCGAGGAATCAAGCAAAGGTTTCCACATCGGTGCAACAAGACCAAGACCGCCAGGATGGCAGGACGGAGGTTATCGCGGAGCCCACCGCAGCGTCAATGCCTAAGCCTTTTGCAGACGAAGACCTCTTTTGTCAAGATAGCTTGTACTAGTTGTCCCCCTTCAAATTTGGTGTAACAACCTGATTTTTGGCCCTTTCTTTTTCTTTTGGTTTTCTGAGGTTTTTGACTGAGATTTCTTTTTCCATGGCTATGTGGTCTGCAAACTAAAGAAGAAGATCTCTTCTTTGCTTCTAGAGTGGCTTGTCATACCCAAATCCTTCCCTAGACCTTTCGATTTTCATTCTAGCCCAAATCCCAATTGTCTTTTTATTGGGAATATTTCCTTTTTCTATTAAAGGAATAACTCAATTTTCCCTAGGTTGTGAAGCAACCTATATTTCCATCACTACTAAAATTCCCAAATAATTCTCATAAATTGTTTGGGTCATATATTTATCAAATATGGCAAAATATTTCATTGGCCATGTTTCCCATCATCCTCAAATAATTCTTTTCCTATTCTGTCCTGAATGGTAGATTGTGAAGCAAGTGCCATTTATCTTTGCCCAATTTACCCCAAACCTTTTGGACACCTTTTCCTGTCCAAATAATTGCCTCATGAAAAATTTCAACTTAATTTGCCTAGTAAATATTCCTGAGCAATTTTTCAAAATTCCTGTCTGAGGGAATTGGTTGTGAAGGAAGTACTAGCTAGGTTAATCCAATTGAGTTGAATTTTTGCACGGTCTGTCATATCATCAAATTAAAGCTCTCCACAAGATTTGAGCTCATGCAATGCATCCATGTGAGTTGAGCATCAATTCTTTGGTTCTGTCAGAATTTTCAGTTAATGAAGCAAGTATATTTTATCTTGCTCCATTATGGCTGTAAATTTTCCTAGGCCTTCTATTATCCATATAACCTATCTCCACCCAATTTGGGCATATTCCATCTAGCCAATTTTCCTCTAGAGTTTTTGCAAGTTTCTGGTCAGTGAAAATGCTTGTGAAGCAAGTACCATTTTGGTTTATCCAATTGGTATGAAACCTTTTGCAGCATCTTCATATGACCAAATAACTCAGCCTTGCCCAAGTTGAGCTCAAGTGGATACCCCATGTGAGAGCATCATCATGATCTTGATTCTGGACCCTTTTGGTCAGTTGCAAAGCAACTATATTAAGCTTTGATCTTTTTGCCTCCAAAACAACCAGGATCATAGCCCTCATGTAGTTAAACACCCCAGACAACTCCATTTGACCCAATCAGCTCCCTGTTGATCACCAGTGCTCATCCAAAACTGATACAAAAAACTTGTAGCGATGCCACACTACTCTCCTTGGCACCTTCCCGTTATATTTAACCTCTGGGATGCCATGGGGATGAAGGACTAGCCCCCAGACAAGTTTTGCCAGCCAATTGTGTCCTCCCCGTGACATGTCGCGTGGTGACCGCGTGTATTTTTGCCCATGCATGCGCTCTGGATGCGGCAAACGCGCTCTGACGCTTCGACCTCTTCCTCCCCGTTTGTCCACTCATCCACTCATCGCCCGACCAGGTCCAGCATGTTCCCCGCGTCGTCGCTGTCTCTCTGGAGCCCTTGCCTCCTCCGTCTTCTTCCCTGGTGAGCCGTCCCCATCGCCGAACAGTGAGCGCCCACTGGAGCGTTGTAGTCGACCGGCTCTGTCCGTGCCTCAACCGCTTCCTCCCCGTGCTCCCTTGGCCGCCTCTGCCCCATGAGCTCTCCCCTGTGCCTTCCCCGTCGTCTACCTTCGAGCCCATGCACGAGCACACGCGTCCGCAGCGCCGGCCACGCGTCCGCGGCGACACACGCTCGGCCTCCTCCCCCTGTGCCTATATAAGGCAACCCCGAGCGCGGTTCTATTCACCAATCGACCTCACGCCCTCCTAGCTGCCCCACGACCACCGGAACGAGCTCGAGGAGCTCTCTGTGTCCACCATCACCATGATGGCCGCCGGACTCTTTCTCTTAAATTCGCTCGCAGTCGAGCTCTTCCCTCCCTCCTTCCACCACCAGTAGTCCACCCAGACCACGGCGCATCTCCCCAACCCCAAAGTTCGGCGCCGGAGTACTCATGGCCGCATGTCCCAAAGATTGGCCGCAGCCGTTGCTCTCTGCCTCCGTGGTGCGCCGCCGTTCCGCCCCTCCTCGGCATTCTTTCTGCGTCAGGATGGGTGTGCGGTGTTCTCCCGGTCACGTAGGTGGTCCGGGCGCCACAAACGGTGGCCGGAGCCGCCCGAACGGCCACCGACGCCGGCCCTGGCCTCTGTCCCGCGCGGGCTAGCGCGCGAAGGAGACGAAGACGTCGGCGTGGACTCTTCCCCATCGGTCAGCCGCACGGCCGTTGACCCCGCCTCTGCCTGCGTGGCAAGTGGAAGCGTCAATCCTTGAGTACGTTTTCGCTCCGGGAAAGTGTATTTTCCCACTGCTTCAGCTCGAGTACGTTTACGCTTTCAGAAAGCGTATTTTCCATCTCCTTCAGACGGAGTACGTTTTCTTTTATTGAAAGCGTATCCCTCTCTGTTTCAGCCCAAAATACGTTTTCTTAGTCAGAAAGCATATTTCTAATTTTGCGCCTTTTTCTTATCCACTCAGGGACCCGGCTGTGAATATTACTTTTACAAAAAAGTCCTTGATCTTCTACACCTCATATATCTGCAACCGTAACTCTGCTTGAGGTGAATCCAACGCCTACTTCTTCGTCTCTTTGAGCCCGAACTTTTGCTACCATTTTAACTATGGTTTGACATACTAGAAATGAAAATTTATCCCTTGCCCCTAATCATCCCCCTTCGAGAGAGAATCTTTTCTGGCGAATCTTTCTGCGGCTTCACCGCACTTCTCCCCGGAGCCTTCTTCATCCCCAGGCAAGCCACAACCACCTTTTGCATGATAGCCATGCAGAAGCATTGGGTTTTCAACCTGAATTTTTAATAACTGTCTTTTTTGCTACTGCGGTCGGTATTTCGGTTATGCTTATGGATCGGTGTTTACCGTCATGCTATGTTTTCATGCACTCTGTTATTATTTTCTTCATGCTAGTATTACATTAATATTGGCAATGCTTGGTAGTAGTACATGTTGGTGATGGTCTTCGGTGCATGACTACCGTCTGTTCCGAGTACCGTTGTTATGCATGTTCTTTTGCAATCAGTTGGTTAAATGCTTGTATGGTAGTTTTATCGTTATGTTATTGCATGGTATTTATTGTTGATGCTAGTAGTCATGTTATGCTATGAGTAGTATTCTAGTTGTGATATCCATGATCGTCAGTATGCCATGCTCATCTGCATAAATGGTTAAATGTTGTTGTTATGCTCGTTGGTTGGGCTGCAACCCCATGCTTATGTTAATATCACGTTCATGCATTGTAGCTGCACCATGTTATTTTTATCATGACTCAGCATATTGCATTCAAGTTTAACCGGATTAAATTGAACTTGAACAACTGTTGGCTGAGTCATGGTGCCACCATATCAAGCTGACCAGTGCAACCACGCTTACCTAATGGGGGTGTCCTAACTAGGTCTATTGTCACGCCTCTCGCCGGTGCCTCCCACGAGGGAAGGTTATGCGCGGGCGCTACCTTGGCCAGGTACGACGGCATAAGCCTTGTGTACCCGTTGTTTCTGTAAGGATCCTTGTCCTCGTTTGGGACCGTTTTGCCACAATGGTGGCCGTTGGTGCCTTTGGTAGGCACGGGGCCAGCCAGGACTTAGCCCAAAGGGGAGTTGGTCGGAGTGGCTGAGAGAGTGTCATGGCAGTAGGACGGTTTTGTCGGAACGCGGTTGGTCCACACGAATGGGAGTGCGAGGCCATGGGTTCCATGGTGTGGGTACAGTGTGCTAACCTCTGCAGAGTGTGTGTGTTAAATCTATCGATAGCCGCGCCCGCTGATATGGGCCCAGTTCGTGTCGGTCACACCATGGGTCAGCAGTAATAATAATGATGTGCTTAATGACAACCCCGATTCGATGACGAAACAAGTTGGTTGCTATATATGTGATCGTGAGAGGATCACTGTGGTATCGTGAGTACCGACTTGTTGGATATTTGGGATGTTACGCGAGAGTCAAGGGTAAAAGTCAAGCTCCTTGTGGTCATAAATGATTACTAAGGTATTGTTAATACCAAGCTTGATTGGATCCTGAGATGTTCGTGTGATGTCGGTGATGGTAAGTTTGTGCAGGTGATGGTTACGAGGTAACCCGAGCTGTGGTGAGCTTGCAAGTACGTTCAATTTACTGACCTGGCTTGTCATGCCAGTTTGCGTGTCATGCTGGATAGGATTGCTTGTTTGCTGTGGATTCCTTGTTTGCGAACTAGGATAAGCGTTCCAGCCAGAGTCCCTGCAGAGTGGAGTTCACCACCGTCGTCGTTGTCCCGCTGCCAGTATTCATTCCGCTGCGTCAAATTGTTCTGCTATTTGCATAGAGCAACGATGGCAGGCGTAGTGTCGCCGTGCCGATGTAATCCCCTTGTACCCAATATAGCTTCCAATAAAGAGCTGATTTGTTCTATGCTAAGCAGTGTCGTATTCCAGAAGACTTCTCCTCGATCTCTGGGCTGGAATACGGGGCGTTCCGGTTTCTCTGAGCCGGGGTGCCACATTTGTCGTTGTAGGATCCCTTCCCGCCTATATTTGGGAAGAGGACCAAGGCCACCATATTTACTACTTAGCCACCACCATAGGGGGGACGGATCGGTTCCACCTGAACCACCTCAACACCTCACCAGCTCATCGAGCACAAGAACACCTCTCCTCCAGAGGCTATTCATCCACTATACTAGTTCATCCTCAGCCCCTCGAGGCAATCCACCACAAAGCTGGAGTAGGGTATTACACCGCAAGGTGGCCCGAACCGGGATAAACTGCCATGTCTATTGTCCTTTGGGTTTGTCGAGCTAGGCTGTGGGATCGTTGAGCAGGCAGGTAGGGAAGAGAGAGTTCTTCGCACGCACCCCAGAGTATGAACCTCTCAAGGGTCTGCGGAACCCCTAATCCGACACAGGCACACTTTTTTTAGTCTCTCTTTCTATTTCACACACACTCTCTCTAGTTAGGTACTCTCTCACGTCCATAAGCATATGGATGTTTTGAAAAGTCAAACCTCAGAAAAGTTTACCAGGTATATGTGGAGAAAAACATTTACATCTGGAACGATCATTAGATTCATCACAACATGTACTTACTTCATACTATCATTTATCTTTGCTATTGTAGATATAAGTATTTTCTTTATAAACTTGATCAAAGTTTTAAAAGTTTGACTTTAAAAAATGTTAGCACTACATTATCGAACGAAGGGAGTAGCTCTATCTCTCTCTCTCTCTGCTATCTCTCATGGGCCTCCCCTCTCACTCAAACTCTCTATATCGACGGATTACACGGTCACTGTGTCAGCGTATAGCTCTGTATATTGTTTAGTTGACCAGTCAAATTGTCAACATGCTGCCTTGTTAGCTCGTGTTCTCTATCTTCATGTGCTGGCCCATGTGGCAGTCGGTGAACATAAGTATACTAGAGGCCCATCTGACACGCGGTGAAGTAAACAAAGTTGAAACCTCTCGGGGTAGCACCCCGCACGCTAGTAAATTGAGGGCACACTTCTTCCGCGTGAAGGTCGCACTCGCACACAATTCACCACTGCGTTGTAGCATGCACAGAAAGACGCACTCACGCACACCCAGCAGGCAAGAACACAACACACACAAGCACACGTCTACACCGGCGTCACCGCCGGCTGAGATGAACGGCGAGGCAGCCAACAAGAGGAGGCGGCTGCTACCTCTTGAGCATGCGTTGGTTTTCCCTTGGAGAGGAAAGGGTGATGCAGCAAAGTAGCGTAAGTATTTCCCTCAATTTTTTAGAACCAAGGTATCAATCGTGTAGGAGACTACACGCAAATCGCCTAGTACCTACACAAACAAATAAGAACCTTGCAACCAATGCGATAAAGGGGTTGTCAATCCCTTAACATCCACTTGCAAAAGAGAGATCTGATAAAGATAATAAGATAAATATTTTTAGTATTTTTGTTCTATAGATTGGAAAATAAAGATTGCAAAATAAATAGTAAACTAGAATAGTAGATTGGAAACTTATATGATGTAAAGTAGACCCAGGGTCCATAGGTTTCACTAGTGGCTTCTCTCAAGATAGCGTATTACGGTGGGTGAACAAATTACTGCCGAGCAATTGATATAATAGTGCATAGTTATGATGATATCTAAGGCAACAATCATGAATATAAGCATCATGTCCGTGTCAAGTAGACCGAAACGATTCTGCATGTACTACTATTACTCCACACATCGACCGTTATCTAGCATGCATCTAGAGTATTAAGTTCATAAGAACGGAGTAACGCATTAGGCAAGATGACATGATGTAGAGGGATAAACTCAAGCAATATGATATAAACCCCATCTTTTTAACCTCGATGGCAACAATACAATACGTGCCTTGCTGCCCCTGCTGTCACAGGGAAAGGACACCGCAAGATTGAACCCAAAGCTAAGTACTTCTCCATTGCAAGAAAGATCAATCTAGTAGGCCAAACTAAACCGATAATTCGAAGAGACTTGCAAAGATATCAAATCATGCATATAAGAATTTAGAGATGAATGAAATAATATTCATAGATAATCAAGTTCATAAACCCACAATTCATCAGATCTCGGCATAACACACCATAAAAAGTATTACATCGAATAGATCTCCAAGAAGATCATGGAGAAGTTTGTATTGAGATCCAAAGAGAGAGAAGAAGCCATCTAGCTAATAACTATGGACCCGAAGGTCTATGGTAAACTACTCACACATCATCGGAGAGGCTATGGTGTTGATGTAGAGACCCTCCGTGATCGAATCCCCTTCCGGCAGATCACCAGAAAAGGCCCCAAGATGGGATCTCACGGGTACAGAAGGTTGCGGCGGTGGAAAAGTGGTTTCGTGCCTCTCCCTGATGTTTTCAGGGTATAAGAGTATATATAGGCGAAAGAAGTAGGTCGGTGGAGCTGCGAGGGGCCCACGAGGGTGGGGGCGCGCCCTCCTACCTCGTGGCTTCCTTGACCTCCACTTCAAGTCTCCTAGATTGCGTTTGTTCCAAAAAAGATCCTCGTGAAGGTTTCATTCCGTTTGCATTCCGTATGATATTCTGTTTCTACGAAACACTGAAATAGGCAAAAAAACAGCAATTTGCACTGGGCCTTCGGTTAATAGGTTAGTCCCAATAATAATATAAAAAGGTATATTAAAGCCCATTAAATATCCAAAACATATAATATAACAGCATGGAACAATCAAAAATTATAGATACATTGGAGACGTATCAAGCATCCCCAAGCTTAATTGCTGCTCGTCCTCGAGTAGGTAAATGGTAAAACAAATTTTTTGATGTGGAATGCTACCCAACATAATTTTTCAATGTAATTCTTTATTGTGGCATGAATGTTTAGATCCGAAAGATTCTAGAAAAAGTTTTAATATTGACATAAAAATAGTAATACTTCAAGCATGCTAACCAAGCAATTATGTCTTATCAAAATAGCATAGCCAAAGAAATCTTATCCCTAAAAAATCATATAGTTTGGCCATGCTTCATTTTCGTCACACAAAATGCGCCCATCATGCACAACCCCGATGACAAGCCGAGCAATTGGTTCATACTTTTTAACGCGCTTCAGCCTTTTCAACCCTTATGCAATACGTGAGCTCAAGCCATGGATATTGCACTATAGGTGGAATAGCATATGATGATGGGGGTTATGTGAGAAGACAAAAAAAGGAGAAAGTCTCACATTGACGCGGCTAATCAATGGGCTATGGAGATGCCCATCAATTGATGTCAATGAGAGGAGTAGGGATTGCCATGCAACGGATGCACTAGAGCTATAAATATGTGAAAGCTCATCAAAAGAAACTAAGTGGGTTTGCATCCAACTTGCTTCCTCATAAAGACCTTGGGCATTTTGGGGAAGCCCATCATTGGAATATACAAGCCAAGTTCTATAATGAAAGATTCCCACTAGTATATGAAAGTGACAAAATAAGAAACTCTCTATCATGAAGATCATGGTGATATTTTGAAGCACAAGTGTGGAAAAAGGATAGTAACATTGTCCCTTCTCTCTTTTTCTCTCATTTTTTTGTTTGGGCTTCTTTGGCCTCTTTTTTCTATTTTTTCATGCGGAGTCTCATCCCGACTTGTGGGGGAATCATAGTTTCCATCATCCTTTCTTCACATGGGACAATGCTCTAATAATGATGATCATCACACTTTTATTTATTTACAACTCAATATTACAACTCGATACTAGAACAAAAATATGACTATGTGAATGCCTCCGGTGGTGTACCAGGATATGCAATGAATCAAGAGCGACATGTCTGAAAGAATTATGAGGGTGGCTTTGCCACAAATATGATGTCAACTACATGATCATGCAAAGAAATATGACAATGATGAGCGTGTCAAAATAAATGGAACGGTGGAAAGTTGCATGGCAATATATCTCGGAATGGCTATGGAAATGCCATAATAGGTAGGTATGGTGGCTATTTTGAGGAAGATATAAGGAGGCTTATGTGTGATAGAGCGTATAGTATCATGGGGCTTGGATGCACCGGGGAAGTTTGCACCAACTCTCGAGGCGAGAAAGGGCAATGCACGATACCGTAGAGGCTAGCAAATTGCGAAAAGGTAAGAGTGCGTATAATCCATGGACTCACATAAGTCATAAAGAACTCATATACTTATTGCAAAAGTTTATTACCCTCGAAGCAAAGTAGTACTACGCATGCCCCTAGAGTGATAGATTGGTACGAAAAGACCATCTCTCGTCCCCGACTGCCACTCATAACGAAAGCAATCAAAGAACATCCCATGCTTCAAATTTGTCACACAACGTTTTCCATACGTGCATGCTACGGGACTTTTCAACCTCAACACAAGTATTTCTCAATTCCACAATTACCCAACTAGCGAGACTCTAGCATTACCACCTTTATATCTCAAAACAACTATCAAGTATCATAGTATTCTATGCACTCTATATGAAAGTTTTTATTATACCCAACTTGGATACCCATCATATTAGGACTAATTTTATAGCCAAAGAAAATTACCATGCTGTTCTAAAAGACTCTCAAAATAATATAAGTGAAGCATGAGAGATCAATAATTTCTATAAAATAAAACCACCACCGTGCTCAAAAAGATATAAGTGAAGCACTAGAGCAAAATTATCTAGCTCAAAAGATATAAGTGAAGCACATAGAGTATTCTAATAAATTTCGATTCATGTTTGTCTCTCCCAAAAGGTGTGTACAGCAAGGATGATTGTGGTAAACAAAAATAAAAGAGTCAAGTCATACAAGACGCTCCAAGCAAAACACATATCATGTGGTGAACAAAAATATAGCCTCAAGTAAAATTACCGATAGACGAAGACGAAAGAGGGGATGCCTTCCGGAGCATCCCCAAGCTTACGCTTTTGGTGGTCCTTTAACTTTACCTTGGGGTGCCTTGGGCATCCCCAAGCTTAGGCTCTTGCCACTCCTTATTCCATAATCCATCAAATCTTTACCCAAAAACTTGAAAACTTCACAACAGAAAACTCAACAAAAAATCTCATGAGCTCCGTTAGTATAAGAAAACAAACCACCACTTTAAGGTACAGTAATGAACTCATTTTTATTTATATTGGTGTTAAACCTACTGTATTCCAACTTCTCTATGGTTCATACCCCCCGATACTAGCCATAGATTCATCAAAATAAGGAAACAACACACGAAAAATAGAATCTGTCAAAAACAGAACAGTCTGTAGCAATCTGATTTGTTCGAATACTTATGGAACTCCAAAAATTCGGAAAAAAGGACAACCTGGAAAATTTGTATACTGAGCTACTGAAAAAAGAACTACTATTTTATCACGTCCTGTTGAATTTTAACAATTATTTTCGTGAGTATAAAGTTTCCGTATTTTTCAGCAAGATCAAACAACTATCACCCAAAAAAATCCTATTGGTTCAACTTGGCAAAAGCACTAATTGAAACATAAAACCACATCTAAACAGAGGCTAGATGAATTATTTATTACTAAACAGGAACAAGAATCAAGGAACAAAAATAAAATTGGGTTGCCTCCCAGCAAGCGCTATCGTTTAACACCCCTAGGTAGGCATTGATAATTTCGATGATGCTCACATGAAAGACAAGATTTGAAGCACAAAGAGAGCATCTTAAAACACGCGACAAACACATCTAAGTCTAACATACTTCCTATGCATAGGAATCTATAGGCAAACAAATTATCAAGGCAAGCAAAAACTAGCATATGCAAGGAAGCGGAAAGAAACAGTAACAATCTCAACATAACGAGAGGTAATTTAGTAACACGAAAATTTCTACAACCATATTTTCTTCTATCATAATAATTACATGTAGGATCAAAAGCAAATTCAACAATATAGCTATCACAAAACATATTCTTAATATGATCCACATGTATGCAAAGTTGACACTCTTCCAAAATAGTGGGATTAACATTAACTAAAGTCATGACCTCCCCAAACCCACTTTTATCAAGAATACCATAAGATTGAACATTCTCCAAATATATGGGATCTAAAGTTGACACTCTTCCAAACCCACTTTCAATATTATTGCAAACACTATTATCAATCTCATGTTCATCATGGGGCTTAAATAAATTTTCAAGATCATAAGAAGAATCACCCCAATCATGATCATTGCAACAAGTAGTAGACATAGCAAAACTAGCATCCCCAATCTTAGGGTTTTTCATATTATTAGCACAATTGACATCAAGAGAATTTATCATAAGATTATTGCAATTATGCTTTTCATCGAAGGAACTATAAAGTATGGGTGCAATAGCAAATTCATCTTCAGAAATATTGGCATCATGGCCACAAGAATAGCAAGCATCATGTTCATCAAGGGATATTTCAAATCAAATCATCGGAATCACAATTATCTATAGATTCATGCATATCATTATATTCTTCCAAAGCAATGGTCATAAGTTCTTTGACATAGACATTATGGGCATAGTTTTCATAGCAATAATTAAGTATGTCAAAACTTTCAAAATTGTAAACAGTAATATCATACTTTTCAATCAAAGAAGCAACTTCATAAGCACCCTTAAAAACAACGAATTCTTCAATTTGTTCGATATGATAGTAACTATAAACACCCTTTGCATAAGAAGATAAGATTTCATCATCATTAAACTCACATATGTAGGGAAGGTGTTTTTTAGGGTTCTTAGAGCAACAAGTAAAGTCATAAGTTTCACAAAGATTCCAAGCATAGCATAGCTAACTATTTATTTGATACCATAAGAGCTTCCCCTTTTCAGACAAACGATGATGCACAAAATGAGCATGCTCATCTAAAGATTTCCCTCAACTAAACTAGTTGGGGTTTCAGCACAAGCACATATAGATCGAAGATGATCCAAGTAGAACACTTTAAGTGGATCCATATTAATAGATTTTTAGCAAGCAAAGATGCAAGCAAATAGAAGGCACATGGAAACACAAGAATAAAGACATAAGGGAAGAAGGCGAAGAAAAGGCAAAGGTGAAGTGGGGGAGAGGAAAATGAGAGGCAAATGGAAAATAATGTAATGCGAGGGATAAGAGTTTGTGATGGGTACTTGGTATGTCTTGACTTGTGCGTAGATCTCCCCGGCAACGGCACCAGAAATCCTTCTTGCTACCTCTTGAGCATGCGTTGGTTTTCCCTTGAAGAGGAAAGGGTGATGTAGCAAAGTAGTGTATGTATTTCCCTTAGTTTTTGAGAACCAAGGTATCAATCCAGTAGGAGACTACACACAAATCGTACCAGCACAAACAAATAAGAACCTTGCAACCAACGCGATAAAGGGGTTGTCAATCCCTTCACGGCCACTTGCAAAAGTGAGATGTGATAAAAATAATAAGATAAATATTTCTCGTATTTTTGTTGTATATATTGAAAATAAAGATTGCAAAATAAATAGTAAACTGGAATTGTAGATTGGAAACTTATATGATGTAAAGTAGACCCGGGGGCCATAGGTTTCACTAGTGGCTTCTCTCAAGATAGCATGTATTACGGTGGGTGAACAAATTACTGCCGAGCAACTGATAGAATAGTGCACAGGTATGATGATATCTAATGCAATGATCATAAATATAGGCATCACGTCCATGTCAAGTAGACCGAAACGATTCTGCATCTACTACTATTACTCCACACATCGACCACTATCCAGCATGCATCTAGAGTATTAAGTTCATAAGAATGGAGTAACACATTAGGCAAGATGACATGATGTAGAGGGATAAACTCAAGCAATATGATATAAACCCCATTATTTTATCCTCGATGGCAATAATACAATACGTGCCTTGCTGCCCCTGCTGTCACTTGGAAAGGACACCGCAAGATTGAACCCTAAGCTAAGCACTTCTCCCATTGCAAGAAAGATCAATCTAGTAGGCCAAACTAAACCGATAATTCGAAGAGACTTGCAAATATATCAAATCATGCATACAAGAATTCATAGAAGAATCAAATAATATTCATAGATAATCAAGTTCATAAACCCACAAGTCATCGGATCTCGGCAAACACACTGCAAAAATTATTACATCGAATAGATCTCCAAGAAGATCGATGAGAACTTTGTATTGGGATCCAAAGAGAGAGAAGAAGCCATCGAGCTAATAACTATGGACCCGAAGGTCTGTGGTAAACTACTCACACATCATCGGAGAGGCTATGGTGTTGATGTACAAGCCCTCCATGATCGAATCCCCCTCCGGCAGATCGCCGGAAAAGGCCCCAAGATGGGATCTCATGGGTATAGAAGGTTACGGTGGTGGAAAAGTGGTTTCGTGGCTCTCCCAGATGTTTTCAGGGTATAAGAGTATATATAGGCGAAAGAAGTAGGTCGGTGGAGCTGCGAGGGGCCCACGAGGGTGGGGGCGTGCCGCCACCCCCTGGGCGCGCCCTCCTACCTCGTGGCCGCCTCGTGGGTTCCCTGTCCTCCACTCTAAGTCTGCTAGATTGCATTTGTTCCAAAAAGATCCTTGCGAAGGTTTCATTCAGTTTGGATTCCGTTTGATATTCCTTTTCTGCGAAACACGGAAATAGGCAAAAAACAGCAATTTGCACTGGGCCTTCGGTTAATAGGTTAGTCCCAAAAATAATATAAAAAGGTATATTAAAGCCCATTAAACATCCAAAACAGATAATATAATAGCATGGAACAATAAAAAATTATAGATACATTGGAGACATATCAGCGGCTCGAGCCAAAACTGCATACGGCGAGCCTGGACTTCATCAGCAACCTCCCCGACGACATGCTACTCGTCATCATCGGCCTCCTACCCACCAAATTTGCCATGCGGACCGCCTTGCTCTCCCGTCGGTGGCGCCCCCTCTGGCACCGCGTCCCCCTCAACCTCACCGCCGATAGCTGCCTCTGTGACGGGGATTGCAAACGCATGGCCGCAGTCTCCAAGATCCTTTCATCGCACCCTGGGCAAGCCAGACGCCTTACATCCGCATGTTCAGTACCAACTACAAGGTCCAAGCCAAGTTCAATGAGTGGTTCTTATCCCCCACCCTAGATCAGCTCGAGGAGCTCAGCTTTGAAGCTGAACGATGTCGCTCACTGCTGCTATCCGTGCTCCGCTTCACGCTAACGCTGCGCCGCGCCAGCTTCAGCTCCTGCTATCTTCCCCAGATTAATGTCGCGCCCGCCGTTCTTCTCCCTCAAGTCAAGCAGCTCAACCTCTTCAACGTTGGCATCTCAAATAATGCTTTGGAGCACCTGCTCTGCAGCTGTATTGCGCTCGAGTACCTTCGTCTTGAGCAGAACCACGGGTTCCTTAGCCTCCACATCGCCTCGACAACTGATGGATTTATATGTCTTGTTGGCCCTGCAACAAGACATCAATTGGGAAGAGATCACTCCAGATGTTCCATGTTATGGTCATTGAGAATGCGCCTTTCCTTGAGATATTGCTTGTATCTGATCTAGAAGGTCAAACAAGAATCAGGGTCATTGATGCGCCGAAATTGACAGCGTTGGTGTAATCGTCTGCCAAATTCTCCGAACTCTTTATTGGATCCGTAATCATTCACGTACAACACTCATCTTATTCTCTGTCTTCTTGAAATTCACATTTTCAAATTTCTTCTTGATGTATTTACGACTGTCTTCAAGAAAATGATTCCCACAAGCTTGACCCAGTCTATGCGCACAGTGAAGATCTTGGCAATAAAATCTATCGGCCCCAATCTGGATCAAGTTGTTGGATTCCCTACATCATTGAGGTGAAACTTCTTTCCTATTACTAAACGGTAATCACGACGTAGCTCAATTTTTTCGTAATTTTCCCAAATTACGATGACAAGTGTAGTGTTCAAAACTGCATCTACGCACTGCACAGAAAGAAATGTTTTTAGTATTTTTTCTCATGTGATCACCTGCATCCTTTTTTTGTTGTACTACTATAGTAGCCTAGGCTAGTCATAGTGGAATGTACCTTAGACTAGTAACTCTATGGTTACCCTAAGAGCAAGTACTACCTCTGACCTGGTTTACTCTTCCTATTTTGTAGTATCAAAATTTGACCATATATTTAACTAACAAAATGTTAATGCATGTCACTAAAAATTATATCGTTGGTTCGTATTTGAACATAATTTCAAATGGTATCATTTTTTGTGACATGCATTGGCATTTTCTTAGGTAAATATATGGTCAAAACTTGACACTAAATTTTGAGGTAGTACAAAAGTGGGCTATAACGGCCCTCCACTATGTAGGCCAAAACACATGCCAAATTCACTAGTGATGCATTTGGCATCGATGCCCCTCCATTGCTCACCTCGTGCCCCAATCTGGATCACCTACTTTGCTCCAGTGCCAAATAAACTCATGCAATGAAAAAACAGTTGCGTGGGAAAGGGAGAGGACTAAGGAAATAAAAAAACACTTGTTTGGGAGAGTGAGAGGCTGGTGTAGTTGGTTTGATTGATTTGTTTATACATGTGGGTCTGTGTGCACAACGGTGCCAGCTCTCTCACATCGCGAGAGCGGTGCCAAAATCTTTTGATTTGAATCGATGCGTATTACGTGGCATACTTTTGAGAAATATGGCATCAGCTACATAGTGGAAGGAAACAAATGCCCAAGCTCTTCACATGCTCCTAGGTAAATAAGAGGAAAGAGAAAGAGACAGACAGAGAGAGTGAAAAAATATCACTAGCCAGCCAACCCTATCGTATGAGCGAATGATATTGGTGCCTCTTGATAACACGGCAATCTTATACAGCCAGCTGCTCCAATATGTTCTCTTCTTTTGCAGATAAAAAAAGACTCGAAGGTGAAAAAATGTGCTGAACTACTAACAATCTCAACGAACGCCTTGATCTCCATCTTACAGAAATTGATTTGATCGACTACCGAGGCAACACATCTGAGATTAGATTGGACAGGTTCTTTGTTCTAGAGGCATGTGTGCTCAAGGTAATGAGGTTTGGCGTTCTCTGGCGCAACAATGAATGGTGTGCTGATCACCGCAAGCGTCTAAGCCTAAATGACAAAGTCACCGCAGAAGCTGATTTTTTTTGAAACATCAAGTGGCCAGAGACTCGAAAATTTATTTGCCCATTAGTGACTTTTCAGGGCGGTGGATTTTAGTTTGTACAATAATTATGCATCCACCTAAAGTAACGAAAGTTCTTACATAAACTTCCTAGTAATTCCCTCTTCGTAGGTGTAGCATTAGTCCTAACATTTGTAATATCCATTTGAAACTTGAAATATCGCCGTGTCCTATTCCTGCGTTTTCAAAATCCTACGAATCAAAGAGGTCCTGAGTTGGTGATGATGTTGTGCTTGCCATCTTTCACCAATAGCCGTCGGATGTAGATCTGACGCATACAAACCAAACTTCTACAGTTTTGCAAATAGATGCCTGCACTTGTACAAACAACTCCTTCTCTCTCACAATCAGCTTTATCTCCTCCCCACCACATCTAGAAGGCCACGAAAAAATCTAGCGTGATGGCCGCTGCCGGCGCCGTCCACCCCCAATCTTGGTTTTCCGTGCAATGCACGGGCATCTACTCACGGGAAATTATGTCGAACACGACTAGTTGTAAGCAGGCTAGCTCTACAGCCATGATGATAGTGACTGCAGATAGTGTCATCTCTGGCGCAGGGTCTTGTCACTTCATTGTGAGGAGCAGTACATAATAATTTGACCAACTGGTAGTACAGTACTACTACATTGGTAGTACTACTACTAGTACAAGGACCACCGTCCGGATTTTAGTAGTACTACCACGTTCATGTGGATTTAGTATTTGACTAGCAAAATCTAGTAATGCATGTCACAAAAAATCTACTACTCCCTCTGTAAATAAATACATGGTGTATTGTTTTATTCCTTCCGGTAGATGGCTCAAATCTGAAGTCTCATCAATAAGATTACTATTGTACTCACCGAGCGCTCATCTTTGTAAGCTACCAACAAAAAATTGAAATCAATGACTACTATTGTACTCCCTCCCTACTGGTGCATTAGTCACGTTACGAAAACCAAATAGTAATCCCAAAACTTTTAGGCGCGATGCATTATCTACCCACCTCATTCCCTGTTTTTTGCCACGAAAAAATAAATCACCCAATACAAGACGTGGGGTGCGTATGCATCCAATGACTTGAGACTACTCCCTCTGTCTTGGTGTATAAGTCATCTTAGAGCAAGTGAAAAAGAGGAGCGGGCTCTCATGCAAGAGCCTAGCTATATGCGGATTCCTAGGCCGATACAATAAGTATGAAGAAAGAGAGAGAGAGAGAAGATGAGAAAAAGTAGTACTCTTATAGACAGCCTTATGAGTGGCTACAAGTGATGGCGCTATATGACATGGCAACATCATATGGCCAGCAACTGGCTATACTATTATCCATGCTCTTACGTTGTGCACCATGACTAAGACGAAGGGGAAGCGAGAGAACTTAATGTCTTTCTGCTAATTAATATCATTACATGCAATGAACTAACCTCGCATGTCATGTTTCGTAGTCTCAAGTCATTGAAAGCATGCACGGCCCACATCTCTCATTGGTTGATATGTCACAAAATAAGAAACAAGGAGGGAGTTAATGTACCATGCCTAAGTGTTTTGGGATTATTTGGTTTTCATAAGGTGACTTACACAACATTTTTGTTACATGCATTAACATTTTATTAGTTAAATCAAAGGTCAAAACTTGGTGCAAAATGCTAAGGGGGCCTATAAACCAGTAAACTGCACCGACACGAAGGGGGATGCAGCTTCATTGACTTACAGGTGGCTGGCCCACCTGTCATACAGCCAAAGGCAAGTGCGAATAAGGCACTGGAGCTTAGTCCCACAGGGACACAACTTCATTGACTTACTGCACCTGCCGTTGGTATATGACAGGTGGGCCCAACAGGTGGCTGGCCCACCTGTCATACGGCCAAAGACAGGTGCAGTTAAGGAACTGGAGCTTAGTCCCACAGGGGCGCAGCTTCATTGACTTACTGAACCCCCCTTTGGTGTATGATAGGTGGGCCCAACTGGTGGCTGGCCAACCTGTCATTCAGCCAAAGGAAGGTGCAGTAGAGGGCCGAGGAGTAGATGGCCAACACACACGTGAAAGTAATGCAGTCTGCACTTCTGATATAAAGGCTCCCCGCCAGTCCAATCTACGAAATCCTACGCACCTACGCACCATAACCAAGGGAAAGAGTGATCACTCCAATCGCAAGATTAGTTGACTAGAAGCTAGACCCATGGAGGCGATGAGCGCGAGCATCAGCCGGTTGTGCCAGATGGTCCACGACGCCGGACTACGGCCCGGCACAGAGGAACATCTCCAGGTCATGCTTGAGGCTGCCAGGGTGAGTGGCCGCTTGGACGATAGCTTCGTCTCCTTGTTCGACGAGGTCCTCGTTGGCTTCCTTGACAAGTTCAGCGTCGTCAAGAAGCTCGCGGACGACCTTGACGTACATCTCCAGCCCACGCGCCCAGGATCTGCGATGCCCGCCACCCTCAACGGCCTCTATGATGATAACCTCTTCGACGCACTGGTGGCCCTAGGACTGCCCGCCGTCACGCCGAAGAATGTCCACCTCGAGGTCGCCCTCGCCGCGCAGCGCCTGGCGCAGCAAGACACCGTCGACATAATCACCCTCGTCTACACGCAAATCATCCACAAGGGCTACTACTTGCCATAGGAGGACGATAGGTCACTGGCCTTTGTGGACCGCAGGGCAACGTTGGACGACATTGTTCAGAAGCACGTTGAGCTCGCCTCGAACGCCGCTGCTCCTCACACGTCGGTTGGTGACCCGATGCACTAGGGCGTCAGGATGTCGTTGATGGATCCGTATGTATCTTTATCTTTCCATCAAATCCATGTTGTAGTATATGGTACTACTAGCAATTATCTTACCTTTCGCATCAACTTCATAATTTTCGTACGTACTCCATGCATGAACCGCGCCAGAATAAAACTTCTCATTACTCTAGGGAAAATTGTTATTTCTATCTATCGGTAGCGCCATGGAGCAGAACCAAATTTTACAAGTTACATGTTCAAAAGGAAAAGCCTGCCATGTTCGCATCGCACCCCCACACGGTTGGTTCGGCACGCCGCTCAAGGGGGAATGTGTGTTGTGTTGCATTTTGACTTACAAGTGGGACCGCAGTTGACCGAACCGACTATCGGCAAATCCCCAACCCGCCCACTGCACGATGGCTGAGAAAACAGGAGGGAGAAGAGATGGCTGTAGGATGGACTCCAATAAAATTGGTGTCAGATGGGACTCATGTGAGTGGCATTTGCCGTACTGCTAGACGTGAATGCTATTTATGGCCCATGCCAACCCACTATATCGAGCATATATTGAGGTGCTGGTTACGTAGAAGAAATTTCCTGGAGTCCGTGCTCAGCCCTCCTCTATCTCTCTTCTCAGCCAGCCAGCAGACGTGCGGAGCCCATCGTTTGTTTGTTCACATGCGGTCCCACATGTCAGTGACAATGCAAGAGGACCCACTGAACCTGCACATCTTTCACCTCGACGTGCTGGTGATGAAAAACAAATCCAATAAAGATCTTCGGTGGCTGCTTTTGGAGTTACTCAAGATGCACATGACGTGGCTTCAACTAGCACTCCATTTTCTTACATGACACGACCCGGATGCTGGATTTCCCACGTGTCGGCAAAAGGAGGAAAAACTCGACCAAATCTTCTCAACATGTAGACTGGAGGAGTAGGAAACACGGCAAGCCCCGTGCCTACATCATACTACGTACAAGCCCACCTCACGCAGTCACGCTGTCACCATATTTCTCGGCCTCCGTGCGACACCTAGCTCTAGTTATCTAACTAGAACTAACTATTGTGCTAGCATACTCCAATATTGGTTGGCTCTATGTGATGTGGCAACTTCATACAACCGGATGCTGGCTATACTACTACGGCATATTTTGTTTATGACATGCATATGCAAATGTACCATTCATTACATACAACAAGTCATCAACACACAACAACAATGAGGATACATGTTGGAGTATAGATTAGTTCCAACAAAACATTCTAGTAAATAATAAAGTTTTCATCACACAACAAATAACAAGCAATGAAATGAACTTCAGCTCAACCAATCATCGCGGGCCTAGCCATCCCTCTGCTCACCCACACCTGCTCTTATTCTCTGGCGACAACAGATGAACCAGTAAACCCTCGTACACCACTTCGCATATGAAACAACTACCGCCCTGGCTCCTTGTCGTTCCCTTCCTAGGCCTCGCCGTCGTCCACCGCCCTGGTACTACTGAGTCTTCCCTGGCTCCGTGGGAAACAACCCTCGTACTATCGAGTCTTCCATGGCTCCGTGTCGTTCCCTTCCTAAGCCTCCCTGTCGTCCATCGCCCTGGTGCTCTCAGTGCGGCGTGGTCAACATGGTCAACGAACGACATCCATCGGAAGTGGATTGTATGTGGAGAGGCTGATAGCTGGGTCCACGGCCGGACGCAAGGAAATGCCTACTTATTACGCGCAAAATAATGATTCCTCCACCTAATAGCTAGGACCCACTAGAAGGGCCTCTGTATTTCGTGAAAAAAACGATCCCCCTGCTATCAGCTCGGACCCACCAGCTATATCTTCGCACGCAAGGAAGTGCCTCCTTATTCGCACAAAAAAATGTATACTCCCCTTGCTAGCTGAGACCCACCATAGTGGGTGGCTGACTTGTGGGCCTACTAAGTTGACGCGGATGGAGGACTTTGTCAACTTAGTCAATATGAACGATTCTAGCACCAGTGACCGTACGATGTCCATCCAACGGTCGTAGTGCTTCTTGAACCTCTCGTCTTATTGCTCCAGCCTCCCAAAGCACCACCGGTCGTGCCGCCTGCTCCTGTCTGCCATGGCTGGCTATGTTGCCGCGGAGGCTGTCGGATTTTGGGTTCGGCAAAACCCTTGAGGTTCGAACTCTGGGGTGCGCACGAAGATCTCTCCTCCCCTAGCTCATGCCCTCGCCGCAATCTCAAAGCTCAGCGCGTCGAACTCACAGAACAGGAGACACAAGGTTTATACTGGTTCGGGCCACAGATGTGGTGTAATACCCAACTCCAGTGTGGTGTGGTGGATTGCCTCTTGGGCTGAGGATGAACAGTTACAAGGGAAGAACAGACTCCTGAGGAGAGGTGCTCTTGTGCTTAGTGAGCTTGGGTTGATGAGGATGATCTGAATAGCCCAAGATCAGTTGCCTCCTACTGTGGTGGCTAGTCCTATTTATAGAGGCCCTGGTCCTCTTCCCAAATGTTGGCGGGAAGGGATCCAACAACGGCCATATTTGAAGCGAGACAACTAGTACAAGTTATCCTGACTAAAGGTGGTCTTCGCCTGCCAAAGGCTCTGGTGGTGACGCTGTCTTGGGCTCCACGGTGACCTCCATCCCGCCGTCCTGCTGGTCTTGGTCTCGTTGCATCGATATGGAAACCTTTGCTTGATGCCTCGGGACTCCTCGCCTGCGCCTGCCTCTTTAGCACCAAAGAGCAAACGAGTATGTTGCGCGCTCTGGCGCCCGCCTGGCCATGGTTGTCACGGCTCGTGTCACAGAAACCACGCGAGGTGCCCCTCGCCTTGATCTCTCCACCCCTCGCGAGTTGGCCTGGTGAGCCCCCCCCCCCCAAGGAGGTCTTGCGTCGTCCGCCTCGCGAGGCTTGGCCCCTCGCGAGGGTCTTGATCGTGGGCTAGTGAAGATGGGCCGTACAGGGCCGCTGGTGGAGCCACACCATGGGCCGCAGGCAGGCAAGTCTAGGGACCCCCATTCCTAGGACGCCGACCGTACCCCCCGGGCCCAAGGCGCGCTCGGACTTGGCTTCTAGGCGAAGTCAAGGGGGCAAGTGCGCAGCATCGCGGGCCCCAACAGTCTACGGCCTCGGTTGACGCGTGGCAATTGATGGGACATGGGCATCTTCGTTTCCCAACGCTGCCTTTGTCGGCGTTCTGGGAACGGGGGTCCCCAGACTTGCCTGCCTGCGGCCCACAACATGGCACTATGAGTGGGACCGTACGACCCTTCTTCACCAACAAGCACTCAAGACCCTCACGAGGGGCCAAGCCTCGTGAGGCGAACGACACAGGACCTCCTTGGGAGCGGCCTCACCAGGCTGGCTCATGAGGGGCGGAAAGATCAAGGCGAGGCAAACCTCGCAATATTCTCATGACGCAAGCAATGACGATCGAGACCAGGCGGGTGCCAAGCGGGTGCCAGCGCGCACAGTGTCCTTGCTTCCTCTTTCGTGCTAAGGAGGCAAGTGCAGGCGAGGAGTACTGAGGCATCAGGCAAAGGTTTACATATTGGTGCACGAGACCAAGACCAGCGGGACGGTGTCGACGTTCTGGGAATGGGGGTCCCCAGACTTGCCTACCTGCGGCCCACTGCATGGCTGTGCTGCAGGCCTGTACGGCCCATCTTCATCAACGAGGCATTCAAGACCCTCGCGAGGGGCCAAGCCTTGCGAGGCAGATGACGCAAGACGTCCTCAGGAGCGGCCTCACCAGGCTGCCTCGCGAGGAGCGGAGAAATCAAGGCAGGGCAAACCTCGCGAGGCTCTCGTGACATGAGCCATGACGATCCAGATCAGGTGGGTGCCAGGCGGGCGCCAGCGCGCAGTGTCCTTGTTTCCTCTTTTTTGCTATGGCGGCAAGCGCAGGCACGGAGTACCGAGGCATCAAGCAAAGGTTTCCATATCAGTGCAACGAGACTAAGACCAGCCGGACGGCAGGACGGAGGTCACCATGGAGCCCAAGACGGCGTCTTCACCAAAGCCTTTTGCAGGCGAAGACCGGTTTTGTCAGGATAAGCTGTACTAGCTATCCCCTTTTAAATAGGCCGTTGTTGGCTCCCTTCCCACTCAATATTTGGGGAGAGGTCCAGGGCCTATATAAGTATAACTAGCCACCACAGTAGAGGTAAGGAATCTGACCCTGAGCCAATCCTTAGCGACACACCGAGCACAAGAACACCTCGACCTCAGGAGGTTGTTCTTCCCCTTGTACTGTTCATCATCAGCCCAAGAGGCAATCCACCACCACCACACTAGGGTAGGGTATTACACCACAACAGTGGCCCGAACCAGTATAAATCTTGTGTCTTTGTGTTGCGAGTTCGTCGAGTTCGTCCGCGAGGTCTTAACGAGCTAGGGCGTAGATCGGTAGGGATGTAATCTCCGCGCGCACCCCAGTGTTCAAACCTTGAGGGTTTTGCTGGGACCCGTGATCCGACATTTGGCGCGCCAGGTAGGGGTGCGCCGGAGCTTCCCTTCCGTCGTTCGCGTCCAGTTGCTCCATCGTCCCCATGGCAGACGCTCGCCATGCTCGTGTCGAGCGCCGGGCTGCCCTGGCCACCTGCGTCGCTCGGACGGCTGCTGTCGGTGGGACACCTAGTCGTTCTCCGTCCCCTGCCGCCAACGCCGCCACCGGCCCGGCGGGGAACGAGCAGCAAGCGCCCTTGCTGCACCCCTCGGTGCGGCAGGACGGCCGCACCGCCACTCCATCACTGACTCCCGCTGGTTCATCGTCCCATGCTCGTCGCGCTCCCATGGACGCACGGGCCGCGCTCCTCATGGCACACGAGCTCCTACGGTACCGCCCGGTCGACGACCTCTACGAGGACTGGCTCGACCGCGTCGCCGAGCTCGTCCGCGCCGGAGGGGGCTCCCCTACGCCATCCCTCTCTCCGCCTCACCCTCCGCCAGCTACGGGCGACGTAGCTCACGGAGCGCCTCCACCACCTCTGCCCCAAGACGGCGCCCTAGCGCCAAGGCGCGCGGCCCGACGACTCGGTCCGCCGGGTCCGGCGCCCGCGCGTGAAGAAGGAAGCTGTAAAGAAGTTCCGCCACTCCTTGCCCCGCCGCGCCAGGATCGTCTGCTGCGGCAGGCCCCCACGCCACTTGCCGTGGCGGCACGTGAGCGTCAAGAACAAGCTCCACCTCCACGGCCGGCTGCCATGCCTTTACCCCCGAGCTGCGTAGCATCGGCTGGCCGGGCAAGTTCAAGCCGGATCTGCCTCCTCGCTATGACGGCACCCCCGACCCCGCGGAGTTCCTGCAGCTCTACGAGCTGAGCATCGAGGCGGCCAACGGCGACGAGAAAGTCATGGCGAACTGGTTCCTTATGGCACTCAAAGACGACGCCCGTTCGTGGCTCCTGAACCTGCCTCCCGGCTCGATCTCCTCCTGGGACGAGATGCTTGACCGCTTCGTCGCCAACTTCGAGGGCACTCGCGACCGCCCGCCGGCCGCGGGTGACCTACGGCGCGTCAAGCAACAACCAGGAGAGACCCTCCAGAAGTTCATCCAGCGCTTCAACAACATTCGCCTCAAGATCCCCAAGGTGACGGACGAGGCAATCATCTCCGCGTTCTTTGATGGCATCCGCGACGTCAAGATGAAGGAAGAGCTCGTTATCCACGAGGAGTTGTGCACATCTCAGGAGCTGTTCAACCTAGCGACCAAGTGCGCAAGGGCTGAGGAGGGGCGCCTCTCCCTCCTTGAGCTGCCAGCTACGTACCTGGAGGAGAAGAAGGCCAAGGATGTGAAGCGCAAGGGAGCAGCTGTGCTCGCAGCGGAGGCAGACACCAAACGAGGCAGGGACCAGCCCGATTTGTCCAAGAACAGCCAATCGTTCTGCGCCTACCACAACCTGAACACCCACAACACCAGCGACTGTCAAGAGCTTAGAGCCAATCGAGAACGATGCTTCGGTCGATACCCCGAGCGTAGCGACCGGGGCTACGACCGAGGAGGAGGACATGGTGGCAGGCTCTGGGACGACCGTGGCCCGCGCCAGGAGTGGCGCAACAGGCCTCGTGAGGACCGGTGGCAGGATCTTCCTCGCGAGGGCGCCTGGAGGGACCAGCCTCATGAGGATCGACCTCAGGGCAACGGCGGTCTTCCCTCGCTACCGCCACCGCGTAGAAGGAACGACGACCACCATCAAGACGAGGGGTTGGGGGCTTCCGTGAACCGCGCTCTATTGCCTGCATCTTGGGCGGAGCCCAGGCCCCAGCCTCGCAGCGCATCTTCAAACAGTTTGCTCGTGAGGTGAATGTAGTCCTCGCCAAGCTTCAGGCCACGCGCCTGCTCAGGTGGTCCCAGCGCGCCATCACATTCAACTCGGCAGACCAGCTCAAGTGCGCGGCCACCGCTGGCACTCTCCCGATGCTTGTTCATCAGACATTAGCAGTGTGCAAGTTACCAAGACCCTCATTGACGGCGGCGCAGGGCTCAACGTCATGTCCGTCGGCTTGTTCGACAACCTCCAAGTGCCATATGACCAGCTTCAGCCTACCAAGCCCTTCTCAGGAGTGACCGATGGCTCCACCACACCAATAGGGCAGGTCCGCCTCCCTGTCACCTTCGGAGAACGTAAGAACTACCGCACCGAGCTCATCGACTTCGATGTTGCGCACATCCGTCTGCCGTACAATGCCATCCTCATGTATCCAGCCCAGGCCAAGTTCATGGCGGTGAACCATCACGGCTACAATGTCCTCAAGATGCCGGGAAGCGGCGGAATCATCACGGTCCCATGCAAAGAAATAGATGTGATGTGCTCCCTCGAGCGTGCCTTTCAAGCTGCAGCAATCGACAACCCCGACAGCCAGGGCGATGGCCCTCCGGAGGCCATCCCCAAGAAGAAGAAGCAGCTGCGCCATGCCAGACCTCGGGAGGGTGGCGTCGCGGCTGGAACCTCGTCAGGATCATCGCCCACTCCAGGGGCGCCTCCCTCCGTTGCATAGGAAGGCGCGCTGTCCCTCCTCGGGCAGGGCTCGGGGTTCTCTTCTAGAGGGGCTCAGACCTTGCCAACATCACGAGGGAGGCGCTCGGGCACCACTTGGAGGCGTGCTTCAAGGCACGTTTCCCTCAGGAGGACACAGGGCAAGGAGCGCCCACCGCTCAGGAGTTCATCACCAAGGCCACTCTGGAACTGCAAGACGCAAGGGCCATGCACGACGACCGCCGCTCACGAGGTGCAGCTCCCCATCCAGGCGAGGATGCTGGGCTGCGCGTCTGCATCGACGATCCAGGGCTCAACAGGGCCACATCTCAGGAGCCTTTCTGGCCTTTGCGCGTGGGCCCTTGCAAGGGTCCACCACATAGTTACGTTCGCATGCCTTTCTGCCTGCCGAGCGTGTCGTCATCCTATCAGCGCAACCTGCGACGTGTCCTGGCGGCTCAGGAGGCCAGGCACCACGCCATCCTGGCAGAGACGGAGACGGTCCTCAGGGAACCACTTGAGCCCCCAGAGCCTCCCGAGGCTCAGGGCCCTAGTGGTTCGTGAGGAGCAACCCCGTCGCCGCATACCTTCATCTGCCCCAACTCTCCTTCGTCAACAGAACCAGGTGACATTTTCCATGTTTATTCAACTGGGAGCGCCCCTCGGGCTGCATCAATCCAAGGCCACGCGGGTCCGTCCTTGTGGCTTGTATCCCTTTTTATGTCTTTAGCTTACCCTGTTGGGGGCGCCCCTCGGGCTGCATCATCCCCAAGCCGCTCGGGCCTGACCAGGCCCTCAGTGCCTTCATTTCCTCGCGGAGCAACCAGTGGCAGGCTGGCAACCATAATGGCAAAACGTGTTTCTCCTTGTGCTAGTTCGCAGGGATCTCATTAGGAGGATGGCTGGCGGCACCGCGAGCTTCATTTTCTCGCGTGCAATCCGCTTGTGTGTTAAAAGGGGGCTCCTGAGCATCACGACTTAGGAGCTCTTACTGGCTCTCCAGCCCTCACCCCCTGGCCTTGACCACAGCATCGCGACCTGGCATACCAGCGGCGGCTGAGCTCGCTCGAGGGCCGGGACCTGAGGATGTAGAGCACTAAGGAGAACATGGGAGAAGGGAGACTCGTATGGGCCCGACCTAGCTATGCTGCGGAAGCTTGCGCACGAGCCTGGCGCATCACAAGGACTCGGCCCCAAGCTAGCAAGATAAGTCCCGCGCTCGTACCAACTAATCGTTGGAGCCTAGGTGCTACGCTCGCCGCATATCTGTCGCGGCCACGTCGGCCCCCATTCTTACCTTACCATGGCTGCTTGAGCGCTAAAGGGGACCTCCTGAGCATCGCGCCTTAGGGGATCTTACTGGACCTCGGGCCGCTCCCCTCCTGGCCTTGACTAGGGCACGCGACCTGGCATACCAACGACTGCTGCAGCCTGCCTGGGGACCGGGACCTTTCAGCATAGAGCAACAAGCTATCGCAAGGTTGGAAAGGGGAGACCGAGGCTTAACAGGACATGCGTTCGCAAATTTTCATAACAAGGAAGATATACACAAAAGACAATACAGACCCTTTACACACCCCCACGGGGTACTCCATGATTCTTCCCAGGGAACAAAAGGAGAGAAGTTAGAGGAATCCTACCTACGCCCTCCCATGGCGGACGCCATCATCAACAGTGGGCCGCGGGAGGCCGGCGCCAACCCCATCCAGATCAGCGGCGGCACCGGCTGGATGACGCATCCGTAATCCGGGCGCGGCGAGAGCTCAGGGGCATGTAGCTATCGTCGCTCGTCTCCAGAGTCTCGTAGAGCTCGGGAGAACCGCTCGACTCCCAGAGGCTGCTGCTCCCCTCCAGGGCAACACTCCAGGCGGCGGCCCTCCGCGTCGAAGACCTTGAAGAAAAGCGTGGAGGCGCCGTCATACACAAAGTGGATCGCGAGGGCGCCCTTCGCACCGCAAACCCGCGCGACCTCGCCCCAGCCGTGGGTCATGAAGATCTTGCCAGAGGGGACCGCTTCGACCTCTGCTCCGGCCACCGGAGCATCGCAGTCAGCATGCTGCAGCCAGAGCTCGAGATGCCCCCTCGATGGCATCACGTCAGCGAAGAACCGCGGAAGCGGATTCAAGAGCTTGGAGGCATCAGCGCCCATAGCACAAGCTCGCGCGAGGAATCTGCGGCGTGGATTCCAGGAGCAACGGCATGCATCGCCATCGCGCGGTGACCATGGGCGCGGCGCGGGCGGCGCCGCTCATCGCTCCCTCCTCCTACGCCCCTAGCTTGGGCGTACAAGGATAGCGGATACCCCGGAGGAGGCCGCTCGCACCAAGGCCTCGTCACCATCTGCATCACCGCTTCGTCTCGATGATGGACCGGCCTCTTCTTCGGCGGAAGCGGGCCTGGATCATCGCGGGGTGCCCTTCCTTTCTCTTAGGCGGAAATCCTTCGAATGGGCACCATTGTTGCTAGCAGAGGAGCAAGGAGGGAGAAGCAGGCGAACCGCGGAGAGATGGGTGGCGGGGGCTCTGCCCCCTCCCCATTTATAGCGGAAGAAGGCCAACCGGCGCTTCCCATGATCACAAGTAATGATTGTTTCCGTGCATGTCGCAGGGACTTGTCAACTCTAGCAGTTGCCGCGGCCGCGTGGGGAAGCGGGGATGCCCACGTCCAATCAACCGCCACGCGTCGACCAAGGCCGCAAGCTTTTGGGGCCCGCGGCGCTCCGCGCTTGACCTTTGGCTTCGGCGAGAAGCCAAGCCCGAGCGCACCTTGGGCCCGGGGGCTACTGTCGGCGTTCTGGGAACAGGGGTCCCCAGACTTGCCTGCCTGTGGCCCACGGCGTGGCTGTGCTACAGACCTCTACGACCCATCTTCATCAACGAGACATTCAAGACCCTCGCGAGGGGCCAAGCCTCGCGAGGCGGACGATGCAAGACCTCCTCAGGAGCAGCCTCACCAGGCTGCCTCGCGAGGAGCGGACAAATCAAGGCAGGGCAAACCTCGCGAGGCTCTCGTGACGTGAGCTATGACGATCCAGATCAGGTAGGTGCCAGGCGGGCGCCAACGTGCGATGTTTCCTCTTTGGTGCTAAGGAGGCAAGCGCAGGCGCGGAGTACCGAGGCATCAAGCAAAGGTTTCCCTATCAGTGCAACGAGACTAAGACCAGCCGGACGGCAGGACGGAGGTCACCATGGAGTCCAAGACGACGTCATCACCAGAACCTTTTGCATGCGAAGACCGCTTTTGTCAGGATAAGCTATACTAGCTGTCCCCTTTCAAATTGGCCGTTGTTGGCTCCCTTCCCGCTCAATATTTGGGGAGAGGACCGGGGCCTATAAAAGTAGAACTAGCCACCACATTAGTGGCAAGGAATCTGGCCCTGAGCCAATCCTTAGCTACACACCGAGGACAAGAACACCTCGACCTCAGGAAGCTGTTCTTCCCCTTGTACTGTTCATCATCAGCCCAAGAGGCAATCCACCACCACCACACTCGAGTAGGGTATTACACCACAACGGTGGCCCAAACCAGTATAAATCTTGTGTCTTTGTGTTGCGAGTTCGTCGAGTTCGTCCGCGAGATCTTAGCGAGCTAGGGCGTAGATCGGTAGGGAGGAAATATCCGTGCGCACCCCAGAATACGAACCTTGAGGGTTTTGGTGGAACCCGTGATTCGATAGACGGCAAGACGGAGGTCATCAAGGAGCCCAAGTCGCCGTCACCACCAGAGACTTTGGCAGGCGAAGACTGCTTTTTTCAGGATAACTTGTATTAGTTGTCCCCTTTCAAATTGGCCGTTGTGGCATCCCTTCCTGCTCAATATTTGGTTAGAGGACCAGGGCCTCTATAAATAGGGCTAGCCACCACAGTAGGAGGCATCAGATCCTCACCCACGAGATCTCATCTTGAGTAATCCTCACCCACACACATTCACCAAGCACAAGAACACCTCGCCTCTGGAGGCTGTTCTTCCCCTTGTACTGTCCATTCTCAGCCCGAGAGGCAATCCACCACACCACACTGGAGTAGGGTATTACACCACAACGGTGACCCGAGCCAGTATAAATCTTGTGTCTCTTGTGTTGCGAGTTCATCAAGCTAAGCTTAGAGATCCCGGTGAGGCTGAGGGCGTGATTCGATAGGGGGAGATCTTCGCGCGCACCCCAGTGTTCGAACCTTGAGGGTTTTGCCAGAACCTGAGATCCGACATTTGGCGCGCCAGGTAGGGGTGTGCCGAAGCTTTCCTTCAGTCGATCTGCGTCACATCACTTCGTCGTCTCCATGCCGGACGCTCGCCGAGCTCGCGCTGAGCGCCAGCCCGCCCTCGCCGCCCCCGTCGCTCAGACCGCTAATGTCGGCGGGCCACCCCGTCGTTCTCCGTCGCCTGCCGCCAACGCCGCCACTGGCCCAGCAGGGAACGAGCAGCAAGCGTCCTCGCTGCACCCCCCTGTGCGGCGAGACGGCCGCACCGCCACTCCGTCGCTGACTCTTGCCGGCTCGTCGTCCCACGCCCGTCGTGCTCCCACGGACGCACAGGCAGTGCTGTGCATGGCGCACGAACTCCTGCGCTACCGCCCTATCGACGACTGGCTCGCCCGCATCGCCGATCTTGTCAGCGCCGTAGGGGGCTCCCCTATGCCGTCCCTCTCACTGCCTCGCCCTCCGCCAACTGCAGGTAACGTGGCTCACGGAGCGCCTCCACCACCTCTGCCCCAAGACGGCGTCTGGCGCCAAGGCGTGCGGCCCCCCGGCGTGATCCACCCCGTCGGGTGCCCGTGCGCGAAGAAGGAAGCTGCCAAGAAGTTCCTTGTCCGCCAGAAAACGCTCCCGTGCTCCCAGCGCCGCTACGACAAGACCGTGCGCCGCCTGCGTTGGTGGTGCGCGGGCATCAAGGCCAGGCTCCACATCAGCAAAGGGTCCCGGTGGCCACCGCGGGCTACCGCACCTTCACCCCTGAGCTACGTAGCGTTGCATGGCCGGGCAAGTGGAAACCAACCCTGCCTCCGCACCACGACGGCACCCCCGACCCCGCGGAGTCCTGTAACTCTACGAGCTGAGCATCGAGGCGGCCAACAGTGACGAGAAAGTCATGGCGAACGCTTGTGGCTCCTGAACCTGCCTCCAGGCTCGATTTCCTCTTGGAACGAGATGCGTGACCGCTTCGTCGCCAACTTCCAGGGCACTCGCGACCGACCTCCGGCCGCGAGTGACATGCGCCACGTCAAGAAGCAGCCAGGGGAGACCCTCTAGAAGTACATCTAGCGCTTCAACAACGTTCATCTCAAGATCCCCAAGGTGACGGATGAGGCCATCATCTATGCGTTCTCCGATGGCGTCCGCGACGTCAAGATGAAGGAGGAGCTCGCCATCCACGAGGACATGTGCACATCCTTGGAGCTATTCAACCTAGCGACCAAGTGCGCAAGGGCTGAGGAAGGGCGCCTTTCCCTCCTCGAGCTCCCTACTGCCAACCTGGAGGAGGAGAAAGCCAAGGCCAAAGACGTGAAGCGCAAGGGAGTCGCCATGCTTGCGGCAGAGCAGGACACGAAGCGCGGCAGGGACCAGCCTGAGTCATCCAAGAGCACCCGACCGTTTTCCGCCTTCCACAACGTTCACAGCCACAACACCGACGATTGTCATGAGCTCAGGGCCATCCGCGGCGGATGCTTTGGTCGACACCCCGAGCGCAACGACCGAGGCGACGGCCGAGGAGGACGTGGCGGAGTACGCTGGGACGACCGGGGCCCACGCCAGGAGTGGCGCGACCGGCCTCGTGAGGACCGCTGGCAGGATCAGCCTCGCGAGGGCGCCTGGAGGGATCTGCCTCGTGAGGATCACCCTCAGGGAAACACCGGTCTTCCTCCGCTGCCGCAACCACAAAGAAGGAACGACGAGCACCATCAAGACGAGAGGGCTGGGGGCTTCCAGGAGACGCGTGCTATCGCCTGCATCTTTGGCGGAGCTCAAGCCCCAGCCTCACAGTGTATCTTCAAGCAGTTTGCTCGCAAGGTGAATGCAGTCCTCTCCAACTTCAAGGCCACAGGCCCGCTCAGGTGGTCCAAGTGTGCCATCACCTTCAGCTCGGCAGACCAGCTCAAGTGCGCGGCCACCGCTGCCGCTCTCCCGAAGCTCTGTTCACCCGTCATCATCGACGGCGGCAGAGGGCTTAACGTCCTGTCCGTTGAGATGTTCAACAACCTTCAAGTGCCCTACGATCAGCTTTAGCCTACCAAGCCTTTCTTAGGAGTGACCGATTGCTCCACCACCACGATAGGACAGGTCCGCCTCGCAGTCACCTTCGGACAATGCGACAACTACCGCACCGAGCTCATCGACTTTGACGTCGCCCACATCCGTCTGCCATACAATGCCATCCTCGGGTATGTAGCCCCGGCCAAATTCATGGCGGTGACCCACCATGGCTAAAACATCCTCCAGATGCCAGGAAGCGGAGGAATCATCAAAGTCCCCTGCGAAGAAAGAGATGAGGTATGCTCCCTCGAGCGTGCCTTCCAAGCTACAGGAATCGATGACCCCGACAGCAAGGGCGAGTATCCTCCTGAGGCCATCCCCAAGAAGAAGAAGTAGCTGCTCCGCACAAGGCCTCAAGGGAGCGGCGCCTCAAGCGGTGCCACGTTAGGATCGGCGCCCGTGCCTGGGGCACCTCCCTCTATCGCATAGGAAGGCACGCCCGGCACCCTCCTCGGGCAGGGCTCGGGGGCTCTCTTCTGGAGGGCCTCAGACTTTGCGAACATTACAAGAGAGGCGCTCGGGCAGCATTTGGAGGCATGCTTTGTGGCACGTTTCCCTCAGGAGAACACAGGGCGAGGAGCGCCCAGCGCTCAGGAGTTCGTGACCAAGACTACTGAGGAACCGCAGGATGCAAGGGCCATGCGCGGCGATCGCCGCTCACCTGGCGCAGCCCCCCATCCAGGCGAGGATGCTGGGTTGTGCGTCTGCATCGACGTCCCAGGGCTCAACAGGGCCGCGCCTCAGGAGCTCTTCTGGCCTTCACGTGTGGGACGCTGCAAGGGCCCAGCGCACAGCTACGTTCGCATGCCATTCGGCCTGCCGAGCGTGGCATTCGCCTACCAGCGTAGCTTGCGGCGCGTCATGGCGGCTCAGGAGGCCATGCACCACGGACTCTTGGGGGAGATGGAGACGATCCTCCAAGAACCGCCAGGACCCCTAGAGCCTCCCGAGGCTCAGGGCCCCGGCGGCTCGTGAGGAGCAACCCCTTCGCCGCGCACCTTCAGCTGCCCCAACACCCCTTCTGCAACGGAACCAGGTGACATTTTCCAAGTTTATTTAGCTGGGAGCGCCCTCAGGGCTGCATCATTCCCAGGTCGCGTGGGTCCGTCCCTGCGGCATGTATCCCTTTTATGTCTTTACCTTACCTTGCTGGAGGCGCCCCTCATGCTGCATCATCCCCAAGCCGCTCGGGCCTGACCCAGTGGCATGTATCTCTCCTACGTTTACTTGAGCTAGTTTGCTTTCCATGCTTAATCTATATATGACTATCACCTGCTTGATTGTCACCTACCACGGGACCCGCGCGCCGATCGTCTTTCTTCAGGACCCTTCACGTGAAAAGGTTAGGCATGGCGAATGGGCTCGGGGCCGTCCCTGCAGCGTCGATAAATCCAACGTCTGTGCTCTGTCTGACGGGCCGGTCCCGTTCACGTCACCTCCTGGGGCCATTGGTGCTTGGCCTTCTCACGCGATAGCCTCAGGAGATTCGTTCGGTGCAGGTTGTCTAACCACCTCGCAGGACCACCACAGCAAACAAGAATCAAGACCAAGCGCAACCCGCCTTGAGGTAGGGCCTTGTGAGTCCCGCACTAGCTCACGAGTGCCCAGACACACCTCGTCTAGCCCTGCCGTGCAAGCCACGTGTTAAGGCGGGGCTGTACACGCCCCGCGGGTTCTCCGCAGTAGGGAGTCCCCTCCCACGTACCAGTGGAAGCACCATGCTCCGCGCTGGCCGTCGACACTGCTGAGCAGCGATTATGCCCGTGCAAGTGCGGAAGCGCTAAGCTCCGCGCTGGTGATAAACAACTGAGGGCAGCCCCACGGCCGTATCAACTTCAGAGAGCCCTTGAGCTTAGTGTCCGGCCTCACCGCAACACCTCCCCTCGAGAGAGTCGCACGAGGGGGCTGGGCACGGGGGCTGCGCTCGGGTCACGCCCAAGCGTACGCCCCAACCAGGTCCCTCGGACCTGGTCGTCGCGCGCCCCTCCCGACCTTAGTCTTTGTGAGGGGAAAGGTATGAAGGTTGTTTGCACGTCAAGGGGGACTCCTGAGCATCACGAGTCAGGAGCCTAACTGGTCGCATAGCCCCTCCTTCCTTGGCCTCATCCTGATCTCCGGACAACCCAACGGCGGCTGAGGTATGCGCGCGGCAGAGCCCTGCCGACGTAGAACACTAAACCTATCCTCGCGTCTCCTTCCTATAAGCTGTTTGCGCATCAAGGGGGCCTCCTGAGCATCGCGACTCAGGAGCCTAACTGGTCACGCAGCCCCTCACCCCTTGGTCCCCGTCCTGGTCTCCGGACAACCCAACGGCGGCTGAGGTATGCGCCGGGCCGGGCCCTGCCGACGTAGAATGTAAAGCAAATAGGAAGAAAATCGCAAAAAGCTCAAAAGAAAATATTACAAGACATATTGATCTCTCTAATATCAAACACAAGTTCAAACGCCTCCACGAGGCATGATGCATGTTGCAGGAGTTAAACAGGAATGCAGCCGCAAGCGAATCATCCCTGTCACCGCCGACGCCCGCAAGTGGTGTTCCTTCCTTGGTGGCATCGCCTTTGCCCGTACCACCAGCCGGAGTCGCAGGACCAGTAACACCACCGGTCGAAGGCGTAGAACTTCATCAGCAGGGCCTCCACCTGGCCCTTCACGGCAGGCGGCACCGCGGGCTCCCTCTTCTCGCATGTAATCCTCTTGCGCGTTAAAAGGGGGGCTCCTGAGCATCGCAACTCAGGAGCTCTTACTGGCTCTCCAGCCCTCACCCCCTGGCCTTGACCACGACATCACGGCTTGGCATAACAGCGGCGGCTGAGCTCGCTCGAGGGCGAGGACCTGAGGATGTAGAGCATGAAGGAGAGAGTGGGGAAGAGGAGGAGAATCGTACGGGCCCGACCTAGCAATCCTACGACCGCCTAAGCACGAGTCTGGCACCTCACGAAGGACCGACCCTGGACTGCCAAGATAAGTTTCACGCTCGTGTCAACCAATCGCTACGGCCTAGAGTTCTCATTTGTGTTGCCCTGCTACGGCAATTAGTCTCCCTTTCCTGCCTCTCGGCGGTCTCTTGCGTGCTAAAGGGGACCTCCTGAGCATTGCATCTCAGGGCTCTTACTGGACCTCGGGCCGCTCACCTCCTGGCCTTGACCACGGCATCACGACATGGCATACTAGCGACGGCTGCAGCCTGCCTAGGGACCGGGACCTGTCAGCGTAGAGCACCAAGCCGTCGCGAGGTTGGAAAGGGGTAACCAAGCCGGAACGGGACACGCACACGCACAATTTCATAATAAGGATAATATCAACAAAGGACATTTCAGACCCTTTACACGCCATCGTGGGGTATTTCTTGATTCCTCGCAGGGATCAAAAGGAAAGAACTTAGGAGCCCTATCTACACGCGCTCCAGTGGCCGATGCCATCATCAACAGTGGGCCACGGGAGGCTGGCGCCAACCTCATCCAGATCAGAGGCGGCGAACGAACGCTGCAGCCTTGCTCCGGGCGCGGCGAGAGCTTGGGGGCACATAGTTGTTGTCGCTCATCTCTGGAGTCTCGTAGAGCTCGGGAGAACCGCAGGACTCCCAAGCATCACTGCTGCTGCCAGAGGAGCCGCTGGCGACTCGGACAGCAGGACCTGCTCCTGCTGCGACGCCGTCCTGACGGCCCCTTCCGGAGCAGCACTCCAGGCGGCAGCCTTCTGCGTCGAAGACCTTGAAGGACAGCGTGAGGAGCCGTCGTACTCGAAGTGGATCAAGAGGGCGCCTTCCACTCGGCATGCTCGAGCGACCTCACCCCAGCCTCGTGTCATGAAGATCTTGCCCGAGGAGACAGCTTCGACTTCTGCTCCAGTCGCCGGCTCGTCGTAGTCGGCGTGCTGCAGCCAAAGCTCGAGGGGCCCCCTTGGCGGCATCTCGACAGAGAAGAAGGAAGGGAAGCAAATCCAAGTGCTCGAAGGCATCACCGCGCACAGCAGAAGTTTGTCCGAGGAGTCCGCGACGTGGAGTCCGCGAGGTGGACTCCGTGGATGGCGACGCGTGCCACCGCGGTACGGGGACCATGGCCGCGGCGTGGACTCCGGGGACGGCGACGCGTGCCACCGCGGTACGGGGACCATGGCCGCGGCGTGGACTCCGGGGACGGTGACGCGTGCCACCGCGGTATGGGGACCATGGCCGCGGCGCGCTCGCCGCCTCTTCCTCCTGAGCCCTCGGCTTGGACGTACAGGGGTAACGGATACCTAGGAGGAGGCCGCTCGCACCAAGGCCTTGTCACCTCCTGCATCACTATCACGTCACGGCGGTGGACCGGCCTCTTCTTCGGCGGAAGCGGCCCCGGCTCATCGCGGGGAGTCTTTCCTTTCTCCGCAGCGGAAAACCTTCGGATGGGCGCCATTGGAGTCCCTACTGGCAATGTAGCAAGGAGGAGAAGTGAGCGGAATGGGAAGAGATGGGCGACGGGGGCTCTGCCCCCCTCCTCATTTATAGCAGGAGATGGCCAACCAGCGCCCCCCACGATCATAGGTAATGATTATTTTTCCTTACATGCAGCAGGGACTCGTCAAGTCGGGTAGTTACCGAGGCAGCATGGGGAAGCGGAGACGCCCACGTCCAATCAACCGCCACACGTCGAACAAGGCCGCAGGCTGTTGGGGCCCGCGGCGCTCCACACTTGCTCTTTGGCTTCGCCTCGAAGCCAAGTCCGAGCGCGCATTGGGCCCGGGGGCTACTGTCGGTGTTCTGGGAACGGGGGTCCCCAGACTTGCCTGCCTGTGGCCCACGGCGTGGCACTGCGAGCGGGCCTGTATGGCCCATCTTCACCAACAAGCACTCAAGACCCTCGTGAGGGGCCAAGCCTCGCGAGGTGGACGACACAGGACCTCCTCGGGAGCGGCCTCACCAGGCTGGCTCGCGAGTGTCGGAGAGATCAAGGCGAGGCAAACCTCGTGAGGTTCTCATGACACAAGCCATGACGATCGAGACCAGTCGGGCGCCAGCTCGCACAGTGTCCTTGCTTCCTCTTTGGTGCTAAGGAGGCAAGCACAGGCGAGGAGTACCGAGGCATCAAGCAAAGGTTTCCATATTGGTGCAACGAGACCAAGACCAGCGGGACGGCAAGACGGAGGTCATCGTGGAGCCCGAGCCAGCGTCACCAGCAGAGCCTTTGACAGGCGAAGACTACTTTTGTCAGGATAACTTGTACTAGGTGTCCCCTTTCATATTGGCCGTTGTGGCATCCCTTCCCGTTCAATATTTGGGGAGAGGACCAGGGCATCTATAAATAGGGCTAGCCACCACAGTAGGAGGCATCGGATCCTCACGCACGAGATCTCATCTTCAGTAATCCTCACCCACACACATTCACCAAGCACAAGAACACCTCACCTCAGGAGGCTGTTCTTCCCCTTGTACTATTCATTCTCAGCCCAAGAGGCAATCCACCACACCACACTGGAGTAGGGTATTACACCACAACGGTGGCCCGAACCAGTATAAATCTTGTGTCTTTTGTGTTGCGAGTTCGTCGAGCTAAGCTTAGAGATCCCGGTGAGGCTGAGGGCGTGATTCGGTAGGGGAGATCTTTGCGCGCACCCCGGTGTTCGAACCTTGAGGGTTTTGCCGGAACTCGAGATCTGATAGCCTCGGCAACTGCCCGACTGGCAAAAGACTGGCGCAGGCTGTATTTGCCTTCATTGCTTTCCTTCGTCTTGCTCCAGATCCCCTTTGTTGCTCCTTGCTTCCAAAGACTCCAGATCCGCCCAGATCCTCTTTCAAGCCTGCCGCCAATGGCACCCAAGAAAGCTCGAGCCGCTCCCTCGTCGTCGTGGTACGAGCCGGCGCTTGATGCACCGAGCGTATCGGAGAAGAGCCTTGCCGCCGTGCTCTTGATGACAGCGGAGGGTGATGAGAAGAGGAAGACCACGCTAAGGGTTGGCTCCGCCGAGCTGGAGGCCCCAGGCAGCACTTTCTACCCCTTCTTCATGAGCAGCATCGCCGCCGCATTGGTTCCCCCTTTCTCCGACTTCTTCTACTCCGTCCTCAGTCACTACAAGATCCATGCTCTCCATCTTCATCCCAACTCCGTCCTTCTCCTGTCGATCTTCGCCTTTTACAGTGAGGCATATGTTGGAGTGGTGCCGTCCGTGGTGCTGCTGCGCCACTTCTTCTTCCTCTGGATCAAGGAGGGCCACTGCTCTCGGTGTGTTGGCTTCGTCGCGGCCAACAAGACCAATGCTTTCTCCAAGGCTGGGAAGAAGGCCGAGGGCTTTAGGAGCAACTGGGTCTTGATGGACGCCAAGTGCTCCCACCCCCGGCTGGTGCTGCCGACGGAGATACCTGTGTCCGAAGAGGGCTGGCTTTGCGCGAAGCTCACCGACTCCCGGGCGGCGCAGGTGCTGGAGAGGATAACTGCCGACCTGAGGCCCGGTGACTCAAGGGCGGCGATGCTGACGGGACCATGATCGTCAAGGAGTTCATGGCACAACGCGTAGCTCCCCTTCAGGCGCGCCCGCGCCCCTTGTGGAAGCTTTGAGACGAAGGGGACGACCTCCGCCTGCACCCGGAGGCCCTTTCTGTCGATGAGTTGCGCTCGGCCCTCCGTTCCTTGGTCGGGGATGACCAAGGGTACCCGCCCGACTCCTTTGTCCCCTTGTGCCGCCGCTTGGACGGGGGGAGGCTGCCGCCTCCTTGCCCGTCTTTGACGGGCGCGGGCTCGTGCCGCCTGCACTCACGAACGTCCCGGTGGCGACAACTCCGGTGGACGTGTCTTCCGGTGAGTCTCGCGAGGAGGAAGAGGAGGAACAAGACGAGGAGGAGTTGCGCGACTCGGAGGCGACACGCGAAGGGGCGGCGGAGACCTCGCCTTTGCGCAAGGCCGACATCCTCCGCACCCTGCCTGATGATGACGATGAGGCCGATGTCCCTCTGGAAAGGGGGGAGCTGCATATGGCAGGGGGCTCGTCGAGGTCCAAGGTCAGTCCCCGGAGGAGGCCACCGGTTGAGATTCCGACGAGAGCAAGGTCGGCACTAATCTCCCGAGACGACGCCCCTGTTCTGATGCTGCCTGGAGCTTCTTCCGGCTTACCTGCTACCCCCTCTTCTGCAAATGGAGCCCTTGCGCCTGCGCCTCAAGGTACGACGCTCCCAGGTTTCAAGCTCAGGAAGTGGAGGGACTACGTTGCGGTGGACCAGTAAGTATTCTTGTCCTGCCTTGTTCTTGCTTCTACTGCTGATTCTTGGCGCTTTTCCGTTGCTCAATTAGGCCGACGCACGAGGCGGATAAGAGGAAGGAGGAAGCGGTGGTACTTCCCGGGACCCAATCGTCCATGGCGGCCGCACCCTCCTCCACAGGGAAGGGCAGTGACGGTGCTCGCGCTTCCCCGGCCCGATCATCCTCACGAGACTTGGGGGAGCGTCCTCCGTAGGAGGCAGCTCCCGTGTCCCCGCTAGCTCCAGAGGTGCCGGCGTCCGGCTCGGTTGCTGGGGTCCCCAAAGCTCAGGAGCCCCCAGCCTCCTAGGCCATGGTGATGACGTTGCCTCCTCCTTCTCCCACCATGCTGCTGAACCCGGATCCTTCCACCTCCCCTGACATGCTGGAGCACGCTCTTTCTTCGCTGACCCTATTGCGGGAGGATCTTCAAAGCACCGACCGTCGCGTGGTGGCCGGCCGCCTCGAGCTGATCTCTGGCTGGCTTCACTCCGATGTGTCCGTCCGGGCGGCGCTGATCCAGGCTCCAGTAGACTCCGAGAAGGACAAGTAGGCCGTTGCCCAAGCTACGGCTGCCCGCGAGGTGGCGCTCAAGGATGTCGGGGCCGCCCAGGATCGCTGCCAGTTGCTGGAGGCCGAACTGAAGACCATGCGCAGTGAGCATGCGGACGAAGCTCGGGGCCACAAGGCGGAGGAGGAGAAGATGAAGGCCCGGTAGGACGCCGTCAGGGGTCGCGACGCCGAGCTAGAGTAGTTGGCGAAGGCACAGGCTGTTGGGGAACGTAGTAATTTCAAAAAAATTCCTACGCACACGCAAGATCATGGTGATGCATAGCAACGAGAGGGGAGAGTGTTGTCCACGTACCCTCGTAGACCGACAGCGGAAGCGTTATCACAACGCGGTTGATATAGTCGTACGTCTTCACGATCCGACCGATCAAGTACCGAACGCACGGCACCTCCGAGTTCTACACACGTTCAGCTCGATGACGTCTCTCGAACTCCGATCCAGCCGAGTGTTGAGGGAGAGTTTCGTCAGCACAACGGCGTGGTGACGATGATGATGTTCCACCGACGCAGGGCTTCGCCTAAGCTCCGCAACGGTATTATCGAGGTGTAATATGGTGGAGGGGGGCACCGCACACGGCTAAGAGATCTCAAGGATCAATTGTTGTGTCTCTGGGGTGCCCCCCTGCCCTCGTATATAAAGGAGCAAGGGGAAGAGGGCCGGCCAAGGGGAGGTGGCGCGCCCAAGGGGGGAGTCCTACTCCCACCAGGAGTAGGACTCCTCCTTTCCTTGTGGGAGTAGGAGAAGGGAAGGGGGAAGGAGAAAGAAGGAAGGGGGCGCCCCCCCCTCCCTAGTCCAATTCGGACTAGCTCATGGGGAGGGGTGAGGCCACCCTTTGAGGTCTTTCCCTCCTTTCCCGTATGGCCCATTAAGGCCCAATACGAATTCCCGTAACTCTTCGGTATTCCGAAAAATACCCGAATCACTCGGAACCTTTCCGAAGTCCGAATATAGTCGTCCAATATATCGATCTTTACGTCTCGGCCATTTCGAGACTCGTCGTCATGTCCCCGATCTCATCCGGGACTCCGAACTCCTTCGGTACATAAAAACTCAATAAAACTGTCATCGTAACATTAAGCGTGCGGACCCTTCGGGTTCGAGAACTATGTAGACATGACCGAGACACCTCTCCGGTCAATAACCAATAGTGGGACCTGGATGCCCATATTGGCTCCCACATATTCTACGAAGATCTTTATCGGTCGGACCGCATAACAACATACGTTGTTCCCTTTGTCATCGGTCTGTTACTTACCCGAGATTCGATCGTCGGTATCTCGATACCTAGTTCAATCCCGTTACTGGCAAGTCTCTTTACTCGTTCTGTAATACATCATCCCGCAACTAACTCATTAGTCACAATGCTTGCAAGGCTTATAGTGATGTGCATTACCGAGTGGGCCCAGAGATACCTCTCCGACAATCGGAGTGACAAATCCTAATCTCGAAATACGCCAACCCAACAAGTACCTTTGGAGACATCTGTAGAGCACCTTGATAATCACCCATTTACGTTGTGACGTTTGGTAGCACACAAAGTGTTCCTCCGGTAAACGGGAGTTACATAATCTCATAGTCATAGGAACATGTATGAGTCATGAAGAAAGCAATAGCAACATACTAAACGATCGGGTGCTAAGCTAACGGAATGGGTCAAGTCAATCACGTCATTCTCCTAATGAGGTGATCTCGTTAATCTAATGACAACTCATGTCTATGGCTAGGAAACATAACCATCTTTGATTAACGAGCTAGTCAAGTAGAGGCATACTAGTGACACTCTGTTTGTCTATGTATTCACACATGTATTATGTTTCCGGTTAATACAATTCTAGCATGAATAATAAACATTTATCATGATATAAGGAAATATATAATACTTTATTATTGCCTCTAGGGCATATTTCCTTCACAGGCTACGGAGCGCAGCCGGCTAGAGAAGTTGGAGCAGAAGGTGGAGGCAGAGAAGGCTGAGCTGGAAGCCAAGGCGAAGGTCCTGGACGAAGACCGCGTGGCCTTAAATTTCCTCGAGGAGAGGTCCCATGTGGCGCTGCGGGCACTCTACGAGAAGGGCTTAGAGGAGCCGTTGACTACCGACGACGAGGGCCCCACCCAGCTGCTTCCTCATCTGGTCGCGGTGCTTGAGGAAGTCCTGGGCAGTATCAGCCCCTTGGTGGAGGGACAAGCCCGCACTCTTTCCTCAGCCGCGCTGACGCGTGTCTTCAACCACTTCCATCTTCGCGATCCTGTCGCCAACCTCGACGAGCTGCTGGAGCCTGTGGACGACGAGCGCTGCGCAGCTGCTGCCGAAGCCGTGAACAGCCAGGTGGAGGCCATGCCGAAGAGGTTCCGTGCCTTCGATCCCGCGCCCTCAAATGGCAGTGCTGCTGACCCTGCAACTCTGGCGGGCGGTGCAGGTGAGGGCGACGCTGCTGTGGAAGAAGCATCCCTTGTAGGTGACGGTGTCATCCGGGGATGACGAGATGACTTGCTGGCGGCTCCTTTCCCGTTTAGCTTCTGCAATATGCACCATGCCTTGTGGAGGCGTTTAAACATGCATTTGGTACTGGGAGAACAATATGTCTTGTACTATTTGTTTGAGATTTTGTGATTTCCTTCCCATTTGCTTTATATTCTACGTCGGCAAGGCCCGACCCCGTGCATACCTCAGCCGCCGTTGGGTCGTCCGGATCGCCAGGACGGGACAAAGGGGTGAGGGGCTACGTGGCCAGTTAGGATCCTGAGTCGCGATGCTCAGGAGTCCCCCTTGACACACAAACAACTTACAGAAAGGAGATGCAGGAGTAGGCCTAGCGTTCTACGTCGGCAGGGCCCGGCCCCGCGCGTACCTCTGCCTCCGTTGGGTCGTCCAGATCACCAGGACGAGACCCAGGGGTGAGGGGCTACATGGCCAGTTAGGCTCCTGAGTCGCGATGCTCATGAGTCCCCCTTGACGCTCAAACGACCTTCATACCTTTTCCGTCGCCGAGGCTCCGCTCGGGAGGGCACGCGAGGACCAGGCCCGAGGGACCTGGCGGGGTGGCGTGCGCTTGGGCGTGACCCGGGCATAGCGCCCATGCCCAGCCCCCTCGCGCGACTCTCCCAAGGGGAGGTGTTGCAATGAGGCCAGACACTGAGCTCGGAGGCTCCCTGAGGTTGATACGGCCATGGGGCTGCCCTCAGTTGTTTATCACCAGCGCGGAGCATAGCGCTTCCGCACTTGCACGAGCATAACCTCCCCTTGGCCGTGTCGACAACCAGCACGGAGCATGGTGCTTCCACTGTTGCGTGGGTGAGGGCTCCCTCTGAGTGGAGCCCCCGGGGCGTGTACAGCACCGCCCTGGCACGTGGCTTGCACGGCAGGGCTGGATGAGGTGTGTCTGGGCACTCATGAACCAGCGCGGGATTCACGAGGCCCTACCTCAAGGCGGGTTGCGCCTGGTCTTGGTTCTTGTTGACTGCAGTAGTCCTGCGAGATGGTCAGGAAACCTGCACCGAACGAACCTCCCGAGGTTATCGCATGAGAAGGCCAAGCACCAACGACCCCAGGAGGTGATGTGAACGGGGCCGAGCCGTCAGACAGAGCTCAGCCATTGGGTTTATCGATGCTGCAGGGGCGGACCCGAGCACAGGCACCGTGCCTAGCCTTTTTATACGAAGGATCCTGAAGAAAGACGATCGATGTGCGGCTACCGTGGTGGGTGATAATCAAGCAAAGGGTGACCATAAATAACTCATGCATGGGAAACGAACTAGCTTAGATAGATGCAATAACGATACATGCCACCGGGATGGAACCGAGAGACTTGGGGATGATGCAGCCTTAGGGGCACCCCCAAGTAAGGTAAGCTAAAGATGCAAAAAGGTACATGCCGCGGGGACAGGCCCACGCGGTCTGGGAATGATGCAGCCCGGGGGGCGCTCCCAGCTAAATAAACTTGGAAGATGTCACCTGGTTCCGTTGTCGACGGGATGTCGGGGTAGCTGAAGATGCATGGCGAAGGGGTCGCCCCTCAAGAGCCACCAGGGCCCTGAGCCTCGGGAGGCTCTGGGGGCTCAGGCGGTTCCTAGAGGACCGTCTCCATCTCTGCCAGGACCGCGTGATGCCTGGCCTCCTTTGTCGCCAGGACGCTCCGCAGGTTGCACTGGAAGGCAGCTGCCATGCTTGGCAGGCCAAACGGCATGCGAATATAGTTGTGGGGTGGACCCTCACACCGCCCAACGTGTGAAGGCCAGAAGTGCTCTTGAGATGCGGCCCTATTGATCCCTGCGATATTAATGCAGACGCGCAACCCACAATCCTCACCTGGATGGGGAGCTGTGCCAGGTGGGCGGCGATCGTCGCGCATGGCTCTTGCATCCTGCAACTTCTGAGTGGTCTTGGCGATGAACTCCTGAGCACTGGGCGCTCCTCGCCCGGTGTCCTCCTGAGGGAAACGTGCCACAAAGCACGCCTCCACGTGGTGGCCGATTGCCTCCCACGTGATATTGGCTAGGTCTGAGGCCCTCCAGAAGAGAGCCCTTGAGCCCTGCCCGAGGAGGGCGCTGGGCGCGCCTTCCTATGCGAGGGAGGGAGGCACCCCCGGTGCGGGCGCTGATCCTGATGTGGCACTGCTAGAGGCGCCACTGCCCCGAGGTCCTGTGCGGAGTAGCTGCTTCTTCTTCTTGGGGATGGCCTTAGGAGAGTACTGTGCGCCGTCGTTGCCGGGGTCTTCGATTGCCGCGGCTTGGAAGGCGCCCTCAAGGGAGCACACCGCATCTCTTTCTTCGCAGGGGACTGTGATGATCCCGCCGCTTCCTGGCATCTTTAGGATGTTGTAGCCGTGGTGGGTCACTGCCATGAACTTGGCCAGGGCTGGATACCCGAGGATGGCATTGTACGGTAGACGGATGTGGGCGACGTCGAAGTCGATGAGCTCGTTGCGGTAGTTGTCGCGTTGTCCGAAGTTGACAGGGAGGCGGACCTGCCCTATCAGGGTGGTGGAGCTGTCAGTCACTCCTGAGACGGGCTTTGTGGGCTATAGCTGATCGTATGGCACTTGGAGGCTGTCGAATGTCTTGACGGACAGGACGTTTAGCCCTGCGCTGCCATCGATGAGGGTCTTGGTGACTTGTACGTTGCTGATGACGGGTGAGCAGAGGATCGGGAGGGCACCAGCAGTGGCAGCGCACTTGAGCTGGTCCGCCGAGCTGAAAGTGATGGCGCACTTGGACCACCTGAGCGGGCGCGTGGCCTCGAGCCTGGGAAGGGCTGCGTTCACCTCGCGAGCAAACTGCTTGAAGATACGCTGAGACGCTGGGGCCTAAGCTCCGCCCAAGATGCAGGCGATAGCACAAGGCTCCTAGAAGCCCCCAGCCCCCTCGTCCTAATGGTGGTCGTCGTTCCTTCTTGGTGGTGGCGGCTGTCGGTGTCAAAACCGGCGGATCTCGGGTAGGGGGTCCCGAACTGTGCGTCTGAGGCGGATGGTAACAGGAGGCGGGGGACACGATGTTTACCCAGGTTTGGGCCCTCTCGATGGAGGTAATACCCTACTTCCCGCTTGATTGATCTTGATGATATGAGTATTACAAGAGTTGATCTACCAGGAGATCATAGAGGCTAAACCCTAGAAGCTAGCCTATGGTATGATTGTTGTTGTCCTACGGACTAAACCCTCCAGTTTATATAGACACCGGAGGGAGCTAGGGTTACACGGAGTCGGTTACAAGGGAGGAGATCTACATATCCGTATTGCCAAGCTTGCCTTCCATGCCTAGGAGAGTCCCATCCGGACATGGGACGAAGTCTTCAATCTTGTATCTTCATAGTCCAACAGTCCGGCTAAAGAATATAGTCCGGCCGTCCGAGGACCCCCTAATCCAGGACTCCCTCAGTAGCCCCTGAACCAGGCTTCAATGAAGATTAGTCCGGCGCGCAGATTTGTCTTTGGTATTGCAAGGCGGGTTCTTCCTCTGAATATTCCATACAAGATCTTGAACACAAGGATAGTATCCGGCTCTGCAAAACAAGTTCCACATACCACCGTAGAGAGAATAATATTTCCACAAATCTAATCTGCTGACACGTTCGGCAGCATGGCATCATACCACGGTCTGGTCATTATTCAAACCGTTTTTCTCAACCAGCTACTGCATGTATTGCGAGGCGGTTTTCTTGGAACCTCTTGTCGAAGCAGAGATCGTGTCCCCTTATCACGGGATTCTCATCAATACGGATGTGGGTAACCCAACCGCGCCATCAATTACGGCTCTTGGGGAATAAGCGAGTTTTACTAGGCAGGTGGTGAGGCGTATAGTTTCCTCTGCCCCTATAAAGGGACAAGGATTCCTCTTTTTACCCACGCCTTCTTCCTCCTTGCTCATCCATTCTTGCGCACTCGAGCTCCAGCACCCAAGTTCACGTTTTTTCCCTCAAACCACTCCAAGTATGTCCGGAGCGGGAGGCAAGTGGATGGTCTCCTCCGTCACGGAGGAGAACATCACAAAGCTACGGGGAGCCGGATATCTGGCCGCGGACATCGCACACCGGCTGCCAGATGCGGGGCAGATCATCCCTACGCCCGAACCCCATGAGAGGGTGGTTTTCCTTAACCACTTTGTCCGCGGACTGGGATTTCCCCTCCACCCATTTGTCCGCGGGCTCATGTTCTACTACGGGCTGGATTTTCACGATCTGGCCCCCAATTTCATCCTCAACATCTCGGCGTTTATCGTCATTGCGAGGCCTTCCTCCGCATCAGGCCCCACTTCGGCCTGTGGCTGAAGACCTTCAATGTTAAACTGAAGGTGGTGGTGGCCAGCAAGCGGAGTGCGGAGGCGCCATGGTGGGCAAAATGCCTAATGTCACCTGGCTCGAAGGCTCCTATGTGGAGACCATAAAGGGATGCAATCGGGGTGGTTCTACATCACCCAGCCGCGCAACACCAACTGGGTGGCGGCCCCTGAATTCCGATCCGGAATCCGCACGCGGCTCACCTCCTGGAAAGAGAAGGGCCTGTCCTGGGGTTCATCGGTGGAGCTGACCGGACTCCAGAAATGCATCAAAAACATGATGAGCAAGAAAATCAAGCTTGTCAACATGGTCCAGGTCATGCTCTTCCGCCGGATCTTCCCGTGTGAATGACGAGCATTCAATTTGTGGGAGTTCAACCCGGCCGAGCACCAGAGGCTGCGAGAGCTGTTCGACACGACACACAAGGACGTCTGGAAGGTGATGTTCAAGGGCCGAGCACCGAACACCCAATGCCCTTGAGCGACCAGCTGAAGCAACTGGTCGAGCTCCACAAGGCGGCCGAACAGGCCATGAAGGGTCTTATAGTCCGGATGTGGCCTGGCGATCCCCTGCCTGACAGCTACTTCGGTCTGGTGAGGCGGATTGTGAATGCCTGCCCACGGCTTGAAGTCATAAAGCGGTCCGTCTTCATCGAGGGTGCGCGCAGGGCTTTTGCCCGGGCGAAGGTGCACTGCGCGAAGCTGGACGCCATAAAGCTGGTGAAGGAGGGGCCGTCGGAAGGCAAGGAGCACCGCCTGAAGGGTTCCCGCCTTGTGGCGGAGGAATGTGCTAAAGATGTAATATTTGAACGAACGTATTCATGTGATCCTGTAATGTGAAACAAGTTCATTTGCGCTATGCAATGCTTGTTAATTTAAAATATTATATTATGTAAGGCCGTTTATGAAATCTGAGGGTTGGCCAGTCGTCGGCTTCTGCCCCCATGTAACTAGTACTGGGGTGTTCGGGATAAACGTGAACACTCTTTATCCCAATTTTGGGTCCCTCGAGGGAGATGTTCAGCACAACGAACCAGGCAATCGGACTATAAGGCTTTATCACTCTCACTTAGCCATAGAAGTCTACAATTTTAAATTTTGGCGAAGCCCCTAGTATTCGGAAGGCCGAATTTGGGGCGCTATATAGGCCTAAGTCGGGCAAGGCCGACTCCTCGCCCGAAGCAGAAAACATTTTTAAGGACTTGAGACCTCTCGAACAGGGACCAGCTCTCGCCTTATCATGACAATCAGTTTTCGGCTTTCTCTACTGAGGTGCTCGTCCGGAAGAACCGGGACACAATCGCAGTAGTTCTCCCAGCGCTACCTTAGCCGATTTTGCGAAACGTAAGGTACCAAAACATGGGAGCCGGGAAAACCCAACTATTGACCCAAGACATGATTCAGAGCTGATGCATATAATGCTATAAGTTCGGGGTGCCGCAGTGTCGAAAGTGTTCAAACTTCTCATGCCATATTATGGGGTATACTGAAGCCCCTGGCGTACTGGTCGTACCAGAATGTACGGGTGCAAGTTGTCATAAATAAACAGACAAGAAAAAGGAAGGGTAATGCAATAATAGACTAATGTTGTGCATTGTTATTTAAATAATACATCGAAGCGTACTGATACAAGTAGTGCGATAAGCAAAAAATAGGACTATTTGACATGTCCTATCCAAGGGTAAGCTGCGTATTGGTATTAAAAATGGGTACTTTGATTGTTATCAGAGACCACATGGGGATTCCCTTGTACGTCTTAGCTTCTTGCCCCTTGGTTGTTCCTTCCCATAATGTGACCAGCAATCAGGCTGCCGGAAAGGGCTTCCAGAGAGTAAGGTCCTGAAAGAGAGGAAATGATAAAGGTATACAGCCCCTGGGGCGGTTAAGCCGCATTGTGGGACGTGCCCTGGTCGTGCCCCCGCCTATGCCTATGGTATTTTTAGTGCGTAATTATGTACGCGCGGCACATATTTCGTCGCTTGACTGGGACTAGGACGGGGGTCGTATTCTAGGCAAGCTCTGAACATGCCAGGCGATCCTGTTGCAGGTTACTTTGGACTCGCTTGAAGGTGTCCGGGGGCTATATCGCCGAATTGGCGGTTTGCCTTAAAAGGCTGCTTTGTGCCTCAGCTGCGAGGGCCGCAGTGTGCTCCTTCGTGCGGAGCGAGCGTTCTGTGTTTCCATTGACTGTTATAACCCCACGGGGTCCTGGCATTTTGAGCTTGAGGTATGCATAATGCGGTACCGCATTGAATCTGGCAAATGTGGTTCGCCCGAGCAGTGCGTGATAGCCACAGCGAAACGGGATGATATCGAAGATTAACTCCTCGCTTCGGAAGTTGTCTGGAGATCCGAAGACCACTTCCAGTGTGATTGAGCCCGTGCAATGGGCATCTACACCTGGGATGACACCTTTAAAGGTGGTTTTAGTGGGTTTGATCCTCGAGGGGTCTATACCCAGTTTGCGCACTGTATCCTGATAGAGCAGGTTCAGGCTGCTGCCGCCGTCCATAAGGACTCGATTGAGGTGAAATCCGTCGATGATGGGGTCAAGGACCAATGCGGCAGATCCGCCATGTCGGATACTAGTGGGGTGGTCCCTGCGATCAAAGTTGATCGGACATGAGGACCATGGGTTGAACTTTGGGGCGACTGGCTCCATCGCACAGACGTCCCTTAGTGCACGCTTCCGTTCCCTCTTGGGAATGTGGGTTTCGTATATCATGTTCACCGTTTTCACTTGTGGGGGGAACCTCTTCTGTCCTCCCGTATTCGGCGGTCGGGGCTCCTCCTCGTCGTCGCTATGCAGCCCCTTGCCCTTGTTTTCGGCGTTCAGTTTGCCGACCTGCCTGAACACCCAGCATTCTCTATTGGTGTGATTGGCTGGCTTGTCGTGGGTGCCGTGAATTTGACACGAGCGATCGAGTATGCGGTCCAAACTGGACGGGCCTGGAGTACTTCTTTTGAATGGCTTTTTCCGCTGACCGGATTTAGAGCCACTGAATCCGGCATTGACTGCCGTATCTTCAGCGGTATCGCCGTTGTTGCGGCACTTGTGTCTATTGCGACGTGGTATGCCGTTAGTATCTTTGGTATCTGAAGTGCCAAGATTCCTTGATGTGTTGTTACTGCGGTCCAGCCAGCTATCCTCGCCCGTGCAAAAGCGGGTCATGAGTGTCATGAGGGCTGCCATAGACTTCGGCTTCTCCTGGCCGAGATGCCGGGCGGGCCACTCGTCACGGATGTTATGCTTAAATGCCGCTAAGCCCTTTGCATTCGGACAGTCGACAATTTGGTTTTTCTTTGTTAGGAACCATGTCCAGAATTGCCTGGCCGATTCCCCTGGCTCCTGAGTTATATGGCTCAAGTCATCAGCATCCGGTGGTCGCACATAAGTGCCCTGGAAGTTGTCAAGGAATGCATCTTCCAAATCCTCCCAACTGCCAACAGAGTCTGCTGGCAAGCTATTCAGCCAATGCCGAGCTGGTCCTTTGAGTTTTAGTGGGAGGTACATGATGGCATGTAGATCATCACCGCGAGCCATGTGGATGTGGAGGAGGAAATCCTCGATCCATACCGCGGGATCTCTTGTACCATCATATGATTCAATATTTACGGGTTTAAAACCCTCTGGGAATTTGTGATCCATTACTTCATCAATGAAGCATAGGGGGTGTGCGGCGCCTCTGTGCCGGGCTATATCATGACGCAGTTCATATGAGTCTTGTCTGCTGTATTCGGCCAGGCCGGATTTACATTTAGTGTATCCGGCGTGACGGTCATCGTCCCGCGTTGGTGCGCGCCCCGTGATCCGTAGATCGATCTTGCATGTTTTCCCTTGTTTTCCAATATGTCTCGCAAGTCCCGCGTGTTGCCCCAGGCCTTGGTATTTTTGTTTGAGTGGCGGCGGGGTGCAGGCTGAACTTCAGGCTGAAATGCCTCTCTGTCTCGGCCACGAGGTGGCTGATCAGCCGCATCGTACGCTGGTGATGTAGGTTTCAATGCTTCCTCCTCGAATCGTGGTAGCAACCTGCGCTTTCGGTAACTCTTGGAGGGGCGTTCGAGTTCGTATTCCTCGGCCGCAAGGACTTTGGTCCATCTGTCTGCTAGCAAATCTTGATCAGCTCGAAGATGTTGTTGCTTTTTCTTCAGGCTATTTGCTGTGGCTATAAGCCGGCGCTTGAAGCGCTCCTGCTCGAAGCGATCCTCAGGCACGATAAATTCTTCGTCGCCGAGGCTCACCTCGTCTTCGGAGAGAGGCATGTAATTGTCATCCTCCGTTTCTCCATCTGTTGCCTGTTCTGGAAGGCTTGCTTGTTCATCCTCTTGCTCTAAATCTGGTTGGAGGGGATTGTCGTCGTCTTCGGCACTATCCGGAGTGTTATTGTCTCTTGTGCCGGTATCACTACTTTTGATATGGCGGGACTTAGAGTGGCGCCGCTGACGTCGATGCTTGGGTTGCTTCTTGGAGGGGTCATCCTCCGCTGTCTTATCGCCATTGCCTTCTTTGAGGGTATCCACCATGTATATATCATATGATGAGGAGGCGGTCTAGCGCCCTGTGGGCAGTGGTTCCTGTTCGTCTCCTGCATCGTCGTCCATACCGTCGATGTCTTCGCAGTCGAAGTCGAGCATGTCGGTTAAATCGTCGACAGTGCCTGCTAAGTGGTGGTGGGTGGGGAGCGAATTTCTTCGTCGTCCGCATCCCATTCTAGACGGACATAGTTCGGCCAAGGTTCTCCTGACAAAGAGAGAGAGCTTAATGAATTTAGCACATCGCCAAAAGGCGAGTGCTGAAAGATATCCGCGGAGGTAAACTCCATGATCCGTGCCCAATCGGATTCGATAGTCACTGACGCAGGCGGCTCGGCGCCCGTGGCTGGGGACAAATCCAATGGTTCGGCAACATGACTCTCGTAAGGGGTGACGTCAGTATTCGGCTCTATCGCCACTGAGAGTGCGGCCTCCATGGCGGGGTCTATCCACCCGTCCTCGGATGGTGCAATTTGTTCGGGATTGAGGGCCGGAGTAGCTGCAGGTGTGATCTCCCAAACACTGTCCGATGGCAGAGTTACGTCATGCTCGTCGTGATTGTGCGGCGCACCCGACATGGGGTCGAATCCGTCGACGAACAAGTCCCCGCGGATGTCGGCAGTATAGTTCAAGTTTTCGAACCTGACCTGAGGGCCAGGGGCATAGCTCTCGATCTGCTCCAGATGGCCAAGCGAGTTGGCCCGCAGTGCGAAGCCGCCGAATACGAAGATCTGTCCGGGGAGGAAAACCTCACCCTAGATCGGATCGTTGCCGATGATCGAAGGAGCCATCAAGCCTTACGGTGACAGCACAGTGGAACTCTCAATGAAAGTACCAATGTCGGTGTCAAAACTGGCGGATCTCGGGTAGGGGGTCCCGAACTGTGCGTCTATGGCGGATGGTAACAGGAGGTGGGGGACATGATGTTTACCCAGGTTCGGGCCCTCTCGATGGAGGTAATACCCTACTTCCTGCTTGATTGATCTGATGATATGAGTATTACAAGACTTGATCTACCACGAGATCGTAGAGGCTAAACCCTAGAAGCTAGCCTATGGTATGATTGTTGTTGTCCTACGGACTGAACCCTCCGGTTTATATAGACACTGGAGGGGGCTAGGGTTACACAGAGTCGGTTACAAGGGAGGAGATCTACATATCTGTATTGCCAAGCTTGCCTTCCACGCAAAGGAGAGTCCTATCCGGACATGGGACGAAGTCTTCAATCTTGTATCTTCATAGTACAATAGTCCGGCTAAAGTATATAATCCGGCCGCCCGAGGACCCCCTAATCCAGGACTCCCTCAGCGGCAGTGGAGGGAGACCAGCATTGCCCTGAGGGCAGTCCTCGCAAGGATGATCCGTCCAGGCGCCGTCACGAGGCTGGTCCTGCCAGCGGTCCTCGCGAGGCCGGTCGCGCTACTCCTGGCGGGGGCCGCGATCGTCGCAGCGTCCTCTACCTCGTCCTCATCCTCGGCTGTAGCCCCGTTCGTTGCGCTCGAGGCGTCTACCGAAGCGTCCGTCTTGAATGGCTCTGAGCTCTTGACAGTCATTGGTGTTGTGGTTGTGTACGTTGTGGAAGGCGCAGAACGGTCGGCTGCTCTTGGATGACTCGGGATGGTCCCGGCCGCGCTTCGTGTCTGGCTCCGCCGCAAGCACGGCCACCTCCTTGCACTTCACGTCCTTGGCCTTGGCTTTCTTCTCCTCTGGGTCGGTAGCAGGGAGCTCGAGGAGGGAAAGGCACCCTTCCTCGGCTCTTTCGCACTTGGTCGCCATGTTGAACAGCTCCAGACCCGTGCATAACTCCTCGTGGATGGCAAGCTCCTCCTTCATCTCGACATCATGGACGCCGTCAGAAAACGCGGAAATGATGGCCTCATCCATCACCTTGGGGATCTTGAGGCGAACGTTGTAGAAGCGCTGGATGTACTTCTGCAGGGTCTCTCCTGGCTGCTACTTGATGCAGTGTAGGTCGCCCGCGGCGGGCGGGCGGCCACGAGTGCCCTGGAAGTTGGCGACGAAGCGGTCGCGCATCTCGTCCCACGAGGAGATCGAGCCCGGGGGCAGGTTCAGGAACCAGGAGCGAGCACCACCCTTGAGAGCCATGGGGAACCAGTTCGCCATGACTTTCTCGTCGTAGTTGGCTACCTCGATGCTCAGCTCGTAGAGCTGCAAGAACTCCGCAAGGTCGGGGGTGCCGTCGTAGCGAGGGGGCATGTCTGGCTTGAACTTGCCCGGCAAGACGATGCTACGCAGCTCCAGAGTGAAGGCGCGACAGCCTGCTGTGGCCATCGGGGCCCTTTGCTGATGCGGAGCCCACCCCTGATGGCCGCGCGCCGCCACCACAGTCGGCACCCGGTCTTGTCGCAGTGGCGGTGGGAGCGCGGGAGCGTTTTCATGTGGTCGAGGAACCTCTTGGCAACTTCCTTCTTCTTGCGCGGGCGCCGACGCGGCAGGTCATGCCTGGGGGCCGTGCGCCTTGGCGCCAGAGCGTCGTCTTGATGCGGAGGTTGTGGAGGTGCTCCGTGAGCTACGTTTCCCGACGCTGGCGGAGGCGAGGCAGCGAGAGGGACAGTGCGGGAGAGCCCCCAGCGGCACTGACGAGCTCGGCGATGCGGTCCAGCAAGTCCTCGTAGAGGTCGTCGACCGGGCGGTAGCGCAGGTTCTCACGCGCCATGAGCAGCGCGGCCTGCGCATCTGTGGGAGCGTGACGAGCGTGAGACGATGAGCCGGCTGGGGTTAGCGACAGAGTGGCGGTGCAGCCGTCCCGCCGCACAGAGGGGTGCAGCGAGGACGCTTGCTGCTCATTTCCCACCGGGCCAGTGGCGGCGGGAGATGGGGAACGACGGGGAGGCTCGCCGACAGGAGCTGCATGAGTGACGCGGGCGGCCCGGCGCTCAGTGCGGAATCGACGTGCCTTTGCCATGGATGCGGTGGAGTGATGGAACGTGGATCAGCGAAAGGAAAGCTTCGGCACACCCATATCTGGCACACCAAATGTTGGATTTCGGGTTCCGGCAAAACCCTTGAGGTTTGAACTGTGGGGTGCGCACGAAGATCTCTCATCCCCCTAGCTCACGCCCTCGCCGTGATCTCAAAGCTTAGCGCGTCGAACTCACAGAACAAGAGACACAAGGTTTATACTGGTTCGGGCCACCGATGTGTTGTAATACCCTACTCCAGTGTGGTGTGGTGGATTTCCTCTTGTGCTGAGGATGAACAGTTACAAGGGAAGAATAGCCTCCTTTGGAGAGGTGCTCTTGTGCTTGGTGAGCTTGTGTGGATGAGGATGATCTGAATAGCCCAAGATCAGGTGCCTCCTACTGTGGTGGCTAGTCCTATTTATAGAGGCCCTGGTCCTCTTCCTAAACGTAGGCGGGTAGGGATCCAACAACGACCAAATTTGAAGGGAGACAACTAGTACAAGTTATCTTGACTAAAGGTGGTGTTTGCCTGCCAAAGTCTCTGGTGGTGACGCCGTCTTGGGCTCCATGGTGACCTCCGTCCTGCTGTCCTGCTGGTCTTGGTCTCGCTACACTGATATGGAAACCTTTGCTTGATGCCTCGGGACTACTCGCTTGTGCTTGCCTCTTTAGCACCAAAGAGGAAACAAGTATGCTGCGCTGTGGCGCCCGCCTGGTCTTGGTCGTCATGGCTTGCATCACAGAAACCTCGCGAGGTGCCCCTCGCCTTGATCTCTCCGCCCCTCACGAGCCGGCCTGGTGAGGCCACCCCCGTGGAGGTCTTGCGTCGTCCGCCTCGCGAGGCTTGGCCCCTCGCGAGAGTCTTGAGCGTTGGCTGGTGAAGATGGGCCGCATGGGGCCACTGGTGGAGCCACGCCATGGGCCGCATGCAGGCAAGTCTAGGGACCCCATTCCCAGGACGCCGACAGAGGCCTCACCGCCCCCTACTACTCCCACCACTGGCCAGGCGATCCCTCTACTCACCCACACCCCATGTTATTCTGCGGCGACGGCAACCTCACACCAAAGCCGAACCAGTGAACTCTCGTACTCCTCTCCGCGTGGGCATCCACTGCCGCGTCTTCCCCGGCTCCACGTCGTCCCCTTCCTAGGCCTTGCCGTCGTCCACCGCCTTGGTGCTCTCGGCGTGGCATGGTCAATGTGGTGGATGAACAACTTCCATCGGAAGATTTTTGTATGTGGAGAGGCTGACAGCTGGGTCCACGGCCGCAGCAAGGAAGTGCCTCCTTATTACACAGAAAATAATGATTCCTGCACCTGGCAGCAGGGACCCACCGGACGGGCCACCGTATTTCGCATAAAAATGTTTCCCCCTGACTGCAGGGACCCACCAGCTACACCTTTGCACGCAAGCAAGCGCGTCCATATTACGGGCCAAAAAAACGATTCGCCCCTGACTGCTGGGACACACCAGCTACATCGTCGCACGCAAGGAAGTGCCTGACAGTAGGGACCCACCGGGTCAAAGCGTACATAGCATTGTCATTCTGATCTCGAACGTGTACGTACATACTGGTCGATCGGTCTGTCTGGAGGCTGCAGCGATGAACCATGGCCGAGTAAGGAAGGGCACGTGTCGTAGTAGTGGCGCGCACGTGTTGTAGTAGAGGCGCGCATGTAGCATTTCACGCAGTCCTGTTAATATCGTGTACACGTACGTATATCCAGGGTGCAAGAAAGTAAATACAGCCACGTACGTACATACGGGCAGGGTCACGAACGCCAACTAGCACATACGTATGGCCAGGGCTCGTGTACATGGCCAGGTCGGAACAGAGAAACTGCGTCATCGTGTTCATTGGGAGCCAACCGGCTTGGACAGAATAGCCGATCAAAACGAGGCCTGGCGTACCGCAAAACGGAGGAAACCACCTTCTGTTCGATCGGCCACGGTCGAAACGGGATCCTGTTCATCGGGAGGTGTCCGGCGTACCGCAAAACGGAGGAAACAAACTTCTCTTGGACCTCCTACTGACGAAACGGGGTCCTGTTGATCAGAAGGGGTGTGGTGCACTGCAAAACGGAGTAAACGTTCTTGTGTTGGAGCGCTACGGTCGGAACGGGGCTCCTGTTCATTGGGAGGGGTGTGGCGTACCGCAAAACGGGACTCCACGGGATACTCTTCATCTCAACCACCGACTGCCTCCACGGGCTACTGTTCATCCACCGTCGACCTCCTCCAGTCTCCACCTGCGACTGTTCATCCACGGCGTCTCCCCTCCTGCCTCCACCAGCCACTGTTCATCCACGGCTCCTATTCATACAGCCTCCATAGCTCCTCCACTGGCTACTGTTCAACCAGCCCTCTCCACGGGGTCCTGTTCAACCACCCCTCCATGGGCTACTGTTCATTCAGCCCTCCACCGACTACTATTCAACCAGCCCTCCACGGGGTCCTGTTCATCCAGCCCTCCACCGACTACTGTTCAACCAGCCCTCCACGGGGTCCTGTTCATCCAGCCCTCCACGTGGTCCTGTTCATCCAGCCCTCCACGGGGTCCTGTTCATCCAGCGACAACGGCCTCTACTACCACGGGGTCCTGTTCATCCAACCCCCTACCGGGAACTGTTCATCCAAACCCCCCAACAACGCTCATTGTTCGTTGAGGGGAGCAGGGAACAGGGTTCGATCGGCTTCAGTTGGCAGCAGTAGCAAAGGAAACGCTCGATTGGGTTCAGTTAACTGCCAGATCGATCGATCGATCGCTCGGGCTCAGTAACGCGTAGCCCGTAGTGCAATCGCTCGGGTTCAGTAGGCGAACGCCTTGCTCGGGTTCAGTTAGAGCCCAACGCCTCGCACCCATCCGCGTACGTGTACAAGAGAAACACACATCACTCGGCCCTCGGCCAGCCACCGTAACCGGGAACTCCCCGATATTTTCCTCGCCCACGCTTCTATCATAGTTTTTTCCATCATGGACGACCCAAAGAATGTCATGCAGCTGCGTCTCCGGCCCGCCTAGGATAAAAATCCCATTTTCTGTCATGATTTTTTGGCATAGAAGTAGGATCCCACCACATCTATGATGATACCGGGTTTTGTCACAATTATCATCATAGAAGTGTCATAAGCATGACAGAAAACTATTTCGTTTGAACCAAAATGTCACGGATGTGTCTTTCTTTGTAGTGATAGGGCGCGTGTGCGACTAGAGCGGAGCCACGCACTGCCTTAGGAACTCCTTCACGAGCATGCCCACCGTCAGTGCCCAGGCATCCACATCTGAGGTCATCTTCCTAAGGACAGGCGCCGTCCGGGGGTCCGCGAACTTCTCGTGGCTCCGCCTCTCGAGCCGTTTCGGCAGCGCGGTTGGCAGCTCCAACTCCTTGTTGAGGCCCCGGGTGTCCACGAAGACCAGCGGTGCCGGAAGTTTTCCACCTTCTTCCCGGCACTCATGAGCATGTTGATCTTGTGAACCGCGACGAAGGACACGCAACTAGAGCGATGTGTCGGATCTTGCAGCCGCATAGAGTAGAAGTGCCGGAGGAGGGGCACGGAGGGCCTCTCGCCCACAAAGGCCTCGCAGTAGAAGGAGAAGATGGACAGGAGGAGGATGGAGAGGGGCTGGAAATGTGGGGCCTAGACCTCGTAGTGGTCGAGGATAGCGGTGAAGAAATAACAAAGAGGGGGGCACGAACCCCTCGAAGATGTTGTGGAGGAAGAAGGGGTGAACTATCCACGCCAAAGTCTGCTGCTCGGCGGAGCCAACCCAGATTATGGTGTCCTTCCACTCGTTCTCGTCGCTCGCACTATACGGGAGCACGAGGGCAAGGTGCTCCTCCTCGGTGATGGAGGATGCGTTGAGTGCAGACGTAGGAGAGGAGGAAGGGCTTGCGGCGTGCGCCGTGTGCTGCGACTTCTTGGGAGCCATCGGTAAAAGTCACTGGCGCCGGAGTGGGAGAAGGAAAGGGAAGCCAAGCTGGATTAGATCTGGAGAGGTCTTTGGCGGAGGAAAGGGGATCTAAGGCGAGGCAAGTAGGAGTAATGATGGCCTGGTGTGGCGAGCCAGTGTTTTTTCAGTCCAGAAAGTTGTCGAGGCAAAGTGGGGGAGCGGAGGCGTCCGCGTCCTTCCGAGCGCTACGTGTCAACCTGGCCCACAGGCGATTGGGGCCTGCAGTGCTTCGCGCTTACCCCTTGGCTTCGCCTGGAAGCTAAGCCCGAGCGTGCCTTGGGCCCAGGGGCTACTGCTAGCATTCTTGGAACTAGGGTACCCAGACTTGCCGTCCTGGTATGGCCCATCTACAAGACCGCCAAGACAAGAACCTCGCGAGGCGAACGACGCGAAGACCCCCCGAGGGAGCGGCCTCCCTAGGCGGCCTATCGAGGAGCGGAGATTTCTATGCAGGTACACGGCCAGCGGGGACAGAGGAGGCAGTTTCCTCTTTGGTGCTAAGGAGGCAAGGATGGGCGTGGGTTCCGGTGCAATGAGACCAACACCGCCAGCACGGTGGGACGGATGTCATCGCCAAGCCCACCGCTGCATCACGGGCAGAAGCTTTGCAGGCAAATATCAACTTTCGTCATGATAAGATGTACTACTTGTCCCCTTTCAAATTGGCAACTATGGGATCCCTTACCGCCTATGTTTTGGGGGAAGAGGACTGAGGCCACTATAAATATAGGTTAGCCACCACCGTATAAGGGGTCGAGTCATTTCCTCACCCCTAAACCTCGTGAGGTTCCTCATCACTTGTACTAGTTCATCCACAAAGCAGGAGTAGGGTCTTACACTGCTAGGTGCCAGAACTTGGGTAATGTACTATGTCATCTTCTTCCTTGCTCATGCGAATTGGGCTCGGCAGTGGGGCGACGAGCTGGTAGGGTCGATAGGTTGAGTTCTTCACAGACGCCCCAGAGTTCAAACCTTTCTTGAGTCTGCGGAGCCCTGAATCCGACATCTTTGACATGCCAAGTATGGGGAAACGCTTGGGTGAACCCAAGGTTTTGAACAACATGTCAATCATTGTCGGTGGGAGACGACACCTATGGGATCACAAGAATCCCTACTACGGTTGCCGGGGCGGAGGGTTGTGAGAAGAGCAGGATCAGCAGTCAACACAAGATCGTTTACCCAGGTTCGGGCCGCGAGGATGCGTAATACCTTAGTCCTACTTTGGTGTGTATTTGAGAGAGTTCTTGAGCTCTTGAGCTAGCTATGGTGGCTACATAGTTCAAAAGAGCCGAATCCCTCTCCAGTATGCCATGGGCCTCCTTTTATAGTCGAAAGGGGCTGCCACCGTGGCACACAGGAGGTGGAAAGTCCTACAGTATTGTGAGCTTATCGCCCGTATTACAGGACAAGACGCATTTAATGCGTCGCTTAGGTGTCCCCTAGCTTTATCGGGGACGGGGAGCGAGGCCTATCCCGTCCGTCGCCGCTCCTCTTCGCTTCGACATGCGCCCTGGCCAGCGACACATGCGGCGCCACATAGGCAGGATGGCAGCTAAGGTGGCGCGGTGGTAGGGTCTTCACGAAGATCTGCATGCCGCCACGTAGGCACTTGCTGATCTGGCCTGGAAGCTGCATGTGGCCACGCAGGTGTGAGCCCAACTGGTCGGGCTGGTAGCTGCATGCGAATGGCGATAGAAACTTGGCTGGTGCGGGCCTGGCAGTGGCCCCGCTGATATCCTCGGCAAGGGCAAATGTTGTCGCCTATGTTGTCTTCATCCGGCATGACCACCACCGTGTCATCCTCGGTGGCAAACGCCCTGACCAGGGCGTCCACGTGATTGTCCACCCAGTGCGACAGGTTGTCCCGGATGGCCCCTGGCACTAGAGCAATGGCGGCATCAAAGTCGAAGTGGGGGTCGAGGTTCTAGAGATGGCTGAAGACGTGCAAGAACGCGCATCCAAGGAGACCCTGGCTCCTTTCCTCAACAAGCTCGCGAGCACTCGCAGCTCGGTCCTCCAGGCACGTCACGACGTCCGTGAAGAAGCAGAGGTGGCTGGCATAGTCTTCCACGCGGGGATGAGGGAGGTTCTCCTCGCAGATGACACCACTGGAATCAGGATCTTTGTCGTCAGCCTATTCTTTGTCGTGTGCTAGCTGATGGCAAAGAAGGTCTTTGCCATATGCATACAGAAGGCTGACGGCAACAAACAAGCAGATGACATAGAGATAGTTTACCGTCAGCAATATCTTTGCCGTCCGTTAGCACCTGGGGGCTGGCCTATTCCGCTACTTTCCCATCCGCTGGCGGACGACAAAGACGCAATTGCCTTTGTCATCCGCCAGTAGACGGCAAAGCACGCCATTAACCCCTTAACGAACCTAACCTGGCACTTGTGCCATCCGGGCTCTTTTCTGTCCGCTGGCGGACGACAAAGAGCGTTTGTTCTTTGCCGTCCGCCAGCGGACGGCAAAGAGCCCTTCGCCGTAGCCTATTCAGCTATACCTGTTGCCGTCTGCTGGCTGATAGCAAAGGCCTTTGCCGTCTGCCAGGCATGGCTTTGCCGTCAGCCATGGCTGACTGCAAAGTGTCTGATTCCTTTAGTGTGACGCCAGTGCACGATTGGCCCTGGCTCAGAGGGCCTGGAGCATGGGGGCGTACTCACGCTGCAACGTCTGCCGACGACACGCCTCCTCCCTGTTCTGTTGTGAGAGGGACGCATCATCATCAATCTGCTGCTGAAGCAAATGCAGATTAGTGCGAGCCACGGCCAGGTCGGCCTGGGAAGAGGTCTAGGCCGCCGCAACTGTCCTCTCGCGTTGCTCTGCCTCGTCTAGCCTAGACCTAAGGGCATACGTCCTTCCCTCAGTTTCGGCCTCCGAGAACTTCAGCTTCAGGTCGTACTTGTTGGCGAGATCCGCACGAGCCTTCGCCACCCTCCGGGCAACCTCCTCCTGGATCTTGGCTTCACCTGCGATGACGGCATCTTCGGCCATGGCCACATGGCGCTCCCTCATCTCCAGCTGCTCAAGCTCGAGGCTGCGCTCTGAGGCCTCCAATATCAGCGCCTCCTCAAATTTTTGGATCTCCTTCTCCTCGGAAGGCGCCCCCCTCATCGACGCCAAGATAGCCCGGCGTGCCTCAACCTGCTGCTCGAGGGTAGCATTCAGGGCCTGGAGCTCCCGTCTGTGCTCCTCAGCGACCTCGCGGCGGCAGTCAGCCTCCCTAGCCTGCTCCAAGGCTCGAGTGCTTGCCTCGCGCGAGGTCGCAAGGGACGCAGCGGCCTTCGCACTATCGCGCTCATGCTGAAGACACCCGAGGTTGATGGCCACCTTCAATTGATGCCATTCGTCTGCCAGCCGAAGGCGCTCTGCCTCTAGGCGGGCGTCTACATTGACAAGCTCTCCCCCGAGCGGGCTCAGCGTGCCCACCGCCTCCCGGAAGAGCTCGTGGCAGACGGCGCCGCGCCCGCGCGCAAGCTCGAACGTGCGGCCAGGTCCGTCTTCCACGCCGGGAATCATCGGCGAGGCTTGTGGCGGCTGGCCTTCTCCTAGTAGGGGGCTGGAGGCCGGCGCCTTCCCGGCTGCCTCTCGGGCCTCGGCGGAGGCGTTGCTGCGTGAGGCCTCATGGCTTGAAGATGAAGCCAGGGCTGAAGCCGCCCAGCTACAAGAGATAACCAATGGAGGAGCCCTCGGCACGCTTCCAGCGCCCCAGAGCGGACCGTGAAGGAAGGACGACAAGAACGCAGGATCGAGACACCCAGTTTGCGCGCCCTCCTCAGGAACGGGCTCCGAGCCGTGTGCAGCACTCTGGCGAGGGGAGCTGAGGGTCTGTGGCAAGCCAATGACTGATGGGGGCCGCCCTCCTGAAGATCTCGCCTCACCAACCGAAGAGATCCTGAAGAGTTGTGGTCAGGAAGGGATGCAGTACCCAGGAAATCTTGCAGATGAGGTACTTACTCGTCTTTGGCAATGTATTTCCTCCGCTTCAACGGCGGGTAGGTGCCACCATTACAACTAGGGGGTACCTTCCTCTTTCAGAGTGCTCCGATGTTCAGGCAAAGCTGGCCGAAGCCCTGGCGCGACCGCCGTCGCTTGGGGGAGTTCGCGGGGCAGCTGAGAAGACGACCTCGGGGGCGTCAAGCTGCGTCAAATCCCCAGCCTCCGCTATAGGACGGCTCGCCTGAGCCTCGGGGGCTTCCTCCTCGGGATCCTCGGACCGCATCGGCCCTCCGGCCGCCGCCTCGAGGCAGCTCGCCCAGGATTCAGGAGCTGCCACCTCAGGAGCCGGGACCAATGTCGCCTCCTGGACGGCCAGTTCTTTGGCATTCATCGGCGCTCGCCCCCTGCTCCCACTTCGGAGGTGAGCGCCGAGGTGATGGCAAGCAAGGGAACCAGAAGATCCGGGCTCTCGCGAGGCCCTTCAAGGCCGACCAGGCGCAGTCCCCGTTCGTCGAAGGGGGGAATTAAGCCAGCCCAGAGGGCGTGGAGATGAATGGGGATCTCGGTAGCCATCCTATCAATCGCGGCGCGGGAAGTAGTATAGGCCACCGCCGCCTTCCATTCATTGGAATCTGCGGCGAGCGCGGCGTGAACCTTGTCCATCGCTTCCTGGTTGAGCACCACCAACCGCTCGATGGCGGGCTCGATGACCGGCGACGCCTGGGCTGAGGTATGGGTCTTCTTCTTTCCCTTCTTCTTCTGGCTCGGCGCCATGGCGACGGAGAGGATTGGTGCCGAGTCAGGGCAGGGGAGGGAACTACTTTTTCTGGGAGACGGAGAAGCTGTGCGAGCGCGCTGCCAGCAATGGAGGCGGAGCTATGTTGTCAACGATAGCCGCCTAGCCTGGAGGATATCAAGGCTGCGTTGGGGAGTGGAGGCGCCCACGTACCACCAATCGCCATGCGTTGACCAGGGGCGTAGGCTGTTGGGGCCCACGGCGCTCCGCACTTGCCCTTTGGCTTCGCCTCGAAGCCAAGTCCGAGCGCGCCTTGGGCCCGGGGGCTACTGTCGGTGTTCTGGGACTGGGGGTGCCCAGACTTGCCTGCCTGCAGCCCGAGGCATGGCTCCACCAATGGCCTGGTATGGCTCAGCTTCGGTAGCAGCAGCTCAGGAACATTGTGAGGGGCCAAGCCTCACGAGACGGATGACACCAAGACCACCCTGGGGGTAGTCTCGCTAGGCTGGCTCCTAAGGAGCGGAGATATCTATGCAAGGGGCACCTCGTGAGCTTCCCGTGACGTGAGCCATGACGACCATGGCCGGGCAGGCGCAGTGTACCAGTTTCCTCTTTGGCGCCACGAGCTCAGGTGCGATGTCCCGAGGCATCAGGCTAAGGTTTCCATATCGGTGCAACCAGACCAAGACCAGCAGGATGGCAGGACGGAGGTCATGCGGAGCCCAAAGCAGCGTCACCACAAGAGCCTTTGGCAGCTGAAGACCACCTTTTGTAAGGATAGCTTGTACTAGTTGTCCCCCTTCCAACTTGGCCGTTGTGGGATCCCTTCCTGCCTAACATTTGGGAAGGGGACCATGGCCACTATAAATAGGACCTAGCAACCACCATAGCGAGAGGGATCATTCAGATCCTCCTCACACACACCAGCTCATCGAGCCCAAGAACACCTCACCTCCTGAGGCTATTCATCCACTGTACTAGTTCATCCTCAGCCCCTCGAGGCAATCGACCACGCATTGGAGTACGGTATTACACCGCAAGGTGGCCCAAACTAGTATAAACCCCCGTGAGATCGTTGAGCGAGCGAGCTAGGAAGAGAGTGTTCTTCGTGCAGACCCCAGAGTTCGAACCTCACAAGAGTTTGCCGGAACCCAAACTCTGACAGGGAATGTGCCACCTTTGGGGACAGAACAATATCTGTTGCCTCTTATTGCTTTCAAAAAATTTGTAGTGTCAACATAGAACAACAGGAGTGTTGTCTTTAATTTTGGTATTTTTTGGGGTTCGTTTGGCCTTTTTTATACATTAATTGGGTTTCTGGGCATTTAATGTGCATAATTCAAAGTTGAACTACAAGCACATGCTCCACTGCACCAAAGTTGGTTGAAAAGTCACATGTGTGTCCTTGGGTGAATTTCTAGGTCCCATGCAAGAAATGGGACTAAAATTCAAACTCTAGGGAACTGTTGATTGCCGGCAAAATGTTGAGATGCCTGGTTTTTAAATTCTAGTAAATCTAGAACTCGTCTGAAATTCATGAAACTTGGCATGTTATCATGGAGCGGCATCAACATACCGTGGTAAAAAAATTGTCCCATTTGGGGCAGGTTTGGGTATAAACTTCTCACAAACAAGAGCTTCTCACAACAAGCGTGATAGTTTCGGTAGGGAATGTGCCACCTTTGGGGACGGAACGATATCTGTTGCCTCTTATTGCTTTCAGTAATTTTCTAGTGTCAACATAGAACGACAGGAGTGTTGTGTTTAATTTTGGAATTTTTTGGGGTTCGTTTGTCCTTTTTTATACATTAATTGAGTTTCTGGGCATTTAATGTGCATAATTCAAATTTGAACTACAAGCACATGCTCCAGTGCACCAAAGTTGGTTGAAAATCGGAAACACAAGTATTATTGAAACCGTGGGCGTTCTACTTACCAATTACGTGCCGCCACGCGTCCCTTTTTTATTGGCTAGGAGGTGCTGTGCGGGGTAGCTATTTGAGTACGGGAGGCGTGCGATCAGACCCCTGCGCTTGCTCAGCGGGAGGAGAGCCCTTTGACCGCTACCCGCCGCGCACCTCCCTCCCAACGTCTCCATTAATGGTGCCCGAGCCCCTGTTCTACGGCGTGGCTATATGTCTCACTGGACCGAGATTTAAGAGAGAAAAATGAAAATCTGAAAAGAATGTTTTGCACGGATCTTTATGTAAGATCCTATGGACCTATATAGCATCGACTGTGACTTATAGCAAGCATGATGAATATAAGGACGATGACAGTGAATAATAATTGTCTTACATATTTAGGAACATAATAAAAAAATCCACATGCGGCAACACCAGAAATACACAAGGGCAAAAGAAGAAGGAAGACAACGATCTGGCTCGCTGATCTCTACTTTCTTGATGCGTTGCTGCAGGCCGCGGGAACTAGTCTCCGAGGCGAGCAGCGATGATCTCTTTCTTGTCCTCAAGATGTGCTTGAGAGCATCCACGGATACCTCCACCAGCCTTCTGCGCTCGATGCGCAGCATGGAATTCTCGTCCATAAGTTTCTCGACGATGACGATGGTCCACTTCAACAACGCAGTGGTATCCTCCTGCTGCTCCGCACTTCCGACGATCTTCACCCTCAGGAGGTCGCGCTCGGCCCGGATCTTTGCATTGCTCTCATTTAGTTGCCGGATGATGCCAGTATCCTGTTCAAAAGAGGCTTTCATGTCGTCCTGCAACCTCGCTCAGCTGGAGATGTGATCCATCTAGTTATGGATGATCGCATGCATGCGCCTGTAAGTGTCCTCGCCTACCCGCGAGACATTTTTCCAGGCCGCTGCGGTGCGGGAGCACATCTGTGCTGCATTTACGGCGCGGCGGGACATCTCTTCTGCTTCCACGGCGCGGCCGGACCAGTTTGCTGCATCGATGGTGCGGCGGGATCTCCATGCTGCTTCGGCGGCACGGCGGGACCTCGGTGCTGCTACGGCCACGCAGCGGACATGTCGGCTGCGTTCGTGGCGATGCGGGACATCTCACATGCTTCCTCTTCCATGCTCGTCTCTCCCTAGTTGCAATCTCTCGACCCAGAAGTCAAGCTGGCCATGGCAGAGGCAAGGGAACGATGATGAATGACTTGTTTGTTTTTGTGGATGAGGAGTTCAGGAGGAATGTGCAGTCATCTTGGAGTAGTTGTATTTATAACCGAGTACTAATACGCTCCTAAGTGGGAAACCGTTCAGTTTTTGATCGGTGTGAGCAGGTTTGGAATTTGGAATGTGACGGGACGCGGGCTCAAAATTTACCGACGGTTATAAGTGCGGTTGTCACACCCTGATTTTCATGCCACATAACTTAAGCTAATCAATCATGATAAAATGTGGTTTGACAAAAACTTTTGAGTGTTTTGTCTTTGCTTTGATTGAATGTTTGACTACTGTTTGCAAGTGCTCTAAAAATCAAATAAATTCTCCAACACTTATACTCCTTCTTGATCCAAAAACCTTTCCCAATGATCATGCCATGTGTATAGGACATAAAAATAATTTCTTACAATAATAATTTGGCCAAATAGTATTTTCCAAAATTAGATCTCCAAAAACCCCTAATTGGGATTTGCACTGCAAGTACTTTATTTGGGGTGTGAAAAATCTTTCAAAAGGTATATTTGAGATCTATTAGGTATTGGACAACCAAAAACCACAAAAATACAATTTTAAAAGTCATTTTGCTATTTTATTTAAATGCTTTTTCTTCAGACCAGAAATGGTCTTTAATAGGTTAAATTTATTTTAAAGCTTCAAAAATATTTGGGAAAAATCAGAGAAACTTAGTGGACATATATTTTCCATATATAAGAGTTTCAACACATGGTCATGTTCAAAATATTGGTCAAATACCTCAAAAACCCTTTCTGGATATTTCAAGATTTTGAAATATTTACAAAGTAAATATTGCCCAAAAATTCCAAGAAAATTCTAGCATGTCACATATGACTTGTTTGATGATCTTGCCAAATCTCATGTCATGGAGAACAGTATAACCCCATGAAAACCTCTCAAAATCATTTCTGTCCATTTTGAGGTTTGAGCAACTTTACATTGCCAAACATGCCCAAATGTTATAAGACTTGGTGCACATGCTCAAATGGCATAATTATTCATCTATACCAAATGGCACAAGTTGGAGAGAATGTTATCTTGATCAAAGTGCCCCAAAACCCTCTCTGTCCAAAACCAAATTTGAACAACTTTACATTGGCAACTTTCTCCTTTTGACCTCAACTTTTGTGGACATGTTAAGAACCTCACATGATGACACTACACTAAGTGGTGCATCAAGGAGAATAGATTTGCATCACTAAATCTTGGAAAGTCCATTTTAGCTAATTTCTAGGGTTTACAAAAGTTGCATTGGCAACTTTGCCCAAATGAACGCAATCTTGGTGGAACCTCTTATTTTCTGATGGCATTTGACCCTGTCAAGCCTCATGACAAGGGAAGTCCATTTGCTTGCCCAAGCCTACGTCAAACACCTTCTGGCAGAAATTTAAAATGCATGTTTTGTACATTTCCACTAATCTCCATGAGCTGAACTTCTTCCCACGGCCTCACCTGCTCCTCCTCTACCTCCTGCATCTTTCCCTGCCCGAGGAGCCATGATTAAGGGGGGGTAGAACCCCATTTTTCTTCTCTGGGAAGCAGCATTTTCACTCTGTCTCCACCCCTCCTCTCCTCTACTAGCTCACCAAGGCATCCAATGCCCTTGCCACATTGTTTACTCCCCCTCCAGCCACTAGACATAAGTGGACGTGCGAGTGCGCGCGGAAAAGCCACGGATGCCGGCCACTTGCGCGCTCTGGAGTGCCTGGCAGAGCACCCGACCGTTGACGCCGCGCTCCCCCACCACCTCGGGCCGCCCGAGCGCGCCAGTCGAGTCCCTCGATGTCCGCACCACGACAGCCCTGCTGCCCTCCTCCTCTCTCCCTCTCTATCACCTCCAGCAGCGCGTGCCCAGAGCCGCCCGGCTCGGCCTATGCGTGCGCGAGCTCGTGGCTCCACCCGGAGCTCTCCTCGCTCCTTCTCTCCATTCCCCTGGCCGTAGACCATCTCGACAAACGCCGTGGACACGCACACGCGAGGCCCGGTGACCCCTTGCAATGGCAACGACCTCGCCGGCGCACCCGTCCACGGTGCACCATCGCCCCGCTAGAAAAGGCCACCGCCCCTCTCTGCTCCATTTGCTCCCTCTCTCTCCTGTACACCACCCAAACCGACCCGTTCCTCCTCCCGGGCCCCTATTCACCTCCACGGCCAGAAACCTTGCCGTCGGCCTGTGCTCAAATCCGAGCCCTATGGCCTCTTCCTTTCCGCCTCGACCCCCCAGAGCATCACCAACCTCCCCATGGCCATATCCCGAGCTCCATTTCTTCCTCTCGGCGGCTGAAGTGTCGTGTCCCACCCTCACCATCGCCGCCGTCCACCGCGGGCAATGTGCTTCTTGCGTCCGACCACCCTAGGATCGTGGCTTACCTCGACGGATGCGACACACTCTCCTGAGCACGCCGGTGTGCTGGGCGTCGACGTAGGTGGCCGGTGCCGCCGGGGAGAGCGCCGGCGCCGCTCGGCCTTGCCTCCTCTGTATCCCGTCGCACCGCGCGGGAGGTTGAAGGCGACCTGCCGCTGGGGCCCGCGCGTCAGCGACCCAGTGGGCGGGCCCGCCCGTTTAAGTGGAGACGGCTTCCGCCTTAACCGCCTTTCCCGCACGAAGGCGTACTTTCATGAAGCCGCCTCCGACGTCACCCCCCCCTCAGCGCGCGCGGCTGAGCTGCTGGGCCGGCCCAGTGGCGCCCTGCCTTTATGCCTCGCCCAGTGCACGATGTTGCTGCCCAGGTCCAGCCCGTTTTGGGTAAAACCCTTTTCCTTTTTCTTTCCTGTACAATTTGTAAAATCCATAAATAATTCAAATTAACTCCAAATTTGATGATTCAAATTTCGAGTAGCTCATCAACTCATGATCTATCTCATGGTACAACTTGCACATTTTTCCAGGAACTTTATCTTCACACATATTTATCAAAACCCCATTTTCCAATTCTGTGATGATCTTTAGAAAATCACAGAGAGATCAGCTTTGATGCAAATGCCATGATTCAAATTCCTAGATGCTCCTGAGTTTATAACTTAAGTTATGAACATTTTTATTAATACTTTCTGTGCCACATAATATACTGAGCCATTTCTTCATATTTGTCAACTTTGCCAATTGATAGGGAATTCATTTGAACTCCAAATCCAGTGAAACCAACTCCTAGATGCTTCTAAAATCATGATTTGTTAAATGGGTGCCTTTGCTCATTTTTCAAAAATATATTTATGTACACTTCTGGAAAATCCATAAACCCCTTGATTCCATCCTATCAAAATGTTTAGAAATATCCACTGACCCAATTCCAATGAAACCACTCTGGTTATTTTTCATATAACCAGAGATGTCCTAGAAAAGTCAAATTAATATTTTTAGAGCCCTTTTATTTCCTGCCTTGTTGTGTTGCTTATTATGGTTGCTTTCAACGATAGTTGACAAAGTAGACGAAATGCTTGGAGTTGGACCAGAGATATTTGAAGACCTCGAAGACTTTGTTAAACAAGCAAGCGGCCCTTTGACCATGAGGAACCATTTTACATCATAATAGCATTTCCGTTGCTTCACTGAGTGCATGATATACCATGAATGGCAACCTTGCTAGGCTTGCCTCCGTTGCATACTCCATTGATACTTGCATTGTTCATGACTCTACCCTTGCTAAGAGTTGTGTTGGTGGGTTATAGAAATATGCTATAGTAAATGGCTACGCAAAGTGGGTCAGGGTTACGCATGGAAAGAAACAAGTGCGGTTTGACATACTTGGAAACAGCCCCAGTGGGTGCCACTGATGCCCCTGGGAAATGATGATGAACTAGGTCACTACTTTGTGGAGAAGTAGTGTACCGAGACTTGATAAAAGTGTTGTTTACAGAGACAGATTAGATTTAAGATTTGTCGAGTGTCCCAACCTTACATGCGCAACCACTCTACCCTTATATGGGAAAGGGCATTATTGATTACCTAGGCCGATACTAGCTTGGAGCGTGCATTACTAGTGACGGGAGAGTCGTTGTTGCGCTCTCTCGGGACGGGGTCATGCTAAGTAGGGTGGCCAAGAACATTTTTTATGGGGCACCGGACACACCGTTGGTACCCCGTGCTTGTGATGTGAGATGATTATGGAGCATGGCTCCATGAAAGTGTTATGTGATAATGTTGGGCACAGGGGTTACTACCAATCGAGTGGACTCTATGTTATTGTCGGCTAGGGAAAGATAGTGATCGGGTGCTTACCCCGGGTACTTATGGTTCCGCGGGTCGTGGATGACACGGAAGTTCCCTGGATCTTGTGGGTAAAGTGTGCAACCTCTGCAAACTGTAAAACTATTCGAATAGCCGTGTCCATGGTCAAGGACAGTTGGGTGGTGCTGCTTAGACTATGTCCATATGTTTATGACAAACAACACGGTTTGGTAAAACTGTTGACGTGATTCGTGAGGAAGTCACGGTGAGCTTGAGCATGAGTTGTTCATAACTCTTTCTTGATGTTGATATCTGTAACCTCCTGATACTTGTTGCAGACGCATTCATATCCTTGATAAATGTTGATCATACTTGCATGAGAAAAACTAGCTTTCCGCAAAACTGCCAATTTAGCAGTACAATCTCGCATAATTATTCTCACTCGTGGGTTGCTTGCGAGTACATTCAAAGTACTCATTGGCTTGCCACTGGTTATTTTATTGGCCAGGCATGACAGAACATGATATAATGAAGAGTACATTGGTGACGAACTTGCGAGCTAGGACGCTTCCCAGTCAGAATGCCTGTAGGGTTAAGGCAGATGGATGGGTCCAAGTTATCGACGAATATTTCCGCTGCGAAGTTAAACTCCAGACTTGACCATAATGGTCATAATTTATGTAAGACGGTATGTATCGATGTAAGACTCTTGTTATACAGCTTCTATGTGTTTAGTGAGCATTGATCCCTGGGATCACTGTACACGTGCATTCGGTGATCACGACTTATGAGTCGGGGTCCCCACAGCGGCACTATTCCCGGAAGGCGTAACGTGGGCACGTACGCCTCCTCGGCCGCGTACGTGGCGTTTGCACCATAGGGTGCATCGCAATAGGCAACGTCTGCACACATCTTGTTCCAACAACCGTGCGCACTCATTATTACCATCGCGCACGCTTATTTTTAATTAGAATGTGTGTGCGCGTCTAGCGCACACACGTTGATCTATCTAACTATTTCAGTTTGTTGTGGCTAATCGCAAACAGTTCATCCATGTGAAGTGTATGCCATCAATCGCAGACACTTTTTTTGTTAATAATTGCAGACACTTTGATCTGGCTGACCCATTTCTGTTCTGTTGCCTAATCGCAAACAGTTAATCCTTCTGAAGCGTATGCCCTCAATCGCACACACCTTTATCTAGCTGCCCGTTTCTATTGTTCCTCATCAAAAATAGTTCATCCGAGTGAACCGTATGCTGTATATCGCACACGCCTTCATCTAGCTGCCCGTTTCTTTTGTTCGTCCTCATCGCAAACAGATCATTGAACTGAACCGTATGCCCTGCATCGCACACGCAACTAAAATCCAAACTGTGTTTGACGGCTCCAGCATCGCAAAAATTTTGCACCTTTTTTGACGGTTCTTTTACACCACCGTTGGCGATTATTGCATCGCACACAGTTTCGTCGAAGGGTGTCACGACCGGTTTTCCAATAAAAATATTTATTGAGAAATCGATCCCTTTTACGAACCAGTAGAGAAGAATCCTTCTTACTGGTAGAAAAAATCTTGATCACAGAAGAAAATACCAGGAGTACTGAATATAATACAAACTTGAGCGGAGACTGCTCAACAATTTATTACCAACACGCCAATAACACATAAAGGCGGATAGGGTGGCATAACTACTAACTCACGATAAAAGCGGTGGTGGAAATATCACAGCGAAGTGGGTGATATGACTCCTGAAACTAATAGCTCTTCGAGCGTCGGAGTGAGGCTCGAGGATACTTATTGTGGGTGGCGGAAGCGTATATAATACAAGTGACCAATATCCAGGATCGCACGGGACTGACTGGGATTCCTCTAGGCGTCGGACTCACTATCAACCTCTTCATCCATGAGATCGCCTTCGTCAACATCTGGCCAAATCAACAAGCCAGGTGAGTACTATGAAAGTACTCGCAAGACAGTTCTGACATAAGATATAACAAATTGAAAAACATGATGCATATGAACAGATTAACAAGCGCACTCAGACAATGAGATAATAATGCATGGGAAGTAAAAGAGAAGTCGGGCGGTAGTCCTCCTGAAATCCCAAAGTAATACTGAGGGCCAATCGAGTGTCTGAATGACTCCTCGAAGGGATACAAAAGAATAACAATGCCGCGGTCGGGCGTCAAGGCGATACCACATAAAGGGCTTATAATTGAATATAAATGACAGTGCGTGCCACAGTCGGACGTCTGAGCGAGATCACATAAAGGGCTTATATTGAAGGTAAATGACAAGAATGCCATAGTCGGATGTCTGAGCGACATCACATAAAGGGCTTATATTGAAAGTAAATGACAAGCATGCCACAGTCGGACGTCTGAGCGACATCACATAAAGGGCTTATATCAAAAGTAAATAACGAGAGCGCCACAGTCGGACGTTTGAGCGACATCACATAAAGGGCTTATATCAAAAGTAAATAACGAGAGTGCCACAGTCGGACGTTTGAGCGACATCACATAAAGGGCTTACATTCACAACTTAGTAATTTAGTAGCTCATGAATTTAATTCATTTCAAGAGAATATTCAAGTACTAAATAAACAAAGGGTCAGTCCATCCACAAGAATAAAAATTCAACGGATACACTACTCAAGCTTGTTCACCGGGGATTTACCACGGGGACTGACATAGATATGGGTATACTGGCCATGGTCCTTGACCATGAACACGATGACTCGGAAGTGTTTGACTCTGCAGAGTTTGTACTTTAACCACAGCCAACGGATTTCAGTAGTCACAAGGACTAGTTCCGTTTACGGTGTTTTGGAAGAAACACATCTAACCAGTACACACCCATTCAACATTCCGATGCGAGGAATCACCCTCGGCAGCGTTCAAGAAAAACTTTGAGACGGGGAGGCTAGAACCTCGCGTAGCATGGGATCAAATTTATATACGCGCGCTCTAAGGGGTGCCCCCCTCTCGGTCCCAACCGGAAACACCCATGCCCCCTGACCGGATGACTGGCTTTAATCCAGGGCCATGGAACCCTCATCCCGGCCCCTCTATTTGGTGTGTACACAGAAAGAGGTTAACAACTTACTAAACCGTATTCTGGCAGAAAACATGTGGCAGCACGGAAGGGGAAGAATGATAACGTGACTCCGTCCTCGTTAACGTCGGAGTTTATCGGATGTCGTAAGGCTGGCATGCTACAAAAATACCACCTTACTGCCTTTCATGTCACCACATGACTAGGCCATCTCTCATCAGAGATCACAGTAACTTCGGAACACACGGATAGTTGCCTTACATGCAACGAGATACTCACCTATGCATATATGCCATGCACAACCATTCAAGCGAACATGCAAAACACCAATCATATCAAAGGTTCAAACATGCTTGCCTGGTTCGGAGAAGTCGGAGTCTAGCTCGGCGAAGTTCGCGGCTCCGTCACCTCTTCCGGAACCTATGGTATAGCGAAAACGTACACTAACGTGAACATCGACGTGTGCATAAAAATTGTTCCAAAAATTTTCCAAATAAATACTATAAAAAACTAGACAAAAATATAAGACTTTCAGAAAAAGAATCACTCAAAAATCATCTTTTATTAAAAAGTTATAAGGGTTTTAGTCCAGGGACAAATCTGTGATGAAACAGAAAAGATCCAGGGACTTAACTGAGAAAACAGAAAACGGTTCGGAAAGAAACGCGCCAGCCCAAAGAGAAAGCGTATTATGCGCGAAGGCGTCAACAGAAAACGGTTCGAGGGGAAATAGAGAGAGACTGACAGGGGGGTCCCACATGTCAGGTTTAAAACTTTGCCGGCGCCCGACGGCTGCGGTGGTCGCCGGTGTTGAACCACGGCGAGGCAGGGAGATCGAAGGGTACCAAGAGGTTCAGTGTGTTCTTCCGCGTCGGTGGGTGGTGGACTTGGTCGTCGGAGAGCACCACGTCGACGGCGACACTTTCTCCGGCGGACGGTGGCTCGGGCGATGGTGGAGAACTCCGGTGGGTGCTGGAAACTCCAAATTGAAGCACGGGTCAGTAGAGTGGATGCACTAGAAGGCCACTGGCAGGAGCTGAGGGGCAGGGGTGCACGCACGGGAGCGAATCAAGCTGGGTCCCGTGGCGGGTCGCGGCGGCCGGAGCTGGGGAAGAAGGCTCCCTCAGGGCTCTTTTAGTGGCTTGGCGTGGTGTTGGTGGAGTGCAGAGGTGGTGGGGGTTCGAGTTCGAACTCGGGGCCTCTATTTATAGGCGATCCGAGGGGGTGGCCGTGAATGGGAAGTCTCCGGCGAGCGATTACGGCGAGGCAGTGGTTGAGCAGTGGGTTTAAGTGGAGAGGCAGCATCAGGGAGGTTCACTGGTGCCGTTCCCCCGCTAACCTTGGTCGGGCTTGGCGTAATAGCGCCGGTCCTCGACGGGGCGGCCGTACGGGCACGGCGGCAGCAGAGAGCGCGCTCCGCGCCTAGCAATTCACGACGAAGGGTGGCAGTGTGCACGGGGGAGTGGATGGCCACGCGGCGGCCTCCGGTGGCTTGGGCGGCGCTGGACGGCGCCGTCCACGCTGCGCCTCTCTCTGGCGGCCGCAAAGCCGCCGCTGCCGTCGCTCACGGGTGGTGCACCTCCTCCTGCTCATCGCCGACGCCCGCAACCTTCCAGGTGATCGTGCGGCGCAGAGATAAGAAGGAGGGGACAGGGAGCAAGGCACCACCGCGGCTACTGGCGAGATCGACGTCGTGCTCTGAAGAAAACGACAGTGTTCACTGAAACTGTTTATCTGAATTTACTGAACATGACAGCAACAGTGTCCAGTAGGTGTTCGACGAAATGATATGGCATGAAGAAATTTTTTTCTGGAGCTGGGACTTGGTGAGGTGACCTCTCAATGCACCCAGAGGCTGCCTGAATTTTCTCAGATTTTTAGGAGGAGAATTCAAATGAATTTCATCAAATTTGGCAAATGAGGTCCAAACTTGCAGCAAGAATAAATTTGAAATATTTGAACTGGAGACCAGTGGATCTTCATGGATCCTGGTTGAGGGCTCAAAGGACCAGCTAGGGGAATTGGTTTGGAGGCAAAACTCAAAGTAGAAATGGTAGTTCCTTTGAAAACCTCCAAGGGTCAAAATAGAAGGCAGAAATTGTTTTTGATGAGAAATAAATGGAAACAAAATATATGGAGGGGTTCAACTTGCTGGATTTGATGTATATCATGATCCAAAGATGGGGAAAGGCTTGTGGGAGGGGATTTCCACTAATGTCATGGCAAGAGGGATTTTTGAAGAGGGGAGAAGATCACTCAAAATGCCATAGTGCTATTTAAAAGATTTTTCAAAAGAAATTTTTCCCAAGTGAAAGGCATTTGGTTTTGAGTCCAAATAAGAAGGAAAAACCTCCAAGACCAAAATTAAGTCTTGGGTGAATCAAAAACAAAACACTTGCCATAAAAGAAAATATTTTGAGAGGGAGAGTACTTCAGAAAATTTAAATACCCTCCTCAAATCAAAATAAAAGTTTGAAAAATCCAATTAAAATTTCGGGTGTCACAACACCTACCCCCTTAGGAAAAATCTCGTCCCCGAGATTTCTGCTGATCCTCAAATAGATATGGATACTCTGCCTGGACAAAATCTTCCCTTTCCCATGTAGCTTCATCCTCGGTGTGGTTGCTCCACTGAACCTTGAAATTTTTTGTTGTTTTCTGACGGGTCCTCCTTTCAGACTCTTCCAAAATCTTGACTGGCCGCTCTCCGTACGTGAGGTCTGGTTGCACATCAATGCTCTCATGAGATACATGCTTCTCCGGGTTACTCACACATTTTCTCAATTGTGAGACGTGGAACACGTCATGGACGTCTGACAGTTCCTTGGGTAGGTCTAGCTGGTAGGATATTGTGCCTCTTCGTGCAACTATACGGAATGGTCCAATAAATCTCGGGGCTAGCTTCCCCTTAATTTTGAACCGTTGCAGGCCCCTCATAGGAGACACTCGTAGGTATACGAAATCACCGGGTTCAAAGCTGACCTCACGATGCTTTTGATCGTAGTAGCTCTTCTGTCGGCTTTGGGCTGTCTTGAGTCTGTCCCGGATCTGTTTAACTTTCTCCTCGGCCTCCTTGAGCATGTCTGGGCCGAAGATACGACTGTCACCCGTTTCTGACCAATTCAGTAGGGTATGGCACCTCCGTCCGTACAATGCTTCAAAGGGTGCCATTTGTAAGCTGGCTTGGTAACTGTTATTGTAAGCAAACTCGGCATATGGCAAACTTTCTTCCCAACTGGATCCATAGGTGAGCACACAGGCTCTCAGCATGTCCTCTAGGATTTGGTTCACGCGTTCCGTTTGTCCATCAGTCTGAGGGTGGTACGCTGTACTGAAAGCTAGTTGCGTGCCCAGAGCTTGTTGCAGGTGATCCCAAAATTTTGAGACAAATTGAGTGCCTCGGTCGGATATTATAGTCTTTGGGACTCCATGCAGACAAACTATACGGGAGAGATAAAGCTTGGCTAGCCTTTGAGTGGAGTAGGTCGTCTTCACGGGAATGAAATGTGCTACCTTGGTTAGCCTGTCTGTGATGACCCATATGGCATCATTTCCGCGTTGCGATCGAGGTAGTCCGACGATGAAGTCCATTCCAATTTCATCCCATTTCCACTCAGGTATCCTATTTGGCTGGAGTAGCCCTGCTGGCTTTTGATGCTCGGCTTTAATGCGTTGACAAGAATCGCAACAAGCAATGAATGCGGCTATATCTCTTTTCATACCGTGCCACCAAAATCTTTCCTGAATGTCTTTGTACATTTTGGTTCCTCCAGGGTGGATCGAGTATGGAGCGGTGTGGCTCTCGGTTAGGATTTGTTGCTTGTGTTCCTCAATGTTTGGTACGCAAAGTCTGTCCCCGTACCATAATATTCCTTCCTTGTCTGTGACGAACTCTGAAGCCTTGCCAAGGTTCATTTTTCTCTTTATACCTTCGATGCTGGGATGTCCCTGCTGAGCCTTCTTAATTTGTTCCATTAGGGTGGGTTGTATCTCCAGATTTGATACGGTGCCCTCCGAGACTAACACCATGTTGAGTCTAGCGAACTCCTGCTGAAACTCAGGCCTCAAGTTTTGTGGACTGTCGTTGCCCGGGCTGGGATTCCGACTAAGAGCATCTGCCACTACATTTGCTTTCCCTGGATGGTAGTGAATGCCGACATCATAGTCTTTAACGAACTCCAACCAGCGTCGTTGGCGTAAATTTAGCTCTGGTTGGGTGAAAATATATTTAAGGCTCTTATGGTCCGTATATATTTCACAACGATTTCCCAACAGAAAGTGCCTCCACTCCTTGAGTGCATGGATGACTGCTTCTAGCTCCAAGTCATGAGTTGGATAATTTTCCTCATGTTGCCATAGTTGCCTGGAAGCATAGGCGACAACTTTGCCATCCTGCATTAGTACACATCCGAGGCCCTTCCGAGATGCGTCACAATATACTTCAAAACTCTTGTGTATGTCAGGCACAGTTAAGACCGGTGTGGTTGTTAGTTTCTTCTTGAGTTCTTGGAAGCTTTTCTCGCATGCTTCCGTCCATACAAATTTCTTGTCTTTCTTGAGCAACTGTGTCATTGGTTTTGCCACAGTGGAGAATCCTTCAATAAATCTTTTGTAATATCCGGCCATTCCCAGGAAACTCCGCACATCTATCACGTTGGCTGGTGGTTTCCAGTCAAGTATGGCTTTGACCTTTTCTGGGTCTACGGCCACGCCTTCTTGGGTTAATATATGGCCTAGGAAACCAACTTGCCTTAGCCAAAATTCACACTTGCTAAATTTGGCGTACAATTTATGTTTCCTTAATTCTCCCAAAACAATTCTGAGATGCTCAGCATGCTCTTCTGGTGTCCTTGAATATACCAGAATATCGTCAATGAACACCACAACAAATTTGTCCATGAATTTCATAAACACTTTGTTCATGAGGTGGACGAAATATGCGGGGGCGTTCGTCAGTCCAAACGGCATTACTGTGAACTCATATAATCCGTATCTGGAGGTGAATGCTGTCTTAGGGATATCTTCTGTCCGTACTTTTAATTGATGATATCCCGATCTTAAATAAATTTTTGAGAACACCTTGGCTTGTGCGAGCTGGTCAAACAAATCATTTATCCATGGCATCGGATATTTGTTTTTGATGGTGACCATATTGAGATCTCGATAGTGAATACACAATCTCAGTGTCCCATCCTTTTTCTTGACGAATAATACTGGCGAACCCCATGGTGAGGAGCTGGCTCTAATAAATCCTTTGTCCAGTAATTCCTTTATCTGCTTCTTTAATTCTACCAACTCTGAGGGTGCCATTCTATAAGGTTTCTTATAGATGGGAGTGGTTCCAGGTGCTAGTTCAATGCTGAACTCTATCTCTCGGTCTGGTGGCATGCCTGGTAGTTCTTCAGGAAATACGTCTGGGAACTCGCACACCACTGGAACTTTTCTCAATTCTGAAATGTCCACTTTGTTCATCTTTGGTTCCCGTGACCATGGTCTTTCTTGAGCTGTAACCTTTATTGTCTTGCCGTGATGATGAGTGAGAATCACAGTCCGATTGAAACAATCAATATATCCCTTGTTGGTGGTCAACCAGTCCATGCCTAAGATGACATCCAATCCTTTATTTTCCAACAAAATGAGATTAGCTTGAAACTTTAATCCTTCGAACTCAATGATCACTCCTTGGCAGTAACTCTGAGCGATCTGCTTATTTTCGGGGGACTTGATGATCATAGATTTTTCCAAGGGAAGTATCAGAAAACCATGTTGTAAAACAAAACTCTTCGAAACGAACGAATGAGAAGCTCCAGAATCAAACGAAACCGTGGCAGGTACTGTGTTGACAGGGAACGTACCGAGCACGATGTCTGGGGCATTCTGCGCTTCTTCCCTGGTCACATGGTTCAGGTGACCCTTCCTATGATTGTTGCTGGGATTGAAATTGTTGCGCTTGGGGGCTGGATTGTTCCCACCATTGTTCGGCTTGGGGGCCGAGTTCCTTGGTTTTGGGCACTGTTTGGCATAGTGCCCTTCTGTCCCCGGAATGAAACTGTCTGGTTGGCCTTAGATCAGTAGTCGTGGATTTCCTTGCTTCATTCCTCGGAACCTCAGTCTTGCTTCGATTGTTGCGAGCAAGAGTCGTCTTGTCCCTTTTCCGCTTACGAATATCTTCCAAACTGCGGCGCTCATTCTCCAAAGTAATGGCCTTGTCAACCAGAGTTTTAAAATCCGGGAAAGTGTGTACGACCAGTTGGCATCTTAATGCTGGCGCCAGGCGGTCCAGAAATTTTTCCATCCTTTTGTTCTCAGTCATATGCTCATCGTAGGCATAACGAGATAGCTGGGTAAACTGACCGTTGTATTCTGTCACTGACATGCTTCTTTGCTTGAGGTCATCAAATTCTCTTTTCTTGATTTTTATGATGCTCCTGGGAATGTGTGCCCCACGAAAGCCTTCCTTAAACTCTTCCCAGGTGATGTTGTGTTCACTGGGATGCATGTGTTGGAAGTTCTCCCACCATGCTGCAGCTGCTCCAGTAAGGTAGTGGGGTGCATAAAGTACCTTCTGATGATCTGAACACCGTGCAATAATCAACTTTCTTTCGATGTCTCGAAACCAATCATCGGCTTCAAGCGGCCTATCAGTGTGAGCAAACGTTGAAGGGCGTGTCTTCTGCAGTTCACACAACTTGGAGTGTGGTTGATATGGCTCACGGTGGTTCCCCATATTGATGACGTGATTCATCATTTCTTGGTGTTGCTGTTGACTTTGTTCGAAAAGGCGGCATACTTGAGATAAGGCTGCTTCGCTGTCCTGTTGACTAGACTGTCCCTGAGTGAAGTTGTTGCTTGTCTGTGTTCCATAAACTTCTTCTGGTTGATTGGGCATGGAACGAGTCCACGGACGAGACATTTTCCACTCTGGGGTATTATTTTGCAAAACTCATGAGAAGAACTGTGTGGCACAAGGAAAATCTTGCAAAGGCAAAAATTTAAAAGACCCCAAGATTTTTCAAGAAAACATAAACGATTTCGCACGGAGAAGGACTGCTTAGCACAAAACTAACACGCGATACGCAAACATACGATACAACACTCAGGATGTGCGTACACATTCCTGACATGTTATTTAGACTAGCACACTCTTCCGGAATGCAACGCACACAACTGCTACAAACTTAAGTACATAAAACATAACATACATGCAGGCGCAACGCGCGGCTACTAAGCGCACTCAGTCGGAGATGGTGACGATGTCCTTCCCCTTGCCGAGGGTAAGACCCAGCGGTGCAGGAGACTCAAACTCCACCTCCTCCCTAGTAGGCTCCAGGCGCGTAGCACTGCGCTGAGGTGATGGCGCGGGACCGACAGGCGGCAGTGCGGGTGCGGCAGGCGGTGCAGCTCTGACTGGAGTAGGAGCGATGACTGGGTCAAACTCCTCAGTGGTAGGCAGACGGCGAGCAGTGGCCAAAATGGCCGGTGCATAAGATGCTGAGGACGAGACGAAAGTCAGTGGCGGTGCCATGTGGAGAAGCTCCTTCCTGCTGGCAGGACTGCCCCGAACTAAGTCCATGCGGGCAGCCACAAGATCGTCCACGAGGTTGTCGAAAGATTCCTCCACAGCTTTGAGATACTCCACAATCATCTCGATGGCTTCATCTCGCTCTCCCCTATGGCAGGCGAATGCATAGTGACAAGTATATGGCACATGGCATGGGAGGTAGCGGTGGCGACGAGTCTTCATCATAGGAAGATGTCCCGAAGGCGAGCTATCTGTAAAACCACTATGCGGTTTGACCAGATCTGGATCGCGGTCAACGGGAGCTCGAGCTCGCCGGCTCGGGCCGGAGGAGGAGAGGGGGCCGGCGGGCGAGGGGCCGGAGGCCGGTGGCGAGGCGGCGGCACCGGAGGAGGGGCCGCCGGCGGGGGCGGCGCCGGAGGAGGCGGTGGCCGGCGCGGCGGCGCGCTGCCGCGGCGGAGTCGGCGGCGGCCGACGGGAGGCGCGGAGGAGCGGGCCGAGGGGGCCGGCCACGGGCCCGGCGGGCCGGCGCGGTCCGGGCGGCGGCGGAGATGACGTGGCGCGCTCCGGTTGGCCGGGCGCGCGGCGGACGTTGTCCGGCCGGAGCGGACGCGTCCGGCGCGGCGCGGAGGGAGAGGGTTAGGGTTTCGTCTGAGATTTCGTTTTTCGGGATGCCCACTCATTTATAGGTAGAGGGAGCTAGGATACTCCAAATGAGGTGCGGTTTTCGCCCACACGATCGCGATCGAACGACCTAGAGAATGGAAGAGAGTTTGGTGGGCTTTGGGCTGGTTTTGGAGGGGGTTTTTGTTGGATACTCAAATGGACATTGCGGAGGCCCGGTTAACCGTTGGAGTACCAAACGACCTCCGAATGGAACGAAACTTGACCGGTAGTCTCCGGGTGGTATATTAAGACCACATGACAAGCCTCGGTCCATTCCGAGAAAGTTTGACACACGCACACGAAAGAAAACTAGAGGGGTGCACCGGAGGAGATAGGAGCGCCGGATTGGAAAACGGACAACGGGGAAAATGCTCGGATGCATGAGACGAACACATATGCAAAAGTAATGCGCATGATGACATGATATGAAAATGCATGACATGACAAAATACAAAACGAAAGACAAAACCCGACAACGGAGGGAAAAACATATCACATAGCCGGAAATGGCAAGAGTCGGAGTTACAAATATGGCAAGTTACATGCGGGGTGTTACACTATCGCCTCCCGGGCAGCCATCTGCATGGCATGCCTCTACGTAGGCATGTCCCTTCCCACAAAACGGAAGTGGCAAGACGCAGAACGTCCTCCCTTGAATTGCACCATGGCCTGGTGCATAGACACGTCGTCGCTGAGCTTGTGCTGGTAAAGCGTGAACTCCGGACGAATCGCTGGCCCGACCGCGAGTTTGGTGATGGAGACGAGGAGTTTGACAAACCCCTCGGGCACATTCGTGAACACCCGAGTCTCGCAGCTGTTGCCAGCCATCTACAAAAGTAGGCAAAAATTCTGAGTAGTCATGTCATAAATTTATGATGACCAACAGAAAATAGCTACATTTGCAAAATGCTGAAGAAACGCTAAAAAAACGCTAATAACCGATTAGCGATTGCAGCAAGTGGCTTCCTATAGTCAGCCTGGCTCTGATACCAAGCTTGTCACGACCGGTTTTCCAATAAAAATATTTATTGAGAAATCGATCCCTTTTACGGACCAGTAGAGAAGAATCCTTTTTACAGGTAGACAAAATCTTGATCACAGAAGAAAATACCAGGAGTACTGAATATAATACAAAGTTGAGTGGAGACTGCTCAACAATTTATTACAAACACGCCAATAACACATAAAGGCAGATAGGGTGGCATAACTACTAACTCACGATAAAAGCGGTGCTGGAAATATCACAGAGAAGTGGGTGATATGACTCCTGAAACTAATTGCTCTTCGAGCGTCGGAGTGAGGCTCGAGGATACTTATTGTGGGTGGCGGAAGCGTATATAATACAAGTGACCAATATCCAGGATCGCACGGGACTGACTGGGATTCCTCTAGGCGTCGGACTCACTATCAAACTCTTCATCCATGAGATCGCCTTCGTCAACATCTGGCCAAATCAACAAGACACGTGAGTACTATGAAAGTACTCGCAAGACAGTTCGGACATAAGATATAACAAATGTAAACATGATGCATATGAACAGATTAACAAGCGCACTCAGACAATGAGATAATAATGCATGAGAAGTAAAAGAGAAGTCGGGCGGTAGTCCTCCCGAAATCCCAAAGTAATACTGAGGGCCAATCGAGTGTCTGATTGACTCCTCGAAGGAATACAAAAGAATAACAATGCCGCAGTCGGGCGTCAAGGTGACACCACATAAAGGGCTTATAATAGAATATAAATGACAGTGCGTGCCACAGTCGGACGTCTGAGCGACATCACATAAAGGGCTTATATTGAAGGTAAATGACAAGAATGCCACAGTCGGACGTCTGAGCGACATCACATAAAGGGCTTATATTGAAAGTAAATGACAAGCATGCCACAGTCGGACGTTTGAGCGACATCACATAAAGGGCTTATATCAAAAGTAAATAACGAGAGTGCCACAGTCGGACGTCTGAGCGACATCACATAAAGGGCTTATATCAAAAGTAAATAACGAGAGTGCCACAGTCGGACGTCTAAGCGACATCACATAAAGGGCTTACATTCAAAACTTAGTAATTTAGTAGCTCATGAATTTAATTCATTTCAAGAGAATATTCAAGTACTAAATAAACAAAGGGTCAGTCCATCCACAAGAATAACAATTCAACAGATACACTACTCAAGCTTGTTCACCGGGGATTTACCACGGGGACTGACATAGATATGGGTATACTGGCCCTGGTCCTTGACCATGAACACGATGACTCGGAAGGGTTTGACTCTGCAGAGTTTGTACTTTAACCACAGCCAACGGATTTCAGTAGTCACAAGGACTAGTTCCGTTTACGGTGTTTTGGAAGAAACACATCTAACAAGTACACACCCATTCAACATTCCGATGCCAGGAATCACCCTCGGCAGCGTTCAAGAAAAACTTTGAGACGGGGAGGCTACAACCTCGCGTAGCATGGGATCAAATTTATATACGCGCGCTCTAAGGGGTGCCCCCCTCTCGGTCCCAACCGGAAACACCCATGCCCCCTGACCGGATGACTGGCTTTAATCCAGGGCCATGGAACCCTCATCCCGGCCCCTCTATTTGGTGTGTACACGGAAAGAGGTTAACAACTTACTAAACCGTATTCTGGCAGAAAACATGTGGCAGCACGGAAGGGGAAGAACGATAACGTGACTCCGTCCTCGTTAACGTCGGAGTTTATCGGATGTCGTAAGGCTGGCATGCTACAACAATACCACCTTACCGCCTTTCATGTCACCACATGACTAGGCCATCTCTCGTCAGAGATCACAGTAACTTCGGAACACACGGATAGTTGCCTTACATGCAACGAGATACTCACCTATGCTCATATGCCATGCACAACACTTCAAGCAAACATGCAAAACACCTATCATATCAAAGGTTCAAACATGCTTGCCTGGTTCGGAGAAGTCGGAGTCTAGCTCGGCGAAGTTCGCGGCTCCGTCACCTCTTCCGGAACCTATGGTATACCGAAAACGTACACTAACGTGAACATCGACGCGTGCATAAAAATTGTTCCAAATTTTTTCCAAATAAATACTATAAAAAACTAGACAAAAAAATAAGACTGTTAGAAAAAGAATCACTCAAAAATCATCTTTTATTAAAAAGTTATAAGGGCTTTAGTCCAGGGACTAATCTGTGATGAAACAGAAAAGATCCAGGGACATAACTGAGAAAACAGAAAACGGTTCGGAAAGAAACGCGCCAGCCCAAAGAGAAAGCGTATTATGCCCGAAGGCGTCAACAGAAAATGGTTCGAGGGGAAATAGAGAGAGACTGACAGGGGGGTCCCATATGTCAGGTTTAAAACTTCGCCGGCGCCCGAAGGCTGCGGTGGTCGCCGGCGTTGAACCACGGCGAGGCAGGGAGATAGGAGGGTACCAAGAGGTTCAGTGTGTTCTTCCGCGTCGGTGGGTGGTGGACTTGGTCGTCGGAGAGCACCACGTCGACGGCGACACTTTCTCCGGCGGACGGTGGCTCGGGGGATGGTGGAGAACTCCGGTGGGTGCTGCAAACTCCAAATTGAAGCGCGGGTCAGCAGAGTGGATGCACTAGAAGGCTACTGGCAAGAGCTGAGGGGCAGGGGTGCACGCATGGGAGCGAATCAAGCTGGGTCCCGTGGCGGGTCGCGGCGACCGGAGCTGGGGAAGAAGGCTCCCTCAGGGCTCTTCTAGTGGCTTGGCGTGGTGTTGGTGGAGTGCAGAGGTGGTGTGGGTTCGAGTTCGAGCTCGGGGCCTCTAGTTATAGGCAATCCGAGGGGGTGGCCGTGAACGGGAAGTCTCCGGCGAGCGATTACGGCGAGGCAGTGGTTGAGCAGTGGGTTTAAGTGGCCAGGCAGCATCAGGGAGGTTCACTGGTGCCGTTCCCCCGCTAACCTTGCTCGGGCTTGGCGTAATAGCGCCGGTCCTCGACGGGGCGGCCGTACGGGCACGGCGGCGGCAGAGAGCGTGCTCCGTGCCTAGCAGTTCACGACGAAGGGTGGCAGCGTGCACGGGGGAGTGGGTGGCCACGCGGCGGCCTTCGGTGGCTTGGGCGGCGCTGGACGGCGCCGTCCACGCTGCGCCTCTATATGGCTCACGGGTGGTGCACCTCCTCCTGCTCGTCGCCGACGCCTGCAACCTTCCAGGTGATCGTGCAGCGCAGAGATAAGAAGGAGGGGACAGGGAGCAAGGCGCCACCGCGGCTACTGGCGAGATCGACGTCGTGCTCTGAAGAAAACGACAGTGTTCACTAAAACTGTTTATCTGAATTTACTGAACATGACAGGAACAGTGTCCAGTAGGTGTTCGACGAAATGATATGGCATGAAGAAAAAAAATCTGGAGCTGGGACTTGGTGAGGTGACCTCTCAATGCACCCAGAGGCTGCCTGAATTTTCTCAGATTTTTAGGAGGAGAATTCAAATGAATTTCATCAAATTTGGCAAATGAGGTCCAAACTTGCAGCAAGAATAAATTTGAAATATTTGAACTGGAGACCAGTGGATCTTCATGGATCCTGGTTGAGGGCTCAAAGGACCAGCTAGGGGAATTGGTTTGGAGGCAAAACTCAAAGTAGAAATGGTAGTTCCTTTGAAAACCTCCAAGGGTCAAAATAGAAGGCAGAAATTGTTTTTGATGAGAAATAAATGGAAACAAAATATATGGAGGGGTTCAACTTGCTGGATTTGATGTATATCATGATCCAAAGATGGGGAAAGGCTTGTGGGAGGGGATTTCCACTTATGTCATGGCAAGGGGGATTTTTGAAGAGGGGAGAAGATCACTCAAAATGCCATAGGGCTATTTAAAAGATTTTTCAAAAGAAATTTTTCCCAAGTGAAAGGCATTTGGTGTTGAGTCCAAATAAGAAGGAAAAACCTCCAAGACCAAAATTAAGTCTTGGGTGAATGCAAAACAAAACACTTGCCATAAAAGAAAATATTTTGAGAGGGAGAGTACTTCAGAAAATTTAAATACCGTCCTCAAATCAAAATAAAAGTTTGAAAAATCCAATTAAAATTTTGGGTGTCACAAAGGGTCTCCGATCCTAGTGTCGCGTTAGTAGCATCCTGCAGTAGTGGGGCAAGACAATAGCTCTCGCTTTGCATACGAGTGTTCTATCTAGAACGTTTGCGATGTGCGATGAAGAGATGCACAAATCATGTGAGGCACATTTTCACTTGGCTTATAGGGGAAGCTCTCGGTTTGCATACAGGTGTTCTATCTAAAAATTTCGCGATGAGTTTTTAAAATTTTGAAAATATTGATTTAAAAAAAATTGTTTCATAAGTCTGTACATTCAGAGAGAAAAACGCAAGTTTGTTACAACCATAGGTTTCATTCAGTCACACTATGACTTTACATTCATATGATCGATATACAATATTAAAACAAAAAACTAATTGCGGCGACAGCGGAGGCGGTGTGCTGCACCGGCATTGTCGTTATCGTCCTCCCGGACGTTGTTGTTCAAGTCTTCAGGCCAGCCCAAAATGTTCTTGACTTGCAAATCAAAGACCCTGTCATTGCGCGATCGACAGGCGAGGCATGGGAGGATGACATCTCGCGGAGCTTTCAGGTTGCGGTCAACGGCGGCGTCCCATGACGGTGAGGGGGGCGCGTGCATGCACACGGGCGCGGTGGGTGCACGCAAATGCACGGGGACCGGTGCCGAGGTGGGTGTAGGGGCGCACACGGGCATAGTCGGGGGCGCTGGCGCTGGCATGTACACGAGCTCGCGTAGGTCTGCGGGGACATCGCTGACGCCCGCGGCTTCCAGCTCTACGATAGTGCTTGGCGACCAGCATGTCAATGCTATGGGGATGGTCGTTGGCTCGGGTCAGGGGATGGAAGCTGGGAAGGGCGCGGTGACAGCATCTGTCGCGACCAGCTCGTTTAGGGCCATGTCCATGAGGCCCCATTCCTCCTTATTTTCTACCTCCTCCGGCTCGGAGTGGACTTCACCAAACTGGAAGAGTAGTGGCAGATGATCCTTCTGCGCCATGGTATTGGTGGAGGCCACTCGTATTAAACAGCAGCTTGGACGCCATTAAAGGAGAGGTTGGGAGCGAGACAGGCGGCCATGGAAGTCAAAGGCTTGCTTCCCTGTGAGCCTTCGCAGCACACAGCTCGCACGCTTCCCGGTGAGCCTGCCCACTAGAGGACTGCTTGCACGCCTCCCAGTTAGCCTTTGAAGTGGACTGCGCTCGCACACCTCCTGTCTACTCAAGCACCTGTCCGCACGACACCTCCTAGCCAGTAAAAGTGTGACGCGTGGCATCACGTGAATGGTTAGTAGAACGCCCATGGTTTAAATTATACAAACATTTGAGATGATAATGTGGCAGCTATTTGTTTGAAAATACCTTTGTTGGCTGTTAATTTCTGCGCCTTCTCTCAAATTGGACACGAAAAGTACCACAGCATGTTGGCGCCATTCCATGATACCATGCCAACTTTTATGAATTTCGGATTCACTAGTATTTTAAAACCAAGGATTTACTAGTATTTTAAAACCAATATATTTCTTGCATGGGACCTAAGCATGAACCCAAGGACACACATTTGATTTTTCAACCCATTTTGCTGCACTAGAAATCTGCATTGAATTCAAATTTGAATTATGCACATAAAATGCCAAGAAAACTCGGTTAATGTATAAAAATGTCCAAACGAGCCCCGAATAATTACAAATTTTAACACGACACTCCTATTGAACTATGTTGTATCTAGAAAAAAAATTCAAGGTCAGAAGACACATGTTCCCTACCGGAACCACGAGGCTTCTTTTCAGAAGCTCTAGTTTGTGAGGAGCGTATACCAAAACCTGCCCCAAATAGGATAAAAATTTAACACAACATGTTGGTGCCATTCCATGATAGCATGCCATGTTTCATGAATTTCAGATGAATTTTGGATGTACTATAATTTTAAAACCAAGCATCACAATGTTTGCAGTGGAGTGACGGTGCCGAGTTATTTGAAATTCATTCCAATTAGTTGCATGGGACCTAAGCATGCACCCAAGGACACACATTTGATTTTCCAACCCATTTCTTTCACTACAGCATGTGCCTATTGTTCAAATTTGAATTATACACATAAAATACCTAGAAAACTCAGTAAATGTATAAAAATGTCCAAACGATCCCCAAAATTTCCAACTTTTAACACGACACTCCTATTGGTCTATGTTGCCACTAGAAAAAATTTGAAAGCAAGAAGAGGCATCGAATATCGTTTCAACCACAAAGGTGGCACGTTCCTTACCGGAACCATGAGGCTTCTTGCGAGAAGCTCTGATTTGTGAGAATCTTATACCAAAACTTGCCCCGAACGGGGTAATTTTTTCACCACAGCATGTTGGTGCCATTCCAGGATAGTATGCGAAGTTTCATGAATTTTAGATGAGTTTTGGATTTACTAGAATTTAAAAACCAAGTATCTCAATGTTTGCGGTCGAGCGACGGTGCCAATGCGTTTCAACATAATTCCCATTTGTTGCATGGGACCTAAGCATGCACCCAACGACACACGTTTGATTTTTAACCCATTTTGGTCACTAGAGCATGTGCATGTTGTTCAAATTTGAATTATCCACATAAAATGCCTAGAAAACTCAGTTAATGTATAAAAATTTCCAAACGAACCCCAAAAATTTCCAAATTTTAACACGACACTCCTGTTGGTCTATGTTGCCAATAGAAAAAAATTGAAAGCAAGAAGAGGCAATGAATTTCGAATGATTTTCTATTTACAAGAATTTCAAACCCAATAATCTCAAGGTTTGCCGACGAGCCACGGTAACAACGTGTTTGAAATTCATTCCCATTTCTTGCATGGGACCTAAGCATCGACCCATGGACACATATCTGATTTTACAACCCATTTTGGTGCACTGGAGCATTCGCATGTAGTGCAATTTGAATTATGCACCTTAAATGCCTGGAAAACAAAGTTAATGTATAAAAAATGTCCAAACGAACCATGAATAATTCCAAATTTTGTGATGACACTCCTATTTGTTACATGTTCACTTCAGATAAAAGTTCTAGCAATTCGAACACCCTCCTTTGCCGCTATGACCCCATTATGTATTTCAAATCAAGACGAAAAATCAAGTACATCACACACAGTTTGTTATCACCAACCATTTCAGAGGCAGTACAAAATATCTTAGACCACTGTCTTAGTATGAGGCTTATGCGAGAAGCTTCGTCAGCTACAGTCTATAGCCGGCGCATCAGGCACACTACCTCGCTCCCGGAATATCATTTCACTATTCAATCATCGCCGGTCAGGGATGGGGACATGGACCCGCATCGTGAGTGCAACTTTGGCGGCCCACTCCGGCGATAGTGCGGCTGCAGCTGCCATGAGCATGCTAATAAACTGCATGAGCGCAGCTTCAATCTGTGACTGGGCGGCCGCAGCAGCCCAAACGGCCGCTGTTGTAGCTCAGATGGCAGCGGCAACATCTCCGACGGGAATAGCAACTGGCGAGAGTAGCATAATAGCTATCTGTTCTGTAGCAGCCGCCTTAGCCCTGATGGAGGCCGCCCACGACCATGTTGAGGCCGCATGTCGGTGTCAAAACCGGTGGATCTCAGGTAGGGGGTCCCGAACTGTGCGTCTAGGATCGATGGTAACAGGAGACGGGGGACACGATGTTGACCCAGGTTCGGGCCCTCTCTATGGAGGTAATACCCAACTTCCTGCTTGATTGATCTTGATGAATATGAGTGTTACAAGAGTTGATCTACCACGAGATCGTATGGCTAAACCCTAGAAGTCTAGCCTATATGACTATGGTAATGTGTATTTGTCCTTTCCGGACTAACCCCTCCGGTTTATATAGACACCAGGGGGGGAATCTAGGGTTACATAGAGTTGGTCACATAAGAAGGAATCTTCATAATCGGTCGCCAAGCTTGCCTTCCACGCCAAGTAGAGTCCAATCCAGACATGGGTGCAGTCTTCGGCCTTCATGGCTTCAAAGCCCACAGTCCAGCCCAATGGATATCAGGCTGGACGCCCGAGGACCCCTTAGTCCAGGACTCCCTCAGTAGCCCCTGAACCTGGCTTCAATGATGAGGAGTTCGACGCGCAGATTGTCTTCGGCATTGCAAGGCGGGTTCCCTTTTCCCGAACTCCAAGATAGTCTTCGGATGCGACGACAGGATCCGGACCTGTAACACATACCACACACAACCGCAGAGTGAATATAATACTTGCACGAGTCCCATCCACTGACAGCTTTTTACAACATGACATTACGTCAGCCCGGTCATAACTTCAGACCGTTTTGTGTTCACCGTTCCACGTTTCGAGACGTGGTTGCCACTGGCACGTCTTGTCAAAGCAGAGATGGTGTCCTTCTTTTGCGGGATTCTCATCAATGCGGGTATGGGTAACCCAACCGCGCCGTTTATACAGCCCTTGGGAATAGGCGAATTCTAAGGCGAGTGGGGAGGCGCTCAACATTTATTGCCTTTATAAGGGGACAAGGACTCGCCCTTCTTCTCCCACTCCGTCTCTCCATCTCCGCCCTTCCAATCTCGAGCTCCAGTGCCCAAGTTCTCATCTCCTTTCCACTCGATCTAGCACTCAACCATGTCTGGATCCGGAGGTCAGGGCAAGTGGATGGTCTCCTCCGTCAAGGAAGAGGACATTACTGAGATTCGGGCGGCCGGATACTTGGCGAAGCAAATCATCCACCGCCTGCCGGCTGAGGGACAAGTCGTCCCCCTGCCGGAGCCCAACGAGAGGTTGGTATTCCTCCCTCATTTCTTCCGCGGATTAGGGTTCCCGCTCCACCCTTTTGTTCGCGGGCTGATTTATTATTACGGGATAGATTTCGACGATCTGTCCCCGAACTCCTTCCTCAAAATCTCGGCGTTTATCATCGTGTGTGAGGCCTTCCTCCGCATCCAACCCCACTTCGGGCTGTGGCTCAAAGTCTTCAATGTGATGCCGAAGGTGGTGGATGGCCAGCACGCGGACTGCGGGGGAGCCATGGTGAGCAAGCTGTCAAACGTCTCCTGGCCAAAAGGCACTTTCATGGAGACGGTAAAGGAATGCTAGAAACAGTGGTTCTACATCACAGAACCCCGCGACACCACCTGGGCCGCAGCTGCCGAATTCCGCTCCGGTGCTCCCATGGGACTCACTTCCTGGGTCGAGAAGAGTCCGAAATGGTGTTTGCCTGATGAGCTGATAGCGTTGAAGATGCGCGTTCAGAGTATGATAGCCAAGAACGTCAAGCTTGTCGATGTAATCCAGGTGATGCTAGTTTGCCGGATCCTCCTGTGCCAGCGCAGAAGTCGCCCTCTGTGGGAGTTTAATCCGAGGAAGCACCAAACCCTGGAGAGGATCTTCGAAACTACTCACGAAGGTGCCTGGAAGTTGCTCTTTAAGGGAAACGAGAAACCACCAGCCACGGATTCAGACCGTGGTCACGATTGTAAACACCTCGCCAGTGAGGTATGTTATTTTTCACGTATCCCCAACTTGATTGTTTCAAGGATGATGTCTGAGTTTTATCATTGCTTTTTCAGGATTGGATAGAGAGGGCGAAGCGGAACCAGTGTCCAGCTCCGCTGCCTGAAGAACCAGTCATCCCGCTTCTGGGGAAGATGCTGGTGCCGGCGCCATATAAGGCGTCGTGGAAGAAGGCCAAGGGGGCCAAAAGTGGCCCCCGTCATAGGGGCACTTCGGACGTGACGTCCGAAGACGAGGAAGCCCATTCCTCCATCCCTGAGGACGACGACAAGGAAGAGGAGGAGGAGGAGAAGAAACCCCCCCTAAGGAGAAGAAGATGGGGGCCTCCATGAATCTGGAGGCGGGAACGCCCAAGAAGGGGAAGGGCGCTCCTGTGGTCGACACCGCATGGGATGTGGACAGTAGTCCGGAGCGACGGCTCCGCACTAAGCCCCGGGCCGCATCGTAAGTATTATGACTCCCGTACATAAGTATAGATGGCCTCTCCTTTTTATCGTTTTGACGTGGTTAATTGTGCTATTGTAGTCCGGCGCGCGACAGCGTCCAGCGAACCTCATCGGGATGTATGTTGGATCCAGTGGAAATGGCCAGTGCGTCACCGCCGACCGCTCACTCCCCCGAGGCCCACGATGACACCGAAGTGTTGTCCTGGAGGACCGCTTCGAGCCGGGGAGGAGCCCGGGACGCTGTCCGGGGGGCACCACAAGGCGAAACCTCCGCTGCCGGACACATGGGGAGCGGATCCCCTTCGAGACTGGCGAAGTGGGCCGTATTCAGTTCGGCCCACAGCCGGATACGATTCGGAGACCCATATGGCTCCATAATCGGGTGAGCAGCCTCCTTCGAAGGAGGGGAGTGCGCCAATTCTACCGGTGGCCCCTGTCCAACCAGGGGCACCGGATAACCTGATGGAGGCACTATTAGGCGCCTCCATTGTTGACGAGCACCGTATCCTTATGGGTACAGTGATCGAGAAAGTTTAGTCCGCCAAGAGCGGACTAAACGAGGCCTGCCACAACTTGTTGACAGGTTTCGAGGTAAGTCACGTAAAAAGAGAACACCCCGTGAAGACAGTAGCCCCTGAGACACTGTCCGGTGTTCGGAAAGAAAGGCCGGACAGGGGATCAACCCTTTGTAGGAGACTAATTATGTGATTAAACAGGTGTCGCTATTGGTCGTGGCCTCGCATGCTGTCGAAGTCTTTGAACTGAAGCAGAGGTTCGAGCGAACCAAGAACGAGCTCGGCGAGGTGAAGATTCAGCTCCACAAGAAGCAAGGTAAGTTACGACTTGCTGTGTATTTGGAAAGAATAAGTGGTGAGTATTGACCGGAGTGTCATAATGTGTGTAGGGGTGGCGACCGAGGTTGAGGACCTGAAAAATTCCCTGACTGAAGCCGAGGGGAAGGTTGTCCAGCAGCAAGCCGCCCGTAAGAAGCTCAAGGCCCGGGTCGACGAGATCCAGTAGGAGCTCCAGGACGCGGTGAAAAAGTGTGAGGCTTTGGAGCACGAAGCGTCGGTTCGAGAGACCGAACTTACCAAAGCTCGCCAGAGCGCGGAGGCTGCACAGAATGAGGCCCGGGGCGCTCTCCAGGAGATCCAGGAGGCCAAGAAGATTGCAGAGGGTAAGGCATTTAACAAGCAAAGCAAGTATGCGGAGAGGAAGTACCTTTTACTAACCCGGGTTCGGAGTTGCCCAGGGGCTTTTGTGGATCTACCACGCAGCGTGTGCGATGCGGCAGAGTTCTTCCGAGCCAAAGAAGGGAGCTCCACGGAGAAGCTGTTCTGGACGTAGTACGGTGTGCCGGAACATCCAGTGCCCTTTACCTATCAGCTGAAACAGTTGGTCGAGCTGCACAGGGTGGCCGAACTGGCCATGAAGGACTTAATAATCTGGCTGTGGCCAGCCGAAGCAATACCCAGCAGCTATTTTGGCCTCGTGAAGCAGGTGGTGGAGGCTTGTCCGCGGCTAGACGTCGTCAAGCGATCAGTCTGTATCGAGGGTTCCCGCATGGCCTTCGCTCATTGCAAGATGTGGTGGGCGAAGATGGACGCTGTCGAGGTGGCCACGGGGCCGCCGGAGGGCAAGGAGCACCGCACACCCGAGCGGTATTTTGCGGATGTCCTGGAGGGGTCTCGACTTGCAGCAGCGCAGTGCAGGCAGGACATTATTTTCGAATGAAGACATTCGTTTCTTTGTCTTTGTATGATGAAAATAAATCCGGTTTGTAATATAATGTTTGTTATGTTTTGATTGTTTCCTCCTGTGCGGCCGTGTTATATTGAATCTGAGGGTTGGCCAGTCGTCGGCTTCTGCCCTCACGTAGGTAGTACGGAGGTGTTCGGGATGGAATCTAAACAATCTTGATCCAATTATATGGTCCTTGAAGGAGTTTTTTAGCGCAACGAACCAGGCAATCAGTCTATGCAGCTTAAACGCCCTCACTTATCCATAGGAGTTTTGTAATAAAGCATAGGTGCAACCCTTGGTATATAAATCAGGGTGCTGTCAGCGTTTTATCAGGAAGTACCGATCCTTCACGAAATTCGGGAAAAATCTCCAACGATTTGTGACCTCCGAATAGCTGACCGGCTCTGGCCGCATCATGACAGTCGGTTTTTGGCTTTCTCTGCTGAGGTGCTCATCCGGTTTATACCAGGGAACAATCGCAGTAGTCCTCCCTTTACTACCCTAGCCGATATAGCGGAACGTAGGGTAGCAAGCACAGGAGCCGGGCAACCCAACTACTGACCAAAGACATGATTCGGAGCCAATGCATATAATGCTAAATTCTAGGTGCCGAACTTATCTATAAGAAGTTTTCGGACTTTGTTGCTGTATTATGGGGCGATATGAGACGTACCAAAGTGTACGGGTGTGGGGATATGAGTAATTAATAGCAACGGGAAACAGAAAAAGAGCAGAGGTAGTATCTGGGGCCCCTTGACGTAGGCCGTAAACTGTTTCCATTATAGTTGGCTTGATGCGTCAAAGCGCACTTATACAAATAATGCGATAAGCAACCGGCTATTTAACATGCCAAAACCAGAGCAGAACTGCATTTGGGTACTGAAAAACAGGTAGAGTAGTCATTGGATTGTCCTCTGGGGCCTCCCCTGTATGCCCTTGTTCTGTGCCAATCTGGTGTACTTGTCCTTTGACAGGACCGGTAATCAGGCCATCGGAGGAGGCCTGTATAAAAGATACCTAAAAAAGGAAAAAATAAATCGTAAAGTTGTATGTGTGTCTGGGATCGGTCTAGCCGAACTATAGATCCCGGGCTAGCTTGTGCCTCCGTCGATGTCCATGCAATTTTGAGTGCGTAATTATGTACGCGTGGTACGAATGCCACTACTTCATCGGCACTGGGACGAGGCCGAATTGCTAATCGAGCTCTTGACGAGCCGCGCTGTCCTGTTGCAGTGTAGTCTGGAACCTCTTAATGATGTCTAGGGGCTCGGCAGCCGTACTATGGTGCTGCTTGAGAAGGCCGCTCTGTACCTCTACTGCTAGGGCGGCGATGTGCTCCTCTGTTCGGAGGGAGCGTTCAGTATTGCCATTGACTGTTATGACGCCACGTGGACCGGGAATCTTGAGCTTGAGATAAGCATAATGTGGCACTGTGTTGAACCTAGAAAACGCGGTTCGACCGAGTAGTGGGTGGTAACCGCTGCGGAAGGGGATAATATAGAAGATTAACTCTTCGCTTCGGAAGTTGTCCAGAGAACCAAAGACCACCTCCAGCGTGATTGAGCCCGTACAGCGGGCCTCTACGCCTGGTATGACTCCTTTAAAGGTAGTCTTTGTGGGCTTGATTCGTGAGGGATTAATGCCCATTTTGTGCACTGTATCTTGATAGAGCAGGTTGAGGCTGCTGCCATCGTCCATTAGGACTCGTGTTAGGTAAAATCCGTCGATGATTGGGTCGAGGACTAGTGTGGCTGAACCGCCATTGCGGATACTAGTTGGATGATCTCGACGATCGAATGTGATTGGGAATGACGACCACGGATTGAATTTCGGGGCGACTGGCTCTACCGCGTAGACGTCCCCGAGTGCTCGCTTGCGCTCCCTTTTGGGGATGTGCATAGCGTATATCATGTTTAGCGTTTTGACTTGAGGGGGAAATTTCTTCTGCCCCCAGTGTTCAGCTTCTGGGGCTCTTCGTCCTCATCCTCGCTTTGTGATCCCTTTTCCTTGTTCTCGGCATTTAACTTGCCAGCCTCTTTAAAAACCCAACAATCTTGTTTGGTATGATTGGCTTGTTTGTCTGGGGTGCCATGTATTTGGCATGGACGTTCGAGTATGCGTTCCAAGCTGGATGGTCCCTCATTGTTCCTTTTGTAGGGCTTCTTCCGCTGGCCGGACTTGGAGTCGCTAAATCCGGTGTGAACTGTCGTGTCATCGGTGTTATCGCCATTACTTCGGCATTTGTGTTTATTGCAACGGAGCTTGCCGGTGCTGTTTTTGGCCTCAGAGGGGCCTGCCTCGTTGGCTGTGTTGGTACTACGAGGCAGCACCCGCCCAAAAGCGGATCATGGGTGCCATGAGGGCTGCCATGGATTTCGGCTTTTCTTGGCCGAGGTGGCGGGCGAGCCATTCGTCGGGGATGCTATGTTTGAAGGCCGCTAGGGCTTCAGCATCCGGACAGTCAATGATCTGGTTCTTTTTGGTTAGGAACCTAGTCCAGAATTTTCTGGCTGATTCTCCAGGTTGTTGAGCTATGTGGTTTAAGTCATCGGCATCTGGTGGCCGGACATAAGTTCCTTGGAAGTTATCAAGGAAAGCCTCTTCCAAGTCCTCCCAGCTGCCGATGGAATTTTCAGGCAGACTATTTAGCCAGTGTCTACCCGGCCCTTTTAATTTTAGTGGGAGGTATTTGATGGCGTGGAGATCATCTCCTCGGGCCATGTGGATGTGGAGAATAAATTCTTCGATCCACACTGCGGGATCGGTTGTTCCGTCGTATGATTCAATATTGACTGGGTCGAACCCCTCGGGTAATTCGTTATCTAGCACCTCATCTATGAAGCAGAGAGGGTGTGCGGTGCCTCTATAGCGGGCCGCGTCACGGCGCACCTCCAATGAAGTCCGTCTGCGGTTATCGGCCGGGTGTGATTAAGTTTGTCACGTCCGAATAGGTAGCTGTCATCCCGAGTAGGGAAGCGTCCTCGCGATTCGTAGATTGATCTGGTGTGTCCTGCTCTACTGTCCAATTCTTGCCGGAGGTCGTATGTATGGTCCCGAGCTGTTCTGTCCCTGTTTTTGCGAGGCGGTGGGGCGGGCTGTTTTACGGCCTGAGTTGCCGTTTTATCCCGACCGCGAGGTGGTGGGTCCACCTCACTATCCCGACCACGTGGTGGTCGTTCCACATTAGTTGAGGGAGGTATGGGATCTGGTGCCTCCTCGTCGAACTAAGGTAGCAATCTGCGCTTTGGGTAACTCTTGGCTGGGCGCTTGGGGCCGTATTCGTCGGCTACCAGGACATCGGTCCATCTGTCAATGAGTAGGTCTTGCCCAGCTTTGAGCTGCTGCTGCTTTTTCTTCAGGCTTCTTGCAGTAGCTATTAGCTGGCGCTTGAAGCACTCCTGCTCGAGGGGTGCCTCAGGCACGATGAAATCCTCGCTGCCGAGGCTGTCCTCATCCTCGGAGACTGGACGATAACTATCGTCATTCAGGTTATTGGGCATGGCCTATTTATCAGGGTTATCTTGCCCGTTGTCTTGTTCCTCCTGTTCGGATGCAGCTCTAACAGGGTCTTCATTGTTTTCGGCGTCGCCCGGAGTACTATTTTCTCCAGTGCTGGTGTTGCCATCTTTTGAGCGACGAGGCTTAGAACGGCGTTTAGGGCGCCGGCGCTTGAACTGTGTCTGAGAAGGTTTATTCGCGACTGGGTCTTCTTTGTCATCGTCGCTAGCTTTTTTAGGTGTGTCAACAATGTACACATCGTACGAAGAGGTGGCCGTCCAATGTCAAGTGAATGGCAGGTCTTGGCCTTGCTCCTTGTCGGCATCATCGTCCATACCGTCGATGTCTTCGGAGCCATAATCAAGCACGTCGGTTAAGTCATCGACGGTGGCTATGAAGTGGGTGGCGGGTGGGAAGCAAAATTCCCCATCGTCAGCCTCTAGCTCGAACCGAACTTAGTTCGGCTATCAGCCCTTATCCAAGGACAAATTCTTTAAAGAGTTTAGCACATCACCCAAAGGTGAGTGCTGGAAGATGTCTGCGGCGCTGAATTCGAAAATTGATAACCAATCCAGCTCGGTGTCCGCAGACGTACATGGTCTGGAACTTATAGACGAGTCCGGAGTTCCATTGACGGAAGTATTGCAGGGTGTCGAGTCTGTATGCGGCTCAAACGCAGCAGACTCTGTGGCCTAGGATGCCACGATCTGCTCCGGTTCTATGGCCGTTGCAGCAACAGGAACCATCTCCTGGATGTGATCCGATGACAGATTTAAGTCATGTTCATCGGAGTGAGGGGGAGCGATCGTCGCGGTCTAAAATCCGTCGAAGATCAAGTCTCCCTGGACGTCCGCGACATAGTTCAAGCTTCCGAATCTGACCTGGTTGCCAGGGGCGTAACTATCGATCTACTCCAGATGGCCAAGCGAGTTGGCCCGCAGTACGAAGCCGCCAAACACGAAGATCTATCCGGGGAGGAAAGTTTCTCCTAGGATGGCGTCACTATCGACGATCGAAGGGGCCATCAGACCTTTCGTCGACGGCACAGCGAAACTCTCAATGAAAGCACCAATGTTGGTGTCAAAACCGGCGGATCTCGGGTAGGGGGTCCCGAACTATTCGTCTAGGATCGATGGTAACAAGAGACGGTTGACACGATGTTTACCCAGGTTCGGGCCCCCTCTATGGAGGTAATACCCTAGTTTCCGCTTTATTGATCTTGATGAATATGAGTGTTACAAGAGTTGATCTACCACGAGATCGTAATGGCTAAACCCTAGAAGTCTATCCTATATGACTATGGTAATGTGTATCTGTCCTTTCCGGACTAACCCCTCCGGTTTATATAGACATGGGGGGGATCTAGGGTTACATAGAGTCGGTCACATAAGAAGGAATCTTCATAATCGGTCGCCAAGCTTGCCCTCCACGCCAAGTAGAGTCCAATCCGGACACGGGTACAGTCTTCGGCCTTCATGTCTTCACAGCCCATCAGTCCGGCCCAAGGGATAACAGGCCGGACGCCCGAGGACCCCTTAGTCCAGGACTCCCTCGCCGCCCACGCCCAGCTCCTCGCAGTCACCGCACAAATTGCATGAAGCTTCTTCGACAATGGTCAGCAACCCACGGTCAAAGTGTTGGCAATCACCGAGAGTGTTCGAGTAGCGTCCATTCATTCGTGGCATACCATGCCACGATGGAGCCCGTACATGCCCAGACCACAGCCGCCCACGCCCAGCTCGTGGCGGTGTTTTCCAAAGAGATGCCGGATGTGGATGGCGAGATGGTTCTCGATTATGGTGCGATGGATGCCATGGAGCCCCTTCCCCAGGATATCGCCGGGCGTGAGCTCGACATGGAGGAGGCGATGGACATGACGAGCGCCGGCTAGAGTAGTATTCTTTGTTTATAGTGCCAGTATTTTGTCAGAATAATGTTTAGGTCAGCTAGCTCTGTCTAATTGCTGAAGTTGATCGATTAAGAATTGTGGGTGTGTTGTAGGTTCTTTTGTGTACCCAAAATATGCAATGACATAGATGACCATTGTAACGCAGGAATGTCGGACCAAAATTTGCATGTTCAAACTCATCACACACGAGGTAAGCTATATGGATCGTTTGTGATGTTCACATATTGTACAAAGTGCTGAATAAGGGACCGTGTCTGATGACACTTTGCGCACCAGTTTTTGGCTGCACCGAACCAAAAATTTCAGCTTTCACGGAATATCTACCTCCCCGCCCCTCCTCCTGACCAAACGCCACATTTCCCTTGTTTTCGCCTTCCTTTCCAAGTTCAAACTTTAACTGCTTTTTGCAGCGCCGCCTCCTCATCGGCGATGCTCCTTTCCTTTGCTCGGCCTCGTCGATCTAGGGAGGTAATCCACACCCGTCCCCCATCCTCCTCCTCCTTCTACATCCCACATGCCCCGACCGCCGCTGTGACACCTTCCACCCAAATCACCGAACCATCCTCGAAATAATCACTGCCCTAAGCCATGTTTCATGGAGTATAGCCAGGAGGTCAAGGAGTATTTGGCAGCGGAGAAGCAAATCGCGGCCGCACGTGTGTATGAGGTCGCAATGTCTTCCATTCGTGTCAACCCAGAACTTGGAGGAGCACCTCGCCGTCGAGGCCACCTTCGATGCCTCGCGCGTCGACGCCACCATGCGGTTGTATGCCATAAATGACACTTCATGACTTTTTCTCGAGGCCACCATCGGTGGCTTGGACGTAGACTACGAGGTTTTTCTCAGCGTGCTCGTGCTTACCTCAACTCAAGAGCCAGCAGGTTATTGCCCGGAGCAGCTCAGGCAACTCATCACTACAAGGAGGGCACCCACGATGTAGAGGCCTGGCCCTCTTCCAAGTCAAAGGAGCCAATCGTCATCGATATCTCCGACGATGAGGAGTAGCTTGTCTTATTAGATCACTATAAGGACCTATGTTCAGCTAGCTAGCTACGCATGTAAGCATGTTTGGTTTACTTATTGCATGTGCTGCTCCGGCCTTTCCTTCACAAATCCTAGTGAATTGTCCTATGTAGTGTTACCATGCAATATGATCCTCTAGTATATATGTTCCATATGTCGTGCAATGCGGTGCTCACTTATTAACTATTTGGTTAATTTGTTGCCATGTTCAGTTAACTGTTTAGTTCAATTCTACAATGTGATGTGCAATTCTTGTGATTTCAACTTTGTATTGTCTTGCATGTGAGAAATAACTCGAGTTTGGTTGTACAAAATACATGTGAAACAAATACAATTGCTATATTTCCAAGTTGTTAAGCATGCTTGGTTTGGTTAACTCTATGATCTTCTAGTACGTTATATATTATGCCATGTGGTGCGTAGTTAATGTTTGGTTCATTTGTTGTGGTGTTTATTTAACTGTTTAGTTCAATTCTGCAATGCGATGTTCAATTGTTGTGGGTGCAATTTTGTATTGTCTTCCATGTGAGAAATAAATCGAATTTGGTTGTACAAAATACATGAGAAACAAATACAATTGCTATATTTCCAAGTTATTAAGCATGCTTGTCTTGGTTAACTGTCTGATCTTCTAGTATGTTATATATTATGCAATGTCATGCTCAGTTAATGTTTGGTTCATTTGTTGTGGTGTTTAGTTAAATGTTTGTCTTAATTCTGCAATGCAATGTTCAATGGTTGTGGGTACAATTTTATTTTTTCATGCATCCAAGGAATAAATCGAATTTTGTTGTACTAAATACATGAGAAACATACAATTGCTATATTTCCTATTTCTTAATCATACTTAGTTTGGATAAATGGCTTTTCCATGTGGCTCGAATTAATCTGCTAATGTGTTTGTTTTTTCATCAACATATTTTACTAATAGTATGCCACCCTCACTTAACCTGTTCAATAACTACCTTATATGTGATGCAAGGAAAAAATGGGAAGCAATGAGGTTTACAATCGAGGTTTGCACATACCTGGTCCTTGGTCTAATAGCACATTATTGTGCAACTGCATGAACCATTCTAATAATTTGGTTTTTAACAATTGGTCTTGAACATGTAGGTCCTTATGTTAGAGGTTTTGACCCACTGTTCGACCCATTTTTCATATGGGGAAATGAGTTGTCCATGCATATCGGTCAAGTCAAGAAACTTAGAAGATTGTTAGGATAAAGAAACTAGTAACGAAAAACAACAAGATATTTGTATGCAAAATCAAGAAGACATCAGTGAACTACAAGATGGTACTAAATCTTATACCTTGTATTTTTATTCCTTTGCGCCATTTCCAAATTTAGAGAAAATATTTATGCATATCTTTGTTTTCAGGCCTTTCCTAAGTAGTTCACTGATGATTACCTCTCAAACCAAATGTATGGTCAGGAGGAGAGGAAGGTATTCATACAATACCAATGGTAAAACATTGAAGTCTTCCTGAAGAGGACGAAGGATGGATGGTCAATCATCCGTAGGCACTAGCGTAAAGTTGCAAGGACCTTCAACATCATTGAAGGCTTAATATTCGCCTTCCACTTCAGCAGTTTTCTAGATGAGATTCATCTGTTTATCCACCATATATGATGCTAATTTCCAAAGTTATAGATGTTGCATGTGAAACTTGGTGCTGGTCTAGTTGTGTAATGGGGTAGTGTCATGGGAAACCAAGGCCACCTAACCAAGATCCACTTTCTGGTTCGGCGCGGGTGGGGGGGATGGCATGTTGCACAAAGTGCGGAGAAGCGTGGAACAACATGACAGAGATCACACGGGCAGTATTTACCCAGGTTCGGGCCATCATCGTGAGGCATAAAACCCTACTCCTGTGTTGGTGGATTGATGGTGGAAAATATGGTGGTGAGTGCAGCACGGTTTGCCCGGTAGGGTTGCCTCGGGGCGAGAACGGCTACGCGTGTACGAATGTGTGAGGGTGTGGATCAGCCAACCCTTTCTACGGTTGCCCTGGTCGTCCTTTTATAGATCAAGGGGTCACCATAGTGGCAAATTACTCATTACGCACTGATTAGGTAGAAAACAGTGCTATCATACCTAACTCTGTAAGTTGATAGAGCGCATTAAATGCGCCGCTCAACGTGACATCACAGCTCGCCCAGTAGGCCCTGCTGGGCTGTTTTGCCAGCTTCGCGCCTGCTTGCTTGACACGTCCCAGGACGGGTGTCGCCTGGAGGTATCTTCTGTAGGAATTGCTGCCATGTGGCGAATAGCAGCCACTTATTCACTTTGGAGCTTGACACCGCACTAATCGACGACGTGCGTCGTGATGAGGTGGTTCGGTGGAGTCGCTTGCCTCCGTAAGCCCCAACAGGCCTGCCGGGACAATCCAAAGGCTTGCTTCTGGGGGAAACTCCACCTTTGCCAGGCTCGCCTGCCCAGCAAGGGAGGTCTTTTCCCTTAGCAATATCTTGCCTCTCTGACTAGTCGTGGTCCTCTTTACTTGTATGTTGGACCTTTGAAGAACTGATTCCTTGTGCTCTAATCTGACCTTGGTGTTGTGATCTTGATTTTGTGCCTATGAACAGTCTGGGCAAAGGACCCAGGGTTTGTACCACCGACAGAAGCCCCCGGGCCTGGCCCGAACACGCTGCCAGGCGTTGTCGAGGTAGGCCCTAAGGAGTGCACAGGTAGGGGCATAGAAGCGGCTGGCCCCTTAAGGTCTTCTTTGCTTCTTCATTAACTCAAGTCCGGCCCATGACGTAGCACCCTAAGCAAACAACCGAACTCCTTCTCGAGCAATAGCGACGAGGAGGACAGTGACGGTGATGACGACGGCACCGATCTAGAGGGCGACGCCTCCGACTCCGGCTAAGCATCAGGCGGGCCGTCACCGTCAGGCGGCGGCGGCACCATCTGCATCTGCGCCTCCTCTCCGGCAAGGTAATTTGCCGGGGAGTTGGGAGCAGAGGTGAGGGTGGTGCCCCTGGCTGCTCCAGCAGCCTTCCAGCTGGACCCCGGCATGCTTCCTCGCGGGTTGTAGTTCCGTTAGCCCTGCTGCATCCTGCTGGCCCTGGTGGTGGCCTCCTCCATGCTCTACATCGCCGCCTTCGTCGGTCCCCTCCCACCCCCGTCAGGCTACCTCTCCTGGAGCTCGATAGGGTTAGGCTGGGCTTCTGCCCATGTGCTCCTTTTGCCCTCCTCCCATCCTGCTGCAGTGCCTAGGAGGAGAGGAACAAGAAAGCGCATTATGGGCACTTATCTTTTTTCAATCTTAAATCTGTAGGCACTTGCCAAATTTTAGTTCAAATAATGTAATCTCTTGAATCCATGTTTGTGTCCTGTAAGATTTGTACTTGTCTGGTCAGCATATTAATGAAAAACATAAACCTTGCTAGGGACTCGTTCATGTATATGTCCATGAAGAGGTGGAATGCCTCTATATTTTAAATAAACGAGTTTCCCCGACAGGCTATCCTGCCGGTACCCTCTATTTTGTTGCCGGGGAGTTAGGCCTACCAGGCACAAACTGTGGCGAGGGACTAGCCCCCTGCCAATATTTTTTCATCAAAGGCCACTGCGATCATCTTGACCGAAGCAACGTTCGAGTCAATGGATGGGAGCACCTAAGTTTCAAAATGTGGCGAGGTTTTCTAATGCACAAGTCTTTACTTATAGAACACATATGGATAAGAGATAGAACTTATCTGTTTGGCTTGCCAGAGATTGCAGTGTTGGCTCATCTTTCCATCTCCTCTTGGAGGCCAAGTCCTCGACATGGGCCTACAGTTTACACAGATGAAAATGATGTCAGATGCAATCTTATCGATATGAACATGCGATGCTCATGAAATGCTTATGCATGGATGCAACTTGTCGGGGGCCCCCAGGCGCTTCACTTATTTCTCTGTTGCTCACGGTCTGCACCTGGCTTTGTACAAGGGGTCACCTGCAACTGAGGCAAGGCATGTACAAAAGGGTGGCTGCCGAGCAGGGCCCGGTAGCCGTGCCTTATGGGTAGAACATGTGGAGATGCTCAATATTCCATGAATTTTGCAATTGAATGCCATCTCCGGTCTCCAGACGGACTGCGCCAGGTCTAGTGACTCGTACTACCTAGTAAGGGCCTTCCCACTTCGACGTCAACTTGTTTGCACCCTTGGTAGACTGAACGGGCCTAAGGACAAGGTCGCCTTCCTCAAAACACCGGGCATGAACCCTGCAGCTGTGACAGCAACGCCGGGCTTGCTGGTAACTTGAGGCACCCGTAATAGCCCGGGGACGGTTCTCCTCGAGAAGCACAACATCGTCACGCCGGTGCTGATCATGCGATACTTCATCGTAGGCAAGCACTCGAGGGACGCGTAAATGAGTTCCATGGGGATAATTGTTTCCTTCCCATAAGCTAGGGAGAAGGGAGTCTGCCCGGTAGCTCGAGTTGGTGTTGTTTTGAGGGACTAGAGAGCTACCACCAGCTCATCGATCCATCGCCTGCCGCACTTCTGCAGCGTATCAAATGTTCTAGTCTTGAGTCCTCAGAACACTTCAGTGTTCACCCTCGCAGCTTCTCCATTGCTTCTGGAATGTGCAATAGAGGCAAATGAGATCTTTCTTCTAAGGGCATGAAAGTATTGCATGAAGGCGCGGCTCGTGAACTGGGTGCCGTTGTCGGTGAGGATCCGGGCAGGCACCCCGAAGCGGCACACTAATCCTTTCAAGAACTTGATAGCTGACTGAGCAGTCACCTTTCTCACGGCATATACTTCCGGCCACTTTGTTAACTTGTCGATGGCAACGAACAAGAATTCAAAGCCCCCGACAACTCGTGGGAAAGGGCCGAGGATATCGAGCTCCCAGACCGAAAACGGCCATGACAAAGGGATTGTCTAAAGAGCTTGTGCAGGTAGATGGATGTTCTTGGAATGGAACTTCACACTTTGTGACTAGCTCAACCGCATCTTGGAGGGTTGTGGGCTAATAGAATCCTTTCCGGAATGCTTTACCAACCAAAGCCCTTGATACAATGTGGGAGCCGCACATGCCTTTGTGTATTTCTGCAAGCAGTTCCTTTCCTTCTTCCTGGCAAATGCACTTCAATTTCACACCGTTGGGCCTCCTTCTATACAGAGTGTCATCGACAAACTGATACAAACTAGCCCTCCAGGCTACTCTTTCAGCTTCCTCTTGCTCATGAGGAAGTTCTCCAGTTTGGAGGAAATGGACTATGTGCCTTGCCCAAGTTGGTGCCTAGGGCTCGGCAACAAGGACTAACGGCACCTCCTCATCTACGAGAGTGCATTCCTCGACCGCAGGGACTGATGGCCCAGCTGGAGGGTGCAACCCGGCAAGCGATTTTGCGCAGCACACTTTGAAAAAGCCCTACCAGGAGCCCCGAGAGGCTCTACTGCGAGAGGCTTACCGGAGTCCAACTTCCTCCTCCTTCGGGCCATTGTTGTCGGGGATACGGAGGGCTGAGTAAGATGGAGAACAAAAGTTCCTGGTTCCACAGGAAGTTTTGCGCAACACACTTTGACACATGATCAGCTATGCTGTTTTCCGCATGGGGTACATGCTTTGTTTGCAATCCGTCAAAGTGCTCCAACAATGTTCTCACATCCTCAACGGATGCCTCCATCAATGGACCTTGGTAATCCTTGTTGACTTGTCTCACCACAAGTACTTATTCTCCTCGAATGATCATTTTCTTGATTCCCAATTCTGTGGCAATCCTAAGCCCGGCAAGGAGCCCTTCATACTCTGTTGTATTTTTGGTTGCGTCCTCCCGGGGAAAATGCATCTGGACGACATACTTCAAGTGCTCCCAGTGGGAGCAACAAGAAGCATGCCAGCCCCTGCACCTTGCAGGGAGAATGCACAATCAAAATACATGATCCATTCTTGGGGCTCCTCCTTGTCGGGGATAACCATTTCTTGCACTTCTTCATCAGGACTTGGCGTCCATTCTGCGATAAACTCTGCCAATGCCCTGCTCTGAATTGTTGATGTGCTCTCAAATTTTAGGCCAAAGCTGGATAACTCCAAAGCCCACTCTACTATTCTGCTGGTAGTCTCAGGGTTTCGGAGTATCCTTTGCAACAGAAAGCGGGTGACAACCATGATCTCATGGGCTTGGAAGTAGTGGCACAGTTTTCTTGAGGCCATGATGAGGTCAAAAGTCAACTTTGCACACTAGAGTACCTCGATCTAGCCCCCTGTAACAGGAAGTATATGAAGTATAGTGGGCGTTGCACCACTTTCTTCCTTGCTGCGTCCTTGGGGTTGCCCCTACTGTCGTGCTCCTCTTTGTCGTCTTCCTCATTTGGCCCTGCCGGGCTTTGCTCACTCTCTATTTCTTCTACTTCCCGCTATGCCACTAGGGCTGCACTAACCACTTGATTAGTTGCTGCTAAGTATAATAGCAACGTCTCTTGTGGTTTGGGAGCAACCAAAGTGGGCACAGAGGACAAGTATGCCTTCAAGTCTTGTAATGCAACGTATGCTTCCGGGGTCCACTTCATGGGCCCTTCCTTCTATCAAATTTTGAAGAACGGCAAGGCGCACTCAGCAGACTTGGAGATGAATCTACTAAGTGCGGCAATGCACCCTGTCAGACGCCTCACATCTTTAACTGTCCTGGGTGCCTGGATCTGCTCGATGGCCTTGATTTTATCAGGGTTGGCTTCGATCCCACGATGGGACACGAAGAACTCAAGTAGCTTGCCGGAGGGAACGCCAAACACACACTTCTCCGGATTTAGCTTCAAGTTGATCTTGCACAGATTAACAAATGTCTCCTCCAATTCCTGGATGAGGGTTGATCTGTCCTTGGTCTTGAGCACAATATCATCCATATAAGCCTCAATGTTTCTGTGCAACTATGGTTCAAAACCAATCTGGACTGCTCTTGCAAAAGTGGACCCGACACTATTTAACACGAAAGGCATGCGCACAAAGTAGTACGTACCATAGGCGTGATGAATGAGGTCTTCTCTTTGTCATCCTTGGATATGAAGATCTGATGATATCCAGAGTATGAGTATGCATCCAGAAAAGAGAGCAAATCACAACCAGATGTGGAGTCCACAATCTGGTCGATGCACGACAAGGGAAATGGGTCCTTTGGGCAAGCCTTGTTGAGATCTGTGAAATCTTTGCAAAGCCTCCATTTACCATTAGCCATGCGACGACTACTGGATTTGCTAACCATGTTGGATGCAGTACTCCTCTGACCTAACCAGCTGCCTCAAGTTTCTTAATCTCTTCGGCAATGAACTGCTACCTTTCCAAGGCCTGCTTTCGAACCTTCTTCTTGACGGGTTGGGCATGTGGGTAGACAACAATGTGGTGCTCGATTATCTCCCTGGGAACACAGGGGATTTCAGATGGTTGCCAAGCAAACACCTCGATATTCGCCCACAGGAAGGCAACAAGCACGCTTTCGTATTTGTCGTTAAGGGTGGCGCTGATAGCGAAGGTACCGTCAACGCCTGCTAGCCCTGCCGGGACCTTATTCACATGTGGTGCAGCAGCCTTGGATCTCTTGCTGTTAGAACTTTCCAGCAAGTCATCAACAGGCGTAGCACACTCGGAAGAGGTACGCTTCCCAGATTCCTTGCTGGTGTCCCTGCTATCCTTCTTCTTTCCTTTGTTTGCCTTGGAGGGGACAGCTGCTGCCGCGACTGTGTCGCGGTACTTCTTATCCACGCAAATGATTGCGTCTTTATTGTCTGATGGAATGGAAGTGACTCCTACCGGCCATGGTATCTTCAAAGTATTATAGGCATAGTGGGATGCCGCCATGAATTTTGCCAGTGCCGGGCGTCCAAGGATTCCGTTGTATGGAAGGGGGAGGTCGACCACATCAAATACAACCTTCTCAGTCCAGTAGTTCAATTCTCCCCCAATCGTCACTGGCAACATGATCTTTCCCTTGGGATGACTCCTGCCGGGGTTGACTCCTTGAAACATGCCCGTGACCTTCAGTTCTTCCTCTGCTATCTGCATCTTGTTGATAACCTTTGGGAAATCAGATTCAACCCATCCCCGCCGTCAACCAACATCTCTGTGACCTTGAGGTTGCGGATTGTTAGCGATACCAACAACGGCAAGCATCCTACCACGGTAGTGTTGTCTGGATGGTCCTCCTAGTTGAAGATGATGGGCGTGTGTGACCATTTGAGCGGCTTCCTAGACTTTGCCGCTGGCTCCATGGCATTGACCTCACGTGCCCACCATTTAAGTTGGTGGTGAGAGGAGTGCAGGGATGCACCCCCATCAATGCACATGGCGACAGTAGCCTTGTGGAATTCCTGCTCACTTGTTTCCTCTCCATCCCCTCCATCAGTCTCATCATTGCAATCTTCCTTCTCTCGGCTCCTGGCGGGTTTTCCATGGTTCCGAAGAGCCTTGCTACGGAGGTTTGCTTCACCGCCTCGGCCCTTCCCGCCAGCGCCATTATGACCTTTTTCCTTATCACGCTTCTCATATTTTGGCCTCTACCTCTTGACGAGCTGCTCAACCTTCTCGGCAACGCAGCCTCCCGGCAGTCAGTGCATGTGACAGCTTCCTTGCCAGGGGCTTCGGCCTTAGCCTTTTTGTCGGTACTAGGCATGCCCGATCCTTCGACGATCATCACTGCCTTACCCTTGCGCCTGTTGTTGCGCTTCTTGCTCTCCTTCTTCTAACTGCTGGCCTCCTCATCATCCTCTGAGTCGATGCTGACGCAATCTTCCCCTGCAGGTAGTTTCCTCCCCTCCTCAACCCGAGTGCATTTATCCACCAAGGTGTATAGCTCCTTCATAGTCTTTGGCAACTAAACGTTAATCTTCGAACGTATCCTGCGATTGCGCACATGGGACTGGAAGACAACTATCACAGCCGCCGGATGGATATATGGGATATTTCTGTGGACTCTGCTGAATCTCTGCAAATACTTTCGTAGAGTCTCTCCTTCTTTCTGCTGGAGAAGCTGCAAGTTGCTGGGCCGTCCTAGTGCTTGATGGTCACTCGTGAAGGCACCAATGAACTCATGGCACATGTCATCCCATGTTGATGGAGTTCTCCGGCAGGTGCATCAGCCAAGACCTCACATTGGACTTGAGTGCCAAAGGGAAGTAGTTGGCGAACACTTTCTCATCTCTCCCCCCGGTAGCTTGAACAACGATGGTGTAGATGCTCAAGAACTCTGCCGGGTTCAGCCTCCCATCAGACTTCTCAGGTATCTCTGGCTTGAATGTGCGAGCGGATGGCCAACGGACTTGCCACAGCTCACGAGTAATAGCAGGGCACCCAACCTTGAAATGCAGGTGTTGGGGACAACAGATAGGGGTGTATATTTTCCCCTGACTCGTGCATGGATAAGCCGAGGCCATGCCAGAGTACAAGAGACCAAGAGTTTCGGAGGACCAACACACAGATCAAGAGGACCAAGATCAAGCTAAAGAGACAAGATGCCACTAGGAGAAAATCCTCCCTTGCCGGGCAGGGGAGCTTGGCAAGGACATGGTCGTCTCTGGAAGAAGACGTCCCGGCAGGGCCTGCCGGGTCTCATGGAGGCAAAACCACCTCACCCAACCACTCCGCCATGACCCACGTCGTCAATCAGTGCGGTGTCAAGCCACAAAGTGTCTAAGTGGCAGCCATTTGCCACATGGCGACCATTCTCTACGGGAGATGCCCAATATCGGTGTCAAAACCGGCAGATCTTGGGTAGGGGGTCCCGTACTGTGCATCTAAGGATCAATGGTAACATGAGACAAAGGGGACACACTATTTACCCATGTTTGGGCCCTCTTAAGGGAGGTAAAACCCTACTTCCTGCTTGATTATACTTGATGAGTATAGGGGTCACAAGAGTTGATCTACCTCGAGACGTAATGGCTAAACCCTCGTTGTGCTAGCCTATGAGAATTCGGATATCCTCTACGGACTAAACCCTCCGGTTTATATACACACTAGAGGGATCTAGGGTTATACAGAGTCGGTTTGCAGAGGAAGGAATAGTACATCTGGACACCAAACTTGTAGTCCACGCATACAGGAGTCCTACCCAGACATAGGAGATTGTCTTCACTGATTATCTTCATGGCCCATCAGTCCGGCCCGCATAGAATAGGTCGGCCACCCGAGGATCCCCTAATCTAGGATGCCTTTAGTTGCCCTCGAATTTGCCTTCAATGACGACGTAGTATCCGGTTTATGTCCTCGGCTTTGCAAGGCGGGTTCTTCTCCATACTTTGGATTGATGACAGTTCGGCTCCGACCTTCACGTTCCATATGTCGTCGCCTTGATTCCCACGCGACGGGCAAATGCGAATGGTTCATGATAATAATATTTTTTTACAGATATGGCCCTGACCACACAAGGACAGCACCTATATAAAGAGGCTAGATCCCCAAATGCCATCTACATCGAGCGGAGAACATCAAGACCATCCACGAAAAACTTCAAAACATGGCCAGCGCTCCTAGCTCTTCTTCGTGCCTTCACTGCCCTCAAGAGGGTGATTGGCAGAGCTGTGCAGTGCCTCACCTTCAGTTGAGCCGACTCCAGACGCAAGTATATCTCCCTCTCTCAGAGCTAGTCTCCGTGCGAGCGGGATTAGCCTCAGTTGGCAATGACGTGCTAGCAGAAAATTTGCCCAACCCCTATAAGGAGGAGAGGGTGTGCTTCGTTTCGTTTCTTCTGAGGCGCTTAGGATTCCCGATCCATCCCTTCCTCAGGGGTCTGCTAGAATTCTACGGGATCCAGGTACACAATCTCACTCCAGGTTCTATTCTGCACATCTCGGGTTTTGTTGCTCTTTGCGAACTGTTTCTGGGCTGTGAGGCTCACTTTGAATTATGGAGAAAGTTCTTTTGCCTCATTCCCCGTCATGAAGGGGGTTCCATATTTGAAGTGGGCAACACCGAAGTATGGCGCATAGCCAGATTAGGCTACCCTATCGGAACTCTCAAGGAGGTTTCTCCAGAATGGTTTTCGGAATGGTTTTATATTGAGGACGTTCCCCTTCCGGACCTAGTTCGGCGCGACCTCTCCGAATTCTCCAGTGATCCTTTGAAGAAATGCGTCAATTGGTGTCCCCGGTGTCCTAAGGAAGAAGACAGTGCGGAAGTGAAGAGGTTGGCCAGCAAGGTCAGATTACTTGCTCATTCCGAGATCTCAATAGTTGAAGAAATGGCCATTAAAGCGATGTATTCAGCCTCTCCAGTCCAGAGTGACCCCTTTATGGTGTTACAACGGAGAGGATGACGCGTCCCATTACAGACGTAAGGGCCCGGATAACCTGGCCGAACTGGCTATAATCCTGGCCGATCTGTATAAGGGGGAGAAAGAAGACTTCCTCCGCTTAAACTGCCGAGAGGGCTATTCCATGTACAACCCCATCAAATGGGTGAGTTTTTTATCAACATCATTGTTTTTCCTTGTTATTAAGTCATAATGATCAAATACTTCTTGTTGTCATAAAACACTCATGGAGGAAGATGATTGAGGACGTTCATTGTCCCTCCCCACAGCCACAGGATCACGCTCGCGACCAGGACCCTCGATTCTGTGAGGATCCGGATATATACATAGAGGTTGATGATGGAGTATTTTATTAGGCGAGCCTTGACGGTTCGGAAGTGGCTATTAACGCCAACTACCCACGCCTTTATCCCTTCTCCATAGTAATTATTCAAAGAGCTTTCTCAGAAAGAGGTCCCTACTTGCACCTTATCCATTATACTAAACTGTACTTCATAGGATTGGCGCACGACAGGCCGCACTCCCTCGAGAGCAGCCTATACGCAGGGTAACCGTTCAAAACGACGGAAACTGGGAGTGCTGTAGAGCCCCCTCTGTTTTCAAAGAGGTAAGTCCATTGATATGCGCGTAAACATGAGCTCGGATTGTTAAATTTCCCTTATACCTTTGTTTCAGGAGGAGGACGCGGCAGATAGTGGGAAAACGCCCTGCTAGCCGAATGTCAGCCAATCCTGCGCTAGACTTGTCAACCAGGACGATGGTTGATGCATTGCTAGATATGCCCCCTCATGAGGATTCGGATGACGTATCCGTCACGAATTCCGAGGTGGAGAGCTTAATGAATCACCGTCGACTGAAAGAGGCCATGTGCGCGCCAACTTTTTCTGAGCAGGAATTTACCGCACCCAGCTCTGTGGATGCGTATATCCGAGCCACTCGAGACGGTCTCGCCGGAGTTACTCAACTATTCTCAAAGGATATGGAAGTAAGAGTTTATGCAAATTTAATAGATATATGCCTGTAGCCCCCGAGACTTGAAGCGGTGAGGCAAACCGATTTAAGGATCGATATGACCTACAGGTTCTCAAGGAGAAGACAATGCGCTAACCCAGGAACTGAAAACAAACCAGACACAGCTGAAAGCCGTCACAACAGAACTTGCAGAGATGAAAAGGGCCGCAATGACTACTGGTCAGAAGAATAAACATGAGGAAAAAGACAAACATTCCAAAGAGATAAAGAGCTTAAAGGCTCAGTTATCGGCTGCACGAAAGGAGAATGATAAGTTGAAAGGCGGCATATTCGGTATGACCTTTAGACCATCAGAGAGAATCATAATATTCCATAATTCGGATTGTCATAACTCTGTTGCTACAGGTCTATTAATTGGTCGGCGTGAAGAAGTAGTATTTGGATTTCAAGGCGACGTGCTTAAGGAGCTATCCGTGGTGCATGAGCGGGCCCGGAAAGCCATGAGAAGTATGGCCAAGGATTTATGGCCATCCGATACCCCTCCAGGAAATATGGAGGGGTTGGCGAGCCTGTTCAAAGGTGCCAGACGCCGCTTTCAGCTATGGAAGGTGTCCGCATGTCGTGAAGGCGCACGAGAAGCCTGGGCGATGGTGAAAACACGCTATACCAAGCTGGACCCAAATCATATGGTCCGAGTTGGACCGCAGGGACCAGCCGGGAAAGAATTTCCGGTGAATTTGGTGTATGCCCAAGTAATGATAGCTGCAAAGTATTCGCAAGAAGACTACAATTTAGACAGTCTTATAGATGGTATAGATAAGGAGTAGGCATGTGATTCAATGTATCAATGTACTTTATGATCAACCTTATCTCCAATGGAACATGTCAAAAAATTGTCATCGCAGGCCTTCGGCTTCAACCTCCGACCCAGGAAGGTGGAGTGTTTCCAAATATTATGTAGGAATGTAAAAAAAATCACTATGTCTGGAAACCACGCAATCAGGCCATATTGCTCAAACAGATCAATTTTTGTTTGGGGAGTTATGTTATATTACTTATTTAACGTAAGAAACATCTTCGAAGGAAAATACTTTCGTTAGGGGTTCCTTCCCTTGGGTTGGCATGCTTAATTATGCGTGCCTAGGCTTTGATCCGAATTACGGGGAGCCAACCCCGTATATTTTCTCTTATGAGAAGAGTATAGAAATGTACACATTCTGCTGTTGCTTGCCAACCTGTTATTTCCTTAAGAATGCTAGCTTTCGATTTACCCATCTGAGGTACATGTCCGGATTACCCGGTTGTAACAATCGCAGAGGTGCTCCCTTTACACCCTAGCTGAACAATCGGGAACGTAGGGTATAAACACAGGAGATTGGCAACCCAGCTTAGCGAAAACTTAACTCATAGAGGTGCATATAATGGCAGCGAATTGTATATAACAAATGACATAGGGAATGTAAGCTATAAACTTTTATTAAGAAGCTTCTTAAAAGAAGCCCCCAGTCATAGTGGGGTGTATACATTTAAAGATGTGTGCTCCTTACAGTTCGGTATATCCGAACAAACACTGGGATATATAAGAAAGGAAAAAATTGAAAAAGAAGAAAAAGAAAGAAGAGGAGAAAAGAATGGAGTCTAGTCAAAGATACATTAAGGGGGTGGCCGAACTATGCGAAGAACCGTCGAAGTCGAGCCGTGTTCCATGGATTTGGCTCAAGGCGATTATCCGATGCATTGCGAAGGCGATAGGCTCCTCATGTGAGAACTTATCTATGATGAAGGGCCCCCCCCCATTTTGGTTTGAGCTTGTCCTTCTTCTTCTCTGGGAGACGTAAGACGAGATCGCCGACGTTGTATGTCTTGGCCCGCACTTCTCTTCATTGGTATTGCCTGGCCTGTTGCAGATAGAATGCGGAACGGGCCTTCGCAATATAAAGCTCCTCTTCAAGGCTGTCTAGGTCATCCTGCCGATCGAACTCGACTTCTCGCTCTTCGTACATGCGCACTCAAGGTGAGTCATGAATAATATCGTAGGGTAAAATAGCTTTTGTGACGTACACCATGAACAAAGGTGTGTATCCGTTCTTTCGATTAGGTGTAGTCTGTAGCCCCCAGAACACGGAATCGAGTTCCTCAACCCAATGCTTATCTGACTCCTGCAAGCACCGCACCAGTCTGGGTTTAATGCCGCTCATTATTAGGTTGTTGGCCCGTTCAACTTGACCGTTAGTTTGAGGGTGGTAGACGGATGAATAATCGAGCATAATGCACAAGTTAGCACACCTATTTTTTACCTCATCAGCTATGAAATTGGAGCCGTTATCAGTGATGATGCTGTGCGGGACACCCTAACAGTGTACCACGCTGGATATGAAGTTGATCATTGGCCCTGCTTCAACCATTTTCACTAGTTTGGCCTCTATCCAGTTAGTGAATTTATCCACCATGACCAGTAAATATTTATTTTTGTGGCTTCCCCCTTTCAGGGGTCCGACCATGTCTAGCCCCCAGACTGCAAATTGCCACGTGATAGGGATTGTTCGTAGGGCAGTGGGAGGCATGTGACTTTGATTGGCGAAAAGCTGGCATCCTGCGCAATTCTCGGGCCATCGGCCAGAAGAAACCTATATGGATGGCCTTGCTTACAAGGGCCCGAGCTGCGGTGTGATCGCCGCCCAGACCAGCATGTATTTCAGCAAAGAGTTGCCGCCCCTCCTCTTCGGAGATGCACCTTTGAAGGACTCCAGTAGTACTTTTCTTGTACAGTTCACCATCGTGAACTTTATAAGCTTTAGAACGTCGAACTACGTGATGGGGCTCATTTTGATCATAAGGAAGCTCCTACCTATTAAGATAGCCAGGAAGGGTTCGGTCCATGGAACAATAACGACCATGATTTCATGAGCAGAGGGTGTTACTTCGGTATCCGAACCCCCAATGATACATGTATTTTGTTCGGCTGTTTGGGGGTGTTATCAGGTCCGGACTAATTTTTTCTCTCTCGTCCTATGACACCACGGATGGCTTAAAGAGCCTTTCCAAAAAGGTATTAGGTGGGACGGGATCGCGCTTGGCGCCCATCCGAGCAAGGATGTCCGCTGCGTGGTTACTGTCTCGAGCAACATGATGACACTCGAGCCCCTCGAATCAAGCTGATATTTTTAGTACGGTGTTTTGATACGCCGCCATTTTGGGATCTTTTCATGGAACTATCCATTTATCTGGGATATGGTGAGGTTGGAATCACCGCGCACCTCTAGGCGTTGTATGCCCATCGAGACAAGCATTCAAAGACCATGTAGGAGCGCCTCATATTCGGCTGTGTTATTGGAATCCGTATACATGATCTGAAGCACGTAGCGGACTGTGTCCCCTATTGGGGATGTCAAGATGACACCGGTTCCCAGTCCGGCTAACATTTTAGAGCCGTGGAAGTACATGATCCAGTTGGAGTATGAACTGTACTCTTTAGGGAACTCGGCTTCCGTCCACTCGGTGACGAACTCGGCCAACACCTGGGATTTAATAGCTCGGCGTGGCTTGTATGTGAGTTCGAATGGTAAGAGCTCAATGGCCCATTTAGCTATGCGGCCGGTGGCATCTCTATTATTTATAATGTCATTGAGTGGTGCTTTGGATGCCACCGTGATCAACACTCATGAAAATAGTGCCGGAGCTTGCGGGATGCCATAAAGACCGCATAAGCTATCTTTCGACAGTGAGGGTATCGGGATTTGCATGGTGTAAGGACCACCGATACATAGTATACTGGTTTCTGGATGGGGGATTTATGTCCCTCTTCCTCTCGCTCAACGATGAGTACGACTCTCACTACTTGGTGAGTCGCCGATATGTAAAGCAACATAGGTTCGCCAACACTCGGGCGGCTAGGATTGGTTTGCCTCCTAATAGGGTTTTTATTTCTTCCTATCCGGCTGTAGCTGCCTCCGTCCATTCGAAGTGGTCGGTGCGTCTAAGCAGTCTACAGAGTGGTAATGCCTTTTCTCCTAATCTGGAGAAGAAGCGGCTCAAAGCTTCCATGCACCTTGCTAGTTTTGGGACCTGCTTTAAGTCTTTTGGTATGGCCAGTTGCGACAAGGCTCGGATTTTAGACGGGTTTGCCTCGATTCCTCTATTGGAGACGATGAACCCTAGTAGTTTTCCGGCAGGAACGCCGCAAACACATTTTTCTAGATTGAGCCGTATGTCATATGTTCGGAGGTTTTCAAATGTGAGACGAAGATCATCCACCAATGATTCGATGCGTTTAGTCTTGATGACCACGTCGTCTACATATGCTTCCACTGCCTTGCCTATTTGTTTTTCCAAACATGTTTGAATCATGCGTTGGTAAGTGGCACCAGCGTTTTTAAGCCCAAAAGGCATAGTGTTGAAACAAAATGGTCCATACGGGGTAATGAATGCTGTTGCGGCCTGTTCGGTATTTAGACTCTTAGTTATGTGTACTGACTATTGAATATTGATAACCATAAGTAGCCTGATTGGAGTTGGGAAGAAACTCCTGTAAATATTTAGAAGGAGTTGGGTTTTCTAAATATTTCTAATTTCAGGTGGAGCGGGCTGGACGACGCTGAAGTAGTCATCTTCGTCGGCCCCGTCACTGCGTACGCATACTCCTTCAATTTTTCCCTCCTACTGGTACATATTCTTCCCAAGTTCCACTCCATTGCTAATTCTGAAATTTTGTTTGCTTAATTCGAATCTGAATTTATTTTTCCTTGATTAGATATCTAACATTGCATTCTAATTATTTCATGTTGCTGCTTGCATCACTTTTTCAGGTGTTGTGATCTGGAGAAGCTCAAGTAGTCATCTTCGTCCATCACGTCACTGCATACGCATACGCCTCTGATTTTTGACTCCTGGTACATACTCTTCCCAAGTTCCCTTTGTGGCTAATTCTGTATTTTTTTGCTTAATTCAAATCTGAATGAATAATTCAGATTTTTTGTTTCCTTGATTGAAATCTGAATTAAATTTTGTTTCATTGCTATGTAACACTGCCTTCTAATCCGAAAAATCTGACAGATATCACAACACTCATATGCGTATAAAGCACATGTTTCATAATAACTAGATGAACTACATACATGCTCTCCTTTTTATTGATTAGTTGGTTTAGCCCCTAAATTATCTTATATTATCTAAAAGAAGGCAGGCATAATTAGTTTTCCTGCAATTTTTGTCAGTTCTTTGTATTATTTTTGTTGATTTTTTATCTATTCTTCTATATCCACTCATACAGTAGCAGTACGTATGTACAATATTTTGGAATGCAGCTCAGGAACGTTTCCCGCAAAAATAAGGAATAGGACTGTGCTCCTCCCAAAAGACAAAAGCAAGAGTAAGTATTGCTTCTCACATCCTATAGAAAAAATAATCTCACAAATCACTTTTTCCCTTGAAATATTTACGGTAGCAAATATTCATCTAATGCAGCAATGCAGACAATAAAAATCCAGCACCAACAATGAATAGCCGGAGTAAACAAAACAAGCAGACCAAATCGTGTCGGCCCTCGAGGAAGGGTTGCAGTGTCGAGGAGCAGTAGGCATGTAAATCTGACTGCAATTCATGTATGTCTCTTCCTATTTATCTGTTGTTCAACTGTGTTATTTGTTTACTACGACAGATTTGAGTAATTGTCGGTCATGTAGCTAATGTAGGCGCAGCTTCATGAACGTCTGCCAAGGTTCTTAGCGAGGGCTTCCTCTAAGATGCTTTCAGATTTTTGATTATCTAGCATATATATGCAGTGAAGATGTCTCTGAATAGGATACATGGTGTTCATGTTCTGTTAGATAATTTTATTCTTGTGTAGTTTGATTTAAAAGATGATAGGTCAGAATGACAGAATGTGATCAGTTTTGCTTTTGCTGCTGCTACACATGATTTTACTTTTGGTTTTTATTGTCTCTTCTTCAGTTTCTTAAGGCTAGAACAATACAATGATTGATTATGCACCTGAAGGATTAATGAAGCTGCTTGGACTGAATTTCTCTTTAAAATACATGGTGCTTATTTGGGATGATTGGGCAAAAATAGTTGGGAATTGGTTTTTTATTATATGCAAAGCTTCAAGCCTTGGGGTCTTGCTGACATTAGTTGTTTCAAGTTCAGACCTTTTTCACCGCTGACTATACTCTCTCAAGTTCAGGTCACGGTGGATGGTTTGAGAGGAGGGAGGCAGAGCAGAGACAAACGGCGCATTCCGTCATGCATGTGTGTGGATTTGTAACATCCTACTACTATGTTGCTTTGTTTTACAGTAATAAATAAAGAGATGAATCAGATTTTCTTTGGTTCGTTAGCAAAATTTTACACATCAAGTATTTGATCTCAGATCTTCTATTTCGGTTTCGTATATGAGCCTTTTGCCCATAGACTAACATGTCCCTTAACCTGTCTGCTTGGTGGTACTTTTCTGTATCAGCAAGTAGTTACAGATTGAACAACCAGTTACTGATTATGCCTTATCTCAATGCATACTAACTTTCTATGAATACTTGGTTTGCTGCAGCCCTTTTGCCCATAGACTAATATATGCACTTTCTTTTAGAATTGAGCATACCCTGCTTGTCATTAGCACTCTCGTTACAACATCTACATCTCTCTTTACACAAGATTACCTGTTTCTTACTTTCCAGTAATGATCATCCTCATCCACACATACGCCGTCTAGACAATTATTAGAGCATTTCTTTCACAACGTAAAGCATCGGCAAAAAACATCAAAATATAGCGTACTAACTTGGCGTTGGTTTCCTTATCTACTGTTCCGTACATATATAACCAATGTCTTTGAGTGACCTTTTATTATTATCTGATATTGCATACTTCAATATCGCCTGTTGATGTGCCTTCGAATGTAAATGTCTAACTACTTTATCATCCCCAACATCCAGGGTGCGTAGACAGGACTGATGTTGCTCAAATGCGAGCATATGTGCCCGTGTTGAAGGAGTTTTGCCCTCTGTCTATGACTCAAGTGTCAATGATGCCTCTCCATATTATCGCTACCATGTCTTATTTGTTTTGGTTGCTCAGCAAATGTTTTGCTGTACAAGATTAGACCACACTGGACCTGTATAAGTATGGGCTACTCATGCAGTTTATTATTTAAGTTTCGAATGATGTTATCTGTTTCTATTATGCATGCTTTCACATAAATGTTTCCATCAAACATTCCCTGTGATCATATCTCCAGAACTTACAAGGATTTCCCAATGGATCCTGTACACATTCCACCAATGCTTATTCCTTTCTTTCTAATAGGATTGTAAATATTCTGTGTACCAATCTGCCCCTAAATATATTTATGTTCACTCTCACAATAGATGCCTTACTCTCGCCCCTTGCGCCATCGGCGCAACGGGTCATCTAGTATTATCAAAAGGTAAATGCCCTGATTATTTAGCTCTATCAGATAAATACTCGTCGAAAGTGGGCTCCTATCAAAATTCATTTCCGTTATAATCTTACTCATACAATATTCACACCATGTAATTCTAGAAATATATGCTCATATCTAGTTCTACATAAAAAATGACAGTATTGACATGTTATAAATAGTTTGTTTGTCTTTCTGTTTATTTTGTTACATTTTGCAGGGATAAAGTGAAGAAAAAGAAGAAAAGATTACTAGAAGATTAGTTTTAGGATTTTCTTTTATTTCCTTGCAATTTTCCTTTTATTGGAAACTTGTAAAGACATTGTAATATTCTTACTATAATAAAAATTATGATTCTATTTCATTTTTTGTTTTTTAATTATTTTTCCTTATAGGTTGTTTTCTGTAAATTTAGATTTTTTTGTTTTCCAAATACATTACTAGTGGCGCATTTAAGCCCTTATTAGTGGCGCACCTTCCTTTATTACTAGTGGCGCACCTATAAGGTTATTAGTGGCACACCTGGAGGGAATACCAGTGGAGCACTGAATGGTATACTAATGGCGCACCTGTGGTGCGCCATTAGTATTTAATACTAGTGGCGTGGTACTAGTGGCGCACCAGTAGTACGCCATTAGTAGGCAAAACTGGTGCGCCACTAGTAGGCCTTTTCCTAGTAGTGCCTTCATCTTAATCTGATGGTATCCAGAGTATGCATCAAGGAAACACAATGAGTCATTTCCCGCGGTTGCGTCGATAATCTGGTCAATGCGGGGCAACGAGAAAGGTTCTTTGGGGCAAGCCTTATTAAGGTCTTTGAAATTGACACAAAGGCACCAAGACTTATCCTTCTTCGGCTCCATGACCAGGTTGGCCAGCCAATCTCGGTGTTTGATTTCTCTGATGAACCCGGCATCGAGTAGTTTGTCCAGCTCCTCCCCCATAGCTTGTCGTTTGAGTTTGGAAAATTGCCATAGCTTTGGTTTGACTATTTTGAAACCCTTGATTATGTTGAGGCTGTGTTCGGCCAGTCTGCGTGGGACGCCGGGCATGTCCGAGGGGTGCCAGGCAAAAATATCCCAATTTTCACGTAGAAACGCTCGCAAGGCGGCATCCACCGCCGGATCCAGCTGTGCTCCGATGGACGCTGTTTTGGTAGGATCCGTCGAGTGTACTTGAAATTTGACTATTTCATCTGCTGGTTTGTAAGAGGTTGATTTGGGCCTCTAATCGAGGATCACATCGTCTTTGTCCACTGTGGATCGCAAAGTGGTTAATTCTTCAACCGCGAGGGCTTCGGATAGTGCCTCAAGGGCCAGGGATGTGGTTTTGTTTTCGGCGCGGAGTGCTATATCCGGATCACATGTGATCGTGATTACTCCATTGGGCCCCGGCATTTTAAGCTTCATGTACACGTAATGGGGTATGGCTTGGAAGCGTGAGGAAATGTCCCGCCCTAAAAGGGCGTGATATCCGTTATTGAAGGAGCCATGTGGAAAAGCAACTCTTTGGACCTGTAATTCTCAGGCATGCAAAATACTACATCAAGTTTGTTTTTTCCCGAACAATGTGCTTCTCGGCTAGGGATGATGCCTCGAAAGGTGGTACTGCTTTGCTCGATGCGTGCTCTATCAATATGCATTTTGTCGAGCGTGTCCTCTTAGATGAGGTTAAGTCCACTACCGCCATCCATGAGCACTACGGTAAGTCGGAAGCCGTCCAAAATTATGTTTAAGACCAAGGCGACAGGTGCTTGGACTAATCGGGCCCTTGGCTTGTCGTCAGCGGTGAAAGTTATTGCCGCGTCGTTCCATGGGCTCATTGTGGTTGCTTGCTTAATTTCGGCGAGGTCGCAGAGTGCCCTTTTACGCCGATTATTTGAGGAGAAGGTCTCAAAGACAATGAAGACATTAACGTCGTTGTTTTCCGGAGAGTGTTTCTCCGGGGTAGCAATGGTGAGGATAGCCTCGCCGCTTTTAGCCACCTATGAGTTGGTTCGGTGCTCAGCGTGGTGTGTATCTGACATGGCTTGTCGAGGAGTTCGTCAAGAACGGACCTATGTCCTGTAAGGGGTTTATTTTTCTTGCCGAAGGAATTATGATCGGATGCCTTGTAAGGGTGCGTCCGTTTTGCCCGAGCAGTGCTCTGCTTAAAGGCAATAGGTTGCAATTGGGTTTGTTGGGCCATCCATGTACTTCCCATCGAGCAGTACTTCCATACTATGTGCGATAGTTCCGTAAAATTCGGTATGCGACGGCGGTCGAGGGCATTCTTAATTCCCACATCGGTGAAGTTCTGATGAAAAACTGGGACCGCATCATCATCGCAGCAATCCTTGATCTTGTTTTTGACAAGTGAGAAACCTGGCCAAAAAGTGGTTGACCGTTTCCTGAGGTTACTGCCATGTATACATCAGGTTGTATATACCAGGAGGGCCTGAATTGCTTGGAGAGTTGTAACGCCCACGATGCGGCTATATCTCCCACGTGTCGAGGCACGACTTAGAGGCATAACCGCATAGTGGTTTTGTCGCAAGAAGGGTCATCTTCACACAATCCCATGTAATGAACAAGACTGGGATAAAGAGTTGGCTTACAATCGCCACTTCACACAAAACATAAATATAATCCATGCATCATCCAAAATACATACATATAGACCGTCTACGGCCAAAATCCAGATGAAAATAAGACAACCCCAAATGCTAGATCCCCGATCGTCCCAACTGGGCTCCACTACTGATCATCAGGAAAAGACACATAGTAACGACCACGTTCCTCGTCGAACTCCCACTTGAGATCGACCCCATCATCCGCACTGGCATCGTCGGCACCTGCAACTGTTTTGGTAGAATCTGTGAGTCACGAGGACTCAGCAATCTCACGCTCGCGAGATCAAGACTATTTAAGCTTACAGGAACGGATGGTGCAACGAGGTGGAGCTGCAGCAGCAATAAGCATATATGGTGGCTAACATACGCAAAAGAGAGCGAGAAGAGAAGCAACGGAACGGTCGTCATCTAGCAATGACCAAGAAGTGGTCCTGAACTCCTACTTACGTCAAAGATAACTCAGACCGTGTTCACTTCCCGGACTCCGCCGAGAAGAGACCATCACGGCTACACACGCAGTTGATGTATTTTAAATTGGGTCAAGTGACAAGTTCTCTAGAACCGGACATTAACAAATTCCCATCTGCCTCATAACCGCGGGCACGGCTTTCGAAAGATAATACTCTGCAGGGCTGTCCCAACTTAGCCCATCATAAGCTCTCACGGTCAACGAAGGATAAACCTTCTCCCGGAAAGACCCGATCAGTCTCGGAATCCCGGTTTACAAGACATTTCGACAATGGTAAAACAAGACCAGCAAAGCTGCCCGAATGTGCCGACAAATCCTGGTAGGAGCTGCACATATCTTGTTCTCAGGGCACACCGGATGAGCAGTCCGTACAACTAAAACCAATCCTCGAGTTTCCCCAAGGTGGCGCTGCAAAGGGCTCTAGTTTGGACCAGCACTCAGAGGAACACTGGCCCGGGGGTTTAAAATAAAGATGACCCTCGGGCTCTAGAAAACCCGAGGGAAAAAGGCTTAGGTGGCAAATGGTAAAACCAAGGTTGGGCCTTGCTGGAGGAGTTTTATTCAAGGCAAACTATCAAGGGGGTCCCATAAATCACCCGACCGCGTAAGGAACGCAAACTCAAGGAACATAATCCCGGTATATCAGAAACTAGGGGCGGCAAGAGTGGAACAAAACACCAGGCATAAGGCCGAGCCTTCCACCCTTTACCAAAATATATAGATGCATTAATTAAATAAGAGATATTGTGATATCCCAACATATCCATGTTCCGACATGGAACAAACTTCAACTTCACCTGCAACTAGCAACGCTATAAGAGGGGCTGAGCAAAAGCGGTAACATAGCCAAACAACGGTTTGCTAGGAAAGGATGGTTAGAGGCTGAAATGGCAAAATGGGAGTCATGATATAGCAAGTGATAGGTAGCGTAGCATGGCAATAGAGCGAACAACTAGCAAAGCGAAGATAGAAGTGATTTCGAGTGGTGGTCATCTTGCCTGCAAGGTTCTCAGAGTTGTTGAAAGCTTGATCCTCGTAAGCGTACTCAACAGGTTCCTCGTTCACGAACTCGTCTCCCGGCTCTACCCAAGACAAGAACACAAACAAACGGAACCACAATCAACCACGAGAAATGCGCAAGCAACATGATGCAAAACATGTATGATATGCGAGATATGATATGCGATGCATATGCGTGCTCCGGAAGGAAAATGAAGAACAAGGCAGTAACTTGGCAAACCAAGCATTCCACTGGAAAGATGAGGTGATTTCGGTCGAAATTGATATAAAGATCACCGGAAAAGGATGCACGGTTTGCAAATGGCGGGCAAAACAAGAATGACACGAATCTGCGATTAACAGCATGATAGCACTTAAAATGCAACAAGCAACAATGCTACAGCACTCCAACACAGCAACAAAGCATATGAAAGTAATCTACAGGAGCTGCTTGACAAAATATGAACACTGAGCTACGGCTAGTTCACAACATAACAAGCTCAAACAAGCATGGCAAAAGTGCAAAAGATAACAGGTTCACAGACTTGGTGAAATTACTGGACATGGCAGAAACAGCATCAGGTAGCAATGTTCAGAGCACGAAATCAATATGCTACAGGAACTTAAAATAGCAAAAGAAGGCATGGCAGTGTTCTACTAAAAGCATATGACAAAAGTCCCTTACTGTCCATAAGCCAAAAAGGACTAAAAGATATGATGGAAAGCAAGTTTCGTTATCAGGTTTCAGACTTAGAAGAGAACAGAGCATGGCAGAAACAATAATATGTAGGCATGTTTGTGAGCTTGATGCACTCACCACAAGGAAACGCATGACATAACAAGCATACCTACAGCAAGATGGCATGTTTATGAAGCTATCCATGGCAAGAACAAGAGCATACAATGTATGGATCAAATACAACAAGCTTGGCAAAATTGCATATCATGTTGAGAATCTGCCAGAAATATTTTATAGCAAAAGTAGAGCAAGATTGAGTCATGCTATGGCACTCTATAATTGCAAACAAGGGCAGGAATGGATCAATTACAACTATAGCTACAAAACATCGTTACTGAACATCACCAAAATATGCATGGATCTCTCTGTAGCATCAAGTTTACATGGCAACAAAATAACAGCAGACAAGGACTTAGAAATCACTAAGTCCCTGAAATCAGAAACATTACAAAGCCTATTTTGCATGCTTGTGCTAGTCACCACAGAGATCACAAAAATACATGGACTACACCATGGAAAGATAGCATGGCATACAACAAAACACATGTAGAGCTCATGCCCATAAGATGCACAGATAAAAGGATACAAAAATGACAAATCTCCAAGTTCTGCTAAGAACCAGAGGATAACAGCAACTAGCCCTCTTGCAACAGAGATTTGGACATCAAGATGACCTCTAATGAACATGGTGCAATTGAAAAAAATGTAGAGCATCACGAGACGAACAATTTGACATACTACACGCGCGAAACGGAGCTACATGCAAGGAGTTATGCACTGTTGAACATGGGCACATATCGCAACAGAAAAAGACAGCAAAAAAACGGGATCGGGAGAAAGTCAACCGCTACAGTGGGTGGATCCTGATCGGGGAACAGGAGCTCGGGCTCGGGCTCGCCTCGCCGTGAATGGCGGCGAAGACGGAGGGAGGAGGCCCGGCACGGGGAGGCGCGAGGCACGGAGGGGAAGGGCGGCGCCGGCCGGAGGAGGCCGCGGCGGCGGATGGCGGCGGCGCGGGCGGCGGCGCGGGTGGCCGGGGCCGGCGGACGGGAGGGCGCGGGCGCGAGGGCGGCCGGGCCCCGCGGGCCAGGCGCGGCCGCGCGGGCCGCACGGGCCGGCGGCGCTGGAGCGGCAGCGGGACAGGTGGCGACCCCCGATTCGTGGGGCGGAGGCGGCGGACACGTCCGGCGGCGGGGAAAATTGTCCGGGCGCGAGGTGGAAGAGGGCTAGGGTTTCATCTGCGATTCGTTTACGGGAGGGGAAGGAGTTTTATAGGTAGAGGGAGCTAGGAGAGTCCAAACGAGGTGCTGTTTTCGCCCACACGATCGTTATCGAACGACCTAGAGCATGGAGATGACTTGGAGGGGTTTTGGGCTGGTTTTTAGGGGGGTTTTGCTGCAACACACAGATGGACTTTGCGGATGCCCGGTTAACCGTTGGAGTACCAAACGACCTCCAAATGGAACGAAACTTGACCGGTGGTCTCCGGGTGGTATACTAAGGCCACTTGACAAGTCTCGGTCCATTCCGAGAATGTTTGACACCCGCTCACGAAAGAAAACAAGAGGGGTGCACCGGAGGAGATAGGAGCGCCGGATTGCAAAACGGACAACGGGGAAAATGCTCGGATGCATGAGACGAACACGTATGAAATGCAATGCACATGATGACATGATATGATATGCAAGACATGAACAAAATGCAAAACGAAAGACAAAACCCAACCACGAAGGGAATATCATAACACATAGCCGAAAATGGCAAGAGTCGGAGTTACAAATATGGCAAGTTACATGCGGGGTGTTACAAATATCTCGTAGTGGTGGAGTCACCTTGGGGAAACTCGAGGATTGGTTTGAGTTGTACTGACTGCTCATCCGGTGTGCCCTGAGAACGAGATATGTGCAGCTCCTATCAGGATTTTTCGGCACATTCGGGCGGCTTTGCTGGTCTTGTTTTACCATTGTCGAAATGTCTTGTAAACCAGGATTCCGAGACTGATCGGGTCTTTCCGGGCGAAGGTTTATCCTTCGTTGACCGTGAGAGCTTATGATGGGCTAAGTTGGGACACCCCTGCAGGGTATTATTTTCGAAAGCCGTGCCCGCGGTTATGAGGCAGATGGGAATTTGTTAATGTCCGGTTCTAGAGAACTTGTCACTTGACCCAATTTAAAATACATCAACTGCGTGTGTAGCCGTGATGGTCTCTTCTCGGCGGAGTCCGGGAAGTGAACACGGTCTGAGTTATGTTTGACGTAAGTAGGAGTTCAGGACCACTTCTTGATCATTGCTAGATGACGACCGTTCCGTTGCTTCTCTTCTCGCTCTCTTTTGCGTATGTTAGCCACCATATATGCTTATTGCCGCTGCAGCTCCACCTCGTTGCACCATCGTTTCCTATAAGCTTAAATAGTCTTGATCTCGCGGGCGTGAGATTGCTGAGTCCTCGTGACTCACAGATTCTACCAAAACAGTTGCAGGTGCCGACGATGCCAGTGTAGATGATGGGGTCGATCTCAAGTGGGAGTTCGACGAGGAACGTGGTCGTTACTATGTTTCTTTTCCTGATGATCAGTAGTGGAGTCCAGTTGGGACGATCGGGGATCTAGCATTTGGGGTTGTCTTATTTTCATCTGGATTTTGGCCGTAGACGGTCTATATGTATGTATTTTGGATGATGCATGGATTATATTTATGTTTTGTGTGAAGTGGCGATTGTAAGCCAACTCTTTATCCCATTCTTATTCATTACATGGGATTGTGTGAAGATGACCCTTCTTGCGACAAAACCACTATGCGGTTATGCCTCTAAGTCGTGCCTCGACACGTGGGAGATATAGCCGCATCGTGGGCGTTACAAGTTGGTAATCAGAGCCATCCCCGACTTAGGAGCCCCCTGCTTGATCGAATCGCTGGCGTTGTTGAGTCTAGAAAAAAAATGTTTTGAGTCTTGGGATTATATATATCGGAGAGTAGGATTCATTTTACTCCTCAGGACCTTCGTCGCTCTGGTGAGGTCTCCTGACGTAGAAGTTTTGACTATTCTCTCCTCTAATTTCACTAAAAAAATTTAGGATCACCCGGGTATCTTGGAATCGTTCCGATGGTTTTGTGACGAGAACATTGTTCTTGGTGCCTCCTAACATTTAGGGGTTGTGGCAGTGTCCCGGGGAGTTGAGCTCCGAGGTGTTGTCGTCACAATTTTATCGTTGCAGTTCTGGAATACCCGAGTTTCGCCGACATCGAAGTCTCTTTTATGCAGTTGTTGGTGAGATCACCTCGACGCCACCCAGTACTGGGGCGGGAGTTCGGGAGTATTGCCATAACTTGTATAACGGATGCTTTTCGAAGGTTGAGGTAAACGATTTCCGAAGGTTTCTTGGTTATGTGTTGACGGATGGATACAGCTGGATCTAGGGATTGCTAGTTTGTGTGATATATTTTGTGTCCCCTGCATCCCCAACACCAGATTGCATAACCAGAAAGTTTCGGGAGTTTATAAGTGGGAATTCAAGTAGCCTTAGGATATCTCTCCGACAGACGCATGATACGAGGTTGGGGTTCGACGTCTAGTGGTCCGCCTGTACACGGTTGATTTTACAGTGGTCTCGTAGTGTCTTAAAGAGTCCATGGCTATGCCGACTCGGGGACGCTTCGTATGTCATGTGCACAACCTTGTACATGATGGTGCTGTACGATTGAGCCCGTGTGGGCCCCACCACGAAAACTTCGGACGAAATCTCTATCATATGTTTGTTCCGGCTTATTCTGCAAGCCAATACTTTGTTTTGTTTTGTGTTGTGGTATTCGAGTTGCTTCGAAGTCATATGTTGATTCCATATCTTTTTCTAAGTGGCTTCTCAACTTATGGAAGTGTGATGATTTACTACGGAATTCATTCGTTCATCCTCGTTCGAATGTTTATTGTGAAGACTATATGTTGCAATTTCTATCCGTTGATTCTACTTATCTATTTATCTATCAAGATGCTAATGGATGTCACCCTCTTCAGGATGGCTCCGCCAACGCGTCAGAATCCGGATCGCAATGAAGGGAGTCAAGCGAACCCTCCGCCACCACCTCCGCCTCCGGAGGCATGGCAAGCTATCATGGCAGCCACCAACGCCAATGCTCAGATGATTCTGCAACTCTTGCAAGAACGCACCCAAGGGCAAGGCAATCAAGGCAATCAAGGTCAAGGCAACAATCAGCCGAACTTCGCTACACTCAACCAGTTTCTCGCAAATCAGCCCAAGTCTTTCAGCTACTGTGCCGAGGCCACGGATGCCGATGATTGGCTCGTGGACATCAACAAGCATTTTGAATGTAGCAATGTCAGGCCTGAGGACTATGTCAAGTTCGCTTCTTTCCAGCTCAAGGACCAAGCTTCTGATTGGTTTCAACAATACAAAGATTCCAGAGGAGGTCGTGTGATCACTTGGACTGACTTCTGTCGGGACTTCAAAGCGCACCACATTCCAAAAAGTGTTGTTGAGAGCAAGCGTGAGGAGTTCCGCAATCTCAAGCAAGCAACATGTCTGTGTATCAATACAACATCCAGTTTCAGAAACTTGCTCGCTTCGCTAAACAAGACGTTCCTGATGAAAAGAGCATGATCTATCACTTCAGAGGTGGTCTTAAAGAGGATCTGCAGTTAGCTCTCGTTCTTGTTGAGCCTACTCAGTTTGATCAATTCTACAATATGGCACTGAAGCAAGAGGCTGCTCAGCTCAAGTGTGAGGCTTCTAAGAAGAGAGTCAGAGACGCAGTTCAGTCTTCTTCTTCCTCACTTGTGACAGCTAAGCAACAGAAGTTCTGGTTGCCTCCTCCTCCTCTGTTTCGTCAGCCTTACCAGCAGAAGAACAAAGGTGGCCATGGTTCTTCCAACTCTGGCTATCAGAACAAGTCTCAGAATCAAGCTCCAAAGTCCAATGCTCCTTATCATCGTCCACTCTTAGAGGTGACTTGCAACAAGTGTCAGCAGAAAGGTCACTATGCTAAGAAATGCTTCAACCAAAGGCGCCTTCCGCCTCCTCCTCCTATCAGATCTTCCAGCAATGCAGTGGTCAAGCATAATCTCTGTTGGTTTGAAATTTGACTATTTCATCTGTTGGTTTGAAGGAAGAGGATTTGGGCCTCTTGCGAGGATGACATCATCCTTGTCCATCGTGGAGCGCGCAGACTGCTTAGCTCCTTGGCCGTGAGGGCCTCGGATAGCGCCTCGAGGGCCAGAGACGCAGTTTTGTTTTCGGTGCGGAGTGCGATATCCGGGTCACCAGTGATAGTGATAACTCCGTTAGGCCCTAGCATTTTAAGCTTCATGTACCCGTAATGGGGTATGGCTTGAAAGCGTGTGAATGCGTCTCGCCCCAACAGGGCATGATATCCGCTGTTGAAAGGTGCCACGTGGAAGAGCAACTCTTCGGACCTGTAGTTCTCCGGCGTGCCGAATACGACGTCGAGTTTAATCTTCCCCGAACTTCATGCTTCTCAGCTGGGGATAATGCCTCGGAAGGTGGTGCCGCTTTGCTCGATGCAACCCTTGTCCATTTGCATTTTATTGAGCTTGTCCTCGTAGATGAGGTTGAGTCCACTGCCGCCGTCCATGAGCACCTTAGTGAGCCTAAAACCATCCACAATTGGGTTTCAGACCAAGGCGGCAAGTGCTCGGACTGATCTGGCCCTTGGTTCGCCGTCGGCAGCAAAGGTTATTGTCGTATCGTTCCAAGGGTTTATTGCGGCTACTTGGTTGACTTCGGCGAGGTCGCGGAGCGCCCTCTTGCGCCGATTGTTTGAAGAAAAGGTCTCGAAGACTGTCAAGACATTGAGATCGGCGTCCTCCGAAGAGTGCCTCTCTGGAGTAATGTTGGTGAGGATGGCCTCGCCGCTCTTAGCCACCTGCCGGAGTACCCAACTTGCCCGAAGGCTATGTGTTGGTTCGGTATTCGGCGTCGTATGTATCTGATAGGGTTTGTCGAGCAGGTCGTCAAGGACAGTTCTGTGTCCCGTGAAGGGCTTGACTTTTTTGTCCATGAGATGATGATCAGGTGCCCCGTAAGGGTGCATCCTTTTTGTCCATCCGGTGGGCTGCTTGAAGGCGGGAGGTTCCCACTGAGCTGTCTGGGCCTTCCAGGCTCTTTCCATTGCGTAGTACTTCTGTATAATGTGTGCCAAATTAGCAAAGTGCAGTATGCAGCGGCGGTTGAGGGCGTTGAGGATTCCCTCGTCCATACAGTTGCGGCAAAATACTGAAACCGCGTCGTTATCGCAACAATCTTTGATCTTGTTTTTAACAAGGAGGAATCTGCCCCAAAGATGATGGACCGTTTCCTCAGTTTGTTTCCATATGTACATTAGGTCGCATACATCTGGAGGACCTGAATCGCTGGGGGAATATTGCTTGTGGTGGGTGGGCGGGCTAAAATCCAAACCCTGACCCACTATTCACTACAAAAAATACACTTCCGTGATGATACGTGTTTGTCACAGTAGGTCACGTTTTCTGTCATGCATGTGCATCTATGATGATTTCATGACGGAATCAAGATAGTCATTCCTGTGCTGCCATAGAATTGTTCCATGACATTACCAAAATTATCATCATGGAAGTGTCAACTTCCATGATGATAGATCGTGCGTCATAGAATTGCTTTCGTCAAGGGTGACCGACACGTGGCATTGCTACCTCTTGAGCACTGTGTTGGTTTTTCCCTTGAAGAGGAAAGGGTGATGCAGCAAAGTAGCATAAGTATTTCCCTCGGTTTTTGAGAACCAAGGTATCAATCTAGTAGGAGACTACACGCAAGTCGCCTCGTACCTACACAAGTAAATAAGAACCTTGCAACCAATGCGATAAAGGGGTTGTCAATCCCTTCACGGCCACTTGCAAAAGTGAGATCTGATAGAGATAATAAGATAAATATTTTTGGTATTTTTATGATATAGATTGAAAGTAAAGATTCCAAAGTAAAATAGATTGGAAGCATGTATGATGGAAAATAGACCCGGGGGCCATAGGTTTCACTAGTGGCTTCTCTCAAGATAGCATAAGTATTACGGTGGGTGAACAAATTACTTTCGAGCAATTGATAGAAAAGTGCATAATTGTGAGAATATCTAGGCATGATCATGTATATAGGCATCACGTCCGCGACAAGTAGACCGAAACGATTCTGCATCTACTACTATTACTCCACACATCGACCGCTATCCAGGATGCATCTAGAGTAATAAGTTCATAAGAACAGAGTAACGCATTAGGCAAGATGACATAATGTAGAGGGATAAACTCAAGCAATATGATCTAAACCCCATATTTTTATCCTCGATGGCAACAATACAATACGTGTCGTTTCCCTTTCTGTCACTGGGATCAAGCAACACAAGATTGAACCCAAAGCTAAGCACTTCTCCCATTGCAAAAAAGATCAATCTAGTAGGCCAAACCAAACTGATAATTCAAAGAGACCTGCAAAGATAACAAATCATACATAAAAGAATTCAGAGGAGATTCAAATATTGTTCATAGATAATCTTGATCATAAACCCACAATTCATTGGATCTCGACAAACACACCGCAAAAAGAATTACATCGAATAGATCTCCAAGAAGATCGAGGAGAACTTTGTATTGAGATCCAAAGAGAGAGAAGAAGCCATCTAGCTAATAACTATGGACCCGAACGTCCGTGGTAAACTACTCACACATCATCGGAGAGGCTATGGTGTTGATGTAGAAGCCTTCCATGATCGATCCCCCCTCCGGCGGTGCGTCGGAAGAGGCCCCAAGATGGAATCTCACGGGTACAGAAGGTTGCCGCGGTGGAAATAGGGTTTCGTGGTGCTCCTCGATGTTTTCGGGGTATATGGGTATATATAGGAGGAAGAAGTAGGTCAGTGGAGCTGCGAGGGGCCCACGAGGGTGGGGGCGCGCCTCCCTGCCTCGTGGCCTCCTCGCTTCTTTCTTGATGTCCACTCCAAGTCCCCTGGATCATGTTTGTTCCAAAAATAACTCTCCCGAAGGTTTCATTCCATTTGGATTCCGTTTGATATTCCTTTTCTGCAAAACACTGAAATAGGCAAAAAAAACAACAATTTGCACTGGGCCTTTGGTTAGTAGGTTAGTTCCAAAAATAATATAAAAGTGCTTAGTAAAGCACATTAAACATCCAAAAAAGATAATATAATAGCATGGAATAATCAAAAATTATAGATACATTGTAGACGTATTAGGCATCGACCGTAACGGGAAGCCGTTAAGCTATCGGGTCCGGTTTTAGATCCGATAACCGTTAACAGCCCGGAACAATGGGGATTTTCCACGTGTAAAATTCTCATTGGCCGGAGGAAACACGTGTTTCCTCCTTGGTGGGCCAGATGTCGTCCATCCATTAGAGGATACATGCTTATGATACTTCGACACGTGGCAGGGCCCAACAGAGGCCCATATAGGTTAAAAAGGCTGGCCCAGTCAAAGGCCAGTAGTACTTACTCAGGTACTAGTGGGCCAGCCTAATAACGGCCTGTTTAATAAAGGCCCATTTACGGATCAAGCCAGATCTGGTCCGTTAATTGTTCGCCATATATTTGGGCCCAATAATGGCCCAGTGACTTTTGGCCTGTTAGAGGCCCGATGTAGACATGGGCCCTTTTCAGCCCGGTGTGTCTTTCGGCCTGGGAATGGCCTGTGCTCCCCATGGGCCATATATGGTCCGACGCGACATCCCGCCCACTAACGGCCCATGATAAAGATGGCAACAGTTCAGCCCAACGTGACTTTGGTCCTGTTAAAGGACTGTCGTATAATTCGTCCCGTTGATGCTTGTACTAAGCTTTCGTCCTCTTAAAGGCCCATGATATTAGTGGGCCAACTAAGGACTGAGCTATGTTTCGGCCTGGTCATAGCCCGCCATATAACTGGGCCTAAAAAGGCCCGGTCTAAATTTCAGCCTGCGGAAGGCCTGTCAACGACTAGTGAAAATTGAGGCCCAACATGAATTTCGGCCTGCTAAAGGCCCATGGTTTCTTCTGGGCCGTAACAGGCGAGCAGAATATTCAGCCTATTAATGGCCGAATGCTACATGGGCCAAACTAAGCGCTGGGTCCACAAAAGGCCCAACTAAAATTTGGGCCAAATATAGGCCGGAGTAAGTTGTGGGCCTGGCGCAATGTGTGACGGCCCCAATGGCCCTTCGGGCCCAAGAAGGATGCAGGACGGACCAACTGTGGCCTGCTAAAAACCAGGCCTGTTAGAGGCGAATGTTTCGGCCCGGTCGACTACATCAGATTTTTTTTCAGACAGCGAATGATGGGAGTAACTAGGTGGAATTAATAACAACCTACTCTACACAATATAGAAAGTATGGCATAGTAACTTAGAATAAAGCCTACACTATACAATAAAGGATTTATGGTATATTACATCCCCTAGGCATTGAAGTTCGCCACCAGTGATCATAAAGCACAACGAAGAAGCAGATTACAAAAACTGGGCACCATTGCAGCATAACAAAATAATATTGAACCGAGACCACTTCGAAGACAGTTCATGAAAGGTTAGCCTTGTGCGGGAACTGCTGCGCAAGCTGTTGAGCAAGGCTGTGAGACCGGCCTAGCATCTCGGTCATAGCTTCCAGGTGTAGTTGTTTAGCGGTGAGGTTCTCATTGGTGTTCTCTGTAGTCTTTCTTAGAGATAGGACTTCAAGTCAAAATTGAGTTGCAGAATGCCTTTCTGCTAGAAATTGGGACTGAAGAAGTCGAACTGATTTAGACAACGAATTCTGTGAGCTAGTCTGACTGCTAGGCTCAAGTAACTTGAACAGTGCATCAAGACAAGACTTTGGGGTTGTCTCGCTATCTGCAAGATGTTTTGCCTTCTTTGCTGCAATATATGTTGGGTTTGTCTCACAACCTTCAGCAGACTTGTGCATGCCATCAAGCATATCACCCTGAAACAAGCAGAGAGATGATAGGTTTTGCACATGTATAAACAAAGATGATAAATGTCAATAGCATAATTTGGCATTGTTCATAATGCGGGGAGCTTCACCACACTACTAGATTACCATGTCAACATAACAAGCATAGATGAAGGGCAAAGACAAGCATTGTATCTATTTTGGTTAATGTGCATGACAAGTTGTTCATATCATCAGCCACATCAGTAAGATAAAACAGGAGATGACAAGGTGCAAACATACGGGGCTTCTTCACCACACACTGGATTATAGATCCACAAAAACAAGGATACATATAGGGAGTATTGAGTAATGTGCATGGTATGAATAAGGAATTTGGTTTTACAAGTAAAACATGGAACTTACGGTTGCTGCGAAAATGCATTTTGATAGAAACATCAAACTAGCAGCAATAAATGATAGGGAGTATGAGCAAATTAAATAGCAGTTTAGGATAAAGGCTTTAGAAGGACTAACTTACATTAACTTTTAACACCGGCTTTATAATGCCCTTCTCCATGTCAAGGGAAGGATAACTCAAGAATTTCAGCACATAATCTTCTTCATAAGCATTGCCAGCACTCTACATTTTGTAGAGCATAATTATAGATATGATAATACTGGAAGAGATAGATGATAATGAAGATAAGATGCAAATTGATGCTACATAATCAACTACCAATCCCTGGAAGTACAAGCGTTACAGGACAAAATGTACTGACAAGAGCAATGGGCTACACTTCTGCACTGACATTGTCTGTGTATTCAACTTTTTGGTAAGATTAAATATAGATCTGATATTTTTTAGTAAATGGTGGGCGAGGGAGATAAGATGCAGAATGCTACACAATGAACCAATCCCTCTTCCCATAATATAAGAGTGTTTTCAACACTGGTGTACTGTACAAAACATTCTTATATTATGTGACGGAGGGAGCAGCTATTAATGTAAGTACAGTGATAGACGATGTTCAGTCCTTGCAAGAGGACTGCAGAGCTAAACCTCTTCAGAAGCATCGGGTTGATTCTAAATTTATGTAAGAGTCCATATGGATCTTATAATGTCAACCAAATGGACAATAATGTGGCTAACATGTGCGGTCATCCTACATAATCAAACAGCTATTAATGTAAGTATGGTCATACAGGGCAAGAGGATTCACAAGAGCAATGTAGTGTGCGGTATAGTTGTGAGATTCTGTGGTCGCTTGAGAATGAATGTTCTTCTGCTAACAGTTTTTGTACAAGTGAGATGTTAAGGCAAATGCGGAAATGTAGTTCAAATTGTGATGTGATATCATAGACAGTACCTTACGTTGCAGACGAGACCAATGTGTAAAAAGATTATTCCAGTCACTATCTGATAAATGTAGCACCGGAGACTTTACAGAAATTTTGTTTAGAAGCTTGCCATCGAAGTGCGATTGCCTCAGGTAGGAACGATACTTCATCAACGAGTGCTTGAAAAGCGCAACCAACCCTTGCTCGTCTTGACAATCCAGTTTGGTCCTTGCCTATTTAATAGAATGAAATATTGTGTCTTATGTCAGCAGAAACATATGCAGTAATTACCATGAATAACATTAGTACATTACTTACGCGTAAGTTGCGGAGGAAGACTGGAAATTGTTCTGTGTCTGCGGTATAATCTTTCCATGAAGGAAAGATGCCCACAAAGTTCCTGACAACAATATAAGCTTCATCTTCTAAACTGGGAAGATATGGAACACGGGTCCTATTTGCTGCAATTGGAGGCCTCTCTAGTTCGAAAAGGGATATGGCAACTGGATTTGGTGTACTCTTTGCTGGAATGGGGGTTTTACGTCCTAGAGCTGGTGCTATGTCAACTCGCATCATCATACTGTTTGCTGCAGTTGGGGTCTGCTGAGTTGGGACATTAGAAATGTCCAATGTAGTAGTGCTAGAGTCTGCTAGAGTTGGGGTGTTTTGTGGGTCAGGTGATATTGCAACTACACCAAATGGGCTATTTGATTTATCAGGTGTCAGTACCTTTTTCCAAATACTTTGCTCGTGCTCCTTCGCGATCAGCAATCGCCCTATTCCTTTTGAACGTCTGATACACAAGAACAACATTTGAATGGATAAATATGGTATGATGACAGATGGAATATGTACTGAAAATCGATAGGCAGGGCGTATTCACATACACGATGTGTAAACTAAGCTAATGGCAGTGCAACAAAGTAGAAGCAATGCAAAGCATTAGGTGAAAGATATGTGTGACCAATATAACCTTGGAAAGTTAGAGCAAGCACCATGATGGGTGAATAAGATAGGGCATCTGGCTCTGACTCCTCCACTAGGGAGCTACATTGACTTAGGTCTCCCTCTAGCTCAGAATCATTGTTAGGATCATAATCTGAGTATGAATCTGTAGGTGGAGAGCCTTTACATTGCATTGCATCCAGACTTGATTTCAGTCCCATAATGCCAAGTTTGACAGCCATGGTATTGTTCTGCTTTATTCCTTTCATGCGCGCAAGCTCATAACCATTATGATGTTGTTCAGAATATGAGATTCATGAAAACATAAAAAGTAGTCATATTATCAATGGAATGCATTTTGGATTCAACTCGAAGAGTGTCTCCCTATAAAACCCTCCATATGCAAAGTTCACCCCCCAACCTTGCTGACCAGACCACTGTCGGTGTACAAAAGTAGGGGCCTTCTGTACCCCTTTACTTGTGCATGGGCAGTTGTGGCCACACCCGCGGCCACGCTTGGCGGGGCAGAGGAAGCAAAGATACAAAACTACCAGAGCAGCGCTGAAGCTAGAGGTGCGAAGAGAAAAGGGACAAGAGGGGTTTCCCCCGGCAAGAGCCTTGCCGGGCACGGACTACGCTGCCCCGGCAAGAGCCTTGTCGGGGCATCTTGCCCAACACCAGCAAGACCGCCACCCTCGAGCTCAAAAGTTCTGGCACCATCAACAACATCAGAACCAAGGCTCGGGAGGCGCCTGCATGGTGGCATGCAGATCTTTGTGAAAACCGAAGGCCTGCAAGACTAGATGTGAAGCAGAAGACGAAAGCCCCCTGGCAAGACCCTTGCCAGGGACGCCCACGAGACCCCCTACAAGATCCTTGCCGGGAACGCCCACAAGACCCCGGCAAGACCCTTACCGGGGACATCTGCAGTGCCGCAGTCAGGCCCACACCTACCATGGTTTCGCTGCCCCACGCCCATTCCGACGTGGCGGCCGGCCCACCAGCTAGGCGAGCACCTGCGTGGCAGCATGCAGCTTCTAGGCCAACTAGCCAACCACCTGCGTGGTGGCATGCAAGTCTTCGTGAAGACCCTGCACCACACCAACTCAGCAGCCAGCCAGCCAGCGTGGCGCTGCATGCCTTGTTAGCTTGGATGCGCGTCGGAGCGAGGGGAGGCGGCGATGGACAGGACGAGATTATTTGCCGTCCCTGAGAAAGCAAGAGGGCACGTCAGCAGTGCATTAAATGTGTTTGTCCTACGGTGCTAGGCGATAGACTTGTACACTATACATACTTTCCACCTCCTGTGTGCTACCGTGGCGACCCCTTGGACGTATAAAAGGAGGCCCGAGGCATACTGAGGAAGGATTCAGACTTTTTGGGCTAGGCATGAACAGCAGCTAGTTCAGGAGCTCAAGAACACCAAATATACACCAAAGCAGGACTAGGGTATTACGTATCATTTGCTGCCCGAACCTGGATAAAATCCCCTCGTGTTGATCTTCTAGACCCGCCTTTTGCACAGTCCCGCGCCCCGCCAACCGTTGTAGGGATTCCCTGTGATCCCATAGGTGTCGTTCCTGATCCCCGACATCTTTGGCGCGCCACATAGGGGGCGCAAGCTGTGAAAAATCTGGTTTAGAAGTAAGCTCATCGATTTCTTCGTCGCGATGGCTCGAGAGGGGAAGGCGGCGTCGATTAGCCACGCTCTGGTGCCATCATCTAGGCGAGGTGGTGCTGTCCGCAGCTGCAAAAACCCTCCGCGTGACGACGGAAAAGCTAAGTCACGCAAAGCCTTGAGCACTTTCTTCTTTTTATAAGGTTATCCTCCTCGAAAAATCATGCCCCTTGTATGGAAATCCTGTACGCAATGGAACCCTTCCGCTATTGGCAACGCCTTTGTTCTGTTTCGAGTCCGCTCAACAGTTCAAGCAGCCGCGCTGAGAACGGCAAGGTGGCTTGCCCGGCAGCAAGTGCCCCCGGCAGGCTGCTAAGTATCCGTTCCTCAAAGCGCCATAGCATGGGTTAATGCACCGGAAAACCTATCCAACTAGGCGTGGGGTGTGTACATACAAGGAAAGATCGAACAGGAAGATAGCATGCTTCATTTCAAAGTACTGCAGAGTTATACTACATCAATAGGTGTTGCGGTTCTAACTTAAGATAAAATTGTCTTGGTCATGAACTCGCAGCGGCATTGAGAAATGGGGTGCCTAGTCCCGGCGCTAGCCCTCCACCCTCTTGACCCTGTCGACGCAGCTGATGATGGGCTTGATACGCTCCTCGGGCGCCGTGAGGTTCACATCCTCCGGGAGGCTCTCTAGAGCGTTGGTGAAGTCGACTCTGGGGTTCCAGAACGCCACCTTGGTGAGCACCTTGGTCAGGGCGCCCCGGCAGAGCCTCCGGGACTCGTTGGCCAGATAAGCTGCTTGATTGGAGCAGAGCTGCTCCAGGGCTTCGCGGACGGCCTCGAAGAACAAGGTCAACCTGGCGTTGGGGCTTATGTTCGCCTCCGGGGAGTACCTGAAGCTCGGTATGCCCATGGCGGCGAGCTGCGTGGTGAGCCTCTCTTCAACGTCGACGAGGCAGCTAATCCAGAGGTTTACGCTCTTCACGTAATCCTTGTGGGCGGCGGCGTCATCGCTCCGCAGCCGCTTCTCGTCCTCCAGGGCCTTGTTCAGGGTCTCCTCACGAGCCCCGGCCTCCGAAAACTTCGCCTCCAAGCCGTCCAGTTTCAGCTTCAGATCATTGATGGAGTCGTTGGCCTCAGAGAGCAGCTTGGCCTTGTCGGAGATGGCGAACTGCGCATCCGCCAGAGGGCGGTTGGCCGTGTCCCTCTCCTCCGTCAGCTCCGAGACTTCTTCTTCAGCTCCTCCCACTCCCTCTCCAGCTTCTTCACCTCGCCGGTGTGGTCCAGGGCCAGAGCATTGAGTGTGTCTTTGTGCTTCTGCTCCAGCTCCTGGGTCCGTTGCGTGATGATCTTCCCGATTTCCTCGTCCTTTCCACGGAGAGTGGCGGCAAGCGCCTGCTCATGAGCAACGAGGTCTTCCTCCTGGCTGTTCAGCATAGCTTGCTGCTGCTACCGAGCAGCCTCGTCCTTGGCGGCCTGTTCCTTCGCCACCTCCTGGGCCTACTCGATATCGGCCTGCTTCAGGATGAGCTCTCGCTTGCGCTCATCCAGCTCACCCTGGGCAGCCCTATGTTCATCCCGGGCCTCGCCAAACTAGACCTGCGTCTGAGAGATGCGCTCCTCAACATACGCCTCCGCCTTGTCCACCGCCGCCATCCTGGATTTCACTTTCTCTTGGAGGGCACGGTGGAGTGCCTGGAGCTTCTGGAAGTTGACGCTCATGGCTCGGAGAAGCTGCTCCTCTTGGCAACCGTTGCCGCCAGCGCTCGGTTCGTCAACAACCTGGAGCCCGGCGGTGGCGAGTGCCTCGTCATCAAACACCCCCCTCGGTTTATGCTATGGTGCTTGTCGTCCCCGGGAGGTGGACGAACAAATCGTCACCCACCTTCAAGTACGTGCCCAGGGCAGGGGCTATAGGGGAGGAGAGTTGGTCATCGGCCACCTCCTCCTCGGCAGCGGCCTTGCCGGCCTCCCCGGCAAGCCCCTTGGCGGCCTCCTCAGCGGCGGTCTTGACAGCTTCCCCGGCAGCAATCTTGGTGGCCTCAGCTTCCCCATCCCTGGTGACCTCCTCAATAACAGTGTCGACGTCCTCCTTGTCCATCGAGGGAGGGTCTGGAAACCAGAAGGGAAAATGAAGCAAGGCCAAGGTCAAGGTTCAGGGCAAAGCAAAAAGAAAAAACATCGCATGCTAAGAAGAAGAACAAGAACAAGGACGAGAGGCGGGCCACTTACTCATGCCGAGTTGAGAAGAGGTGGTCCCCTCCCTGCCAACGCTCGTTGTCGGGACAGAGCCAGCAGCGCCCAAGCTCGCCCTCTCTTCCTCTGTGCGTGTGGGCTCGTCGGTAGGTGCCCTTGCCGGGGACGTCCCTTTGGGAGGCGTGGTCGATGGGGACGGCAAGTCAGGGGCGGCCTTTAGTGGCTCCTCCTGTTGCTGCTCCCCTTCTGCAAATCAGGCAAGGTCAGCACCATGTCTCATGCCCCAACGCTCATCGACGAGGAGTGAGTAAAGAACTCACGCTGGGGGCTGGAGCAGGGGCTGCGTCGAGGGCAGTTGTCCGAACTAATCTCCACCAACACCGGCGAGCGCAGAGTGCTCGCCGGGGGCTTGTCGCCCGTCGAAGCCATGGCCCTCTTAGCCGCCCTCTAGGCCAGCGTCTCCGTGTCCTTGCAAAGAGGAGGTCAAGTCAGGGAAGATGGCGTAGGCTGAGAGTTAGAAATGATGAAGGGTGAGATGCTTAATCGTCCTCCTCCACCGGCCACCTCTTCCTCTTTGGGTTGAAGGACCCAAGGTCGAAGGTGGCCTCCGGGCCGCCGTCCAAAGGAGGAGGGGAAAGGGAAGGCATCCTGCGGCGCTTGGACGAGGAAGAAGCGGCGGCCGCTGCCTTCTTCTTCGCGGCCGCGACCCTCATCTGGCGCGCGGGGCTGCGCCTGGGCCTGTTGCCGCTGCGTGGTCCTGTCGGGCCGGACCGGCTCGCCAGAGCTAGCTCGCCACAGGACGCATTTCATCACCGAGCCCAAGGAGTCATCTGCCTCGGTCTCCTCTTCGGCTGACTCCTCGGGCACGTCTTTGACTAGTGGGGCCCCGGCGCCGGCGCCGCTGGCTTCCCCGGCAGACCCCGCCCATTCGGCAAGCTCTTTCTCCTCTGCGACCGTGTCGGCCTCATCCTCCATGGTGCCGACGCTGCCGGCCTCCTTGGCGAGTGCCGCCTCCTCCGCCCTGGCGGCAATGTATGCCCGCTCTTCCCGAGTGGTGTCGTGGAAGAGCAGTGGCTTGTCTCTAAATACCTCTCCGACAGGTTGCCGAAGAATTCCTACACCCGCTCTGCCCGGCTCGGCCCAGCTTGGATTGAGGCCGTGCGCGTTGAAGTCCGGCATCATGGCGATGATGGAAGTCTGGCAAGAATTGTTGGTCAACGGGAACATTCCCGCTGGCAACCCAAACAGAGACCCGCCGGCCTTGATGGCCTTGCCGGCCTTCTCGGCCTTTTCGGCCTTGCCGGCCTTCTCGGCCTTCTCGGCCTTGCCGGTCCTCTCGACCTCGCCGGCCTCATCGACCTTGAGCTGGAAAAACCGCTGGCAAAGACGGGCATGCTGCAGCACCGTGAAATTGTGCTTCAAGCTAGGGCGGAGCCTCATGACATGTACCGCGTTCTTGAAGTCCCAGGCCGGCCTCCCCTTGTTGTATAGTGGGGCAATCCGGCGGCGGATGAAGTCAGCCCCAATCATCTCGAGGGTGAGCCCGGCCGAAGTGAGGTGATGTATCCCGGTGGAGGCGACCGTGAGCTTTTTGTCGTGGGCATCAACATCGCCCCAGTCTTTTCTGCGGACTGGTGGCGCCCGACAGACCCGGCAGAACTCTTGCGGATCTGCCTCCTCGATCCAGCACCACCGACCCTGCCACTCATCCCACCTCTCCTTTTGGGCACCCTCTGGATACGTGCCCTTGCTCTGGGTCCTCGGGATCCAAGTAACACGGCCAGAGATGGCGCCCCCTGGCTGGATGCGAGGGGTGAAGTAATGCCAGAAAAGCGCCGTGCTGGGGTGCACTCTGGCGAAGCCCTCGCAGAGATGGGCAAAGGAGGCCATGCATGCCATGGCATTCGGCGTGAAATCCAGAAGGTGGAAGCCGTAGGTGTGAATCATGTCGTTGAAGAAATCGGAGAAAGGGGGCATAGCCCACAGGAGAAATAATCGATAAAGAAGGGATATCGGTTTGGACCCGCCTCGGTGAAGGCGGCGGGGATGATGTGTGTAGAAGGGTGCCCCGACGTCTCCCTTTCCCACAGGGGCCTGAACATGTCCCTGAGGGTGATTGCATCGACTATCAAGGTGAAGAGAGCGCGCTACATCCGCATCTCCACCAGCTCGCTCTCCGGCACCTCCTTCCCCCCCAGCGTCCTTGGCCACTCCCTTGCCCTTGCTCGTCTTGGGGGCCATGGCGGTTGAGAGGGGGGTGAGGGATCGGAGGCAATGGGGGCACGGCGGCAGCGAGCAGGGGTGAGAGCTCCGACTTGCGTTTGGAGAAGAAGAGGGGAACGGCGTTTTCCAAGATTGAAAAGGGCCCAGGGGGTAAATTAGCAGTGCCCCTGCATTTTCCTCTTTTTTATGGGGGAGACGCGGGCTGCATCTTTACTATTCACCGCGAGGTGACGCAAGCGCTGCAACCGACCCACGCACGACCCCCACGTCACCCACTCAATGCGGGTCATGAGGAAGCACAACTGGCGAAGGGATTACTACGGTTTACACTCTCGCACGCATGCCCGCGCACCGTTCTGGGCCTGGCCAAACAACGCTCTGCGCTTATATGTGGCCCATGCCTGGGGGATCCTATCGGTGTACAAAAGTAGGGGCCTTCTGTACCCCTTGACTTGTCCATGGGCAGTTGTAGCCACACCTGCGGGCACGCTTGGCGGGGCAGAGGAAGCAAAGATACAAAACTACCAGAGCAGCGCTGAAGCCAGAGGTGCAAAGAGCAAAGGGACAAGAGGGGTTTCCCCCGGCAAGAGCCTTGCCGGGGACGGCCTACGCTGCCCTGGCAAGACCCTTGCCGGGGCAACTTGCCCAACACCAGCAAGACTGCCACCCTCGAGCTGAAAATTTCTGGCACCATCAACAACATCAGAACCAAGGCTCGGGAGGCGCCTGCATGGTGGCATGCAGATCTTTGTGAAAACCGAGGGCCTGCAAGACTAGATGAGAACCAGAAGATGAAAGCCCCCCGGCAAGACCCTTGCCGGGGACGCCCACGAGACCCCCGGCAAGATCCTTGCTGGGGACACCCACAAGACCCCGACAAGACCCTTGCCGGGGACATCAGTAGGGCCGCATTCAGGCCCACACCTACAAAGATTTAGATGCCCCGCACCCGTTCCGACGTGGCGGCCGGCCCGCCAGCTAGGCGAGCGTCTGCGTGGCAGCATGCAGCTTCTAGGCCAACTAGCCAAGCATCTGCGTGGTGGCATGTAGATCTTCGTGAAGACCCTGCCACCGCACCAGCTCAACAGCTAGCCAGCAAGCGTGGCGCTGCATGCCTCATTAGCTTGGACGCGCCTCGAAGCAAGGAGAGGCAGCGACGGACAGGATGAGCTTCTTTGCCATCCCCGATAAAGCAAGAGGGCACGTCGGCGGTGCATTAAATGTGTTTGTCCTACGGTGACAAGCGATAGACTTGTACACTGTACATACTTTCCACCTCCTGTGTGCCACGGTGGCGACCCCTTTGACGTATAAAAGGAGGCCCGAGGCGTACTGAGGAAGGATTCGGACTTTTTGGGCTAGGCATGCACCACAGCTAGTTGAGGAGCTCAAGAACACCAAATTTACAAACAAAGCAGGACTAGGGTATTACGCATCGTTTCTGGCCCGAACCTCGATAAATTCCCCTCGTGTTGATCTTCTAGACCCGCTCTTTGCACAGCCCCGCGCCCCGCCAACCGTAGTAGGGATTGCGTGTGATCCCATAGGTGTTGTTCCTGATCCCCGACAACCACACACAGAAATACAAACCTCTTATGTCTCTATAACAGGCAGACACACATTTCAAAACTGAAGTAGGAACATTAGAATCATATCAAATTTGTATTTGAACAAAAAAACTAAGGAATTATCAGTGGCATAATGTTTAGCTTCAAGGGTGGAGTGCTGGTAGTGCGACACAAAGCAAGTAGGCAGATTGTATTCCATGTAAAAGATCGTAATCTATGTAAAAGCTGGAAATGACACTTTCTTTCTATACAATGCTGTGTTCGTTGCCCACACATGATGGAAGAGATCACACAGAGAAATACTATTCACTCATGTCTACGGTTCTAGTATTTTGAAACAGGGTGGTCCACCCTAAAAGAATATTGACAACAAATATGACAAGGCAAGCATAGATGTAGTGAATCAATCATTTACTTGTGAGCTTACTAGGACAAGTATGCAGAATTGTAACTGCATTTAGAGACCGTCCAAAATCTAAATCAAAAAGTTTGTCTAGCACTTATTGTTTCCAACTAATCGACGTGAATAATTGGATATAATATCGAATGAGTAAGAAAGACAAGTAAAATTGTCAACATACCTGGCTGTAGTAGTAATTTGGGTCAACCAAAATAACTAGTGTCTGTTCCTAGGGCCGGAATTTTGAAACCCTATGAAGTTTACATGTACTAAAGATTACTGAAATACATCTAAACCATTAAGTGTAGGTAGCACTCAGCACACAACAAAACCTAATGACAGTCCTGCCTAATGAGTAACGAATCAATTAGAAAATGGGTGATGAGGAGTGGCTGCTGAGTGTTGAGGACATATCTCAGGATAAATCGGGTTGGCTTAGTGGGTGCTGCACGCCTGAGCCCTGGATGGACTGGGAAGGTAGGCACAGCGGTGCGCCGAGGCAGTGGTGACGCTATCGGGACAGTGGCTCGTGACCTCTTGTTAGTCCGGCGTCTCCTCCTAGAGTCTTGCCGTCCGGGGACGGCAAGTCGCCGACGAGGCAGGCCGCTGGGGGCGAGTAGAGATCGGAAGCGCGCAGCAGAACAGAGGGGAATCGGGGCCTAGGCCAACCCAAAATCCCAGGGGTGGCATGCGGCCCACCGTGGGCACCCTGTAGAGATACACACCCGAGCGGCGAACATGCATTTTTGTAACTAAATTAGGAACATTTAGCTGACCAATTAAACGACTCTTTTTTAATAATATCATATTCGTATTTGAACAACTAAGCTTGTTTAGCTTGATGGGCGGAGCAGTGCTATTAAGACACGAAGCACGTATGATGATCGTATAGTGATCATAAAAGGGGGAAATCCTAAGCATTGTTTTAGCAAAAGAGGGTTTCCCCTCCGATTTCTATTAAAGAAACCACCACGGAACCAACATGATCAATTAAACCCTAAGCATGATCAATTAAACCCTATTATGACTCTGCCATGGCAGATTTAAAGCTGCAAACCAAGGAAATGCTATTTAGCATCCATTGTTTGCTTCGAACTAAGAATTAAATTCTAAGAGCTGAAAAGAAAGTATAGTAACCAAGTTACAATCCATTTTCTGGTTGAGATCAAAAAGTTGAGTAGATATGAAGTACCACCTCTCTTGCGGCGCCGTGTAGGCTTCGGGGGTGCGATGGCTCTCGGTGGCATTAAAGCAGATCTGCGACAGTAGACTGGTGCATCGGGGATACGTCCCGTTGCGGTGGAAGAGAAGGTCGTCTGAGCAGCCCTACCAAAGAGGACGACGGCGCCGATGAAGTGAGAGGACGCGATGCAAGGCTCTTGGTCCAACGCCGTAGATGAGAAACGTCCATCCCTAGCAGTGGACGACGCTGTCTTGGTAGGCGCTCCGGCATGGTGGAAGACGGTGGCGATGGATGGGGTGGAGGACGGCGGCGATGGATGGGGTGGCGGAGGGAGGAGGCTGGTGTGGGGATGGTGTTTTAGCGGGGACGGTGTATGAAAGGGAATATGGAGGGAGAGGTACGGGGAACCATGTTTTTGGGACGCGCCTGTCGGAAATATGGGAAAGTTACGAACTTAGCCCCCTTTTAAAATTTGGATGTCTCGTCGGTTGGGGATAGGACGGTAATCTCGCATCTCGCCAATATTTGCGCAAAGCGATTTCGGGCGAGGAGAGGGTGTTTTGGCGCCCATGGTTGGCGCCCACGGTGTATGAACGGGGCTGACAGGTAGGTTGGTTGTGTCACGTTTGAGTGATGTTACAAACCTGCCACTATTGAAAATATTTGCCTACATCGATTTCGGACGAGTCGAGTTTAGTTTGCCGCCCACCGTGTATGAATGGGGAAATGGAGGGAGAAACAGAGGTCTTTCGGACGAGCTTGAATCAAATGTGTTTTGCCGCCCATGTTTGGTGCCCACCGTGTCGGAATGGGCTCAGAGGTGGTCGTGTCACGTCTAATTGAAGTTAATAACCTACCCCTATTGAGAGCATTGGAAATCGGGCAGATGGATTGTCCGTGTAAGGGATAGACAGTAATTGAGTGGACATTTCGCCGCTTCTTATGAATTTTCGGACAATAAGGATCCACGTTTACCCTGGCAACTAAATTCGAATCAATTTTGTATTCCTATACGAATCTTTATAAATCATTCTATGTGTTTTTGTATATCTTCAAAAGAACGACAAAGATGTATTCCACTGTCATATATGAATATGATTTACAAATGCCTATACTCGAATTTAGAAGCTAGAATCCAGTTTAAGGTGAATTCGAATATTTGGAACACTTTATGTCCAACTCAAATGTCACACGCAGCATAATGTGTACTCCCATTTAGATATGTACACAAGCGATTTATCAAGATTCAAATACCGAGTCAATCAACCAATAATGTACAAAACTAATAGACATATAAACACTTATAGAGTATATGGATCAATAATATCATCTAACATACATAAGCCAGGTCGCTGTAATTTTTTTTGCTCGAAGAGCATCCTTTTTCTAGCGAAGCTAGTACAACATCTTGGGCCTTTCCGATGCGTGCCACTTGTGGTCCATCTATTCTATTATTATTGCTGAATGCACATTCAGCCCGATTGTCATATTTGTAGGTCTAGCACAGCAATCAAAATGAAATGTCTCTAAGTCTTATCAATTAATACAGACTTGTGCTCAAATAAAATTACAAACCAAAAAACAAAAAACAATTATTACATGATCTCTAAAACAAATGGTTTGATCGATAACATGAACAAAAAACACAAAGGTTATTCAATGATGGAAAGAATATTTCACCTATGATTTGCCAAGTGGGAATTTAATTCCCTTTTTCCCTTCAGGACCTTAAAAATGCGGTCAGTCTTAGCGTGCTTCGTTTTGAAATCCACCAAATATTTAAGGGTTGTCTTGTGTACTACTTGTGAATGTGTTGTTTGCTTCCTCAACATGTCACCTTCTTCTCTAAGTGCCGAAGAAGAATCTCTTTCTACCACTAGTTTAGCCTCTAGAGCATCAGCAATTGGCAATTCATGATGCACGATTGGGCCGGTGCCATTGTTGTGGGATGATAAAACGTCCATGGGGACCTCGCTCTTTGATCTTGGGCTAACCTATTTTGCCATTAAAGTTCCGATTGGATTCTGAAAAGTTGAAGTTAGCAAAGCATCTCAACTGGGAGTTATAACAGCAAAACAGTTAAACAATGAAGGAATTAAAGAGTTTCATTTGGATGCTGAAAAGTAGTTATTATCATCATTGTAACCGGTTGTTCCAGCAGCAAAGCAGTTAAACAAACAAGTTTTGCAAAAGGTACCTATTGTGGCATTGGTGTTTCTCTTGGATCCCGAAAAGTTGAGTAGCCAGTAATGTGATTAGAGCAACCGGTTGCAGCAGCAAAGCAGTTAAACAAACAAGTTTTGCAAAAGGAACCTGTTGTGGCATTGGAGTTTCTCTTGGTTCATGAAAGTTGAGTATTCAGTAACTTGATTAGAGCAACAAGTTACAGCAGCAAACCTGTTACACAAATATATTTTAAAAAATGTACCTTCTCTGCAATTGGACTTCCAATTGGATCCTGAAAACTTGAAGTTGGTAAGATGATTACAGCAAGAAGTTACACCAGCAAACCAGGTAAACAAGGAAGTTTCTGAAAACATACCTGTTGTACCAACGGAGTTTCAGTTGGATCCTGCATTGAATGTTAGCAATCAATAAATAAAGTTATGCAAGAGCCATAAGAAACTAACATCAAACTAGTAAAACTAACCAGTTTTGGCAACGTATTTAATTACAATGAACTAGTAAAAGTAACAAGTTCTTGGCAACGCATTAAAGTAACAAGTCGGTACCGTTTACCAGTAACACAGACATGTGTAAATTTCTTTGATGTAAGCAAAATGATTCCAACACATATATAAGTTAAAAAGACGGTGTCCCTCATATAAACCTGACAGTTATCTATCTATGAACATGCAAACATTACTAGTGCTACAAGTGATAACAGCATTCCATTCAAACAAATAGGGTATCAAAACATAAATTACACGTGAATTCTACTGCACCCTAGAAGTACATATGACCAGCTATCTACGTGCTTAAGTAGCTATTTAAGTTCAGGCAAACAGGTTATTCTTAACAGTAAGTATCAAAAACATAGATATGCGCAGTCTATAATAGGATTAACAGGCTATGGCATTATGTAATTAGTAGGAAACTAAATTAAGCTAAGCAATGTAATTGAACAATTTTGCAATAAGTGGCTAACTAAAATTCCGAGAAGCAGTTAACTGAACTTACGCTATCTCTTTATACAGGGACACTGCAACTTCTTTTTCTCTTACAAGGTTCTACGAAGGAGTCCATGGAATCAATTGCTTGGATACGTAGTCCCAATACTTCTTTCTTCCCACACTGCACTGGTAAGTGGAATGGTTAATCTGGTAAGATGGTGCATCCTTGATATGTTATATTAGGACGTGTAGTCAGACTAGTTGTAGCCACACACATCACACTGGCTTTTACTGTATATTTCATGCGATTACATTTGGCATATCGATATCTAAGCAATCTACAATATGATGAAAAGACTGGCATCCTTCACATTATTGGCGAACTCAGTTCATAGAAACAAGCAATTCAACCATTCTGTGGGTAAATCAAAAGCGCCACTGGAATATTTTTCACTACCCCCATCATACACGCAAAAAGGGGCGACGCCATCGTAGGGGCTAGTATGGGCGGCCGCCTCGGGTGGCTGGAAAGTGTGCACCTAGTTTGAGTCGTCCAGGTTGGCCCAGGCTAGTTTTGTTCGTCCCAACGAACGAGCAGGCAATATTAAAAAAATGAAGAAAGACGTTTCAATTTGGATGGGCCAATAACGTAAGTGCAAGGCAGACCCTATTGTAGGCTCGCGGCCCAAACGAGCGCCTCCCATATCAATCGACAGCAGGAAAAATCCCAATTCGTTCGCTCCAGCCTCTAGTGTGGTTCACTCCTAACCTAGCCACCGCTCGACAGACCGACACAGCACTTCCTCACGCCCTCGTTGGAGGGCGGTCACCGGGCTTCAAGCGAATGGAAGGACAAGAATATGAAGATCCAACCCTGGGTGTAGCCCGCGTGGGAGGCAGCGACGGCAGCACGGGCATGGCATTGAGCTTGCACAAACGGACAGTCGCAGCTTGGAAGAGCAGCATGCGCAACGAGCAGGTACATCACATCACTGATTATATCTAATTCAATTGTTCAATTTTTGGCCAATAGTTAAACCTGCCGGTGTTGTAAAACTGCTTGTATGTAGGGAATCTATAAGAAAATGAAACCAATTTATGCTTATTTTATAACTCCCCCAATCAATGCTGGAATGACTGAATCTGATGTATCTAATCAAGTTTCCGGTGCAAACATACAAGCTCATGTTGTTCTTGAGTCTGAAGTGTCTAATGAACAGACTGCTAATGAAGGATTTGATGCAAACATTTTACATGCTCCTGGTGATGAACATATAGTGTCTAATGAGGGATCTAATGCAAGCATTTTGCAAGCTCCCATTGAAGGATTTAGTGTCTAATGATGATCTGCTATGTTGAGAGAGACATAGAGATTTGCAGGCATTGATGGCAAGAAAATTATAGTGCATTTTCATGGCTTTAGGAACCGTCGAGGCCATCTACCAGAAAGTCCCCGTATCATGACAACGTAGCATAAATACTTTTCTAATCTGTTGTTTGAAACTATTGGCATATTTGTGCAGGATAGATATATTTATATGCATTTTGCGCACTGGTTATAGGTGCAATTACACTTCGATATTTTCAGCCACAAAACGAATAATTCAAGCAGGTACAGACCATGCTAGTAGTCCTTGTACACCATGTTGCATTTTGTGTTTTCTTGGTGCTTGCATCATGTAGTGTTTTATAATCTGAACTAATTTGGTTTTCAAAGTGCATGTAGCTTCACATTTCTCAAGTTATGTTGATTTCCGGAGTGCAAGCACCTTTCTATTTTTTAAGTTAAATGTTCGCCCCTAGTAACTTGAATTCGTGGATCCACCACTACACACAAATCATACACGCAGGCCAGTACGAACTAAATGAAATGCAGGGACTTACGCTAGCTCGTTGTACAGGCTTACTGCAGCTCTGCTTGCGCTTGGGATGTTCCATGTACAAGTCCATGTTACCACTTGCTTGGATGTGCATGCCTTGTGCTCCTTGCATCCCCCTCTACATTTTTGACACGACGAATGGTTGACAAAATAAGAGGAATCGACCTTGTTGTTGTACCGGAGGACAGATACTTACAAGGTTATACGGGTGTGCGGGATGTGTACCAGATCCCGTAGCGTCTTCATGCTTCGCTAAAAAATGGTTTTTCTTGTTTCAGATGATATCTCAAGAAATGAGAGTTAAAGTTAGAGTTGCATAGGCGTGTAAGCTAAGGGAGCTGTGAAAGGATATCCAAACATTGTTGGAACAGTGCAAAAGGGAGTGATGTGTGGATACCTAGTTCAGGCCGGCATTTGGGCATGCTCGCCTAGCTAGAGTGCGGGTCACTTCAGAGCCGTTGAGGGTGATGTGCTGGCGTTGGCTGGCCGCACACGGATGTAGATCTTCAGTGGCAGCGGAGCACTATGATGCGTTGGACGAGACCGTTGGTGAAGCCCCAACGGCCTCAGGGGGCGGAGGTGCGATGATGTGCTTGGTGAAGTATCCCTGGTGAGGTGGGATACGGCGTCGGTGAAGCACACCTGATGCCGTGGAAGTTGGTGTCTGTGAGGCACGTCAGTTGCGGCGGCCGATGTTGTCGGTGGACCACCCGGTGCGGTGGACGAGGGCGTAGATGAGGCAGCTCCGGTGCGGCAGTGAAGCGCGACCGTCGTCTTCGTCGTCGTCCGGCACAAAGGTGGGGAAAGAGAAGAGACGAGGGGCGATTCAAACTTTGATTGGGTTGACGGTGCATTAGGGATTTGAGTAATCTGAGCGCGGAAGGGGACGGTGGAGAAGGGAGATTTTGCAGGGCTAGAATTGGGGTTGGCAGATATTTAAATCCGAAACGTGGAAGCGCAAACTTATTTTGTCGTCATTCTTTTTTGGGGGGGGGAGGGCGGGAGGGGGGTGGCTGGCTGGGTGCTAAGCGTCCGTACGACACACGCGACCACCATGACACGACCCTGGTTTGCCTGGAGCGCCTAAATTTGAGAATGCAAACAAATCTTCTTTCATTTGTAAATGAATATGTATGTGTTACTGTCGGTGTCAAAACCGGCGGATCTCGGGTAGGGGGTCCCGAACTATGCGTCTAGGATCGATGGTAACAGGAGACGGGGGACACGATGTTTACCCAGGTTCGGGCCCTCTCTATGGAGGTAATACCATACTTCCTGCTTGATTGATCTTGATGAATAGGAGTATTACAAGAGTTGATCTACCACGAGATCGTAATGGCTAGACCCTAGAAGTCTAGCATATATGACTATGGTAATGTGTGTCCTTTCCGGACTAACCCCTCCGGTTTGTATACACACCGGGGGTATCTAGGGTTTACATAGATTCGGTTACATAAGAAGGAATCTTCAGTCGCCAAGCTTGCCTTCCACGCCAAGTAGAGTCCAATCCGGACACGGGTACAGTCTTCGGCCTTCATGTCTTCACAGCCCATCAATCCGGCCCATGGATAACAGGCCGGACGCCCGAGGACCCCTTAGTCCAGGACTCCCTCAGTAGCCCCTCAACCTGGCTTCAATGACGAGGAGTCCGGCGTGCAGATTGTCTTCGGCATTGCAAGGCGGGTTCCCCTTTCTCCGAACTCCAAGATAGTCTTCAGATGCGATAACCATATCCGGACCTGCCACATACACACCATACATAACCGCAGAGAGAATATATATTTTCACACGAGTTCTTTCCGCTGACAGCTTTTTTAATAACATGGCACCACGTCTGTCCGGTAATAATTTTGAACCGTTTTTCGTCTGCCGCTCCATGTTTTGAGACGCGGTTGCCGTTGGCACGTCTTCTCAAACCAGAGATCGTGTCCCCTTATCACGGGATTCTCATCAATGCGGGCATGGGTAACCCAACCATGCCGTTTGTACGGTCCTTGGGAATAGGCGAGTTTTCAGGGCGAGTGAGGAGACGTTTAAAATTAGATGCCTTTATAAGGGGATAAGGACTCCCTCTTCCTCTCTCACTCCCTCTCTCTGTCTCCGTCTTTCAAATCTTGAGCTCCAGCGCCCCAGTACTCATCTCCTTTCCACTCAAGCAACCATGTCCAGATCCGGAGGTCAGGGTAACTGCATGGTCTCCTCCGTCAAGGAGGAGGACATTACTGAGCTTCGGGCGGCCGGGAATTTGGTGAGGGAGATCACCCACCGTCTGCCGGCCGAGAGACAAGTCGTCCCCACACCGAAGCCACTGAGAGGGTAGTATTCATCCCCAATTTCTTCCGCGGGCTAGGGTTTCCGCTCCACCCTTTCGTCCCCAATTTCTTCCGCGGGATGTATTATTACGGGATAGATTTTCACGATCTGTCCCCGAATTCCTTCCTCAATATCTCGGCGTTTATCATCGTGTGCGAGGCCTTCCATTGCATCCAACCACACTTCCGGCTGTGGCTCCAAGTCATCAACGTGAACCTGAAGGTGGTGGACGGCCAGCACGCGGAGTACGGAGGAGCCATGGTGAGCAAGCTGCCTAATGTTTCCTGGCCGAAAGGTACTTTTGTGGAGACAGTGAAGGAGTGGCAGAGACAATGGTTCTACATCACAGAACCCCGCGGCACCACCAGGGCCGCGGCTGCCGAATTCTGCTCTGGTGCTCCCATGCGACTCACCTCTTTGGTCGAGAAGAATCTGGACTGGTGTTCGCCCGATGAGCTGATAGCGTTGCAGACGCGCGTCCACAGCATGATAGCCAAGGACGTCAAGCTCATCGATGTGATCCAGGTGATGCTAGTTCGCCGGATTCTACCATGCCAACGCAGAGGTCGCCCTCTGTGGGATTTCAATCCGAAGAAGCATCAGACCCTGGCGAGGCTCTTCGAGACCACCCACGACGATGCCTGGAAGTTGATCTTTAAGGGCAACGAGAAACCGCCGATCACGGATTCAGACCCTCGTCACGACTGTAAACACCCCACCAGCGAGGTATGTTACTTTTGATGTATCCTCAACTTAAATGTTTTGACGATGATGTCTGAGCTTTTATGATTGCCCTTTCAGGACTGGATGGAGAGGGCGAAGCGGATCCTGTGTCCGGCTCCGCTGCCCGAAGAACCGGTCATTTCGCGCCTAGCGAAGATGCTGGTGCCGGCACCATATAAGGTGCCGGACAAGAAGGCCAAGAAGAAGGCCAAGGGGGCCAAGAGTGGCCCTCGTCGCAAGGGCACTTCGGACATGACGTCTGAAGACGACGAAGCACATTCCTCTGTCCCTGAGGACAATGATGAGGAAGAGGAGGACTGTCGGTGTCAAAACCGGCGGATCTCGGGTAGGGGGTCCCGAACTGTGCTTCTAGGATCGATGGTAACAAGAGACGGGGGACACAATGTTTACCCAGGTTCGGGTCCTCTCTATGGAGGTAATACCCTAATTCCAGCTTGATTCATCTTGATGAATATGAGTGTTACAAGAGTTGATCTACCACGAGATCGTAATGGCTAAACCCTAGAAGTCTAGCCTATGAGTATATGGTAATGAATCTGTCCTATCCGGACTATGCTCTCCCGTTTATATAGACACCGGAGAGATCTAGGGTTACATGAGGTCGGTTACATAGGAGGGAATCTTCATAATAGGTCGCCTAGCTTGCCTTCCACGCCAAGTAGAGTCCAATCCGGACACGGGTATTGTCTTTGGCCTTCGTATCTTCACAGCCCATCAGTCCGGCCCATGGATAACAGGCCGGACGCCCGAGGACCCCTTAGTCCAGGACTCCCTCAAGGACGAAGAGGAAAAGAAACCTCCCCTGAGGAGAGGAGGAAGAAGAGGGCGGATTCGGTGCATGTGGAAGCGGAAACGCCCAAGAAGCGGAAGGGCGCCCCAGCCGTCAATACCGCGTGGGACGTTGATAGTAGTCCGGAACGACGCCCCCGCACTAAGCCCCAGGCCGCATCGTATGTGACATGGGTCATTCATGCGCACACCCGGCCCTTTCTCTTCATTATTTTAACGTAGTTAACTGTACTATTGCAGTCCGGCCCGTGACCTTATCCAGCGATCTTCATCCGGGGGTTCGCTGGCTCCGTCGGAGATGGCGAGCATGTCGCCACCGCCTGCCTATTCCCCCGGGGCCAGGGACTATACGGAGGTGTTGTTCTGGAGGCTCGCTCCGGCCCATGGAGGAGCCCAGGACGCTGTTTGATGACCCACAAGTATAGGGGATCTATCGTAGTCCATTCGATAAGTAAGAGTGTCGAACCCAACGAGGAGCAGAAGGAAATGATAAGCGGTTTTCAGCAAGGTATTCTCTGCAAGCACTGAAATAGTAGGTAACAGATAGTTTTGTGATAGGATAATTGGTAACAAGCAACAAGTAACAAAGGTAAATAAAGTGCAGCAAGGTGGCCCAATCCTTTTTGTTGCAAAGGACAAGCCTGGACAAACTCTTATATAGAGAAAAGCGCTCCCGAGGACACATGGGAATTATCGTCAAGCTAGTTTTCATCACGTTCATATTATTCGCGTTCGGTACTTTGATAATTTGATATGTGGGTGGACCGGTGCTTGGGTGCTGTTCTTACTTGAACTAGTATCCCACTTATGATTAGCCTCTATTGCAAGCATCCGCAACTACTACAAAAGAATTAAGGTAAACCTAACCATAGCATGAAACATATGGATCCAAATCAGCCCCTTACGAAGCAACGCATAAACTAGGGTTTAAGCTTCTGTCACTCTAGGAACCCATCATCTACTTATTACTTCCCAATGCCTTCCTCTAGGCCCAAATAATGGTGAAGTGTCATGTAGTCGACGTTCACATAACACCACTAGACGATAAGCAACATACATCTCATCAAAATATCGAGCGAATACCAAATTCACATGACTACTAATAGCAATACTTCTCCCATGTCCTCAGGAACAAACGTAACTACTCACAAAGCATATTCATGTTCATAATCAGAGGAGTATTTATATGCATATAGGATATGAACATACGATCTTCCACCAAATAAACCAACTAGTATCAACTACAAGGAGTAATCAACACTACTAGCAACCCACATGTACCAATCCCAGACTATGAGACAAGAACTGGATACAAGAGATGAACTAGGGTTTGAGAGGAGATGGTGCTGGTGAAGATGTTGATGGACATTTCCCTCTCCCGATGAGAGGAGCGTTGGTGATGATGATGGCGATGATTTCCCCCTCCCGGAGAGAAGTGTCCCCGGCAGAACAGCTCTGCCGGAGCCCTAGATTGGTTCCGCCAAGGATCCGCCTCGTGGCGGGGGAGTCTCGTCCCGAAAGCTTGCTTATGATTTTTTGTTCGGGCAAAAGACTTCATATAGAAGAAGATGGCCACCGGAGGACCAACAGGGGGCCCACGAGGCAGGGGGCGCGCCCAGGGGGGTAGGGTGCGCCCCCCACCCTCGTGGACAGGTGGTGGCCCCCCTGACGTATTTCTTCCGCTCAGTATTTTTTATTATTTCCAAAAATAACTTTCGTGGAGTTTCAGTACTTTTGGAGTTGTGTAGAATAGGTCTCTAATATTTGCTCCTTTTCCAGCCCAGATTTCCAGCTGCCGGCATTCTCCCTCCTTATGTAAACCTTGTAAAATAAGAGAGAATAGGCATAAGTATTGTGACATAACGTGTAATAACAGCCCATAATGCAATAAATATCGATATAAAAGAATGATGCAAAATGTTCGTATCAACTCCCCCAAGCTTAGACCTCGCTTGTCCTCAAGCGGAAGCCGATAACGATAAATATGTCCACATGTTTAGAGGTAGAGGTCTCGGTAAAATAAAATACGGACATGAGGGCATCATGATTATTCTCATAACAGCAACATATATGGATATTGTCATATGATTTCTTATGCTCAAGTAATAATCTATTCAGAATGTAAAGTATGAATCAGAAACTTTATTGAGAACTAACAAACTATAATCTTAGACATTGAAGCAATTGCAATTTATCATAACATCAGAAAGAGTCTATGCCAGAGCTTTCTAGCAAGTCCACATACTCAATTATCATTTAGTCTTTCATAATTGCTAACACTCACGCAATACTTGTGGTTACAGTGTTTTAATCGGCCACAGAGAAAGATAGGGGCTTATAGTTTCGCCTCCCAACCTTTTACCTCAAGGGTAATGTCAAAAAAATAGTTCATGCTAACCCAGATCCAATTAGATATATCTATCAGGATCTTTCCAACATCCTGTGCTTGCCAAAGGATAAAATATAAAAAGGAAAGGTGAAGATCACCATGACTCTTGCATAAGGTAGAAGATAATAATAAAAGATAGGCCCTTCGCAGAGGGAAGGAGAGGTTTCCATGTGCTTTCAGGGTTGGATGCACAAAATCTTAATGCGAAAGAACGTCACTTTATATTGCCACTTGTGCTATGAACCTTTATTATGCAGTCCGTTGCTTTTATTTCTTCCACATCACAAGATCGTATAAAGCTTATTTCCTCCACACCAATCAATCATACATATTTAGAGAGCAATTTTTATTGCTTGCACCGATGACAACTTAATTGAAGGATCTTACTCAATCCATAGGTAGATATGGTGGGCTCTCATGGCAAAAACTGGTTTAAGGGTTTTTGGAAGCACGATTAGTATCTCTACTTGGTGCAAAGAATTTGGGTAGCATGAGGGGGAAAGGCAAGCTCAACATGTTGGATGATCCATGACAATATACTTTATCTCAGATATAAGAAAACATAACCCATTTTGCTGTCTTCCTTGTCCAACATCAACTCTTTAGCATGTCATATTTTAATGAGTGCTCCCAATCATAAAAGATGTCCAAGATAGTATATTTATATGTGAAACCTCTCTTTCTTTATTAGTTCCCATTAATTGCAACGATGACCAAAGCTATGTTTGTCAACTCCCAACAATTTTTAATCATCATACTCTTTCTATGTGAAGTCATTACTATCAATAAGATCAATATGATCTCTTTATTTCTTTTTATTATTTTTCTCTTTTCTTTTATTCACTCAAGATCATGGCAAACATAATCAAGCCCTTGACTCAACACTAATCTTTATTATATAGCTCACGGACTCAATTACATAAAGGGATCATAAAGCAAAACTCAAAACTAGATCATGCCAAAACTTTATTCTACTAGATCCAGATACTACTAATAGGATCGAACTAAGAAAAACAGTAAAGATAGGAGTGTGATGGTGATACGATACCGGGGTATCTCCCCCAAGCTTGGCAGTTGCCAAGGGGAGTGCCCATACCCATGTGATTATGTCTCCTTCTTCGGGGATGGTGATGTGATATTCTTGGCGATAATGCCCCTCAGGATACGATTCTCTTCCTCGAGCTTATTGAGTTGTTGCTTGAGGTCCATTATCTCCTTACGAAGCTTCCCTGTAATGGCTAAAGCTCCTTGCACCAGAGGGTGTTGCATAGCTGCGGGAGAACAAGTGACGCTCTTCTGCATATTTTCATAAGAAAGAAATCTAACATTGGAAGGGATAACCGAGTTTGGAATACCTGAGCTCTGTAGTTCCCCCGTCGTGAACCCATCTCGGAAGCGAGAAGTGACTTCTTGATCCTCCATGGCATCTATCCTCATCAAATCATCCTCCATCTCTTCCTTCGTTGCTGGCCCAAAGTGGTCAGCATCGCTATTTGTCCTTGGTCCCGATGCCGGATGAGACACCCGGCTCTCCCCGACTGACTCTTGAGAAGACATCTTGTTCTAATCTGCAGCAGCAACAACTCGAAACAAGAACAGAGAATATTTGCGTGATATAGGAGTCAAAACCTTCGGGAGATTATATAATGAATTTTTACCGACCAAAATACGTAACATGCAAGAAAACGGAGTTCGGAGAGCACACGAGGTGCCCGCGAGGAAGGGGGCGCGCCCAGGGGGGTAGGCCGCGCCCTCCACCCTCGTGGAGCCCTCGTGTCCTTCCCGGACTGCCTCTTATTTTTCTATTTTTCTAAATATTCCAAAACGGAGAAAAATTGCCTTTGGAACTGTTTTGGAGTTGGTTTACTTACCGTACCACATACCTATTCCTTTTCGGAGTCTGAAACATTCCGGAAGGTGTCCCTTATGTATTCTTCCGGAGTTACGGTTTCAATAACATTGGTTTCAACATTTATAGGATTACCTGAGATATAATGTTTGATTCTTTGACCGTTCACCACCTTCGGATTTCTGCCTTCGAAGTTGTTTATTTATATGGCACCGGAACGATAGACCTCCACGATAACGTAAGGGCCTTCACATTTAGAGAGAAGTTTTCCTGCAAAAAATCTTAAACGAGAGTTGTATAGCAATACATAATCACCTACATTAAACTCACGCTTTTGTATTCTTTTGTCATGCCATCTTTTAACTTTTTCTTTGAACAGCTTGGCATTCTCATAAGCTTGGGTTCTCCATTCATCAAGTGAGCTAATGTCAAATAATCTCTTCTGACCGGCAAGTTTGAAATCATAATTAAGCTCTTTAATAGCCCAATATGCCTTATGTTCTAGTTCGAGAGGTAAGTGACATGCTTTTCCATAAACCATTTTATACGGAGGCATACCCATAGGATTTTTATATGCAGTTCTATAGGCCCATAATGCATCATAAAGTTTCTTGGACCAATTATTTCTAGATCTAATAACAGTCTTTTACAAAATTAATTTGAGCTCTCTATTACTCAATTCTACTTGACCACTAGACTGCGGGTGATAAGGAGATGCAATTCTATGATTAACATCATATTTAGCAAGCATTTTACGGAAAGCACCATGAATAAAATGTGAACCACCATCAGTCATTAAATATCTAGGGACTCCAAACCTCGGAAAAATAACTTCTTTAAGAATTTTAATAGAAGTGTTAAGATCAGCACTACTAGTTGGGATAGCTTCTACCCACTTAGTAATGTAATCAACAGCAACTAAAATATGTGTGTATCCATTAGAGGCAGGAAAAGGTCCTATATAATCAAAGCCCCAAACATCAAATGGTTCAATAATAAGTGAATAATTCATAGGCATTTCTTGACGTCTACTAATATTACCAATTCTTTGACATTCATCACAAGACAAACTTACGGGCATCCTTGAAGAGAGTAGGCCAATAAAAACTAGATTGCAATACCTTATGTGCAGTTCTATCTCCAGCGTGGTGTCCTCCATAAGCCTCGGAGTGACACTTGCGTAGGATCTGTTCCTGTTCATGCTCAGGAACACACCGTCTAATAACACCATCTACTCCTTCTTTATAAAGATGTGGGTCATCCCAAAAGTAATGTCTGAAATCATAGAAAAACTTTTTCTTTTGCTGGTATGTGAAACTAGGTGGTATAAATTTAGCACCAATATAATTAGCATAATCAGCATACCATGGAGCAGTACGAGAAGCATTTATGACATTTAATTGTTCATCCAGAAAGCTATCATCAATAGGTAGTGGGTCATCAAGAACATTTTCTAACCTAGACAAGTTGTCTGCAATGGGGTTCTCAGCTCCTTTTCTATCAACAATATGCAAATCAAATTCTTGTAGCAAGAGAACCCATCTAATAATTCTAGGTTTAGCATCTTTCTTTTCCATAAGATATTTAATAGCAGCATGATCCGTGTGAATAGTTACTTTAGAATCGACAATATAAGGTCTGAACTTATCACAAGCAAATACGACTGCTAAGAATTCTTTTTCAGTAGTAGCATAATTTCTCTGAGCATTGTCTAGAGTTTTACTAGCATATTGAATAACATTTAATTTCTTATCAACTCTTTTGCCCTAGAACAACACCTACAGCATAATCACTAGCATCACACATAATTTCAAAGGGTAAATTCCAATCAGGTGGCTGAAAAATAGGTGCAGAGATCAATGCTTTCTTAAGTATTTCAAATGATTCTACACAATCATCATCAAAGACAAATGGTATATCTTTTTATAATAAATTAGTCAGAGGCCGAAATTTTTGAGAAGTCCTTAATGAACCTCCTATAAAATCTGGCATGACCGAGGAAACTTCTTATTCCTTTGATGTCCTTGGGACATGGCATCTTTTCAATAGCATCAACCTTGGCTTTATCAACCTCAATACCTCTTTCACAAACTTTATGCCCCAAGACAATACCTTCATTAACCATAAAGTGGCACTTTTCCCAATTCAAGACAAGATTAGTTTGTTCACATCTCTGCAAAACTCGATCAAGGTTGCTCAAGTAATCATCAAAAGAGGATCCATAGACAGAAAAACCGTCCATGAAAACCTCACAAATCTTTTCACAAAAGTTAGAGAATATAGCCATCATGCATCTTTGAAAGGTAGCAGGTGCATTACATAAACCAAAACGCATACGTCTAGAAGCAAAAGTACCAAAAGGGCAGGTAAAAGTAGTCTTTGATTGATCATTGGCTGACACAGGTATTTGAGAGAAACCAGAATAACCATCTAGAAAGCAAAAATGTGTATGGTTGGATAATCTTTCTAGCATTTGATCGATAAAAGGTAAGGGATAATGATCCTTTTTAGTAGCTTTATTTAATTTGCGGAAATCAATTACCATCCTATAACCTGTAATAATTCTTTGCGGAATCAATTCATCTTTATCATTAGGAACTACAGTAATACCTCCCTTCTTAGGGACACAATGGACATGACTTACCCACTGACTATCAGCAACGGGATAAATTATACCTGCCTCAAGGAGCTTTAGTATTTCTTTTCTTACCACTTCCTTCATCTTAGAATTCAGCCGTCGTTGATGATCACGAACTGGTTTGGCATCTTCTTCCAAGTTTATTTTATGTTGACATAGAGTGGGACTAATGCCCTTAAGATCATCAAGAGTATATCCAATAGCAGCATGGTGCTTCTTCAGAGTTTTCAATAATCTCTATTCTTCATGCTCTGAAAAGTTAGCACTAATAATAACAGGATATATCTTTTTTCTCATCAAGATAAGCATATTTAAGAGTATCAGGTAACGGTTTAAGCTCAAACACGGGATCACCCTTGGGTGGAGGAGGATCCCCTAGGATTTCAACAGGCAAATTGTGTTTCAGGATGAGTTCCTGTTTAAAGAATACTTCATCTATTTCCCTTCTTTCATTCATAAACATATCATTTTCATGGTCTAGCAAATATTGTTCTAAAGGATCACTAGGAGGCACGGCAATAGAAGCAAGACCAATAATTTCATCCTTAATAGGTAATTCCTCTTCACGGTGTTGTCTACGAAATTTAGAAAAGTTGAACTCATGAGACATATCACCTAGACCAATAGTAACAACATCCTTTTCGCAGTCTATCTTAGCATTAATGGTATTCAAGAAGGGTCTACCAAATATAATGGGACAAAAGCTATCTTGTGGGGAACCAAGAACATGAAAATCAGTAGGATATTTAGTTTTCCCACACAAGACTTCAACATGTCTAACAATTCCCATTGGTGAAATAGTATCTCTGTTGGCAAGTTTAATTGTGACATCAATATCTTCTAACTCAGCAGGTGCAATATCATGCTTAATTTCTTTGTATAAGTCAATAGGTATTGCACTAGCACTAGCACCCATATCACATAAGCCATGATAACAATGATCTCCTATTTTAACAGAAATAACAGGTATGCCTACCACAGGTCTATGTTTATCTTTAGCACAAGGTTTGGCAATTCTAGCAGTTTCATCACTGAAATAAATAACATGCCCATCAATATTATCAGCCAAGAGATCTTTAACGATAGCAACATTAGGTTCAACTTTAATTTGCTCAGGAGGTGTATAAGTTCTAATATTGCTTTTACGAACCACAGTTGTAGCCTTAGCATGATCCTTTATTCTAACAGGGAAAGGTGGTTTCTTAACATAAGAAGTAGGAACAATAGGATCATTATAAGTGATAGTCTTTTCTTCAACTTTAATAGGTGCAGCTACTTTTACTTCTATGGGAGGATGATATTTAAACTAGTTCTCCTTGGGGAGATCAACATAAGTAGCAAAAGATTCACAAAAAGAAGCTACTATCTCAGAGTCAAGTCCATATTTAATGCTAAACTTACGGAAAACATCGGTATCCATAAAAGATTTAACACAATCAAACTTAGGTGTCATACCTGACTCCTTACCTTCGTCGAGATCCCAATCTTCAGAGTTGCGTTTAATTCTTTCCAATAAATCCCATTTGAATTCAATAGTCTTCATCATAAAAGAGCCAGCACAAGAAGTATCAAGCATGGTGCGATTGTTATCAGAAAGCCGAGCATACAAAATTTGAATAATTATTTCTCTTGGGAGCTCATGATTGGGGCATGAATATAACATTGATTTAAGCCTCCCACAAGCTTGAGCGATGCTTTCTCCTTTGCTAGGCCAAAAATTATATATATAATTGCGATCACGATGAACAAGATGCATAGGATAAAATTTCTGATGAAATTCCAATTTCAATCGTTTGTAGTTCCATGATCCCGTATCATCACATAGCCTATACCATGTCAATTCATATCCCTTCAAAGATAAAGGAAAAACCTTCTTCTTAATAAAATCACCGGGCACACCTGCAAGCTTAAATAATCCACAAACTTCATCCACATATATTAGGTGCTCATCAGGATGCTTTGTTCCATTTCCTGCAAAAGGATTATCTAGCAGTTTTTCTAACATACCCGAAGGAATTTCAAAGTGGACATTTTCATTTTCAGTAGGTTCAGTAGGTTGAGGAGCAACTCTTTGCTCTACTGGTCGGGGTGAAGATACCCCGGACAAGCCCCTCAGAGGATTACTTTCCATAGTAACAAGTGACAATAAATTTCAGCACATTATATAAATTTTTCCGTACCAAAGACGCTTCGCTCCCCGGCAACGGCGCCAGAAAAGAGTCTTGATGACCCACAAGTATAGGGGATCTATCGTAGTCCTTTCGATAAGTAAGAGTGTCGAACCCAACGAGGAGCAGAAGGAAATGATAAGCGGTTTTCAGCAAGGTATTCTCTGTAAGCACTGAAATAGTAGGTAACAGATAGTTTTGTGATAGGATAATTGGTAACGAGCAACATGTAACAAAGGTAAATAAAGCGCAGCAAGGTGACCCAATCCTTTTTGTAGCAAAGGACAAGCCTGGACAAACTCTTATATAGAGAAAAGCGCTCCCGAGGACACATGGGAATTATCGTCAAGCTAGTTTTCATCACGTTCATATGATTCGCGTTCGGTACTTTGATAATTTGATATGTGGGTGGACCGGTGCTTGGGTGCTGTTCTTACTTGAACTAGCATCCCACTTATGATTAGCCTCTATTTCAAGCATCCGCAACTACAACAAAAGTATTAAGGTAAACCTAACCATAGCATGAAACATATGGATGCAAATCAGCCCCTTACGAAGCAACGCATAAACTAGGGTTTAAGCTTTTGTCACTCTAGCAACCATCATATACTTATTACTTCCCAATGCCTTCCTCTAGGCCCAAATAATGGTGAAGTGTCATGTAGTCGACGTTCACATAACACCACTAGAGGATAGACAACATACATCTCATCAAAATATTGAACGAATACCAAATTCACATGACTACAAATATCAAGACTTCTCCCATGTCCTCAGGAACAAATGTAACTACTCACAAAGCATATTCATGTTCATAATCAGAGGAGTATTTATATGCATATAGGATATGAACATACGATCTTCCACCAAATAAACCAACTAGTATCAACTACAAGGAGTAATCAACACTACTAGCAACCCACATGTACCAATCCCAGACTATGAGACAAGAACTGGATACAAGAGATGAACTAGGGTTTGAGAGGAGATGGTGCTGGTGAAGATGTTGATGGAGATTGCCCTCTCCCGATGAGAGGAGCGTTGGTGATGACGATGGCGATGATTTCCCCCTCCCGGAGGGAAGTGTCCGCGGCAGAACAGCTCTGCCGGAGCCCTAGATTGGTTCCGCCAAGGTTCCGCCTCGTGGCGGCAGAGTCTCGTCCCGAAAGCTTGCTTATGATTTTTCTTCGGGCGAAAGACTTCATGTAGCAGAAGACGGCCACCGGAGGACCAACAGGGGGCCCACGAGGCAGGGGGCGCGCCCAGGGGGGTAGGGTGCGCCCCCCACCCTCGTGGACAGGTGGTGGCCCCCCTGACGTATTTCTTCCGCTCAGTATTTTTTATTATTTCCAAAAATAACTTTCGTGGAGTTTCAGGACTTTTGGTGTTGTGCAGAATAGGTCTCTAATATTTGCTCCTTTTCCAGCCTAGAATTCCAACTGTCGGCATTCTCCATCCTTATGTAAACCTTGTAAAATAAGAGACAAAAGGCATAAGTATTGTGACATAACGTGTAATAACAGCCCATAATGCAATAAATATCGATATAAAAGCATGATGCAAAATGGACGTATCACTGTCCGGGAGGCGCCACGAGGCGAGACCTCCACTGCCGGACACATGAGGGAGCCGAGCCCCATGGAAACTGGCGAAGAGGGCCGCATCAGTTCGACCCTCAGACGAATATGATTCCGGAGACTCATATAGCTCCGGAGTCAGGCGAGCAGCCCCCTTTGAAGGAGGGGGGTACGCCGCTTCCACTGGTGGCCCCATCCATCCATGGGCGCCGGATAACCTGATGGAGGCGCTATGAGGCGCCTCCGTCGTGGACGAGCATCGTGTCCTTATGGGTGCGGTGATTGAGATGGTTCAATTCGCCAAGAGCGGACTGAATGAAGCCTGCCACAACCCGTTGACAGGTTCGAGGTAAGAAAGAGAAAAATCCTGTGTAGGCCGTAGCCCCTGAGACACTGTCCGGTGTTCGGTGAGAAGAACCGGACAGAGGATCAATCCTTAGTTATAGGAGACTAACTGAATATGCATCGATAAGCAGGCGTCATTGTTGGCCGCGACCTCGCAAGCTGCCGAGGTCTCTGAACTGAAGCAGAGGCTAGAGCGGACCGAGAACGAGCTCGGCGAGGTTAAAATTTGGCTCCAAGAGAAGCAAGGTGAATGACGACTTGCTATGTGTTCGGAAAGAATAAGCGCTGTATATTGATCGCGGTGTCATGATATGTGCGGAGCCACGACCGAGGTCGAGGCCCTGAGGAAGGCCCTGGGCGAGGCCGAGGAGAAGGTTGTCCAGCAGCAAAACGCCCGTAAGAAGCTCAAGGCCCTTATCAAAGAAGTCCAGCAGGATCTACAGGATGCGGTGAAAACTTGTGAGACCTTGGAGCATGATGCGTCGGCTCAAGGGGCCGAACTCACCAAGGCTCGTCAGGCGCGGAGACCGCACGGAATGAGGCCCAGGCCACCCTCCAGGAAATCCAGGAGGCCAAGAAGATCACGACGGGTAAGGCTTTTAAGATGCAAAGCAAGTATGCGGAGAAGCAGTACCTTTTACTAACCCGGGTTCGGAGCTCCCCAGGGGCTTTTGCTGATTTACCACGTAGTGTAGCGACTGGCTCTACCGCGTAGACGTCCCTGAGTGTATACGGCGTCCGATACACTGCGTGGTAAATCAACAAAAGCCCCTGGGGAACTCCGAACCCGGGTTAGTAAAAGGTACTGCTTCTCTGCATACTTGCTTTGCATCTTAAAAGCCTTACCCGCCATGATCTTCTTGGCCTCCTGGATCTCCAGGAGGGCGGCCTGGGCCTCATTCCGTGCGGTCTCCGCGCTCTAACGAGCCTTTGTGAGTTTGGCGCCTTGAGCCGACGCATCATGCTCCAAGGTCTCACATTTTTTTACCGCATCCTGGATCTCCTGCTGGACTTCTTTGACCCGGGCCTTGAGCTTCTTACGGGCGGTTTGCTGCTGGACAGCCTTCTCCTCGGCCTTGCCCAGGGCCTTCCTCAGGGCCTCGACCTCGGTCGCGGCTCCTGCACATATCATGACACCGCGGTCAATATACATCGCTTATTCTTTCCAAACACATTGCAAGTCATCATTCACCTTGCTTCTCCTGGAGCCGAATTTTAACCTCACTGCACTCGTTCTCGGTCCGCTCCAGCCTCTGCTTCAGTTCAGAGACCTCGACAGCTTGGGAGGTCGTGGCCAACAATGACGCCTGCTTATCGATACATATCCAGTTAGTCTCCTATAACTATGGATGGATCCTTTGTCCGGTTCTTCTCGCCGAACACCGGACAGTGTCTCAGGGGCTACGGTCTACACGGGGTTTTTCTCTTTCTTACCTCGAAACCTGTCAACAGGTTGTTGCCGGCTTCATTCAGTCCGCTCTTGGCGAACTGAACCTTCTCGATCACCGCACCCATAAGGACACGATGCTCGTCCACGACGGAGGCGCCTCGTAGCTCCTCCATCAGGTTATCCGGTGCCCCTGGATGGACGGGGGCCACCAGTGGAAGCGGCATACCCCCCCTCCTTCAAAGGGGGCTGCTCGCCTGACTCCGGAGCTATATCAGTCTCCGGAATCATATTCGGCTGAGGGCCGAACTGGATGCGGCCCTCTTCACCAGTTTCCATGGGGCTTGGCTCCCCCATGTGTCCGGTAGTGGAGGTCTCGCCTCGTGGCGCCTCCCGGACAGCGTCCTGGGCTCCTCCCCGGGTCGGAGCGAGCCTCCGGGACATCACCTTCGTATCGTCCCTGGCCCCGGGGGAATAGGCAGGCGGTGGCGACATGCTCGCCATCTCCGACGGAGCCAGCAAACCCCCGCATGAAGATCGCTGGATAAGGTCATGGGCCGGACTGCAATAGTACAGTTAACTACATTAAAATAATGAAGAGAAAGGGCTGGGTGTGCACATGAACGAGCCATGTCACTTACGATGCGGCCTGGGGCTTAGTGCGGGAGCCTCGTACCGGACTATTGTGAACCTCCCACACGGTATTGACCGCTGGGGCGCCCTTCCCCTTCTTGGGCGTTTCCGCTTCCAGATGCACCGAAGCCGCCCTCTTCTTCCTCCTCTCCTCAGGGGGAGGGTTGTTTTCCTCTTCGTCCTCCTCTTCCTCATCATTGCCTTAGGGACAGAGGAATGAGCTTCGTCGTCTTCGGACGTCACGTCCGAAGTGCCCTTGCAACGGGGGCCACTCTTGGCCCCCTTGGCCTTCTTCTTGGCCTTCTTCTCCAGTGCCTTATATGGCGCCGGCACGAGCATCTTCGCTAGGCGTGGGATGACCGGTTCTTCCGGCAGCGGAGGCGGACACTGGATCCGCTTCGCCCTCTTCATCCAGTCCTGAAAGGGCAATGATAAAAGCTCAGACATCATCGTCGAAACATTTAAGTTGAGGATACATCAAAAGTAACATATCTCGCCAGCGGGGTGTTTACAGTCGTGACCACGGTCTGAATCCGTGGCCGGCGGTTTCTCGTTGCCCTTGAAGAGGAACTTCCACGCATCTTCGTGGGTGGTCTCGAAGAGCCTCGCCAGGGTCTGATGCTTCTTCGGATTAAAATCCCACAGAGGGCGACCTCTGCGCTGGCATGGGAGAATCCGGCGAACTAGCATCACCTGGATCACATTGGCGAGCTAGACGTCCTTGGCTATCAAGCTCTGGACGCGCGTCTGCAACGCTATCAGCTCATCGGGCGAACACCAGTCCGGAGTCTTCTCGACCCAAGAGGTGAGTCGCATGGGAGCACTGGAGCTGAATTCGGCAGTTGCGGCCCAGGTGGTGCCGCGGGGTTCTGTGATGTAGAACCATTGTCTCTGCCACTCCTTCACTGTCTCCACAAAAGTACCTTTCAGCCAGGAAACGTTGGGCAGCTTGCTCACCATGGCTCCTCCGCACTCCGCGTGCTGGCCGTCCACCACCTTCGGCTTCATGTTGAAGACTTTGAGCCACAGCCCGAAGTGGGGCTGGATGAGGAGGAAGGCCTCGCACACGACGATAAATGCCGAGATATTGAGGAAGGAATTCGGGGACAGATCGTGAAAATCTATCCCGTAATAATACATCAGCCCGCGGACGAAAGGGTGGAGTGGAAACCCTAGGCCGCGGAAGAAATGGGGGATGAATACTACCCTCTCAGTGGGCTTCGGTGTGGGGACGACTTGTCCCGCGGCCGGCAGACGGTGGGTGATCTCCTTCGCCAAATACCCGGCCGCCCGAAGCTTAGGGATGTCCTCCTCCTTGACGGAGGAGACCATCCACTTACCCTGACCTCCGGATCCGAACATGGTTGCTTGAGTGGAAAGGAGATGAGTATTGGGGCGCTGGAGCTCGATATTGGAAAGACGGAGACAGAGAGAGGGCGTGACAGAGGAAGAGGGAGTCCTTATCCCCTTATAAATGCATCGAATATTAAACGCCTCCTCACTCGCCCTGAAAACTCGCCTATTCCCAAGGATCGTACAAATGGCACGGTTGGGGTACCCATGCCCGCATTGATGAGAATCCCGTGATAAGGGGACACGATCTCTGCTTTGACAAGACTTGCAATGGCAACCGCGTCACAAAACATGGAGCGACAGACGGAAAACTGTTCGATATTATGACCAGACAGACGTAGTGCCGTGTTATAAAAAAAGCTATCAGCGGAAAGAACTCGTGTGAAAATATATATGCTCTCTGCGGTTATGTATGGTGTGTATGTGGTAGGTCCGGATACTGTTATCGCATCTGAAGACTATCTTGGAGTTCGGAGAAAGGGGAACCCGCCTTGCAATGCCGAAGACAATCTGCACGCCGGACTCCTCGTCATTGAAGCCAGGTTAATGAGCTACTGAGGGAGTCCTGGACTAAGGGGTCCTCGGGCTTCCGGCCTGTTATCCATGGGCCGGACTGATGGGCTGTGAAGACATGAAGGCCGAAGACTGTACCTGTGTCCGGATTGGACTCTACTTGGCGTGGAAAGCAAGCTTGTCGACCGAAGATTCCTTCTTATGTAACCGACTCTATGTAAACCCTAGATCCCCCCGGTGTCTATATAAACCGGAGGGGTTAATCCGGAAAGGACACAGATTACCATAGTCATATAGGCTAGACTTTTAGAGTTAAGCCATTACGATCTCGTGGTAGATCAACTCTTGTAATACTCATATTCATCAAGATCAATCAAGCAGGAAGTACGGTATTACCTCCATGGAGAGGGCCCGAACCTGGGTAAACATCGTGTCCCCCATCTCCTGTTACCATCGATCCTAGATGCACAGTTGAGGACCCCCTACCCGAGATCCGCCAGTTTTGACACCGACACTCCTCCCCTTCTACGTTTAGACGCACGGGCAAACACAAAGAACTCGAGGGCGATGTTGCCGTTGACCTTATCAGGACGAGTTCACAAGTTACAGCACCAGTTTCACGTACTAGTAGTACTAGTCAATGTGTACGTGCAATGCACATTAATTTGGAAGTATATTAAGTGCATGCGAATATTAAGTAGGATATTATTTGCGTGTTATTATGTGATTAGCACTATTTTTGGCATGAAATTAACTACACGCTAAACGTGTTGAGCGCTCGACATTGAAGGAGTCTAGGTCGTTGGATGAGAAGGAATACATGTGGCTTGATGACATTTTATATTTAATTTGCTATGGCACTAGTAGAACATTCAATCGATCAAACCATATATTTCATTCAGTCTGACTCCGACTTTACATTCATATGATGATCAATCTAAAATAAACGGAAATGATAAACATTCGGATTTTAAGCATGGCAATCCGAATATTTTTCATGGCAAATTTAGATTACGCGGCGGCGGGGGGGGGGGGGGCGTCTTGCGCAGGGAAGCGGCTCCTCGCCGTGCTCTGTGTGTCATCGGGCCACTGACCGATGGCGACGGCGGCGTCTTGCGCCATTGTTGGTGTACTTCTGGACGTTGGCCCTAGCTTCAAGGAAGGCCACAATGTTTTGGACTTCGGTCTCCAGGAGCGAGTCAACTGGCGGGAAGAGGCGATTGGCGTTGGTGCAAGGAAGCGGTCGATGGCGGCCATCCATGCCGCTGAGGGGGGCACTGGCACCCGCGCGGGGACAGGCGCTGGCAACGGCGCAACGGAGACATTCGTGTGCACGAGCACCGGCACGGCCGTGCACGTCAGGGCATGCGGAGGCGCATGCACTGGTAGGTGCACGGGCGTGCAGGTCAGGGCACGCGCAGGCGCATGCGCTGGCAGGTGCACGGGCGCGTGAAAGTCGGCGGGACCTTGTGGAACCCCGTGGCATCAAGCTCGGCGACAATGTGCGGCTCCCATCCCATCAATGCCATGGGGATGGGCGCTGGCGCAGTCGGGGCGATGGGAGCCAAAACGGGAGCGGGGACAGGCGCGACATCTTCCCGCAAGGCCGGTTCAAGCTCTTCCCAAAGCGCCTTATGTTCTTGAGACTCCGGCTGGGTGTCTTCCTCAGGAAACTGGAAGGCTACGGGCAGACCATCGTGATGCGGCATGGCGTACGGTTAGGTCAGGCAGGTTGGAGGTAGAGAACAGCATAATCAGAGAGGAAGAGAGAAGATTGTAGCAATACCGGGTAGTGCGGGGTTGATTTTAAACTGCGGCGCCGGCGACATTAAAAGTGGGAGCAATTGGGACGAAGGTGTGCGGCGGAGCCTGGTCAAAGGGCTCGCCTCCTGGTGAGCCCACGCAGTGGTCTGCTCGCACGCCTCCCTGTCAGCTGGCACAGCGGTCTGCTCGCACGCCTCCCGTCGACTCACACTCTTGCTCGGACGGCACCTACCGATGAGAAGCGGGACTCGTGTCGGCACGTAAACGCCCACGGTTTCAATAGTGAAAGCGTTCGCCTTAACATGATAGGTCTTTGTTCCAAAATACCTTGGCTCTTCATTTGTTCAACTTCTCATAAGCAGCCTGTCTCAAATTGAAGAAGAAGATTACGTAGCAATATTTGTGCCATATCATGTGACCATGCTAAGTTTCATGAATTTTTGATCACTTTTGGATTTTCTGAAATTTAAAATCCAGGGTTCGAAACAATATCATAACCTACATCAATATTTGTGCCATATCAATAAATTTTCAAGCGATACATCTTTCTTGTTGTACTTCTTAAGAAAGGATTTGGTCAAACATTTTGCTTAGTTAGACTTCAGACAAGTTATATATGCAGAGTAAAAGGATAATCTCTCCGTACCAGTGCATTGCTTGATATATTAACTCAAGTTCTAGGCACGAACAAACGGGCTCAACTCTGTGGTCATCCTGGTGTAGTACTCCTATTAGTACTAGGCAATGCAGTTGACGGGTGACCTTGGGTAGCGGCGACCGAGGGAATTGAACCGTGCTCGGTACGGTTGGTAACGTTGTCTAGTTACCAAAGCATCCCTCCATTGTTCATCGGTAGTCATTTTGGACCAGGGACTTGAGGGGAATTTCCTAGGGCTGGAATTCTGGCCGCCAGATATTTCGACTCGAAACGCGAAGGCTCGACTCGTTAAGCTTGCCTAATGTGCGTACCACGCACGCCACCAGAAGGACACGAGCCCAGTTTTTTTGAGGATCAACATGAGCCAAGGACTGGCTGGTACGCCATTGGGTCCTAGCATTCGAGAATATAGAAGGAATCTTTTATATTTCCGAACGAATCTATGTTTATTACAATGCCCGTATTTTCCTTGCAAATAGTAATCTCAACGTGGTAATTGATTTATGACGAGTTCTTGAATTAGAGTGGCTTTGTGATATAGTGATATCAATGTGGATTTCATACTTCATGGCATCCTAGTAAGTTTTTCATTGGAAATTCAAATTTAAAAGATGAACCGTATGGGAGTGAGAAAACTTTGTATGTATCAAGCATATGACCACACACACACACACATGAACACAACAACAATCCAATAAGTATAGTGCATCTATTTTTCCAAACCATGCATGCATGACACGAATTCAAAAATACTCCTTCTGTTCCTAAATATTAGTCTTTTAGAGATTTCAACAAGTAACTACATACAGAGCAAAATGAGTGAATCTACACTCTAAAATATGTCTATATACATTTGTATGTGGAAGTCCATTTGAAATGTCTAAAAAGACTAATATTTAGGAACGAAGGGAGTAAAATGTAAGACAAGCATGGTCCTCAATTCAATATTTAAAATGAACAAGAAACTGAAACATGAATATTACGTCTAGTACTACAGTACATGCAAATGTTGTGTTTAGGCGGAGCTATGTAGATTCTCGGGGGTTAACCCCTCGACCTTAGATAAAATTGTGAAGCTGTGTTAGGATTGTTTAGATTATATCTGCCCCACCCTCCCAAACATCCATTCGTTCTGCACCCCTGTCGTGGAATTGTCACGGCAGATGTCCTAGTGTGAGGACTTAGTCGTGGAGCCATCGCAACGGGTTAGCTCAAAGGGGCCAACTGGGACAAAGGACACGAGGAGTTTATACCGGTTCGGCCCCTTGCGGTGAAGGTAAAGGCCTAATCCAGTTTGAGGTGATATTACTAGGGTTTCGATGACCACGGAGCGAATACGCTAAGCCTGGCTATCGATCTGATGTTTCTTGTCCCTAAACCGTCGCCGGGTCGTCCCTTTATATAAACAGGTTGCCGCCTGGCGGTTACAGAATCCCGGCCGGCTCATAAACATGTCCGGCTCGGTTTCTACCCTTTCTTGTCTTACAACACAAGTCATATATCATATGGCGGTTTACATCTACGGGCCCTAATCCCCCATTGGGCCTTGGGCCTTCTTGTTTAATCTCCTTCGTAAAGCGCCATACTCCTTCCCTTCATGGGCTTCAAATATAAATAACTCACATGGAGTTTAACCCGGCCCCTCCTGGGCGGTTTATACTCAATAGTTACATCCCCAACATTAGGCCCCAGATTGATTTGAACTTGTTCATGTCAATATTCAGTACTTAGGAAAATTCCTTCTTTAACACCTTCGTGAAAACCTTGTAACTCGCTGTGACGTCATCTTCCAAGACCATGATAATCCGCCGTGACGTCATCTGCCTTTAACTTTACACAGAACCCAAATCTTTTAATGTATCTCCAAAAATCAAGGCGTCTGCACATCTACAGATCCGTTTTTTGACTTCCTCGATTCCCGTGCCTGCCACTTATCCATTCACCTTATAAATTGGGCCGGGGGTCATTTTCACTTCCCCCCCCCCCGTGCCTCTTCGTCTCATCGTCTTCCTCGCGTCGCCCCAGCGCTTCGAACTCAGCCGCCGCCGTCAAGCCTCGTCTTCGACCTCAACTCCGGCCGTTGCATCACCCTGAACGCACCAGAAATCGCGGCGGCGCCTCTCTGTTGTTCCTCAGCATCAGTAAGCCTCCCTTTCTTCCACCATAGATCTGTCTTTTAGGGTTTGAGCATTCATTGGTGTTCATCGGTGTTCGTCACTGCGCAGTGGTTCTTTGATTCAAACTTCAATATTTAACATGTATAGCGATGGCCATAGTCCTTCTTTTTCATCAGTGCATCTTGTTTAAGCAGAAACTCCAATCTGAACCTTTATCAACTGCTTCGGTATCAATATTTAGGTCTGAATAAACTTTCATTTTTTGACATGTGGTAGATCCAAATTTATAATGCCAATTTGTGAAACCTGTTTTTTCATCACTTAGTCATTTTAGATCTGTAACTTCAATACCAATGTAGGCGGTTTAACTTTAGAAAATGATAACCCGCCAGGTACCATTAGTCCCTCTTAAACCGCCAATCGCTTATCGTTGTAATTCTAACAACATCAATCTCCGGTTTAACAATTATACCTGCTTTAACACTCCGTCTTAACCTGCGACGCTTTATGCTTGTCCATCATGAACCTTAAACCGGAAAAACACCTTCTTTCTGGTCGTCAAATAAAATGGCCAAATCTTTTTATGCTTGCAACTAGGTCCCTTCCCGGGTTACGGAAGAACAACTAAACGGGTGCGTCACAACCGGTGCTTTAGCGAAAAAGGAAGTCATCCACTAGAGAGTCCCCGGTCCAGAAAATCCTCCTGAGCCCAAGGATGGTGAAGTGATTGTGTTCGTTGATCATCTGGGTCGAGGGTTTAGCCCTCCCGGATAAAAAAAATTCCGTGATGTGCTTCATAGCTTCCAACTCCACCCTCAAGATATTGGACCTAACTCCGTGTCCAATATTTGCAATTTTCAAGTGTTTTGCGAGGCTTATCTGCAAGAAGAACCTACCATTGAACTGTTCAGAGACTTCTTCTATTTGAACTGTCGTACTAAATTTATGGATGGGCCCAATACTGAACTTGGCGGGGTTTCAATTCAGAAAAGGAAAGATGTCAGCTTCCCTCACGCCAAGCATCATAGTCACCCTAAAGACTAGAATCAGACTTGGTTCTATTACCGGGATACGTCTCCAACTAACGAGAATCCTCTGCCGGGTTATCGTACTCACCGGCTTACCAATACACATCCATTCCCCCAATGACTCAGCGCCAAGGAACGAGCCAACTATGCACCACAGTTTTCGAAGCTCCGAGCCTTTGTGGCGAACGGTTTAACAGGCATTGACTTTGTTCGTTGCTGGATATCTTGGAGTATTCTGCCTTTAAGCCGTCGCCCCGGTTTAATGTGCGAGTAGACAGGGGATTTGAAAGATCCTCAACGGCACATCGACATTCCGCTAACTGAGGCTGAAAGTACTGAAGCTGTCAAGAAGATACTGGATGAACAGGTGGCTGTCTGTCGTAAAACAGGGCTTAGTCCCTTCTGTGTTTCAAATAAACCGCCAGCTGTAAGAATTACATAACTCCTGTTTTAATCCGATCTTTTTAACACTCCCTTATAATCTTTGTCAATCTTTAATAGGGTGATGATTCGTTCTGGAAGAAGAAACCGCAGTATAAACCGGCAAAGACGCCTCGCCCCAAGACAAAGGTCACCAAAAAACCTGCCAAGAACAAAACCGCCGAGTCCACCGAGTTGAATGTCGATGATGATCTTGATAACCTGGAATCAGAGGTAGAACTTGATTCTCTTGGTTCCTTTTTCATACACCTCATTGATGATGACCATTATCAGGATGACGCTGAGGCTAGCCAGGCTGATGATGTAGAGTTAATTATTCATCCTCCGGTTCATATCCTCTGCCAACACAGAAAACCCGTCAAACAAACCAGAAATTAAGATTTTCACACCCTCTAGCTTATTTGGATCCAATTTTTTTTGAAGAAACAGCAACACGAAGCTCGCCGCACAACCCGGCGTAGTGGCCAGGTGGTTACTTCGTCCCGTTTACCGAACACGCCGGTTCCATAATGCTGCCCAGAGGTTTCACCTATTCCTGACACATCTTATCCCAAGGCAGGTTATTTCCGACAACCTCTTAATCCATCTGATTCAAACTATCAGGGAACATCTCATTCATCTTCTGGCGAGTCAACAGGGACACAACTTCCACCCCTTAAAGCTGTTCCTGGGTGAGCATATTAAACTAACTCTTTATACCTTGCGCTTTCTTAGCATACTAACCTTTATGTTCGTTCCTTTCAGAGCCAAAGCTAGACCGAGCAAAAAGGCCAAGTTGAATAAACCGGTTGATGACAATATGGCCACTGAACCGGAGAAAACTCCAGAACCAGTGGAAACAAATGCTGATGCTATTCTTGATGATCCGCCACCGCAAGATCATGACTTTTTTGCTAAACAAATGGAAATTGATCCATGGGCCATGCTGATAAACCGTCAAGCCCAGTCAAAGCTGCTGATAAACCGCCAAGCCCAGACAAAGCTTCTGATGACAACATGGATGACGTTGTAGTTACTGGCTTTGGCCACACCACCCCTGGCAACCCTATCGCTCTGTCAAAACATAGTGCCAAGGAAGTATTTGCTGCTATGGACAAGGGCGAGTGGAAAACGGATTTGTCAAGCTATGCCCACCTCAACGCACAAGATATTCATTCTGGGTTTTTTAACCGCGTGTACACAAGCGGCGACTATGAAGCCGGTTTACTGAACATGATTAAGGAGCGATATGAGGTAAATACTGTTAACTCTGCATAATTATTCTTCCTTTATATCCAATTTATAATATCAACTCCAGTAGCCCCCAAGGGCCGGTTTATAATACCAATATAAACCGGGACTTTGTAATATTTCAACTTTGCCTGCGTAGCCCCCAAGGGCCGGTTTATCTTCTCGAGATGAACCGGGACTTTATCCTATAAGGCACAAACTCTTGTTGAACAGCTTTGTAAACCAATTGACCACCAAGCTGATTGATGAAAGAAAATCCATAGTGTTAACTTGAGCAAATATGCATTAGCCCCCAAGTGCCAAGAATAATACTTGTATTGAGCTAGGGACTTACAACAATTTTTTGATAAGAAGCAATAGGCATTAGCCCCCAAGTGCCAAGTCTATAACTTGTTATGTGCCTGGGACTTCAAATATATATACTGCCAACTTATAATTTGAACGTTTCTTGCAGGCTGATCTTAGCAAGAAAGAATCCCAAATCGCCGACCTTCAAGAAAATATTAAGTCCCAGCAAGCAGAAACTTCCAAGGCTAAAGAGGAGTTGACCAGCGCTTAAACAGCCATGGAGAAACTGAAGGAAAACTTCAAGAGCGAGCGAGCTGTTTGGGATACAGAGAAAGCAACTCTGCTGAAGAGGGCTGAGGACGCAGAAGCGGCCCTTAATCTGGTAGCAGAAGAGCTGACTGGCTTGATGTGGCAAATAAATGCCATGACCACTGATGTGTTTGGTAAATATCCTTATCATAAGCTTTTAACTTGTATTATCCCATAAACTGCCGGTTTATCGATGTTTGTAATGATGCAGGATCTCGCATTGCTCATCTGGGCTCCGACATGCAGAAGAAATTAAAGGTTGCCTATACTCTTATAGAGCAATTATATACCCGCGCACAACAGATCATATGTACCGCCTGTCATAACAAACCGCCCGAACTTTAATCAAGGAGACATTGGAAAGGCTGTCAATGTTACCTGCCCGGTTTGAAGAACTGAAGAAATCGGCTGCCAGGGCAGGTGCTCTAACTGCATTAACTCGGGCCAAAGCGTGGATACCTGACCTTGATCCGGCCGATATTGGAAACGGCTATCCAAGCATAATGGAGGACGGGTCAGACTTCGATAATGACGACCTCAGAGCCATAACGAGGGAAATATGTCCACTGGCGAGCAAATTGGCTAAAGAAACTGATCTTTCACACTATGAGTCGATTTATGATGCCGACAACAAACGGGTTAATGCGCCAACTTATGATGCGCAAAATCGTATCCCGCCAATCCGTAAGCATACCTATGCCCCTGATGTTGGACCCTCCACACTTATAAGTGATGAAGCTGTATTCAATGCCCTAACTGGGATCGATTGGGCAACCATTAACTTCCTGCCACTGGGTGGAGAGGAGGAGGAATACTTAGCAATGTGGAATCTGATCCTGCATATAATAAATAAAAAATGTCCTGGCGGTTTACCGCTAGACGGGTTATCATGCCCAATAACATAGTTCATAAGCATTGCTGGGCATTAAAATAACCATACCTGTGATTTTATCCCACTGCTGGTTTAGCAAGCCAGTATGATAAGGGTGATAATCCAAACTTGAATACTGGTAATTATTATCTGTTTGCCGGTTTATGAACGGAACCAGGCCGGATCAATAAACACTGGATATTAGTTTACCTCTTACTGGTGACTTATAGTTAAAGACCAAGCCGGGTTAACAAATGTAGGTAAATTATACTCATAAAGCATTATCAACCTAAAAAAGCAAGAAGGATTTAAATAGTAATAATTGTGGTGTTGACCGAGCAAGATGGTTTAAGCTTTGGTTCGAATACGACCAAAGCACCCAAGTGATTTCCCTGGTGGCCTTATGCCAATCAAGAGGTATAGCTATGCTTCGAATACGACTAAGCCCCCAAGTTATTTCCCTGGTGGCCTTATGCCAATCAAGAGGTGTAGCTATGGTTCGAATACGACCAAGCCCCCAAGTGCTTTCCCTGGTGGCCTTATGCCAATCAAGAGGTGTAGCTATGGTTTGAATACGACCAAGCCCCCAAGTGATTATCCTGGTCGCCTTATGCCAATCAAGAGGTGTAGATATGGTTCAAATACGACCAAGCCCCCAAATGATATTGTGGGCTGTGCCCAAGGGGTACCTAAGTTTGAGCTGTGTTTAACAGACTCTCTTTGGCCCGTTTTAACCTGGGTAGTAAGCCCCCAAGTTTTTTTTCTTTTTCAATTGGCTTATCAGCCGGTTCAAAGGGTAATCATAACTTCATGCATAAGCCGGAAGCCCCCATGTAACCAAAAAACTTTTTCAGAAAGAACGACAGAGGCCCCGCTTTAGCAGGGATGCCGGCTTATTATATTGATCATAATATATACATTGTTGAAAATATGTACATAAGGAGAGCCTGTGGCTCAGGTGTAGTAAGGCCGAAGATGAGCAATATTCCATGGCTGGTGGGTCTCCTCCTCCGATTTACGTGAGTCTTTGTGCTCTCGAACATCGATAAGGTAGTATGACCCGTTGTTCAGATTCTTGCTAACCACAAAGGGTCCCTCCCAAGGTGGGGATAACTTGTGCATATCAGTCTGATCCTGGATAAGCCGGAGCACCAGATCGCCTTCTTGAAAAGTTCTGGTTTTAACCCGGCGGCTGTGGTAACGGCGCAGATCTTGCTGGTAAATCGCCGATCGAGCCGCCGCTATATCCCGCTTCTCGTCTAACAGGTCCAATGCTTCTTGACGTGCTTTTTCATTGTCTGCTTCAACATAAGCCGCCACACGAGGCGAGTCGTGCCGGATGTCACTAGGGAGAACTGCCTCTGCTCCGTAAACCATGAAGAATTGTGTGTAACCCGTAGATCTGTTGGGGGTGGTATTAATTCTCCATAACACGGAAGGCAACTCCTCAACCCAACAACCCGGCGTCCTCTGCAAAGAAACCGTAAGCCGGGGCTTGATGCCTCTCAAGATCTCTTGATTGGCTCTCTCAGCTTGACCAATAGATTGGGGGTGAGCAACAAATGACACGTCAAGCCGGATATGCTCTTGTTGATAAAATTCTTTCATAACACCCTTGGAGAGATTAGTGCCATTGTCTATTATGATGTTGTGTGGAAAGCCAAACTGGAAAATCACCTTCTTCATGAATTGAACCGCCGTTGTTGCTTCAGACTTGCTGACTGGCTCTTCCTCCACCCACTTATTGAACTTATCAACTGCCACCAAAAGGTGGGTCTTTTTATCTTTGGACCTCTTAAAGGGTCCAACCATATCCAAGCCCGAAGTTGTGAACGGCCAAGTGATTGGAATCATCCTCAATTCCTGAGCCGGAGCATGAGCTCGACGTGAAAACTTCTGACAACCGTCACACTTCTTGACCAAGTCCTCAGCATCAGCATGAGCCGTCAGCCAATAGAAACCGTGACGAAAAGCTTTGGCTACCAGGGATTTTGAACCTGCATGGTGACCACAATATCTTTCGTGGATCTCACACAGAATCTCACAGCCTTCTTCAGGAGACACGCAACGCTGAAACGCCCCTGTGAGACTGCAATCATGCAATTCCCCGTTGACAATGGTCATTGACTTGGACCGCCGGATTACCTGCCTGGCCAAAGTTTCATCCTCAGGTAACTCTCCCCGGGTCATATATGCCAAATACGGGACCGTCCAATCAGGGATAACGTGAAGAGCCGCCACCAATTGAGCCTCCGGGTCAGGAATAGCCAAATCCTCCTTTGTAGGCAGCTTGACCGACGGGTTATGCAAGACGTCAAGAAAAATACTGGGTGGCACCGGTTTACGTTGAGAACCCAACCGGCTTAAAGCGTCCGTCGCTTCATTCTTTCGCCGGTCCACATGCTCAACTTGATAACCCTTCAAGTGACCAGCAATAACACCCACCTCTCGTCTATAAGCCGCCATGAGTGGATCCTTGGAATCCCAAGTACCAGATACTTGTTGAGCTACCAAATCCGAGTCACCAAAGCACCTAACCCGACTTCAGTTCATCTCCTTGGCCATTCAAAGACCGTGGAGTAAGGCCTCATATTCAGCTGCATTGTTAGTGCAAGGGAACATTAAATGGATAATATAACAAAATTTATCACCTCGAGGGGAAGCTAGCACAACTCCAGCCCCCGAGCCTTCCAATTGCCTGGACCCATCAAAGTAAATAGTCCAATATGTGTTATCCAGCTTTTCCTCTGGCGCCTGCAACTCTGTCCAGTCATTGATGAAATCCACAAGTGCTTGGGACTTGATCGCCGTACGAGGCACATACTTTAACCCGTGAGGCCCAAGCTCAATGGACCACTTGGCAGCCCGGCCAGTTGCTTCCCTGTTTTAGATTATATCTCCCAAAGGAGCAGAACTGACCACAGTGATGGGATGACCCTGAAAATACTGCTTAAGCATCTGGCTTGCCATAAAAACTCCATACACCAGCTTCTACCAATGTGGGTATCTCTGCTTGGACTTAATAAGCACCTCACTGATATAATAAACCGGCCGCTGAACCGGATATTCCTTGCCTGCCTCCTTTCGCTCTACCACAATGGCCACACTGACAGCCCAGGCATTGGCAGCCACATATAACAACAATGGCTCTTTATCAACAGGAGCAGCAAGGACAGATGGCTCGGCTAACTGCTTCTTCAAGTCCTCAAACACCGCATTAGCAGCATCACTCCAGACAAAATTATCTGTCTTTTTCATCATCTGATATAGAGGGATAGCTTTCTCTCCCAACTGTCTGATAAACCGGCTCAGCGCTACAATACGACCCGCCAGACGTTGAACATCGTTCATACACGCCGGTTTACCCAGAGAAGTGATGGCCTTGATCTTTTCCGGGTTAGCCTCAATGCCCATGTTAGACACCAGAAAGCCCAAGAGCTTACCTGCCGGTACACCAAAGACACACTTGGCCGGATTAAGCATCATCTTATAAACTCAGAGATTATCAAAAGTTTCCTTCAAATCGTCTATCAACGTCTCCTCTTTCCTGGACTTCACCACAATATCATCCACATAAGCATGAACATTGCACCCAATCTGAGTATGAACACAATTCTGCACACAGCGTTGATAAGTCGCCTGGGCACTCTTGAGCCCAAAAGGCATAGACACATAGCAGAAGGCTCCAAAGGGAGTTATAAAAGCTGTCTTCTCCTAGTCCTTAACTGCCATCTTGTTCTGATGATAACCAGAATAAGCATCCAGAAAGCTCAAACGCTCACAACCCACCGTAGCATCAATAATCTGATCAATACGAGGGAGAGCGAAAGGATCAGCAGGACAAGCCTTGTTTAGATCTGTGTGGTCCACACACATGCGCCAAGTGTCATTCTTATTAAGCACCAACACCAGGTTAGCCAACCACTCAGGATGAAACACTTCAATGATAAACCCTGCCGCCAGGAGCCGGGCTACCTGCTCACCAATAGCTTTACGCCTTTCTTCATTGAAGCGGCGGAGAAACTTCTTGACCGGTTTAAACATAGGATCAATGTTAAGAGTGTGCTCAGCGAGTTCCCTCGGTACACCTGGCATGTCAGAAAGCTTCCATGCAAAGATGTCCCGGTTCTCACGGATGAACTCGATGAGCGCGCTTTCCTATTTCGGATCCAGATTAGCACTGATGCCGAACTGCTTGGATGAATCGGCAGGAACAAATTCAACTAGCTTGGTCTCATCAATCGATTTAAACTTCAAGGCCGCATCATGCTCTGTAGTTGGCTTTTTCAAAGAAGTCATATCGGCCGGATCAACATTGTCCTTATAAAACTACAACTCCTGTGTTGCACAAACTCACTCAGCATAAGCCGCATCACCCTCTTCACATTCCAAAGCTATCTTCTGGCTCCCATGTACCGTGATGGTTCCCTTATGACCCGGAATCTTGAGCTGCAGATAAACATAACAGGGCCTTCCCATGAATTTAGCATAAGCCGGCCATCCAAAAAGGGCATGATAAGGGCTCTTGATTTTCACCACCTCAAAGGTCAATGTCTCTGATGTGGAATCATGATCATCCCCAAAAGCAACTTCCAGAGCTATCTTACCAACCGGATACGTCGATTTACCACGTACCACACCATGAAAAACAGTGTTCGACGGTTTAAGATTTTTATCTGTCAACCCCATGCCACGGAAGGTTTCATAATAAAGGATATTGATGCTGCTCCCTCCGTCCATGAGCACCTTGGTGAACTTATACCCCCCAACCTGAGGTGCAACCACCAATGCCAGGTGACCCGGATTATCAACCTGGGGCGGGTGATCCTCCCGACTCCACATGATGGGCTCCTCGGACCAGTGGAAATAACGGGGAACTGCCGGTTCAACGGAGTTTACTGCCCTTTTATGAAGCTTCCGATCCCTCTTGTGTAAACTCGTGGTGAAGACGTGGTACTGCCCACTATTCAACTGTTTCGGGTTACTCTGATACCCATACTGCTGCTGCAGATTTCCCTGACCTGACTATTGATGGTAACCACCCTAGTAGCCTTGATTGCCTTGATTTCCTTGATGACCTTGGAATCCAGAGTTTGAACCGCCACCCAGTCCATGGTTGCCTTGCAAAAGATTTGAATTCTTGAACTCCTTCATGATGTAACAATCTTTCCAGAGATGAGTAGACGGTCTTTGACGTGTACCATGCCTTGGGCAGGGCTGATTCAACAGATGCTCAAGATTCACGCCTGGTCCTCCGGTCTGTTGGGGGCGGTCTACCCTTAAGACCCTGGCCATTATTCTGTGCATTGGTTTGCCACAAAGTCCATACCATTATCAGCTTTGCACTTATCATTATCACCTTGATTCGCCGCCTTGTTATGCTGCTGCCCTCTGGTGCTGCCGCTCTTCTTTCCCTTTCCCGGTTTGTCATCGTCAGACTCGTGGTCCTTGGTACTATCAGAATCAGCATACTTAACCAGAGCAGCCATGAGTGTCCCCATGTCATTGTAGTGACATTTGAGCCGTCCCAATTTCTGCTTTAGGGGCGTGAAACAGCAGTTACCTTCCAACGTCAAGACTCCTGAATCGGCATTGATACGATCCGACGAATGAAGGATTGTTGAAACCCGGCGTACCCAATGAGTCGTCGATTCACCCTCTTCTTGAACACAAGCGGATAAATCCACAATCGACATAGGCTGCTTGCGTCTGTCTTTGAAATTTTGGATAAACCGGGCCTTTAACTCGGCCCATGATCCGATGGAGTTAGCGGGGAGCCCCTTCAACCAAGTACGGGTCGTCCCTTCCAACATCAAGGGGAAATACTTAGCACACGCAGCTTTGCTAACATCCAGCAATTCATTGGCCATCTCATAACTCTCGATCCACGCCTCAAGAGGTAAGTCAGGTGTGTAGTTAGGCACCTTGCGCGGACCCTTGAAATCTTTGGGCAGGCGCTCATTACGAATAGCTTGCATTAAACATGGCACGCCCAAATTCTTAAAGGTTACCCCTCGCTCCACCGAAGTTGATGAACGAATCGAGGTAGGCTGACGGGGCGCGTACTGAGCCGCTAACTCGGCCTCCCGACGTGCTCTACCTTGATCCACGATGTTCTGAGCCTCCGCTCCACCGCCCGCCAGATCATGGCTACGGGGCGGGTTACGGTTCCACGCACTGCTCGACACAGCTGGTTCATCGATATGTCTGCTGTAACTCCGGCTTGGGCGACGGGTGGAATGAATCCTTTCCCGACTGTAAGAATAATCCTACTTCTGAACCAATGCCGTCTGTAACAGCTCTCGAGCTCTCCGGGTTTCAACATCCACCGGGACTCGCCTTCAACTGGAAGATTCGCCAATCGTGACGCCGCAGCAATCATGTTATCCAAAGGGTTAGAGTAATGACCCGGCGGTGTCGGCACATGCTGAGGCGGGTTATTGTGCTAATGAGGCGGGTCCGTCGTACGTGGCTGAACCAGCATTCCCATTCCAGGTGCTTTGACCCGGTTTACCACTGTCGGGTTACTGGTTCCTGCTCCTGGCGTATTAAAGAGATTCCTTGCATCGTAAACCGAGGGCAGACGAGACTGATGCCTCCTTCTCATGACATCGTTCGAAGCGTTTTGGTCTAGCATGAGCCGATAAGACTCCTCCTGAACCCGCTGTGCCCGAGCATCCAAAGGGCCCGCTCCTCAGCCATCCTGGTGTTTTCCGTGTTCGGCTCCTCCTTGGCCTGTGCTATCTCCTCACGCAATTTCGCAACCACCGCATTATGCTGATCCTGGTCTGCCGGGTTAACCACTGTTTTTACCAACGTGGTCAGTTTGTCCACCAAGTCAGTTAAAACATGGGCTGGCGGGCGCATAGGGCATCCTGCCCTGGCAGCCGCCGCCGCTGCTGGTCGGGAAATCAATGCTACTGCCGTTGATGAATGTAGCACGGGCGGTGTACCAGCCATGAAGATTGCAACCCAGTTCGCCGGTTCAAGGGGATCCGGAATACTGTCACCATCGGAACAGCCCCAGAGCCGGCCATCTTACAACTGGTACAATAACTCGGTCTCACTGGTGGATGATTCGTCATCCAAATAGACAACCGTCTCACCGTTAGATACCGATTCAGGTTCTACGCCGTTAATGAATCCCACGAAGGCACGCTTCATGGCGGGCTGAACTCGGGCGGGTCTCGCACGCTGAGCCGTCTCGATGATGCCGGTGCAGATGTCCGGCTCAGGGCCCGGTTCGCCAATCTTTCCAATGAAAACATGGATTCCGCCGAAGGGGACCCGGTACCCGTACTCGATTGAGCCGGCCTCGGGGCCCCAGCCTGCATCGTCGATGTAGATCTTGCCGCGATGACTATTTGTCATCTGGCCCATGGCGTATCCCTTGAGCCCTTCGTTGTTGCCCTCTAAGAACTTGAAACCATCGTGCGATAGCCCCACGGTGGGCACCAATTGTCGTGGAATTGTCACGGCAGATGTCCTAGTGTGAGGACTTAGTCGTGGAGCCATCGCAACGGGTTAGCTTAAAGGGGTTAACTAGGACAGAGGACACAAGGAGTTTATAATGGTTCGGCCCCTTGCGATGAAGGTAAAGTCCTAATCCAGTTTGAGGTGATATTACTAGGGTTTCGATGACCAGGGAGCGAATACGCTAAGCCTGGCTCTCGATCTAATGTTTCTTGTCCCTAAACTGTCGCCGGGTCGTCCCTTTATATACAGAGGTTGACGCCCGGCGGTTTATAGAATCCCGACCGGCTCATAAACCTGTCCGGCTCGGTTTCTACCCTTTCCTGTGTTACAACACAAGTCATATATCATATGGCGGTTTACATCTACGGGCCCTAATCCGCCATTGGACCTTGGGCCTTCTTGTTTAATCTCCTCCGTAAAGCGCCATAGTCCTTGCCTTCGTGGGCTTCAAATATTAATAACTCACTGTGAGTATAACCCGGCTCCTCCTGGGCGGTTTATACTCAATAGTTACATCCCCAACAACCCCCTCCTCCCCGGGAGAATATCATGTGCCCCCACACCTTATATGCTATATGCTGATACGAGTTGCTTGGAGCTTGTAGATCTGAGATATATTAGCTCACAGGATGTATTAATATTTTTACAGGAAACCTTGATGAGTATGAGAATTGCACACAATTTGTACAAAAACTACTCAGATGCCCTTGGATCCCATATCCAACGACCTCGAAGCTCGTATCACTATAGCATCTAAGATGAAGGAGGACATCATATTCTCCTGTATGTAAGAATATCATGTGCTACCACACCTTAGATGCTTTGGTGATACAAGGTCTTCGGAGCCGTTGGATTTGTGATCCAACAACTCCTCGGTGGTTCGAATGTTTTTTTGCAGAAAAGCCCCCAAAGAGTTCGGCCACTGCTTACAAGAACAAAGACTGCTCAGATGGCATTGGATCTTAGATCAAACGACCTCGAAGCTCGTATCATCGTAGCATCCAAGCGGCGAGAGCACCTGATTTTTTCTCGCACGGGAGAATATGAGGTGCCCCCGCACCATAGATTCTATGGCGATACGAGTTCGCGGAGATCTAACGGCTCATAGTAGGAGGTTTGAATGTTTTTGCACTACAAAAAAAAGACACATCAGTGACATTTTGGGCCGAACAAAAAAATTTCTGTCATACATATGAGACTTCTATGACGATAATTGTGACAAAACCCGGTATCATCATAGATGTGGTGGGCTCCTACTTCTATGACAAAAAATCATGATAGAAAATGGGCTTTTCGTCCTGGGCGGGCCGGAGACGCAGCTGCATGACATTCTTTGGGCCGTCCATGACGGAAAAAACCGTGGTAGAAGCGAGGGGGAGGAAAATTTCAGGGAGTTCCCGGTTACGCTGGGAGGTCGGGGGCCGAGCGATGCGTGTTTCTCTCGTACACGTACGCGCGTGTGTGCGAGGCGTTGGCTCTAACTAAACCCGAGCGAGGCGTTGGGCTCTAACTGAACCCGAGCGATTGCACTGCAGGCTACGCGTTACTGAACCCGAGCGATCGATCGATGGCTGTTAACTGAACCCGATCGAGTGATTCCTTCACTACTGCTGCTAACTAAAGCCGATCGATTGGATGAACAGCGAGCGTTGCGGGGGGGGGGGGGGGGGGGGTTGGATGAACAGTGAGCGGTGGCGTTGCCTCTGGATGAACAGGACCACATGGTGTGGAGGGCTGGATGAATAGTAGACGGTGGAGGGGTGCCTGTGGAGGGGTGGTTGAACAGGACCCCGTGGTGTGGAGGGCTGGATGAACAGTAGACGGTGGAGGGGTGCCCGTGGGAGGGGTGGTTGAACAGTAGCTGGTGGAGTAGCGCACGGTGGAGGCTGGATGAACAGGAGCCCGTGAGGCTGGATGAGGTCGACGGTAGCCCGTGGAGGCTGGAGGAGGTCGACGGTGGAGATGAACAGTATCCCGTGGAGTCCCGTTTTGCGGTACGCCACACCCCTCCCGATGAACAGGGCCCCCATTTCGACCGTAGGAGGTCCATTTCGTTCATTTTGCGATACGCCACACCCCTCCTGATCAACAGGACCCACGTTTCGACCGTAGGAGGTCCATTTCGTCCGTTTTGCGGTACGCCACACCCCTCCCGATCAACAGGACCCCCGTTTCGACCGTAGGAGGTCCGTTTCCTCCGTTTTGCGGTATGCCACACCCCTCCCGATCAATAGGACCCCCGTTTCGACCGTAGGAGGTCCGTTTCCTCCGTTTTGCGGTACGCCACACCCCTCCCGATCAATAGGACCCCCGTTTCGACCGTAGGAGGTCCGTTTCCTCCGTTTTGCGGTACGCCACACCCCTCCCAATCAACAGGACCCCGTTCCGAACGTAGGAGGTCCGTTTCCTCCGTTTTCCAGTACGCCAGGCCTCATTTCCATCGCCTGTTCCGTCCAAGCCCTCCCGATGAACACGACCACGCATTCCGTTCCGACCCAGCCATTTGGCTCCCACGCGTTCCGTTGCCTCCCGATGATCACGACGCATTCCGTTGCCTCCCCATGAACACGACGCATTCCGTTGCCTCCCCATGAACACGACGACGACGCTGTTTCTCCGTTCCGACCCAGCCATGTACACGAGCCCTGGCCGTAGGTATGCGCGAGTAGGCGTTCGAGACCCCGCCCGTAGGTACACATACGTGGCCGTATTTTCTTTCTTGCACCTTGGCCGCTGTACGTACGTGTACATCCTACGTGCGCGCCTATACTACGACACGTACGCGCCTCTACTACGACACATGCGCGCCTCTACATCCACCAGTATATATGTATGTACACGTTCGCGACCAGAATGACAACGCTACGTACACTTCGACCAGGTGGGTCCCGACTGTCAGGCACTTCCTTGCAGTCAGGGGGCGAATCTATTTTTTTTTTGCCCGGACGCACTTCCTTGCGTGTGAAGATGTAGCTGGTGGGTCCCAGCTGTCAAGGGGCGAATCATTTTTTTTGCCCGGACGCACTTCCTTGCATGCGCAGATGTAGCTGGTGGGTCCCAGCAGTCAGGGGGAAACATTTTTTTCACGAAATACGGTGGCCCGTCCGGTGGGTCCCCGCTGTTAGGTGGAGGAATCATTATTTTGCGCGTAATAAGGAGGCACTTCCTTGCTGCGGCCGTGGACCCAGCTGTCAGCCTCTCCACGTACAGTCCACGTCCGATGAAAGTCGTTCCTTGACCATGATGACCACGCCGCGTCGGTGGCACCACGGCGGTGGACGACGGTGCGGACTAGAAAGGGGACGACTCGGAGCTGGGGAAGACGCAGCAGTGGATGCCCACGCGAAGAGGAGTACGAGGGTTCACTGGTTCGGCTGCAGTGTGAGGCTGCTGTCGCCGCAGAATAACAGGGGGTGTGGGTGAGTAGAGGGATGGCCTGGCCAGCGGTGGGAGTAGTAGGGGGCGGTGAGGCCTCCGCGGCATCACAGCCGGCCACGGGAGGCAGGAGCACGCGGCACGACCGGCGCTGGTTTTGGCGGCTGGAGCAAGAAGACCAGAGGTTGAAGAAGCACTACGACCGTTGGATGAACATCGTACGGTAACAGGAGCTAGAATCGTTCATATTCACTAAGTTGACAAAGCCCTCCGTCCCCATCAACTTGGTAGGCCCACAAGTCAGCCTCCCACTATGCTGGGTTCCAGCTGGCAGGGGGAGTATTCATTCTTTTGTGCGTAATAAGGAGGCACTTCCTTGCGTGCGAAGATAGCTGGTGGGTCCGACATGTCAGCGGGGGGCACGTTATTTTCGCGAAATAAAGAGGCCCTTCCGGTGGGTCCCAGATGTCAGGTGGAGGAATCATTATTTTGCGCGTAATAAGGAGGCATTTCCTTGTGTGCGGCCGTGGACCCAGCTGTCAGCCTCTCCACGCACAGTCTACTTTCGATGGTGTCGTTCGTTGACCACGTTGACCATGCCCCGCCGAGCGCATCCAAGGTGGTGGACGACGGCGAGGCCCCAGACAGCAACGAGCTGGAGATGGCAAGACGCGGGAGTAGAGTCGCAGACGGAGAGGTGTACGAGGGTTAACTGGTTCTAGTATGGTGTGGTTCGGCAGTCGGTGGAGAAGAACATGAGGTGTGGAGGGGTGGAGGGATGGCCTGGCCAACGGTGGAGTAGCGCTTCATAGCGAAGCGTGATAAGCAGAGCTGCTAGCAGCAGGAGGCGGGAGGTGGTCCCGGCGGCGCTGGAGGAAGAAGACGAGAGATTGAAGATGGATGCCGGTCGTTGGATGTAAATCCAACGGCTAACATGTCAGAATCATTTGTTGACTAAATTGACAACGACTTGTGTTGGCTTCGACCTATTGGCCCACATTTCAGCCACCAAAAATGTGGCACGTATTCAACCCATTTTTTCAGAATTTACAGTCTTTTTTTGCGCGGTAGACTTTACAGTCAATTTGATATTTTTTCTGAATTACAGCCATTAGCTGGGCTGGGTGAACAAATAATGTAGCGTTTATGCGGCCCATTTATTTTATTTCCTAAAAAATTACAGGCCATTTGCACTTTCTCGAAATACACAATTTTGCTGGGCTGATTCTAATTATAATGTTGGGTTGGGCCAGCAATGTTATCAAAAAATAAAAAGGGGCTGGGCATTTTGTTATAAATATATTTAAATAATAAGTGATATTATTACATTCGTCCTTAAATCTTACCAAGCTTTTCTACACAATCACTAGGATTTTCGTGAACAATCCAGGATTTTATTTGCTAAGAAATTATTTTTATAAGTTAATAAGATGTGGGATATTGTTTTCTTACATATGTAAGTATCTGTTAAATATATGATGACAATAAAAATAATATATAATAACATATAAAATAATTTAAATATATATAATATAGTTAGAAGGGAAACATAAGTTGGACCTTGCGTTCGTATTCTTATATAGAAAAATAGAACAGACCTTTGCGTTTTCTTCAAAAAATACATAAATTGAGCTACCAAAAATAAAACCTCGGATGGGAGGTCCATAGGCCGGTCGATACATGACGGCCCTAAGAAAATACAAACAGGCCTATGGACCTCCTATCCGAGGTCGTGGGCTGCGCATGTTAAAAATGAAAGCCTGGACGGGGCAGCCCAAAACCACGTCCAACACTTGCCAAAACTTCGTCCCTCGTTTTCTCTGTGTTTTGCACACTCGACATTGTGTGGGCATTTTGACTGTGCATCACATGAAGATGTGCTATGCATGAATGTTGATAAGCATAATGTTAACTGGCTGGTTGTTCCATTTTCGACCATGAATAAAACTTCCAACATGATGTTAACCCTGTTTGAAAAGGCCGTGTTAATATAAATGCTCTGCCTCTGAAAGTTGCAGTTTCTTATCTGAAACTGAACTTGCAGTTTCTTATCTGAAACTGAAACTTGCAGTTTCTTCTCTGGGAATCACATTGTCTGCACTTTTATACTCCTATGAAACTACATTTTTTAAGTGCTAAAAATAGATCTCTAGAATTCATAAAATACTTCATATGCTCAATACTACAAATCTGAAATTCAAAAGACATTCATATCTGAAAGTAGTCTCAAAATACACAACACAAAACACAATTCACAACCTGCAAATACTGACAACCCTAAGCTCCTCCTAACAATTCACAACCTGCCCGACTATTGGGCTGGGGGGGCAGCCCCCTCCTATTCCTCGGCGGCAGACAGCCGCCCCGTGAGACGATGTGAACGGCGAGGGAGACGATGGCGGGGAAGCATCGTCGGGCCAACTGCTTTTCTCCTCTTGCAGTTGGGTTCGGTCGACGAAGACTCCACCGGCTCGCTCTGGCAGGACACCCTCACAAACGACACCCTGTAGATGCTCGATCCTTCAATCTCTGGTGGATGCTCCATCTGGGATCGATACTCCCACCACCGCTCCCCGACGATGGGATTCGGTGAATCTGTTTGCTCCATGGCCCAGAGGAGCTGCTCTATGTACTCCGGCGCGACTCCCTCCGGGAGTATCGCTGCCTTTTCGCTCAGTTGCAGATATTTGGCCATGGATGTCGCCGTCGCCGCTAGTTGGTCCTTGTTGTCAAACCAAGACTGTATCTCCAACATCCTAGCTAGCTTCACAGGGTCGCCGTCTGCGATCCTCACGTATCGGTTGTACTCCTCCATCGATCTACTTCTCCACAGCACCTTCACTCTCCGGCGGTGGTTTTTGAATCGAAGAGGAGAGGAGCAGCACTGGTTTTGGATTAGAACGGGAGAGGAGCGACGCTGGTTTTGGACTGGAACAGGAGAGGAGGGGCGGTGGTTTTGAAATGGAAGAGGAGAGGAGCGGCGCTGCAATTAGATTGGAACAAGAGAGGAGCGGCGGTGGTTTAAGAGGAGAAGAGCAGAAGAGCGACGCTGGTCTTGGAATTTGTTTTGTTGTTTTGCGTATTTTGGGTCAAAGTTTTACCACGTACTATATTTGACAAGCAAAATGTGAATGCATGTCACCAAAAATTGTATCGTTTGGTTCGTATCTGAATGTACTTTCAAATTATATTATTTTCGTAACGTACAACATATATTTTATGTGCGAAAATCATGGTCAATTATGACCCAGAATAAAAGGGAGACTAGTTGATGTGGGGTCGCTTTCTTAATTGAAGGGTAAATTGATTTTTATTTTGATCCAGTCACAGCGCGCCGGCCCTCTCGTCCAATCCTAAATCGCTGCTGCATGCTCCTCTCCCTCTTCTCCATTGCAAAACCACCTCCTCTCCTCTCCATCATCTCCATTCCAAAACCACCGTCTCGCCTCTCCCTCTTCTGTTCTTCTCCATTGCAAAACCACCTCCTCTCCTCTCCATCGTCTCCATTCCAAAACCACCGTCTCGCCTCTCCCTCTTCTGATCTTCTCCATTGCAAAACCACCTCCTCTCCTCTCCATCTTCTCCATTCCAAAACCACCGTCTCGCCTCTCCCTCTTCTCTATTGCAAGACCACCGTCTCTCCTCCCATCTTCCAAAGCTAGCACCGGACCACTCAGAAGGACATCTATGGAGAGGATGCAACAGCGAATCAGGCAGATCACCGGCGGCGACCAGGCAAAGTTATCCAGGTTGAAGGAGATCCTTAGTAGGTTTGACAATGAGTGGGAGATTTCGAGGACGCTGCGGGCCATGTGGCAATGTATGCGAGAGAGCGAGACGGCAGCGATGAGGGCGGCGATGTACATGTACTCCTCGGCGGCAGTCACGCCGCAGTCCTCCGAGTTCATCGAGTATCTCCTCTGGGCGATGGAGCAGACAGATTCGCCCGAGGCGACAGTCAGGCGGAGGTGGTGGGCGTACAGGTCGAAGGTCGAGCACCCAGAGGATAATGAATCGATCGAGTATGGTGTGCAGTTCGAGAGGGTGCAGAGCCAGCCGGAGCCACAGGAGTATTCGTTCTCCCACTGCAAGAGGAGGCCGGATGGCGCGACGTCGCTTCCCCGCCATTCTCCATGGTTCCCTCGACGCTCGCCTCGTTTCAACGACGGCGGTAGGGTTTAAGGTAAGCTTCGCACTAATCTAATCTTCCACCTGCTCATGCTTACAATCAGTGTGACAGCTAATGAAAATCATGCTTACAATCAGTGTCCGAGTACTACGCCAATCACCCTAAAATAGCTCTGGACCTTTGGGTCAAATTTGTGACACAGTGTACAAATAAAGAAAAATAGGTTGGTGCTTCTTTCAGAAAAGAGTAGTCCCTAGAAAACAGCCAATATAAGCTACTAGTATTTGGTTAGATGATTTGCTGCCGAGAAAGATCCGTCCACAGAGAGCGCCACACATCCCACTGGTGGTGGTGGATGCCAATGCGTGCATGCAGCATGGTTGGTGTCGGTAATTTTTACTTGGGACACCTCGCACTCTGCATATATGCCTGTTCCATACGTACATTTGTGCAGTTCCACCAAAATGCAGCTGAATAACCCTGTTTGCACAGATAATGAAAAAGCATGATTACATTATAGTGGCACTAGTTGATGAAACTGATGAAACACACAAAATAAATAGAAGAAAATATTGCGATAATATCATAGTATGCCATGCTGCGAGGGCGAGATGGGCCAAGTAAAAATTGCGATAATATCATACGGTACGCCTCATACTGGACATCGTCCCTAGTCTCCCAGATACACCTTCTGCCAGTGATGAACATCAGTGTACAGCGGTAGTACAAGGAGGCACCTTGAGACATTCAAATCTCTATTTTTGTACATATCAACTAAAATTAAGCACCCCAGTTGTAACGCCCACGATGCGGCTATATCTCCCACGTGTCGAGGCACGACTTAGAGGCATAACCGCATTGTAGGTATTGTCGCAAGAAGGGTCATCTTCACACAATCCCATGTAATGAACAAGAAAGGGATAACGACAGTTGGCTTACAATCACCACTTCACACAGTACATAAATTAATTCATACATCATCCAAAATCCACACATAGACCGACTACGGTCAAATTCAAATGAAAAATAAGATAACCCCAAATGCTAGATCCCCGATCGTCCCAACTGGGCTCCACTACTGATCATCAGCAAACGTAACATAGTAACGACCACGTTCCTCGTCGAACTCCCATTAGAGCTCGGTTGTGTCACCTGCACTGGTATCGTCGGCACCTGCAACTGTTTTGGTAGAATCTGTGAGTCACGAGTACTCAGCAATCTCACACCCGCGAGATCAAGACTATTTAAGCTTATAGGAAAGGATGGTGTAATGAGGTGGAGCTGCAGCGAGCACTAAACATATATGGGGACTAACATACGCAGAAGAGAGCGAGAAGAAAAGCAACGCAACGGTCGCGAAGCTAGAAAAGATCAAGAAGTGATCCTGAAACTACTTACGTTCATGCATAACTCAAACCGGACATTAACAAATTCCCATCTGCCTCATAACCGCGGGCACGATTTTCGAAAGATAATACCCTGCAGGGGTGTCCCAACTTAGCCCATTATAAGCACTCACGGTCAACGAAGGATAAACCTTCTCCCGGGAAGACCCGATCAGTCTCGGAATCCCGGTTTACAAGACATTTCGACAATGGTAAAACAAGACCAGCAAAGCCGCCCGAATGTGCCGACAAATCCCGATAGGAGCTGCACATATCTCGTTCTCAGGGCACACCGGATGAGCCAGACAACGGGTTGGCATAGACCCTGGTTGCCCAGGGGGCGCCGGACATCGCTCGGTTTGGGCCAGCACTCGAAGGAGCACTGGTCCGGGGGTTTAAAATGAAGATGACCCTCAGGCTCGCGAAAACCCAAGGGAAAAAGGCTTAGGTAGGCAAATGGTAAAACCAAGGTTGGGCCTTGCTGGAGGAGTTTTATTCAAGGCGAACTGTCAAGGGGGTCCCATAAATCACCCAACCGCGTAAGGAACGCAAACTCAAGGAACATAATACCGGTATGACGGAAACTAGGGCGGCAAGAGTGGAACAAAACACCAGGCATAAGGCCGAGCTTTCCAACCTTTACCAAATATATAGATGCAGTAATTAAATAAGAGATATTGTGATATTCCAAAATATCCATGTTCCAACATGGAACCAACTTCAACTTCACCTACAACTAACAACGCTATAAGAAGGGCTGAGCAAAAGCGGTAACTTAGCCAAACAACAGTTTGCTAGGAAAGGATGGTTAGAGGCTTGACATGGCAATATGGGAGGCATGATATAGCAAGTGGTAGGTAGTGCAGCATAGCAATAGAACGAACAACTAGCAAAGCAAAGATAGAAGTGATTTCGAGAGTATGCTCATCTTGCCTGCAAGGTTCTCAGAGTTGTCGAAAGCTTGATCCTCGTAAGCGCACTCAACAGGTTCCTCGTTCACGAACTCGTCTCCCGGCTCTACCCACAGCAAGAACACAAGCAATGGAACCACAATCAATCATGGGAAATGCACACGCAACATGATGCAATAGATGCATGATATGCGAGATATGATATGCGATGCGTATGCGTGCTTCGGAAGAAAAAGGATGAACAAGGCAGGAACTTAACATAGCAACACAAGGCATAGCATAAATCTACTAAATGCATAGAACAAAAGTCCCTTACTGACCATGAGCCAAAAAGGATCAGAAGAGATGATGGCACCCATGTAAACATAGAAAGTTCCGTTAACAGGTTTCAGACAGCAGAAAACAGAACATGGCATTAGCAGAATTATGAAGGCATCTTGGTGAGCTTGATTCACTCATCACAAAGAATGCATGATGAAACAAGCACACCTACAGCAAGATGGCATGTTTATGATGCTAACCATGGCAAGAGCAAGTTCATAACATGTATGGATCAACTACCACAACCTTGGCAAAATTGAATATCATGTTAACAATCTGCCAGGAATATTTTATAGCAAAAGTAGAGCAAGATTAAGACATGTTATGGCACTCCATAATTGCAAACAGGGACACGGAGGGATAGAGTACAACTATATCTACAAAACATCCTTACCGAACATACTCAAAATAAGCATGGATCTCACTGTAGACACATGGATACATGGCAACAAAATAACAGCAGATAAAGGACTTACTCAAAACTCCAAGTCCCTGAAAAGAGAAATATCACGAAGCCTAGTTTGCATGCTTATGTTAGTCACCACATAGATCACAAAAATAAATGGCATACACATTTGTAAAGATGGCATGGCATAGCTCAAAACACATGTAGAGCTCATGCCCATAAGGTGCACACATGAAATCCAACAAAAATAACAAAATATCAAGTTCTGATAAGTAACAGCAGTAAACATCATATAGCACTCTTGCACCAGAGATTTGGGCATCAAGATGTACTCAAACGAGCATGGCATAATGGAACAAAATGAAGAGCATCTCGTGACGGACATTTCGATTTATCATGCACGCATAACGGAGCAGTATGCAATGAGATATGATGTGATGAACAGAGCAACATATTGTGAAAACTCCAGGACTTGGCAGAAAATAGGGGGGAAAGTCAACCTCTCCAGATCAGATCCGTGGCATGTGAACCGAGGTTCGCCAGGGTTCGGCCGGAGTTGGGGAAGGAGGAGGACAGAGGGGACGAGGACGGGCGCCGGTGGGCGGATCCGGTCGGCGGGGTCGCGAGCGGAGGGCGGCGACCGGCGGGCGGAGCGGCGGACGCGGGCGGCGGCGGGGCACGCCGACGAGGGCGACGAGGCGGCGGCGGTCGACGGGCGACGGGTAGGGCGACGAGGCGGCGGGGACGGGATCCGGTGTGGCGGCGCGGATATGCTCGCGGGGGCCCCGCGCGGGCCGAGCGGGCTGGCGGCGCGCGCCGGTGGAGCTGCCCACGTGGCGGCCTCTGGTTGGACGGGTGCAGCAGCGGCGATTCGTCCGGTGGCGGCGGAGGGCGATTTTTTAGGGTTTGGACGCAAATTTCGGAGGGGGAGGTATATTTATAGGTAGAGGGAGCTAGGAGACTCCAAATGGAGTGCGGTCTTCGCCCACACGATCGTGATCGAACGACCAAGAGCATGGAAGGGACTTAGATGGGTTATTGGGCTGTTTGGGGGGGGGGGTTTGCTGCAACACACAAAAGGACTTTGCGGTTACCCGGTTAACCGTTGGAGCATCAAACAACCTCCAAATGGAACGAAACTTGACAGGTGGTCTACTGGTGGTATACCAAGGCCACTTGGCAAGACTCGGTCCATTCCGAGAACGTTTAATACCCGCTCACGAAAAGAGACAAGAGGGGTGCGCCGGTGCATGTGGGAGTGTCGGATTGCAAAACGGACAACGGGGAAAATGCTCGGATGCATGAGACGAACACGTATGCAAATAAGATGCACATGATGACATGATATGAGATGGATGACTTGAACAAAATGCAAAACGAAAGACAAAACCCAACCACGGAGGGAATATCATAACACATAGCCGAAAATGGCAAGAGTTGGAGTTACAAATATGGAAAGTTACATCCGGGGTGTTACAACACTCCACCACTACGAGAGAATCTCGTCCCGAGATCTAGGACTGAAAGAACTCCGGATATTCGGAACGGAGGTGGTCCTCGCGTTCCCAGGTGGCTTCTCGGTCGGAATGGTGCAACAACTTCACTTTCAGGAACTTGATTGACTTGTTGTGAGTCTTGCGTTCAGTTTCTTCAAGAATAGCAACGGGGTGCTCATGATAAGACAGATCTTCTTGGAGGTCAATCTCTTCGAAGTTGATGGTGCGCTCAGAAGTCTTGAAGCACTTGCGAAGCTGTGACACGTGGAACACATCGTGCACGTTCGCGAAGTTGGAGGGAAGCTTGAGTTGATAGGCGAGGTCGCCTCTTTTGCCAATGATCTTGAAAGGACCCACGTATCTAGGGGAAAGCTTCCCTTTGATACCGAAGCGACGAGTGCCTTTCATTGGAGAGACGCGGAGGTAGACATGGTCTCCGATCTCGAAAGCCAAGTCACAGTGCTTGCTATCATAGTAACTCTTCTGGCGCGATTGCGCGGCTTTGAGATTTTCACGGATGACTTTGCACATTTCTTCAGCCTCTGTGATTAAGTCATTGCCAAGAAGTTGGCATTCACCAGTCTCTGACCAATTGAGAGGAGTACGACACTTTCTGCCATAAAGAATCTCGAATGGGGCCTTGCCCAAACTCGCTTGGAAACTGTTATTGTAGGAGAACTCGGCATATGGAAGACAATCTTCCCACTTCATGCCAAAAGAAATGACACAAGCCCTGAGCATATCTTCAAGGATTTGATTGACTCACTCGACTTGGCCACTAGCTTGAGGATGGAAAGCTGTGCTGAAGCGAATGTTGGTGCCCATGGCCTTCTGGAAAGAGTCCCAGAACTTAGAAGTGAAGATGCTTCCACGATCTGAAGAAATAAATTGTGGAATGTCGTGCAAGGAGACAATCCTGGAGGTGTATAGCTCTGCCAACTGAGCTGCTATCATAGATTCTTTGATTGGAAGGAAATGAGCCACTTTAGTAAGCTTGTCTATGACAACGAATATAGGATCATTTCCGCAATTGGACATTTGAAATCCAGTCACGAAGTCCATTTCGATATGATCAAACTTCCATTCTAGGATAGCAAGAGGTTGGAGGAGACCAGCTGGTCGTTGGTGTTCCGCTTTCACCCTTCGACAGACATCACATTCATTCACGAATTGGGCGATTTCTCGCTTCATTCGAGTCCACCAATACCACTGCTTGAGGTCATGGTACATGTTCGTACTTCCAGGATGAATGGAAAGAAGAGAATTGTGCGCCTCTTTCATAATGACTTTCCTTAGATCACCTTTAGGAACCACAATGCGATAGCACTTGCATTTGGAAAGACCCTTGTTAATACCACGTTTCACCTTCTTCACCATGGTATCTAGGAGTTGTGCCTCACGAATTTGATCTTCCACAGTAGGAGAGACTATGAGGTTGGCAAGAAAGCCTTGAGGAACAACTTGGAGATTCAGCTTGCGGAAAGCTTCACAAAGGTCCGGTTGGAATGGCTTGAGAATTAAGCTGTTGCAATAAGCCTTCCTGCTCAAAGCATCTGCAATGACATTGGCCTTGCCTGGAGTATATTCAATACTCGGATTGTACTCTTGAATCATTTCGACCCATCGAGTTTGTCTGAGGTTGAGGTTTGGCTGAGTGAAGATGTACTTGAGACTCTTGTGATCGGTGAATATGTCCACTTTTCTTCCCAACAAGAGATGTCTCCATGTTATTAATGCATGAACAATTGCCGCCAACTCAAGATCGTGAGTGGGGTAGTTCTTTTCATTGGGCTTCACTAAGGAGAGGTATAGGCCACAACTTTCTTCTCTTGCATTAACACAGCACCGAGACCTTGAAGAGAAGCATCACAGAAAACTTCGAATGGCTTGGATTCGTCAGGAGGAGTTAAGACAGGAGCTGTGACCAGTTTCTCTTTGAGAGTGTTGAAAGCAACGTCACACACAGGAGTCCAGACATACTTCACATGCTTCTGGAGGAGGTTAGAAAGAGGCTTTGCAATCTTAGAGAAATTCTCAACGAATCTTCGGCAATAGCTTGCAAGACCAAGAAAACTGCGGAGCTGCTTGACATTCTGAGGAGGTTCCCAATTCACAATTGCAGACACCTTCTCGGGATTAATAGCGATGCCCTTGGCAGAGATGATATGACCAAGGTAAAGAACTTCATCAAGCCAAAACTCACATTTGGAAAACTTCGCATAGAATTGATACTATCTGAGCTTGTCGAGCACCAATCGCAAATGCTTGGCATGATCGTTCTTATTCTTGGAGAAGACCAAGATATCATCGAGATACACCAGGACGAATTCATTGGTATAGGGGTTGAAGATGAAATTCATCATCCGAGAGAATGTTGGAGGAGCATTGACAAGGCCGAAAGACGTGACAGTATAATCAAAAGAACCAAAGCTTGTTCTGAATGCTGTCTTGGGAATATCTTCTTCACGAATGCGAATTTGATGATAACCCATTCAAAGGTCGAGCTTGGAGAATACTTTAGCACCTTTGAGTTGCTCGAATAGCTCATTGATGTTGGGAAGTGGATACTTGTTCTTGATCGTCTTCTTGTTCAATGGACGATAGTCGACACAAAGTCTGTCTGTGCCATCCTTCTTCTGGACAAAAAGAACACCACAACCCCATGGAGATGAACTCGGTCTGATCAAACCCAGACGCTCTTGTTCATCGAGCTGTTTCTTCAATTCCTTCGGCTCCTTGGGTCCAAGCTTGTATGGACTCTTGCAAACGGGTTCCATGCCAGGCTCAAGATCGATAACGAACTCAACTGGCCGGTGAGGAGGCATACCCGGAAGCTCTTCTAGAAAGACATCTTGATACTCACAAACAACTGGAATCTGAGAGGTTGCGTCTAGCTTGCCCTTCTCATTGAGAGAAAATAACCGAATAGTTTCATCACGAGCGGCATAGATGATAACATCCTCAAAAGAGTGTGTCAATTTAATTTCCCTGGCAGCACAATCAAGTTGCGCCTTGTGCTTAGAAAGCCAGTCCATCCCGAGAATTAGATCAGTATCCGAGTCACCAAGAACAATTGGTTTAGACAGAAATTTATAGTTGCCCATCTTGATGGAAACATTCGGAAACATGGAGCTTGCGTTCATGAATTTACCCGGAGAGACAACTGATAACGGTCTAGGCAAATCTTGAAAAACCAACTCATGCTTAGATGCAAAAGGTCTAGAGATGAAAGAAAGCGATGCACCAGTATCAAATAAGACTTTTGCAGGAATATCATTGACTGAGAGATTACCCATTATCACATCAGTAGATTCCTCTGCTTGAGCTGCATTCATCATGTTCACCTTTGTAGACTTGGGATTATGCTTGACCACTGCATTGCTGGAAGATCTCACAGGAGGAGGAGGCGGAAGGCGTCTTTGGTTGAAACACTTGTTAGCATAGTGACCTTTCTGCTGACACTTGTTGCAAGTCACCTCTGAGAGTGGACGATGATAAGGAGAATTCGACTTTGAAGCTTGATTCTGAGACTTGTTCTGATAGCCAGGGTTGGGTGGGTGGGAAGATCCATGGCCACCTTTGTTCTTCTGCTGGAAGGGCTGACGAAACGGAGGAGGATGAGGCAACTAGAACTTCTGTTGCTTAGCAGCCACTAGTGAGGAAGAAGAAGACTCAACTGCGTCCCTGACTCTCTTCTTAGAAGCCTCACACTTGATCTGAGCAGCCTCTTGCTTCAGTGCCATATTGTAGAAATCATCATACTTGGTCGGCTCAAAAAGCACGAGAGGTAATTGCAGATCTTCCCTGAGGCCACCTCTAAATTGATAGATCATACTCTTTTCATCAGGAATGTCTTGCTTAGCGAAGCGACCGAGTTTCTGAAACTGGGTATTGTATTGATACACGGACATGCTACCTTGCTTGAGATTGCGGAACTCCTCACGCTTGCTCTCAACAACAGTTTGTGGAGTGTGGTGAGCTTTGAAGTCTCGGGGGAAATCATCCCAGGTAATCACACGACCTCCTCTCAATCTTTGTATTGTTGATACCACTCGGTAGCTTGATCCTTGAGTTGAAAAGAAGCGAACTTGACAAAGTCCTCAGGCCTGACATTGCTACAATCAGAATGCTTGTTGATGTCCACGAGCCAATCATCGGCGTCTGTGGCCTCGGCATAGTAGCTGAAAGACTTCGGCTGATTAGCGAGGAACTGGTTGAGGGTAGCGAAGTGAGGCTGATTGTTGCCTTGGCCTAGATTTCCTTGATTGCCTTGCCCTTGGGTGCGTTCTTGGAAGAGTTGCAAAATCATCTGAGCATTGGCGTTGGTGGCTGCCATGATAGCTTGCCATGCCTCCGGAGGCGGAGGTGGTGGCGGAGGGTTCGCCTGACTCCCTTCATTGCGTTCCGGATTCTGACGCGTTGGCGGAGCCATCCTGAAGAAGGTGACATCGGTTAGCATCTTGATAGACAAATAGACAAGTTGAATCAACGGATAGAAATTGCAACATATAGTCTTCACAATAAACATTCGAACGAGGATGAAAGAATGAATTCCATAGTAAATCATCACACTTCCATAAGGTGAGAAGCCACTTGATAAGAGATTGATGAATAAAATAAAAAGGTACGAGTGGAACAAATAAGTGGTAAGGATTACCCAATCACCAACCAAATATCTGTGGGAAGAAATGCTAAGAGCTAGTTGAATCCCACCTATAAACTCCTGAAACTATCTGGTAATGCAATCTGGTGTTGCGGATACAGGGGACACAAAATATATCACCCAAACTAGCAATCCCTAGATCCAGCTGTATCCATCCGTCAACACATAACCAAGAAACCTTCGGAAATCATGTACCTCAACCTTCGAAAAGCATCCGTTATACGAGTTATGGCAATACTCCCGAACTCCCGCCCCGGTACTGGTTGGCGTCGAGGTGATCTCACCAACAACTGCATAAAAGAGATTTTCGATGTCGGCGAAACTCAGGTATTCCAGAACTACAACGATAAAATTGTGACGACAACACCTCGGAGCTCAACTCCCCGGGACACTGCCACAACCCCTAAATGTCAGGAGGCACCAAGAACAGTGTTCTCGTCACAAAACCATCGGAACGATTCCAAGATACCCGCGTGATCCTAAATTTTTTTTAGTGAAATTTGAGGAGAGAAGAGTCAAAACTTCTACGCCAGGAGGCCTCACCAGAGCGACGAAGGGACTGAGGAGTAAAAAGAATCCTATTTTCCGATATATATAATCCTATGACTCAAAACATATTTGTTCTAGACTCAACAACGCCAGCGATTCGATCAAGCAGGGGGCTCCTAAGTTGGGGATGGCTCGGATTACCAACTTGTAATGCCCACGATGCGGCTATATATATCTCCAACGTGTCGAGGCACGACTTAGAGGCATAACCGCATTGTAGGTATTGTCGCAAGAAGGGTCATCTTTGCACAATCCCATGTAATGAACAAGAAAGGGATAACGAGAGTTGGCTTACAATCGCCACTTCACACAGTACATAAATTAATTCATACATCATCCAAAATCCACGCATAGCCGACTACGGTCAAATCCAAATGAAAAATAAGATAACCCCAAATGCTAGATCCCCGATCGTCCCAACTGGGCTCCACTACTGATCATCAGGAAACGAAACATAGTAACGACCACATTCCTCGTCGAACTCCCACTTGAGCTTGGTTGCATCAGCTGCACTGGTATCGTCGGCACCTGCAACTGTTTTGGTAGAATCTGTGTGTCAGGAGGACTCAGCAATCTCACACCCGCGAGATCAAGACTATTTAAGCTTATAGGAAAGGATGATGTAATGAGGTGGAGCTATAGCGACCACTAAGCATATATGGTGACTAACATACGAAGAAGAGAGCGAGAAGAGAAGCAACGCAACGGTCGCAAAGCTATAAATGATCAAGAAGTGATCCTGAAACTACTTACGTTCATGCATAACTCAAACCGTGTTCACTTCCCGGACTCCGCCGAAAAGAGACCATCACGGCTACACACATGGTTGATATATTTTAATTAAGTCAAGTGACAAGTTCTCTACAACCGGACATTAACAAATTCCCATCTGCCTCATAACCGCGGGCACGGCTTTTATAAGCTGCAGGGGTGTCCCAACTTAGCCCATTATAAGCTCTCACGTTCAACGAAGGATAAACCTTCTCCCGGGAAGACCCGATCAGTCTCGGAATCCCGGTTTACAAGACATTTCGACAATGGTAAAACAAGACCAGCAAAGCCGCCTGAATGTGCCGACAAATCCCGATAGGAGCTGCACATATCTCGTTCTCAGGGCACACCGGATGAGCCAGACATCGGGTTGGCATAGACCCTGGTTGCCCAGGGGGCGCCGGACATCGCTCGGTTTGGGCCAGCACTCGAAGGAGCACTGGTCCGGGGGTTTAAAATAAAGATGACCCTCGGGCTCGCGAAAACCCAAGGGAAAAAGGCTTAGGTAGGTAAATGGTAAAACTAAGGTTGGGCCTTGCTGGAGGAGTTTTATTCAAGGCGAACTGTCAAGGGGGTCCCATAAATCACCCAACCGCGTAAGGAACGCAAACTCAAGGAACATAATACCGGTATGACAGAAACTAGGGCGGCAAGAGTGGAACAAAACACCAGGCATAAGGCCGAGCCTTCCACCCTTTACCAAATATATAGATGCATTAATTAAATAAGAGATATTGTGATATTCCAAAATATCCATGTTCCAACTTGGAACCAACTTCAACTTCACCTGCAACTAGCAACGCTATAAGATGGGCTGAGCAAAAGCGGTAACTTAGCCAAACAACGGTTTGCTAGGAAAGGATGGTTAGAGGCTTGACATGGCAATATGGGAGGCACGATATAGCAAGTTGTAGGTAGCGCAGCATAGCAATAGAACGAACAACTAGCAAAGCAAAGATAGAAGTGATTTCGAGGGTATGGTCATCTTGCCTGCAAGGTTCTCAGAGTTGTCGAAAGCTTGATCCTCGTAAGCGTACTCAACAGGTTCCTCGTTCACGAACTCGTCTCCCGGCTCTACCCACAGCAAGAACACAAGCAATGGAACCACAATCAATCACGGGAAATGCACAAGCAACATAATGCAATAGATTCATGATATGCGAGATATGATATGCGATGCGTGCTCCGGAAGAAAAAGGATGAACAAGGCAGTAACTTGGTAAATCAAGTATGCCACTGGAAAGATGAGATGATTTCGGTCGAAATCGATATAAAGATCACCGAAAACGGATGCACGGTTTGCAAATGGCAAGCAAAACCAGAATGACATGAATCTGCGATTAACAGCGAGATAGTACTTAGAATACATCAAGAAACTATGCTAAAGCACCCCAACATAGCAACAAAGCATGTGGCAGTAATCTACAGGAAATGCTTGACAAAAGATGAACACTGTGCTACGGCTAGATCACACCATAACAGGTTCAAACAAGCATGGCAAAAGTGCAAAAGATATCAGGTTAACAGACTTAACATAGTTTCTTACTGACAATGAGCCAAAAAGGATCAGAAGATATGATGGCACCCATGTAAACATAGCAAGTTTCGTTAACAGGTTTCAGACAGCAGAAAACAGAACATGGCATTAGCAGAGTTATGAAGGCATCTTGGTGAGCTTGATTCACTTATCACAAAGCAATGCATGATGAAACAAGCACACCTACAGCAATATGGCATGTTTATGAAGCTAACCATGGCAAGAGCAAGTTCATAGCATGTATGGATCAACTACCACAACCTTGGCAAAATTGAATATCATGTTAAAACTCTGCCAGGAATATTTTATAGCAAAAGTAGAGCAAGATGAAGACATGTTATGGCACTCCATAATTGCAAACAGCAGCATGGATTGATAGAGCACAACTATATCTAGAAAACGTTCTTACTGAACATAATCAAAATAAGCATGGATCTCACTGTAGACACATGGATACATGGCAACAAAATAACAGCAGATAAAGGACTTAGCAAAATTCTAAGTCCCTGAAAACAGAAACATCACGAAGCCTAGTTTTCATGCTTGTGCTAGTCACCACATAGATCACAAAAATACATGGCATACACCTCTGTAAAGATGGCATGGCATAGCTCAAAACACATGTAGAGCTCATGCCCATAAGATGCACACATCAAATGCAACAAAAATAACAAAACATCAAGTTCTGATAAGTAACAGCAGTAAACATCATATAGCACTCTTGCACCAGAGATTTGGGCATCAAGATGGACTCAAACGAGCATGGCATAATGGAACAAAATGAAGAGCATCTCGTGACGAACATTTTGATTTATCATGCATGCAAAACGGAGCAGTATGCGATGAGATATGATGTGATGAATTGAGCAACATATAGTGAAAACTTCGGGACTTGGCAGAAAACAGGGGGGAAAAGTCAACCTCTCCAGATCGGATCCGTGGCACGCGAACTGAGGTTCACCGGGGTTCGGCCGGAGTTGGGGAAGGAGGAGGACGGAGGGGACGAGGACGGGCGCCGGCGGGCGGATCCGGTCGGCGGGGTCGCGGGCGGAGGGCGGCGACCGGCGGGCTGAGCGGCGGACGTGGTCGGCGGCGGGGTGCGCCGGCGAGGGCGACGAGGCGGCGGCAGTCGACGGGCGACGGGCGGGGCGACGAGGCAGCAGGGACGGGATCCGGTGTGGCGGCGCAGATGGGCTCGCGGGGGCCCTGCGCGGGCCGAGCGGGCCGGCGGCGCGCGCCGGTGGAGCTGCCCACGTGGCGGCCTCTGGTTGGACGGGTGAGACGGCGGCGATTCGTCCGGCGGCGGCGGACGTGTCCGGTGGCGGCGGAGGGCGATTTTTTAGGGTTTGGATGCAAATTTCGGAGGGGGATGTGTATTTATAGGTAGAGGAAGCTAGGAGACTCCAAATGGAGTGCGGTCTTCGCCCACACGATCGTGATCGAACGACCGAGAGAATGGAGGGGACTTAGATGGGTTATTGGGCTGTTTGGAGGGGGGTTTTGCTGCAACACACAAAAGGACTTTGCGGTTACCCGGTTAACCGTTGGAGCATCAAACGACCTCCAAATGGAACGAAACTTCACAGGTGGTCTACCGGTGGTATACCAAGGCCACTTGGGAAGACTCGGTCCATTCCGAGAATGTTTAACGCCTGCTCACGAAAAGAGACAAGAGCGGTGCGCCGGTGCATGTGGGAGTGTCAGATTGCAAAACGGACAACCGGGAAAATGCTCGGATGCATGAGACGAACACGTATGCAAATGAGATGCACATGATAACATGATATGAGATGCATGACATGAACAAAATGCAAAACGAAAGACAAAACCCATCCACGGAGGGAATATCATAACACATAGCTGAAAATGGCAAGAGTTGGAATTACAAATATGGAAAGTTACATCCGGGGCGTTACACCAGTTTGCAGAAACGCTTAAACATTAACAATGGGACTAGTTGATGAAACATACATTAACAAAGAGAAGGACTTTCTTTATCTACATTGGAAATGAAATGATAGAGATGACACTCGCTCTATTTTAACTTTATTATTACTTCATTTTATCAGTGACACTAGGGTCGAGCAGGTGGCAAACGAGGTGTACCATGCGTCGCAAGGATGGAGGCCGGGGGTGCTTAGACTGGGATTCAGTCACCAACATGGATGATTCAATTCATGGGACCTTTTGGTGCAGTTCACCTAAAATGAAGCAATGTTCCGTGAGCTAGCAACTTCTTTTTCAAATTTTTTTAAGAAAAGGGCTCCAGCCCCGGTTCCATTTCCATCAGAAAATGAAACCCACAGAGCTTCTTCTTCATTAGTTGCAATAAAATTGAGCAACGTCAAGGTTGGTTGTGAAGCTCCTGGAATGCTCAACTATAATTTGGATATCATTTGTGCGGTTCAACTAAGATCGAGCGTGAAATGTATATCTCTGTTTGCACAAAAAAGGTGGAAAGGAGGGTGACTAACAAGTGATGAAACATGCATCAAATGAAAAGAAGCATGTTCCTTATCTGAATGGCAATCCTACAAGGACAGTAGCAATTTCTAAAGTACTGGCATTGGTAGATATTAGTGTGGGCATTAGGATTAACTTTGACAACCGTTAAATATGACATTACTTTGGGCACGGGAGAGTAGGCGGACCAGGACAGTTGCATTTCTAACGAAAAGAACCAACTTATCTTAATGGGAAATTTTAGCAGGACATGTAAAGAAGTGCCATTGATTCATATTACTGGAGGCATTACATTGAAAACAACATTGGTTTAATGTGTCCTTACTTTTAACAGTGCGACTGCTACATTTTACCAGTGGCATTACATAAGAGTGGCTCGGGGCAACAATCATCAGAACAGGATATCTTGGTTGGTCCCATTTTTCTTCGGTATAGCCACCTTATACTGTGTGAGGCTAGCAAATCTAGTGCTGGACTTACTCTGTTGACTTGTCCCCCAGTCCCCACTTTCTTTCCTTTTTCAACCAATAGATCGGGTTTATATTGAGTTTGTACTGGGTTTCCCTTTATTTTCCTATTAGACCTAGAGACCAGTTGGATAGCCAGTCTCTGCTACATTTCGCCCCCATTATTTCCTCTTTCGACCAAGTCCTAGATTCAGGTAACAAATCCTCCCCCACCCCCACCCCCTTTCTTCCTTTTTTGAACCAAGTAGTACTAGATTCGAGTGCATGAACTAGTTTTACCTCTTAAATGTAAAAAAATTAGGTGGTTTTTGAACAGCCGATCGATCCTATCTACGAGGGGGCCTAAGAAATAGTAAAAGATACAAATGCAGCGACGTCAGGAGCTCGGGAAGTAGAGCAAGGCAGGTTTCGAAGGAAGTTATACCTGATGGTCGCCGGGATGTCGCTAGGTGGGCGGCGGGAGGCCGGATCTGCCCACACTACGGCAGCGAGGAAGAAGGGGTCGGAGGCCCTCCCTCGCCAGCGGTTCTTGGGAGAGAACGGCAAGGCAGGCTGATCGGGACGCGCCCAGCAGTGGGTAAGAGCCGTCGCCGAGGACGACCGCGTGAACGTTGCACCTTCTCACCATCCCCGGTAGAGAGGATCCGGCTGGATCTCTGACCAGCGGTGAGCACAGAGAGAGAGTGTGTGGCCACCGCTGTCGTGTTTAGATCTGGAGAGGCCGAGACAGTCTGAAGAGAGCAACACTAGCAAGCAAGCGCGGAGGCTCATGCCTATATAGTGGAGTAGTACTAGTTTTCTTTTGTCTACCGGAGGCGGCTTGACCTCGTCAATGACTGTCGAGAAGTCTTCATGCATGTGGCCCGGAGGCGCAGTTGTTGTCATTTTGATCTGAAGCGCCGGATTATAACATATAACATGAAAAAATGCAACATGACAAGAAATCATAACCTCACTGCCCAAAGGAGACAACATGAATTCCGACGGACAAACTAGACGAGGAACAAAGCTCAAATTAAAGATAAAGTCGTAGAAAACGGGTCTGTCGATAGATGTCCTAATTAACATAGCCGGCTTGACCTAGACGGCAGCCGAGTAGTCACTGTTCGTGCATGTGCCCCCAATGACTAGCCCAACTCAGTTGTCGCTGTTTAACCCTCGCAGTGATCCGAAGCACATGACACCTAATTTTGCGAGATGATAAGAAACCTTTTTTTAGATTTCCCACCACAACTACAGCCATGTACAACACATCCTGCACGATATGTACACGATAGCCAATCTAGGCGTGTCTGCTGGAATATGGTCACATGCATGGACGAACTGATCTTCCGTGTCTTGCAGGGATCATCCAGGCACCAACGTAGTACAACACTTCTCTAGTACTATCGCTCGTCTCCCTCTTCTATTAAGTCACCCGACTTGCGGGGCCGGGGAGTGTGCCTATGGTCAGTTCTCAATTGCCATCCCACATGTGTGTGCAAACCCAATATGACGCGCGTTCCATTCGGAGAGCAGCGTGCCAGACCGACCGACCATCTGGGGTGCGACGCGAACGCGACGGGCGTGATGTATACTCCGTACATGTGTACCGCCATTTCCTAGACGCTTTGCTCCATGGGACGGGCGCAATCCATGGATACAAAATTAGTATACTGTATACTATTTAAAAGTCGAGGGCGGGGCTTTTCCTGCACGGTAGGCGACGGGGCAGTTCCGCCTAGTCGGTTCGACAGAAATGCGAGAAGACGAGGGAGTAGGCTGTTGCAAACATAGGGCTGTGTGATTTGACAGCGAGTTACTGCTGGACAGGTGGGGCCCCGTGATTTGACTTGCCATTATCATTTTAACTGCGGCGCTACGACCGGCATGAGTCTCCCGATTCCAGACCACCTCCATACAGGTTCCTCTCCCAATGCTCCACCATGTAGTAGAGGCTGGCTCTTGCATGAGAGCCCACTTCTCCACTTTTTCCTTGCCTCTCTTTCCTCCACATATGCAAAAACTCCATGTAAAGCACACTATTGTACTTACTTTTACTTGCTCCTACATGTGCTTAAGTTTGCCACATAGGCATAAAGTCTGATGTGGCAAGTTAATCAAGAAGCGAGAGACTAGTTTGGTGACCCAAGGAAGAAACGGTGCTAAGCGCGTGTACCTAGGTGAAAAGACAATTTTGAGTCGATAGCTAATTAAATGAAGCAAACTTAGCAACACCATTTCATTGGACGAGGTCACTCCTTGGCAAATGCAATAAATACTAGTACTCCATGTGTCTCATAATATAAGAACGTTTTTGGCACTACACTAGTGTCAAAAATGTTCTTATATAATGGGACGGAGGGAGTACAAAGAAAGAGATAGAGAGGAGTAAAAAAATACACTTATAGCCAACCTTATAGCCAACCTTGTTGTAGTATGTGTTACTAAGTGATGACTATGTATGACATGCCAACATCAGATAGCCTAACGCACCGTGCTAAATCTCCAAGGGCGCGACCGCGCGAGTGACGCGATGGTCGTGGTAGGCGCGGCCATGATACGGGCTGCTGGCAGCCCTTGGATCTGAGATCAAACGGTCGCATGCTAAGTTGCTGAAAATATGCAGAATAACCCTCCAGGATAGGATATTCACCCATAGGTCTTGAATCACGCCATGCAACCGTTCGATCTCAGGTCAGAGGGCTCTCTGAAGCCCGTATCATGGGAGAATGGAAAGCAACTATCCTGCCGTTCGCACGCTGGCAGTTCGCTCCTACTCGTCCCCGCATGTCCTTCAATACTACGACGATTCGCTCCTAGTCATCCCGTCCATTCACATTACAGCAGTTCCACTAATCCTAACCCTCCTCTCAAATCCATGGCGTCCCAAATCTCCACGATCGGCGGTGAGTACAAGGTTAGAACCATCACCGGCGATGAGTTCGACGTCATCTACACCCGTTCTTCCGCGACGGTGAAAGGATGCATTTCTCGCTTCAGACGCATGTTCGAAGACTCAGCTGATGAGTGGGTCGCTGGGCTAGATGTTGAGTACACCACAGTCCTGGGACGAGAGAAGGATCTAAAGGACGAAGAGAGGAAGAAGCCCGCCGTGATCCAGGTTTGCGTGCATGACTTATGCTTGGTCTACCACATATGCCATGCCGACGTTGAGTGCCAGGATTTTAAGGACTTCCTCGATGGCAACCTAGTCAAATTCGTTACTGTAGACTTTGGTAACGACAAAGAAGTCCTGCGTCGGATAGGCCTCGTTGTAGGCAACACCTTTGACCTCCAGAAGAATCGGCTGGTGTCCTCTCGTCAGCCTTCAATGCTGACCCTGGCAGGAGCCATGGTTCATTCTTTGTACGGTAAACTGGAGAAACCTCCATACACGTTTCATCGTCATGCATGGCAGCGGAATGTACTAGATATAGACCACATCCACTATGCTGCAATGGATGGCTACCTTTGCTTCAATATCTACAAGGGTTGGATGAAGAGCAACAGCCAAGTGTGCGGTTCAAGCAAAGAAGTATCGGCCAAGAGGAAGAGGGACAAGGACGAAGTCGAGGACGTGGACAAGGACTCCGAGTAAGGTGGCAGTGTCGTTGCTCATGGTGGTTCCAATGCAGTGTCTACCGGAATAGTTGCAAAGTTTAATTTCAGGTGTGCTTAATTTAATTTGAGGGGTGTGTTGTGTTGAGCCCCCAGCAGTACTATGTTATGTTTCTTCTCGTTACTTTAACTCTTCAGTACGTACATACTAGTATTTCTTACATTTCATCTTTCAGTTATCATATAGCCAGCAGTTTAGTTGTCAAAGAATTTCAGGGTGCTTAGTTTTGTCAAAGAATTCCAGGATGCTTAGAGGGTGCTTGGATCCAAGGGACTTATTTTAGTCTGACTAAAAATAGTCTCTTTAAGTGGCTAAAGTTCCAAGCACCCCTGACTAAAGAGGGGCTAAAACTAGTCTTGAGACTAAATTTTTTTAGTCAGGGGTACCCCTACTAAAATGTGGATTAGTCCTCTCTCTACGCATTTAACTCCTCTCCTTTAACACATGCGAGTTCTGGATTGGAGGGTTTCGAGGATAATAAATGCTCATTAACTTGATTTTATCCTTTTTAGTATTTGGATCCAAGCATGGGTGAGGCTAGCATGTTTTAGTCCCACTACTTTTAGTCATGGCACTAAAACGTATCCAAGCACCCTATTAGTTTTATTTGATGGGTGGGTTGTGCTGGACACCATTATTGTGACTAGCCTTTTTAATAGTACTATATGCATAATTTGGCAACGAGCGCTCTCTATATGTACCACCTTTTTTTTAATTTCAAGTTTTGCTCCATGGCGTAATCCATCGATACTACTGCTGCACAAAACTATACATTTTTTAAAAGGCTAGAGGGCAGGGCAGTCTAGCTTGGTCGGTTTCACGAGAGGCGAGGGCCTTTGTGATTTGATGGCTCATTACTGCTGGAAGGCGGGGCCTTGTGATTTGACTGCTTGTATAAATGCACCGACGACCCGATCGACGAGGAGCAAAGAACCGTGCGGTATACTCAAGTTTTCCACTGGATTAGTACTGCGACAGAGGAGCACGAAACACGGCAACCCAGTGCCATATGGCGATAAAAAATGATCTAATTTGCTAGTCATCTCATTGTTAGCATTTTTTCTATTCATTCCCTAAAAAAACCATTGTTCTATTCATGCCTCGCAGAGAACGTGACATGTGCGGCGAAACACCCGAAGCAAAAGATGAAACACAGGAGCAAAAGAAGAAGGAAGATTAACACCCCAAATGATCTAATTCGCCGCGGAGTCGTAACTGCTTCTTCATCGCCTCCACGACCTCCATCTCCTTGCGCGTCTCCTCCGCCATCTTCTTCATTCTGGTCATGATGCGGGATTTCTCGAGGCGAGCCTTCATCATCTGTTCCACGGCCGCATTACGTACCTTGACAGAACCTGGGTGCTCGATGCGGAGCTTCGCCAACTCCTCCTTCTGTTCCATGACAAGGGCCTGCAGCATCTTCATCGAGGAACTACTATTCTCATGCAGCTTCTTCCAGCCGGCGTTCTTCTCCTTCAACAGGTTGATCTCGTGGCAGAGCTTCGCCTTGTCCTCCTGAAGTCGCAAGATTTCGCCGGTCGCCTTCTTCTCCGAGGCAATGCTCTTCTTCAGCAGCATCACCAAGCCGGCGGTCAACTTCCCCTGCTGATTGAGCTTAGTGGGCATGTCGTCGAGGCTCTCCTTCAGCAACTCCATCAAGCCTTGTATGAACTCCTTCTGCTTATTGAGATGATCGGGCATGCCGTCGAGGGATAACGACTCCAGCTCCGCCGGCTCGGCATGTTCGCCTCCGCGGCTAGGGCGCTTCTGGGAGCCATCGCCTGCCCGTGAGAGATCTTTCAAGGTCTCTGCGTGGCGGCAAGCCCTCTCTTTTTTTCGCATCCTTTGTTGCCGCTCCCTTGTTACGAGTAGTTCTCAACCTAGAGCTCTACTCACCGGCCATGGCAACGACGAACGAATAAGAAGCACTTATGAGGAGGAAAGATAGAGTAATTTTCGGTTAGGTAGTTCCCCTTTTTATAACCTAAGTACTAGCACTAGTACTAATACCTGCATAGTGGGAACACGTTCAGGTTTGGTACATACTAGTAGGTGTGAGCAGGCTTTCGAATGTGATGGGAACAAGGTAAAGATTAATTGATGGATTTGGTTTTGAGGCCCGAAACGGCTCCCGATGAGTTTAGCGGAACATAAATTTCAAGTACTACACTGCTCAAATGCGTAAATATTATGTTACTGTCAAAAATGGGCACAAAATACGAAGGAGACCAATGGAAGTACTACTAGCAACCCACGATTTAACTACTCGCATGCGCGCAGTGGAGTAATAATGTCTTTCTTCCGCCCTCACGTCCACTCAATTTGCATGCACTGTATTAATTGACCATCAATGAAGTGAACGACTTTACACGCGTCAAATTATCACATGGGGTGGATCTTAGTACAAAATTGCGTCCGCCCGTGTACCCGCGTGTGCGTGCGAGGGAATGAGTGCGTGCGTGGCGTGCGTGCACATCTTCGCTTCGTGCATGTACCGCCAGTATGGCTCAGGGAGGACGAGTACATTCTTCTGGAACCAGCAGCACGTCACTGTGATCAATCCACGCACGGAGGTCGCGACAACGCCTCCACATGTGCCACGTGGCTTCATGAACTTTAAGAGAGACACTGTGTAGCGTGCCATTGGTATTCTAATTTACGTGTTTTGCACATAATCGAAGTACTCGTAAGGTACACGTGCATTGCACGCATCAGATTTTGCAACCAAATTATGAATAAATACCACACTAGTAAGGTACACTAGTTCATATATGCCTGATGTAGCCCTTCGTTTAATTCTTATAGTTCATCTCATTCAAAATCAATTAGTTTTTATAAAAAAGCTAAGAACGCGGGAATAGGAAAAACATGGGATTCTAGTGGAATGTCGTCTTGAATCCTATAGGATTGTACGAGTGTTTGATTGTGCATAGAAAAAACGCAGAATTCTTTCAAAGAGGTTTGAGTGGATGGGATGTTTCCCATGAAATCTAGTGCAAATGAATCATATGGAAAAATTCCTATGGTTTACAATCCTACGAATCAAACAACCAAGATAGGAAAAATTCCTAATGATTAGAATCCTCCAAAATTCCTTTGAGAATCCTTTGAATCAAAGAAGCCCTTAATCTATTTTATGATTCATGGAATTGTGCGTTGTAAAGCATAAAGTAAAAACAAATAATGGCAATTCAACTAGAAGAAAAGTTTGGGCAGTTATGATACGGAAGATTCTAGAACAAAAGAGAACCACTGTTGTTTTGAGGTTTGTGCATTATGCTTAAGTTCAACCATGGAGTCTGCTAGATTGTACATGTGGCAAAATCCGGTGGGGTGCTAGAAGATGGTGCGAGGGGCCGAGTGGAGGGAGACTATGAAGGAATGCACAAGTGCGAGATTGATATTTAGAGAGAGGGGGCGAACACTTGCGCCGTTGGGCGCAGTGGCGGAGCCATGAAAAATAAATGAGCTAGGGGGCCAAGCATTGCTAATCCTTTATGAGGAGGGTCAATTCATGAACTTAAACCATTTTTAGCAGCAATTGTCTAATGATCACATTCATATTAGCCTCGATATATAGTGATGTTAGGGGGGAGGGGGGCAGGGCCCTTACTGCCCCCTGTCTTCGCCATTGTGCACGCGTCTGAGAGATGAAGCGGAAGGCATGGATGATGAGAGGGGGACGTTGGATATATAATTAATGTGGGTGTATTAGCTATATATGTTAATCCTATATAGAGAGGTATAGATTGATCAATGTGGACGTGGGAAAGAGGGTGAGACCTCACTGGATATATCGATTGATCGGTTTGTGTGGAAAACTATGAAAGACCTAGCTATATACACACATACATAGAGGAACATCGATCGTTGCGCATGCACGCGTGAGAGATAAAGAATGCCCGATATGATGGAGAGGGGGATGTGTGTGGGTGTGTGCCTTCATGGGAGACCGACCTGAAGAAAAAGATTGCATGCGTGCAATGGATAATGCCGACTGGTAGTGTGTGTGCATGCATGCACAGGAGAAAATTAGTGGTACAATTATAAAGAGAAGACTATTGTGTGGGTGTAAAAGAATAGGTGAGGTCATAATCAATGTAAAGTTGAATTCAAATATTTGAATAAGAGATCCTGTTGTGTGAAACCCATGCATGCATGAATATAACGGAGATCTGCGCGGTGTGGTTTTGAAACGAGCATGTTGTAATGTATACACATTGAACAAGGTCAGATTGATTTGAATTTGAGATACCGATGGCAGACATCATTTGGCCACGTCGCATCCGTGCATGGACACACTATTCTAATTGGAGATGATGGGCGGCTTTCGCATCACATATCTATATCTATACCCCTATATATATATATTATTTTTTATTGTGTGCGGGTAACTTTAACTTTGAAATATGGTCGTGGGATGAGGCAAATCCAATGGTCCAAAGATGGCAAATTTGAGCACTACTGGCCGTTGGATATCATCTAGATTCCACCAGATTTCACCACATGTATAATCTAGAAGACTCCATGGTTGAACTTAAGCATAATGCACAAACATCAAAATACAAGCACTTCTTATTTGTTCTAGAATCTTCCGTATCAGAATTGCCCAAATGTTTTTCTACATGATTTGCCATTATTTTTTTTACTTTATGTCTTACGACGCACAATTCCATGAATCTTAAAATAGATTAGCTTTCTTATAAAAACTAGATGATTTTGAATGAAATGAACTATAAGAATTAAACGAACATCTACATCATGCATATTTGACTCAAAGCTTGCATGCTATAATGTGGTATTTATTCATAATTTGGTTGCCAAATCTCATGCGTGCAATGCACATGTACCTTACTCTAGTCTAAATGGTGTTTGTGTGTGTGTTGTGCGTGTTGAGGTGCAAATTGTCATTTTTTTGGGTACACGTTAAGCTTGTACTTCCGAAATTTCAAGCCGCGCCTTGTTATGCCGAAAATTCAAGCTAGCGTCTCTGTCTATCGTGCTGCGAAACTCCCGCCTCTTCAACCCGCGCCTTGTTAGCCCGAAATATTTAAGATATATCTTTGTCTCGTTGTGCTCCGACAACTCCCTCCATCTCAACCCGCGCCTTGCTATTCCGAAATTACAACGCGCACGAAAACTCCCACCTCCTGTGAAATCCCGACACGCAAAATGCCCGTGGTACCCTTGAACCGAAAGAACCGCCTCAAATCGGTGGGGGTACTTTCGTAACTTACCCCACATTTCTGACAAGCGCGTCCTAAGCCACTGTTCCCCACTGCCATCCCATCCGCCCACCCATTCGTACACCGAGGCCGCGAAAACCCGCGATGAAACCCCACACCCTGCTCCGCCCGCCACCCAGCCGGAGCCTCTTCCCCGACGACGTCATCCACAGCAACACCTCGACGTCCCACATCCACCGTACCAGACGAGGATCCGTCGTCGATCTCATTGTCCCGCCGGTTCAGCCACCCCGTCCTCCACCTCCAAGGAGCTGCCCCGATGTTCCCCTCGTCTTTCATGCCACCTCCATTCCCAAACCGCCGTCTTCACCTGCACCACCGCAAGAGCATCATCATCACCGTTTCCTCGGATGAAGCTGCGGCCTAATCGGCGCCACCAAAGAGGTTGTACACTAATCGCCGCATTTTCTTCTTGATTCGATCTCACGGTGCTGCCGGCACTCGATCCCGAGCCAACACGGCGCGGCTCCATCCACGGTGGCGTCGCCGGCCACTTCCTCCACGGCGTTTCTCCCTCTGCGGAGACGTCCACATCAGTAGGAGCTGCTGCTGCTTTAGCTCTCGCTCGCGCTGCTACTCTGCTCTTGCTCTCGGTCCCCTGCCTGGTCTGCTCTTGCTATTGCTCTTGCTCGCGCTGCTGCTCCGATTTAGCTACACCAGTCGACTGAATCGACTTTTGGGTCAGTCGATTTTCAGGGGGTGGGGGGGCTCGCCGGGGTGAAAGAAGAACCAGCCGCAGCGGGGAGGGGGGCTCGCCGAAGAGGTACCCCACTATCTATCTTAGGGTTCAGGATGGGGGCGGTGGTCGCCGGTGGTGGCGGGGCGTTGGCGGGGCGGTGGCGTGGGGATCACCGGAGAAAAAGCTCGGCACGGGGGGGGGGGGCTAGAGGAATGGCCGGGGCGGGGGGGCTAGAGGAATGGCCGGGGCGGCGGCGGACCGGCGGTGGGGAGTGTTTTCGGGGCGGGCGGGGCGGCGCACCGCCAGCCGCGGGCGGCGGGGGGCTGCTGTTTCGCCAGAGGTGGCTGGCGGCTCAGGGGGGTGGAAGTTGAAGATGAACCGCAGGCCCTTGATTTCGTATCCAACGGCTGCAAAATCGACTGACTAGAGATGAAAAAGTCAGTCGACCGACGTGTAGCCTCACCTTGCTAGTGCGTTCAGTTTCGACAGCAAAATTCAGTTTCGACAGAAAAATTCAGTTTCGACAGTTAAGTTCAGCTTCGACAGTTAAGTTCAGTTTTGACAGTTAAGTTCAGTTTCGATAGTTAAGTTCAGAGATGAGCGGCTGATGTATTTTACATCTAGCACTTTGTGGTTATGTATTTTACGTCATGTATTGGAGATGCTATTAGAATTCCACTCAGGTTAACGTTGTTCGTTGTCTCCCTTGTCGTGCTTCAGCCTTGGCGTCGTACAACTCACCGGAGCTGCTCCAACGATGAAACCCTCCATCACAGTGGAGTAGTACCTCGGGCTCCATCTCCAGACGCCTAAGATCTTCTTCCCCTCCTCCGATAGCCAAGTCAGCCGGAGCATCGTCACCGGCCAACCCAATCACGCTGAGATCGACATGGCTTCGCCAAAGAGGTTGTACACTTGTTGCATCTCTTTTTTACTCTACATGTTATATATATTGTCCACAGAGCACTCGTAGTAACGGGACATACGATTATTTTATCCTACTATATGACAAGCAGTGAGGTACCATGCAACTTAGCTATCCGTGATGGACTCTCTTGAACGCCATCATTATTTATCTCTACGCGTTTGAGCTGTGCATTTGTCGATGGGCCTGGGAGTTGAGCTAGTATGGCAGTGGCCTGGGTCCAAAGTAATAGAAGTAGCACAAAAACATTTTTTTAGTGTAGGATTTTCCTTGCTCAAGCCTGCCTACTAGAATCGCCAGTGCTTGAAAGGAAAAGTGAATGAAAAACATCGGAATTGGAAAGTTTCCTATGGTACTACTTTTCATGAATTTGGTGCAAAGGAATGGAGCAAAGGAAAACTGTAGGATTTATTCCTTTAGTGTCTCCTTGAAAGAAAAACCGTAGGAATTCTAATTTCCACTTCTCCTCCATTTCATATTTGTATTCGTCAAGCACAAGACTAAGAGATAGTAGCATAATAGCATTATAACCGTACATTTTCTTGTGGTTTGACTTAATCTCACCATGCTTTTTTGCATCCTGTGATCTTCCAATTGTTGTGAATCAAACACCCAGATTGGCAGAAATCCTGTGTTTTTAAATTCTCTGTTTTGCACGTGCATTCCTATCCTATTCCTGTCTATTTCCTATCCCTGCATTGTTAGAATCCTCAAATTCAAACAAGCCCTTACTCAATTACTTCTGTTACAGATATGTGTCAAAGAAAACCTTGTGTGGTTTGTCCTGCTCCTGCGGCGCTGTGTTCCACCCCAGCTCAGTTGCTCCAATGACGGAAGGGTTCACCACAGCAGGGATCCGCTCTCCAGACTGTCTTTCGCCGCCTCTGATCTTCTTCCCCGCCGCCGGCAGCCACGGCAACTGCATTACCATCATCAACTGAGCAGATGACCTTGAGGACTACACGGGTCCGCAAGAGAGGTCGCACTCTTCCGTGTCTTCTTACGTTATGCGTCGCTTAATATGATGACATGCTACATTATCGTTGTGTTCACCTATTAGACTCCGAGTCAGGTCCAAACTAATGCTGAAAGTTGAGTTTTTAACTGGTTGTGGGGTACATATTGGGGCAGCAATCAGTACTATCTGTCTACTATCTGGTTAATCTCCGGTGTCTACTATGAGTTTCATGTTGGGTGCAAACAAACATTAAAGGAGCCATTATCTGTATTTTTTAACTAAAGCTATTATTTGCCTGCTATCATTGGTTTTGGGTCTATCCACAGTTTGCTACCATCACTCTGGATTTGTGCATGCACTCCTTACATAATCTCACTATGTTTTATTCCTATGTGTAACGCCCACGATGCGGCTATATCTCCCACGTGTCGAGGCACGACTTAGAGGCATAACCGCATAGTGGTTTTGTCGCAAGAAGGGTCATCTTCACACAATCCCATGTAATGAACGAGAATGGGATAAAGAGTTGGCTTACAATCGCCACTTCACACAATACATAAATACGATCCATACATCATCCAAAATACAATCATATAGACCGGCTATGGTCAAAATCCAGCTGAAAATAAGACAACCCCAAATGCTAGATCCCCGATCGTCCCAACTGGGCTCCACTACTGATCATCAGGAAAAGACACATAATAACGACCACGTTCCTCGTCGAACTCCCACTTGAGATCGACGCCCTCATCTGCACTGGCATCGTCGGCACCTACAACTGTTTTGGAAGTATCTGTGAGTCACGAGGACTCAGCAATCTCACACCCGCGAGATCAAGACTATTTAAGCTTAATGAGGGGAATGGTGCAAGGAGGTGGAGCTGCAGCGGCAAAAGCATATATGGTGGCTAACTTGCGCAAATGAGAGCGAGAAGAGAAGCAAAGGAACAGACGTCATCTAGCAATGACCAAGAAGAGGTCCTGAACACCTACTTACGTCATTCATAACACAGACCGTGTTCACTTCCCGGACTCCGCCGAGAAGAGACCATCACGGTTACACACGCACTTGGTGTATTTTAATTGGGTCAAGTGACAAGTTATCTACAACCGGACATTAACAAATTCCCATCTGTCTCATAAGCGCGGGCACGGCTTTCGAAAGATAATACCCTGCAGGGGTGTCCCAACTTAGCCCATCATAAGCTCTCATGGTCAACGAAGGATAAACCTTCTCCCGGAAAGACCCGATCAGTCTCGGAATCCCGGTTTACAAGACATCTCGACAATGGTAAAACAAGACCAGCAAAGCCGCCCGAATGTGCCGACAAATCCCGATAGGAGCTGCACATATCTCGTTCTCAGGGCACACCGGATAAGTCAAGCTACGAGTAAAACCAGACCTCGATTTTCCCCGAGGTGGCCCCGCAGGCTGCTCGGTTCGGACCAACACTCGAAGGAGCACTGGCCCGGGGGGGGGGGTTAAAATAAGATGACCCTCGGGCTCGCGAAAACCCGGGGGAAAAGGCTTAGGCGGCAAATAGTAAAACCAAAGTTGGGCCTTGCTGGAGGAGTTTTATTCAAGGCAAACTATCAAGGGGGTCCCATAAATCACCCGACCGTGTAAGGAACGCAAACTCAAGGAACATAATCCCGGTATAACAGTAACTAGTGCGGCAAGAGTGGAACAAATCACCAGGCATAAGGCCGAGCCTTCCACCCTTTACCAGATATAGATAGATGCATTAATTAAATAAGAGATATTGTGATATCCCAACATATCCATGTTCCGACATGGAACAAACTTCAACTTCACCTGCAACTAGCAACGCTTTAAGAGGGGCTGAGCAAAAGCGGTAACAAAGCCAAACAACGGTTTGCTAGGACAGGATGGTTAGAGGCTGACATGGCTAAAATGGGAGACATGATATAGCAAGAGATAGGTAGCGAGCATGGCAATAGAGCGAACAACTAGCATAGCAAAGATAGAAGTGATTTCGAGGGGTGGTCATCTTGCCTGCAAGATTCTCAGAGTTGTCGAAAGCTTGATCCTCGTAAGCGTACTCGACAGGTTCCTCGTTCATGAACTCGTCTCCCGGCTCTACCCAAGACAAGAACACAAACAAACGGAACCACAATCAACAACGAGAAATGCACAAGCAACATGATGCAAAATATGTATGATATGCAAGATATGATATGCGATGCATATGCGTGCTCCGGAATGAAAATAATGAACATGGCAGTAAATTGGCAAACCAAGCATGCCACTGGAAAGATGAGATGATTTCGGTCGAAATCGATATAAAGATCACCGGAATCGGATGCACGGTTTGCAAATGGCAAGCAAAACAAGAATGACACTAATCTGCGATAAACAGCAAGATAGCACTTAAAATGCAACAAGTAACAATGCTACAGCACCCCAACATAGCAACAAAGCAAATAGCAGTAATCTACAGGAGATGCTTGACAAAAGATGAACACTGAGCTACTGCTAGTTCACAACATATCAAGCTCAAACAAGCATGGCAAAAGTGCAACAGATTACAGGTTCACAGACTTGGTGAAAAACTGGACATGGCAGAAATCATCATCAGGTAGCAATGTTCAGAGCACGAAATCAACATGCTACAGGAACTTAAAATAGCAACACAAGGCATGGTAGTGTTCTACTAAATGCACATGACAAAAGTCCCTTACTGACCATAAGCCAAAAAGGACCAGAAGATATGGTGGCAAGCATGGCAGAAATATTAATATGTAGGCCTCTTTGTGAGCTTGATGCACTCACTACAGAGCAAAGCATGACAAACCAAGCATACCTACAGCAATATGGCATGTTTATAAAGTTATCCATGTCAAGAACAATTGCATTGCATGTATGGATCAACTACAATAAGCTTGGCAAAAATGCATGTCATGTTAAGAATCTGCCAGAAATATTTTATAGCAAAAGTAGAGCAAGATTAGTCATGCTATCTTACTCTAAAATTGCCAAAAATTGCAGGAGCGGATCTACTACAACTATAGCTACAAAACATCCTTACTGAACATCTCCAAAATATGCATGGATCTCTCTGTAGCATCAAGTCTACATGGCAACAAAATTACAGCAGACAAAGATCACAAAAATACATGGACTACACCACTGGAAAGATGGCATGGCATACTTCAAAACATATGTAGAGCTCATTCTCAAAAGATGCACAGATTAAACGATACAAAAATGACAAATCTCCAAGTTCTGATAAGAACCAGAGATTAACAGCAACTAGCCCTCTTCCAACGAAGATTTGGGCATCAAGATGACCTCTAAAGAAAATGGTGCAATTGAACATAATGAAGACCATCACGAGGCGAACAATTTGACCTATTATACGCGCGAATCGGAGCTACATGCACAAAGTTATTGCATCGGGAACAGGAGTACTTGCTGAAGTTTTCCTGGGACTTGGAAGAAATTTGGGGGGGGGGGTACGAGGGAGGGGCGGCGCCGGCTCGGGGGAAGGAGAGGAGGAGGCGCGGCGGAGGAGGCGGTCGCCGGCGGGGGCGGCGGTCGCCGGAGGCGGCGATGCCCGGCGGCGGGCGCGCGGCGGCGGGGACGGGCGCCGCGGCGGCGGCCGGCGGTGATGGCGGCGGCGGCGGGCCGGCCGGCGGAGGGAGAGGCGGCGGAGGCGTGGTGCGGGCGCGGGCTCGGGCGGCGGCGCAACTCGGGCCGCGGGGGCCGGAAACGGGCCTGCGGGTCGGCGGCGGCGGTGGTTGGACGTTGTCCGGCGCGGACGGACGCGTCCGGCGGCGCGGTGGGAAAAACGCTAGGGTTCGTCTGCGAATCCGTTTTTCGGGATGCCCACATATAAATAGGTAGAGGGAGCTAGGAGACTCCAAATGAGGTGCGGTTTTCGCCCACACGATCGTGATCGAACGACCTAGAGCATGGAAGAGAGTTTGGTGGGTTTTGGGCTGGTTTTGGAGGGGGTTTTTGCTGGATACTCAAATGGACACTGCGGAGGCCCGGTTAACCGTTGGTGTACCAAACGACCTCCGAATGGAACGAAACTTGACCGGTAGTCTCCGGGTGGTATATTAAGACCACTTGACAAGCCTCAGTCCATTCCGAGAAAGTTTGCCACACGCACACGAAAGAAAACAAGAGGGGTGCACCGGAGGAGATAGGAGCGCCGGATTGGAAAACGGACAACGGGGAAAATGCTCGGATGCATGAGACGAACACGTATGCGAATGCAATGCACATGATGACATGATATGAAAATGCATGACATAACAAAATACAAAACGTAAAACAAAACCCGACAACGGAGGGAAAAACATATCACATAGCCGGAAATGGGAAGAGTCGGAGTTACAAATATGGCAAGTTACATGCGGGGTGTTACAACACTCCACCACTACGATAGGATCTCGTCCCGGGATCTAGGACTGAAAGAACTCCGGATATTCGGAACGGAGATGGTCCTCGCGTTCACAGGTGGCTTCCCGGTCGGAATGGTGCGACCACTTCACTTTCAGGAATTTGATAGACTTGTTGCGAGTCTTGCGCTCAGTTTCTTCGAGAATAGCAACGGGGTGCTCATGGTAAGACAAATCTTCTTGGAGGTCAATCTCTTCGAAGTCGATAGTGCGCTCAGGCGTCTTGAAGCACTTGCGGAGCTGTGACACGTGGAACACATCGTGCACGTTCGCGAAGTTGGAAGGAAGTTCAAGTTGATAGGCGAGGTCGCCTCTTTTGCCAATGATCTTGAAAGGACCCACGTATCTAGGGGCAAGCTTCCCTTTGATACCGAAGCGACGAGTGCCTTTCATTGGAGAGACGCGGAGGTAGACATGGTCTCCGATCTCGAAAGCCAAATCACGATGCTTACTATCATAGTAACTCTTCTGACGCGATTGCGCGGCTTTGAGATTATCACGGATGACTTTACACATTTCTTCAGCTTCAGTGATTAAGTAATTGCCAAGAAGTTGGCGTTCACCAGTCTCTAACCAATTAAGAGGGGTACAGCATTTTCTGCCATAGAGAATCTCGAATGGGGCCTTGCCCGAACTCGCTTGGAAGCTGTTGTTGTAGGAGAATTCAGCATATGGGAGACAATCTTCCCATTTCATGCCAAAAGAAATGACACAAGCCCTGAGCATATCTTCAAGAATTTGATTGACTCGCTCGACTTGGCCACTAGTTTGAGGGTGAAAAGCTGTGCTGAAGCGAATGTTAGTGCCCATGGCCTTCTGGAAGGAGTCCCAGAACTTCGAGGTGAAGATGCTTCCACGATCAGAAGAAATCAATTGTGGAATGCCGTGCAAGGAGACAATTCTGGAGGTGTAGAGCTCTGCCAGCTGAGGTGCTGTGATGGATTCTTTGATAGGAAGGAAATGAGCCACTTTAGAAAGCTTGTCAATGACAACAAAGATAGCATCATTTCCGCGCTTGGACTTGGGAAATCCAGTCACGAAGTCCATTTCAATATGATCAAACTTCCATTCTGGGATAGCGAGAGGTTGGAGGAGACCAGCTGGTCGATGGTGTTCTGCTTTCACTCTTCGGCAGACATCACATTCATTCACGAATTGAGCAATTTCTCGCTTCATTCGAGTCCACCAATACGACTGCTTGAGGTCATGATACATCTTCGTACTTCCAGGATGAATGGAAAGGAGAGAATTGTGCACCTCGTTCATTATGACTTTCCTTAGATCACCTTTCGGAACCACAATCCGGTCCTCGAAGAACAAAGTGTCTCTGTCATCAATGCGATAGCACTTGTATTTGGAAAGACCCTTGTCGATACCACGTTTTACCTTCTTCACCATGGCATCAAGGAGTTGTGCCTCACGAATTTGATCTTCCAAAGTAGGAGAGACTATGAGGTTGGCAAGAAAGCCTTGAGGAACAACTTGGAGATTCAGCTTGCGGAAAGCTTCACAAAGATCCGGTTGGAAAGGCTTGAGAATTAAGCTGTTGCAATAAGCTTTCCTGCTTAAAGCATCTGCAATGACATTAGTCTTGCCTGGAGTATATTCGATACTCGGATTGTATTCTTGAATCATTTCGACCCATCGAGTCTGCCTGAGGTTGAGGTTGGGCTGACTGAAGATATACTTGAGACTCTTGTGATCAGTGAAAATGTCCACTTGTCTTCCCAACAAGAGATGTCTTCACAAAGATCCGGTTGGAATGGCTTGAGAATTAAGCTGTTGCAATAAGCCTTCCTGCTCAAAGCATCTGCAATGACATTGGCCTTGCCTGGAGTATATTCAATACTCGGATTGTACTATTGAATCATTTCGACCCATCGAGTTTGTCTGAGGTTGAGGTTTGGCTGAGTGAAGATGTACTTGAGACTCTTGTGATCGGTGAATATGTCCACTTTTCTTCCCAACAAGAGATGTCTCCATGTTATTAATGCATGAACAACTGCCGCCAACTCAAGATCGTGAGTGGGGTAGTTCTTCTCGTTGGGCTTCAACTGCCGAGAGGTATAAGCCACAACTTTCTTCTCTTGCATTAACACAACACCGAGACCTTGGAGAGAAGCATCACAGAAAACTTCATACGGCTTGGATTCATCAGGAGGAGTCAAGACAGGAGCTGTGACTAGTTTCTGTTTGAGAGTGTTGAAAGCAACTTCACACTCAGGAGACCAGACATATTTCACATGCTTTTGTAGGAGGTTGGAAAGAGGTTTTGCAATTTTGGAGAAATTCTCAACGAATCTTCGGCAATAGCTTGCAAGACCCAGAAAACTGCGGAGCTGCTTGACATTTTGAGGAGGTTCCCAATCCAGAACTGCGGACACCTTCTCGGGGTTAACAGCGATGCCTTTGGCAGAGATGATGTGACCAAGGAAAGAACTTCATCGAGCCAAAACTCACATTTGGAGAACTTCGCATAGAATTGATACTCTCTGAGCTTGTCGAGCACCAATCGCAAATGTTTGGCATGATCCTACTTGTTCTTGGAGAAGACCAAGATATCATCGAGATACACCAGAACGAATTCGTTGGTATAGGGGTTGAAGATGAAATTCATCATCCGAGAGAACACCGGAGGAGCATTGACAGGGCCGAAAGACACGACAGTATATTCAAAAGAACCAAAGCTTGTTCTGAATGCTGTCTTGGGAATATCTTCTTCACGAATGCGAATCTGATGATAACCCATACGAAGGTCAAGCTTCGAGAATACTTTAGCACCTTTGAGTTGCTCAAATAGCTCATTGATGTTGAGAAGTGGATACTTGTTCTTGATTGTCTTCTTGTTCAATGGACGGTAGTCGACACAAAGTCGGTCCGTGCCATCCTTCTTCTTGACAAAAAGAACACGACAACCCCATGGAGAAGAACTCGGTCTGATCAAACCCAGACGTTCTTGTTCATCGAGCTGCTTCTTCAATTCCTTCAGCTCGTTTGGTCCAAGCTTGTATGGACGCTTGCAAACAGGTACAGTACCAGGCTCTAGTTCGATAACGAACTCAACTGGCCGGTGCGGAGGCATACCCGGAAGCTCTTCTGGAAAAACATCTTGATACTCGCAAACGACTGGAATTTGAGAGATGGCATCCAATTCGCCCTTCTCATTGAGAGAGAAAAACCGAATGGTTTCATCACGAGCGGCAAAAATAATCACATCCTCAGACGAGTGTGTCAATTGAATTTCCCTGGCGGCACAATCAAGTTGAGCCTTGTGCTTAGAAAGCCAGTCCATCCCGAGAATAAGATCAATATCCGAGTCACCAAGAACAATTGGAGAAGACTGGAATCTATAGTCGCCCATCTTGATGGAAACATCCGGAACCATCATACTAGAACTCAAACGTTTACCCGGAGAAACGACATCCATGGGTTTACTCAGATGAGAACAAGTGAATTCATGCTTGGCAAAGAACGGTCTTGACATGAAACAAAGCGATGCACCAGAATCAAAAAGAACTTTAGCGGGAATATCGTTAACAGGAAGATTACCCATTATCACATCAGTAGATTCCTCCGCTTGAGCTGCATTCATCATGTTCACCTTGGCAGACTTTGGATTATGCTTGACCACTGCATTGCTGGAAGATCTGACAGGAGGAGGAGGAGGAAGACGCCTCTGGTTGAAGCACTTGTTAGCATAGTGACCTTTCTGCTGACATTTGTTGCAAGTCACCTCTGAGAGTGGACGGTGATAAGGAGCATTGGACTTTGGAGCTTGATTCTGGGACTTGTTCTGATAACCAGAGTTGGAAGAGTTTGAAGAACCATGGCCACCTTTGTTCTTCTGCTGGTAAGGCTGACGAAACGGAGGAGGAGGAGGCAACCAGAACTTCTGTTGCTTAGCTGTCACAAGTGAGGAAGAAGAAGACTGAACTGCGTCCCTGACTCTTTTCTTAGAAGCCTCACACTTGAGCTGAGCAGCCTCTTGCTTGAGTGCCATATTGTAGATTTGATCAAACTGAGTAGGCTCAACAAGAACGAGAGCTAACTGCAGATCCTCTTTAAGGCCACCTCTGAAATGATAGATCATGCTCTTCTCATCAGGAACGTCTTGTTTAGCGAAGCGAGCAAGTTTCTGAAACTGAATGTTGTATTGATACACAGACATGTTTCCTTGCTTGAGATTGCGGAACTCCTCATGCTTGCTCTCGACAACACTTTGTGGAATGTGGTGCGCTTTGATGTCCCGACAGAAGTCAGTCCAAGTGATCACACGACCTCCTCTCGAATCTTTGTATTGCTGAAACCAATCAGCAGCTTGGTCCTTGAGCTGGAAAGAAGCGAACTTGACATAGTCCTCAGGCCTGACATTGCTACATTCAAAATGCTTGTTGATGTCCACGAGCCAATCATCGGCATCCGTGGCCTCGGCACAGTAGCTGAAAGACTTAGGCTGATTTGCGAGAAACTGGTTGAGAGTGGCAAAGAGAAACTGATTGTTGCCTTGCCCTTGAGTACGTTCTTGCAAGAGTTGCAGAATCATCTGAGCATTGGCGTTGGTGGCTGCCATGATTGCTTGCCATGCCTCCGGAGGTGGAGGTGGTGGCGGAGGGTTCGCTTGACTCCCTTCATTGCGATCCGGATTCTGACGCGTTGGCGGAGCCATCCTGAAGAGGGTGACATCCGTTAGCATCTTGATAGACAAAAGATAAGTAGAATCAACGGATAGAAATTGCAACATATAGTCTTCACAATAAGCATTCGCACGAAGATGAACGAATGAATTCCGTAGTAAATCATCACACTTCCATAAGTTGAGAAGCCACTTGCAAAAGATATGGAATGAACAAAATAAAACAAAGTATTGGCTTGCAGAATAAGCCGGAACAAACATATGATAGATATTTCGTCCGAAGTTTTCGTGGTGGGGCCCACACGGGCTCAATCGTACAGCACCATCATGTACAAGGCTGTGCACATGACATATGAAGCGTCCCTGAGTCGGCAAAGCCATGGACTCTTTAAGACTCAACGAGACCACTGTAAAATCAACCGTATACAGGCGGACCACTAGACGTCGAACCCCAATCTCATATCATGCATCTGTCGGAAAGAAAACCTAAGGCTACTTGAATTCCCACTTATAAACTCCCGAAACTTTCTGGTTATGCAATCTGGTGTAGGGGATTCAGGGGACACAAAATATATATCACCCAAACTAGCAATCCCTAGATCCAGCTGTATCCATCCGTCAACACATAACCAAGAAACCTTCGGAAATCGTTTACCTCAACCTTCGAAAAACATCCGTTATACAAGTTATGGTAATACTCCCGAACTCCCGCCCCAGTACTGGGTGGCGTCGAGGTGATCTCACCAACAACTGCATAAAAGAGATTTCGATGTCAGCGAAACTCAGGTATTCCAGAACTGCAACGATAAAATTGTGACGACAACACCTCGGAGCTCAACTCCCCGGGACACTGCCACAACCCCTAAATGACAGGAGGCACCAAGAACAATGTTCTCGTCACAAATCGATCGGAACGATACCAAGATACCCGCGTGATCCTAAAATTTTTTTAGTGAAATTTGAGGAGAGCGTAGTCAAAACTCTACGTCAGGAGACCTCACCAGAGCGACGAAGGGACTGAGGAGTAAAAAGAATCCTACTCTCCGATGTATATAATCCTAAGACTCAACAACATCAGCGATTCGATCAAGCAGGGGGCTCCTAAGTCGGAGCTGGCTCTGATTACCAACTTGTAACGCCCACGATGCGGCTATATCTCCCACGTGTCGAGGCACGACTTAGAGGCATAACCGCATAGTGGTTTTGTCGCAAGAAGGGTCATCTTCACACAATCCCATGTAATGAACAAGAATGGGATAAAGAGTTGGCTTACAATCGCCACTTCACACAATACATAAATACGATCCATACATCATCCAAAATACAATCATATAGACCGGATACGGTCAAAATCCAGCTGAAAATAAGACAACCCCAAATGCTAGATCCCCGATCGTCCCAACTGGGCTCCACTACTGATCATCAGGAAAAGACACATAATAACGACCACGTTCCTCGTCGAACTCCCACTTGAGATCGACGACATCATCTGCACTGGCATCATCGGCAACTGCAACTGTTTTGGAAGCATCTGTGAGTCACGGGGACTCAGCAATCTCACACCCGCGAGATCAAGACTATTTAAGCTTAAAGGGGGGAATGGTGCAAGGAGGTGGAGCTGCAGCGGCAAAAGCATATATGGTGGCTAACTTGCGCAAATGAGAGCGAGAAGAGAAGCAAAGGAACAGACGTCATCTAGCAATGACCAAGAAGAGGTCCTGAACACCTACTTACGTCATTCATAACACAGACCGTGTTCACTTCCCGGACTCCGCCGAGAAGAGACCATCACGGTTACACACGCACTTGGTGTATTTTAATTGGGTCAAGTGACAAGTTATCTACAACCGGACATTAAAAACTTCCCATCTGCCTCATAACCGCGGGCACGGCTTTCGAAAGATAATACCCTGCAGGGGTGTCCCAACTTAGCCCATCATAAGCTCTCACGGTCAACGAAGGATAAACCTTCTCCCGGAAAGACCCGATCAGTCTCGGAATCCCGGTTTACAAGACATCTCGACAATGGTAAAACAAGACCAGCAAAGCCGCCCGAATGTGCCGACAAATCCCGATAGGAGCTGCACATATCTCGTTCTCAGGGCACACCGGATAAGTCAAGCTACGAGTAAAACCAGACCTCGAGTTTCCCCGAGGTGGCCCCGCAGGCTGCTCGGTTCGCACCAACACTCGAAGGAGCACTGGCCCGGGGGGGTTAAAATAAGATGACCCTCGGGCTCGCGAAAACCCGGGGGAAAAGGCTTAGGCGGCAAATAGTAAAACCAAAGTTGGGCCTTGCTGGAGGATTTTTATTCAAGGCGAACTGTCAAGGGGGTCCCATAAATCACCCGACCGTGTAAGGAACGCAAACTCAAGGAACATAATCCCGGTATAACAGTAACTAGTGCGGCAAGAGTGGAACAAATCACCAGGCATAAGGCCGAGCCTTCCACCCTTTACCAGATATAGATAGATGCATTAATTAAATAAGAGATATTGTGATATCCCAACATATCCATGTTCCGACATGGAACAAACTTCAACTTCACCTGCAACTAGCAACGCTTTAAGAGGGGCTGAGCAAAAGCGGTAACAAAGCCAAACAACGGTTTGCTAGGACAGGATGGTTAGAGGCTGACATGGCTAAAATGGGAGACATGATATAGCAAGAGATAGGTAGCGAGCATGGCAATAGAGCGAACAACTAGCATAGCAAAGATAGAAGTGATTTCGAGGGGTGGTCATCTTGCCTGCAAGATTCTCAGAGTTGTCGAAAGCTTGATCCTCGTAAGCGTACTCGACAGGTTCCTCGTTCACGAACTCGTCTCCCGTCTCTACCCAAGACAAGAACACAAACAAACGGAACCACAATCAACAACGAGAAATGCACAAGCAACATGATGCAAAATATGTATGATATGCAAGATATGATATGCGATGCATATGCGTGCTCCGGAAGGAAAATGATGAACATGGCAGTAACTTGGCAAACCAAGCATGCCACTGGAAAGATGAGATGATTTCGGTCGAAATCGATATAAAGATCACTGGAATCGGATGCACGGTTTGCAAATGGCAAGCAAAACAAGAATGACACTAATCTGCGATAAACAGCAAGATAGCACTTAAAATGCAACAAGTAACAATGCTACAGCACCCCAACGTAGCAACAAAGCATATGGCAGCAATCTACAGGAGATGCGTGACAAAAGATGAACACTGAGCTACTGCTAGTTCACAACATATCAAGCTCAAACAAGCATGGTAAAAGTGCAAAAGATTACAGGTTCACAGACTTAGTGAAAAACTGGACATGGCAGAAATCATCATCAGGTAGCAATGTTCAGAGCACGAAATCAACATGCTACAGGAACTTAACATAGCAACACAAGGCATGGTAGTGTTATAGTAAATGCACATGACAAAAGTCCATTACTGACCATAAGCCAAAAAGGAACAGAAGATATGGTGGCAAGCATGTAAACATAACAAGTTTCGTTATCAGGTTTCAGACTTAGCAGAAAACAGAGCATGGCAGAAATATTAATATGTAGGCCTCTTTGTGAGCTTGATGCACTCCCTACAGAGCAAATCATGCCAAACCAAGCATACCTACAGCAAGATGGAATGTTTATAAAGCTATCCATGGAAAGAACAATTGCATTGCATGGATGGATCAACTACAATAAGCTTGGCAAAAATGCATGTCATGTTAAGAATCTGCCAGAATTATTTTATAGCAAAAGTAGAGCAAGCTTGAGTCATGCTAAGGTACTCTAAAATTGCCAACAACTGCAGGAATGGATCAACTACAACTATAGATACAAAACATCCTTACTAAACATCTCCAAAATATGCATGAATCTCTCTGTAGCATCAAGTTTACATGGCAATAAAATTACAGCAGACAAAGACTTGGAGAAATCACCAAGTCCCTGAAATCAGAAATATTACGGGGCCTACTTTGCATTCTTGTGCTGGTCACCGCAATGATCACAAAAATACATGGACTATACCACTGGAAAGATGGCATGGCATACTTCAAAACACATGTAGAGCTCATGCTCAAAAGATGCACAGATTAAATGATACAAAAATGACAAATCTCCAAGTTCTGATAAGAACCAGAGATTAACAGCAACTAGCCCTCTTCCAACGAAGATTTGGGCATCAAGATGACCTGTAAAGAAAATGGTGCAATTGACAAAATGAAGAGCATCACGAGGCGAACAATTTGACATATTATACGCACGAATCGGAGCTACATGCACAAAGTTATCGCATCGGGAACAGGAGTACTTGCTGAAGTTTTCCTGGGACTTAGAAGAAATTTGGGGGGGTACGAGAGAAAGTCAACGGGCACAGTGTCGTTACCAGATCGGATCGGGCCGGCTCCTCGAGCTCGCTCGGGCGCTCGCCGGCCGGAAAGGGAGGGGCGGCGCCGGCGCGGGGGAAGGAGAGGAGGAGGCGCGGCGGAGGAGGCGGTCGCCGGCGGGGGCGGCGGTCGCCGGAGGCGGCGATGCCCGGCGGCGGGCGTGCGGCGGCGGGGACGGGCGCCGCGGCGGCGGCCGGCGGTGATGGCGGCGGCGGCGGGAGAGGCGGCGGAGGCGCGGGGCGGGCGCGGGCTCGGGCGGCGGCGCAACTCGGGCCGCGGGGGCCGGAAACGGGCCTGCGGGCCGGCGGCGGCGGCGGTTGGACGTTGTCCGGTGCGGACGGACGCGTCCGGCGGCGCGGTGGGAAAAACGCTAGGGCTCGTCTGCGAATCCGTTTTTCGGGATGCCCACATATAAATAGGTAGAGGGAGCTAGGAGACTCCAAATGAGGTGCGGTTTTCGCCCACACGATCGTGATCGAACGACCTAGAGCATGGAAGAGAGTTTGGTGGGTTTTGGGCTGGTTTTGGAGGGGGTTTTTGCTGGATACTCAAATGGACATTGCGGAGGCCTGGTTAACCGTTGGAGTACCAAACGACCTCCAAATGGAACGAAACTTGACCGGTAGTCTCCGGGTGGTATATTAAGACCACTTGACAAGCCTCGGTCCATTCCGAGAAAGTTTGCCACACGCACACGAAAGAAAACAAGAGGGGTGCACCGGAGGAGATAGGAGCGCCGGATTGGAAAACGGACAACGGGGAAAATGCTCGGATGCATGAGACGAACACGTATGCGAATGCAATGCACATGATGACATGATATGAAAATGCATGACATAACAAAATACAAAACGCAAAACAAAACCCGACAACGGAGGGAAAAACATATCACATAGCCGGAAATGGCAAGAGTCGGAGTTACAAATATGGCAAGTTACATGCGGGGTGTTACACTATGCATGCCAGTTATTGTACACAATGGAACTGATCATGTAGAGCAAAAGAGACGAGCCTTGCGTGGCAATAAAATTTCATGCAGACGTCGTTCCATGGTGGGCGCAAAGGCAGCTCCCCCTCCACCCATTTCGGATCGTAATCAAGAGGAAGATAACTATTCTGAGGGGGATTCAGAAGGAGAAGACCACTCCTATTTACCCCATGAGGTCTTCGCTCTAACTTGACATGCTGATGTTGGTAATATCATGCATATGGTGCCTTGCATTGCTTACTGTATACATTAAAGATGTCATTTGCTTAGTTTAGACATGCTTTGTGTGAATGCCACCTGTTTAGTGTCTAATTACCATATATGTGAATTATGCAATGCCATCTTGTTGCAAGACATTGTATATGTGAATTATGCAATGTTATCTTGTTGCAAGGCATTATGTATGTGAATTATGCAATGCCATGCTGTTTAGGCAAGCGTCATATATGTGAATTATATCATGTCGTCCTTTTTTGTATTTCTCATTGCTTTTGTCGACAATGTTTGTATATTCAACTGCTCTTCCTGTGCATCAGCCATTTGAATTGGTGATGGAGAAATCTGGAGTGAAAACAAGGTGTTCAGAGCAGACAATGCTACCTGCTGAAGCAGATATCTTGCTGGTTACAGATAGCTCTTCGGAGGAGGATTCAGAGGTAGATGACCAGTCCTATTACCCCCCTGAGGTGTATGCTCAAACTTGGCAGGGTTATATTACTCATATAATGCATATGTTGTATTGCAATGCTTAGTTTTTACATCATATACACAATATTGAATGCCATCTCCTTAGTTGACACATCATATATGTGATTGCCCTCTGCTCACTTCCTTAGTATATAAATCATATATTTGAATTATGTCATGCCATGATGTTTACATAGACAGCATGTATCTGAATTATGGCATGCCAACCCATTTTCTAAAGACATAATATAGTTATATCATCTCATCCAGTTTACATAGTCATCATATTTTAAATTATGTCATTCTATCCGTGAATTATATCATGCCATCATGTTTCCATCGATGGCATGTTTGTGATTTATGGCATGCCAACCACTTTAATAGACAAATCGTATAGTTATATCATGTCATCATGTTTACATAGTCATCATATTTTGAAGTATGTCATTCTATCCTGTTTAGTTAGCCATCATACATGTGAAATTGTGTCATGCTATCCTGTTTAATTATCCATCATATATGTGAAATTATGTCCTGCTATTCTGTTTGCTTAGACAACATAAATGTGAATTATTTCATGCCCTGTTTTCTTCCCTACTATCCATTGCACCTGTCTATCTTACAATGTCTGTACATTCAATTACTTTTCTTGTTTATCAACCATTTAAATTGGAGGGAGTGATGATAGTATCTGTGGTAGTAAAAACACGGTCTTCAGAAAAGATCGTGCTACCTGTTGATGCAGATAGAACCACGGTTGTACTTGCCCAAGAACCAGCCCCACCACACATAACCCACACTCATGCAAATTGTACCCCTACCCAGTTGGACAGAGAACCAGCTACACCCCTTCTAACCCCAACCCCAGCAGATAGACACCCAGTTCCCATTGACACAACACCGTCTCCACCACAGAGCACCCAAACACGAGCAGTTAGTAAGGCAACTGCAGTGCCAAATCACGAGGACCACCACTCCGAACCCAAAGTCAACGCTTAAAGCAGAAGAAGAATTGTTCACAGGTCAGGTTCCGTAGCTATGGTTCATACTACTTTGCTCTTGCATCACTGTATTTACTGATACCAACTAATTTCATATTTGAAAGATGCAATTGAAACTCCAATGGCGCAACAGGTATGTTTTAAACCTGTTTCTTCAACGTGTTTGGCTGTTTGCTGTTGTAACTTGCTGTGTGTTGATTTCAGTTTCAATTGAATAAACAGTTATGTTCTCATGCCGTGCACATTACAAGTGTTGTTATTGTTGTGTAGTTTCCCACACCTATATTCTGTCTATGCTGCTTTGTCTTAAATAGATATGATTCGAACTGTATCTATCTTCATTTGGCAACATAAACTAGAATGATATAGACCATACAGTGACCATACTACATAGATATATGTTTGTTTCATGCTGTTATCCTGTCCACCTTACTGCTGAACTGGTTTACCAAAATGAGTTTCATATACTACATTGTAAACCTGAGATGTGTTTGTTTGTTTCTCTTTTAGAACGCGGATAAATATTGGAGAAGAGTACCCTGTTATGCAATGGTAAGGAAGTAATGCAGATAAGGTTCAAGATAGTGAGACATCCCTGTTGGTCTCCAAGAAAGCTGATAAAAACTATATTGAAGACATTGAGACAACCCCAAAGTCCTGTCTTGATGTAGTGTTCGAGTTACTGGCTACCACTGCTGGCACCAGCTCTTCGAACTCGTTGCCTGAATCAGTTCGGCTTCTTGAGTCTCAAGTTCAAGTTGAAAGACATCGATCAGATGTTATGCGAAAGGAAGCTGAAGGACTGAGGAAGTCCATGCAGAATTCAGATGCATACTTTCTGGTGCAACAGCAAGCGCTGGAGGACTTAAGCGCCAAACAAGAGAAAGTTAATAAGCTTGATAAGCATCTTGCCAGCATTATGGGTACCCAGGATATTGTTTCTTGAGCTCTTCTGAAGTGGTTTCAGTTCTGGACTTGTTTTGTTGCGGCGCTTATATGCTGCTGTGTTCCCTATATTTGCACTGGTGGCGAACTTTGATGCCCAATGGATGTAATATGTGTAATAGCCATGATAGCCTAGTGTAAGTTGCTTGCTTATTTATTTCCTTGTTGTCTTGTTTATTTGTTTGCTTGTAATCACTGCAGTTCTTTTTCTATGGTTTGCTAGTGGCTGCAATAACCTATTTTTTAAAACTAGGCCACAATAACCATGGGCTAATATTTACTGTAGTGACACTGGGCCTCCTACGGGCCGTACAAACAGTGGGCCTTCTACGGGCCGTATAAACAGTGGGCCTTCTATGGGCCGTAGAAACAGTGGGCCTTCTACGTGCCGTAGAAACAATGGGCCTTCTACGGGCCGTAGAAACATTGGGCCTTCTACGGGTCGTATCATCAATGGGCCTTATACGAGCCGTATGATCGATTGGCCAAACATGGGCCAAACAGACCGCATTCTGGCCGTAAACGGGCTAGAGTTGGAATCGTCCGTTCATGGGCCGACCATAACGGGCCAGTGTTAATAGGCCGTATTTGATGACGCTATGAAAATGGCCCAACGTATTAACGGACCACAAACGGGCCAACTGTAACCACGGGCTGAATTTGGCCCACAAGCAGAAAATGACAGTAACGGGCCGTAAGTAAACGAATGTTGGAAAATAGCCCAAGAATAAATGGGCTCTGAGAAGGCCGAAAGATAACATGGGCTGGAAACGGCCCAACGGAATAACGGGCCGTTAATGGGTATAAAGTGATACACTGTTCTTTACGGGCGAGTTTCACCACGGGCCGTTAATGGGTGTAAAGTGATACACTGTTCATTACAGGCCAGTTCACCACGGGCCGTTAATAGGGCAAGAGTTACATAGGGCCTCATATGGGCCGAAAGACGTCATGGGCCATACATGGGCCTGAAGTGAAAACGGGCTGGAATCATATTGGATGGCCCGGATGACGCTATTGGGCCTAATTCGAATAGGGCGTAACGGGCCTTGGGTTAGCGGGCTGTAAATGGGCTATATGCGAACAGGCCGTTAACAGGCTTTCCATGGGCCGGCCCGCCACCTTTTGACCAAGTCAAACGGGCCGGCCTTTTCACAGGAATGGGCCTTTGTTGGGCCATGCCACGTGTTGACGTATCATAGGCGCCTTCTGTCTAATGAGTGGATGACATCTGTCCCAGCTATGAGCCAACACGTGTTTCCTCCAGCCAATGATGATTTTACACATGGAAAATCCCCATTGGTGTGGGCTGTTAACGGGTTATCGGATCCAAAACCCGACCCGATAGCTTAACGGCGTTCCGTTACGGTGGATGCCACGTGTCGGTCACCCTTGACGAAAGCACTTCTGTGACGCGCGATTTATCGTCATGGAAGTGGACACTTCCGTGATGATAATTTTGGTAATGTCATGGAACACTTCTACGACAGCACAGGTATGACTATCTTGATTCTGTCATAAAATCGTCATGGATGTACATGCATGACAGGAAACGCGACCTACTGTGACAAACACGTATCATCACGGAAGTGTATTTTTTTGTAGTGTTGCAATATGCACCTAAGAGGGTTTGGGAATTGCGCAGAAAGTACAAGTACTACGCATGTGGCATCTGATCATAGATCGTACGACCTAGATGCTCATATCACCGTAGCAGCTAATTAAACTATGGGGAGCACCTAATATGAGCAACAGGGAGTCGTTGGATCCAAGATGCAGCGGCACACACGAGGCCTGAATGTTTTATTTGCAAAAAAACCTTGGAGAGTTTGGAAATTGTGCATAATTACAAAGGCTACTCCCAAGCCATTGGATCTCAGTTCCAACGATGTAAAAACTCGTATCACCATAGCATATAAGCTGCGGGGTGGATATGATATTCCATGCCGCTGCCATTTTTTCCGTAAACTTCCAAAATACGTGTAACTCGTGCTGTTACTTGTCTAACCACGCAAAGTGTTTGTTCAAACAAACCATCCTACACTGAAATATCGGAACAACACACGGGGGTCCCGCTTGTCATTGGTCAAATTTGGAACTAAAACTAACAAATCTGAAAGACGAGATTCAAACTGGCAACCTGGACTACAAACCATAAGTCGATAGCCTTAAACAACAACGGTTGTTGGCTTTGTCCCATAACTTAATTTTATATAGTATTATGTTGAGTAGAGTAGAGGGATTGGCTCGTGAACACGTGCATGACCATTGACTCACTTACTAGTGAGTCCCAGGTCTGCGATCTCTCTCTCCTCTCCATCGTCTAACCTTTAGACGCACGGGCACACACGAAGAGTGGCGCTAGCTTTCCGTGGTGTTATTATAACTAAAAAAGCTTGGAAAATAGAAGAATCTCCTAGAACAAGAGACATTGTGCCTGGTCGAGACAGAGCTAACCACACCTATCCTCCATGCCATGTTAGCATGATGAAGCTTTGTGGCTAGTGGGGTGTTTTCGACCGACTGGCTGGGTTCCGAGGTCGAACCATAGGTAGTACGTCTGATATAGTATAATTTTACACACACATTTTCCTCCGTGCCGAGACATGGCACACCCTACCGCGCGGTTTCGTGGTCCTCCCGGGTGGTGCACGCATATATTCTTCCTTGCCGAGACGTGGGACGCCCTACCACGCATTTTCTGGTTCCTCCTCGGTCGTAGCGCCGAAGGAACTAAATGAGTCATCAACTCATGAAAGATCACCTTTCCCGCCGAGTACATCAGTGAAGCACGGTGGCTAGCTAGTTGGGATAGTGCGACTGATTAGCTAGGCCGCCGCCACATTTGTATTTTCACCCCTTCTTAACCTCCTTCCGACAGGTAAATTTAAATATCCACCGCGGCATTGCTCTGGTCTTTGGGTCCGGCAGGCGCGGCAGGAATTTTAATTTTTTTATTGACGAGAGGAGGTGCAGTAGGATTTTTAATTTTTTGATTGACGAGAGCAGGCGCGACAGCAATTAGTCACGATGACTCCGCCTGTAAAACCCACTGCTCGCTGATGTGAAAAGTCGTCGACTGGTGTTTTCCCATGGTGAAAACCAAAAGATTCACCCCGCTCCTCGGCTGGCTCCCTCCACCTTCCCGTAGATTGCATTGCCTTTCAACCATTTCAACCCCTTTGCTTCCTCTCCCCATTGCTTCTACCTGGTGCCATGGCGGCGCAGCACATCACGGAGTTTGAGGTGAGGCGCCTGACACAGGAGCTCCAGGCCAAGGATGCGGAACTCAGGGCCAAGGACGTGGAGCTCCGTGAGCTCAATGAGGAGAGCAGTGCCATGCTCCTCCGTCATGTGCGGGAGTCCACGGAGCTTCAAAAGCGGCAGGCGTCCACCACAAAGATGCTCGAGGCATCGGCTGCGTTGCTCCAGAAAGGGGGAGATATGATAGGCCGTCAGGGGAGCCGACAGGAGCACGAGCGGGCCGATCGTGATGAGGTCCAGGATCGCCTCAGCCACGCACGTGTTGCGGCTGCGCGATACCTACCGTCGTGCCAGCGCGACCATGCCGGCCGTCTGGCTAAACCCGTTCGACCACCCCGTCGACTTCAACGAGCTGCGGCTTCCTGACCTGGTCTCCTCTCCACCTATATCTCCGAGGAGCTGAGTCGTCTTCGCACGATGGTGGGGGCAGAGCTGGACAAGGAGGGGTTGCAGGCTGCCGTCGCCGTTGCCGGCGAATCCTCTCAGGGCTCCGTCATCGGAATCCATTCATGCCATTGGACGCCGTCTTTGACGAGCTGGCTCCCATCGACCTGGAGCGGGCTCTGTGGGCGGTTGCACCCTGCATCACCAACGTCATGCGCCTCGAGAAGCATAGGGACTTCGGTGGTGTTTAGGCGTGCTCTGCATGGGCATGTCCATGTCTCGGTGCAACATGACCGTTGGATCAAACTCAGACAGTGCAGATCGGCCAGTGTAGCACAAAGCGTGTGGGTGTGTTTGGTTGCATTCTCATCTCAATATAGTTCTTCCCTCTTCATGTATTTGTGTTAACCTACTAGTGTGGACTCATGCACTCTGCGAAACACCCAAAAATGGGTCGACAAGGGAACTTTTGCTCCCATCCCGTGCACCCTTCATACACCCTGCCTAACACTGATTCGTGCTTCATATGGTTCATGTTTCATGGAGTATTGTAGCACCGTACTCTCTGTGCGCTGTAGACCTAGTTCTGTTAACATTTATCTCACCGTTCAGTCTCAACCGGACAGTCAAAAAAGCGATGATATGTTACATTACTGTTCATATAGTTGACATGCGCACAACATCATTTGTTATTGTCATATCTTACTACACTAGCAACAAGATTATGTAGTACTGACGTATGAACCACTGCACATGCCTAGTAGTAGGAGCACTGTGTATGTTCAAGTGGCTGCCGTGTTTCGCACTCCTTCGTCGTAAGAGTGGAAACGCTTGCGGTAATCATTTTTTCTTCAGAAAAACAGTGGACACGCTCTACCGTGCGGATCCTCCTCGACGGTCGTCAGGAACTTTGCTACTCACTTTTGTCGACGTGTGGGACAGCCAGCATCGGGGTCCACCAGCCATGCTCGAAATTACTCTGTAGTAGAGTGCCCAATTGCACGGTAGACTACCCCGATCGAAGCGCTGTAGTAATGCGCAATGAGCCATCAAATTACAAAACCCCCTCCTTTCCAGCAGTAAGTTGGACGGACGAAGCAACCATCATTTCACTCTTCTCTCTCAGCTACCTCTCTTGAAGAAAACCCCCACTCTCTTCTCCCTCATCTTGGTCCTCATTTCTTCAAGAAAACCCCGACCTACTTCTGCCATTGTTCTTCTCTCCCAAAGAAGGAAAGGTGAGTGCATCAATGGTGTTGATTCTGGCCAAGGCCCAGTCTTGGAACCCCGAGAATGATCCTATAACTCCCTCTCTGTTCTTCTTTTGGGTTTGTGATTACGGTTTCTTTTCTTTTATTTCTATTTGACAGTTTCTTGATGGACGCTGGAGCACGGGCCGAAGTGATTTCTATGGCTCTGGCCAAAACCGTCGGGACTCATGGTACGAAGAAGCACAAGCACCCCGCCAAGAAAATGTGGAGAGGCCTGTGGGTAACTTTTTGCAAAATTGCCATAGTTTCCTTCCTATCCGTCAGATATAAATCGGACGGCCTATATTGCAGGATGGCAGGCACACCATAATCGCCAACTCGTCTATACTCTATTCAAAAGAAATCTCTGTTTTTTATAATTATATATTTATATATATTCCCCTTGATTTTTCTTATGTATAAAGTTGTGATATATAAGATTTTTATATTTCTTTACAGAGGGAGTATTGTCACAGCCTGATTTTTGGCCCTTTCTTTTTCTTTTGTTTTTCTGAGGTTTTTGCTTGAGTTTCCTTTCTCTGTGGCTTTGTGCTCTGAAAACTGAAGAAGATGACCTCTTCTTTGTTTCCAGAGTGGCTTGTCATCCTCAAATCCTTCCCTAGACCTTTCCATTTCCATCCTTGGACCAAATCCCAATATTCTTTTTATTGGGAATATTCCTTTTCTATTAAAGGAATAACCCTAATTGCCCTAGGTTCTGAAGCAACCTATATTTCCATCACTCCTAAAATTCCCAAATAATTCTCATAAATTGTTTGGGTCCTATCTTCATCAAATATGGCAAAACATTTCATTACCATGTTCAAAAATAATTCCCCAATAATTCTTTTCCTATTCTGTCCTAAATGGCACTTTGTGAAGCAAGTGATATTTATCTTTTCCCAATTGACTCCAAACTTCTTTAAAATCTTTTTCTGTCCATATCTTTGCCACATGCCAAAATTCAACCTCATTTGCCTAGTAGTCATTTAATTATGATTTTCCAAAGTTTCTGTCCAGAAAGAAACTTTGTGAAGGAGGTACAAGCTAGGCATATCCAAATGAGTTGCACTTTTTCATGCTCCTTCATATCATCAAATCATAGCCCTCCACCAAAGTTGAGCTCATTTAGTGCGTCGATGTGAGCACAGCTTCAAATCTTTGATTCTGTCCAAAATTTCAGTTTGTGAAGGAAGTATATTTTATCTTGCTTCATTATGGCTGTAAATTTTCCTAGGCCTTCTCCTGTCCATATAAACTCCCTCAACCTAGTTGTGGCTCAACCAATTATCCATTTTCCCTCTAGAATTTCTGCAAGTTTCTGGTCAGTGGGGATGTTTGCAAAGGAAGTACCATTTTGGTTTATCCAAATGGTGTGAAACCTTTTTCAGCATCTTCATATGACCAAATAACTCTGCCCTGCCCAAGTTCAGCTCAAGTGGCTTCACAATTTGAGTGCATCATCATGATTTCTATCCTGCACCAGATTATGCAGTTGCAAAGAAACTATATTAATTCTTGGTCCAAATCAGCTCCAAATCTCCAGGATCATAGTTCTTCCATAACTAATCACACAAGACAACTCATTTGGCTCCGGGCCCTTCCCTGTTGATCAGCAGTGCTCGTCCAAATTTGATACATCAACCATGTCGAGCTTGCTCACCTCTGCTCCCTACACTTCTGCGTGATCCGTCACCTCGCTCGGCGTCCAGTATACAAGGACTAATCACTAGACATCTCAGGGCAGCCCTTGGCCTCTTATGCTTGCCGGCTCACGCGGTGACCACCGCCCTGGCACGCCATGGACAATGCTGGCCAACATTTTGCTCGGGCGCCTCCTCGGTTCGTCGTGCTCGCGCGCCTCGTCGTGCCCAACAGCTAGCCCGCGTTGTCGCCGTTCCCCTGGAGCCGTCCCCCCCTCCCGAAGCCTCCTCTCTGGCGCTCGTCGCCATGCGCCCACGGGCGAACTGTAGTCGACCGGCTCGGTTCACGCCGCGACAGCTTCCCTCTCTTGTCCCCGAGCTCCGCTCGTCTCCGTGACCTCTGGTGCTCGTCCATTCCCTCCCCGTTCTCTTCCCCGAGCTCATGCGCGAGCACACGCGTCCGCGGTGCCGTCCACGCGTCCGCGGCGATGCCAGCTCAGCCATGACCTCGCACGGCTATAAGTAGCCCCTCCCCACACAGCCCGAGCACTCCAGCAGCCTCACCTCGCTCCCAGGAACCTTCCTCGCCTCTCCATTAGCCTCCAGGAGCTCTCCCATCTCCGGTTCGTCGCCATGGCCGCCGTCTCCTCCGGCCAAAATTAGCTCGAGCCTAGCCCTCCCCGCCCTTCCACCACCACCAGTAGACCCCCACCAGTCCGGTCAACCTCCCCGTAGCCTTGCCCCGTCTTCTTCCCCATCGGAGTACCCTGCTCGTCCCCGTCTGTCTTCGGTCGCAGCCGTGGCTGGTGTTCCGCTTGTGCCAGGGCTCTCCGGCGAGCGTGTACCCACCAGGTGGGTGCGCCGCGTCCCTCTGAGCACTCCGCTAGGTCGGGCGTCGCCTGAGGTGGCCCGTGCCGCCGGAGGTCGTCGCCGGAGCGCGAGCGCTTCCTCTGCATCGGGCAAACGGCAGGGTGAGGAAGAAGGAGACGACCCCAGCCCTGCCAATGGGCCCGGCCATCCTCGCGGCCCCACCCGTCAGCCTAACAAGGCGTTGACCCCGGGCGCTGACGTGTATCAGTGGCTGTGTATTTCCTGGAATACGCCTTCCCTAAGCCGAAAGCGTACTCTTCCTCTTCTTCGGGCCAGAATGCGCTTTCCTCTTTGGGAAGCGTATTTCTGAGAAAGGCGCGTTCAGTTTAATCAGCCAGGGACCTGTTTGTGAATATTTTGCTACAGATTGGTCCCTGAGCTTTAAATGGTCGTATCTTTTTACCCGTAACTCCAAATGAGGTGAATCCAAAGCCTACTTCTTCGTCTCGTCGAGCCCAAACTTTTGGTACCCTTTTCATTATGGTTTAACATACTGGAAATGACCATTTTGCCCTTGCCCCTAATCAGCCCCCTCCGAGAGAGTACCCTTTCCGGCGATTCTTTCCGCGGTCATTCCGCACTTCTTCCTGGAGCCTTCTCCATCCCCAGGCAAGCCACAACCACCATTTGCATGATAGCCATGCAAAAGCATTGGTTTTCAACTTGAATTTTTAATAACTGTTTGATTGTTTTGGTACTGCTGTCGTTATTTCGGTTATGCTTATGGATCGGTGTTTACTGTCATGCTATGTTTTCTATCACTCTATTATCATGAACTACTTGCTAGTAGTAATTTCTTATTACCATGCTTGGTAGTAGTACATGCTTGTGATGGTTTTCGGTGCATGATTATCGTCTGTTTCGAGTACCGTTGTTATGCATGTTCTTTTGCACCCAGTTGGTTAAATGCTTGCATGGTAGTTTACCGTTATGTTAATGCATGGTAATTATTGCTGACGCTAGTAGTCATGTTATGTTATGAGTAATGTTCTAGTTGTGATATTCATGCTCGTAGGTATGCCATGCTCATCTAGATAAATGCTCAAACGTTGTTGTTATGCTCGTTGATTATGTTGCACCTCCATGCTTATTTTGATATCATGTTCATGCATTGTAGTTGCATCCTGTTATTTTTGTCATGGCTCAGCATATTGCATCCATGTTTAACCGGGTTAAATTGAACTTGAACAACTGTTGGCTGAGTCATGGTGCCACCATATCGAGCTCACCAGTGCAACCACGTTTGCCTTATGGGAAGTCCCTAGCTGGGTCTATTTTCATGCCTCTCACCGGTGCCTCCCGCGAGGGAAGGTTATGCGCGGGTGCTACCTTGGCCAGGTACGACGGAATAAGCCTTGTGTGCCCGTTGTTGAGTAGGGATCCTTGTCCCCGTTTGGGACCGTTTTGCCACGACGGTGGCCGTTGGTGCCTTTGGGAGGCACGGGGCTACCCAGGACCTAGCCCAAAGGGGAGTTGGTCGGAGTGGCCAGGGAGTGTCATGGCAGTAGATCGGTTTTGTCGGAACGCCGTGTCCGCACGTATGGGAGTGCGAGACCATGGGTTCCGTGGTGTGGGTACAGTGTGCTAACCTCTGCAGAGTGCGTGTGTTAAATCTATCGATAGCCGCGCCCGCGGATAAGGGCCCAGTTCGTGTCGGTCACACTATGGGGCAACAGTAATAATAATGTTCTTAATAACAACCCCGGTTCGATGTTGAAAGAAGTTGGGTGATATTTATGTGATCGTGAGAGGATCACTGTGGTATCGTGAATGCCGACTTGTTGGATATTTGTGATGTTATGCAAGAGTCAAGGGTAAAGTTCAAGCTCCTTGTGGTCATAAATGATTACTACGGTATTGTTAATACCAAGATTGATTGGCTCCTGAGATGATTGTGTGATATCCGTGATGGTAAGTTTGTGCAGGTGATGGTTACGATGTAACCCGAGCAGAGTAAGTTGGTGCATGATAGCGTCATCATGTTGCATGCTAGTATTATCATGCTCATATGTTTATGCCATGCTCGTATTGTTCTAGCTGTATCATCTTTTTCATGCTATGATTGATCCGATAGTATCATGTTAATCCTTGTTAACCTGTCATTGCCATACTATTGTTTGTCTTGATTGCATTGGTTGATGTGAGCTTGCAAGTACATTCAATGTACTGACCTCGCCTGTCATGCCAGTTTGCAGGTCATGCCAGAGATGATTGCTCGTTTGTCGTGGATCCCTTGTTTGCACGGTAGGATAAGCGTCCCAGCCAGAGCCCCTGCGGAGTGGAGTTCACCACCGTCGTCGCTGTTCCGCTGCCAGTAGTCATTCTGCTGTGTCGTGTTGTTCTGTGTCTTGCATAGAGCAACCGTGGAAGGCGTAGTGTCGCCGTGCCGATGTAATCCCCTTGTACCCCAATAGATTGCAATAAAGAGCTGATTTGTTCTATGTTAAGCAGTGTCGTATTCCAGAAGACTTCTCCTCGATCTCTGGGCTGGAATACGGGGTGTTCCGGTTTCTCTGAGCCGGGGGGGCATAGGCTTGGTATCAGAGCAGGTCTGGCTGTAGGGCACCCTAGCCTGCGCGAAGGTTAGAATACGGTAGTATAGAGCCCCGTTGGTTTATTGCACTTGATTGATGCATTTGTTTGTTGCATAGCATGCATATAGATTATTATCTTGTCGCTAACGGTTAATCTTGTGAGTGTAGGTGGTATTGATTTTGATCCACTACCTGCACCCTCTTTCTTAGCATGCCTGCTCTCCGGTGTTCGGCGTCATCTCTGTCCCAGCAGAGTGATGCCCTGGTACCAAGTGTTCCACACACCATTTGCAGGAGTTATGCTCAGGTATCACATCGATATCTTTCCGCCACCCACCCATATTATTTCGGTGGTAGACTTGTCTCTATCCCGAATCATGCCATCCATATCGTCCCTCTGGCAACCCTTACTGATCTTTGTTATCAGAAAAGGGCAATGCCAGCAAAGCCCCGCTTTCCACCGCTATAATGCCCTGTCATCCCATTCTTTGGACGTGTACGGTTCCCCTTCGTACACTTGATGATGACGTGGTCGTGACCTTGTGTCTCGCTACTTGATCACCAAGTCCGTCCTTGCCCCGTATCCATCCGACTGCGACCGGTGTTCAGCCAGCTCTTGGTGTAGCCTTGGTTACACCAACTCCTTCCACACGTGAATTCACTTTCGTGCACACCGCCACAGCATATTAGATCGCGATAACGGAGTTTCCGTGAGACTTGTGTGCTTAGGTGTGCATGCATATTATTGTGTGAGTAGCAGTAATATGTGATGTTGCTTGATTATTTATATTATTTGTATGCTTATGTGTTTGTTTTGTTGTTTTCGTCGTTTCTTATGCTTCTTTCTTTGGGCGTTCGGTGTGGCATTATTTTCCCCTTATTAATGTTGCTCATCAACCGACACCGGACCTGAAGAATCAACAAGGAATTCAAATACTTGGAAGCTCAGATAAATGGAATGAAGTTATTAGCAGACTGCAGTGAAATTGGAATACCTTGTCTGAATGCGAAAGAAATCCTGGATGGACTGACAGTATCAAGTTTGCATCAGTATGGAATTCTCAGCCGACTGCATTGAGATGTGGGGATATCTGATCGTGATACGGATAACCAAGTTTGCCTCAGTGCGCACTCTTCATGGCAGTAATGATCAGATCAGCAAGAAGATAAGCTATGTGCAAGACCAACAGTGCAATTTCAGTCAAAGGTATGGTTCAGATGCAAGGTTTGATTCTTCGTGGAGGATGATTTTGAAACATGACATGCCTGGAAGAAAGCAAGGATGTGCCACATACTCAGAAAGGAGGATGGTCCAGCAATTCCTGTTTCAGCATGAAGCCCAGTCTTCCTCGGCAAGATACTCTCGATGGTTTTCAGCATAAGCCATCTAATCGTCCTCAGTACGACACTGGTGCAAGATAGTACAATGTGAATTGACAGCAGATGGCAGAATCAGATCCACAACAGTTGGTCAGAAGAAAGAATCAGTCATAACACAAGTCTGCCTCGGGAATCATATTCTTAGATATATGTGAAGGAAGCCAGATATACACCTCAGTGTGACAAAGGACTATGAGGATTGACGACAACACTGAGCTCTGTACAAGTACCAGTGAACCTGGAAGATGATCTTGATGAGCCCTTGTCTCCTTTTCTTCAGTGCCGTCACCACGCCTGTGATCTGAGCTGTTTTTAGCTATCCGGGGTGGATGCTGATTTTTATTTCTCTCTTCAATGGCTGTCATGAGTTCTGAGCTGCTTTTCGGCCGTCTCCTCCAGCTGTTGAGTTTCTTTTTGTGACAGTAGCCCTATAGCTGCTTTTGGCTATTTTAGGGAGCTGCCACTTTCTTCTTATCAACCCGGTCTCATGTTCTGAGCTGCTTTTCAGCCGTCCTGAGCCATGGTTGAGTTATTTCAGTAATGTCCCAGATCTGAGTTTTGAAGACCATTCTGGTGGCTACTGATTTATTTGCCGATTTCTTGCAAGGGTTCGGATGATCATTTTCTTACGGTCAGAACTTGATAAGTGTTGAACACGCCATTTAATGGATTACAATGTCAGAAGACGCGGATAAGAGTACAACGGTCAGAATATTGCATCCGACATAACCTATGGTCACACGAAGAAGCAATATGACCCCGCTCCTTCACCCAAGGATCCAGGCAAGGAAAACAGTAATGAAGGAGCTAGACTGTTAATTGTTGCATAATTCAAATGGTGCAGATACCCCGGACAGTCTGAGTCAGTATGGATCACCATGGATATTCACCAAAAGGGTCTGCTCGATTTTGGATGGTGAATAACATTCTGGGAGCATGTGCCCTCACTTATTTGAAGCCTCAACGGATAGCCTGTCATGGACAAAATTCTTTCATGAGATTCACAGTCAGTCAAGTCTGCGGATACTATCATATAAGGCCATACCCCTTATGCTGGCAACCACATGCGACAATCAAATATTTGGTATGAAGCTGAGATTCAAGACAGTGGAGCCAGTCAGGATGGGTCAGAAATTCCTGCAATAAGTCAGAATCTGTCAGAAAAACGGATATGCCGCAACTCACTAGTTGGAACCTGATGGACCTGCATTTAGTGGAGGAACCCAATGCAAGGAGTCAGAGCTTTGGTGTTCATCAGGAAAAATTTGATCACCAATTCATGGACAGTTGCTAGTGCAGACACAACAACCAGAAATCACCCTCGGATTTGTGAGACAGGCATATATTTCAGACATGGTAAATCTCTGATAAGTCAGCAGATATGAAAATTGGAGCCAGCATAAGCAGGAAAATGTGAGGAAAGGTCTGCCAGGATATGGATACAGTGAAGCAAACCGCCCCAGAGCCAGTCCGGCAAGTCAGATGAAGAATTTAATGGACACAATCAACAAAGGAAAATATATACCCGAGTTGGAAACGATTTCCTTAAGGCAGTATGTTCATACTTATTCCCTGAGCAACCAAATCTCGAGGACGAGATTTCTTTAAGGGGGGAAGGATTGTCACAGCCTGATTTTTGGCCCTTTCTTTTTCTTTTGTTTTTCTGAGGTTTTTGCTTGAGTGTTCTTTCTCTGTGGCTTTGTGGTCTGAAAACTGAAGAAGATGACCTCTTCTTTGTTTCCGGAGTGGCTTGTCATCCTCAAATCCTTCCCTAGACCTTTCCATTTCCATCCTTGGACCAAATCCCAATATTCTTTTTATTGGGAATATTCCTTTTCTATTAAAGGAATAACCCTAATTGCCCTAGGTTGTGAAGCAACCTATATTTCCATCACTCCTAAAATTCCCAAAAAATTCTCATAAATTGTTTGGGTCCTATCTTCATCAAATATGGCAAAACTTTTCATTGCCATGTTCAAAAATAATTCCCCAATAATTCTTTTCCTATTCTGTCCTAAATGGCACTTTGTACAGCAAGTGCTATTTATCTTTTCCCAATTGAGTCCAAACTTCGTGGACATCTTTTCCTGCCCATATCTTTGCCACATGCCAAAATTTAACCTCATTTGCCTAGTAGTCATTTTATTGTGATTTCCCAAAGTTTCTGTCCAGAAAGAAACTTTGTGAGGGAGGTACAAGCTAGGCATATCCAAATGAGTTGCACTTTTGCATGGTCCTTCATTTCATCAAATCATAACCTTCCACCAAAGTTGAGCTCATTTAATGCCTCCATGTGAGCACAGCTTCAAATCTATGATTCTGTCCAAAATTTCAGTTTGTCAAGCAAGTATATTTTAACTTGCTTCATTATGGCTGTAAATTTTCCTAGGTCTTCTCCTATCCATATAAACTCGCGCCACCGAGTTGTGGCTCAGTCCATTTAGCCATTTTCCCTCGAGAATTTCTGCAAGTTTCTGGTCAGTGGGGATGTTTGTGATGGAAGTACCATTTTGGTTTATCCAAATGGTATGAAACCTTTTTCAGCATCTTCATATGACCAAATAACTCTGCGCTGCCCAAGTTCAGCTCAAGTGGCTTCACCATTTGAGTGCATCATCATGATTTCTATTCTGGACCAGATTATGCAGTTGCAAAGCAACTATATTAATTCTTGGTCCAAATCACCTCCAAATCTCCAGGATCATAGTTCTTCCGTAGCTAATCACACCCGACAACTCGTTTGGCTCCAAGCCCTTCCCTGTTGATCAGCAGTGCTCGTCCAAATTGGATACATCAACCTTGTCGAGCTTGCTCCCCTCTGTCCCCTACACTTCTGCGTGGTCCGTCACCTCCCTCGGCCTCTAGTATGCAAGGACTAATCACTAGACATCTCAGGGCAGCCCTTGGCCTCTTCTCCTTGCCAGCTCACGCGGTGACCACCGCCCTGGCACGCCATGGATGCGAGCTGAGCGACGTTTTGCTCGGGCCCCTCCTCGGTTCGTCGTGCTCGCGCGCCTCGTCGTGTCCAACAGCTAGCCCGCGTTTTCGCCATTCCCCTGGAGCCGTCCCCACTCCGAAGCCTTCTCTCTGGCGCTCGTCGCCGTGCGCCCACGGGCGAACTGTAGCAGACCGGCTCGGTTCGCGCCGCGGCAGCTTCCATCTCTTGTCCCCGAGCGCCGCTCATCTCCGTGACCTCTGGCGCTTGTCCGTTCCCTCCCCGTCGTCTTCCCCGAGCTCATGCGTGAGCACACGCGTCCGCGGCACCGTCCACGCGTCCGCGGCGACGCCAGCTCGGCCATGACCTCGCACGGCTATAAGTAGCCCCTCCCCGCGCAGCCCGAGCACTCCAGCAGCCTCACCTCGCTCCCAGGAACCTTCCTAGCCTCTCCATTAGCCTCCAGGAGTTCTCCCTTCTCCGGTTCATCGCCATGGCCGCCATCCCCTCCGGCCAAAATTAGCTCGAGCCGAGCCCTCCCCGCCCTTCCACCACTACCAGTAGACCCCCACCACTCCGGTGAACCTCCCCGTAGCCTTGCCCCCTCTTCTTCCCCATCGGAGTACCCTGCTCGTCCCCCTCTACCTTCGGTCGCAACCGTGGCCGGTGTTCCGCTCGTGCCAGGGCTCTCCGGCGAGCGTGTACCCACCAGGCGGGTGCGGTGCGTCCCTCTGAGCACTTCGCTAGGTCGGGCGCCGCCTGAGGTGGCCCGTGCCACCGGAGGTCATCGCCGGAGCGCGAGCCCCTCCTCTGCATCAGGCGAAAGGCAGGGTGAGGAAGAAGGAGACGACCCCAGCCCTGCCAGTGGGCCCCGCCATCCTCGCGGCCCCACCGATCAGCCTAACAAGGTGTTGACCCCGGGCGCTGACTTGGATAAGTGGTCGCGTATTTCCTGGAATACACCTTCCCTAAGCCGGAAGCGTACTCTTCCTCTTCTTTGGGCCAGAATGTGCTTTCCTCTCTGGGAAGCATATTTCAGAGAAAGGCGCGTTCGGTTTAATCAGCTAGGGACCTATTTGTGAATATTTTGCTACAGATTGGTAACTAAGCTTTAAACGGTCGTATCTTTTTACCCGTAACTCTAAATGAGGTGAATCCAAAGCCTACTTCTTCGTCTCGTCGAGCCCAAACTTTTGGTACCATTTTCATTATGGTTTGACATATTGGAAATGACCATTTTTCCCTTGCCCCTAATAAGCCCCCTCCGAGAGGGTACCCTTTCCGGCGATTCTTTCCGCGGTCATTCCGCACTTCTTCCCGGAGCCTTCTCCATCCCTAGGCAAGCCACAACCACCATTTGCATGATAGCCATGCAGAAGCATTGGTGTTCAACTTGAATCTTTAATAACTATTTGATTGTTTTGCTACTACTGTCGTTATTTCGGTTATGCTGATGGATCAGTGTTTACCGTTATGCTATGTTTTCTTGCACTCTGTTATCATGAACTACTTGCTAGTAGTACTTTCTTATTACCATGCTTGGTAGTTGTACATGCTTGTGATGGTCTTCGGTGCATGATTATCGTTTGTTCCGAGTACCGTTTTCATGCATGATCTTTTGCACCCAGTTGGTTAAATGCTTGCATGGTAGTTTATCGTTATGTTAATGTATGGTAGTTATTGCTGACGCTAGTAGTCATCTTATGCTATGAGTAATGTTCTAGTTGTGATATTCATGCTCGTATGTATGCCATGCTCATCTGGATAAATGCTCAAATGTTGTTGTTATGCTCGTTGATTATGTAGCACCTCCATGCTTATTTTGATATCATGTTCATGCATTGTAGTTGCATCCTGTTATTTTTGTCATGGCTCGGCATATTGCATTCAAGTTTAACCGGATTTAAATTGAACTTGAACAACTGTTGGCTGAGTCATGGTGCCACCATATCGAGCTGACCAGTGCAACCGCATTTGCCTTATGGGAGGGCCCTAACTGGTTCTATTGTCATGCCTCTCACCGGTGCCACCCACGAGGGAAGGTTATGCGCAGGCGATACCTTGGCCAGGTAGGACGGCATAAGCCTTGTGTGCCCGTTGTTGAGTATGGATCCTTGTCCCCGTTTGGGACCGTTTTGCCACGACGGTGGCCGTTGGTGCCTTTGGTAGGCACGGGGCCACCCAGGACCTAGCCCAAAGGGGAGTTGGTCGGAGTGGCCGGGAAGTGTCATGGCAGTAGATCGGTTTTGTCAGAACGCCGTGTCCACACGTATGGGAGTGCGAGACCATGGGTTCCGCGGTGTGGGTACAGTGTGCTAACCTCTGCAGAGTGCGTGTGTTAAATCTATCGATAGCCGCGCCCGCGGATAAGGGCCCAGTTCGTGTCGGTCACACTATGGGTCAACAATAATAATAATGTGCTTAATAACAACCCCGGTTTGATGCTGAAAGAAGTTGGGTGATATTTATGTGATCGTGAGAGGATCACTGTGGTATCGTGAATACCGACTTGTTAGATATTTGTGATGTTATGCAAGAGTCAAGGGTAAAGGTCAAGCTCCTTGTGGTCATAAATGATTACTACGGTATTGTTAATACCAAGCTTGATTGGATCCTGGGATGATTGTGTGATATCCGTGATGGTAAGTTTGTGCAGGTGATGGTTACGATGTAACCCGAGCAGAGTAAGTTGGTGCATGATAGCGTCATCATGTTGCATGCTAGTATTATCATGCTCATATGTTTATGCCATGCTCATATTGTTCTAGCTGTATCATCTTGTTCATGCTATGATTGATCCAATAGTATCATGTTAATCCTTGTTAACCTGTAATTGCCATGCTATTGTTTGTCTTGACTGCTTTGGTTGATGTGAGCTTGCAAGTACATTCCATGTACTGACCTGCCGTGTCATGCCAGTTTGCAGGTCAAGCCAGATATGATTGCTTGTTTGTCGTGGATCCCTTGTTTGCGCGCTCGGATAAGTGTTCCAGCCAGAGTCCCTGCGGAGTGGAGTTCACCACCGTCGTCGCTGTTCCGCTGCCAGTAGTCATTCCGCTGCATCGTGTTGTTCTGCTGCTTGCATAGAGAAACCGTGGCAGGCATAGCGTCGCCATGCCAATGTAATCCCCTTGTACCCCAATAGATTGCAATAAAGAGCTGATTTGTTCTATGCTAAGAAGTGCCGTATTCCAGAAGACTTCTCCTCGATCTCTGGGCTGGAATACGGGGCGTTCCGGTTTCTCTGAGTTGGGGTGCCACAAGTATCTCTCTGTCAAAAATATATTTATGTGTAACTAGTTACCCCTGTGTTTCTACTTCCTTTCACTGATATATGGGGCATCCGGCAACGGGGTCCACGTGCCATATGCACCAAATTAGAGTGCACAACTGCACGGTAGACACACCCCGGTCGTAGCGCCGCAGTAATTGCCAATGAGTCGTCAAATCACAAGAAAAAACCTAAGGGAATCCTGGATTCAGGGGTCCTCGGGCATTCGGCCTGTTGGACATGGGCTGGACTGATGGGCCGTGAAGATAGAAGACAAAAGACTCTCTCCCATGTCCGGATGGGACTCTCCTTCGCGTGGATGGCAAGCCTGGCGTTTGGATATGAAGATTCCTTTCTCTGTAACCGACTTTGTACAACCCTAGTCCCCTCCGGTGTCTATATAAACCGGAGGGTTTAGTCCATAGAGGCAATCATAATCTTACAGGCTAGACTTCTAGGGTTTTAGCCATTACGATCTCATGGTAGATCAACTCTTGTAATACTCATATTCATCAAGATCAATCAAGCAGGAAGTAGGGTATTACCTCCATAGAGAGGGCCCGAACCTGGGTAAATATTGTGTCCCCTATCTCCTGTTACCATCGACCTTAGACGCATAGTTCGGGACCCCCTACCCGAGATCCGCCGGTTTTGACACCAACATTTGTGCTTTCATTGAGAGTTCTGCTGTGACGTCAAAGACAGGATTGATGTCTCGCCTTGTTATCAAGGACAGTATCACCTCCAGAGGAGCCCTGGCCTCAGGCCAAACCCTCCGGCTGGGCAGCTTTATCATGACCGCCCGTCCGGCCGTTAAGCTGATGATGACTTCTCGTGTCATCGAAAATCCCCTCCGTGTTGACTACGAATACTCGAAATGGATGGATCCGACGGAGTTGTCGTCTTTGAACGAACTCCTGGATCGCATCGCCACCTTGGGGGTCGCTATAGACTATGACCGGATTGGGCTTAAACCCGATTAGAGAGAAATCAAATCTCCGCCGATCAGCCATCAGATAGCGGTAGTAGAGGAGCAAAACAACAACTCTTCCTCTATATTGAGGACGAACTATGTTCGTATTTCCGAGCTCAAAGAGCTGGATACCTGTCCGCGGAAAGACACATCCTGTCCTCCGAACCTAGTGATAATGTTAATAATGATGTTCATGTTGATGCTCAACCTAGTAATGACAATGATGTAGAAATTGAACCAGCTGTTGATATTGATAACCCACAATCGATGAATCAACATTATGATAAGAGAGACTTTGTTGCTAGGAAGCACGGTAAAGCAAGAGAACCATGGGTTCAGAAACCCATGCCTTTTCCTCCCAAACCATCCAAGAAAAACGATGATGAGGATTTTGAGCGCTTTGCTGAAATGATTAGACCTATCTTTTTGCGTATGCGTTTTACTGATATGCTTAAAATGAATCCTTATGCTAAGTACATGAAAGATATTGTCACAAATAAAAGACAGATACCGGAAGCTGAAATTTCCACCATGCTTGCAATTATACTTTTAAAGGTGGAATACCAAAGAAACTTGGAGATCCGGGAGTACCAACTATACCATGCTCCATTAAAAGAAACTATGTTAGAACTGCTTTATGTGATCTTGGAGCTGGTGTTAGTGTTATGCCTCTCTCTTTATATCGTAGACTTGATTTGAATAAGTTGACACCTACTAAAATATCTTTGCAAATGGCTGATAAATCAACTGTTATACCTGGCGGTATTTGTGAGGATGTGCCTGTTGTGGTTGCAAATGTTACTATTTTAACAGACTTTGTTATTCTTGATATTCCCGAGGATGATAGTATGTCGATTATCCTTGGTAGCCCCTTTTTGAATATTGCAGGTGTTGTTATTGATTGCAACAAAGGCAATGTCACTTTTCATGTTAATGGTAATGAGCATACGGTACACTTTCCGAGGAAACAACCTCAAGTCCACAGTATCAATTTTATTTGGAAAATTCCATCAATTATTAGTGAAGGTTTTGAATTTCCTCTTCCTATGGTCAAGAAGAAATATGATATTCTTATTATTGGGGATGTGCATATCCCCGTTGTGGTAACCTAGTGTTATTCGAAATTTCTCCGGTTTCATGTAATTCGAAATGAGTTTGTTAACAAGACTTGATCAACCTTGTTAGTAGATTACTTTTTATGAGCATGAGATGGATGAAGTTAGAAAGAAGAACCTTCTGTACCCTCCTATTACTTTCTGTTATTTAGATTAAATAAAGCAAAAATAATATTTTCTATCTCTTTTCTGAATTATCCGTGCAATAAAAAAATATACCCCGAAAATAAAAGTTCTCCAAATGCCCTGAAAATGAAATATGATTTTTTCTAGAATATTTGAGAATATCTGGCACTGAGAACACATCAGGGGGAGCAAGCACCTGGCCACGAGGGTCCAGGGCGCGCCCACCCCCTGGGTGCGCCCCCTGCCTCGTGGGCCCCTGGTGGCCCCCTCCACTTATTCCAGCCACGACACACTCCTTCTTCCTCCCAAAAAAATCACCAACCAGCTCAAGCACGAGTTCTAGCTCATCTTGCTACCATTTTCGATCTCCTTGCTCAAAGCTCCACTCACAAAACTGCTTTGGGGGATTGTTCTTCGGTATGTGACTCCTCCAACGGTCCAATTAGTTTTTGTTCTAGTGCTTTATTTATTGCAATTTTTTGTTGCCTAGGTGACTCGGTTCTTGAGCTTGCATGTCAAATTTATATGGTCCCAAGTAGTTATAATGCATGATATAGTCTCTAGGCACTTGTGGGAGTAGTTGCTATCAATTTTGTTGAGTTTGGTTCACTTTTATTTTGAGTTACTAAAATTTGCAGAAAATTTTCAGAGGAAGAAATATGTTTAGGAAAATATACCAAGGTGGTTCTTCAAGGAAGCAAGGACCATGAACTACTAAGAGAAGCTCAAGTGCGGCCTTGTGAATGGCCGTTAGAAGATTTCATGGTCCGGGCAGGAATTAAGGAGGAATTTGACGCATATGTGCATAATGCTGAACTTGAGGGCTTCATGCTAGATAAGTGCCCTCACTATTATCACCTAACCGATTCCTTTGTGAAAAGGTTCAAATCTTCATCTTTACGCAATTCCCACACTATCCTATTTGATCTCTATGGTAAATCTTATACTATGGACTTAGAAGATTTTAATACTACTTGCAAGCTTCCACAATGGGGTAGTGCTAGTGAACCTTGCAAATCTGAGTTTAAAGATTTTCTTGCTAGTATTACTGTGGGGGAATTTAGAGAGATAACACAAGCCACCATACAGAGCATTCATTTTCCTCCTATACATTATTTTGCTCTCTTTATAGGTAGATGCATAAATTGTAAGGATGAGGCATGCCACATGTGTGTTCCAGGTCATAGTGTTCTCAAGAGTGCTGTTTTAGGAGATAAACAATATAAGTTGGGGGCCATTGTTGCATGAAGGTTGATAATAATGGTTTAAGTGGAGACTTGTTTGGTGGAATTTATGCAACCAGTGTGGCTAATTTTTCTTGAGATACCCATACATGAAAATGATATGGAATTGCCTCCCACTTATCTAGGTTATGAGGCTATGGTTCGCCATCAGTTTATTGAGAGGAATGAACAACCTCTCCAGTACCGACTAATGTTTGACAGGCGCCGCATTTTCCATGTTGCTCTCCCTACTCCTACTTTCTTTCACTTTTAGGAAAAAGGGAGATATATTATAACCAGGGAGGAGGCGAACGAGTATAAGAGGAGGACTGAGGCAGCTCGCCTCCAAGCTGCAGCTCATGAGGCAATAGCTGTTGCATCACAGTGTGACCCCAACTACAACTTTGGATATCCGCCAGGCCAGCCGTGGCCATAGACCAACTTAGGCCAAAAGCCTAAGCTTGGGGGAGTACGTATCTCTCACCGACATTACATTCATGTTCACACACTCATTCTAGTTGTCGGTGCTCGTACTTTTTCATTGTAATATCCATGCTCGTTTATTTCCTTTTTCTAGTCTTCTTCTTGTGTGTTTGAAAACCTTAAGAAAAACAAAAAAATTAGTCATAGCCTTTAGCTAGTTTACTTTCCATGCTTGTAGTAGTAATAATTAAAAAACAAAACCCAAAAAGATTTCTCGTTCTTCTTTTGCTTGTTGGCAGCTTTCCCGTTGTCGGTGTACAAAAAGAGGGGTGCACTTTTGTACCCCTCTACCTATGCACGGGCAGTCGGAGCCGTGCCCACGGTCACATCAAGCAGAACAGGGGAGGTGAGACAAGTTAAGACCGGAGCCCAAGATAATCAGAGAAACGCCAAGGCCAAGGCCACAAAGAGCAGAGGGAGGAAGCAGGTTCCCCCGGCAAGACCCTTGCCAGGGCAGCTCGCCCCACACCAACAGAGCGAGCCACCCTTGAGCCCACGGTCTCGAACATCACATTAGGCCAGGGCTCGGGAGGCACCTCCATGGTAGCATGCAAATCTTTGTGAAGACAAGGAACACTCAAGATCAGATGAGGATTAGAAGACGACGATCCTCGGCAAGATCCTTGCAGAGGAAGGCCACCAGACCACCGGCAAGGCCCTTGCCGGGGACGACAGAGCGCCACGGCAAGACCGTTGCCGGGCCACACGGCAAGACCCTTGCCGGGCCACTCGGCAAGGCCCTCACCAAGGACGCCAATGGGGCCACCGCCAGGCCCGCGCCAACCAAGCTTCCACCATCGTTCACATGTAGCTGCCAGCTCAACCAGCTGGGTGGGCACCTGCGTGGCAACATACAGCTCCCAGGCCAACTCATCGAGCGCCTGCGTGGCGGCATGCAGATCTTCATGAAGGCTCCACAACCGCGCCACCTGAGCTGCCTGCCTTCCTACATGGCACCGCATGCCTCACCAGCCAGGGCGCGTGCGGAAGCGAGGAGGAGCGGCGACGAACAGGACGGGCCTCGCCCCCGTCCCCAGTAAAGCAAGGGGACAGCTAAGCTACGCATCAAATGTATCTTGTCCTATAATACGAGCGATAAGCTCATAGCGCTGTGCGCCTTTCCACCTCCTGTGTGTCACTGTGGCAACCCCTTTCGGCTATAAAAGGAGGCCCATGGCATACTGGAGAAGGATTCGGCTCTTTCGAACCACGCACTAGACACAGCTAGTTCGAGAGCTCAAGAACTGTCTGAAATACACCCACCAAAGTAGGACTAGGGTTTTACGCATCCTCGCGGCCCGAACCTGGGTAAACGATCCTTGGGCTGGTTACTAATCCTGCTCTTCTCGCAACCCCACGCCCCGGCAATCGTAGTAGGGATTCTTGTGATCCCATAGGTGTCGTTTCCCTCGACACCCATGTAAATAGTTTTATTTTATTTATTTTCTTTGGGGGTTGAGAGGAGAAGACCATAATTAAAATGCTGAAGTGCTCTTATATGCATTATTGTTGATTTAACAAAGAGCCCATATTACCTTGTCTTCTCCCTTGAATTGAATGCTTGCAGATTCCAGCTTCGTCCAATGCATGTGCACTATTATTATACACATCGTTCAGTCGTGCAAGTGAAAGGCAATAATGACGATATATGACGGACTGATTGAGATGAGAGAAGCTGGTATGAACTCGACCTCTCTTGTTTTTGTAAGTATGATTAGTTCATTGTTCCTGATTCAGCCTATTATGAATCATGTTTGCAATGACAATTAGAGATTATAGTTGCTCATGCCATGCTTAATTTGCTAGGAGTTTATAATGGTTTACCTTGCGTGCCAACATGCTATTAAAATGGTTGTGATGTGGTATGATAGGGTGGTATCCTCCTTTGAATGATTCGAGTGACTTGACTTGGCACATGTTCACACATGTAGTTGAAACAAAATCAACATAGCCTCCACGATATTTATTTTCATGGTGGATTATATACTACTCATGCTTGCACTCAATGTTTATTAATTTTAATGCATGTTCATGACTATTGTTGCTCTCTAGTTGGTCGCCTCCCAGTCTTTTTCTAGCCTTCACTTGTACTATGCGGGAATACTGCTTGTGCATCCACTTCCATAAACCCCAAAGTTATTCCATATGATTCCACCATACCTTCCTATATGCGATATCTACCTGCCGTTCCAAGTAAATTTGTATGTGCCAAACTCTAAATCTTCAAATGAAATTTTGTTTTGCATTCTCGAATAGCTCATGTATCAACTAGGGTTGTCTGTATCTTCCATGCTAGGCGTGTTTTCTCAAGAGGAGTGGACTCCGCTCCTCACTCCCGAGAAAATGGCTGGTCACTGGGATGCCCAGTCCCATGCTCTAAGCACCTCAAATCGAAATAATTGCAAACAGAACTCCCCCAGGGTTGTTGCTAGTTGGAGGCACTCGTTGTTTCGAGCAAGCCATGGATTGATGCTTGTTGGTGGTGGGGGAGTATAAACTTTACTCTTTTGTTTGGCAACCGCCTATAATGTGTGTATCATGGAAGATATCGATATCTCTCGGTTGTTATGTTGACAATGAAAGTATGCCGCTAAAAATATTATTTACCTCTGTTTCAAAATCGAGCTCTGGCACCTCTACAAATCCCTGCTTCCCTCTGCGAAGGGCCTATCTATTTACTTTTATGTTGAGTCATCACCCTCCTCTTATTAAAAAGCACCAGTTGGAGAGCACCGCTGTCATTTGCATCCATTACTATTAATTTATATTGGGTATAACTATGACTGGATCTCTTTTGCCATGAATTACAATGCTTAGTCAGTCCTTGATCTTCAAAGGTGCTCTGCATTTATGTTTTGCGGTCTCAGAAAGGGCTAGCGACATACCATCTTGTTATATCATATTATGATTGTTTTCAGAAAGTGTTGTCATCTGAGATTTATTATTATTGCTCGCTAGTTGATTATGCCATTGATATGAGTGAATATGAGACCTAAATGTTATTGTGAATATGGTTAGTTCATAATATTTTCAGAAAACATGAATGTTGGCTTTACATATTTACAACAAAAAGAGCAAACAGAGTTTGTAAAAGTTTTTCTTTATCACTTTCAGTTTGTCAGCTGAATTGCTTCAGGACAAGCAAAGGTTTAAGGTTGGGGGAGTTGATACTTCTCCATCGTATCTACTTTTCCAAACACTTTTGCCCTTGTTTTGGACTCTAACTTGCATGATTTGAATGGAACTAACCCGGACTGACGTTGTTTTCAGCAGAATTTCCATGTTGTTATTTTTGTGCAGAAATAAAAGTTCTTGGAATGACCTGAAACTTCACAGAGAATGTTATTGGAATTAATACTGGCGAAAGATTCAAGGCCAGAGGGCCCACACCCTGTCCACGAGGGTGGGGGGCACGCCAACCCCCCTGGGCGCGCCCCCTGCCTCGTGGGCCCCCTGGTGCTCCACAACCTCAACTCCAACTCCATATATTCACGTTCGGGGAGAAAAAATCAGAGAGAAGGATTCATCGCGTTTTATGATACGGAGCCGCCGCCAAGCCCTGATCTCTCTCGGGAGGGCTGATCTGGAGTCCGTTCGGGGCTCCGGAGAGGGGAATCCGTCGCCATCGTCATCATCAACCTTCCTCCATCACCAATTTCATGATGCTCACCGTCGTGCGTGAGTAATTCCATCGTAGGCTTGCTGGACGGTGATGGGTTGGATGAGATTTACCATGTAATCGAGTTAGTTTTGTTAGGGTTTGATCCCTAGTATCCACTATGTTCTGAGATTGATGTTGCTATGACTTTGCTTTGCTTAATGCTTGTCACTAGGGCCCGAGTGCCATGATTTTATGAACCTATTATGTTTTCATGAATACATCTGAGTTATTGATCCTGTCTTGCAAGTCAATAGTCACCTACTATGTGTTATGATCCGGTAACCCCGAAGTGACAATAATCGGGACCACTCCCGGTGATGACCGTAGTTTGAAGAGTTCATGTATTCACTAAGTGTTAATGCTTTGGTCCGGTACTCTATTAAAAGGAGGCCTTAATATCCCTTAGTTTCCAATAGGACCCCGCTACCATGGGAGGGTAGGACAAAAGATGTCATGCAAGTTATTTTCCATAAGCACGTATGACTATATTCGGAATACATGCCTACATTACATTGATGAGTTGGACCTAGTTCTTTGTCTCCCTATGTTATAACTATTGCATGAGGAATCGCATCCGACATAATTCTCCATCGCTGATCCAATGCCTACGAGCTTTTCACATATTGCTCTATGCTTAGTTACTTTTCCGTTGCCACTGTTACAATTACTACAAAGCTACTACTGTCACTTTTGCTACCGTTGCCGTTACTTCCATACTACTTTGCTACTAAATACTTTGCTGCAGATACTAAGTTATCCAGGTGTGGTTGAATGACAACTCAACTACTAATACTTGAGGATATTCTTTGGCTCCCTTTGTGTCGAATCAATAAATTTGGGTTGAATACTCTACCCTCGAAAACTATTGCGATCCCCTATACTTGTGGGTTATCAATAGCCGTCGTCACGTGTCGGGGCACGTCCTCGGGATCCGTAGATCGATCTGGTATGTCCTGCTCTACTATCCGGTCCTGCCGAAGGTCATATGTATAACCCCGAGCTGTTTTATCCCTCCCTTTACGGCGAGGTGGGGCGGTCTGGTGTTCGGCCTGAGTTGCCGCTTTATCTCGACCGCATGGTGGTCGGTCAGCCTCATTCCGCGATGATGGTATGGGCTCCAGCGCCTCGTGATCGAACTGAGGTAGCAATTTGCGCTTCGGGTAACTTTTAGCCGGGCGCATAAGGCCGTATTCTTCGGCTTCCAGGATATCAGTGCATCTATCATTGAGCAGATCTTGATCAGCTTGAAGTTGCTGCTGCTTCTTTTTCAGGCTCCTTGAAGTGGCTATTAGCTGGCGCTTAAAGCGCTCCTGCTCGAGAGGTTCCTCAGGCACGATAAAATTCTCGTTACCAAGGCTCACCTCATCCTCGGAGGGCGGAAGATATGTGCTGCCCTCCGAGTCATCATTTATGGCCTGTTCATCAGGGCTAACTTGCCCATCTTCCCGATCATACTGTTCGGCCGTTTGTTCGTCGGGATCTTCTCTGTCTTCGGCACCGTCCGGAGTGTGATCATCATCTGTGCCGGTGTTGCTGTCCTTTCTGTGGCGGGATTTAGAGCGGTGCCGCTGACGCCGGTGCTCTGGTTGTGTCTTAGGAGGTTCGTCCTCAACTGGATTCTCCTTGTCCTCACCGTTATTCTCCTTGGGTGTATACACCATGTATACGTCGTACGAAGAAGTGGTCGTCCAACGTCCGATGAACGGCGGGTTTTGGCCAGGCTCCTCATCTGCATCGTCGTCCATACCGTCGATATCTTCGGAGCCGTAATCGAGCATGTCGGTTGAGTCTTCGACAGTGGCTATGAAGTGGGTGGCGGGTGGGAAGCCAAATTCTTTGTCATCAGCCTCCAGTTCGAACCGGATATAATTTGGTGTGAGCCCTCTACTAAGGATAGATTTTTAATGAGCTTAACACGTCGCCTAAAGGCAAGTGCCGGAAGATGTCCTCGGCACTGAATTCGACGATCGATGACCGATCCAGCTCGATGTGCGCGGACACATGTGATTCGGAACTTATGGTCGGAAATGAGTCCGAGGTTCCAGAGACACAGATACCACCCGAGGTTAGGTCTGTGTGTGGCTCCAACGCCGCAGAATCAGCGGCCTCCGTGGCGGGGTTGAGCTTCCCATCCTTGTATGGCGCGATCTGCTCCGGATCTGATGCCGGGGTAGTTATAGGTGCAATTTCCTGAGCATGGTCCGATGACAGATTTAAGTCATGTTCATCGTAGGGACAGGGAGCGGCCGCCGTGGTCTCGAATCTGTCGAAGGTCAAGTCTCCATGGATGTCCGCGACATAGTTCAAGCTCCCGGATCTGACCTAAGGGCCAGGGGCGTAGCTGTCGATCTGCTCCAGATGGCCAAGCGAGTTGGCCTGCAGTGCGAAGCCGCCGAACACGAAGATCTGTCCGGGGAGGAAGGTTTCCCTTGGACAGCATCATCGTTGACGATTGAAGGAGCCATCAAACCTTTTGAGGACGACACAGTGGAACTCTCAATGAAAGCACCAATGTCTGTGGGGACCCCGACTCATAAGTCGTGATCACCGAATGCACGTGTACAGTGATCCCAGAGATCAATGCTCACTGAACACACAGAAGCTGAATAACAAGAGTCTTGCATCCATACATACCGTATTACACAAGTAGGACCATTATGGTCAAGTCTTGAGTATAACTTCGCAGCGGAAATCTTCATCGATAACTTGGACCCATGCCATCTGCCTTAACCCTATAGGCATTCTGACTCGGAAGCGTCCTAGCTCGCATGTTTGTCACCGAAGTATTCTTCATCATATCCTGTTCTTTCATGCCTGGCCAATAAAATAACCAGTGGCAAGCCAATGAGTACTTTGAATGTACTCGCAAGCAACCCATGTTTTGGTTCAAGGCACAATAATGCATGATATAGGTAAATTTTTGCAGAAAGCTAGTTTTGAGTGCTATGACATGTTCAACAACTTGCATAGCATGCATCATGAGAATTCAAGTAACCCTTCGGACAGGTTACAGATATCAACATAAATGGAGTGGGCACCAACCCAACTCAATCATGTCAAGTCCTTTGACTTGACCCAAGTAGTTCTTTCCACTAATCCATACACACTCACCAGGTTTCGTAAACATGTGGACGTAGCCCAAGAGCGGTTACCCAAGTGTCCTTGACCGTGGACACGTCTATTCGAATAGTTTTACACTCTCCAGAGGTTGCACACTTTACCCACAAGATCCGGGGAACTTTCGTGTCATCCACGACCCGCGGTACCTCTAGTACCCGGGCTAAGCACCCGATCACTACCTTTCCCTAGATGATACTAACATGGAGTCCACTCGATTGGTAGAATCCCTCGTGCCCAACATTTCACATCTTAAAATTGTGGAGCCTCGCTCCCATATTTATCACATACCACTTGCACGGGGTACCAACGGTGTGCCCGTGCCCCATAAAAATGTTCTTGGCCGCCCTACCTGGTACAACCCCGTCCCGAGAGAGCACACCAACAACTCTCCCGTCACTAGTAATGCGGGCTCCAAGCTAGTATCGGCTTAGGTAATCAATAATGCCCTTTCCCATATAAGGGTAGTGTGGTTGCGCATGTAAGGTTGAAATAACGGTCGCAACTTAAACCAATCCGTTTTTGAAACCACACTCACATATCCTTCTCCGGTACACCACTTCTTTGTCAGGTGGTTACCTAGCTCAACATCTCCCTCGGGCATTAATGGCACCCGCGGGGTTTTCAAAAAGTCTTTGGGAGCATACTTGCCTCCATTACCATGCATACCCGTCCCATTTGCGTAGCATCTAATTTAGCATCCTATCTACTCCCACCCGCATAACCCTCATAGGACGGTAGGGTCATGCACAATGCAAGTATCAACAGGGAAGCAACAAAGGCAACCCACCGAATTGGTTACCATCTCATCATGATTCCGATGCAACAATAATAAAGTGCTATATGACATGCATAAAAGGGGGTTTCATAGACATGGTCAAAGGGTTGCTTGCCTGGTTCATCAGAGTCTTGAAATCTTCTGGTCCTTCTCCAAGTACTCTGTCTACTTCGTCAACTAACGCCGGAAACAACCATAATAAGCAACACAACAAGGCATAAAATAAAAGTGCTCTAAAAATATTAATTTGACTTTTCTAGGATATCTCTAGTTATATGAAAAATAACCAGAGTGGTTTCATTGGGATTGGATCAATGGGTATTTCTGAGCATTTCAATATCGTGGAATCAAGGGGTTTATGGATTTGCAAGAAGTGTACAGAAATATTTTTTTGAAAAATGAGCAAAGGCACCCATTTAACAAAACATGATTTTAGAAGCATTTAGGATTTGGTTTCACTGGATTTGGAGTTCAAATGAATATTCTATCGATTTGCAAAGTTGACAAATATGAAGAAATGGCTCAGCATTTGGTGTGATACAGAAAGTATTAAGAAAAATGTTCATAAACCAAGTTATGAACTTAGATGCATCTAGGAATTTGAATCACTTTATTTGGATCAAATCTGACCCCTTTGTGATTTTCTAGACTTTATGACAGAAATGGAAAAGTAGGATTTCATAAACATTTGTGAAGGAAATGTTCTTGGAAAAATGTGCAAACAGCACCATGTGATAGATAATGAATTTATGAGCTACTAGAAATTTGAATCATCAAATTTGGAGTTAGTTTGAATATTTGGGAGATTTTAAAAGTTTTACAGAAAAGAAAAAGGAGAAGGGCTTTGTGCCTGCTGGGCCAGAACAGCCGCAGCGCAGCAGGCCCAGCCAGAGAGGCGGCCCAGCGCACTGGTGCATGCGCGCGCGCCAGGTTTAAACCTGACGGGTGGGGCCCAGGAATCATCTAGAGAGAGAGGGGCGATGGAGAGGAGAGGCTGACAGGCGGGGCCCGCCTGTCATCCCTAACGCCGCGAGAAAGGGTCGGCGAGCTCACCGGCGTCGATGCAGGGCACGGCGAGGTCGAGCGAGGGTACGGCTGGACTCATCGTCGAGTCGCCCTTCGGGTGGAGGTGGTTGCGGTCGCCGGGGTGGCCTGGTTCGCCGGCGCCGAGGTCACGCGGCGGAGGAGCTTCGGGCGTCGACGAGTCCAGCCGTTTCCGGCTGCAAAAGAAGCAGGGAAGAAAGGGGAAATGATCAGGGGTGCTCGGGGGTTCCAGATTGAGAGAGAACGGGGGTGGAGGAGGTCTGTACCACGCGAACGCCGACGAGCCGAGGCGGCGGAGCTCGAGCTCGAGCGGCTCTGGAGACAAGTGGGTGGTGCGGGAGGTGGATTACGAGTGTGGGGGAGCGACGGGGAGTGAGAGAGAGGCTCGGGGTCGCCTTATATAGGCTGGCCGAGGTCCACCGTAGGCGCGGCCTACGGGTGCCTGCGGGATCGGCTCGGGTGGCCGTTAGAGAGGGAATGGCGGGCTCGGGGGTGTTTGTGGGAGTGGTCTAGGGTGCCAGGGAGAGAGAGGAGGAGCGGGACGAGCTGCGGGTGGAGCCATGAGCTCGCACGCGCATTGGCGGGCTCGGGCGGCTTTGGGCACGCGCAGCATGGGCAGGACAGAGAGGGGAAGGAGGGGGCCAGCGCGGTGGCATGTTGCGGACGTCGGGGCACCTCGACTGGCGCGAGGGTGAGGCTCGAGGTGGTAGGGGACGCGGTGTTAACGCTTGGGTGCTCTGCCACGCGCTCCAGAGCATGCAAATGGCCGGCATCCGCGGCTTTTTGCGCGCACCCGCGCGCCCACTTGTGTGTGGCGTCTGCAGGGGGTGTGGGCAAAAGCTGAGGAGAGCTTTGGATGCTCTGGAATGTCAAGGAGGGAGAGAGAGGCTGAGAGAGAGGGAGAATGCTGCTGCCCAGAGAAGAAAAATGGGCTTCTACCCCCCTTAATCATGGCTCCTCGGGCAGGGAAAGATGCAGGGGGTTAGAGGAGTATCACATGAGGTTGTGGTACAAACTTGGACTCAAGGAGATTAGTGGAAATGGACAAACCATGCATTTTAAATTTCTACCAGAAGGTGTTTGATGTAGGTTTGGGCAAGCAAATGGACTTCCCTTGTCATGAGGCTTGACAGGGTCAAATGGCATGAGAAAATAAGAGGTTCCACCAAGATTGAATTTATTTGGGCAAAGTTGCCAATGCAACTTTTGTAAACCCTAGAAATCAACAGAAATGGACTTTCCAAGATTTAGTCATGCAAATTTGTTCTCCTTGATGCACCACTTGGTGTAGTGTTATCATTTGAGGTTCTGAACATGTCCACAAAAGTTGAGATCAAAAGGAGAAATTTGCCAATGTAAAGTTGTTCAAATTTGCTTCTGGACAGAGAGGGTTCTGGGGCACTTTGATCAAGATAACATTCTCTCCAACTTTTGCCATTTGGTCTAGATGCATTATTACACCATTTGAGCATGTGCACCAAGTTTGAGAGCATTTGGACATGTTTGACAGTGCAAAGTTGTTCAAACTTTAAAAAGGACAGAAGTGGTTTTGAGAGGATTTCATGGGGTTATACTATTCTCCATGACATGAGACTTGGCAAGATCATCAAACATGTCATATGTGACATGATAGAATTTTCTTGGAATTTGTGGGGAATATTTCCTTTGTAAATATTTCAAAAGCTTGAAATATCCAGAAAGGGTTTTTGTGGGATTTGACCAATATTTTGAACGTGACCATGTGTTGACAATATATGTCCACTGAGTTTCCCTAGGTTTTTCCCAAATATTTTTAAAGCATTAAAATAATTTTAACCTATTAAAGACCATTTATGGACTTAAGAAAAAGCCTTTAAATAAAATAGGAGAAAAACTGTTAAAATTATATTTTTTTGGTTTGTGGGTGTCCTATATCTAATAGGAGTCAAATATATTTTTGGAAAGATTTTTACAGCCCTTAATTAAGTACTTGCAGTGCAAATCTCAATTCAGGGGTTTTTGGAAAACTAATTTTTGAAAATACTATTTGGCCAAATTATTTTTGTAAGAAATTATTTTTATGTTCTATACACATGGCATGATCATTGGGCAAGGATTTGGATCAAGGGGAAGGAGTATAAGAGTTGGAGAATTTATTTGATTTTTAGAGCACTTGTAAACAACAGTCAAACATTCGATCAAAGCAAAGACAAAACATTCATAAGTTTTTTTGTCAAACCACGTTTTATCATGATTTATTGGCTTAAGTGTTGTGGCATGAAAATCAGGGTGTCACAATGTTGGTGTCATAATCGGCGGATCTCGGGTAGGGGGGTCCCGAACTATGCGTCTAAGGTTGATGGTAACAGGAGACGGGGGACACAATGTTTACCCAAGTTCGGACCGTCTCTATGGAGGTAATACCCTACTAGCTGCTTGATTGATCTTGATGAATATGAGTATTACAAGAGTTGATCTACCACGAGATCGTAATGGCTAAAACCCTAGAAGTCTAGCCTGTATGACTGTCCTCTTTCCAGACTAAGCTCTCTCGTTTATATAGACAACGGAGGGTGCTAGGGTTGTACAAATTCGGTTTACAGAGAAAAGGAATCTTCATATCTGGTCGCCAAGCTTGCCTTCCACGGCAAGGAGAGTCCCATCCGGACACGGGAGAGAGTCTTCGGTCAACCCATTAGTCCGGCCCATCTCCAACAGGCCGGATGCCCGAGGACCCCTTAGTCCAATACTCCCTCACCCCGGTCTATATTGCCGCTTTGGTATTCGGAAACACTCCGCACCTTCAGGTCCAGAGGTCGAAGCGAAAAGTTCTGCCATGACAATCATTTTACAATCCGTCTAGGGACAATTATGTCAATTGGAGTACATATTCATTTGGACTCAAAAACTTCTTCCTCTATGCCATCTAACAGGCTGTCTAGCTTACAATCCTGTTGGTAATACTTGGCGGTACCTTTACTTGGTCATATACGAAACTAACTGGAATTTCTTTTCCATCTGACCCCTTAGGCCCGACCCGGGCCATATGATTCGGATCAAGCTTGGTGTACCGTGTCTTCACCATGGCCCAGGCCTCCCGTGTACCTTCTCGGCAGGCTAATATCTTCCATAATCGAATATGCCGCCGTGCTCCTTTGAATAGCTCCACGAGCTCTCCTCCATACTTCCTAGAGGTTAGGCAGATGGCCATAAAGCCTTGGTAACACTCCGCATTGCTTGCCGAGCTCTGTCAGTGTCAAAACTGGCGGATCTCGGGTAGGGGGTCGCGAACTGTGCATCTAGGATCGATGGTAACAGGAGACGGGGGACACAATGTTTACCCAGGTTCGGGCCCTCTCTATGGAGGTAATACCCTACTTCCTGCTTTATTGATCTTGATGAAATATGAGTGTTACAAGAGTGGATCTACCACGAGATTGTAATGGCTAAACCCTAGAAGTCTAGCCTATGTGAATATGGTAATGAGTATCCGCCTATCCGGACTATGCTCTCTGGTTTATATAGACACGGGAGAGATCTAGGGTTACATGGGCTCGGTTACATAAGAGGGAATCTCCATAGTCGGTCGCCTAGCTTGCCTTCCACGCCAAGGAGAGTCCAATCCGGAGACGGGTATAGTCTTTGGCCTTCATGTCTTCACAGCCCATCAGTCTGGACCATGGCTAACAGGACGGACGCCCGAGGACCCCTTAGTCCAGGACTCCCTCTGTAGCCCCTGAATCTGGCTTCAATGATGAGGAGTCCGGCGCGCAGATTGTCTTCAGCATTGCAAGGCAGGTTCCCCTTTTTCCAAACTCCAAGATAGTCTTCGGATGCGATGATTGTATCCGGACCTGTTACACACACCATACACAACCGCAGAGAGATTATAATATTTGCACGAATCTAATCTGTTGACAGCTTTTTTACAACACGACATCACGTCTGTCCGGTCATAATTTTGAACCATTTTTCATATGCCATCCCACGTTTCGAGACGCGGTTGCTATTGGCACGTCTTGTCGAAGTAGAGATCGTGTCCCCTTATTGCGGGATTCTAATCAATGCGGGCGTGGGCGACCCAACCGTGCCGTTTGCACGACCCTTGGGAATAGGCGAGTTTAAGGCAAGTGGGGAGGCGCTTGACATTCATGGCCTTTATAAGGGGATAATGATTCCCTTTCTTTACCCACACCTTGGTTCCTCCTCAGACCTTCCGTCCCTCAGCTCCAGCACCCAAGCTTTAGCTTTTCCCTTCTTCGAGAAAACATTCCAAAGATGTCCGGATCTGGAGCTGGAGGTAAGTGGATGGCCTCTTCCATCAAGAAGAAGGATATTAAGGAGCTCTGGGAGGCCGGATATTTGGCCAAGGAGATCACTCATCGACTCCCGTCCAAGGGACAGATCGTCCCTACTCCCGAGCCCCACGAGAGGGTTGTGTTTCTTACACATTTCGTCCGCGGGATGGGCTTCCCTCTTCACCCATTCGTCCATGGGTTGATGTTTTACTACGGGCTGGATTTTCATGACCTAGCCCCCAACTTCATCCTCAACATTTCGGCATTTATCGTCGTGTGTAGGCTTTTCTCTGCATCCCACCTCACTTCGGCCTGTGGCTGAAGACCTTCAATGTGAGGCCGAAAGTAGTGAGCGGTAAACAAGCAGAGTGCGGAGGCGCTATGGTGGGCAAGATGCCCAACGTCACCTGGCCCGAAGGCTCATTTGCGGAGACGGTGAAGGGGTGGCTATCGGGGTGGTTCTACATCACCGAGCCACGCGACGCGAACTGGGCGGCGGCCCCCGAATTCTGATCCGGAATCCCGATGCGGCTCACCTCCTGGCAAGAGAGGGACCTATCCTGGGGTCCTTCGGACGAGCTGACTAGGCTCCAGACGTGCGTCCAGAACATGATAGATAGGAAAATCAAGCTGGTCAACGTGGTCCAGGTCATGCTCATTCGTCGGGTCCTTCCGTGCCAACGCCGGACTTGCTATCTGTGGGACTATGATCCGGCCAAGCACCAGACGCTGCAAGAGCTCTTCGGCACGACGCATGAAGACATCTGGAGAGTGCTTTTTAAGGCCGGCGAGACACCGCCGCATATGACCGAGGATCGCGGACTTAGCTTAAAGCGCCAAGCTAATTCGGTAAGTTATTCCATGTTTTCAAGGCATACCTTTTACTGGCATATTTGAGGTAAAGCCTAAGCTTTCCCATCCATGTTTTCAGGCCTGGATCAAGGTGGCTGAGGAGATTAACTATGCGGCTCCGCTGCCCGAAGACCAAGGATTTCCATTATTGGAGAAAATGTTGTTCCCTGCACCTTATGAGGTGAGCAGAAGACGGCTAAGAAGGCAGTCAAAGTGGCCAAAAGGGAACTTCGCCGTAAGGGCACTCCGGACGTGACGTCCGGAGGCGAGACTTCCTCTTCGTCCGCTGACGACAACGATGAAGAGGAGGAAGAAAATGACTCCCCACATGAAGTGGGGAGGAAGAAGAGAGCGGCCCCCACAAGTCCGGAGGTGAAAGCGCCTAAGAGGGTTAAAGGCTCCATCGCGGATAACTCCACGTGGGATGTTGACAGTAGTCCGGAGCGACCTCGCCGGACCAAGCCTCGGGCCGCTTCGTAAGTACCAGAATCCCCAAACGTATGGCCTTCCTGGTTTGTAATATTGACATATTGTAAGGTTCGTCACTGCAGTCGAGCACGCGATGGCTCCCCGTGATCCTCGACAGAGGATTCGCTGGACTCGAAGGAGATGGCTAGCATGTCTCTGCCACCTGCTCATTCCGTCTCACCCAAGGGTGATGACGAGGTGGTGTCCAAAAAGACTTTCCCAGGACGGCGGAGATTCCAGAGATAATCGGGGTGACGCCCCAAGATGACCCTTCGGCCGCCGGACATACGGGGGAAAAAGTCCCCATGGGGACTGGTGACGGGACCCGAGTTCCCTTCGGTCCTTAGCCGGATACCATTCCGGAGATCTACACGGCTCCAGGGTCCAACGAATGGCATTCCCCACTAGGAGGGAATGTGCCTGTTCCACCAGTGACCTCTGTACAACCAGAGGCACCGAATAATCTGCTGGAATCGCTACGAGGCGCCTCTATTGTGGATGAACATCGTGTCCTTATGGACACAGTGATAGAGAAGGTTCAGTTCGTCAAAAGCAGACTGACCGAAGCCTGCACTAGCCTTCTAACGTGCTTTGACGTAAGTTATGTGATTGTAGGAAAAATATCACAGTCTAGACAGTAGCCCCTGATGCTTTGTTTGTGTTCGGGAAGAAAAGCCGAACAGAGGATCAAGAATAAATATCGCAGGAGTCTAACATGAGTTGTCTATGTGCATAAGCAGGTATCGTTGCAGGCTGCCACTGCTCATGCTGCGGAGGTCTCCAGACTGAAGCAGAAACTGGAGCGGGCCGAGGAGGGGCTCGGCCTCGTGAAGAAGAAGCTGGAGGATAGCCAAGGTATGTAGTAACCTGTGGGTATATTTCAAAAAAAGAATAGTCCGACCGGACTAAAGTGTCATAAACTTTATTAGTGGCAACCCTTAAGAAGGCGCTAGCCGAGGCCGAGGACAAAGCGGCCAAGGAACACGCCTCGCGCGAGAAGCACGAGGCCCGGGTTGGCGAGGCGCAGTAACAGCTCCAGGGCACGATAGAGAGATTTGAGTCCCGGGAGCGTGATTGTAAGGCACAAGAGTCCGAATTGGCGAAGGCCCTCCAGAGCGCGCCGGATGCACAAGCCGAAGCCCAGAGCGCCCTCCAGGAAATTTAGGCAGCCAAGAAGATTACAGCTGGTAAGACTTTCACCATGCATATCAAGTATTTAGAAGAAACGTTCCTTGTACTTATCCTGAATTTGGATTTTCCATGGGGCATTTACGGATCTGCCGCCTAGTGTATCAGATGCAGCCGAGCATTATAGAGCCGAAGAAGGGATGTCTACGGAGAAGCTATTCTGGTCCCAACATCTGGGATCGGAACATCCGGTGCCCTTCAACGACCAGCTAAAGCAGTTGGTCGAGCTGCACAGGTTAGCAGAGCTAGCCATGAAGGACCTGATAGTCCGGCTGTAGCCTGCCGATCCTATACATAGCAGCTACTTTGGACTTGTGCAGCGGCTTGTGAGTGCATGACCGCGGCTCGAAGCCGTGAAGCGGTTGGTCTATATTGAAGGTGCGCGTATGGCCTTTGCCCGCGTCAAGACACATTTCGCAAAGCTGGACGCCAAGAAGCTGATGACCGAGGGACCGCCGGAGGGCAAGGAGCATCGTCGACCCGAGCACTATTTTGATGGTGTTCTGAAGGGGTCCCGCCTTGTGGCGGAGCAATGTTCGAAGGCTGTTATATTCCCATGAGAACATGTATATTACCTTGCCCTGTAATATGGAACAATGATGCTATGTAGTATAATTCTTATGATTTAAATTTTACCTCCTGTGCGGCCGTTTATTAAATCTGAGGGTTTGACCAGTCGTTGGCTTCTGCCCCCACATATATAGTACGGGGGTGTTCGGGATAAATCTAAACACTCTTTGCTCCACATTCTGGTCCTTAAAGGAGGTGTTTAGCGCAACGAACAAGGCAATCAGACTATGCGGCCTTTACCGCCCTCACTTGGCCATAGGAGTTTGACAATTAAGAAAGTTGACGAAGCCCCTGGTGTTCGGAAGGCCGAATTAGGGGTGTTATACACGCCTAGTCGGAAGAACCGATTCTTCGCAAGAAGCGGAAAAATCTCCAACGATTTTGAACCTCTCGCACAGCTGACCGGCTCTCGCCGCATCATGACAGTCAGTTTTCGGCTTTCTCTACTGAGGTGCTCGTCCGGAAGAACTGGGACACAATCGCAGTAGTTCTCCCTTTACTACCCTAGCCGATATAGCGGAACGTAAGATAGTAAACACAGGAGCCGGGCAACCCAACTATTGAGTAATAGATACTAAGGTGAGCAAATGGAAAAAATGAAGTAATGAGCTGACACCACCATTTATTCACCATTGTGATGTAACCAGTCTGTCGAGGCATACTTTGTACAAGTAATGCGATAAGCGAGTAAGGCTATTTAACATGCCGTAACCAAGGGCAAGCTGCGTGTGGGTATGTAAAACAAGTACGGTAATTGTTTATTTGAGATCACCTGGGGGTTCCCTTGTACGCTAAAGCTCCTTGCCTCCTTGGTGTGTTCTGCAAGCGGGTCGTCCGTGTAGACCTCGACAAGAGAAGAAAACCCGTAAAAAGAAAAAGCAAAAACGTGCGAATCCCAGGGTCTATCAAGCCGTCCTGTGGATCGCGGGCGAGTTATGCCTCCGTCAGTACTCATGGGGTTTTGAGTGCGTAGTTTATATGCGCGCGGTACTAATACCATTGCCACATCGGGGCTGGGACGGAGGCCCAATTGCTAGTTTGGCTCATGACGAGCCGAGCTGTCCTGCTGCAGTGTAGTCCGAACCCTCTTAATGATGTGTAGGGGCTCGGCATCCGGATCATAGTGCTGCTTGAGAAGGCCACTCTGTACTTCTGCTGCTAGGGCGGCGGTGTGCTCCTCTATACGGAGGGAGCGTTCCGTGTTTCCATTTACTGTAATGACGCCACGTGGACCAGGCATCTTGAGCTTGAGATAAGCATAATGTGGCACCGCGTTAAATCGAGCAAATGCGGTTCGTCCTAGAAGTGCGTGATAGCCGCTACGAAATGGGGCGATATCAAAGATTAATTCTTCGCTTCGGAAGTTATCCGGGGAACCGAATACTACCTCCAGCATTATTGAGCCCGTACAACGGGCCTCGACGCCTGGTATGACTCCTTTAAAGGTAGTCTTTGTTGGTTTGATTCGTGAGGGGTTAATGCCCATCTTCCGCATTGTGTCCTGATAGAGCAGGTTGAGGCTGCTACCACCGTCCATTAGGACTGTGTGAGGTGAAATCCGTCGATGATTGGGTCGAGGACTAGTGCGGCTGAACCGCCATGGCGGATGCTGGTTGGATGATCTCGGCGATCGAAGGTGATCGGGAACGATGACCATGAATTGAACTATGTGGCTTAGGTCATCGACATCTGGTGGCCGGACATAAGTTCCTTGGAAGTTATCAAGGAAAGCCTCTTCCAAGTCCTCCCAGCTGCCGATGGAATTCTCAGGCAGGCTATTTAACCAGTGTCGAGCTGGTCCTTTGAGTTTTAATGGGAGGTATTTGATAGCGTGGAGGTCATCTCCTCGAGCCATATGGATATGGAGTATAAAATCCTTGATCCATACCGCAGGATCGGTTGTGCCGTCGTATGATTCAATGTTGACAGGCTTGAACCCCTCGGGGAATTCGTGATCCAGCACCTCATCTGTGAAGCAGAGAGGGTGTGCGGCGCCTCTATAGCGGGCCGCATCGTGGCATAGCTGTGATGGAGTCCGTCTACGGCATTCGGCCTGAGCATGGTTAGGTTTGTCATGTCCGAATAGATAGTTGTCGTCGTGCCTTGTGGGACGTCCTCTCGATCCGTAGATCGATCTTGTATGTCCTGCTCTACTGTCCAGAATCTGCCGGAGGTCGTACGTATGACCCCGAACTCTTCCGTCTCTATTTTTACGGGGCGGTGGGACAGGCTACTGTTTGGCCTGAGTTGCCGCTTTATCCCGACCGCGGGGTGGCCGTTAGGCCGCCTTGTCTCAACCACGTGGTGGTCATTCCGCATTACGCGAGGGAGGTGTGTGCTCTGGCGCCTCCTCATCGAATTGAGGTAGCAGTCTGCGTTTCGGGTAGCTCTTGGCTGGGCGCTTGAGGCCGTATTCTTCGGCTTTTAGGACGTCAGTCCATCTGTCGACGAGTAGATCTTGTTCAGGTTGAAGCTGCTGCTGTTTCTTTTTCAGGCTCTGTGCGGTGGCTATGAGCTGAAGCTTAAAGCGCTCCTGCTCCAGAGGATCCTCAGGAAAGATGAAGTCTTCATTGCCGAGGCTTGTCTCCTCCTTGGAGGGTGGACGGTAACTGTCGTCCTCCGAGTCATCTTCTATGGCATGTTCATCAGGGATGTCTTGCCTGTTGTAATGTTCCTCCTGTTCGGATGCAGCTTCGACAGGATCTTCATTGTTTTCGGCGTCGCCCAGAGTACTGTTTTCTCCGGTGCCAGTGTTGCCATCCTTTGAGCTACGAGGCTTAGAACGGCGTTTGGGGCGCCGGCGCTTGGACTGCGTCTCAGAGGTTTATTCGCGTCTAGCTCTTCTTTATCGTCACCAGATCCTTTGGGTGTATCAACCATGTACATGTCATACGAAGAGGTGGCCGTCCAACGTCCAGCAAATGGTGGGTCTTGGCCTTCCTCCTTATCGGCATTGGCGTCCATACCGTCGATGTCTTCGGAGCCATAATCAAGCACGTCGGTTAAGTCATCGACAGTGGCTATGAAGTGGGTGGCGGGTGGGAAGCAAAATTCCTCGTCATCCGCCTCTAGCTCAAACCGAACATAGTTCGGATGTGAATCCTCCTCCAGGGACAAGTTCTTTAAAGATTTTAGCACGTCACCCAAAGGTGAATGCTGGAAGATGTCTGCGGCGCTTCATTCGAAAATCGATAACCGATCCAGCTCGGTGTCCACAGGCGTACCTGGTCTGGAACGTATAGCCGGAGACGAGTCCGGAGTTCCATTGACACAAACATTGCAGGATGTCGAGTCCATGTGCGGCTCCAACGCCGCGGACTTTGTGGCCTCGGAGGGCATGATCTGCTTCGGTTTTGAGGCCGTTGAAGCGACATGATCCATCTTCTGGATGCAATCCGATAACAGATATAAGTCATGTTCATCGGGACGAGGGGGAGCGATCGCTGCGGTTTGAAACCCATTGAAGTTCGAGTCTCCACGGGTATCTGCGACGTAGTTTAGGCTTCCAAATCTGACCTGGTGGCCAGGGGCGTAGCTATCAATCTGCTCCTGATGGCCAAGCGAGTTGGCCGGCTGTACGAAGCCGCCGAACACAAAAATCTGTTTGGGGAGGAAGGTTCTTCCTTGGACAACGTCATTATCGACGATTGAAGGGGCCATCAAACCTCTTGTCGATAGCACAGTGGAACTCTCAATGAAAGAACCAATGTCGGTGTCAAAACCGGCGGATCTCGGGTGGGGGGTCCCGAACTATGCGTCTAGGATCGATGGTAACAGGAGACGGGGGACACAATGTTTACCCAGGTTCAGGCCCTCTCTATGGAGGTAATACCCTACTTCCTGCTTGATTGATCTTGATGAAATATGAGTGTTACAAGAGTGGATCTACCACGAGATCGTAATGGCTAAACCCTAGAAGTCTAGCCTATGTGAATATGGTAATGAGTATCCGCCTATCCGGACTATGCTCTTCGGCTTATATAGACACCGGAGAGATCTAGGATTACATGGGGTCGGTTACATAAGAGGGAATATCCATAGTCGGTCGCCTAGCTTTGCCTTCCACGCCAAGGAGAGTCCAATCCGGACACGGGTATAGTCTTCGGCATTCATGTCTTCACAGCCCATCAGTCTGGCCCATGGCTAACAGGCCGGACGCCCGAGGACCCCTTAGTCCAAGACTCCCTCAAGCTCACTCGTGCATTTGGGACAGCTCTTGTAGCAGGGCACCTTGAGATCCGGACATTTCCTCTTCGGGACGGCAAGTCAGCATACCTGTAGACATAAATCTGTCAGTTGCTATCCTCGCCGAATTATATGGAGGCATGTTCGAAAAGCATACTGAATATGCTGCCTTGTAGTCTCTTATTGATCTTCACGGAGTCGGCCAGCTTGGCTCGCACATCTTTTAGTTCTTCACCCTGCAGGGTGTTGGAATCTTGTAGCTTATTTTTATCATCCCTCACCCGTGTCAGCACATGTTCGCCCGTGGCCAGTTGCCTTTTGGCCTCTTGTTCACCCGCTTGCGCGACTTTCAGGGCCTCCATCAGTTGATCTGATGATCCTGCCATGGGAAATGCAAAAAGTATTAATATTACTGGTATATGATTATGTTTTCTCGATGGAGGGGAACATTACCAGGCGATGCCTTCTTGGATTTCTCCAGTTCGGCGGTAGCAGCAGCTAGCTGGGTCTAACACTTTTCCAGCTCTTGAGACAACAGGTTGTTCTTCTCTGTGAGCACCTGGTTATACAATGATCCTTAAATCAGTTGTATCAACTGCTTCAAGTCTCGGGGTCTACTGGTATATAATTATCAGATTTGTACAAATGTATACTTACCCGCATATCTTTCAAAAGCTGGTCTGTGGCTCTGGTAAGCCCATCTCGAGCTGCTCAGATGTATGCATCAGCCAAGCTGAAGGCGTTGAATGCCTCCTTTGTAAAGCCGGGGTCGCGAAGAGCGGCCCACTGGCGCCGATGATTCATGGAGCTTTCCTCTGTCGAAGGACAATCCGACGTCACTCTCGTATTAGCCCTCGCCTTTAAGGCAGGGTCTGGAACCTGACTCGTGGAGGCGTGGCCGGCAGGATCCCCGGACATAGTCCGGCGAACGCTTTTCCTTATAAGACACAGCGGATAATGTCACAGTTTGATGTGACCGCCAGGGGGCATAATTAAAAAACCATACCTCTTTGATGAAGGCTCTGCCGTGTTGTCGTTCGCCTTCCTCTTCGAAGATCTGCTCGGCGCGGGCGCTGCTCTCTTAGGAGATGCCTCTGGTGCACGTTGAGGCATCGGGCGCCTCCCCTTTGGAGCACGAAATAGTGTGGTTGGTGAGGCGTAATGAGGAAGCTCTTTCGAAGAAGGTGGCTCTTGATTACTTACATGCGAGGCAGGGAGGAGACCGGGATAGTCGGCGATGATGGCCACTTCCATGCCGTCATAGCTCGCCTGGTAGAATACTCCATCCTCAAGCTCCACAAATACGTCCAGATCCTCTTCGAATCCGGCGTCAAGGTCCCGGTTGTGATCCTCTAGCTGTGGAGCGGGGCTATGGATCCCCTCGGTAACCTTCTGCCATTCCTGTTATAAATGGATGGGTTAATATCCATTAAAGGTGACTCAGGGAGAGGATTGAGTAAAGTGGTGGGATTAGAACTCACCTAGCTAGGAGGACTGTACATGGAAAATCCATCTCGACATTTAAGATGACTGAACTCCTCTTTCTCCCCTTTATACAGTTCGGCCAATATTTTGGCCAAAGCGGTTGGGGTGTCTGGACCCTTCCGACCGCAGCGTGAGGCGTCATCTTCCCCATTATAGTGCCACATGGGAAACCCTCTATATTGGAGTGGTTGGACCCCCCCCCGCGAACTATGGCAGTCGCCATTACCTCGATTATTGATAATCCGGACTCGACGAGTGTCCTTATTTTGCCCATTAATTGACGGACTTTCGCACTATCTTCCTCCTCGAGGCTCCGAAGGCGCCAGCTGTGGCATTTATTCAATGGAGCATTTGAAAATTCAGGAAGACCCATTCGAACTTGGTCGGGGAGAACGACGTCCTCAATATAGAACCATTTTGAGGGCCATTCTTCGGGCACCTTCTTTGGCGTGCCGGACAGGTATCCGGTCCCAGCTATGCGCCATACTTCGGCGCCGCCAACCTCGAATATTGACCCCTCTTGGTTGCGAGGGACGAGGCAGAATAGCTTCCTCCACAAATCAAAGTGGGCTTCACAGCCCAGGAAAAGCCCGCAACGGGCAACAAAACCCGCAATGTGCAGGATAGAGGCCGGCGTGAGGTTGTGCAGTTGGAGGCCGTAATACTCCAGGAGTCCTCGGAGGAAGGGGTGGATTGGAAACCCGACGCCTCTCAACAAGTAGGATACGAAGCACACCTATTCCCCCCTGGTTGGATTGGGGAAATTTTCTGCCAGAACTTCGCATGTGAAGGAGGTCAATCCTGCTCGAACAGGGACCGGATCCGCGGGAGGAGGAATCCCTATGTTTGGAGCTTAACCAATTGCTCATGGGATATAGAACATCTCTCTCAATCGCCTTTTTCGGAGCCCTGACGGCGGGAGGAAGAACTGGGGAGGCTAGCCATGTTGAATGGTTTCCCCTTTTTTGCTGGGTGTGGAATGGATCTGAGATTCAATCCCTTTAAATAGAGGCCTTTCTTACGTGTCCGGGGGGTTATGTGCAAAAAATAACCCGACCGCTCGTATTCGCTCGACATGTGGAAGCAGAAGGTGTGGAGGCACAGAAGCCGATGGGTGCGACATTTAATGGACGGCCGAATACAGCTCTTTAAGTCAGGTACTTTGAAGTGATCGGAGGAGGAACCTGCCTTGCAATGTCGCAGACAATCTGCATGCCAGACACCTCGTCATTGAAGCCTGGTTCAGGGGCTACTGAGGGAGTCCTGGATTCAGGGGACCTCAGGCGTCTGGCCTGTTGAACATGGGCCGGACTATTGCGCCGTGAAGATACAAGATAGAAGACTCTCTCCCGTGTCCGGATGGGACTCTCCTTGGCATGGATGGCAAGCCTAGCGTTCGGATATGAAGATTCCTTTCTCTGTAACCGACTTTGACAACCCTAGTTCCCTCCGGTGTCTATATAAACAAGAGGGTTTAGTCCGTAGAGGCAATCATAATCTTACACGATAGACTTCTAGGGTTTTAACCATTATGATCTCGTGGTAGATCAACTCTTGTAATACTCATATTCATCAAGATCAATGAAGCAGGAAGTAGGGTATTACCTCCATAGAGAGGGCCCGAACCTGGGTAAACATCGTGTCCCCTGTCTCCTGTTACCATCGACCTTAGAAGCACAGTTCGGGACCCCCTACCCGAGATCCGCCGGTTTTGACACCGACACCACCACCTTTCCAGCTTTAGAAGTAAGCTGGACGGACGAAACGACAATATTTCATTGGGCCTGAATCCCCTTCTCCCTGTCTGCTTGTTTAGAGAAAACCCCCTCTCAGCGATTGCATAGGGTTTTCTCATGGAGAACCTGGTACGAATTCTTCATCCATCCCCGATAAATCCAAGTCCCTTGGTCGCGAGTAATCCTAGGATGGCAGCTGCCGATGTTGATGCATTTTTCTTCCTACTAAATCTAGTGTGTTTCATTTGAAGTGCCCAAAGTGCGAGGACCCTACAGGTTTCTGTGCCCTCGGCGAGATGCCACACTTGTTCCTTCTCATCCTAACATAGGATTTTAAAACGCGCACAATATGTTCCTAGAATTAGCTTTTCTATCCGAGAGGGTGGGGTTTTTTGAACATGCTGTCGACTAATTTGGAAATTTGGATTGCTATATTTGAATAAAAGGTAGTAGTACCATGGTGAACACTGACGTGAAGGAGGAAATTATTTCTAGATTTGGATTGGGAATACATTGTGTTCTCATATTATTTTTCCTGCAGTGCATTCCTTGCTCTGCCAGAACATATGTACTCAAGATGCTCGGCCTTGCCATAACTGAATACACTAGTTTAATGGTCACAGTTAAGACAAGCCATGGATATAAGTTCCGAGTTGGGTTCATGAACCAAGAAGATCGTTGCTTTTTTATGGCCGAACTTGGATAAACTTTCTCAAGTGTTACAGACTTAAAGTTGGCGCATGAATGTTGATGGAAATAGCATAACCTGGTCTCATCTTCACTGCGATCTTCCACCCCGACATCGTTCCAATTGTTCATCCATGTTAGTTTTGTATCTGGTTCTTGCTTGTTGCCTCAATTACTTCATAATCCACCTGTTCTGTCTAACTAATCACAATTTAACTTTAGAAGTAGCAACGAATCTCTCATGAAGATGCTACTTCTAACTAATATTTTCTAATAATTGGTGGTAGGTGTAGGTTTTTTTAGAGTTAAGCAGGCTACTTGTTTGTTATTCTGTAAGAACTCAGCTATTACTGATGGCACTGAAGTTGAATGGGACGACATCCACAAGTTCCTACACTTTATTGATCGTCTTGAGGTCCTTGTGGGGCGTTTCAATGGTGGAAGGCCACGTGGGATATGTGTGCCACTGCCGCACTCATTGAACAGGTCCAACTGTGTCAAGAAACTTATGGTACGAGCTGTTTTCTGTTATATATGTTGTTCATAACTCTTGCTTATACACAGTTTTATAGTTGTGTCCTTCTTGAAACAGAAATTGCCAAGTTGTATTGTTCCTATACAGATGCCTGTCCATGGTCGGGTCAGACTTGCACTTGGTCACAACATGATGTTTATGTCGACCTACTCAATTCCCTTTGGAGGTGAAAAGATACTTATTAATGGTTGGTCTCAAATAATGAAGGCCCGTCCATCTTGGAGAATAGGACAGAATATTATGTTCCTCCTTTTCTATGGCTCTAAAGCAAATATACTGTTTATTGATCATATTGCGAGATGAAGCCACTTTCAGAAGGTTGTGGATGCGCGGGCTGGCGCCTGGGCCTTGTCCTGGGGCTTGGGGGCCTCACCCTTGGTTAACTGTAGGCAAAGCAGCATTGTTCGAGGCGTGTTTTGTACGGTTGAACCTGTATAAGTACTCATACTGCTTTCAGCTATGGTTGTTAAGTGCCCCTACTGGTTTCAGTTAAGGTTGTTAAGTACTCCTACTGCTTTTACAGTCTGTCATGTTTCTTCAGTCCTGTTTTCCTCCAGCCGGCAAAACCAAACCAGCGTTAACGGGGCCGCCTGCTTCTGCCTCCCATGGCGGATGTAACGCCCCGAGACCGACGCTCCATACGCCTTCTGTGTTTTTGTTGCCGCCGTGTGTTTATTTGTTTGTTGCATTCATCATCACATCATCCGCATTGCATCGGCACTCGTTGCCGTCATTGTTTTAAAACTCGCATTCGTTCGTCATTGCTGTTTCTCCCTTTGCCTTCGTCACCCTCGCTCTGACCGCTTTGTCTTCAGTGGCCTTTCGTCAAACCCCTTGCGCGCATCTGTAGCTGTCCTGAATCCGACCCGGGCTGTCATGACCGATGGATCCGGATCAACCTCAAACATCCCTAAAACATCCTCGGTTTGTCATTTGGGCTACCTATCCTATTTATTCCTGACCGCCCGATTAAGATCGGACGGACCAAACCCAATTATATTATCCTATATATAGACCACCACCTACCATATCAAGCTAACCTGGTCTCGATCCACCTCGAGATCTCCTTCTCCTCGTTTTCCTCCACCCACCCAAGCTCCTTCTCCCCGACCCCGAGCACCCAATCCACCCCTTGCCGAGCCTCCGTGGAGCAGCCGCCTCCCCGTGCATGTCTCCTGCATCTTCGTCCTCCAGCCTCGCCTGAGGCAGTCGCCTCCTCTGCTCTGAGCGCCATGGCCATCTCCTTCCTCGGTGCCCTGCATGGATCCAGCCAGCCCGCTCGATCCGGATCGGACCGAGGCAGCAGCCTCCGTCCTCGAGCGCGAGAGGGGCTCGCCCAAGGCTTCGCTGACCATGGCCGCCGAAGGAACTCCGCCGCCTCACCGAATCCACGCCTCCACCTCTCCCCTGCGTCAAGATCGCCTGTTTCGTGCGCCCCTGCGCCCGCAAGCGTCCGAGGCCGCAACCTCCTCGTCCCCGACCACCTCACCTCGCCGGACTTGCTGGACCCCGCCTCCTCGCGACGTCGCCTCCCCGGCAGCACCACCAGGCCGTCCCTCTCCTTGCCTTCACGCTTTCATCCATCTCCTCTGGATGATCTTCTTCTCACATCTCTCACTCACTCAGGAATACCACGCCATGGATGGTTGAGCCCCGCGCCGAGCTCCTCAAGTCCTGCGCCGCCCGCCATGTCCAATCTCCGGCCAGATCCGTTGAGCCCCGGCCATCTTCGCCATTTCCCGCTCCTCCGGCCACCTCCGCCCATTTCCCTGTCTGTAGGATGTGGGGTTCCGGCAAACACTTAAGGTTAGAACACTGGGGTGCGCGTGAAGTCTTCCTGTCCTACCGATCTACGCCCTAGCTCGCTAAGATCTTGCGGACGAACTCGACGAACTCGCAACACAAATAGACACGAGATTTATACTGGTTCGGGCCACCGTTGTGGTGTAATACCCTACTCCAGTGTGGTGGTGGTGGATTGCCTTTAGGGCTGATGATGAACGGTACAAGGGAAGAACAGCCTCCTGAGGTTGAGGTGTTCCTGTGGCTAGAGTAGGCTCTCGATCAGATTGGATCAAGCTAAGATGAGAAGCCCCTACTCTGGTGGCTAGTTCTACTTATATAGGCCCTGGTCCTCTTCCCAAATATTGAGTCGGAAGGGAGCCAACAACGGCGGGCAAATTTGAAGGGGGGCGGCTAGTACAAGCAATCCTGACAAAAGTGGTCTTCGCCTGCGGAAAGCTCTGGTGGTGACACCGTCTTGGGCTCCACGATGACCTCAGCCTTGCCGTCCTCCTGGTCTTGGTATCATTGCACGAATATAGCAACCTTTGCCTGATGCCTTGGCACTACTCGCCTGCACTGGCCTCCTTAGCACCGAAGAGGAAACAAGGACACTGCGCGCGTTGGCGCCCGCCTGGCGCCCGCCTGGTGCTGATCGTCATCGCTCATGTCACGAGAGCCTCGTGAGGTTTGCCCCGCCTTGATATCTCCGCTCCTCGTGAGCCTGCCTGACTAGGCCACTCCTGAGGAGGTCTTGTGTCGCCCGCCTCGTGAGGCTTGACCCCTCGCGAGGGTCTTGGATGCCTTGTTGATGAAGATGGGCCGTACGGCCTACTAGCTTAGCCATGCCATGGGCCGCAGGCAGGCAGGTCTAGGGACAACCGTTCCCAGAATGCTGACAGTAGCCCCCGGGCCCAAGGTGCGCTCGGGCTTGGCTTTGCGGCGAAGCCAAGGGTCAAGTTCGGAGCACCGCGGGCGCCAAAAGCCTGCGGCCTCGGTTGACGTGTGCCGGTTGATTGGACGTGGGCGTCTCCCTTCCCCATGCTGCCTCGGCAACTGCTTGACCTGACAAAAGGCCGGCGTAGGCAGTTCTTGCCTTCATTACTTCTTCATCGCCTCGCTCCAGATCCCTTTTCTTGCTCCTCGCCACCGCCACCTTCAGATCCGCTCCAATCTCATCCTGCATCCGCAATCCATGGTGCCATGCAAGGTCAAGACCCCCTTGAGGCGCCCACCATCACGTAGAAGAGCCTCGCCTCCGTGCGCCTGCCGACGGCGGGTGAGAGCAATGAGTGGGGGGAGACTGAGCTCCGGCTTGCCTCCGACGTGCCGGAGCCTGAGGGAAGCACCTTCTTCCCCTTCTTCTCGAGCAGTGTCGCCATTGGGTTGGTCCCTCCATTCTCCAATTTCCTTTATGAAGTCCTCGACCACTACGGTCTGCAGGCATTGCATCTCCATCCCAACCTCTGTCCTCCTCCTGTCCATCTTCGCCTACTACTGTGAGGCGTACCTGGGAGTGATGCCTTCCGTGGCGTTACTGCGCCATTTCTTCTTCCTTCGTGTCAGCGAGGGTCACATCTCCGGATGCGCTAACTGCGTCGCAGCCGGCAAGGCCAACTCGATCTTGAGCACCGGGAAGAGGGTCAACAACATTCAATCCAAATGGGTCATGATGGACGCCAAGCGCGCCGATCCGCGTCTGGCATTGCCAACGGCGGCGGCCTTCTCCAACGGGGAATGGCCCAAGGCGGAGCTTGCCGATGAGCGGGCATCGCTAGTGTTGGGGTAGATGGTGACCAACCTGAAGCCGGGCAATGCGAGGGCGGCCAAGGTGACGGGGGTCATGATCCTGAGGGAGTTCTTGGCGCTGCGAGTCACCCCGCTCCAGATGCGCGCACGCCCCCTGTGGGAGCTTGAAGAAGAGGGAAACAAGGCCCACCTGAGGCCCTGCCTGAGGATGAACTGGCCGCTGTTCTGCGTCTCATAGTTGGGGACAACCAGGAGTACCCGCCAAGCGCCTTCGTTCCCCTGTTCCAGCGTAGGGATCGGGAGGACTTCGTCGCCTCCAGGCCGACCTTTGACGCGCGTGGGCTTGTGCTGTCGGTGCTCCCAGGAGCCCCTGCGACACAGAAACCGGGGGAGGTGTCTTCTGACGAGTCCCGCGTGGAAGGGGAGGAGGAGGTGGACTCGGAGAAGACTCTGGAAGAGGTGGGGGAGACTTCCCCTCTGAACAAGGACGAGATCCTCCGCACCCTTCCTGACGATGCCGAGGCCGATGCCCGCCAAGGGGAGAGGGAGCAACCCCTCATCCCGACGAGGAGCAGGTCGTCGCTGCTCCCTCGGGATACTGCCCCCATCTTGATGCCGCCTGAGGCTACCTCCAGCCCTCCTGCTGTGCTGTCTTCTGCCCCCGGGATCCGTGCACCTATTTCCCGGGCTCCACAACTTTCGGGCTTCAAGCTCCCCAAGCGGAAGGTGGCATACGTCACGATGGAACGGTAAGTGCCTTGAGCTTCGTCTTGTCCCCGCTTGTTCTTGTCATTTCCTGATGCTCGCCCCTGGTTGATCAGGCCGACGTCTTCAGTGAAGAAGAGGAAAGAGGATACGGCGGCCGTGCCTCCCTCCGTGGAGAAAGGAGGCAACAGCGCACACATCTCCCCTGACCGGTCATCCTCGTGAGGCCAAGAGGAGCATCGCCGCATGGAATCAGCCCCCATGGCCCCGCTTGCTCCGGAGGTGCCGGCACTTGGCGCGGCTGATGAGGTCCCAGCTGCTCCGGAACCCGTGATCTCCCAGGCCCTGGTGACGAAGTCGCCTCCTCTCACTGCTGCGCCTCCACTCCCAGGTTCTTCTGCTCCTACTGCTCTTCTGGAACGCACTCTTTCGGAGATGACCCAGCTGCAGGCGGATCTCCTGAGCGCGGACCCATGCCTTGTGGCCGGGCGCCTGGAGCTGGCCTCATGCTGGCTCCACTCCGACTTGGATGTTCGCGCGGCGCTGGGCCAGGCCGCTGCGGCTTCTGAGAAGGAGAAGCAGAGTGCCGCCAACGCCGCAGCCGATCACGAGGCGGCGCTGAAAGACGCCAAGGCCGCCTGTGATCGCTGCCAGGTGCTGGAGGACGAGTTGCAGAGCCTATGCGACAAGCATGCCGAAGAAGCACGCTGCCGCCAAGCGAAGCAGGAGGAGATGAAGGCCAGTGAGGACGCCATCAAGAACTGTGCTGCTGAGCTGGTGGAGTTGGGGAGGACACAGGCTGCCGAGCGCAACCGGTTGGAAGAGCTGGAGCGGAAGGCGACGGTGAGGGAGGCTGATCTCGATGCCAAGGCGCGAGTCCTGGCCGAAGACCGCGTGGCGTTCGCCGCTCTCGAGAAGAGATCTCGCCAGGCGCTGAAGACGCTGTACGAGCACGGCCTGGAGAAGTCGCTGGCCACTGATGAGGACGGCCCCTCCCAGCTGCTTCCTCTCTTGGTGGACGCGCTGGAGGATGTCGTTGACGGCCTTGGTCCCATGGCGGAGGCGGAAGCTCGTGTCTTGTCTTCAGCTGCACCTACTCGCGTTTTTAGCCATCTGCACCTTCGCGACCCCAACGCTCGTCTTGACGAGCTGCTGGAGCCTGTGGCTGAAGATCACTGCGAAGCTGCCGCCGCAGCTGTACAAGGTCAAGTGGAGGCCTTGCTGAAGAAGTTCCGCGGCTTTGTGTCCGCTCCTCTGTCCGGCGACGCCGCTGATCCTGCTGCTGGTGGTCAAGGTGAGAACATCGTTGTCCACAGGGGAGTCCTTCCGCAGGCGGTGGCGACGTCCAGGGGTTACCTGCGGCTATTTCTCCCATTTCGTTCCTGCAACATGTATCAGGCCTCGTGGAGGCGTTTAGACTTTTCATTTGGTATTGTGAGGACAATATGCTTGTAATATTTACTTCGAGATTTTGCGATTTCCTTCCTATTTTCTTTGCGTTCTGCGTCGGCAGAGCCCAGCCCCACGCATACCTAAACCGCCATTGGGCCGACCGGAGACCAGGACGGACCAAGGAGTGAGGGGCTACGTGACCAGTTAGGCTCCTGAGTCGCGATGCTCAGGAGTCCCCCTTGACGCGCAAACAGCTTATAGGGAGAGTTCGCGAGGATAGATTAGCGTTCCACGTCGGCAGAGCGCGACCCCGCGCATACCTCAACCACCATTGGGCCGACTAGAGACGGGACGGCCCAAGGAGTGAGGGGCTACGTGACCAGTTAGGCTCCTGAGTCGCGATGCTCAGGAGTCCCCCTTAACGTGCAAACGACTTCCATACCTGCCCTCGCCGAGGCCTCGGGAGGGGCGCGCGACGCCCAGGTCAGGGAGACATGGTTGGGTGGCGTGCGCTTGGGCGTGACCCGAGCACAGCCCCCGTGCCCAGCCCCCTCGTGTGGCTCTCCCGAGAGGAGGCGTTGCGGTGAGGCCATGGGGCTGAGCTCTCCCGAGAGGAGGCGTTGTGGTGAAGTCTTCCCCTCCTACCGATCTATGCCTAGCTCGCTAAGATCTTGCGGACGAACTCGACGAACTCGCAACACAAAGAGACACGAGATTTATACTAGTTTGGGCCACCGTTGTGGTGTAATATCCTACTCCAGTGTGGTGGTGGTGGATTGCCTCTAGGGCTGATGAACAGTACAAGGGAAGAACAGCCTCTTGAGGTTGAGGTGTTCCTGTGGCTAGGGTAGGCTCTCGATCAGATTGGATCAAGCTAGGATGATATGCCCCTACTGCGGTGGCTAGTTCTACTTATATAGGCCCTGGTCCTCTACCCAAATATTGTGCGGGAAGGGAGCCAACAACGGCAGGCAAATTTGAAGGGGGGCGGCTAGTACAAGCTATCCTGACAAAAGTGGTATTTGCTTGCGGAAAGCTCTGGTGGTGACGCCGTCTTAGGCTCCACGATGACCTCCGCCTTGCCGTCCTCCTGGTCTTGGTCTCATTGCACCAATATAGAAACCTTTACCTGATGCCTCGGTACTCCTCGCCTGCGCTGGCATCCTTAGCACCAAAGAGGAAACAAGGACGCTGCGCGCGCTGGCGCCCGCCTGGTGCCGATCGTCATGGCTCACGTCAGGAGAGCCTCGTAAGATTTGCCCCGCCTTGATATCTCCGCTCCTCATGAGCCTGCCTGACTAGGCCACTCCTGAGGAGGTCTTGTGTCACCTGGCTCGCAAGGCTTGGCCCCTCGCGAGGGTCTTGGATGCCTTGTTGATGAAGATGGGCCGTACGGCCTGCTGCCTTAGCCACGCCATGGGCCGCAGGCAGGCAGGTCTGGGGACCCCCGTTCCCAGAACGCCGACAACGTCCCCGGTGCCGTCTGCAGCTGCACCAAGCTGATGTCGTTGCCTCTGCTCTGCCCGTCCTCTGCATCACGCCAAGTCCTGCTCGACCCGCTCGCACGCGTTGACGGCGACCATGCCCTGGGCCACTTCTGCGCCTCAAGACCCAGCCGAAGCCAGCCAGCCTCGGCCTCCCTCCTCGCCATCTTGGGCATTTGGCCCATGGTGAGCAGCCCCCGCCCACTGTATGCTCCTGTTGGGCAAGTCAGTTTCGGCCCGTGATGTTTTTGTTCCTGGTGCGAATTTAGTCATTATCACAGGATTTACAGTTTTGCAGAAAAACCCTTGCTGTTCATGCATTTAATAAATAAAAAACCATGCACCATATGTTAAAACTTCAAATATGAAAAGTGCTTAGAATTTCATCTAGTTTCATATTTTGCAACTCTCATCCATGTTTAAAATGTTTAAAATGTTGTTTGCATTTAATTTGCTAAATGACATGTTAAAATGATTTATTTCATAAGTAAATAACCGTAGCTCCGAATTAATCAAACTTTATGTGTAAATGGGCTGGAAAAATGCATAGTTTAACATGGTGGCATTACTTTGCATGTTTAAGAACTCTAAAATATGGTTTAGGGCAGAACAGTACCAATTCCAAAATATGCATATGAGGTTTTTTCGGAATTGTTGTTTGTAGTTCCGGCCTCATTTAAACTTGCCTAGATAGGTAGTTGTCATATGCTTCACCCCCTTGCCATGTTTAATATTATTTAATATCGATGAGTAGCATAAACAAGAGCGAACTAAATAATTGAATGTGGTGTTTCCTCAATATGCAACTCGTTGCATATTGAGCTCCACTTAACTTGTAGTATTGTTTGTTGCACTTTCCCATCCCATGCCTCATTAAACCGGACATTCATCATACTTAGCTGTGCATCGTGCCATGTTTATGTAATGGTTGTTTACCATGTTGTTTGTTTCTTTCCAGTTGTGCTTCTCCTTGATAGTTCCGGTTACGTTGCGATTGTGAGGATTCGTTCGACTACGTTGGTTCGTCTACTTCTTGGATTCGTTCTTCTTCCTTGCGGGATCTCAGGCAAGATGACCATTGCCCTCGATATCACTTTTATCTTTGCTTGCTAGTTGTTCGCTCTATCGCTATGTGGCGCTACCTACCACTTGTTTATCATGCGTCCCATATTGCCATGTCAAGCCTCTAACCCACCTTCCTATTAAACCGTTGTTTGGCTATGTTACCGCTTTTGCTCAGCCCCTCTTATAGAGTTGTTAGTTGCAGGTGAATTTGAAGATTGCTCCATGTTGGAACATAATTATGTTGGGATATCAGAATATCTCTAATTTAATTAATGCATCTATATACTTGGCAAAGGGTGGAAGGCTCTTCCTTATGTCTGGTGTTTTGTTCCACTCTTGCCGCCTTAGTTTCCGTCATACCTGTGTTATGTTCCTTGATTTTGCGTTCCTTACACGGTTGGGGTTATGGGTCCCCCTTGCCAGTTCACTTTGAATAAAACTCCTCCAGCAAGGCCCAACCTTGGTTTTACATTTGCCTACCTAAGCCTTTTCCCTTGGGTTCTGTAGACCTGAGGGTCATCTTTATTTTAACACCCCCGGGCCAGTGCTCCTCTGAGTGTTGGTCCAACCTGGCCGATGTCCGGCGCCCCCTGGGCAACTAGGGTCTATGCCAACCCGACGTCTAGCCCATCCCGTGTGCCCTGAGAATGAGATACGTGTGACTCCTATCGGGATTTGTCGGCACATCGGGCTGTCTTACTGTTCTTGTTTTACCATTGTTGAAATGTCTTTTAACCGGGATTCCGAGTCTGATCAGGTTATTTCGGGAGATGGAATATCCTTCGTTGATCGTGAGAGCCTGTGATGGGCTAAGTTGGGACACCCCTGCAGGATATAAACTTTCGAGAGCCGTGACCGCGGTTATGTGGCAGATGGGAATTTGTTAATATCCGGTTGTAGAGAACTTGACACTTGACTTAATTAAAATGAATCCACCGCGTGTCTAGCCGTGATGGTCTCTTTTCGGCGGTGTCCGGGAAGTGAACACGGTTTTGGGTTATGTATGAACGTAAGTAGTTTCAGGATCACTTCTAGCTTCACGACCAATGCGTAGCTTCTCATCTTACTCTTATTTGCGTATGTTAGCCACCATATTTGCTTAGCGCTTGCTGCAGCTCCACCTCATTGCCACATCCAACCCATAAGCTTAAATAGTCATGATCTTGCGGGTATTGAGATTGCTGAGTCCTCGTGACTCACAGATACTACCAACACAGTTGCAGGTGCCGAGGATACCAGTGCAGGTGATGCTACCGAACTCAAGTGGGAGTCCGACGAGGACCTTGGTCGTTACTATGTTTTGTTTCCTGATGATCAGTAGTGGAGCCCAGTTGGGACGATCGGGGATCTAGCATTTGGGGTTATCTTCTTTTCTTTTGGATTTGTACGTAGTCGAACTATGTGTGTACCCTAGATGATGTATGAATTATTTGTTCATTGTGTGAAGTGGCGATTGTAAGCCAACTATTTATCTATCCTTGTTCTTGTACATGGGATTGTGTGAAGATGACACTTCTTGCAACCAAACCACAATGCGGTTATGCCTCTAAGTCATGCCTCGACACATGGGAGATATAGCTGCATCGTGGGTGTTACAAGTTGGTAATCAGAGCCACGCCATGGGCCGCCGGCAGGCAGGTCTGGGGACCCCCGTTCCTAGAACGCCGACACCGTCCCCGGTGCCGTCTGCAGCTACGCCAAGCTGATGCCGTTGCCTCTGCTCTTCCCGTCCTCTGCATCACGCCAAGTCCTGCTCGACCCGCTCGCACGCGTTGACCGCGACCATGCCCTGGGCCACTTCTGTGCCTCAAGGCCCAGCCGAAGCCAGCCAGCCTCGGCCTCCCTCCTTGCCATCTTGGGCCTTTGGCCCATGGTGAGCAGCCCCTGCCCACTGTATGCTCCTGTTGGGCAAGTCAGTTTCGGGCCATGATGTTTTTTTTCCTGCAGCGAATTTAGTCATTATCCCAGGATTTACAGTTTTGCAGAAAAACCCTTGCTGTTCATGCATTTAATAAATAAAAAACCATGCACCATATGTTAAAACTTCAAATATGAAAAGTGCTCAGAATTTCATCTAGTTTCATATTTTCTAACTCTCATCCATGTTTAAAATGTTTAAAATGTTGTTTGCATTTAATTTGCTAAATGACATGTTAAAATGATTTATTTCATAACTAAATAACCGTAGCTCCGAATTAATCAAACATTATTTGTAAATGGGGTGGAAAATGCATAGTTTAACATGGTGGCATTACTTTGCATGTTTAAGAACTCTAAAATATGGTTTAGGGCAGAACAGTACCAATTCCAAAATATGCATATGAGGTTTTTCCGGAATTATTGTTTGTTGTTCCGGCCTCATTTAAACTTGCCTAGATAGGTAGTTGTCATATGCTTCACCCCCTTTCCATGTTTAATATTATTTAATATCGATGAGTAGCATAAACAAGAGCGAACTAAATAATTGAATGTGGTGTTTCGTCAATATGCAACTCGTTGCATATTGAGCTCCACTTAATTTGTAGTATTGTTTGTTGCACTTTGCCATCCCATGCCTCATTAAACCGACATGCATCATACTTAGCTGTGCATCATGCCATGTTTATGTAATGGTTGTTTACCATGTTGTTTGTTTCTTTCCGGTTGTGCTTCTCCTTGATGGTTCGTTCGACTACGCTCTATCTAATCGTTCGAATCTTTCCGGTTGCTTACCATACTAGACGAACCTTAGGCACTCGTTCAAGTTGAGGATTCGTTCGACTACGTTGGTTCGTCTATTACGGAATGATGATTCGTTTTTGTGTGTATTAACTTAGAAGGTTTGACCTGAGACAAAGCTAACATGTGAAGTAAATAAACACATAGGGTCTACATACACAATTTATCTTAGGCACTCCAATAATACGTCCACTACACATTCACGCATTTGACATCTTTCTACATCTACGGGAACCTACGAAAGGGTTATCGTAAATTGCCTGTCTTTCTCCCCCCTGATTTTCATGGCAGTGGGCCCCTCCCTTCCCCCAATCTCCAATCAACAGCTCACGTATTTCAAATTATGTTAATTACGTAACTAGGATTACGTAGGTGTAGCATTACTCGTCCTAAGAAAAACAACTAAGCCAACCTCCCAGCATATCATGCGGGAAAAGACCCGACCGCGCCGTTTTAGTCGGGATTACCGGATTAGTAGTAGTAGTATTGATGGATCACACGAAGCACCAAGTTTTTTTAGGGGGCGAACCACCCAGTTTATAAGGAAAAAAGGCGGTACACTCATAGCACGCCTGTCGCGGTCGCATTGTACCCCACACACGGTCGGTCCTGCACATGGCTCACGAAAACGAAACGTTCTTCCGCTTGCCTCTTCACTGACATGTGGGACCGCACTTGGAGAAACCGGCCATGCGCCAAACTCCCCCGCCCACCGCGTGAAAATCCCCCCAAAAAATTCCCCCCAAATCCCAAATTCAACTGCCCTTCAGCCAATTAGCCAATAATATTCCCCAAACCCCCCTCCCCCTCTGCCCCCTCCACTCCTTTCGCTCCGCCAAAGCCGCCTTCCCCGCTGCACCGAAACGTCGGCGGCGCGGTTTGTCGAGGGGACGCACGGCGATCCTCTCGCTCCCACAGTATGCTCTCGTAGACTGTCGTCCTCTAGCCGCCGCCGCCGCCGCTGGCGACGTTCTTGTGGAGAGGCACGGCGGTCAATGCCGCCACCACTGGCGACGTTCTTGTGGAGACGCACAACGCTCAGCTTCTCCGACAGTACGAGCATTCTGGACCGAGGCCTCATGCATATCAGAGTAGCACTGAATGTTAGCTGATAGGCGCTGTTAACCTCATTGTTTGCCAAAGTAGTTTACAGTCAATATGCTCTGCTGAAGCTTCCTTGCCCTGTTCTGCACTCAATCTGCTTAGCTGAGATGGCATGCCAATCCCGATGAGTTGCTAAAATATCCTGCCATATATTTATTGTGACGCAGATTGCGATGGTCTAGTAGCCAATCTGTTAGGTGAAATAGCTCTACACTGTTTTATACTCGATCTTTGTTGCTCAGATGGCCTTTGATGGCTGTGTGCTCAGCCTCATTGACTGCTGAAACAGCCTGCCATAATCTAGCACTCAAATTCGTTTGCTGAATTAGCTTTACATATATTTCGTTACTTAGATCTGCTTGTCCAAATATCTTGCCATAGCTTTAGACATCGACCTAGGTATTTTCTGGACTTCATAAAAAAGCATATATGTTTTTCATGTAATATCTAGTAGAAGAACTAATTTGTATGCCAAACAGATGGACAGGACATGGATAACTTCTGCTCGAAGATTCTCCGCTGCATATGTCGAGGGGGTTGAAAACTTCATGAACTTTATCATAGCTGGGTATGGTGGTCTGAAATCTGATGTGCTCTGCCCGTGTAGCAGTTGTATGAATTCAGTTACAAGACCCCAGTCAACTATGCAAAATCATCTACACTTGTATGGGATGTCGGTCACATATACTGGGTGGGTTCAATATGGTGAAGTTGTGAACGTCAATGTTACTGACTATGTGGAAGCAGTAGATCACCATCTTTATCTGCCTGATGCTAAGGTGGAAGATGAGGAGGAGGTGGTGGTGGCGGATCCAGTGAGTTTGACCAACATTGAAACAATGCTACGAAATGCTCGTGCATTTCGTGAACTTTCACCTGCAGAAGAAAAACGGTGGGGCCGGATGTTGGAACAATGCAACGTGGTTGTCACCCCCGGAAATGAGTAGTCAATATTCTCAGCCGTGGTTACCTTTCTGCAGGTGAAGACATCTGAGCGTATGACCAACAAATCATTCGATGCGATGTTGGCTGCTTTCCGCAAATCTTTCCCAGATGCGCCTGAGCTGCCACACACCTACAGTAAAATGAAGAATTTCCTTCGTGCATTTGGAATTGGATATGATATGATCCATGTTTGTAAGAATAATTGTGTTTTGTTCAAGAAGGATTATGCCAACTTAAGTGAATGCCAAAAATGCAAATCATCAAGATGGAAAGATGGCGACGCTTTGAAGAGGATTCCTCGTAATGTTCTGAGAAATTTTCCAATTATACCAACATTGCAGAGGTTGTTTCATGATGCTGAAACAAGAGAGGATATACTGTGGCATTCTAGAAACCAGGAGTACGGAGATAAGAATGTAATGAGCCATTCATCTCATGGTAGTGACTGGAAAAGCTTCAATAAGAAACCCAAAAAGTTTGCTGCTGACCCGAGAAACATTAGACTTGGCTTAGCTTCAGATGGATTTAACCCATTTGGCCACCAGAGCGCCACATTTAGCATGTGGCCAGTGCTTGTTATCCCTTACAACATGCCTCCAAATGTCTGCACCAAAGAATCAAACTACATGATGGCCTTGCTCATCCCAGGTCCAAAAAGTCCTGGAAAGGATTTTGATTTATTCATGGAGCCTCTTGTGGAGGAACTTCAACAGCTATGGAGGTGTGTTCTCACTCGAGACCTATATAGCAGCCCACCAGCTGATTTCTCTCTGCGTGTTGTTATAATTTGGTGCGTCCATGATTATCCGGCTTTGGGCACTATGTCAGGGTGAATGACACATGGTTACAATGCATGTGTTTGCTGTGACAGGAATCCGCTGTCATACGCAATACTTAGCAAGATCTGTTACATTGGACACCGCCGTTTCCTTGCCAAGGACAAGCCATGTCCTACAAAATACCAAAGATATGTGTTCAATGCAAAGCATGAAAACCGTGATGTGCCAAAGAGGCTCACGGCCGATGAGTGATAACCCACAAGTATAGGGGATCGCAACAGTTTTCGAGGGTAGAGTATTCAACCCAAATTTACTGATTCGACACAAGGGGAGCCAAAGAATATTCTCAAGTATTAGCAGTTGAGTTGTCAATTCAACCACACCTGGATAACTTAGTATTCACAGCAAAGTATTTAGTAGGAAAGTAATATGGAAGTAACGGTAACGGTAGCAAATTAATATTTTTGGGTTTTGTAGTGATTGTAACAGTAGCGACGAAAAAGTAAATAAGCGGAGAACAATATGTGAAAAGCTCGTAGGCATTGGATCGGTGATGGAGAATTATGCCGGATGCGGTTCATCATGTAACAGTCATAACATAGGGTGACACAGAACTAGCTCCAATTCATCAATATAATGTAGGCACGTATTCCGAATATAGTCATACGTGCTTATGGAAAAGAACTTGCATGACATCTTTTGTCCTACCCCCCCGTGGCAGCGGGGTCCTAATGGAAACTAAGGGATATTAAGGCCTCCTTTTAATAGAGTACCGGACCAAAGCATTAACACATAGTGAATATATGAACTCCTCAAACTATGGTCATCACCAGGAGTAGTCTCGATTGTTGTCACTTCGGAGTTGCCGGATCATAACACATAGTAGGTGACTATAGACTTGCAAGATAGAATCAAGAACTCACATATATTCATGAAAACATAATAGGTTCAGATCTGAAATCATGGCACTCGGGCCCTAGTGACAAGCATTAAGCATAGCAAAGTCATAGCAACATAAATCTCAGAACACAGTGGATACTAGGAATCAAACCCTAACAAAACTAACTCGATTACATGATAGATCTCATCCAACCCATCACCGTCCAGCAAGCCTACGATGGAATTACTCACGCACGGCGGTGAGCATCATGAAATTGGTGATGGAGGATGGTTGATGATGATGACGGCGACGAATCCCCCTCTCCGGAGCCCCGAACGGACTCCAGATCAACCCTCCCGGGAGGTTTGAGGGCATGGCGGCGGCTCCATATCGTAAAACGTGATGAATCTTTCTCTCTGATATTTTTCACCCCGAACATGAATATATGGAGATGGAGTTGAGGTCGGTGGAGCGTTAGGGGGCCCACGAGGCAGGGGGGCGCGCCTAGGGGGGCAGGCACGCCCCCACCCTCGTGGACAGGGTGTGGGCCCCCTGACGTGGATTCTTCTTTCAGTATTTTTAATATTTTCTAGAAATATGTTCCTTGGAGTTTCAGGTCATTCCGAGAACTTTTGTTTCTGCACATAAATAACACCATGGAAAGTCTACTGAAAACAGCGTAAGTCCGGGTTAGTTCCATTCAAATCATGTAAGTTAGAGTCCAAAACAAGGCAAAAGTGTTTGGAAAAGTAGATACGACGGAGACATATCAACTCCCCCAAGCTTAAACCTTTGCTTGTCCTCAAGAAATTCAGTTGATAAACTGAAAGTGATAAAGAAAAACTTTTACAAACTCTGTTTGCTCTTGTTGTTGTAAATATGTAAAGCCAGCATTCAAGTTTTCAGCAAAGATTATGACTAACCACATTCGCAATAACACTTAGGTATCATGTTTACTCATATCAATGGCATAATCAACTAGCGAGCAATAATAATAAATCTCGGATGACAACACTTTCTCAGAACAATCATAATATGATATAATAAGATGGTATCTCGCTAGCCCTTTCTGAGACCGCAAAATATAAATGCAGAGCACCTTTAAAGATCAAGGACTGACTAGACATTGTAATTCATGGTAAAAGAGATCCAGTCATACCCAATATAAATTAACAGTAATGGATGCAAATGACAACAGTGTTCTCTAGCTGGTGCTTTTTAATAAGAGGGTGATGACTCAACATAAACGTAAATAGATAGGCCCTTCGCAGAGGGAAGCAGGGATTTGTAGAGGTGCCAGAGCTCGGTTTTGAAATAGAGATAAATAATATTTTCAGCGGCATACTTTCATTGTCAACATAACAACCAAGAGATGGCGATATCTTCGATGCTACACACATTATAGGCGGTTCCCAAACAGAATGGTAAAGTTTATACTCCCCCTCCACCAACAAGCATCAATCCATGGCTTTCTCGAAACAACGAGTGCCTCCAACTAGCAACAGTCCCAGGGGGAGTTTTGTTTGCAATTATTTTGATTTGATTTGCATAAAGCATGGGACTGGGCATCCCGGTGACCAGCCATTTTCTCGTGAGTGAGGAGCGGAGTCCACTCCTCTTGAGAATAACCCACCTAGCATGGAAGATATGGACAACCCTAGTTGATACATGAGCTATTCGAGCATACAAAACATAATTTCATTTGAGGGTTTAGAGTTTGGCACATACAAATTTACTTGGAACGACAGGTAGATACCACATATAGGAAGGTATAGTGGACTCATATGGAATAACTTTGGGGTTTAAGGAATTGGATGCACAAGCAGTATTCCTGCTTAGTACAAGTGAAGGCTAGCAAAAGACTGGGAAGCGACCAACTAGAGAGCGACAATAGTCATGAACATGCATTAAAATTAATAAACATTGAGTGCAAGCATGAGTAGGATATAATCCACCATGAACATAAATATCGTGAAGGCTATGTTGATTTGTTTCAACTACATGTGTGAATATGTGCCAAGTCGAGTCACTTAAATCATTCAAAGGAGGATACCACCCCACTATACCACATCACAACCATTTTAATAGCATGTTGGCACGCAAGGTAAACCATTATAACTCATAGCTAATCAAGCATGGCACGAGCAACTATGATCTCTAATTGCCATGGCAAACATGTTTATCCATAATAGGCTGAATCAAGAACGATGAACTAATCATATTTACAAAAACAAGAGAGGTCGAGTTCATACTAGCTTCTCTCATCTCAGTCAGTCCATCATATATCGTCATAATTGCCTTTCACTTGCACGACTGAACGATGTGAAAATAATAAGAGTGCACGTGCATTGGACTAAGCTGGAATCTGCGAGCATTCAATAAACAGGAGAAGACAAGGCAATATGGGCTCTTGGTTAAATCAACAATGATGCATATAAGAGCCACTTCAACAATTTCATTATGGTCTTCTCCTATCGACCCCCAAAGAAAAGAAAAGAAATGAAACTATTTACATGGGAAAGCTCCAAACAAGCAAAAGAAGAACGGGAAATCTTCTTGTGTTTTCTTTTTAATTATTACTAATACAACAAGAAAATAAACTAGCTAAAAAGCTACTACTAATTTTTTTTGGTTTTTCTTAAGATTTTTCAAACACACAAGAAGAAAGCAAGAGAAAGGAAAATAAACTAGCATGGATATTACAGTGAAAAAGTATGAGCACCGACATCTAGCAATGAGTGTGTGAACATAAATGTAATGTCGGTGAGAAATACGTACTCCCCCAAGCTTAGGCTTTTGGCCTAAGTTGGTTTATTGCCACGGATGGCCTGGCGGATATCCATAGTTGTAGCTGGGGTCGTATTGCGATGTGGCGGTTATTGCCTCCTGGGCTGCAGCGTAGCGACGAGCTGCCTCCGCCCTCCTCTCGTACTCATCTGCCTCCTCTCTGGTAATAAAACGTCTTCCTTCTGCCTGATAATCAAAGAAGGCAGGAGCAGGGAGAGTAATACGGACAGCACGACGTCTGTCAAAGATTAAGCGATACCGGAGAGGTGATTCATTCCTCTCGACAAACTGGTGGTGAACCATAGCATTAAAGTCTAAATAAGTAGGAGGCAATTCAATATCATCATTGTATGGTTACACCAAGAAAATCAGCTAAGCGGGTTGCATAAATTCCACCAAAGAAATCTCCATTAGATCTATTATGTTGCAACCTACATGCAACAATGGCTCCCAAATTATAAGATTTGTCTCCTAGCACAACACTCCTAAGAATACCGAGGTCGGGGACACACATATGACATGCTTCATCTTTACCATTTATGCACCTACCTATGAAGTGAGCAAAATAATGTATAGCAGGAAGTGCTCCCTATGGTAGCTTGTGCTATATCTCTAGATTCCCCCACAGTTATACTAGCAAGAAAATTTCTGAATTCAGATTTGCGAGGTTCACTAGCACTACCCCATTGTGGAAGTTTGCAAGCAGTGGTAAAATCCTCTAAGTCCATCGTATAAGATTTTTCATAAAGATCAAACATGACAGTTGGAGAATTGCGTGAAGATGAAAATTCGAACCTCCTCACAAAGGAACTAGTGAGATAGTGGTACTGGCGGCACTTTTCCTCCTCGAAGCTCACAAGATCAGCGTTACGCATATATGCGTTAAATTCTTCCATGATTCCCGCTCGATCCATAAACTCCTCTGAAGGCCATTCACAAGGCCGCACTGGAGCGTTCCTTGGTGGCTCATCGTCAGCATCACACATTGCAAGCCTGGGTCCTTGCTTCCTTGAAGAACCACCTTGGTACATTTTCCTAAGCATATTTCTTCCTCTAAAAAATTTCTGAAATTTTTAGTAACTTCAAATAAAAGTGAGCCAAGCTCAACAAAATTGATAGCAACTAATCCTACAAGTGCCTAGAGACTATATCATGCATTAGAACTAATTGGAACCACATAAATTTGACATGCATGCAAGAACATGGTCACCTAGGCAGCACAAATTTGCAAAGAATAAATCACTAGAACAAAAACTAATTGGACCAATGGAGGAGTCACATACCAAGGAACAATCCCCCCAAGCAGTTTTGTGAGAGGTGCTTTGAGCAAGGAGATCGAAAATCGCAGCAAAATGAGCTAGAACTTGTGCTTGAGCAGGATGGTGATTTTTTTGGGAGGAAGAAGAAGTGTGTGGGTGCAGGAATAAGTGGAGGGGTGACACCATGGGCCCACGAAGCAGGGGGGCGCGCCCTGTAGGGGTGGGCGCGCCCTGGACCCTCGTGGCCAGGTATTTGCTCCCCCTGCTGTGTTCTCAGTTCAAGATATTCTCAAATATTCCATAAAAATCATATTCCATTTTGAGGGCATTTGGAGAACTTTTATTTTCGAGGTATTTTTATATTGCACGGATAAATCAGAAAACAGACAGAAAAATACTATTTTTACTTTATTTCAACTAAATAACAAAAAGTAAAAGAAGGATATAGAAGGTTGTGCTTTCTAGTTTCATCCATCTCATGCTCATCAAAAGGAATCCACTAACAAGGTTGATCAAGTCTTGTTAAGAAACTCATTCCAAATAACATGGAACCAGAGAAATTTCGAATAACACTATGTTACCTCTACGGGGATATGCACATCCCCAATAATAAGAATATCATATTTCTTCTTGACAGTAGGAAGAGGAAATTCAAAACCTCCAAAAATAATCGATGGAATTTTTCCAATAGAGTTGATACTATGAACTTGAGGTTGTTTCCTCGGGAAGTGTACCGTATGCTCATTGCCATTAACATGAAAAGTGACATTGCCTTTGCAGCAATCAATAACAGCCCCTGCAGTATTCAAAAAGGGTCTTCCAAGAATAATAGACATACTATCATCCTCGGGAATATCAAGAATAACAAAGTCCGTTAAAATAGTAACGTTTGCAGCCACAACAGGCACATCCTCACAAATACCGACAGGTATAGCAATGGATTTATCAGCCATTTGCAAAGATATTTCAGTAGGTGTCAACTTATTCAAATCAAGTCTACGATATAAAGAGAGAGGCATAACACTAACACCGGCTCCAAGATAACATAAAGAAGTTTTAACATAGTTTCTTTTAATGGAGCATGGTGTAGTTGGTACTCCTGGATCTCCTAGTTTCTTAGGTATTCCACCCTTAAAAGTATAATTAGCAAGCATGGTGGAAATTTTAGCTTCCGGTATCTTTCTTTTATTAGTAACAATTTATTTCATATACTTAGCATAATGATTCATTTTGAGCATATCAGTTGATTGCATACGCAAAAAGATAGGTCTAATCATTTCAGCAAAGTGCTCAAAATCCTCATCATCCTTTTTCTTGGATGGTTTGGGAGGAAAAGGAATGGGTTTCTGAACCCATGGTTCTCTTTCTTTACCGTGTTTCCTAGCAACAAAGTCTCTCTTATCATAACGTTGATTCTTTGATTGTGGGTTATCAAGATCAACAACAGGTTCAATTCTACATCATTATCATTACTAGGTTGAGCATCATCATGAACATCATCGTTAACATTATTACTAGGTTCATGTTCATTACCAGATTGTGTCTCAGCATCGAAAATAGAGATATCATTTGGATTCTCAGGTGGTTCAGCAATAGGTTCACTAGAAGCATGCAAAGTCCTATCATTTTTCTTTTTCTTCTTTTTAGAAGGACTAGGTGCATCTATATTATTTCTCTGAGAATCTTGTTCAATTCTCCTAGGGTGTCCTTCAGGATACAAAGGTTCCTGAGTCATTTTACATGTTCTAGTAGCCACTCTAACAGCATAGTCATTGTTCTTACTATTCAATTCATTGAGCAAATCATTCTGAGCTTTAAGTACTTGTTCTACTTGAGTGGTAACCATAGAAGCATGTTAACTAATGAGTTTAAGTTCACCTTTAACTCTAGACATATAATCACCCAAGTGTTCAAGCATATCGGAATTGTATTTCAATTGTCTACCAAAATAAGCATTGAAGTTTTCTTGTTTGACAATAAAATTATCAAACTCTTCTAAGCATTGTCTAGCAGACTTATAGTGAGGGATATCACCTTCATCAAATCTATAGAGAGAATTTACCTTTACTACCTGTGTCGGGTTATCAAGACCATATGTTTCTTCAATAGGTAATGGATTAAGATCATATGTTTCCTCAGCAGGCGGTAAATTAAGACCATGTATATCTTCAATAGGAGGTAAATTCTTAACATGTTCAGCTTTAATACACTTTCTTTCATAGATTTCTTTGCCTCTTGCATATCTTCAGGACTGAGAAATAGAACACCTCTTTTTTAGGAATAGGCTCACGAATTGGCTCAGGAGCGGGCTCAAGAAGTGTCCAATTATTTTCATTTGTCAACATATTATTCAATAAAACTTCAGCTACATTCGGTGTTCTTTCCCTGAAAACAGAGCCAGCACAACTATCCAGGTAATCTCTGGAAGCATCGGTTAGTCCATTATAAAAGATATCAAGTATTTCATTTTTCTTGAGAGGATGATCAGGCAAAGCATTATGTAATTGGAGAAGCCTCCCCCCAAGCTTGTGGGAGACTCTCTTCTTCAATCTGCACAAAATTATATATATCCCTTAAAGCAGCTTGTTTCTTATGAGCAGGGAAATATTTAGCAGAGAAGTAATAAATCATATCCTGGGACTACGCACACAACCAGGATCAAGAGAATTAAACCATATCTTAGCATCACCCTTTAATGAGAACGGAAATATTTGAAGGATATAAAGACGGCGAGATTTCTAATCATTAGTGAACAGGGTGGCTATATCATTTAGTTTAGTAAGATGTGCCACAACAGTTTCAGATTCATAGCCATAAAAAGGATCAGATTCAACAAAAGTAATTATATTAGGATCAACAGAGAATTCATAATCCTTATCAGTAACACAGATAGGTGAAGTAGCAAAAGCAGGGTCATGTTTCATTCTAGCATTAAGAGATTGCTGCTTCCATTTAGCTAATAACTTCTTAAGACCACTTCTATCATTGCAAGCTAAAATAGCTCTAGCAGATTCTTCATCCAGAACATAACCCTCAGGCACAACAGGTAATTCATATTTACTAGGGGGAGAGTCTTCATCATCACTATCTTCAATATCAGTTTCAATAATTTCATTCTCTCTAGCCCTAGCAAGTTGTTCATCAAGAAATTCACCAAGTGGCACAGTAGTATCAAGCATAGAAGTAGTTTCATCATAAGTACATTGCATAGCAGAAGTGGCATCATCAATAACATGCGACATATCAGAATGAATAGCAGAAGCAGGTTTAGGTGTCGCAAGCTTACTCAAAACAGAAGGTGAATCAAGTGCAGAGCTAGATGGAAGTTCCTTACCTCCCCTCGTAGTTGAGGGATAAATTTTTGTTTTCTCGTCTTTCAAGTTCTTCATAGTGACCAGCAGATATAAATCCCAAGTGACTCAAAGAATAGAGCTATGCTCCCTGGCAACGGCACCAGAAAATAGTCTTGATAACCCACAAGTATACGGGATCGCAACAGTTTTCGAGGGTAGAGTATTCAACCAAAATTTATTGATTCGACACAAGGGGAGCCAAAGAATATTCTCAAGTATTAGCAGTTGAGTTGTCAATTCAACCACACCTGGATAACTTAGTATCTGCAGCAAAGTATTTACTAGCAAAGTAATATGGAAGTAACGGTAACGGTAGTAAGGTAATATTTTTGGGTTTTGTAGTGATTGTAACAGTAGCAACGAAAAAGTAAATAAGCGGAGAACAATATGTGAAAATCTCGTAGGCATTGGATCAGTGATGGAGAATTATGCCAGATGCGGTTCATCATGTAACAGTCATAACATAGGGTGACACATAACTAGCTCCAATTCATCAATATAATGTAGGCATGTATTCCGAATATAGTCATACGTGCTTATGGAAAAGAACTTGCATGACATCTTTTGTCCTACCCTGCCGTGGCAGCGGGGTCCTAATGGAAACTAAGGGACATTAAGGCCTCCTTTTAATAGAGTACCGGACCAAAGCATTAACACATAGTGAATACATGAACTCCTCAAACTATGGTCATCACCGGGAGTAGTCCCGATTATTGTCACTTCGGGGTTGCCGGATCATAACACATAGTAGGTGACTATAGACTTGCAAGATAGGATCAAGAACTCACATATATTCATGAAAACATAATAGGTTCAGATCTGAAATCATGGCACTCAGACCCTAGTGACAAGCATTAAGCATAGCAAAGTCATAGCAACATCAATCTCAGAACATAGTGGATACTAGGGATCAAACCCTAACAAAACTAACTCGATTACATGATAGATCACGTCCAACCCATCACCATCCAGCAAGCCTACGATGGAATTACGCACGCATGGCGGTGAGCATCATGAAATTGGTGATGGAGAATGGTTGATGATGACGACGGCGATGAATCCCCCTCTCCGGAGCCCCGAACGGACTCCAGATCAGCCCTCCAGAGAGGTTTTAGGGCTTGGCGGCGGCTCCGTATCGTAAAACGCGATGAATCTCTCTCTCTGATGTTTTTCTCCCCGAACATGAATATATGGAGTTGGAGGTGAGGTCGGTGGAGCGTCAGGGGGCCCATGAGGAAGGGGGGTGCGCCCAGGGGGCAGGCGCGCCCCCCACCCTAGTGGACAGGGTGTGGGCCCCCTGACGTGGATTCTTCTTCCAGTATTTTTAATATTTTCCAAAAATATGTTATGTGGAGTTTCAGGTCATTCCGAGAACTTTTGTTTCTACACATAAATAACACCATGGAAAGTCCACTGAAAACAGTGTCAGTCTGGGTTAGTTCCATTCAAATCATGCAAGTTAGAGTCCAAACCAAGGGCAAAAGTGTTTGCAAAAGTAGATAGGGCGGAGACGTATCAATGAGTTGCAAGTGGAATTAGAGAAGCTCAAGCATATTACACTAGGAAACCGTCTTGATAATGGTAGCGGGAAAAGGAAGCGTGCCAGGACAGATGGGAGATTATTATTTACCCGCAGGTCCACTTTGTGGGACTCGGAGTACTGGAAAGATTTGGATCTGCGGCATAATCTTGATGTGATGCACATCGAGAAAAATATATGTGGCAGCATTATCGGCACAATTCTTAATATTGAAGGCAAGACGAAAGATACATTAAAATCTAGGATTGATTTGACACACCTGGGTATCAGAAAGGATTTGCATGTGCAAGATGAAGGTAAACCACAGGATATGGCACCAGTTGTGTACCTCTTGGACAAGGTAAAAAGAAAAGAATTTTGCGAGGTCCTGTCACGTGTGAGATTCCCACATGGATTTGCTTCCTAGACTGAAAGGAGAGTCAGTGCAGATGGAAGCAAGGTACAAGGGCTGAAAACTCATGACTGCCACGTCCTACTTCAGAGGGTTTTACCTGTTATCCTTAGAGGATTGGGCCGCCCTGACTTATACAGAGCATTTGCAGAGTTCAGACAATTCTTTAGATGCTTTGGCGCGTCTTAGATACAAGATACCAACTATCCTATGCGAACTTGAGAAGATATATCCTCGAGCCATTTTGATGTGATGGTGCATTTGGCTATTCATCTACCTGATGAGGCTATGTTAGGAACAGAGCTAGACCCAAGGGTTCCATTGCAGAGGCCTACATTGCTACAGAAGTGTTGACATTCTGCTCAAAATACATTGAAACAACTGATCAACTTAGCAAAGAGGTGGGTGAGGACAATCCCGGGCTCAATGTTTTCGATTGTTCAGTATTGTTCAGTTCGAGTTACAGGGAAGAGTCGACAAGATGACAAACCTAAAGATTTGGATAAAATGGTTTGGTATATGTTGAATAACTGTCCTGAGATACTACCTTATATCAAGTAAGTGCTAAGTACTGCAGCTTATACATCGTAATCTACAAAACTTGCAGCACATTCTTATATATTTAGATGTTTGACGTGATCACTATGTTATGCAGCACCTACAAAAAGAACTTACTACCGCGAAATCCAAGAAACATTGACAAACTGGTTATGGCAGGATTTGCGAAATGGTTCAAAAGCCATGTAAGCTTTTGAAATGTACTGTTAGTTTTTTTTAATATATTGAGTACACAAGATGATCAGCTTGTCTATTTTCTAACCCTTGTTAGTGCATCTAGTGCCCTTTAGTGATTTTGGTGTATTGAAGACTTATAGGTTAAGGGACTAATAAGTTTGTGAGTGTACACAGGTCTATAAGTCTATGAGGAGTTTGATATTTATGATGAAAGTCGACCCCTAAAAATTAATGTCTTCAGCTTAAGACTTTGGTTTTCTTGAAGACTTTGAAACTGAGGAAATTGGTGTGACCGTGAAGACTTGATATTCATGCGAGGATTATGAAGCGTGAAGACTTTTGTTTTCATAGTTTCATTTTCTCTTTCTTGAGTCGTAGGAAACACCGTACTGTTAAAGGGGATCGAGGTAGAACTAAGGAAAAGTTTCCAAGTGATGCTCATCTCAAAATCCTATACCTACTGAATCCTTTTGAGTGAAGCCATTGGAAATCTCATATAGTTCAGTCAATTTCTTCAGTGACAGAGACAAAGATCTTCTGTTCTCTGAGGAATTTGTTCTAATTGAGGAGTTAGGAATTCACTAGTGCGGATTGCCTACAAGTGAGGAACATGATAGCCCTGAGGAATTTGATAGATCAAATATACGACCAATGATGTGCTATGCGCCAGCTGTCCCAAAATATCTACCCACCTAATGGTCATATCATTGAAGGGCATTTATGCCTTATCATGTCGGGCTGCTCCCTAGGCTATAAATAGCTGCCCCCCTACAACCACTAGTTGGTTGGCTGCTCCGAAAGAAACTGACACTTGTCATTGAGAGCATCCCATCCTCCGAAGACTTTGGGCGAAAATCACCAACTGAGGAAAACCCAAATGCAAACACCTACAAACCCAAAGTGATTGAGCATCACCGAAGAGATTGTTCCTATGTGGAAATGACGCTTGTTTCCTTTGAGGATTGTGCATCCTCTAGAAGGTTAGGGTCATGGTCTAGAGTATCCAGGAGGAAATTGTGGATCGCCGAGTGACCGAGTCTGTGAAGGTTTAGAAGTCACCTGAAGACTTACCACGAGTGATTGGGCGAGGTCAGTGTGATCTTAGTTCAAGGAGAATACGGTGAGGACTATGTGTCCGGGACTGTGTGTGCTCAGTTTTAAATACCTAGCCGCTCGAACCAGACGTACAATTGTCACAGCAGTTGGAACTCGTCTACCTAATCATCGTCTTCACCAAGCTATTGGTTCTATTTCTTCAACCCTTTCATTTCCTCATTTATGTGCTGATGAACTTGATCGTTACTGTTTGAAGAATTTGACTAAAGACTTTCTCAATTTCCTCAATCCTAATTCTTCAGTCACTTTGTCTTCAGCCTGCTTACACTGTTTATACGCTTCCTGTACTCTATGCTTGTTTTCATTTCATCATGATGACCCTGTTACTACTCTATTATGCTTGCATCTGAGTACTTATTCCGCTGCTAGTTGTTCGTGACTTAGGAAATTCCTCACCTTGAAATTTCCTCAGGGACGAATTTGTAAGAATCTCCCTTTCACCCCCTCTAGTCGATATAACGCACTTTCAATTGGTATCAGAGCAAGGTACTCCCTTGTTCTATGTGATTTTGGTTTAACCACCTGGAGTTTTAGTTATGTTGACTTCAGGCATGATCAAGGTCTCGGCTGGGTGTCCTACCTTCAATGGGACGGACTACCCCTATTGGAAGAATAAGATGTGCAAGCATCTTGAGGCAATTGACAACGATCTCCGGTACGTTGTGGAAAATGGCGTTCCCTCCATCACTCCTTCCGTGAATGCTGCTGATGTGAAGAGATTCAAGCAACTGGACTCTCAAGCGAAGAATATAATATATGGCCATCTGAGCAAAGGGCAGTATGGCAGAGTGGGTGCTTTCGAGATAGCAAAGCTTATCTGGGATAGGCTATCCAAGGTCAACGAAGGAGTCTCGACACAACGTGACTCTCGAGTTGACGTTCTTCGCAATCTCGTCAACCACTTCAAAAGACTCGACAATGAAATTGTTCAGCAAACCTTCGATCGCCTCACTGACATCTCAATTGAGCTTCAAGCACTTGGTGCAACTTACATCACCGACCATGAGGTGGTGAAGAAATTGTTGAGATTGCTTGATTCCTCATTTGACACTCTTGCACTAATGATTCAAGAGCGTGGAGACTAGAAGTCACTTAATCCTACTGACATCCTCGATAGGCTAAATACTCATGAGTTTCAACTTGCTGAGAAGAGAGATCTCTATGGACCGAGATATGGTAGATCACGCGCACTGAAGGCCAAGGCAGTCTCTGAATCTGAAGAAGAGGATTCTGGTAGCAGCCTTGGTGATCCTAAAGAACTGAGTGAGGAGCTAGCAATGCTCATGGTCACTGTCAGATCTCGGGTTCCAGCAAAACCCTTAAGGTTCGACCAATTGGGTGCGCGAAGTTCTCCCCCTACCGATCCGCGTCCTAGCTTTGCTAAGATCTCAAGGACTAACTCGACGTACTCGCAACACAAAGAACACAAGATTTATACTGGTTCGGGCCACCGTTGTCGTGTAATACCCTACTCTAGTGTGGTGGTGGTGGATTGCCTCTCGAGCTGAGGATGAACAGTTACAAGGGGAAGAACAGCCTCCTGAGGCTGAGGTGTTCCTGTGCTCGGTGCGAGGCTAAGGATTGGCTCAAGATCAGATGCCTGAGGCTTGGTTGCCTCCTACTGTGGTGGCTTTATTTCTCCTATTTCTAGGGGCCCTGCTCTTCTTCCCAAATATTGAGCGGGAAGGGAGCCAACAACGGCCAATTTGAAAGGGGACAACTAGTACAGCTTATCCTGACAAAAGTAGTCTTCGCCTGCCAAAGGCTCTGGTGGTGACGCCGCCTTGGGCTCCATGGTGACCTCCGTCTTGCCGTCCTGCGGGTCTTGGTCTCGTTGCACTGATATGGAAACCTTTGCTTGATGCCTCGGTACTCCGCGCCTGCGCTTTCCCCCTTAGCACCAAAGAGGAAACAAGGACACTGCGCACTGGCGCCCGCCTAGTCTCGGTCGTCATGGCTCATGTCACGAGAACCTCGCAAGGTTTTCCTTGCCTTGATCTCTCCACCCCTCGCAAGCCAACCTGGTGAGGCCGCTCCCGAGGAGGTCTTGTGTCGTCCGCCTCGCGAGGCTTGGCCCCTCGCGAGGGTCTTGAATGCTTGTTGGTGAAGATGGGACGTACGGGTCCACTTGCAGAGCCACGCCGTGGGCCGCAGGCAGGCAAGTCTGGGGACCCCCGTTCCCATAACACCGACAGTAGCCCCCGAGCCCAAGGCACGCTCTGGCTTGGCTCCGAGGCGAAGCCAAAGTACAAGTGCGGAGCGCTGTGGGCCCCAATAGCCTGTGGCCTTGGTCGACATGTGGCGGTTGATTGGACGTGGACGTCTCCGCTTCCCCACGCAGCCTTGGAATCCGCCTGGCTACGCGGCCACCACAACCTACACACTTATTCTTCCATCGCCCGCGCCATACTTCCCTCATTCCTCCGCTTCTCCGAGACTCTGCTCCTCTTTCCAATCTGACTTGAGATCTGCCCTCTCCATCGCCATGGCACCGAAACAAGCAGATAAGGGGAAGAAACCTCTACCTTTGGCTAGCGCGCCTCCGGCCGCCGAGCCCGTAGTTGGCCGGTCGCTGGTGCTCAACGATGAGGCCATGGGCAAGGTGCGTCCCATGCTCGCCTCTAGCTTCAATGAGCGGGGAAAGACGGTGGCTTGGCCTGCGTCTCGTGCTCACATTGACCGGGCTGCCACCAAGGTCCCAATCTTCATCGATGCTATTTGGGGTGGCCTGGTCCCTCCTTTCTCCGCCTTCTCCAACGCGGTGGTTGAACATTACCAGATCCACATGCCGCATCTCGATCCCCAATCCGTGACTCTTCTCGCCATCTTCGCCTTCGTTTGCGTGGCCATGGTGGGCATTGCGCCTTCCGTGGCCCTTCTCCGCCACTTCTTCTCGTTGAATCTGGTGGATCCCGGCAGAGCTCGGGGTGTGTGAGCTTCCATGCCGTGGCTGAGACAGCCGGCTCGGGGATTGATTTTGACCTCCCGCCGCCCGCGGGTAGATTTCGGACGCGCTGGGTGTATGTGGACGTAGGGGTGCTCAGCCCCCTTCTCTCGCCTCCGTTGTCGCCTGCCGTCCCCAACTCCGGCTGGGGCCATGAGAAGCTCGCGAGCCCTTGTCTTGTCCCCGTCTGGCTCCGGCTAAAGAAGCTGAAAGACCTTGGTGTGACTGCGCCTATGGTGCTGAAGGAGTTCGTCAGGCGCCGGGTCGCTCCACTCCAGCGCCATTCCCAACCGATGTGGGCCTTGCTCAACAGCAAGGACCATATGAAGCTTCAGGAGTCCGGGCTCCCTCCTGAGACGCGGCAGACGGTGCTTGAGGTCTTCGCGGGTCTTCCGTTGCCAGACGACATGCCTGGGAAGAGTTGCTTGTTGTGCCGCTGCTCGAACAAGGAGGAATTCGCGGAGCACATGCCTTCCTTTGCCGAGTGGGTGCTGCGCCCAGACGGCCTGGTGGGGCCCCGCGAGAACCCTCTCAACGTGGTTCCCCTCTTCGCTGTGGGTGCCGATCTCACCTCGAGTGTGGAAGCAGGGGGGCGGAGCTCCCGAGGCGTCGTCCTCGGGAGTCTGTGATTCTTGTCCTGGGCTGGCAGTTGCGGGGGCGACGCAAGGCACGTCTCCTGAGGCCGAAGCTCTTGAGACTGTGGCAGGTCACCGCGAGGTGGCGCACGACAATTCTCCTCAGCTCGGCGCCCCTGAGGTTGTCCCTTTAAGCGCTTCTCCTGCTGCCCCTCATGCTAGCCGCCATGTCCAACGCTTTGGTCGGCTCTGCATGGACTTTGAGGAGCTCCGGAAGAGGAAGAGGTCCCCGAGCGGCAGCGGTGGCATCTTCGGGCCGTTGAAGCGGAGGAAGTACATCGCCATTGACGAGTAAGTGCTGCATCTCTGTGGCTTCTTAAGTGCTGCCTTCCTTCTTGATGCTGGTTCTTCAGGGTCCCTTCCGCCACTACAGCTGAGTCTTCCGAGAAGCAGTCTCCTCCCTCTTCGACTCCCCCGCTGGCCTTGAGCACCGCGAGCCCGCTCGCTGCTCCTGGTGCGAGGTCGGTTGGGGAGGCGCGCTCGCCTCCATGGCGCCTTGAGCCCGCGGTCTCATCGCCCCTCCTTTGCGGCCTCTATTGGGGCTTGGCGGGCATGCCCAGGAATCCTTCTCTGGTCATGGACGGTGGCTGGTTGGCTTCAGTTTTTGGCTCCTCTTCAAGCAGTGGGCCTCGTCTGGTTCGGGCCCCCTACGAGGCCTGGCTGGTGCCTGGGACAGCGCCAGCCCCCAGCCCCTTGTCGAGAGGGGGCGCACCGCTTCAAGCCTCCCCCGCAGCCCCCATGGTGGAGGATGAGATGGGCCCTGCGCTTGAGTTTGAGCATGAACGGAGCGTCGTTCGCCACGAGCTCTTCCAGGAGGTGATGGGCGCAATGAACCGGCTCGGCGGTGAACTCGCGGACGTCGACGCGCGCCTTAGGGCTGAGTGTCTTCGGCTGGCGGAGGAATAGCGTAAGTTGAAATTGGCTATCAACCTTGGCCGCCATCAGCACGATCTTGACAACGCGAAGGCCAAGGCGTCTCTTGAGGTCTCTCATGAGGCCTGCTCCCGAGCTTTGGAGGAGGCTCGCGAGGCCGACCGCCGTCGCGAAGCTGCGGAGAAGCGCGCGTGGGAGCTCCGGGCCTCGAGTGCGTCCCTGGAGCAGCAGGTGGAGGCGCGCAAAGCCGCCCTTGCGTCGCTGAGGGGGACGCCCGCTAAAGAAAAAGATGTCCGGAGGCGTGAGGAGGCGTTGGCACTGGAAGCCGTGGAGCGTAGCCTCGAGCTTGAGCGGTCGGAGACGAGGGAGCGTCAAGTTGCCCAAGCGAAAGATGCCGTTGGTGCACGCGAAGCCAAGGCTCAGGAGGAGGTCGACCGCCGGGTGGCCGAGGTTTGCACGGGTCTTGAGGGTAGGCATGGCCTGAAGCTGCAGCTTGCGGGGACGGAGGCTGCAGGTAGGGCCGCTGCCCTTACGCCCAGGCTAACTTAGGTAGAGAGGCGCGAGGAGGCCACGGCAGCCGCCCTGGTTACGGCGCAGGTGGATCTGGCCTCTGCCCGCGCCGAGCTGCTCTCTCTTTAGAAGCGGGTTGCCGACGCCGAGGCCATCGTGCGGCAGAACAGGGAGGAAGTGCTTTAGCGGCGGACATTGGAGCGCGAGCACGCCCCCATGCTCCAGAGTCTTAGGAATAGGGCCAACACCATGCTGGTCCATATCTAAGACAAGAATGCCCCTCATCCCCATACGGACGACTACGCCAGCCACCTTCGCTTCTTCTCCGACATGGTGATGCGCCTGGAAGCTCGATTCGATAGAGCCCGCCAGCTCGTGGAAGAGAGGAGTCGTGGCCTGCTCGCGCGCGCGTTCTCCTGCGTCTTCAGCCATCTTCAGAACACCTTCCCCGACTTCTACTTCAACGCCTCCATTGCCCCCGTACCCGCGGCCATCCGGGGCGACCTCGCACGGTGGGTGGAGGACAACGTGGATGCGCTAGTCAGGGCCTTCGCCTCTGAAGATGATGCGGTGGTAGTCGCGGTAGACGAAGGTGACGTGGTTGACGACGGCGATGTCGGGGCCGGCGAGGGTGGAGGCAACGCTAGTGACGGCGACAGCAATGCCAGCAGCGCGTCTGAAGATGACCTGGGGGACGCGGCAAGCGACATATCCGGCTGACTCCATGTTCCCCTGCTGCTTTACCCTATATGCAAGAACTTGGGCATGGCCCCTAAAGATTGTAAGAGCATTTTGGGAGGGGGATCCCCTCATGTAAACAAATCGCAGTTTTTATTCTTCTATGCCAAGCTGAGTGTGCGCCTTTGTGGATCCATGAGTCTGGTGGCAAGTTTTGCTGTTGTGGCTTACCTTAGCCGTAGCAAGCCCCGAACCTGATCCTGAGGTCATGAGTTCCCGTGGAGCTCCTGAAGGGTCTGCTGACTCGCCCGAGAGGTCCTCGCGAGGATCAAGTGCTTATCCGCGCTTGCGGTGCGTGTGCCGCGCCCAGCCCCACTCGCGAGGGGCCCGCGAGAGGGAGGCAGCAAGCGCGAGCTTCGGAATAAGGCAAGAACGAGATAGCAAGAAATCGCTTGAACAAGAAAAGGCACCCCCCGCGCGCATCAATGAAAATTCAACTTCGACTTAAATCCAAATCCAGAAGGCAAGGCTACAGAAAGGGGATCCAAAGCAAATGGCCGCGTCCGGCACCTAGTCTAGTCTTCTTGTCTTCGAGTCTTCTCAACAGCGCAGAGCTAAGTGATGCCACTAGGACATGGGAGGGAGCCCTCGAGGCCCGAGGGAGGCACTCTTGAGACTCCGGGGCATGTACAGGCCCACTCGTTATTACGTGAGAGTGTCAAGGGCGGCGATCTTCACGGGCGTGAGCCTTACTTCATATTGCCAGACGAGGGCCCCGCCTTGCGCCTCCCTCGGCCACCGTTGGGGGCGACCGGAAACCAGGATGCCACCAAAGGGGCAAAGGGGACGCCAGCGGCGCCCTCGGTAACACGGGTCCTCTACCGGGGTAGGGTTCGCCGGCGCCTCCCTGGAAGAGGGCCTACCTCCGGGTAACACCTTGCTCCACGCGACGCGGGGAGGGGCCTTGCTCCTGGCTCCTCCCGCGCAGACCCTAGTGAGCCTCTTCTGATGGGGCGGACATCACCGTGCCGGAGCCATCGCCTGGTGCTGTGACCTGGTTCACCTGTGACTCATGGTTAGTGTAAGCTTGCCCCTGAGGAATTAGCAGTACCCTGTATCTGTTGTCGACGGCGCGGTTGGTGGGGCTCTCTGGCAGCTCCTGGAAGGCTTCAGCTCCTAACGCCTCCTCCTCCCAACCTGGCCCGAGGAACGAGCCGGGGTCGTCCTTCGGCGTGTACTCCTGGTCCATCATGCGGGGCACGTACGCCTCCGAGGCCGCTACCCCGAAGACCTCGCCGAAGTGCCCCACGCTCCAGGTCGCCCGGCTTGTCACGCCGTCCTGAGGATGGCAGGGCAGTGCTCCGATGGGGCCGTACGCTGCAACGCTCATGCCCGCACCCATCTGGGGTGGGTCGGGTGCGACAGGGAGCCCACCACCATGGATCATTTTGATGTCGACGGGGTCCCCCGGGCGTGCCCGGGAGCACGCGGGCGCGGCGAGGCCCGCCATGGGGCCCAGCCACCGCCTGAGGCATGAGCTGATGGCAGAAGGGCGGCGCTCTCGTGGCCACTGCGTCTAGTAGCTCGGCGACGCGTTCCAGGAGCGCATCCCGGCCGCTCTACATCAGTCGGCAACGCAGCAGCTCCCGTGCCACTGTGATGCGGCCCGCATGTTCGCCTGTTCCCGCCGGGTGTGTGGCACCGTTGCCGCGGCATAGCTTGCGGCCCTTGCAGCGGCTCGCGGTTGTCGTGGAGTAAGGGTGGATGGCGCCTGGCCGCGCCGTCCGCGCCCAGCAGCGTTAGGTGGCGCCCGTGCCGCCTGGAGCGCGGGGTTGAGGTCTTCCTGGGCAGGCGGTGCCGTCCGGGCGGGCCAGGCTGCCCAGCGGTCGGCGTCAGCCCTCGGGTCGCCGGACATCGGAACCGCGGAGCGTCGGTGGATTAGCTGATGGAGAAGATGCTCCGGCGCACCCCTACCTGGCGCGCCAAATGTCGAATATCGGGTTCCGGCAAAATCCTTAAGGTTCGAACATTGGGGTGCGCGAAGTTCTCCCCCTACCGATCCGCGTCCTAGCTTTGCTAAGATCTCAAGGACTACCTCGACGAACTCGCAACACAAAGAACACAAGATTTATATTGGTTCGGGCCACCTTTGTGGTGTAATACCCTACTCCAGTGTGGTGGTGGTGGATTGCCTCTCGGGCTGAGGATGAACAGTTACAAGGGGACGAACAACATCGTGAGGCTGAGGTGTTCTTGTGCTCAGTGCGTAGCTAAGGATTGGCTCAAGATCAGATGCCTGAGGCTTGGTTGCCTCCTACTGTAGTGGCTAGTCCTATTTATAGGGGCCCTGGTCCTCTTCCCAAATATTGAGCGGGAAGGGAGCCAACAACAGCCAATTTGAAAGGGGACAGCTAGTACAGCTTATCCTGACAAAAGTAGTGTTCGCCTGCCAAAGGCTCTGGTGGTGACGCCGCCTTGGGCTCCATGGTGACCTCCGTCTTGCCGTCCTGCTAGTCTTGGTCTCATTGCACTGATATGGAAACCTTTGCTTGATGCCTCGGTACTCTGCGCCTGCGTTTGCCCCCTTAGCACCAAAGAGGAAACAAGGACACTGCGCGCTGGCGCCCGCCTGGTCTCGGTCGTCATGGCTCACGTCACGAGAACCTCGCGAGGTTTGCCTTGCCTTGATCTCTCCGCCCCTCGCGAGCCAACATGGTGAGGCCGCTCCTGAGGAGGTCTTGTGTTTTCCGCCTCGCGAGGCTTGGCCCCTCGCGAGGTTCTTGAATGCTTGTTGGTGAAGATGTGCCGTACGGGCCCACTTGTAGAGCCACGCCATGGGCCGCAGGCAGGCAAGTCTGGGGACCCCCGTTCCCAGAACGCCGATAGTCACTTTGGTAAATCCTCAAGAGGTGATGACAGGAGATCAGATTCCTCATCCCGTGACTACAAGAAGAGAACTTGCCACAAATGCATGAAACCTAGCCACTACATTACTGATTGTCCTCAGTGGGAGAAGGAATTAAAGAAGAACAAATACAAGGATGACAGTTTTAATGACTTGAAGAAGAAGAAATCTTCAAAGTCCTCGTCGTCAAAATCTTCAAAGTCTTCATCTCACAAGAAGAGCAGCTCCAAAAAGGCTCGGGCATTCATTGGCAAGGAAATGGACTCTGAAGCTGAATCTGACAAATATGAGGAAGAGGAGGCATCTGAGGAGTCAGACTCTGGTGTGGCGAGCCTAGCTCTCACTACTGCTTTCATCAGCAAGTCCATCTTCAACTTTGAGGAAAATGACTTCCCCAACACTGCTGACGACGGCGATGATGATGACTGCGCTCCCACCTATTGCTTCATGGCAAAAGGTGCCAAGGGACTCAAATATCCCTCCTCTAAATCAAGTGAGGATGAATCTGATGAAAATCTCATACCTAGATATTCTAAACTTGCTAAAATTGCTGTGAAACAGCAAAAGGCTTTTGAAAAGGTTCAAAATATGCTAGACAAAAGCGATGACCTATTGGGTGAAGAAATGGATCAAACTCAAACTCTGTCTGATAATCTTCAGAGACTTCAGTCTAAGTTTGATAACCTTCAAAGTCATCAGAACACTCTCTTAGCCGATCATGAGAAGCTTTCTTATGAATTTCTTCAGAGAAAGCAAGATCTTGAGAATCTAAGGGTGAGCTATGAAGATCTTCAGAATGAACGTGATTCATTGCTTGCTCAATTGATCAGTTCCTCTCAGGATGAATTCATTCCACCATGTATGAAATGCATTGAACGTGAATCTGCTAATTCTTCACCTGAAAGTGCAAATGCTTCTATTGCTGCAAATTCTTCAACTGTCTCTCTAGTCACAAATTCCTCATCTGAGGATACCACAAGTATCACTGACAATGCAGGTTTGAAGGAATTGTATGTGACAGGCGTGTACAAAAGCCTCAAAGGGCATCAGGCTTTTTGTGATGTGCTTAAAAAGCATATCCTCAACACGAACCCTAGGAAAGAGGGTATTGCCTTTGAGAGGAAACTCAATGCTGATGGGACCTACTAGAAACCTGAGCAGTATCCCAAAACCTCATGGGTTGCTGCAAAGGGACCTCCCGAAGATCCATCTACTTTATCTGGCTTTACATGTGAATCTTCATATTCTTCTGATGACTCAATTGACTCAACTATAAACTGTTCAAAAATAAGAATGGTGAAGTATTTGCTAGATATGTTGGAACTAACTACAAGAATGGTCCCCCTATGAAGAAAATCTAGGTTCCCAAAAGGTGTCTTGAAAGTCTTCAGGTGAATGTCATCATGACACCACCTGTGAAGAATAGGAACCCCAGATCAAATTCTTCATATGGACCACAGTCCTCATATGGATCCAATTCCTCATATGGACCAAATTCCTCACGTGGATCAAATTCCTTATATGGATCCAAATCCTCATATGAACATCATCGTGCTAACACTTCTATTTCGCAGGGAAAGAATAAGGGCTATGAATATGTGCATTATTCTTCAAATCATTATGTTCATAAATCCTCGAAGAATTTCTCTACTTATTCATATGTTTACTCTAACCCCTCTTCTGTGAAAGGAATTGGAATGGCTTCTATGCCACCTTTCTCATATGGAGCTCGCAAAATGATGAACTCTTTGCCACCCCTCTAGATGTGCATGGTGAAGAAAAAGAACTAATCTCTTATGCAGGTTCATGTCTCCAGACGACCTTGATCATCTGAAGAATTTGTTGGAGACCTGAATATGCTTGAAAGGACGCACGCTAATCATGAAGAAATGACTATTCATTTCTCATGTCCTCATACTGCTATATTTGTTGCATTTCTTAATGAAATTCAATCTGATGAATTTGATGTCATATTCTTCACTGAGGAAGTATATGAGTTCGTAAGTTGCACTAATTCATCTGCAGGATGATCAACCCAAAGCTATTGAGTGGGTCCTTGACAGTGGATGTACAAATCACATGACTGGTGACAAGAACTTATTGATGGACACTGCTTTATCTCCATCACATCTGAAGCATATCACCAACGCTGACAAAGGCAAAAGCAAGGTATTGGGTCTAGGTAGGGTTGCGACCTCAAAGGATTGACACATGGACAAATTCATGCTTGTCGAGTCCTTAGGATTCAACCTCATGTCTGTCTCAATGCTTTGTGATCTTGATATGGTTGTTGTCATTGGCAAGTATCATTGTGTTGTCATCATGGAAGATGACAATTCAAAAATCTTCGAAGGTTTTAGGAGAGGAGACTTGTATATTGTTGATTTCTCTACAGGACCACAACCTACCACATGTCTACTTGCAAAAGCATCAGATGGCTGGTTATAGCATCGTCGACTAGGTCATGCTGGCATGAGGAACTTGCACACACTCGCGAAGAAGAAGCATGTCATTTGCATCGAGGGTGTAAAATTCCTCAAGGACCATCTGTGTGGAGCTTGTGAGGCTGGAAAGATGACCAAGTCCAAGCATCCCTCGAAGACTATCATGACTACCACTTCTCCATTTGAATTGCTTCACACGGATCTCTTCAGCCCTACTCACGATGCCACATTCACTAATGCAGCTTCTTTATATGGCTTTGTTATTGTTGATGACTATTCTTGTTACACATGGGTGCATATCATCACTCACAAAACTGAAGTGCAGGAAGTCTTCAAAGGATTTTCCTCGAGGGCTTCAACAAACTTCGCTGTGAATATCAAGCACATTAGGAGTGACAATGGGACCGAGTTCAAGGATACTGGTCTTGATGACTATCTTGATGAACTTGGTATTACTCATGAGTTATCTGCCCCTTATACTCCTTAGCAGAATGGCATCGTGGAGCACAAGAACAGGACTCTTCTTGAGAAGGCCCGCACCATGCTTGATGAATAGAAGAAGCCTTCTCGCTTCTGGCCTGAGGCAATTGATATTGTGTGCCACATCATCAACATGGTATATCTTCACAAATTCTTCAAAAATACCTCATATGAACTCCTCACTAACAAGAACCCCAATGTGAGTTATTTCAAAGTCTTCGGTGCTAAATGTTGGATTAGAGATCCTCATCACAATTCTAAATTTGCACCAAACGCACATGAAGGTTTTATGCTTGGTTACGGAAAGGACTCGCACACCTACAGAGTCTTCAACACCATTCATCACAAGGTTGATGAAACTGTAGATGTGTGGTTCGATGAAACTAACAGCTCGCAAAGAAAGCACCTACCTCCTGTGCTAGCTAAAATGTCACCTAAGGAATCCAACAAGTTCAAGGCTACTAAGGATGTCATTCCTATCGAAGAATCTGCTAAAGAAGTCATTCCAGAACGTGAAGAACCTCATGCTTGTGTGTCGGTGCGACAAACCCTGGTTCTGTTGCTCAGACTATGCACAGGCACGGGGACAAGATTGAAGCACCAACCCAAGACAGAGTATAAGGAACCAAGATCTCCAAATGACCAACATGTAGATCAGAGGGACCAGTACTAAGCCAGAGAAGAAAGATACCATCAGGAGAATGGCCTCCTTTGCCGCACAGGCGAGCTCGGCAAGGGGCGAGGCCAACCCTGGAAGAAGACGTCCAAGACGTCCCGACAGGGCCTACCGGGACACACGGAGGCAAAACCACCTCACCAACTACTCCGCCACAACCCACCTCGTCAGTCAGTGCGGTGTCAAGTTGCGAAGTGTCTAAGTGGCAGCCATTCACCACATGGCAGCCTCTCCCGATAGGAAATACCTGCAGGTGACACCTGTCCTCCGACGTGTCAAGCGAGCAGATGTGGAGATGGCGAGATAGCCCGGCAAGCCTTGCCAGGCAACCATCGATGTGATGTTGAGCGGTGCATTTAATGCGCCCTGTCAGCCCGCAGAGTTAGGTATGATAGCACTATTTTCTATCTTATCAGTGCATAAAAGGAGGCCCATGGCAACGATACAAAGGGTTAGAAGGTTGGATAACTCACACCCCCACACGCACGTAGCCAATGCCGCCATGAGGCAACCCTTGCCGGGCAAGTGTACTATGCCCCACTACCACCTTTCAATCATCAATCCACAAAAGCAGGAGTAGGGTTTTACGCCTCCGGCGGCCCGAACCTAGGTAAAAATGTATGCGTGATCTCTGCCGTGCTGCCACACGGTCGTCTGCTCTTTGTGCAAGGCGACTCCCCCCTGCCGAACCAGCAAGGGGCTTCCTGGTCCCATAGGTGGCCATGGTTTCCCACGACATATTTGGTGCGCCAGGTAGCTAGGGGGATCTCTTGCGCGAACCTGAAGACATGAGCAGCGCGTCACCTTCATCGTCATCTGCATATTCGACAACACCATCGACCGTGGCGCCCAAGAAGAAATCCGGTTCTTCTGCTCATCCATCCACCTCGAAGGCTCCGCTGCCCGCGGACTCCAACGCTACGGGGGGTGCAGAAACACGCGAGGATGCGGACAATGCTGGGGATGTGGACGGGGCGGGCGGCACCGTCAGCACTTCCCCTATGGCCGATGGAGGAGTAGGAGACATCGGAGGAGAGCAGCATCAGCAAAACCCCGACGGCCACGTTCCACAAGATCTGGGTGAAGGGGTTACTCCATCTGCGCCCCTTTCTCCCACCGACGGGCACAACCGCAGCAACAACACTCGGACCAGGGTGAACTGCCGCCCTCCGACCGCTCCCACCACGGGTGCGGTCGCAGTGTGTGCACCTCCCTCGGGACGGGTCGACCAAGCCGCTGCGCTGGACGGAGCCACTGGCCCTCAAGCGCCTTCGCCGCACCACCCTACCATCCAGGTGGTTGCCCCACACCAGTGGGAGCGCAGTGCTACCACGGCTAGCGCTATCAGGACCCGAGTGATGACGCGATCAACTTCCTCATCACCCATGCCAAGCACAGCTTCGGAGGCCATGGCGCGGTCCGAGCTGCTGCTGAGATTTCTGCCAGCGGCCGAGAAAATGGACGAATGGCGTGCCACCACCCAAAGTTTGCTCGGTTTCGCCGAAGCTGGGGACTCACGGCGAGCTGGCCCGCCACGTCCCCCCCAAGCGACAGCAACAGATCATGCTGCTGACCCTACAGAGGGGGCCATCCCCATGGTGCAGGCCCCGCCATGGCAGCCAGTGCGAGTGCATCGGAATCAAGACCCCAACGACATCTCGATGGCCTCTTCTGATCCTCGAGCGCGTCCAGGCCAACAACGAACCCCGGAGGATAGGCGGAGGGGAGACACGTGCGTCGTCGTCGAGCAACGCCGGGACGACCACCGCCGGACAGACGGGTGCGACGGCCCCGACGTGGACGAGCCCATGCTGGGTATTGGCGGGTGCCTACCTTTCGAGGTTGGCTGCCCTGCCTTTACTCGAGAACTGGGGCAAGTTCGTTGGCCATTCATTCGCACGTTCAAGCCAGAGATAGCTGCGAAGTACGATGGGAGGCTGAACCTGGCAGATTTCCTGAGAATCTGCGCCATCGCCGTTCAGGCTGCCAGGGGAAGATATGAGAAGGTGTTTGCCAACTACTTCCCTTTAGCCCTCAAGTCCAATGTGAGGTCTTGGCTGATGCACCTGCCGGAGAACTCCATTTCGTCGTGGGCAGACCTATGCCATGAGTTCATTGGCGCCTTCACCGGTGGCCACCAGGAGCCGGGCCAACCCAGCGACTTGCCGCTTCTCAAACAAAAGGAAGGAGAAACCCTCCATAAGTATTTACAGAGATTCAGCAAAGTTCATAGAAATATCCAAAATATCCATCCGGCAGCCGTGATAGCCGCCTTCTAGTCCAATGTGCGCAACCGCCGGATTTGTTCCATGATGAACGTGCGGTTTCCCAAGACTGTGAAGGAGCTCTACACGTTGGTGGATAAGTGTGCTCGGATGGAGGAGGGAAGAAAGTTGCCCGGAGAGGAAGATTACACCAATATTCATTCAGAGGATGAGGATGAATCAACCAGTCAGAAGGGCAAGAAGCGCGGTAGGAAGTGAAGGGATAAGGCAGTGATGACTATTGAAGGATTGGGTATGCCTAGTACTGGCAAGAAGGCCAAAGCTGAGGGCCCCGCCAAGGAAGGTGCCGTGTGTGCTGACTGCCAGGAAGCCGGGAAAGGTGATGCGCCATTTTGCAAGATTCATCGGACCAATGGCCACAACCTTCAAGGGTGTTATCAGGTTGAGCAGCTTGTCAAAAGACAGAGAGCAGAGTATAAGAAGCATGAAAAGGAAAAGGGTTAGAATGTTGCTGGCGGTAAGGGCCGAGGTGGTGAAGTAAATCGCCCAGGCAAACCCTAAGGAAAATCCGCCAGAGGTCGAGAGAAGGAAACCTATGGTGATGAGAGTGATGGAGGGGATGAAGAGGAAACCGGTGAGCAAGATTTTCATAAGGCCACCGACGCCCTGTACATTGACAGGGTGCATCTCTGGAAACCTCTCACTGCCAACCCAAGTGGTGGGCGCGAGAAGTCAATGCCGTGGAGCCAGCGCCCGTGTCCCGGAAACCACTCAAATGGCCCCGTAGCCCATCATCTTTGACGAGGGGGATCATCCTAGCTGTCCCACTGCGGTAGGGTGTTTGCCATTGTTGGTCTCCCCAACAATTCGCAACCTCTAGGTCACAAAGATGTTGGTGGACGGCGGGGCCGGGTTGAATCTGATTTCCCCAGCAGTTATCGGCAAGCCTCAGATAGCAGAGGAAGAGCTAGAGGTTACCGGCATGTTTCAAGGAGTTAATCCTGGCAGGAGCCGTCCTAAGGCAAAGATCATGTTGCCGGTAACGTTTGGCGGAGAACTGAACTACCGGCCTTAGAGGATTGTGTTTGATGTGGTTGATCTCCCCCTGCCATAAAATGGGATTCTTGGACGCCCAGCCCTAGCTAAGTTCATGGCGGCATCTCACTATGCCTGCAACACCTTGAAGATGCCTGGGCCACTGGGAGTCATCACTATCCCATCTGATGAGGAGGATGCAATCTGTGGACAAGATATACCGGGACGCGGTCACGGTAGAGGCAGCGGCAGTAGCAGTTCCCGCTAAGGAAAGCAAAGGGAAAAAGGGGGATTGTAGAGACTCCAGCAAAGAGATCAGGAAGCGTGCCCCCACCAAGTGCATGGCACCTATTGACGACGTGCCGGAGTGTTCCAATAACAAGAGATCCAAGGTCGCTGCGCCCCAAGTGAAGAAGGTCCCGGTAGGGTTGGCTGGCGTTGATGGTACTTTCACTATCAGCGCCACCCTCGATGACAAACAGGAAAGCATGCTCGTTGCCTTCTTGCAGGGGAATATCGATGTGTTTGCCTGGCAACCATCTGATATCCCCAGTGTTCCTAGGGAGGTAATCGAGCACCACCTTGACGTCTGTCCGCATGCCCAACCTGTCAAGCAGATAGTCCGGAAGCAAGCCTTGGAGAGGCAGCAGTTCATTGCGGAAGAGATCAAGAAACTTTAGGCAGCTAGATTGGTCAGAGGAGTACTGCATCCCACATGTTTGGCAAATCTAGTGGTAGTCCGGAACGCTAACGGGAAGTGGAGGCTTTGCATAGATATCACGGATTTCAACAAGGCTTGCCTGAAGGACCCGCTTCCCTTGCCGCATGTCGATCAGATTGTGGATTCCTCTTCAGGTTGTTATATGCTCTCCTTTCTAGATGCATATTCTAGGTATCACAAAATCTTCATGTCCAAGGAAGATGAAGAGAAGAAGTCATTCATCACTCCATGTGGTACGTACTGCTTTCTCCGCATGCCATTCGGATTAAAGAGTGTCGGGTCCACTTTTGCAAGGGCAATCTAGATTGGTTTTGAGCCACAGCTGCATAGAAACATAGAAGCCTATATGGATGATATTGTGGTCAAGACCAAGGATAGGGCCACCCTTATTCAGGATTTAGAGGAGACATTTGCTAATCTACGCAAGATCAATTTGAAGCTTAACCCGGAGAAGTGTGTATTTGTTGTTCCCTCCTGAAAGTTGCTTGGGTTCTTTGTGTCCCATCTGGGATCGAAGCCAACCCCGATAAGATCAAGGCTATCAAGCAGATCCAAGGACCAAGGACAGTTAAGGATGTGAGGCGTCTAATAGGGTGCGTGGCCGCACTAAGAAGATTCATCTCCAAGTATGCCGAGCGCACCCTGTCGTTCTTCAAAATTTTGAAGAAGGCAGGGCCCATGAAGTGGACCCCGGTAGCAGATGCAGCTTTGCAAGAGTTGAAGGCCTACTTGTCCTCTGTGCCTACCCTGGTTGCCCCCAAACCCAGGAGCCGTTGCTGTTGTACTTAGAGGCAACCAACCAAGTGGTCAGTGCAGCCTTGGTAGCGCAGTGAGAAGTGGATGAGACAGAGAGTGAGCAGAGACTGGCAGAGTTAGAGAAGGCTCGGGACAGCAATCAGCATCGCAACGAGAGTAACCCCAAGGACGCGGCAAAGAAAAAAGTGGTGCAGTGCCTAGTGTACTTCATCAGCTCCTTGTTACACGGGGCTAGATCGAGGTACTCTGGCGTGCAAAATTTGATCTTTGGCCTCATCGTGGCCTCAAGGAAACTGCGCCACTACTTCCAAGACCATGAGATCATGGTTGTCACTCGTTTCCCGTTGCAAAGGATACTCCAAAACCCTGAGGCTACCGGCAGAATAGTGGAGTGGGCTTTGGAGTTATCCAGTTTCGGTTTGAAGTTTGAGAGCACATCTACTATTCACAGCAGCTCATTGGCAGAGTTTATTGCAGAATAGACGTCAACCCCTGATGAGGAAGTGTCAGAGGTAGTTATCCCCGGCAAGGAATCACCCTAAGAATGGATTAAGTATTTTCATGGTGCTTTTTCCCTACAAGGTGCAGGAGCTGGCGTGCTTCTTGTCGCCCCCTCCGGGGAGCACTTGAAGTACGTTGTCCAAATGCATTTCGCCCGGGAAGAACCAACCAACAATACAACAGAATATGAACGGCTCCTTGCCGGGCTCAGGAGTGCAGCTGAATTGGGAATTAAGAAGCTAATAATTCAAGGAGATTCACAACTTGTGGTGAGACAAGTAAACAAGGATTACCAAATTCCATTGATGGAGGCATACGTCAAGGAAGTGAGGAGATTGGATGAGTGCTTTGACGAATTGCAAACAGAGCACATACCTCATGCGGAAAATAGCATTGCTGATCATCTATCAAAGTGTGCTACGCAGAAGCTTCCTGTGGAACCAGGAAATTTTGTTCTCCATCTCACTCAGCCCTGCGTATCCCCAGCAGTAATGGCCCGAAAAAGGAGAAAGTTTGACTACGGTAAGCCTCTCCCAGTAGAGCCGTCCGCTCCTGGCAGAGACCCTGCCGGGAACAACTCCTCGCAGCCTGCCGGACCACACCCTCCTGCCGGGCCCATGGACCTCGCGGACAAGGCATGTGCTCCCGCAGCAGAGGAGGTGCCGCTAGTCCTCGTTGCCGAGTCCGAGGCTCCAACTTGGGCAAGGCACATTGTCCACATCCTCCAAACGGGAGAGCTTCTCGGCGACCAAGATGAAGTTGAAAAAGTAGCCCGGAGGTCTAGTTTGTATCAGTTTGTCGATGACACTCTATACAGAAGGAGGCCCAACGGTGTGAAATTGAAGTGCGTCAGCTGGGAAGAAGGAAAGGAACTGCTGGCTCAGATACACAATGGCATGTGCGGCTCCCACATTGGATCAAGGGCATTAGTTGTGAAAGCATTCCGACAAGGATTCTATTGGCCCACAGCCCTCTAGGATGCAGTTGAGCTAGTCACCAAATGTGAAGCCTGCCAGTTCCATTCCAAGAAAACCCACCTGCATGCCCAAGCTCTTCAGACAATCCCTCTATCATGGCCATTTTCGGTCTGGGGGCTCGATATCCTCGGGCCCTTCCCCCGAGCAATCGGGGGCTTTGAATTCTTGTTCGTTGGTATCAACAAGTTTACAAAGTGGCCGGAAGTGACTGCCGTGAGAAAGGTGACTGCTCAGTCAGCTGTCAAGTTCTTGAAAGAATTGGTGTGTCGTTTTGGAGTTCCGACAAGGATCATTACCGACAATGGCACCCAGTTCATGAGCCGTGCCTTCATGCAATATGTTCACGCCCTCGAATGCAAGATCTCATCTGCCTTTATGGCACACCCCCGGAGCAATGGGCAAGCTGAGAGGGCGAATGCTGAAGTGTTGCATGGACTCAAGATGAGAACCTTTGATACGCTGCAGAAGCACGACATGCGGAGGATCGAGGAGCTGCCGGTAGTTCTCTGGTCCCTCAGAACGATACCAAACCGAGCTACCGGCAGACTCCCTTCTCTCTGTTCTACAGGGCAGAAGCAGTTATCCCCATGGAACTCATTTACGGGTCACCTCGAGTGCTTGCCTACGATGAAGTAGCGCAAGATCAGCACCGGCGTGACGCCGCTCGACGAGAACCGTCTCCGGGCTGATACGCATGCTGCACGCTATCAGCAGGCCCTGCATCGCTATCATAGCCACAGGGTTCACGCTCGGTGTTTTGAGGAAGGTGACCTTGTCCTTAGGCGCGTTCAGACCGCCAGGGTACAAACAAGTTGTCACCGAAGTGGCCCTTACCTGGTAGTACGAGTCACCAGACTTGGCACCGTCCGTCTGGAGACCGAAGATGGTACTCAGTTGCAAAACTCATGGAATATTGAGCATCTCCACAAGTTCTACCCGTAAGGCGTGGCTGTCAGGTGAGGGAGTCCTGGATTAGGGGGTCCCCGGGCGTCCGGGCTATGTGATATGGGCCGGACTGGTGGGCTATAAATATACAAGATGGAAGGCTTCCCCCCGTATCTGGATGGGACTCTCCTTTGCGTGGATGGCAAGCTTAGCGTTCGGATATGAAGATTCCTTTCTCAGTAAACCGACTATGCATAACCCTAGTCCCCTCCGATGTCTATATAAACCGGAGGGTTAACTAGTAGAGGCGATCATAATCATACAGGCTCGACATCTAGGGTTTTGCCATTACGATCTCGAAGTAGATCAACTCTTGTAATCCATATATCTATCCAAATCAATCAAGCAGGAAGTAGGGTATTACCTCCATTAAGAGGGCCCGAACCTGGGTAAAGATCGTGTCCCCCACCTCCTGTTAACTTCGATCCTCAATCGCACAGTTCGGGACTCCCTACCCGAGATCGGCCAGTTTTGACACTGACATTGGTGCTTTCATTGAGAGTTCCTCTGTGTTGTCGACAAAAGGTTCGATGGCTCGTTCGGTTATCTACAATGATGCTGTTTCGGAGGAGACTTTCCTCCCCAGCCAAATCTTCGTATTCGGCGGCTTCGCACTGCGTGCCAACCCGATTGGCCACCTCGAGCAGATCGACAACTACGCCCCTGGTCATCGGATCAGTTTCGGGAACCTAAACTATGTCGCCGATATCCAAGGAGACTTGATCTTCAAAGGATTTGCAGCCACGACCGCCGCTCCGGCCTTAGATCCGGAGCAGACCACCAAGTCTGAAGACGGGAACATAGAGCCTGCCGGACTCACTGCAGTATGGAACTCGCTACTGGAGATCCGGTGGGGACGGCGTCATCAGCAAACCCAAAGGCGAACCGAACTCACCTTGTCACTAAAGCGCCAGACTATCCCTCGGACTCTAAATCCGAACTCTCGAGGTCCGCCATAAGCGGGCGCGGCCAGGAGGCCCTCAACATGGCCGGCCCCACAGACCCTCGCCTCTCTATCCAAACCTCGATCCTAAACGAGGCCCTTGACTTAATGCGATCCCTCGCCATCGCAGAGGAATCACCTCTGAATTATGCCCAGCCAGGATTAGGGGCTGAGAGCGGGGAATTTTACGTCCCACCCACCACCCACTTCATAGCCACTGTCGAGGATCTAACCGACATGCTGGACTACGCCTCCGAAGACATCGACGGTATGGACGATGATGCCGGAGACGATCAAAGCCAGAACCCTCCGTTTACCGGACGTTGGATGACCACCTCTACATACGACATATACATGGTGGATACACCCAAAGAGGATGACGACGACGGCAAGAAGGATCCGGTTGAGGACAAGCCTGCCGAAGCACCTCCAAAGCGTCGACGTTAGTGGCACCGCTCAAAATTGTGTCGCGAAAAAGACAGCAATACCGGCACCGAAGACAATAACACTCCGTAGAACGCTGAAGACCCAGAAGCCCCCGTCGAGCCAACATCCGAACATGATGATAAGGACGATGGGCAAGTTAACCCCGATGATCTAATCGGGAACGGGGACTCAGAGGATAGTAACTACCTACCCATCTCCGAAGAGGATGTGAGCCTCGGTGATGAAGACTTCATCGTGCCGGAGGAGCCCCTTGAGCAAGAGCGCTTTCAGCGTAGGCTAATCACCACGGCGAGAAGCCTGAAAAAGAAGCAGCAACAACTTCAAGCTGAACAGGATATACTCAATGACAGATGGACTAAAGTCCTGGCAGCTGAGGAATACGGCCTCGAACGCCCAACCAAGATTTACCCAAAGCATAAGCTACTACCTCAATTTGACGACGAGGCCCTTGAGCCAATATCGCCAAAGCATAAAACCGCCGTCAAACCCGATCGACCACGGCGCGGACGGGACCGACCAGCTACCCACATCGAACACCAGCCCGTGCCACCACGCTGTCGAGGTAAGGAGGCAGCGGCCCCGGGCTATACCTATGACTTATGGAAGGACCTCGACAGTAGAGCCGGTCTGACAAGATCAATCTATGGGTCAAGGGGGCGTGCTCTGACACGAGAGGATGGCCATCAGGCCTGGTGTGACAGGCACAACCTCACTCGAGCCGAGAACCGCATTCGAACTTCATCTGAATTACGTCGCGACATCGCTCGATACAGAGGCACGACACACCCATTGTGCTTCACCGATGAGGTTATGGAGCACCTGTTCCCCGAAGGATTTAAACCCATGAACATTGAATCATACGATGGTACGACGGATCCCGCAGTATGGATTGAAGATTTCCTTCTCCACATCCACATGGCTCGCGGTGACGACCTCCACGCCATCAAGTACTTGCCCCTAAAACTCAAAGAGCACGACATTGGCTGAACAGCCTCCCAGAAAACTCTATTGGAAGCTGGGAAGATTTGGAGGACGCCTTTAGAGACAACTTCCAAGTTACCTATGTTCGGCCTCCAGACGCCGATGACCTTAGTCACATAGTCCAGCAGCCCGGAGAATCAGCTTGGAAATATTGGACCAGCTTCTTGATTAAAAAGAATCAAATTGTGGATTGTCCCGACGCCGAAACCCTCGCGGCCTTTAAACACAGCGTCCAAGATGAGTGGCTCGCCTGACACCTCGTCCAAGAAAAGTCGAAGTCCATGGCAGCCCTTACCACACTCAAGACTGGCTTTTGCACAGGAGAAGATAGCTGGCTGGCTCGTAGAAGTAATAGCACCAGCGACCCCGGCACTTTCGAAGCAAAGGATGGCAATGGCATGCCACGACACAATAAACACAAGCGTCGAAGCAACAACCAAGATATCAAAGACACGACGGTTAATGCCGAATTCAGTGGCTCCAAACCCGGTCAACGGAGAAGCCATTCAAACGAAACATAGATGGTCCATCTAGTTTGGACAAAATACTCGATCGGCCTTGCCAGATTCATGGCACCCCCGACAAGCTTGCCAACCATACCAACAGAAATTGTTGGGTCTTTAAACAGGACGACAACCTCAACGCCGAACACAATGGGAAAGGGCCGCCCAGCGAGGACGACGATGAAGAGCCTCGCCCACAGAACACAGGGGGCAGAAGAAATTCCCCCCCCTCCCAAGGTCAAGACAGTGAACATGATCTACGTCACTCATATCCCCAAACGGGAGCGCAAGCGTGCGTTAAGGGACGTCTATGCCTTAGAGCCAGTCGCCCCAAAGTTTAATCCGTGGTCAGCCTGTCCGAGCACCTTCGATCGCAGAGACCATCCGACCAGTATCCGTCATGGGGGTTCGACTGCACTCGTCCCTGATCCAATCATTGACGGATTCCACCTCACGCGAGTCCTTATGGATGGCGGCAGCAGTCTCAATTTGCTTTATCACGACACCATCCGTAAAATGGGCATTGATCCATCAAGAATCAAGCCCACGAAAACCAAATTTAAAGGGGTAATACCCGGCGTAGAGGCATGTTGCACAGGATCCACAACGGTGGAAGTCGTCTTCGGATCACCGGATAACTTCCGGAGAGAAGACCTGATCTTCGACATTGTCCCGTTCCGAAGTGGCTATCACGCACTACTCGGACGAACTGCTTTCGCCCGTTTCAATGCAGTCCTGCACTACGCTTACCTTAAGCTTAAGATGCCTCGGCCACGTGGTGTTATAAAAGTCAATGGAAGCATGGAGCGCTCCCTCCATACAGAGGAGCACACCGCACCCTCACGGCCGAGATGCAGGGTGGCCTCTCTAAGTCGAAGACCACACCGGCAGTCAAGCCCCCGGGCACTGTTAAACGAGTCTGGTCTACCTTGTAGAACTACAGTCCGGCTCATATAGAGCTAGATTAGCAATTCGGCCTCCGCCAATGCCTTAGACTAATAGCGGCATAGGTACTGTGCATGCATAACTACGCGTTAACAATACCATGGGCAAGGACGGAGGCATACTAAACATAGGGTCCACGTTATGGCTGACCCTATCCGGACCCACATATTGCTCCACCTTTTTCGTCTTGTTTTTATTTTTTTAGGTTCTTTTAAGCCTGCATCAATTTCTGGAGCTAAGAAGGGCCCCCTCCTAGGCCCCATATACATACTTGATCGTCGGTCCTTTCAAAGGACCCTACACCAAGGTGATAAGTCGCGCAGACGTGCAGCAGAACGTTGAAAGGATCTTCTAGATCATCTTTTCAAATCTAGGACATGTATACAAATTTTCCTTGTTCTCGGCATGTAGAATAGCTGTGATGCTTATTGCATCTTTTGTAAAAATACGTTTTGACGTACCAATCAGATTATAATGGAAATTGCTTCGCCCAGCCTTGTTTGGCATGGGCACTTTTTCTGTTTTCCCACTTTACGTTCAAGTCGGCACATACACCTTGGTATGACTTAAATCGCGAGGGGCTCTATTCAAGCCATATACATATCTTCAACGATAGAAAGTCCGAACACTTTTAGAGTATACTTCGGCGTCCCGAATACTTCATTATATGCATCGGCTCCGAATCACGTCTTTGGTCAATAGTTGGGTTGCCGAGCTCCTGTGCTTGCCATCTTACATTCCGTTTTTCGGCTAAGGTAGCAAAGGGAGAACTACTGCGATCGTGTTTCCGGCTAGCCCCGTCAAGAACCTCAGTAGAGAAAGCCGAAAACTGACTGTCGTGATGCGGTGAGAGCTGCTCAGCAATTCGGTGACATAATAAATCTCTAGTGATTTGTCCCGTATTACATGAATGGCTGGCCGTGTTCAGTCATGCATCGAAAGGCATCTAAGTTTGGTAGCCACATACGCACCAGGGGCTATCTTACAACCCCATTGTAAAAGTCCTACGGCTAAATGAGAGTAGTAAAGCCACATAGTCCGATTGCCTCGTTTGCTGCACTAACATCTCCTTTACGGACCAAGACGTTGGGTCAAGAGTGATTATGTGCTATCCCGGACACCCCCCGTACTACCTACGTGGTGGCTGAAGCCGACGACTCGCAAACTCTCAAAGATATAAACGGCCGCATAGGAGTAGAAGTAATTCAAAGATAAGAGGCATAAATATATTACGAAGGCCTCGTTTTATAATACAATGTCTGGGTAGCTCGGATATAGTGGCTCGGACACAGCTACTCGAACATAATATCCTTTCAGCATTGGCCCTCTATCAAACAGGCACCCTCAAGGACATCGTCTAAGTAGCGCTCCGGCTTGCGGTGAGCCTTGTCACTGGGCGGACCTTCAACAGCTACGCTGGCGGCCTTCATCTTGACCCAGTGCATTTTGACACGGTGATACGTCTCCAACGTATCTATAATTTTTGATTGCTCCATGCTATATTATCTTCTGTTTTGGACATTATTGGGCTTTATTATTCACTTTTATATTATTTTTGGGACTAACCTATTAACCGGTGGCCCGGCCCAGAATTGCTGTTTTTTGCCTATTTCAGAGTTTCGCAGAAAAAGAATATCAAACGGAGTCCAAACGGAATGAATCCTTCGGGAACGTGATTTTTGGAACGAACATGATCCAGGAGACTTGGACCCTAAGTCAAGGAAGCTTCGAGGATGCCATGAGGTAGGGGGCGCGCCTACCCCCCCCCACCCCCAGGCGCGCCCTCCACCCTCGTGGGCCCCACGTTGCTCCACCGACGTACGCCTTCCTCCTATATATACCTACGTACCCCCAAACGATCAGATACGGAGCCAAAAACCTAATTCCATCGCCGCAACCTTCTGTACCCACGAGATCCCATCTTGGGGCCTGTTCCGGAGCTCCGCCGGAGGGGGCATCGATCATGGAGGGCTTCTACATCAACACCATAGCCCCTCCGATGAAGTGTGAGTACTTTACCTCAGACCTTCGGGTCCATAGTTAGTAGCTAGATGGCTTCTTCTCTCTTTTTGGATCTCAAAACAATGTTCTCCCCCTCTCTCATGGAGATCTATTCGATGTAATCTTCTTTTTGTGGTGTGTTTATTGAGACCGATGAATTGTGGGTTTATGATCAAGTTTATCTACGAACAATATTTGAATCTTCTGAATTCTTTTATGTATGATTGGTTATCTTTGCAAGTCTCTTCGAATTATCAGTTTGGTTTGGCCTACTAGATTGATCTTTCTTGCAATGAGAGAAGTGCCTAGCTTCGGGTTCAATCTTGCGGTGTCCTTTCCCAGTGACAGTAGGGGCAGCAAGGCACGTATTGTATTGTTGCCATCGAGGATGACAAGATGGTTTTTTTATATCATATTGCATGAATTTATCCCTCTACATCATGTTATCTTGCTTAAGGCGTTACTCTGTTCTTATGAACTTAATACTCTAGATGCATGCTGGATAACGGTCGATGTGTGGAGTAATAGTAGTAGATGCAGGCAGGAGTCGGTCTACTTGTCTCGGACGTGATGCCTATATACATGATCATACCTAGATATTCTCATAACTATGCTCAATTTTGTCAATTGCTCAACATGTAATTTGTTCACCCACCGTAAAATACTTATGCTCTTGAGAGAAGCCACTAGTGAAACCTATGGCCCCCGGGTCTATCTTCATCATATTAATCTCCCAACACTTAGTTATTTCCGTTGCCTTTTTACTTTGCTTTTATTTTACTTTGCATCTTTATCTTTATCATAAAAATACCAAAACTATTATCCTATCATATCTATCAGATCTCACTCTCGTAAGTGACCGTGTAGGGATTGACAACCCCTTATCGCGTTGGTTGCGAGGATTTATTTGTTTTGTGTAGGTGCGAGGGACTCGCGCGTAGCCTCCTACTGGATTGATACCTTGGTTCTCAAAAACATAGGGAAATACTGATGCGACTTTGCTGCATCACCCTTTCCTCTTCAAGGGAAAACCAACACAGTGCTCAAGAGGTAGCAAGAAGGATTTCTGGCGCCGTTGCCGGGGAGGTCTACGCAAAAGTCAACATACCAAGTACCCATCACAAACCCTTATCTCCCGCATTACATTATTTGCCATTTGCCTCTCGTTTTCCTCTCCCCCACTTCACCCTTGCCATTTTATTCTCCCTCTCTTTTTCTTTTGCCTCTTTTTCCCTTGCCTTGTCGTCATGGCTAGTCCCTTATCTGCTCCTTTATCCCCCGAGTTTGAGGTTCTTCACTTCAAACAAAGACAAGGAGGAAACTTAAAAGATTCTTGGTTTAGAATGATGGAATCTTATCATAATTGTACCCTAGAGGTGAATTTTAGAATTTTGCTTCGCAACTTTTATGTTGCACTAAATATGTCTCATAGACAACTCTTGGATTGCGTTGCCAAAGGCAATTTTATTGAAAATTGATCCCAGTATTGCGCATGAAATTATAGAAGGTATAGTAGGAACTCTACCTCAACAAAAGGGGCCTCATCATACCCAAGAGGAAACGCAAGTTTTTGAGAAAATTTGCGAAGTAACTAAGATTTTACAAAAGTCTCTTGAACCTCTTAAAAGTGTTAGCGGGAATCTCCACCGCATGAATATGTTCATTACCCTTTGCAATAAGCGGTTGGACTCTTTAGATCTCAAGATTTCTGAATATGAAGGGAAACGTAAAGAACCTCCAGGATTCGAGCATAACCCCGCTAAAAGAATTAAGAATCAAGATGATAATACCTAGATCTATCCTTGCTTTTATGCCTAGCTAGGGGCGTTAAACGATAGCGCTTGTTGGGAGGCAACCCAATTTTATTTTTAGTTTTTTTTTCTTTTTGCTTCTGTTTAGGAATAAATATTTGTTCTAGCCTCTGGTTAGATGTGTTTTTATGTTTTAATTAGTCTTTGTGCCAAGTTAAACCTATAGGATCTTCTTGGATGACAGTTATTTGATCTTGCAGAAATTTCCAGAAACTTTCTGTTCATGAAAATAATTGTTAAAAATTACCAGAACGTGATAAAATATTGATTCTGATTGCTGCTGATCAATGAACAAATTTTCTAGGTCGTCCTATTTTCGCTGATTTTTTGGAGTTCCAGAAGTTTGCGTTAGTTACAGATTACTACAGACTGTTCTGTTTTTTACAGATTCTGTTTTTCGTGTGTTGTTTGCTTATTTTGATGAATCTACGGCTAGTAAAGTAGTTTATAAGCCATAGAAAAGTTGGAATACAGTAGGTTTAACACCAATATAAATAAAGAATGAGTTCATTACAGTACCTTGAAGTGGTCTTTTGTTTTCTTTCGCTAACGGAGCTCACGAAATTTTCTGTTAAGTTTTGTGTTGTGAAGTTTTCAAGTTTTGGGTGAAAGATTTGATGGATTATGGAACAAGGAGTGGCAAGACCCTAAGCTTGGGGATGCCCATGGCACCCCCAAGATAATCTAAGGACACCTAAAATCCAAAGCATGAATTTATCCCTCTACATCATGTCATCTTGCTTAAGGCGTTACTCTGTTCTTATGAACTTAATACTCTAGATGCATGCTGGATAGCGGTCGATGTGTGGAGTAATAGTAGTAGATGCAGGCAGGAGTCGGTCTACTTTTCTCGGACGTGATGCCTATATACATGATCATACCTAGATATTCTCATAACTATGCTCAATTCTGTCAATTGCTCAACAGTAATTTGTTCACCCACCGTAAAATACTTATGCTCTTGAGAGAAGCCACTAGTGAAACCTATGGCCCCCGGGTCTATCTTCATCATATTAATGTTCCAACACTTAGTTATTTCCGTTGCCTTTTTACTTTGCTTTTATTTTACTTTGCATCTTTATCATAAAAATACCAAAAATATTATCCTATCATATCTAGCAGATCTCACTCTCGTAAGTGACCGTGTAGGGATTGACAACCCCTTATCGCGTTGGTTGCGAGGATTTATTTGTTTTGTGTAGGTGCGAGGTACTCGCGCGTAGCCTCCTACTGGATTGATACCTTGGTTCTCAAAAACTGAGGGAAATACTTACGCTACTTTGCTGCATCACCCTTTCCTCTTCAAGGGAAAACCAACGCAGTGCTCAAGAAGTAGCACACAGGCAAAGGCCATCCGCCCACCCTCAATGCATGCCGAGCGCTTCACCGCCTCTATTCGGGGCAAGGCGTCACCTCGTCGCTTGACCAGGCCGAAGTAGCTGCTTGGAATGGGCCCGACGGGCCATTACCGGACTATGATTTCCTTCATGGCCAAACCAGACATCCTATGCAGCTCCGCCAGCTGCATCATCTGATTGTTCAGCAGCGCTGGCCGCTCCGGCGCCAAATATTGCGACCAGAATAGCTTCTCCGTCGCGTTCCCGTATTGGGCCCGGAAATATTGGGCGGCATCAGCAGCACTCCTCGGGAGATCCGCGAAAGCGTCTGGAGCACTCCATAGTCGATTCAGCAAAGCATATCTTCAACTGCCGAATATACTATGTAAAAGAAAAGGCTTACCCGCCGCTATCTGTCCAGCTTGCTTGATCTCCTCGCGAGCAGCCCGGGACTCGGACCACGCCTCCTTTACAGCCTAAAGAGCCTTGGTGAGATCGTCCGCTTGGGCCTTGTTCCTCTCTTCGAAGGACTCACATTTGGTGGAGGCCTCCTGGAGCGCTTGCTCTACTTTGGTCACCCTCGCCTCATACTTAAGGCGGGAGGCCTTTTCGGCCTCCACATCCTTAGCCGCCTTGTCTGCGGCTGCTTTGCTTACCCTCACCTCCTCCTTGGCTTTGGCAAGGGCACTCTTGAGGGCCTCAACCTCGGCCGCGTTGCCTACAAACATTAATAGTTATGCATGAGCTTAAAAACTCAGAGTTTGCATTATAATTCAGGCTTGTAAGGCTTCTTTTAAAAGCATACCTTGGGCCTCATCAAACCGCTTGTTAATACGGTCGATCTCATCATCAGCCAGCTTCAGTTTCCGCTTGAGTTCGGAAACTTCCGCGTTCTTGGCCGAAGCTGCTAGCAGTGAAGCCTATTCACCACAATAGACAATTATGTTACCTCTGGGACATTCGAACCTCTGTTCGACCCTTTCTTCAAAAGGCCGAACAGAGTCTCAGGGGCTACTATCTATACACAGGCGTATGATTATACAGGCAAAAGCGACCATAGATATTACATCACATGCCTCAAAACCTGTTAATAGGCTAGTGAACGCTTCATTCAGTCCGCTTTGGGCAGACTGGACATTTTCAACCACTGTACCCATCAGGGCACGGTGTTCATCCATGATGGAAGCACGACGAAATGCTTCCCTCAATGTATCCGGCGCGTCTGGATGGATGGAGGTCGTCAGTGGAGTCGGCACTCCCCCTCTTTCGAAGAGGGCTGCTCGCTCGGATCCGGAGCCGTGTGGGACTCCGGAGAAGTATTCGGCTGGGGGCCGGACTGGTCAACGGCCCCGCCATCAGTCTCCATGGGGATCACACCCCCCATGTTTCCAGCCGCCGAGGCATTGCCCTCTGGCGTCGTTTCAGCGGCCCTCCGCACCTCTCCCTAGCCTGGAGAGGTCCTTTGGGATAACACCTCGGCATCATCAGTGGCGCATGGCGGGGAGGCTAGTGGAGGCGACTTGGCTAGGGGCTTCGAGCTGGGGTTCCATTCGGGGATGGCTTCAATGTCTAATTCTGGTTCATCCGAAAGGGAGAGTTCCCCTTCTAGGACGCCTCTGCTTCTAGGTCTGCCGACGCCCCCCTCTTCTTCTCTCCCGCCTTGAGGGGAGAATTGCTCTCCTCCTCGTCTTCTTCATCTTCATCTCCCTCGGGGGAGGAGATAACGTCCGTATCGTCGGACGCTATGTCCGAAGTACCTTTACGGCGAAGGGCACTTCTGGCCTCCATGCACTTCTTCTTGGCCTTCTTCTCCGGCGCCTAGTACGGCGCCCGAACTAGCATCTTTGTCAACAAAGGGATAGCTGGGTCTTCAGGCAGTGGAGCCGGATATTTAATCCGCTACGCTTTCTTCGTCCAGAACTAAAGAAGAAAAGGAAGGCTTGGCATACTCCTCGAATCTCCGAGTAGAGGTTATATTTGGAAATCCGAAAACTTACCGGAGTGGCCGGATGAGCACAGTCGAGGCCAAGGTCTTCGATTGTGGCCGGATGAGCACAGTCGAGGCCAAGGTCTTCGATCGTGGCCGGCCACAACTTTTGGGCCTTGAAAAGCAGCTTCCAGATTTCATCGTGCGTTGTACCGAAGAATCGTTGCAGGATCCGAGGGCCGGTCAGATTGAACTCCCACATATGGAGAGTCCGGCGCTAGCAGGGGAGGATCCAGCGAAAAAGCCTCACCTGGATGACGTCAGCGAGGCTCGTGTTCTTCTCTATCACGCCCTTGACGCGCTTCTGCAGTGTCATCACCTCGTTGGACGATGCCCAGTCCAGGCCCTTGTTGACCGACGAGGTGAGCCACATTGCAGGCCCGGATTTGAATTCAGCAGTGGCAACCCATGCGGCATCACGAGGCTCTGTGACATAGAACCACTCCTGTTGCCACACTTTCACGGTTTCCACAAAGGTCCCCTTGGGCCAGGTGACATTAGGGAGCTTGCTCACCATGGCACCGGCACACTCCGCGTGTTGACCCTCGACCACTTTTGGCTTCACGTTGAAGACCTTGAGCCACAGGCCGGAGTGGGGGGAATGCGGAGAAACCCCTTGCACACGACGATGAACGCCAAGATGTTGAGAAAGGAATTCGGGCCTAGATTGTGGAAAACTAGCCCGTAATAGAACATGAGCCCGCGGACGAAGGGGTGGAGAGGAAGCCCTAGCCCGCGAAGAAAGTAGGGGATGAATACTACCCTCTCATTGGGCTCTGGGGTGGGAATGATCTGCTTCTCGGCAGGGAGCCGATGTGCGATATCTTTGGCTATGTACCCCGCTTCCCGGAGTTCCTGAATGTTCCCCTCCGTGACGGAGGAGGCCATACACTTGCCCTGCGCTCCAGATCCGGACATGGCCGGAGTAGTTGTTGGCGAGGGGAAAGTTTGAGACTTGGGCGCTGGAGCTCGAGGACAGATGGGCTGAGGAGGAAGAAGGCGTGAGGTAAAAAGGTGGATCCCAATCTTCTTATAAAGGCAGTGAATATCGAGCGTCCCCCCACGAGCCTTAAACCTCGCCTATTCCCCAGGTGTCGTGCAAACGACACGGTTGGATTACCCAAACCCGTATTTATGAGGATCCCATAATAAGGGGACACGATCTCTGCTTTGACGAGACGTGTCGATGAAGCTCGCGCCTCGAAACGCGAAGCGGGAGGCTGAAAAATGGTTGGAAATAATAATAAGGCCAAAACACAACACCTCGCCAAAAAAGCTATCACAAGATATAACCCATTTTTCTGTTTAAGTATTTTTGCCCTTGGGGTTTAGGGCTGTAACTAGTGTACAGAGCCGAATATAGTTCTTCTGATGAACTACTTTGGATTATTCGGAGGAGGAGCTCGCCTTGCAATGCCGAAGACAATCTGCGCACCGGACATATCGTCGTTGAAGCCTGGGTCAGGGGCTACTGAGGGAGTCCTGGATTAGGGGGTCCCCGGGCGTCCGGGCTATGTGATATGGGCCGGACTGGTGGGCCGTAAATATAGAAGATGGAAGGCTTACCCCCGTATCCGGATGGGACTCTCCTTTGCATGGATAGCAAGCTTAGCGTCCGGATATGAAGATTCCTTTGTCTATAAACCAACTCTGTATAACCCCAGTCCTCTCCGGTGTCTATATAAACCGAAGGATTAGACAGTAGAGGCGATCATAATCATACATGCTAGACATCTAGGGTTTAGCCATTATGATCTCGAGGTAGATCAACTCTTGTAATCCATATATTCATCCAAGTCAAGCAAGCAGGAAGTAGGGTATTACCTCCATTAAGAGGGCCCGAACCTGGGTAAACATCGTGTCCCCCGCCTCGTGTTACCTTCGATCCTCGGACGCACAGTTCGGGATCCCCTACCCGAGATCGGCCGGTTTTGACACCGACATCGGGCCCTACCCGATAGCCACCCATTTGTACAGGCCTTGCCTCAGCTCCATGTAACCCCTTGTACAAAGCCACGGCGATGACCCTGTGCAAGAGAAAAAAAAAGCGCTATGGGGGCCCCCCGCCAAGATTGCATGCCTGCATGAGCATTTCAACATCACTGCATAAGCATTTCATGAGCATTGGCATATGCATATAGATAGGATCACATCCTGCATTCATTCTCATCTGCATGAAGCGGCATGTTCCTGCAGTGAACTTGGCTTTAATAAGGAGTTGAGAAGATTGCCCAGCACTACAATCCCCAGCAAGCCAAACAGATAAGTTCTTCCTCATGTCCGTTAGTGTTCTATAAGCTATAATTTGTGCATAAGAAAACCTCGCCACTCTTTTGAGACTTAGGTGCTCCCATTCCTGACTCGAACATTGCTTCGGACAGGATGGTCGTAGTGTCCTTTGGTTAAAAAAATTACGGCTGGGGCTGGTCCCTTTGTCTGTAACCAGGCAGTTGTAACTCTCTGGCAGACAAAAGGGTGCCAGCAGGATAGCTTGCCGGCAAAACACATTTATTGACACTAAACAGGTATCTCACCTCTGCATGGACATTCACATGCACGGGTTCTCGGCAAGGTTCATCTTTTTCATTAATATGCTGATACAAGTGCCGACAGATTATATTATTTAAACTGAAATTTGGCAAGTGCCGACAGATTTAAGATTGAAAAAAGATAAGTGCCCCGTAATCTCCTCTCTTTGTTTTCCCACCATTAGGCACTGCACCGGAAGGAGGAAAAGACGAGAAAGGGGCACCCAAGCAGGAGCCCATCCCGGTCCCGTCGTGACGCACTTGTCGCGACCTGACAAGACCGGGAGTGGCGAGGTTGCGAAGGAGGACTACGGAGGACGGGGCGGCGCCCTCAGGTCACCACCTCCAGAGCCAGTGTCGGTGTGGAACGACACCTATGGGATCACAAGAATCCCTACTACGGTTGCCGGGGCGCAGGGTTGCAAGAAGAGCAGGATCAGCAGTCAGCACAAGGATCGTTTGCCCAGGTTCGTGCCGCGAGGATGCGTAAAACCCTAGTCCTGGTTTGGTGGGTGTATTTCAGAGAGTTATTGAGCCCTTGAACTAGCTATGGTGAGTGTGTGGTTCGAAAGAGCCGAATCCTTCTCCAGTATGCCATGGGCCTCCTTTTATAGGCGAAAGGGGCTGCCACAGTGGCATACAGGAGGTGGAAAGGCGCATAGTATTGCGAGCTTATCGCTCGTCTTATAGGACAAGTTGCATTTAATGCGCTGCTGAGGTGTCCCCTAGCTTTATCGGGGACGGGGGTGAGGCCCGTCCTATCCGTCGCCGCTCCACCTCGCTTCGACACGCACCCTGGCCAGCGATGCGTGTGGCGCCATGTAGGCAGCCAGGCAGCTGAGGTGGCGCGGTGGTAGGGTCTTCACGAAGATCTGCATGCCGCCACGCGGGCGCCTGCTGAGTTGCCCTGGAAGATGCATGTTGCCATGCAGGTGCATGCCCAGGATGTTTGGGCTGGCAGCTACGTGCGAACGGCGGTGGAGACTTGGGTGATGCGGGCCTGGCAGTGGTCCTGCTAGCGTCTTTGGCAAGAGCCTTGCCGGGGGGCCCGGCAAGGGTCTTGCCGTGGCGTGCTGTCGTCCCCGGCAAGAATCTTGCCGGGGGTCTCGTGGCTCTCCTCGGCAAGGATCTTGTCGAGGATCGTTGTCTTCTAATCCTCATCTGATCTTGAATATGTCTTCACAAAGATCTGCATGTCTCCCTCCCCTTGTCTTTGGCGTTTACTTGCCAGCCTGCTTGAAGACCAAGCATTCTCTGTTGGTGTGATTTGCAGGTTTGTTGGAGGTGCCATGAATCTGACATAATCTATCTAGAATCTTGTTTAGGCTGGACGGTCCATCTCTGTTGCCTTTGAATGGCTTTTTCCGTTGACCGGGTCGAGAGCCCCTGAATCCGTCGTTTACAGCCGTGTTTTGTGGGCTGTCTTCATTGTTTCGACGCTTGCTTTTAGTGCGTCGTGGTTTTCCATTGCCATCCCTGACTTCAGATGTGCCTGGGTCGCTGGTGCCGCTACGGGCCAGCCAACTATCTTCGCCCATGCAAAAGCGGGTCAAAAGGCTTGTTAGGGCTGCCATTGTCCTCGGTTTTTCCTGGCCGAGGTGTCCGGCGAGCCATTCGTCCCGGACACTGTGTTTGAAAGCCGCTAAGGCTTCGGCGTCCGGGCAGTCGTCAATTTGGTTCTTCTTAGTGAGGAATCTGTTCCAAAGCTTTCGGACTCACTCTCTGGGCTGTTGGATTATATGACTTAAATCGTCTGCATCCGGAGGTCGGACATAGGTCCCTTGAAAATTAGCCCTAAAAGCATCCTCAAGTTCTTCCCAACTTCCAATTGAGTTTTCGGCGAGGCTCTTTAGCCAGTGCCGAGCTAGTCCTTTCAACTTGAGGGGCAAGTATTTGATGGCGTGGAGATCATCTCCGCGAGCCATGTGGATATGAAGGATAAAGTCCTCAATCCAGATCACAGGGTCTGTCGCTCCGTCTTATGCCTCTATGTTCACGGGTTTGAATCCCTCTAGAAATTCGTGATCCAGCACCTCATCGGTGAAGCATAGGGGGTGCGCGGCACCCCTGTATTTGGATGTGTCATGGCATTCTGACGGTTGTAGTGTTCGGTTTTGATTCTGTGCCGGAGCACGCTTCCTAGATCCGTAGATGGACCTGGTCATACCGGCTTTTTGGTGCAAGTCCTCACGTAAATCGTGTGCTGACTTATGTGCGACATCGTTAGCCACCCTATCGGGGCCACGGGGTGGTCGATTCGGCTGATCGGCCGTTTTATTTTTCGGCTGTATAGGCTCTAAAGCCTCATCATCGAATTCAGGCAGCAGCTTGCGCTTTGGATAGCTCTTTGTGTGGCGACTGCCACCGTATTTTTCTTCACTGTCGAGCACTTTGTTCCATCTACTGTTGAGTGTATTTTGAGCGGCCTTAAGCCTTTGCTTCTGCTTCTTTGGACTCCTCGCGGTGGCAATAAGCCTTATATGGAGGTTCTCTTGCTCCAAGTGCCTTTCTGGGATGATGTGTGCATCGTCATCCGGACTGTTCTCCTCTCCGGAGACAGGTTGATTAGTTCTACCCTCGGCGTCGCCGTGGTCGGACTGCGGCTCCGTACTATGTTCGCCGTCCGCTGGTTCATCCTGCTCTGTCGCTGGGTCCTTGTGGTCGTCGTTTCCTTTAGAGTCATCGGGGTATTATTCTTTCTTGCGCTGTTATCGCTGTTTTTGCCGATGCGGGATTTGGAGCGGCACCTACGTCGTCGCTTTGGTTGCTTCTCGAGAGGATTATTCTTCGCTGCATCCTTCCGTTCCTCATCATTGTTTTCTTTGGGTGTATCCACCATGTATATATCGTGTGATGAGGTGGCTGTCCAGCGCCCTGTGGGCGGTGGTTCCCGTTCCTCTCCTGCATCGTCTTCCATACCGTCGATGTCTTCGGAGTCGAAATCAAGCATGCCGGTTAAATCGTCGACAGTGGCTATTAAGTGGGTGGTGGGTGGGGAACGAATTTCTTCGTCATCCGCTTCCCACTCGAGCCGGACATAGTTTGGCCGACGGTCTCCTAACAAGGAGAGAGACCTTAATGAGTCGAGCACGTCGCCCAAGGGCGAGTGCTGGAAAATATCCGCGGAGGTAAACTCCATGATCGGTGCTCAATCAGATTCGATAGGGACGGACGCAAGCGGTTCGGAGCCCGTGGCCGGGGATGAATCCAAGGGTTCGGCAACACGGGTCTCGTAAGAGGTGAAGTCAGTATTCGGCTCTAACGCCGCTGAGTATGCGACCTCCGTGGCGGGGTCCAACCATCTGTCCTCGGACGGCGTGATCTGCTCTAGATTGAGGGCCGGAGTAGCCACATGTGTGATCTCCCGAACACCGTCCGACTGCAGAGTTAAGTCATGCTCGTCGTGTCTGTGCGGCGCACCTTACATGGGCTCGAATCTATCGAAGATCAATTCTCCGCGGATGTCGACAGTATAGTTTAAGTTTCCAAACCTGACCTGACGGCCGTGGGCGTAGCTCTCGATCTGCTCCAGATGGCCAAGCGAGTTGGCCCGCAGTGCGAAGCCGCCGAATACGAAGATCTGTCCGAGGAGATAAAGCTCACCCTGGATCGCATCGTTGCCGATGATTGAAGGAGCCATCAAGCCTTACGGTGACGGCATAGTGGAACTCTCAATGAAAGCACCAATGTCGGTGTCAAAACCGGTGGATCTCGGGTAGGGGGTCCCGAACTGTGCGTCTAAGGCGGATGGTAACAGGAGGCTGGGGACACAATGTTTACCCAGGTTCGAGCCCTCTCGATGGAGGTAATACCCTAATTCCTGCTTCATTGATCTTGATGATATGAGTATTAAAATTGTTGATCTACCACGAGATCGTAGAGGCTAAACCCTAGAAGCTAGGCTATGATTATGATTGTTCTTGTCCTACGGACTAAACCCTCCGGTTTATATAGACACCAGAGGGGGCTAGGGTTACATAGAGTCGGTTACAAGGGAGGAGATCTACATATCTGAATTGCCAAGCTTGCCTTCCACGCAAAGGAGAGTCCCATCCGGACACGGGACGAAGTCTTCAATCTTGTGTCTTCATATTCCAACAGTCCGGCCAAAGTATATAGTCCGGCGGTCCGAGGACCCCCTAATCCAGGACTCCCTTAGCGCCCCCTACCCGGCGCGCCAAAGATGTCAGTGTGGAACGACACCTATGGGAGCACAAGAATCCCTACTACGGTTGCCGGGGCGCAGGGTTGCAAGAAGAGCAGGATCAGTAGTCAGCACAAGGATCATTTACTCAGGTTCTGGCCGCGAGGATGCGTAAAACCCTAGTCCTACTTTGGTGGGTGTATTTCAGAGAGTTCTTGAGCCCTCGAACTAGCTATGGTGAGTGCGTGGTTCGAGAGAGCCGAATCCTTCTCCAGTATGCCATGGGCCTCCTTTTATAGGCGAAAGGGGCTGCCACAGTGGCATACAGGAGGTGGAAAGGCGCACAGTATTGCGAGCTTATAGCTCGTATTATAGGACAAGTTGCATTTAATGCGCCGCTGAGGTGTCCCCTAGCTTTATCGGAGACGGGGGCGAGGCCCGTCCTGTCCGTCGCCGCTCCTCCTCGCTTCGACACACGCCCTGGCCAGTGATGCGTGTGGCGGCATGTAGGCAGGCAGGCAGCTAAGGTGGCGTGGTGGTAGGGTCTTCACAAAGATCCGCATGCCGCCATGCAGGCGCCTGCTGAGTTGGCCTGGAAGCTGCACGTAGCCACGTAGGTGCCTGCCCAACTGGTTTGGGCTGGCAGCTGCATGTGAACGTCAGTGGAGACTTGGCTGATGCGGGCCTGGCAGTGGTCCTGCTGGCGTCTTTGGCGAGAGCCTTGCCGGGGGGCCCGGCAAGGGTCTTGCCATGGCGCGCTGTCGTCCCCGGCAAGAATCTTGCCAGGGGTCTCATGGCTCTCCTCGGCAAGGATCTTGTCGAGGATCGTTGTATTCTAATCCTCATCTGATCTTGAATATGTCTTCACAAAGATCTGCATGCCATCAAGGAGGTGCCTCCCGAGCCCTGGCCCCACGTGGCTGATGGTGTTGGGGACGTGGGCTCAAGGGTGGCTCGCCCTGTTGGTGTTTGGGCGTGCTGCCCCGGCAAGAGTCTTGCCGGGGTTGCTGAGGCAGTCCCTGGCAAGGGTCCTGCCGGGGGAAACTGCTCCGCCCCTCTGCTTCTTTGCATTCTTGGTCTTGGCATTGCCCTGACTGTCTTGGGCTTCGGTTTTGCCTTGGTTCACCTCCCCAGTTCTGCTTGGTGCGACCGTCGGCGCGGCTCCGACTGCCCGTGCACAGGTAAAGGGGTATAAAGGTGTGCCCCTTCTTTTGTACACCGACAGCCAGCAAGAATCCCCGGCTTGAGCGCCGATGGAGTCATCCACCAAAGCTCACTCGAAAGACTACTGGAAGGGAGGCGAAGGCGCCAGGAGAACATCCCTCCCCGGCCATCACTCTAGGAGGCTGGTGATGATGATGCCTGGGAGGGAGGGGAAGAACGGAAAGACGAGCCGGCAGGTCGCCGGTCGTAGGCAAAGGCATCCATGCCATCGTACTTCGAGCTGACCCCTGCCACCCGCCTTCTCCGTCTTCCCTTGTTTTCTCCTCACCAGCGCTGCTCCCGTACAGCGCCAAGACTCAAGTTCGGTGCCTTCCCCGGGATGGCGACGAGCGGCCAAGATGGCCAGGGGGATTGAGGCACTCCGCTCCCCACCTTGGTGGGCAGGAAGGCGCGCCTCTCATCGACATCAGCCCCAAGGCTTCCAGGAGGGGCTGTGCTAGGTTTACCAATGGTCTCCAGCCCCGCCTCCCGGCCGAGCCTCGAAGCAACCAAGAGATTCGCCACAGCAAGGACCAGGCTCACTCCCCGAGCACCAGCACCAGCATTTGGCAACACTAGCCCCAACCAAGAGCTGTGGGGCTTTCCCCAGGCTCTTCTCTTCAAGATAACCAGCAGAAGACAGAAGAGGAAGAATGCAATGGTGGATGACTCCGCCCTCCTCGACCCCTCCTTTTATAGGTGGACCAGGGAGGGGAGCCGCTCCCTCAACGGGCGGCCACCATCCTCCTCCGCCAATTCAAGATGACCGGGCCCTCGCCTTGATGCTCTCCCATGCCACAAGCCTCCGTTACCTACCTTGCGCGATGCATGCAGCATACGTGGCTAAGTATAAGGGCGTGGTGGGAGGAGTGAATTTGCAGTTTCTACCCAGTGCATTAAAGTCATTTATGAGCCATAACTGGAGCGAACTCCTCCACTATTGGCTTTACACGACGCGTGGAGAAACTGGAAACTGGCCAGGAATCAAGGTTAATGAAGAAGCAAAGAAGACGTCAAGAGACCAGCCTCTTCAGCAACCCCGCCTGTGCACTTATTAGGTCCGACGCTTGGCAGCGTGCTCGGGGCAGGCCCGGGGCTTCTGTCGGTGCAACAGACCCTGGGTCTGTTGCCCAGACTATGCACAAGCACGGGGACAAGATTGAAGCACCAACCCAAGACAGAGTACAAGGAACCAAGATCTCCAAAGGACCAACATGCAGATAAGAGGGACCAGGACTAAGCCAGAGAAGCAAGATACCATCAGGAGAAGGGCCTCCTTTGCCAAGCAGGCAAGCTCGGCAAGGGGCGAGGCCACCCCCGGCAGAAGACGTCCAAGACGTCCTGGCAGGGCCGGCCGGGAAACATGGAGGCAAAACCACCTCACCAACTACTCCGATACAACCCACGTCGTCAATCATTATGGTGTCAAGCCGCGAAGTGTCTAAGTGGCAGCCATTCACCACATGGCAGCCTCTCCCTACAGGAAATACCTGCAGATGACACCCGTCCCGCGACGTGTCAAGCTAGCAGATGTGGAAGCTAGCGAGATAGCCCGGCAAGCCTTGCCGGGCAACCATCGATGTGACGTTGAGCGGTGCATTTAATGCACCCTGTCAGCCCGCAGAGTTAGGTCTGATAGCACAGTTTGCTATCTTATCAGTGCATAATGACTACTTTGCCATTGTGGTAACATCTTGATCTATAAAAGGAGGCCCATGACAATGATAGAAAGGGTTAGAAGGTTGGATAACTCACACCCCCATACGCACGTAGCCACTGCCGCCCTAAGGCAACCTTTGCCGGGCAAGTGTACTACGCCCCACTACCACCTTTCCATCATCGATCCACCAAAGCAGTAGTAGGGTTTTACGCCTCGCGGCGGCCCAAACCTAGGTAAAAATGCCTGTGTGATCTTTGCTGTGCAGCCACACGCTCGTCTGCTCTTTGTGCAACGCGACTCCCCCCTGCTGAACCAGCAAGGGGCCTCCTGGTCCCATAGGTGGCCGCGGTTTCCCGTGACATGGTGCACCTGAAGAAAATGGCTCTGAAGAAAATGTTGAGCCCACTCAACGTCGTCAACCCGCTCATCCTCGAGTTGCAAATGAAGTGCAGATCGAGAAAATCGTCGATGACATCAACATAGCAGGTCCGCTCACACGATCAAGGGCTTCTCATTTGTCTAACTTTTGTGGGCACTTTGCTTTTGTCTCTATCACAGAGCCGACCAAAGTTGATGAGGCATTTCTGGAGCCTGAGTGGATTCAAGCGATGCAAGAGGAATTACATCAATTCGAGCTCAACAATGTCTGGTAACTTGTCAAGAGACCAGACCCACACATGCACAATATCATCTGTACCAAATGGATCTACCACAACAAGCAAGATGAAAATGGCCTTGTGGTGAGGAATAAGGCTCGTCTTGTAGCTCAAGGCTACACACAGGTTGAGGGAATTGATTTCGATGAAACTTTTGCACCAGTTGCTAGACTCGAGGCTATTCGCATATTGCTTGCTTATGCTAACCATCATAATATCATCTTATATCAAATGGATGTGAAAAGTGCATTCCTCAATGGTAAGCTTGAGGAAGAAGTATATGATGCTCAGCCCCCAGGTTTTGAAGATCCTAACCATCCTGACAAAGTATTCAGACTCAATAACGCCCTCTATTGCCTCAAGCAGGCCCCTCGGGTGTGGTATGATACTTTGAACGAATTCCTCATGAAGAAAGGCTTCAAACCCGGTTCACGTGACCCAACTCTTTTCACCAAAACCTATGATGATGAATTATTCGTGTGCCAAATATATGTTGATGATATTATGTTTGGCTGTACTAATCAACGTTACAGTGATGAATTTGCATATATGATGAGCGAGGAATATCAAATGTCCATGATGGGCGAACTGAAATTCTTCTTAGGTCTTCAAATTCATCAACAGCGCAATGACATCTTGATATCTCAAGAGAAATACCTCAAGGATGTGTTGACAAAATTCGGCATGCAAGTTTGGAAAGGCGTCAAAATCCCTATGCCCACAAATGTCCATCTATGCACTGATGAAAATGGTATAGACTTAGATCAAAAGGTATACCGATCCATGATTTGCCAGATATTATGCTTAGTGTTTGCATGTGTTCCCGTTCTCAAGCTACATTGAAGGAATCACACCATAAGGCTCTGAAGCATATTCTTCGATATCTAGCTCACACTCCAACACTTGGATTATGGTATCCCAAGGGCTTGTCTTTTGATGTCATTAGATATTCTGACTCTGACTATGCTGGTGATCATGTGGATCACAACTCAATATCAGCCACATGCCATTTCCTCGGACGATCTTTAGTATGTTGGTCCTCGAAGAAGCAGGACTGCGTATCACTCTCTACTGCTGAAGCTGGGTACATTGCAACTGGTTCGTGTTGTGCTCAATTGCTCTGGATGAAGCAAACCCTCAAGGACTACAGCATCAATGTGAAGAATGTGCCACTCTTCTGTGACAATGAGAGTGCCATCAAGATTGCTCATAACCCAGTTCAGCACTCAAAGGCAAAGGACATCTAGATTTGTCATCATTTTCTTCGAGATCATGTGTTGAAGGGCGACATCTCTATTGAGCATGTGAAGACTAAAGAACAAGTAGCCGATATCTTCACAAAGCCCTTGGATAAGAAGAGATTTCGCAAGTTGCGGTGTGAGCTAAATATCTTAGAATCTTCGAATGTTCTTTGAAAAGGACACACATCCTAACACTTATGCAAAATTGATGACTTAGATGTGCAACACATGTAGTAATGTTTTTCTTCAATCAATGAAGACTAACCCTCTAAGTGTGAAGAAATTAATGAACAATTTGATTCTCAGAGCCCTACGACAATTGTACACGGCCTCTAAAGTCATTATTCTTATACGGTGGATCACGCCACCAACAAAAGTTGAAAATCTTCAATTTGAGTTTTTCCTCAGTTTTGAAATTCCTCTGTTGTTCAAATTCTTCAACTTTGCAAAGTCTTCACTCTTTCCGACTGTGTTCTTCATTGACTATATATATATGAGTTTTCACTCCTCTACAACATTCACTTATAGCTAATTCTTCAAGTTGACTTTTTGCCTAAGTGAATGTGATCGGACCCGTCCCACTCTATGCTAAACTCAAGTCTGTTCACAAATTCTTCATGTGCATTCTATTTCAAACCCGTTCAAAATCTTGACCGTCTCCTTGTCAGCTGAAGAATTTGTGAACGAAACTTTAAAATATTCTTACCTGAATTTTTGGCTTTTGCCGCTCAAACCGTTTCGCATCCCTCGATAAGATTAAAATACTCACCCACGATCTAAAACGATCTCCACTACACAGTACGTGGGTGATACATGTCGCTAGGATGAGAAGGGTCAGGGGGACGTTCCTCCATTTTCCTCGGATGAGCGGTTTTTCATCTCGACTATAAATACCGCTCGCCCTCCTCAAACCTAATTTACTCTGCTTGATCTCACTCCCCTCGCTCGAGCTCTCTGACCTAGCGCCGCCTCTACTCTCCATTGTCGCCAGTGAGCAAGAGCTTCACTGTCTCGACCACGTCGCGGTCGTACTCGCGCCGGCCGCAGAAATCTTCACCCCGCCGCCGCCGTAGCTGTCTTCCGCCGCCAAGTTAGGGCGTAGAAGATCTGAACGGACGAGCTTCTCAACTTCTACTCTTAGTTCGTCATGTTCTTCGTCAAGGGTAAATAAAATCTATTTTTACTACCATGGTTGATTCTGTTGATTTCCACAAAATCTTCAAAAGGTGTTTATTCTTCAACTTTCATGTCCTTAAACACCAACTTGCATCTGTTCTTGATTAGTTTCTCTAAGCAACGTTTTTCCTCAAGATTCCTCAATGGTGTGGATTTTCAATCTATACAACTCTGGAACCTAAGTCAAGAATGCTTAGTGAAATTCCTGAAGACACCCCTAGTCAAATTCCTCAAACTTGATTCTTTTGAAAAACTTCTAGAACGCATATGACCTCTCCAAATTCTTCTCACCTATACTTTGTTCACAGGTACACATGTCCGCTGCTGAATCTCTAGGTTCTCATCAACTTAACTCATTTGCAGCATTTCTTCAAGACAAATTGCATACCTCATCAGAAAATTCGATTGTTCAAAATCCTCAAATGAAGAATATGGCTGATGGTAAAAGACCCCAGAAGGGGGGAAAGAGACCAGAAGCGAATACTTCTTTTGAAATCCCTGATGACATATATGATGAATATTGCACTACCGATGAAGCCACTCATGGCAAGGAGAACAAAAATCAGCGCAAGGTGCGCATTCAACGGATTGAAAGAAGATGGGCAAGAGAATGGAGGGAGTACAGATATGTGAGTCCGAAGTACATGAAGAAATTCGCCATACACCCTTCATGTCCAAGACGTCCATTGGCACCAGGACAAGTTTCTGATCCCACTAGCATCAAGCGTGGTGAGGATTTTCCCAAGGAGTGGGCCAAGCAACAAGCTAAGTTGGCCAAAATGGCCAAAGAAGAAGTGAAGAAATTCAAAGAAGATTCTACTGCTGCCGCTGCTGAGGCCTCTGCTAGCAAGCCCAAGAAGGTAATGCCGAAGAAACCAGCTGTCAAGCAAAGTTCTTCAGCTGCAATGCCCTCACGACCAAGCTCTTCAAAGCCCTCACGGCCTATTCCTCTAGCTACTTCTTCAAAAGCAGCTCCAGCCCCCTCTACAAAATCCTCAGCAACTGCTGCAAAGTCCTCGGCACCTGTGCATCTTCCCTCTTGCCAAAGGACCACTGGAATCTCTATTACTTCAGGAGCACCAGCGAGTTCCTCAGCTCCGCCTCAGTCTTCAACTGGTCCAACCTTGCTGAAGAAAAAGGCCACTACTTTACGAGGCTCAAGGCCAAGTCCTCACAAGAAGCAGGCTACCTTTCAAGTTCCGTCAAGTGAAGTCGAAGCTAATGATGAACAACTTGCTGAAATCATCAGAGATAGACAAGCAAGGGCCGCTAGAGCCAAAGTCAGTGAAGTCCCACTTCTGCTGGATCCAAAGTTGATCCTTGAGTAGATTGATCTATGGCACAAGGACCCTAACACTCCTATGCCTGATTTCAACCTCACTCCTGGCCAAAGTTATATGTTGACGGCCTTTATTGGCGAAGAAAAATGGAAATTTGAGAAGGCCAAGCAAGTGAATAAAGCTCGGTATAAGAAGGAGAATTTTCTGAAGAAAGATGTTGTGAAAATGTCTCATGATGAACTTGTGACTATGTAGACTGAGATCAAAGCACTCAGTGATGAATTTGACGCGTATCATGCAGACTGGCTAGGTGCCAAAGTCAGAGTCGTCAAAATGGCGAAGAAATGCACATCAAATGTTGCAGCTTCATCGCAACATGAAATTCCTCAGGCTGAATCATCTGCTCAGCCAACTGAAGAAAATGCAAGCACCACTGATGAAAATCAGATTGTTGAAGAGAATTAAAGTACCAGGGCTGCTGAAGATATTCCAGGCTCTAAAGAAACTGCCAGGGCAACCTCCAATGTTGCGCCTGAAGAACAAACCAGGCGAGTCGAAGCATCTGCTATTGTGCCTAAGGAATCTTAACATGCCATGGCAACTGCATCAGTTGGGCTTGAAGAAATTGAACCTATTTCCTCTACTCCTCCTGCAAAGTCATCACCGTTGACAAGTACCAACCTTCCTTCTGCATCAGAAGCGAAGAAGACCAAAGTTGCAGAGCGAGCAGTAGTGAAGAAAAGGAAAGCATCATCAACCACAGAGTCTTCATCTCCTAATAAAGTGAAGACCTTGACGAGCTCATTTGAGAACCCGATTGATGTTGTTCCAATACCAAGCATGCCATCAAAGGAGATTGTTCCCTTTGGTGAGGAATATGTCATTCCCAGTGACTAGGATGAAGAAAATCCTTCCGCTGCTTCGTCAGAGCAGTTGGATGAAGAAATTGAAGTGGATAATATCCCTTGAACTCCGCTGGTATCATCGCCCATGCCTCAGTTCACAGCTGAAGAGGCAGACGTTGAAGAAATTGATGAAGAAGATGAGGATGTGGACATTGGGTCTACAACTCCAATTCAGAATGATGACTATTGGGAGAGTCAGCACCCCAATTCACCACTGACCAAACCACTTCATCAAGTTCCTCAGTCCCCTGTCCAAACTGAGAAAATTCATATGGGCTCTGACGGACATCAAGCTTCACTTCTTTCTATTCCAGAAGAAGTTCCAGCCGCTAGTGCTGAAGAAATGGAGGCCAAGGCTGCTGCTGATGAAATTGCTACTGAAATTCCTCAGCCTGTGGCTCTAGAGGTTGTGCGTCAAAAGGTTGTGAAGACTTCAACTGTAAATCTTCAGCCCAAGCCACAGAATCATCACACCAAGAAGCAGATTCAAGGCTGATGACTTCTCTAATGAACATCATTTCTTCTCTGACTACAATCCCTACGACCCTGCTCGACTTTGTCGCAAGTGTTTCTGGACGGCCAGTCAAATGAATTTCTATTCCTCACTGCTGTTTGATAAGGACAAGATTTTTGACCATGAACAAATTCCTCATATGGATATGGAGTCTCTTCAATGCTTCACCCCAGTCCTCGGTGTTCTTCATGCTGCTGGGCTACTCAACTTCTGCACCGACATCTGCGATTGGAATGAAGAACTCATTCTTCAGTTCTATGCCACGCTGCACATCACTGGCAATGTTGAAGATGTGAATTCATGGGTGCTCGACTGGATGACCGAACACACTCATTACAAAGCTCCGGCTTCTGAATTGCTTCACGCCGTACCAGTCAGTCCTCCCATTGAAGGTGCAAGGCTAATCTATGTTGAACCAGAACTTTCAAATCATCTGATGCAAGTTCTGATGAAGCCATTGAAGCCTGGCCAAGCTCCAAGGACCACATTCCTCGTCAAGGATTTGCTCTATCTGCGAAGAACTATTTATCGCATATTGATCAAAACCCTCAGTCCAATCAAGGGCCACAACTCAGGTGAAGAAGAGGTTGTTGGCATAATGAAGAATCTGCTATTCAATATCATACATGGTATTATATCAACTACCATGATTTCTTCATGAGGACTTTGGCCAATGCTGCTTTGTCACCTTTTGAGTTGAAGCCTTATGCACCATGGATTATGAGATTCATCATATGAAGGTCTTCAATTCATTACATGGATGACTTTCAAAATCATCTCAGCTACTTGCCACCAACTGAAGTCCTCAAAAGGACTATTTCCTCCACTGATGAGAAGGGCAAGGCTGCTGTCATTGATGAAGGCACTAGTCCATTGGATGGACAGTTATGCAAAGCTGCATCATATTCCACCAATGATGACTCTGCAACACATGATACTACCGCAAACGCTTCAAAGCAATATCCTCAAGCCACTGCTCCATGTGTGATGACTGACCATGAGCTTCTCCTCAGCCTACATCAGAAAGTTGATAGAAATCACAAGTGGGTCACGCGTCAGTTTGGTGCAATTCTTTAGAACATGACAGTCACTCAAAATACTATGAAGAAGAACCATTACTACCTGCATGAAGTCTTTGACCGCACTTGGGATATTCTGTCTAACCTCTACAGTTCTGAAGATCTCAAAGAGATGGGCTTCCAATAGGACTTTGACTGGGCACAACCACCTTTGAAGAAATTCAGGAAGGTCAAAGTTCCTCAGCTCGTCGCCAGCTCATATTCCTCATCGCGCGAGACAGATGAAGCCGAAGATTTGAGCGACACCGCGGCAGGCCCTACTCCAACGGATGACCCCAACAACGCTGGCACTCCTCCATCGACTTGATGATGATATTCTTCAGGGGCGTTAGTGAGGGAGTCCTGGACTAAGGGGTCCTCGGGCATCCGGCCTGTTAGCCATGCGCCGGACTGATGGGATGTGAAGATACAAAGACCGAAGACTCTACCCGTATCTGGATGGGACTCTCCTTGGCGTGGAAGGCAAGCTGGGCGTCCAAATATGAAGATTCCTTTCTCTGTAATCGACTTTGTACAACCCTATCCCCCTCCAGTGTCTATATAAACTAGAGGGCTTAGTCCGAAGACAAATGTAGTCATACAGGCTAGACTTCTAGGGTTTTAGCCATTACGATCTCGTAGTAGATCAACTCTTGTAATACTCATATTCATCAAGATCAATCAATCATGAAGTAGGGTATTACCTCCATAGAGAGGGCCTGAATCTGGGTAAACATTGTGTCCCCTGTCTCGTGTTACCATCGACCTTAGACGCACAATTCGGGACCCCCTACCCGAGATATGCCGGTTTTGACACCGACATTGGTGCTTTAATTGAGAGTTCCACTATGCCATCCTCAAAAGATTTGATGGCCCTTTCAATCATCTATGACAATGCTGTCCAAGGGGAAGTCTTCCTCCCCAGACAAATTTTCATGTTCGGCGGCTTCCCACTACGGGCCAACTCACTTGGCCATCTAGAGCAGATCGATAGCTACAGCCCTGGCCGTCAAGTGAGCTTCGGGAGCTTGAACTACGTCACAGATATCCGCGGAGACTTGATCTTCGACGGATTCAAGACCACGGCAGTCGCTCCCTGTCACCACGATGAACATGACTTAAATCTGTTATCGGACCGTACCCTGGAGATAACACCTGTAACTGCTCTGGCCTTAGATCCGGAGCAGATCGCGCCATCGGAAGACAGGAAGCACAACCCCGCCACGGATGCCGCAGTCCCAGTGGCGTCAGAGCCGCACATAGACCCAACTTCGAGTCCGATCTGTGTCACCTGAGCCTCGGACTCATTTCCGGCTACAGGTTCTGAACCGTTTGCGTCAACGTGCATCGAGCTCGATCAGTCATCGGTCGTCGAATTCAGCTCCCTGGACATTCGCACTCACCTCTGGGCGACGTGTTAAACTCGTTAAAAGCGGTATCCTTAGCGGAGGGCTCACAACCGAACTATATCCAGTTCAAACTAGAGGCTGATGATGGAGAGTTTTGCTTCCCACCCACTGCCCAAATTATAGCCACTATCAAAGATTTTACCGACATGCTTGATTATGACTCCGAAGACATCGACGGTATGGACGATGATGCCGATGAGGAGCAGGGCCAAAACCCACCGTTTACCAGACGCTGGACCGCCACCTCTTCTTACGACGTGTACATGGTGGATACACCTAAAGGAACTAACGACGATGACAAAGAAGATCCAGTTGAGAATAAACTTCCTATGATACAGCCAAAACGCCGGCGTCAGCGGGGCCGCTCCAAGTCATGTCGTGGAAAAGACAACAATACCGGCACGTGAGAAAACAATACTCCGGATGATGCCAAAGATAATGAAGACCCCATTGAGATAACTTCCGAACAGGAGGAACGGGAAAACGGGCACGTTAGCCCTGACGAACAGGCCATAAACGATGACTCGGAGGATAGTAATTATCTTCCACTCTCCGAGGATGAGGTGAGCCTTAGCAACGAGGATTTTATCGTGCCTGAGGAACCTCTCGAGCAGGAGCGCTTTAAGCGCCGGCTAATAGCCACTCCAAGGAGCCTGAAAAAGAAGCAGCAGCAGCTTCAAGCTGACCAAGATCTGCTCAACAATAGATGGACTGATGTCTTGGCAGCCGAAGAATACAACCTCGAGCGCCCAGCCAAAAGTTACCCGAAGCAAAAATTGCTACCCCAGTTCGATGATGAGGCGCCCGATCCCGTACCATCATCGCGCAATGCGGCTGACCGACCACCACGTGGTCGGGACAAAGCGGCAACTCAAGCCGAACACCAGTCCGCCTCACCTCGCCGTAAAGGCAGAGATAAAACAACTCGGGGTTATACATATGACCTTCGACAGGACCTGGACAATAGAGAAGGACATACCAGATCGATCTACGGATCGTGAGGACACGCCCCGACACGCGACGATGGCTATCTATTCGGACGTCACAAGCCTAGTCATGCCCGGGAAGAAAACCGCAGACGGACTCCATTGGAGCTACGTCACGATGTGGCCCGATATAGAGGCGCCGCACACCCTATTTGCTTCACTGACGAAGTAATGGAGCATGAATTCCTAGAAGGGTTTAAACCAGTGAATATTGAATCATATGATGAGACAACTGATCTCGCAGTGTAGATCGAGGATTTTCTTCTCCATATCCATATGGCCCGCGGAGACGACCTCCATGCCATCAAATACCTCCTGTGAAAACTCAAAGGGCCAGCTAGGCACTAGTTAAACAGTCTGCTTGAAAACTCTATTGGCATCTAGGAGGATTTGGAAGCCACCTTCCGCGACAACTTCCAAGGTACATATGTCCGGCCACCAGACGCCGATGACTTAAGTCACATAGTTCAACAGCCCGGAGAGTCAGCCAGGAAATTCTGGACTAGGTTCCTAACTAAAAAGAACCAGAGCATTGACTGTCCGGACGCCGAAGCCCTAGCGGCCTTCAAACACAGCATCCGCGACGAATGGCTCACCCGCCACCTCGGCCAAGAAAAGCCGAAGTCCATGGCAGCCCTTACGGCACTCATGACCCGCTTTTATGCGGGTGAGGATAGTTGGCTGGCCCGTAGCAAAAACACGGCAAAAGAAAAGGGCACCTCCGAGGTAAAAAAACAACAACAGCAAGCTCTGACGCAACAGGCACAAACGTCGAAGCAATGGTGATAACACCGATGACACTACAGTCAACGCCGGATTCAGTGGCTCCAAAACCGGTCAGCGGAAGAAGCCATATGAAAGAAACAATTCGGGACCATCTAGGTTGGACCGCATACTCGACCGTCCGTGCCAGATCCATGGCACCCCAGACAAACCAGACAATCATACCAACAGAGATTGCTGGCTTTTTAAATAGGCCGGCAAGTTCAATGCCGAAAACAAGGAGAGGGGATCGCAAAGCGAGGACGGTGACGAGGAACCCCGGCAGCCGAACACAGGGGGACAGAAGAAGTTTCCCCCTTAGGTCAAAATGGTGAACATGATATACGCTACCCACATCACCAAGATGGAGCGCAAGCGCGCGCTCAGCGACATCTATGCGATGGAGCCAGTCGCCCCAAAATTTAATCCATGGTCGTCATGCCCAATTACCTTCGATCGTCGGGATCATCCGACCAGTATCCGTCACGGCGGTTTGGCCACACTGGTCCTTGACCGAATAATTGATGGATTCCACCTGACGCGACTCATAATGGACGGCGGCAGCAGCCTCAACCTGCTCTATCAGGATACAGCGTGGAAAATGGGCATTAATACGTCACGGATCAAGCCCACAAAGACTACCTTTAAAGGAGTCATACCAGGTGTAGAGGCCCGCTATACACGCTCAATCACACTAGAGGTAGTCTTTGGATCTTCGGACAACTTCCGAAGCGAAGAGTTAATCTACGATATCGTCCCTTTTCACAGCGGCTATCACGCACTGCTTTGACGAACTGCATTTGCTCGGTTCAACGCGGTGCCACACTATGCTTATCTCAAGCTCAAGATGCCCGGACCACGTGGCGTCAAACACGGAACACTCCCTCCACAACGAGGACCACATCACTGCCTTAGCAGCAGAAGTATAGAGTGGCCTTCTCAAGCAGAACCTTAATTCGGCGGCCGAGCTCCCAGACACTGTCAAGAGAGTCCCGACTATTCTACAGCAGGACAGATCGGCTCATCAAGAGCTTCACTAGCAATTCGGCCTCCGTCCCAGTCCCGATCAATTGGCGGCATTCGTACCGCGCGTACATAACTACGCACTCAAAATTCCATGGGCATAGACTGAGGTATAACTAGCTTGTGATCCCCCGGACACACATACTTTCACTGTTTCCTTTTTCCTCCTTTTCAGGTTTCTTTTCCACAGGCCTTCCCTGATGGCTTGATCGCAGGTCCTTTCGAAGGATAAATGCACCAAGACGGCAGTAAGCATGGACGTAGAGGGGAATTTCCAGGTGGTCTCTTTAAACGACCACTCTACCTATTTTTCGGGCCCACACGCAGCTCTCCCTTGGTTGTGGCATATTAAATAGCATGTTGCTTATTGCACTACTTATACGAATGCGCTTTGACGTATTAAACAAATTATAATGGAAACAGTTTGCGGCCCAAATTCTACGGCTCTAGCTTACTACTCTTTCCTATTTTCTTTTTTTGATAACCTTATCAAATAGCACCCGTACACTTTGGTACGTTTCAATTTGCCAGGGGCTTCATAGCGCCCCACAACATGGCAACAAAGTCGAACACTTTTTACAGTATAGTTCGCCACCCCGAATTTAGCACTATATGCGTTGGCTCTGAATCATGTCTTTGGTCAATAGTTCGGTTGCTCGGCTCCTGTGCTTGCTACCTTATGTTCCGTTATATCGGCTAGGGTAGTAAAGGGAGAACTACTGCGATTGTGCCCTGGTTTAACCGGATGAGCACCTCAGTAGAGAAAGCCGAAAACTGACTGTCATGATGCGGTGATAGCCGGTCAGCTCTTTGGAGGTCCCAACTCTTTAGAGATTTTTGCCGCATTACGCGAGGGATTGGTACTTGCGCGATCAGGTGTTTACAGCATCCTAGTTTGGATACTAGGGGTTGTGCCTAAATATTTATTGTCAAACTCCTATGGCTAAGTGAGGGTGTTCAGGCCGCATAGTCTGATTTCTTGGTTCGTTGCGCTAAACACCTCCTTCATGGACCAAACAATTGGATCAAGAGTGTTTAGATTCCATCCCGAACACCCCCGTGCAACCTACATGGGGGTAGAAGCCGACGACTGGCCAACTCTCAGATTTCATACAACACGGCCGCACAGGAGGTGAATTTTTTTAAGCAAACATTATATTACATAACAACTTTGTTTCATCATACAAGCCAGAGACAACATGAATGTATTCATTCAGAGATAATGTCTTGCCCACATTGCTTCGCCACAATATGAGACCCCTCCAGGACGTCTTCAAAATACCGCTCGGGCGCATGGTGCTCCTTGCCCTCAGGCGGCCCCTCGGTCACAAGCTTGACGACGTCCATCTTCGGCCACCACACCTTGACGCGGGCGAAGGCCATGCGCGCGCCCTCGATGCAGACCGACCGCTTGACGACGTCCAGCCGAGGGTAGGCATCTACCAGCCACTTCACGAGACCGAAGTAGCTGTTGGGTATAGCTTCGGCAGGCCACAACAGGATTATTAAGTCCTTCATGGCTAGTTCTGCACTCTATGCAGCTCGACCAGCTGTTTTAGCTGATCAGTAAAGGGCACTAGATGTTCTGGCGCAAGGTATTGTGACCAGAACAGCTTCTCCGTTGAGATCCCTTCTACGGCCCGGAAGAATTCCGTAGCGTCTGAAACACTGCGCGGCAGATCCGCAAACGCCCCTGGAGAAGTAGGAAATACTTCTTCTTCACATGGTTGCTTTGCATACTAAATGCCTTACCCGCCGCGATTTTCTTGGCCGCCTGGATCTCCTGGAGGGCGCCCTGGCTTCACCTGGGCCTCTTCCGCCCTTTGGCGAGCCTTGGCGAGTTCGGTCTCTTGAGCTGAAACATCGCGCTCCAAGGTCTCGCACCTTTTCACGGCATCCTGGAGCTTTTGCTGGACCTCATTAAGCCTAGCCTCGTGCTTCTGACGAGCGGCTTGTTCCTTGGCAGCTTTCTCCTCGGCTTCGGCCAGGGCCTTTTTAAGGGCCTCGACCTCGGTCGCCGCTCCTACAAATATCATGGCACTACGTTCAATACACATCATTCATTCTTTCTGAATAAACAGCTAGTTACAACATACCTCGCTTGTCCTCCAGCTGCCTTTTTACAAGGCCGAGCTCTTCTTCGGCCAGCTCCAGACTCAGCTTTAGTTCGGAGACCTCCGCTGCTTGAGAGGTTGCGGCCAGCAACGACGCCTGCTTATTCACATAAGACATATTTAGTAAGTTTCCTGCGAAAATTAATTGATCCTCTGTCTGGCTTTTCTTTGCGAACACTGGACAGTGTCTCAGGGGCTACTGTCTATACTAGGACTTTTTCTTTTGCATCCCTTACCTTGAAGCCTGTCAGCAGGCTGCCGCAGGCTTCGGTCAGTCCGCTCTTGCCGGACTGAACCCTCTCAATCACCGTACCAATAAGTATACGGTGTTCCTCCACAATGGAAGCATCTCGTAGCGCTTCCAGCAGATTATCTGGTGCCTCTGGTTGGACAGAGGTCACCGTCGGGACAGGCACACCTCCTTCTCTGGAAGGAGGCTGCTCACTGGATCCCGAAGCTGTATGGGTCTCCGGAACTGTGTTCGGCTGCGGTCCGAACTGAACGCGGCCCCCATCGCCAGTCTCCATGGGGACCTGCTCCCCCAGTTGTTCGACAACTGAGGTTTTGCCCTCTGGCGCCACCCTGACGGCCTCCTGAACCTCTCCCTGGCCTGGGAAGGTCCTTTGGGACAGCACCTCATCGTCGCCCTTGGCCTTGGGAGAGTGAGCGGTCGGCCGTGACTCGCTGGCCATCGCCTTTGAATCTACCGAACCTCCTGATGAGGATCGCGGGGAGCTGTCGTGGGCCGGACTGCAATAGCATAATTAAACATGTTAATACCTTGAAGAGGAGAGGCCAAATACATGGATGAATACGGGTTTTCAGTACTTACGATGCGACCAGGGGCTTGCTTCGGGGGCGTCGCTCTGGGCTACAGTCGGCGTCCGACGCGGAGTTATTCGTGAGGGGGCCCTTCCCCCTCTTGGGTGCCTCCGCCTCCAGATTCGTGGAGGCCGCCCTCTTCATCCTTCCCCCACCAGGGGGAGAGTTGCTTTCTTCCTCCTCCCCGTCGTCGTCTTCGACGCCGGAGGAGTGAGTCTTGTCTTCGGACGACATGCCCGAAGCTCCTTTGCGGCGAGGTCCACCTTTGGCCCCCTTGGCCTTCTTCTCTGGCGCCTTGTAGGGCGCCGGAACAAGCATCTTCGCCATGAGCGGGATGACTGGTTCCTCGGGCAGCGGAGCCAGACACCGAATCCGCTTCGCTTTCTCTGTCCATACCTAAAAAATAAATAGTGAAGTTTTAGATATCTTCCTTGAACAAGAAAGTAGAGGATGCACCTTGAGACAAGAAAGACTTACCGCACTAGCAGGATGGGCAAGATCGTGCCCGCGGTCCGAGTCTATGTCCGGCGGCGTCTTGTTGCCCTTTTTTTGACACCTGAAACAGTAGGAGAGGCACCTACTGCAATTAAATTAAAGAATAGAATATATGGTACATGAGGTTATTTACAAGTCATCCCCTTTGGGAACGAGGGTTGGGGGGTGGGGGAGGGGGGATTCTACAGGGAGCTAATAAAGGGGGAAAGGAAATTTTTATGTTTGTCTCGCACTCTATAGGTAAGGAGGGAGAGATCTTCCTTGAGTCTTGCACGCCAGGAATCTTGTGATGGGATCACTCCTCTGAAGTGTTTATTATTTCTTTCGTTCTAGATGCTCCAGGATGCCAAAAGAAAAAATTCCATGAACAATGGTTGGTTCCAGGAAGCTTTAGCCTTGTCCACCCAGTCTAGCCGATTGTTAGCTTCATGTCCCATGATACGAAGTTCATTCCAGCATGCAAGGTTAAAGGTGCATTCAAAGAAAAGGTGCTCCACAGTCTCATCTTGGCAGGCCGTGCACAGAAGGCAACCAAAGTCTGTGCCAATGTCATAGTGTCTCCTTTTCAACATGTTGCAAGTGTTGAGTCTATCTGATAGTAGTAACCAGCCAAAAACTTTAATTTTCATTGTTGACTTGGATTTCCAGATCCATTTGTATGTTTGGTGCGCCTGGACATCTTTGAATTAGAAGGTGTAGAACCTGTTGGCTGAGTAATCTGATCCCCACACACAATTCCATTCATCATTGGCCGAAGAATCCATGAGTTCAATATGCATGGTTTGTTGTTGTAGATCTCGTGTCTCGTCATGACCTTGTGAGGAGAGAAGTAGATGGAACGTTTCACCGAGTGACGTGCTCCACAAGAAATCCCTCACCGATATGTCTTCCAGCTGTGCGGAAGAGAAGGCTCTGGGATGAGTATCGGCCAGAACATCACCAATCCAGACATCTTTCCAAAATAGAGCAGAAGATCCACTTCGTATTGTCACATCGGTGATCCCACGGTAAATTGGCATAAGTTTAGAGACGTCGCGCCACCAGAATGAGCCACATGGGTCGGATGCATGTGGAAGATTTGTGGTGTAGTATGTGTTCCAAATCAATTCCACCCAAGGGAGGTCCCAATGGTTGTAAAACTTGTGAAGAAATTTGAGAAGCAAAGCGTCACTTTGCACTTGGAGATTAAGAATGCCAAGCCCTCCACACTTTTTGGGTTCATCTTCCAAACATCTTCGTGAGTGGTTCCGGAGAGCCTTTCCAAGGTTTGGCGCTTCTCCAGATCAAATTCCCATAAAGGGCATGTTCGTCTCTGGCATGGAAAGATCCGGCGAACTAGCATCACCTGGATCACGTGGACGGGCTTGATGTTTTTATCCACCATGCTTTGGATGCACGTTTGCAGCGCTATCAGCTCGCCCGATGAAGACCAGTTTGGGCTCTTCTCTATCTAGGAGGTGAGCCGCATTGGAGGTCCGGATTTGAACTCGGGAGTTGCAGCCCAGGTGGCGTCGCGAGGCTCTGTGATATAGAACCATAGCTTCGGCCACTCCTTGACCGTCTCCACAAAGGTACCTTTGGGCCATGTGACATTGGGCATCTTGCTCACCATGGCTCCTCCGCACTCCGCGTGTTGGCCATCCACCACCTTCGGCTTCACGTTGAAGATCTTGAGCCATAGTCCGAAGAGGGGAGGAATGCAGAGGAAGGCCTCGCACACGACAATAAATGCCGAGATGTTGAGGAAGCAGTTTGGGGCTAGATCATGGAAATCTAGCCTGTAATAGAACATAAGTCCGCGGACGAAAGGGTGGAGAGGAAACCCTAACCCGCGGACAAAATGGGGGATGAACACCACCCTCTCATTGGGCTTTGGGGTGGGGACGACTTGCCCCATGGCCGGAAGCCGGTGGGAAATTTTCCTTCGCTAGATACCCGGCCTCCCGAAGCTCAGTGATGTCCTTCTCCTTGACTAAGGAGGCCATCCACTTGCCTTGCCCTCCAGATCGGGACATGGTTGAGTGCTTTCTTGAAGTGAAAAAGATGAGGACTTTGGTGCTGGAGCCCGAGAATGGGAGGGCAGAGAGAGAGAACGCGTTGGTGAAGAAGGGGAATCCTTATCTCCTTATAAAGGCAGTGAATATCAAGCGCCTCCCCACTCGCCTTAAAACCCGCCTATTCCCAAGGGCTATGCAAACAACACGGTTGGATTACCCATGCCCATCTTGATGAGAATCCTACAATAAGAGGACATGATCTCTTCTTTGACAAGAATTGCCAATGAAAACCGCATCTCGAAACATGGAATGGCAGATGAAAACGGTTCGAAGTAATGACCGGGCAGACGTGATGTCACATTGCAAAAAGTTGTCAGCGGATTGGACTCGTGAAATATTATACTCTCTACCGTTGTGTGTGGTACTTGTGTTGCAGAGCCGAACATGTTCGTTGCGTCCGAAGACTATCTTGGAATATTCGGAAAAGGGAACCTGCCTTGCAATGTCGAAGACAATCTGCATGCCGGACACCTCTTCATTGAAGTCTGGTTCAGGGGCTACTGAGGGAGTCCTGAACTAAGGGGTCCACGGGCGTCCGGCCTGTTAGCCATGGGCCGGACTGATGGGCTGTGAAGATACAAAGACCGAAGACTCTACTCGTGTCCAGATGGGACTCTCCTTGGCGTGGAAGGCAAGCTGGGCGTCCAAATATGAAGATTCCTTTCTCTGTAACCGACTTTGTACAACCCTAGTCCCCTCGAGTGTCTATATAAACCGGAGGGCTTAGTCCGAAGATAGATGTAGTCATACAGGCTAGACTTCTAGGTTTTAGCCATTACGATCTCGTGGTAGATCAACTCTTGTAATACTCATATTCATAAAGATCAATCAAGTAGTAAGTAGGGTATTACATCCATGGAGAGGGCTCGAACCTGGGTAAACATTGTGTCCCCTGTCTCCTGTTACCATCGACCTTAGACGCACAGTTCTGGACCCCCTACCCGAGATCCGCCGGTTTTGACACCGACAATTAGTCCTCATTTTTTCATCCCTTTTGGTCATTTGATGACAAAGGGTGTGAAATTTGAGTTAGTCTTCAAGCGGGTCTATTATATGGGCGTTTTTTTGTTAAGTTACAACTCTTGCTCTTCTGAAGTGTTTGTTTATCGAGTTGTAAACTTATATCCTATGGTGGTCTGATACTTTTGCTCTGTTTTCTGCATGCTATTTCCTCAAGTACGTTTATGCACGCATGTTGAATTTCATCAGACACCATATTTCATCATGCATTTCAAATTATTCATATCATATGTTAAATGCGTGTATGAATTACAAGATATAGGGGGAGTTCTTCTATATCTTGTAATCAAATTCCTCAATATCAGTATTTACACTTCATATGTTTATCCCCATTGAAAACTTAACCTATATTGTCATCAATCACCAAAAAGGGGGAGATTGTTAGTGCATCTAGTGCCCCTTAGTGATTTTTGTGTATTGAAGACAGATAGGTTAAGGGACTAATGAGTTTGTGAGTGTACACTGGTCTACAAGTCTATGAGGAGTTTCATATTTATGATGAAAGTCGACCCCTAAAAAAGAATGTCTTCAGCTGAAGACTTTGGTTTTCTTGAGGACTTTGAAACCGTGAAGACTTGATATTCATGCGAGGATTATGAAGCGTGAAGACTTTTGTTTTCGTAGTTCCATTTTCTCTTTCTTGAGTCATATGGAACACCGTACTGTTAAAGGGGGTCGAGGTAAAACTAAGGAAAAGTTTCCAAGTGATGCTCATCTCAAAATCGTACACCTACCCAATCCTTTCGAGTGAAACCATTGGAAATTTCATATAGTTCAGTCAATTTCTTAAGTGACAGAGACGAAGATCTTCTGTTCTCTGAGGAATTTGTTTTGACTGAGGAGTTAGGAATTTCCCAGTGCGGATTGCCTACAAGTGAGGAACATGATAGCCCTGAGGAATTTGATAGATCAAATATCTGACCATTGTTGTGCTATGCACCACCTGTCCCAAAATATCTACCCACCTAACGGTCATATCATTGAAGGGCATTTATGTCTTATCATGTTGGGCTGCTCGCTAGGCTATAAATAGCCGCCCCCTACAACCAATAGTTCATTGGCTGCTCTGAAAGAAACTGACAATTGTCATTGAGAGCATCCTATCCTCCTAGGACTTTCAGCGAAAATCATCAAGTGAGGAAAACCCAAACACAAACACCTACAAACCCAAAGTGATTGAGCATCACTGAAGAGATTGTTCCTGTGTGGAAGCGACGATTGTTACCTTTGAGGACTGTGCATCCTCCAGAAGTTTAGGCGCCATGGTCTAGAGCATCCAAGAGGAAATTGTGTATCGCCTAGTGACTGAAGTCACCTAAAGACTTACCATGAGTGATTGGGCGAGGTCTGTGTGATCTAAGCTCCAGGAGAATATGGTGAGGACTGTGTGTCCGAGACTGTGTGTCCTTAGGTTTAAATACCTAGCCGCTCCAAACAGACGTACAACTGTCACAGCAGTTGGAACTGGTCTACCAAATCATCGTCTTCACCAAGCTACTGGTTCTATTTCCTCAACCCTTTCATGTCCTCATTTATGTGTTGATGAACTTGATCATTACTGTTTGTAGACTTTGACTCAAGACTTTCTCTATTTCCACAATCCTAATTCTTCAGTCACTTTGTCTTTAGCCTGCTTATCCTGTTTATATGCTTCCTGTACTCTATGCTTGTTTTCATTTCATCATGATGACCCTGTTGCTACTCTGTAATGCTTGCATCTGAGTACTTATTCCACTGCTAGTTGTTCGTGACTTGGGAAATTCCTCACTTTGTAAAAATCGCCCATCCCCCCCTCTAGTCAATATAACGCACTTTCAACCATAGGTTAAGAAGATGCGGGAGGATGGGCAGGCAGCTGATGATTTCCTTTACGCACTAGCAATGGGTCCTGATACTTGGGTAAGACATTATGAATCTTGCGTTGTTGGAGATCTGCACTACAACACCCTTGCACGCGACGAAGGCATGGAGACACAAAACAGTTCCATCATGAGCACGGATAAGTACGGCGAAGTGACAACTAAAATGTATGCTAACATTGTTCAAGTGGAGTATATCTCCAGTTTCGAGGTTCATCGGTGTGTGGTTCTGTTGTGCTGTCATTGGTATAACCTGTTTTCCAAGATCGCAAAACCCACAGCTGATGATTATTTCGAATCCATCAATATCAAGGCGGTGTACCAGACCTACGAGCCTTTTATTTTGGCAAATCAAGCAACACAGATATTTTTCTTGGAAGGCACATTTGCACCTAGTGATGACTGGAGAGTATTGCAAAGGTATGAGCAGAGGAATTCGTTTAATTAAGTTGCACAACAAGATGATGCTTACATTACTCCTGATGTAGAAGATTCCACAGATGTTCCTAATATCTTTGAGAACCATCACGTCAATGATGCTGGCGAAAAGATTTCCTGTCGAGCTGTGGACATACAAGAGTTGATCAATAAGAAGCCAATGTTTGAGGACATTGAGGATGAAGAAGATGTGTCAGGACCCCGATTCTAAGTCACACCGATCTAGCCGGTAACACGTCATATCACTTTGTGGCCTCACACACGGTATTCCCACGGGGGTCGCCTTACCTGGCCCGGAACTGTTTGCGCCTTTTGGCTCACGTATATGATAGTGTCGCTAGCATCCATATGACAGAGAACCCGGGCCGACATGACTAGTCGTGAACCCAAAGTAGCACTAACTTACGAGGACATGCATACATAAAACAGCATCGAGCATGTCAGTCATCAGCGTGTGAATCCGGGCTGTAGCTACTGGGCTAACAGGACTCCGCGAATTCGGGGTGTAGCAGGCTAGCAGGACTCCAGAAGTCACCGTGTGACATTTCCCCGAAGGGACAGACACAGGAACGATGTGAATCACATGCCGGACAGTCTAAGTGTCCCGGAGCAGTAGTGCTGGGCTAGCAGGACTCCGGTAAACCGGGCTGTAGCGGACTACCAAAGCTCAGTCGAAGCATGAGACTACATTTCCCCATAAGAGAGGCTCACAAGGATAAGCCACTAGATTGTCGGATCCCACACATACCAAGCATTTCAATCATACACACAATATGCTCGACATGTGCAAATACAACATGGCATCACAACAAGACTCTACGACTCAGAGTATTTATTCATTAGGCTCCGAGGAGCCAAGTATTACAAACATGGGTCTCATGACCCAACATACAGAGCATACAAGCAACAAGCGGAAGCATTACATGTCTGAGTACAGACAACTACAAATGAAAATGGCTAAGAAGCCTGACTATCTACAAGACCCTCCCAAGGGTACAAGACCGTAGCTGGGGTAACAAGCTATTCATCGAACTCCATGCAGAACTACTACTGAGACAGAAGTCTCATCTGCAAAAACATAAATTAAGCAACGTGAGTACAAAGGTACTCAGCAAGACTTACATCTGATCCTATCATACATGCATTAGTATCAAGAAGGCAATGTGGGGTTTAGTTGCAGCAAGCCAGATTTGACTCGATGGCTATCCTGAACTACGACTGCTGATAACTCTTTTGAGGTGGCGCACATGAGTCCACTAATCACCACATCAATACGCTGCTATGGATTCATTCCCGTCTCCCTACGAGAAGGCCATCCATAGCACTCACACTTGTCTTGAGCATTTTAGGGTGTCCACTTCAAGTTGTCTATGTACCACGTAAGCATCCAAGAAGTCCATAACCGCGGACCCGGCTATTTGAATAGAACATGTTAACCCTGCAGGGGTGTACTTCACACACGGTCTCACCACTTACCGCCATGTACACGTCATGTATCTCGGCAACCTTCAAACGGAAGCCTGGCAAGGGAGTCGGCCATGACCTAACTAACCACACAAGACTCTAGTCCAGGTTTATCGCCTATTCGGGTTCCATCCAGAAGGAGATCCGGCCGGGGTGTCGCTCACGTCCCCAAACGATGTGTGCAGGGTTCCCAACCCACCTCGCTGGATGGATCTATGCTTGGTACACCGTGCCACTTGTGCCTAGTCTGTCCCAAGGCCACCTGGCTGAGTGCCACTTGGTAGACTACTAACACTATCTACAAACACCAGAAACTAACTACAACTCCTGGACAGAGATCAAGTTGGTTAATAAGTCGAGAGAGCTTGGAGCGCCCGGAGCCCAATGTGTGTTAGTAGCTAGTCATTGGATAACATACACAGAACTCAGTGCTTAAGGACGGTTCCAGTGAGACAACCCACCATGTACTCCCACATGGCCTCTCACCGCTACCTTTACCAAATCGTGTTCACACACTTAACTCTCAGCACCAGAACATATCGTAACAGTCCAATGCATTCCCAATGAATCAGACCTGACACAACTCTAAGTAATAGCAGGCAGGGCATGGTAGGAACACAACATGGCTCAATCAACTCCTACACATGCTAGTGGGTTTCAACTATTTACTGTGGCAATGACAGGTCATGCAGAGGAATGGGTTCAACTAACGCAGCATAAAGTAGCAGTTGAATCGCTGTTGTCCTAATGCAATATAAGAGAGCAGGAGCGAGAGAGTGGGATTGTATCGGAATGAACAAGGGGGGTTTGCTTGCTTGATAAATCAACAGAGGGGCACTGTTTCTCAGATAGGTACTCTGGAACACTCTCCGGGGCAGGACCTATCGAGAAGGAACGATGTCGGCAATCAATACACAAGCATATGCAACAATATGATGTATGAACATGGCATGAATATGTGATGTTGTTTGTGGTTATGCATCTAGCATTTCACTTGGAAGGAGTCCATTTGAACCAAAGATTCAAATGCAACTCTAACTTAAGTCTCTTTAAAAGCCATTTATTTTTTCACATATACAGCAGGTATAACTTGGTTTTACATGCATGAAACTGGTACAGATGGATAGATTGAATTTTTCTGATAATTTTTCATATATACATTATTTCAATGTGAGCTACGGTTGAATTTCTATGAATTTTAGAAGTTTATATCATTTTCTGGATTTTTCCTGATTTATTTTTAAACCAGAAAATGACTAATTGTGTCAGCATGACAGTGGCATGACGTCAGCGAGTCAACCGCAGCTGACCAAGTCAAACCTGACGTGTGGGGTCCACACGTCTGTGTCACAGTGTTAAACGGAGGTTTTTTACTAATCTAATTAAAATTAGTGGCGCTGGGCCCATTGTCAGTGTCTCACGGGTTTAGTTAGGTGGTGATTAGCCTTAAGCTAATCACCTGGCAGGTCGGGCCCGCACGTCAGGCCGGCGACCTCTGGACGCGGCGGTGTCCACGCTGCAGGGCGCGGGGGGGCGGCTGAGAGCACCGGGGCGTACCCCGTGCTCTCTCGCATCTAGGAGGGCAGGTGGTAGGAGCTAGGGTGGCCGGAGCTCGAGGCGGCGGCCGGGGCACGGCTTTGAGCGGGAGCGAGCTACGGGGCACGGCAGGGGCTGCGGAAGGCCTCTACGGCCTCCTGGCGTCACCAAGAGCACGGTGACGCGTGTGGTTGCGAGCTGCAGCAGCTAGCGCGACGGCGGCGACACGGACGGCGGCGAAGAGCTAGGCCATGGCGGGGAACAAAGCTACGGCGAGCGGCAAGCCGCGGGGTTAGGGGCAGGACGTGCAGGAGCTCACGTTGGTTCGGAAGGCGTGCTCAGCGTCTCGGGGGAGGCTCTGGAGTCGACGGAGCGGCGACGGCGATCTCGGGCGGCCGGTGATGAAGACGACAGCGATGGCAGTGATGCAGCGCGTCCCTGGTCGCATGGGTCGTCAGAGCGGTCGGAGACGAGCAGGCATAGTGTCTGGGCACGAAGCGAGGGCGAGGCCGTGGCAGTGGGCGCAGCAACGGCGTGCGGCAGCGACGGGGGTGCTCGGGCGTCGCGCGAGAGAGCGAGGGAGAGGAGAGGAATGGGCACGGGAGAGTGAGAGGGGTACAGGGCGGCGCGCGGGGCATCCAGAGCGACGAGGGGGAAGACAGGCAGGCAGGAGGTGGCCGGACGCGTGTGTGCGCGCCGCGGGCACACGTCCCTGTCATCCTGGCGCGGTAGAGACGACGACTAGCACTGGCCAGTCGGCTAGGCCGGCCTGTTCGGCCACTAGGCTGCCAGGTAAGAAGCCCAGGTAAGCTCTTACTCCTTTTTCCTTTCTGTTTTTGTTTTCTTTCTATTTCAGTAATTTTTGTTTCTGATTTAGTAAAATACTAAATCAATTTGTTTGCCTCTGATAATTTTTGTAGGGACTAGTTGGATTAATCCAAAACTCCACACCAAAAATCAGAGATATTGGACATATATTAAATATATAACTAATATATATCCAATGCAAATATTTATGCATTAATTCCAAATGGCCAAAATAAATATTTATGAGCTCCTAAAAATATTGGTTTGAATTTTACCTCTGACCAATATTTTCAGAGAGCAACATGAACATTTTCTTGGACCTTTTTGGAGCAATTTTTAACTGGGTTATTTCCATAAATGATTTCTGAGGGTTTCACAAATCCCCATTTCGAATTTAAATGAAATTTAAACATGATGCACACATGACTAGCTAGTCTAGGTCATACCAGACTAGGGATGTGACAAGATGACACTATGGGGAATTACGATTCAGACTAATACACATGGCAAAGATGTTGATGCTATTGTTGCGGATGATGATTAGACTGCTTTTGTCGTATTTTCCTGTCAGAAGACATTTTTATCTACTATGTGAAATTGTGTTTGCTATGACAACTGAAACCTGATGAACTTGTTGTTTAGTATTTAGCTGTGAGAACATCACTTATTATGTATGTTGATTTGTGTTTGGTGATTGTATGACGACTAAAACATGATGACATTGTCGTTTAGTTGTACTCATATTTGGCTGTGAAACTTGAATTTGATGACATAGTTTGCTGTTGGACTACAATTTGCTTGACATCTGCGAATGGGAACAAAGCTGACCCGACAGGGCTTCTGCTAATTTATTTATTTATTAGCAAAAGGGCCTCTACTATTTATTTATTTATGAGCAAAGGGGATACCCCCTGATTTCCGTTAATGGAATCATTAGATGTTCACAACACTATGCCAAGCCTGCTAAACAGGTTTCATTCATTACTAGTTTCAGCAAAGTGCTCATTTCATAGCCACTGAATACATCACGAGTGCTACATACACTGCAAATAAAGAGACAATCATCCTACAGAGCACATCGATTTTGCCCATTATCTTCACAAGCTCTTTCATCTCCTCATTGTTGTCAAGGCCGTTCAGCAGTTGTTGCTTGGCCATGATCAGAGGAACTACATCTTTAACCTTCTGCTCTGCATCTTCCTCTTCTGCCGTTCCTTCAATTACTTGTCCAACACCCCAACCTGTTGGTATTGGGATTCCTCGGCTAACCAAATAATCAGAGTAGTTGCATTCCCCCACATCAGCAACTTCCCAGAAATACAAATCACATGAATCTTCCCTTTTCTGCACGAATCAAATTGGAAGATCATCAACCAAACTATTAAAAAATCAGCAACTGAAAGCAGCAGAACAACACTTAAACATACTATTACCCCATGATCCGGGCATTTGTAGAAGACTCGGCTAGGGTTGAGGATTGTGGTTGAGACATGACAGATGGCTCTGCATGATTAGCAGCAGTGTCACCACACCAACGGCAGCAGGTTGCGATGAGCAACCTACTGCAGTGCATGTGCCGACAGGGGTGTGATGAGACCCACAGGCGATGGTACAGGTGCTGACTTGGCGCATATCTGGTTGTTGCCTGCGGAAGAGCAGGTGGATGAGCAGCCAGCAGACATGGTTGCTGCGGCCAGAGCTTCTAATGCTAGGCAGAGTAAGTAGAGAAGAGGAGAAGCGAACGTTGGATATGTCAGTTTCATTACTTGCAGAGTAGCATAGCACCATATATAGTCATAGTCTAGGTTTAGATTCGAACCTTCTATAGGAGCACGTCTCTCTTTTTTCTAAAACTCAGTAACGTCTCTTTACTGGTACACTAGCTTGTTCTGTACGCCTTCTCAAGTCTTTGATTTTTTTCCTTTTTTTGTGAGGAAGGAAGGAGGACAAAATTGAGAGTTCCTGGGACTCGAACCCAAGACCTCTCGGTTGAAACCAAGCGTGCTAGTCACTTATGTGGCGAACGTTCCCTGGGAGAAGGACGACAGACAAACGCATTTTCCTCGCAGTTTTAGTTGCGACACAAGATCGAACAGTTGCAGTTTCGGGAATGTTATCAGGCGAATGAGCCCAGTTTTTCTTTTCTTCCTATATTAAAAAAGTATGCTACTTGGTGTCGGCTGAGTCAACAAACGATTGTGCCAACCTTGACCGTTGGATTGACATTCAACGTCTGTCATGTTTCTTCAGTCTCTTCTTCCTCTAGCCTCCAAAGCCAAACCAGCGCCGGCAGGACCACCTGCTCCAGCCTCCCATGGCTGGCTGTGCTGCCGCGCACGCATCATGGCCACATCGCACCCTAAAACTCTGCACATCTTCCCCGGCTCCTGTTCGTTCCCATCTGAGGCCTCACCATCGTCCTCCACCATGGTTCGCTCACCGCGGCACTGCCCTCCGGTGTTGTCAACATGGTTAACAACCGAGAGGAATAAGGAGATGAATGTACATGGTGAGGATGACAGTAGGGACCCAGCAGCGCGCGCACACTACTGGGAAAACCTTATTCACAGAACTTTAGCAGTAGCGCTGGGCAAAATATGGCACTACTGCTACTTATCAGTAGCGCGGGGAAAAGGAAGGCGCTACTGCTATGAACACAGCAGTAGCGCGGCAAGGGAAAAGAGCGCTACTACTAAAATTGCCCCACTGTTGCCGCCAGGCTCAGTTTAGTAGTAGCGCTTTCCTATGAAACGCACTACTGCTAGATAGTTTAGCAGTAGCGTTTGCTGCAAAACCGCGCTACTACTAGTCCAGCCTTATCCCCCCGCGCGCGCGCCCGTTTCCTCACTCTAGTCACGGGCGTCGTCCTCCTCCTACGATCGCCCCCATCACCGCATTGCCGCCGCCGGCGTCGCAACCATCCTCTGGCCTCGATAAGCCTCCTCCTTCTCCTCTTCCTCCTCCCTCCTCTAGCTGCCACTCCTCCCTCCTCTGCCCCACTCCTCCTCCCCTCGTCCCTCCCCCTCCTCCTCCCTGTTCCGCCCCACTCCTCCTCCCCTTGTCCCTCCCCCTGCTCCTCCCTCCTCTAGCCGCCCCTCCATCAACAGCACCTCCTCCCTCCATAGCCCCTCATCCCTCCACAGCCCCTACTCCCTTCCCCTCCTCCATCCACAGCTCGTCCCTCCTCCCCCTCCCCCTCCTCCATATATTTAGTTGATAGTATAGATAGGAAGAATGTAGATTTTTTCAATAGTATAGATAGGTCGAATTTTGTAGAATGTACATAGAATTTAAGTGGTTAATAGAACTAGTTTATTTATAGTAAGTGCATAATATAATTAGTTGAATTAGTAAGAAAATTAATAATTTTTATTTATAGTATGTGCTTAGTTGAACTAGTTGAATTAGTAAGAAAATTATTTATGTTTATTTTTACTAAGTGCTTAGTTGAATTAGTTGAATTAATAGAACTAGTTATTTTTAGTAAGAAAATTTAGGTATGGAAAATTTAATTATTTTTATTTCATTATCACTTTGTGATCAAAGAAAGTTATATGAGATTTGATGATCTAAAATTTTACTCGGTGGAATATGTAGGCTTTGTAGAGTCGTGTCTCCTTGGAGTGATCGTCATCCGAGCTACTTCTACTTCCTCTACACCCGAGTCGGTGAGCTAAAAGTCCACCACCTCCTTCTCCACTCCTCAGTGTGTTGAATACAGTAGAACTAGGGTATTTAGTCTGTGAGCTTATGTGCGAATGCTTATGATAATTGATCCGGATGGAATTGCAAGTTTAAGCATCATTGTATGAGTATGAACATCTTTGTATCGCAGGGAAAATCCGAGTGGCCTATGTTTTGCCGGAGTGTTGATTTATTTCTGTTCTGGCAAATTTCAGGCGCTCGATATGTCCTATTTTAGCAAAAGTCATGCCGGATTTTTCCGTGAATTTAAGCATGACTTGTGATATAATATGTACGAAATATCGAGTGCCCCGGATTTGTGTGTTGAGTTTCCTGGTAGTTTCCTTCGATCGATTTTCAATTAATGTTTCAACTACGAGCATAGGAAATGTCTGACGACGAAAAGGATTTCGGTATGTGTGAATACTGCGAAGACGAGCGAGGCCTGTGCGACAAACATTTCCTAGTTGATGATAGGCGCTTCAGCATCAAGCTGGATGAGAACTTCAAAGTGGATACTGTAAGTCACAACGACAAGTCTTTTTTCATAAATAAGCATGATTTCTGCTTCTTTTTCTTTAACTTATAATTTAATTTTTTACTATTCTACTAGCGTATACCCTGCCATGCAAGAATTTTTGTCTTGGATAAGATGGGTTTCAGTCCTATGAAAACTATGGAGGTAAAGAGAGTTCACTTGTAGACCGAGCATGATTTTACTTTCGATGCAAAATTATACAATGCAGACACCTACACCTATTTTGAAAGCAAAAATTGGAGAGCACTATGCAAAGGCTTGTGCATTTGAGCCTGATATGCTTATCACCTTTGCTATTCGTCCGGAAGATTATATTGAAGGAAATATCGACATCTGGGTCGATGTGCAGACGCCTCCAGTTCTACCATTATGTGAGTTTCTCAACCATATTTATGTCTTTGATATTATTTATTCAAAAATAGTTGACAACTAATTTCTATTGACAGCTTATTTCCATTCAAGCAAACATGTCCCGAGGCTGAACTAAACTGCGAGGAGATAAGTCATTATGTTTCATGGCTTGAGGATCTTGATGCTGCCAAGAGAAATTATTTTCCTGGACTTGGAAATCTTAGTACTCAAAACATGCGACCAATAGTGTTCGTATTGAACTACGGTCACATCTATTTAGGAAAGATTGTAAGATTTTTACTATTTGTCCTCAGTGCATCTTTTGCATACATTATTTTTAAGCTAAACTTCATTGCTAAGTATGTTACTACGATGTTCTTCAATAGGGACTCCCGATGATAGTTGTGCCTCGTTGGATCGAGTCTAAAGGTTGCATGGCAATGGTTAGCTTATGGCCAAGACATCCTACATCGCACATGAGTGCATTTAGGATTTTTAAAACCAAGCAAGTCTCATTAGTGAAAGACTGGAGCAGAATTGTGAAGGATCGCAGAGAAGTACTAGGGGGAAACAATCAGAAGCACAGCACACAATTAGGAGATAGGTTCATCTGCATGCTCCAATATGATGAATCAGGACTGCTACACATGTTCTATGCTATTTTACCTTAGAGAGAGCAGTAGGAGTGGTTAGCTAGCTAGAATGAGTTTGAAGATGATGATGTGCTACACTACGACTATGATGATTAAATAGGTAGTGTTGGTGGTAATGGCTGATGATTATTATTAGCTAGTGTTGGTGGTGATTAGATAGCTACACTATGACTATGATGATTAAATAGTGGTAATGACTATAATGATTATTAGCTAGTGTTGTTTGTGATGATATGATGCAAGAGTTTTTATACTAATATGATGATGATGATGATGATGAGTTATTATATCATTGGGTGAAAGAACCGCAGATTAGTTTGAAATGGATGGATCCTAAGTGATCAAGTCATGGATTACCGTGATAATCCATGACTTGATCACTTAGGATCCATCCACTTGAAACTAATCCGCGGTTCTTTCACCTAGTGATTTAATAACTCATTATCATGTAAAAATAATCTCTATATTGCTTTTGTATGAAAACTTGTATAAAGGTGTCTGAATACGACATAAAATAAAAAAGAAATAGAATACGGAATAATAGTAGTAGCGCGGGCAGTGGGACGCGCTACTAGTAATTACCAGTAGTGCCTGTTGCGCTACACGCTACTACTAAGTTGATATAGCAGTAGCGCATGTTAACACACGCTACTGCTAACCTTTAGCTGTAACGCCATAGCAATAGCGCAGTTACCCGCGCTACTGATAGGCCAAGAACCCGCACTACTGCTAGGCTTTTCCCTAGTAGTGGCAATTGTTTTTCTTTTTTGGGGGACGGAGAAGGGTATCAAATGGGTTGTGCAGGAGTTTTGGCCTGTCTAGCCTAGGCTTTATTTCATATGTTTAGCACATGACCGGCCTAGTTTGTTTTTTTCCTTTTCGAAAATGGCTAGGCCAGGTATTTTGTTTTTTGCAGAATAACCAACATAGACCTACTTGCTTTTCTATGCCCTGCTAGGCCGGAAATCTTTCAAGACGAGGAGGGATGCATTCGGGCTTGCTCAGAAAATAGGCTATAAGTAATAAAAAATGGGCTGTAAAATGAAAAAATACAGCAAACAGCCAATTAGTTCCGATTTTGATATTTTAAATTTCATTTTTTTGTCCAGGTAAAATTTCATTGGATTTAAATAAAGTTATGTTTAGTTTTTAAATTGATTTGAATCTGGCTAGAAATTTCGGGCTGTATGTTGTTTGGGACAGATTTGGAGGCTAACTTGTGGGTCTACTAGGATGACGTGTACGAAAGGCTTTGTCAACTTAGTCCACAAACGATTCTAGCAGCAGTGACCGTTGGATGTTAATCCTACGACCGTGCTGCTTCTTCAATATCTAATCTTCTTGCTCCAACCGCCCAAACCAGCACCGATGGGACTGGCTGCTCCCGGCTCCCATTGCCAGCTATGCTACCGCACAGGCCGCACCGCCCCACCCTACTCCATCGCTGGCCAGGCCATTCCTCTAATCACCCACACCTCCTATTATTTTCCGGTGACAGCACCCGAACCAGTAAACCCTCATACTCCCACTGTGTGGGCAACCACTGCCGAGTCTTCCCCGGCTTCGTGTCATTCTCTTCCTAGGCCTCGCCGTCGTCCACTGCCCTAGTGCTCTCGGCGCGGCGTGGTCAATGTGGTCAACGAACGACATCCATCGGAAGTGGACTGTACGTGGTGAGGCTGACAGTTGGGTCCACGACCGTACACAAGGAAATGCCTCCTTATTACGCGCAAAATAATGATTCCTCCACCTGACAGTTGGGACCCACCGGAAGGGCCTCTGTATTTCCCAAAAAAATGTTCCCCTACTAAAAGCTCGGACCCACCAGCTATATCTTCACACGCAAGGAAGTGCCTCCTTATTACGCACAAAAAAAATTAATACTCCCCCTCTTGCTGGGACCAACCATAGTGGGAGGCTAAGTTGTGGGCCTACTAAGTTGACACGGATGGAGGGATTTGTCAACTTAGTCAATATGAACGATCCTAGCTCCAGTGACCAGACGATGTCCATCCAACGGCCGTAGTGCTTCTTCATCCTCTGGTCTTCTTGCTCCAGCCGGCCAAACCAGGGCCGGTAGTGCCACCTGCTCCTGCCTCCCGTGGTCGGATGTGCTGCCGCGGAGGCCTCACCGCCCCTACTACTCCCACCACTGGCTAGGCCATCCCTCTACTTACCCACATCACCTGTTATTCTGCGGCGACGGCAGCCTCACACCGTAGCCGAACCAGTCAACCCTCGTACTCCTCTCCACGTGGGCATCCACTGTCACGTCTTCCCCGGCTCCGCGTCCTCCCCTTCCTAGGCCTTGCCGTCGTCCACCACCTTGGTGCTCTCGGCGCGGCGTGGTCAATGTGGTCAAGGAACGATTTCCATCGGAAGAGTTCTGTACGTGGAGAGGCTGACAGTTGGGTCCATGGCCGCAGCAAGGAAGTGCCTCCTTATTACGCGCAAAATAATGATTCCTCCACCTGGTAGCAGGGACCCACCAGATGGGCCATTGTATTTCGCAGAAAAAACGTTTCCCCCCTGACTGCTGGGAACCACCAGCTACATCTTCGCATGCAAGTAAGTGCGTCCATATTACGGGCAAAAAATTTGATTCTCCCCGTACAGCCGGGACCCACCAGCTATATCTTCACATGCAAGGAAGTGCCTTCTTCTCCTCCCTGGCAGTCGGGAACCCACCTGGTCGAAACGTACATAGCGTTGTGTTTCTGGTCGCGAACGTGTACATACATACTAGTCGATCGGTCTGTCTGCAGGCTGTAGTGATGAAGCGTGGCCGAGTAAGGAAGGGCACGTGTCGTAGTAGAGGCGCGTGTAACGCCCGGATAATTATGCTACAGTAAACCCTTGTTAATGGTGCCATGTCATCATGTTACTGTTGCTAATCTCCGCTTGATCCAAATCGCAATTAAAATTCAAAATTGAGTTTAAAGGAAAAAAGTCAAATTTTGTCAAACATCCAAACTAAAATGCTCAAGTTGTTGCAAATAATCATTTGGTAATATTGGTGGAGAAACCAAAATTTTATAAAATTAGATGCTCTAAAAAACAGAAAACGGGAGAGGCTCAGTCCCTCACTGACCTCGGCCCAGGTAACCCCCAGGCCGGCCCACACGCCGCCCTCTCTGGCCTACAAGGCCACCCCGACCCAAACCGTAGCGCTAACCACCCCCACTCCCCCACGACTATCTCTCTCTCCCTCTCCCGATCCGATCTGGATCGGGCCGTTCCCCCCTCCCCCCCCCCGCCGCGTCCCCGACGCCACCGTCGCTCAGAGCCCCCCTCGCCAGAGCCTCCCGACGCTGCCGCACGCCGTCGCCTCGCCCCTCTTCCCTCGCGGCGACACCCCGAAGCCGCTGCCCGCTGGCGCCGCCCCGGCTCCCCCGCTCGCTGTTGCCGGACCGCGACGCCTTCGCCACCTTGTCGCTGCCGGAACTCGCCTCAACACCTCTCCTTGATGGCTCCATCAAGCCACGCCGCCCCCGTTCATCTACAAACGGGGTGAGCCTTGTCCGCCCCTCTCTCCCATCACCGGATCCGGCCGCGTCTCCACGCGCGCGCCCGCACCCCGACCACGTCGCCGCACCGTTCCGCCGTTCGCACGCTGCTACGCTCACGCCGAGGCTCCATGGTCGCACCTCCCCTGACCTGCTAGCTCCGGCCACAGTCTCTGCCCTTGCCGTGTGCACGCACGCGTGCACGGCCATGCCGTGGTGGCCGGCTTGTGCCAATGACAACGGCCCCCACCCATAATTATTTTGGTCTAATTAAAACGGCCTAGTTAATAAACCTAATGGGACACAGTCAGGTGGGTCCCCCACCACTTAATCAACCCCCTGTTGAATTAAACCACTAGTTAAAATTACTGACTATGACGTGTGGCCCCCACTCTAATAAACTGTTTTATAATTAATCTGTTAATTAAAACTGTTAACTAAGTTGTGTCAATGACAACAGGACCCACCTGTAAGTTTGACCCAGTCAACAGCCCTATTGAATCCTGACATCATGCTGATGTCATGGTGATGTCATAACCCTGTTTTCCTTTAATTTAAATCTGTTAATTCCAAAATGATTTAAATGTTTTAGAAAATCATAGAAATTAATCCGTAGCTCGGATGAAAAAGTTTTATACATGAAAGTTGCTCAGAACGACGAGACGAGTCGGAATACGCTCTTTGTTCATCTATCATACATCCCTAGCATAGCGAACATCAAACATTTCCCCTCCGGTTCGTTTGTCCCGAAATGCCAAATTCGGGAAAACAGTCCCGGATGTTTTCCCCCTTCGCTGGTATCGTGTAGCACCGCGTTAGAACACCCCTAGCACTGCGTGTTATCGCTGTCATGCATCTGTGTTGCATTACATTTACTGTTTCTTCCCCCTTTTCTCTCCGATAGACCCAGAGACCGCCGCCGATGCCCCTGTGATCGACTACGTCGACGACGAACCTTCTTCCATTTCAGTGGAGCTTCCAAGCAAGCCCCGCCTTTGATCATCCCGATATCGCACATTCCATTCTCTAATGCTTGCATTAGATTTTGCTACTGTATTTGATTGCTCCTATTCTGATGCATAGCCTGCTTTTGTCACCTGCTCATTGTACCTTACCTGCTTATCCTAAACTGCTTAGTATAGGTTGGTTAGTGATCCATCAGTGACCCCCACCTTGTCCTTGTTGCCACTACTTCATCATCGAAGACTCGATCAACGTGATCGACGACCAGAGCACGACACCTCACATAACATCACGCCCCTTTTGTTGCCGACTCTGCAAAGTTACTAGGGTGATCCCTCATTACGCACTCCTGATGATAATTCTGTAGTGTAGCTATTCGGTCATGGTCAACGAGGGTGGTTCGTATTTGACCATTCCCGATACGGCTCTGTCGTGCAACACCTCAAGTGTGAACCTCAAGGGTGGATCCTCTTACGTTCACCTTGATGATTACATCGAGTGGAATCCTCCGTGGGTGATTCCTCGGGTTTTCCCCTTGATGTTTGGACACACGGTTACCTTGAATTTACTTGAGACCTTTGGGAAAGTTGGGCGGGCCCGGAGAGCACCCGCAAGATGGTTACGAGGCACGGCCGGGCAGGCAGGCCGCCCCCGAGTGGGCTGGGCTAACCCTTGCCGTATTTCCTCGATATGGGGCAATGGGGTCACATTATCGTGAGTCTAGGCTCGTCTCCGCAAACTAATAATACGCTCTGGTTTGGGTATTGTTTCTGAATTGGCCTTTGGCCTTTACGGACCAACCACCACGCGAGAATAGTTATGGGCCTCGACGTCGTAGTATCAGCCGAAGCTTTGTCAGACGTCTAGTTCAGCAATGCGGCATGGCTGGGCCGGTACCATCCTGTAGTGGTCGAGCCTGGTCCCGCCCTCCACGTAACGACCCGGAGTGCAACGGGCGATGGGCCCAGACCCCGGAGTGCTTAGGATGTAGACCGGCGGGGACCTCTTTGCTGAGCCTAGGTAGGGCTACGACGTGTTGATCTTCCGAGGCCGGGCATTGATCCAGAAAAGTGTGTCCGGCTAGAGTGATCGAGCGTGTTGGAAAACGTGGTGCACCCCTGCAGGGAAGATTATCTATTTATAGCCGTGTCCACGGTAATGGACGTTCAGACTTATATCCTGATCTTATACAACTAGAAATGGATACTTGATATGTGATATGTGATGGATATGTTGGCTCCGGGATTGCTTTCTTGCAGGGAGTCGAGGATGGATATTTGGGCCTTATTGTTACAACATGCTTGTTAATTAAACTGCTATTCTATACTCTTCTACATGCTGCAAGATGCTTGCAGCTGCTTGAAGATGCTAGTCTTCGATAGGCTAGGCCTTCCCCCCTATTCTGGCATTCTGTAGTTCAGTCCACAGATACAACCCTTCCTTTGATACCAATGCATACTTAGAATAGATCTGATGCTTGCCAGTACTTTGGATGAGTACGCACGGTTGCTTTGCTACCCCCTTTCCCCCTTCTTTCTTCTTTTCGGTTGATGCAACCAGTTGGTGGATCCTTGGATCTAGATGCCACCGCCGACGTCTATTACTACCCGATGGTGCCTACTTCTACATGGAGACCGCCTACAACCAGGAGTAGTTAGGAGGTCCCAGGCAAGAGGCCTTGCCTCTTTGATCGTGTTGCTTTTGTGCTAGCCTTCTTAAGGCATCCTTGTCTAACTTATGTCTGTACTCAGATATTGTTGCTTCCGCTGACTCTTGTGTATCGAGCTATGCATTCGAGCCCTCGAGGCCCCTAGCTTTTAATATAATATTTGTATTATTTTAATATGTGTCTAGAGTTGTGTTGTGATATCTTCCCGTGAGTCCCTGATCTTGATCGTACATATTTGCGTGTATGATTAGCGTACGGTCGAATCGGGGGCTTCACAAGTTGGTATCAGAGCTGACTACATGTAGGATCCCCCTTTCCAACTCCTTGGCCGAAGTTGAGTCTAGTCTTTGCAAAACGGATTTACTAACATGGTTTTGTGGCTTACTGGCCCATGTCGCCAATTGGGTGCTATTAGGATCTTTTATTCCTCGTCTATACTCTGGGACTCTTATATCTCTCCTCTATTCAGGTTAAATGATTTTGCTAACTCTATCCTAGGTTCTCGTGATCACATCCATCAGGAGTTTTCTAATATGCCTTTCTTGAATTGAGGGCCGGGATCTGCTACACATTGTCCATGGGCCGCAGGATCCTTTTATCGAGGGCACCCTGCATCGTCCCCTGCAGATTCTCGCTCTAGTGGTTTTCTCCGACGTGGATGTAGCCTTTGCTATGTCTCATTGTTGTATCCTTCCATCGCGTGCCAGCGTGCCGCCTAGTATGTCTAGGATGATTCTCTTGTTCGAACTCATACAAACAACGTGTAAATGGTCTGTAGATGTATATGTATGTCTTTAATGACTACTACTTTGTACATACTGCGCCTTTGCTCATTGTTCAAGTTCAATCATGAATGACTCCATACACCTGCTCCACCCCTTGTTAAACTGCTCCCTGATGTTTCTAGCAGGATGGCTGACAATCCTCCACCTCCACCCTATATTGCCGCAATGATGCAGCAGTTTGAGCTGAATCGTCAGTTTATGACTGGGGTAATGGCCCAGTTCCCGAACCAGAATGCTGATCAACAGCCTACCCCAATAACACTGCCAGAATTTGTGCGCCTCAACCCGTCCATTTTCCGCAACTCCACCAATCCTATGGATGCTGATGATTGGCTTCGTGACATCTTGTTTGAGATGGAGTCAGCTAATATTGGCCCTGCCAGTTATGTCACCTTTGCGACATTTCACCTGAAGGGTTCAGCCTGCAGAGACTGTAACCACTTGGCAGGAATTTCAGTTAGCCTTCCGTGCACGGCACATTCCTCAAGGTCTAATGGACCAAAAGAAGAAGGAGTTCCGCAAACTCTCACAGGACACAATGACTCTGGATGAATATCAGAGGAAGTTCCTGGAATTATCTCGCTATGCTGCAGATGATGTCTGCACTGATGCTCGCAAGCAGGAGAAATTCCGTGAAGGACTCTGTCCCGATATAAAGCTCGCACTTGTTGCTCATGATTGTGCAGACTTTGCAACGCTTGTCAGCCAAGCTTTTCGAACTGAAACTGGTCTGACTGAGTACCAGGAGTCGCTCAAGCGTAGTAGAGATGTTGGCCCATCCTCGAGTCAGCCTGCTCAGAAACGTCGAGTCTGGATCCCACATAATGTTCATCACCGACCTGCTCCAACAGAAAGGCCGTCTTATGTTGCAACTCGTCTGCCTCTACCGCCGAGACAGCTAACAATTCAAGGTGGACAGGCTAATGTTGTAGCTCCTCCCCCCTGATGGTTTATGCCGCAAGTGTGGTCAGCCAGGGCACCGTGCTTTCAACTGTTGCCAGGGTCTGCCGCAGAATTCATCACGTCGTCCTGTTGACCGTAAAAAGGGCCGTCGAAACCATCATACCAGTCGTTGTAGTGCCAGTCCACCTGCTACGTTTGGTGGTCAATTCACCCATGTCAAGATTGAAGAAGCTCGTGAGTCCCCAAAAATTGTGATGGGAACCCTTCGCATTAATTCAGTGCCAGCTTCTGTTCTCTTTGATTCAGGAGCATCGCATACTTATGTGTCCCAACAATCTGCTCAGTCGCATGAGTTATACATGGAAAAATTACCCACTCCCTTAGCGGTTCAATCCTAGGTTCCAAGTGGCAAACCTCAATGGTAAGCCCTCGCAACCAAATCGAGATTGGAGGGCTACTTTTTCCGGCTTCTCTCATTGTCCTCGGACCTTCCAACATAGAAATCATTCTTGGTATGGATTGGTTGACAGCCCATAATGCTTTGATTAAATGTGCTACCAAGACAGTCCAACTCACTCACCCTTCTGGCCAGACAGTCAAATACTCAGCCCACGCAGCTCGGGATGCCGAGAACCAGATATATGTTCTAAATGCATTGAATGATTCACCTCTTGAGGGAATAGAGAACATTCCAATCGTTCGTGAATTCGAAGATGTCTTTCTAGAAGAACTTCCAGGAATACCCCCTGCTAGAGCTGTTGAATTCATCATAGACTTGAAGCCGGGCACTACTCCTATTGCCAAGTGGCCATACAAGATGCCGCCACATGAACTCCTTGAACTTAAGGGGGAAATCGACAAATATCCTCAAAAGGGATTCATTCGTCCTAGTTCCTCTGCTTGGGGAGCACCTTCTCTCTTTGTCAAGAAGAAGGATGGAACTAACCGTTAGGTCCATGATTACCGTCCTATCAACCAGGCAACAATTCAGAACAAGTATCCGCTTCCGAGAATCAACGATCTGTATGATCAACTTGCTGGATCCTTAGTATTCTCTAAGCTTGATTTGAGGTTGGGTTACCACCAGATTCGGGTTCGTGAAGAGGATATTCCTAAGACCGCCTTCGTTACTCGCTATGGTTCATAAGAGTACACCGTCATGTCCTTCGGTTTGACAAATGCTCCATCGACACTCTCTCGTCTGATGAACTATATATTCATGGAATACCTCGACAAGTTCATCGTGGTTTATCTAGATGATATCCTTGTATATACCAAGAATAAAGATGAACATGTTGAACACCTTCGACTTGTTCTGGAAAAGCTTCGAGAACATCAACTATATGCTAAGTATTCCAAGTGTGAATTCTGGCTACCCGAAGTGACCTACCTTGGGCATGTCATCTCCAAGGATGGTATTGCCGTCAACCCAGAGCGAGTTCAGGCTATTCTCGATTGGACCCCTCCGAAGAATGTCAAACAAGTCAGAAGTTTTCTCGGACTCACCAGCTATTGCCGTCGATTTGTCGAGAACTTCTCCAAGATCACCAAGCCCCTGACTGGTCTGCTTCACAAAGGCGTCAAGTTTGATTGGATAGAAAAGTGTCAGGAAAGTTTCCAAGACTCAAAGACAAGCTGACTTCTGCCCTAGTGCTTGCTCCGCCAGATACTAAGAAGGATTTCATCATTTACTGTGACGCTTCACGACAAGGATTAGGCTGTGTCCTAATGCAAGAGCGCAGAGTGATTGCTTATGCCTCTCGTCAGTTGCGCCCTCACGAAGAGAACTACCCAGTTCATGACCTCGAGCTTGATGCTGTCATACATGCACTGAAACAGTGGCAACATTACCTTCTCGGTAATCGTTGTGAGATCTTCACCGACCACCAAAGTTTGAAGTATCTGTTTACCCAGCCAGACCTGAACCTCCGTCAGCAGAGATGGATGGAGATGGTAGCAGATTTTGACTTGGATATTTCCTATACACCAGGCAAGGCTAATGTAATGGCTGATGCCTTGAGCCGCAAGTCATATTGCAACCATCTCGAGGTTTCCAAAGTTCAGCCCTCGCTTCTTGAAGAATTCAGAAAGCTGAACCTCCATATTGTTCCTCCGGGTGCACTCGCTCCCCCTCCTATAGAGTTTCGCAAGCTGAACCTCTGTGTTGTTCCTCAGGGTTCCCTCAATACCCTAGTTGTCGAGCCAGATCTCGTAGAGAGCATCAAGAGGCTGTAGAAATATGACTCTCAAGTTGAGAAGATTAAGCGCTACCTCGCAGAAGGAAGGCCCTCATTCTTCACTCTTGAAGATGATGACAGCTTGTTCTTTAAAGGTCGCCTAGTGGTTCCTTCAAAAGACAACCTGGATATGACTAAGGAGGTTATGAAAGAATCTCATGACACTCCATTGTCTATTCATCCCGGTAGTACCAAGATGTACCAAGACATTCGTCAAAGATTTTGGTGGTCAAACATGAAGCAAGATATTGCCCGCTATGTTGCTGAATGTGGCGTTTGTCGTCGTATCAAAGCAGAACATCAAAGGCCTACTGGAACTCTGCAACATATCTCTATTCCTGAATGGAAATGGGACCATGTTGATATGGACTTCGTCACTGGATTTCCCAAGTCGCAGAAAGGTAATGATGCTATTCTTGTCGTCATTGACCGGCTTTCTAAAGTTGCACACTTTCTGGTCGTCAAAGAAACGATCACTGCTAGTCAGCTGGCAACTCTCTATATGTCCAGAATTGTTTCACTTCATGGTATTCCACTGGTAATCAGCTCAGACCGTGGTAGCTTATTCACTTCAAGATTTTGGGCAAGTTTTCAAGGAGCTATGGGAACTCATCTGTCATTCAGCACCGCTTTTCACCCCCAGTCTCAGGGACAAGTTGAACGCGTCAATCAAGTTCTCGAAGACATGCTTTGAGCTTGTGTCATTTCCTTTGGCAAGAATGGGAGGAATCTCTACCGTATGCTGAGTTCTCCTACAACAATAGCTTTCAAGCTAGTCTGAAGATGGCTGCCTTCGAAGTGTTATATGGGCAAAAGTGCCGAACCCCTCCGACTGGTCAGAAACTGGGGAACGTCAACTCTTCGGTCCGGATATGATCCAACACGCCGAAGAACAAGTCCGCTTCATTCGCGAGAATCTCAAGACTGCCCAGTCACATCAAAAGAGTAATTATGACCGTCATCATAAAGACATGGTCTATCAACCTGGCGAAAAGGCTTATCTTCGAGTCACACCAATGAAGGGTGCACATCGCTTTGTGATCAAGGGCAAGCTAGCTCCTTGCTATATTGGTCCATTCACTATTCTCAAGAGGCATGGAAAAGTGGCATATCAGTTGGAACTTTCGTCGAACCTTTCTCAGGTTCACGATGTGTTCCACGTGTCACAACTCCGTCGCTGCTTCAAGGACCCAATCTGAGCAGTGGATCATGAAGTGCTCGAGTTGCAACAGGACCTCTCCTATAAAGAGCATCCGGTCCGCATTCTCGACCAAGCTGAACGCCGCACACGTCAGAAGGCGATCAAGTTTCTCAAGGTCCAGTGGTCGCATCACTCCGAAGACGAAGCCACTTGGGAACGCGAGGATCACTTGCGTGATAAATACACCGCTTTGTTTCCTTCTACCTCCTAAATCTCGGGACGAGATTTCTTGTAGTGGAGGAGAATTGTAACGCCCGGATAATTATGCTACAGTAATCCCTTGTTAATGGTGCCATGTCATCATGTTACTGTTGCTAATCTCTGCTTGATCCAAATCGCAATTCAAATTCAAAATTGAGTTTAAAGGCAAAAATTAAAATTTTATCAAAAATGCAAACTAAAATGCTCAAGTTGGTAATATTGGTGGAGAAACCAAAATTTTATAGAATGTTTAGATGCTCTAAAAATAAATAAATAAAAAAACAAAAAAGGGGAGAGGCCCAGTCCCTCGCTGACCTCGGCCCAGGTAACCCCCAGGCCGGCCCACACGCCCCCCTCTCTGGCCTACAAGGCCACCCCGACCCATACCCTAGCGCTAACCACCCCCACTCCCCCTACGACTATCTCTCCCTCTCCCGATCCGATCTGGATCGGGCCGTTCCCTCCTCCCCCCCCCCCCCGCCGTGTCCCCGACGCCACCGTCGCTCAGGGCCCCCTCGCCGGAGCCTCCCGACGCCGACGCACACTATCGCCTCGCCCCTATTCCCTCGAAGCCCTCCCTCGCGGCGACACCCCGAAGCCGCTGCCCCCTGGCGCTGCCCCGGCTCCGCCGCTCGCCGTTGCCGGACCGCGACGCCTTCGCCACCTCGTCGCTTTCGGATCTCGCCTCAACACCTCTCCCTCGATGGCTCCATCAAGCCACGCCGGCCCTGCTCATCTACAAATGGTGTGAGCCTCGTCCGCCCTCTCTCTCCCATCACCGGATCCAGCCACGTCTCCGCGCGCGCGCCCGCTACCCGACCACGTCGCCGCGCCATTCGGCCGCCCGCACGCTGCTCCTCTCGCGCCCGAGGCTCCATGGTTGCACCTCCCCTGGCCTGCTAGCTCCGGCCACAGTCTCGGCCCTTGCCGTGTGCACGCACGCGTGCACGGCCACGCCATGGTGGCCGGCTTGTGCCACTAACAACGGCCCCCTCCCGTAATTATTTTGGTTTAATTAAAACTGCCTAGTTAATAAACCTAATGGGACACAGTCAGGTGGGTCCCCCACCACTTATTCAACCCCCCTGTTGAATTAAACCATTAGTTAAAATTACTGACTATGACGTGTGGCCCCCACTCTAATAAATTGTTTTTTTAATAGTTAATCTGTTAATTAAAACTGTTAACTAAGTTGTGTCAATGACAGTAGGACCCACCTGTAAGTTTGACCCAGTCAATAGCCCTATTGACTGCTGACATCATGCTGATGTCATGGCGATGTCATAACCATGTTTTCCTTTAATTTAAATCTGTTAATTCCAAAATGATTTAAAAGTTTTAGCAAATCATAGAAATTAATCTGTAGCTCAGATAAAAACGTTTTGTACATGTAAGTTGTTCAGAACGACGAGATGAGTCGGAATATGCTGTTCGTTCATTTGTCACACGTCCCTAGCATAGCGAACATCAAACATTTCCCCTCCGGTTCATCTGTCTGGAAATGCCAAACTTCGAGAAAACAGTCCCGGATGTTTTCCCCCTTTGCCGGTATCGTGTAGCACCGCATTAGAACACCCCTAGCACTGCGTGTTATTGCCGTCATGCATCTGTGTTGCATTATATTTACTGTTTCTTCCCCCTCTTCTCTCCGGTAGACCCCGAGACCGCTGCCGATGCCCCTGTGATCGATTACGTCGACGACGAACCTTCTTCCCTTTCAGTGGAGCTTCCAGGCAAGCCCCCCTTTGATCATCCCGATATCGCCCATTCCATTCTCTAATGCTTGCACTAGATTTTGCTACTGTATTTGATTGCTCCTATTCTGATGCATAGCCTGCTTTTGTAACCTACCCATTGTACCTTACCATGTTATCCTAAACTGTTTAGTATAGGTTGGTTAGCGATCCATCAGTGACACCCACCTTGTCCTTGTTGCCCCTGCTTCATCATCGATGACTCGATCAACGTGATCGACGACCAGAGCCCGACACCTCACATCACATCACGCCCCTTTTGTTGCCGACTCTGCAGAGTTACTATCGAGTGTCGAGGGTGATCCCTCATAACGAACTTCTCATGATAATTCTGTAGTGTAGCTATTCGGTCGTGGTCAACGAGGGTGGTTCCTATTTCACCATTCCCGATACGGCTCTGTCGTGCAACACCTCAAGTGTGAACCTCGAGGGTGGATCCTCTTACGTTCACCTTGATGATTACAGCGAGTGGAATCCTCCATGGGTGATTCCTCAGGTTTTCCCCTTGATGTTTGGACACACGGTTACCTTGACTTTACTTGAGACCTTTGGGAATGTCGGGCGGGCCCGGAGAGCACCCGCAAGATGGTTATGAGGCACGGCCGGGCAGGCAGGCTGCCCCCGAGTTGGCTGGGTATCCCTTGCCGTATTTCCTAGGGACGGGGCGACGGGGTCACATTATCGTGAGTCTCTGCTCGTCTCCGCAAACTAGTAATACGCCATGGTTTGGGCATTTCTTCTGAATTGGCCTTTGGCCTTTAGGAACCAACCACCATGCGAGAATAGTTATGGGCCTCGAAATCGTAGTATCAGCCGAAGCTTTGTCAGACGTCCAGTTCAGCCTTGCGGCACGACTGGGCCGGCACCATACTGTAGTGGTGGAGCCTGGACCCGCCCTGCACGTAACGACCCGGAGTGCAACGGGCGATGGGCCCAGACCCTAGAGTGCTTAGGATGTAGACCCGTGGGGACCTCTCTGCTGAGCCTAGGTAGGGCTACGACGTGTTGATCTTCCGAGGCCGGGCATTGACCCAGAAAAGTGTGTCCGGCGAGAGTGATCGAGCATGTTGGAAAACGTGGTGCACCCCTGCAGGGAAGATTATCTATTAATAGCCGTGTCCACGGTAATGGACGTTCAGACTTATATCCTGATCTTATACAACTAGAAATGGATACTTGATATGTGATGGATATGTTGGCTCCGGGATTGCTTTCTCGTTGGGAGTCGAGGAAGGATCTCTGGGCCTTATTGTTACAACATGCTTGTTAATTAAAGTACTATTCTATAATGTTCTACATGCTGCAAGATGCTTGGAGCTGCTTTAAGATGCTAGTCTTTGATAGGCTAGGCCTTCCCCCCTATTCTGGCATTCTGAAGTTCAGTCCATAGATACAACCCTTCCTTTGATACCAATGCATACTTACAATAGATCTGATGCTTACGAGTCCTTTGGATGAGTACTCACGGTTGCTTTGCTACCCCCTTTCCCCCTTCTTTCTTCTTTCCGCTTGATGCAACCAGTTGGTGGATCCTTGGAGCTAGATGCCACCGCCGACGTCTATTACTACCCAATGGTGCCTACTTCTACATGGAGACAGCCGACGACCAGGAGTAGTTAGGAGGTCCCAGGCTCGAGGCCTTGCCTCTTCAATCATATTGCTTTTGTGCTAGCCTTCTTAAGGCATCCTTGTCTAACTTATGTCTGTACTCGTATATTATTGCTTCCGCTGACTCTTGTGTATCGAGCTATGTATTTGAGCCCTCGAGGCCCCTGGCTTGTAATATAAAGCTTGTATTATTTTAATTTGTGTCTATAGTTGTGTTGTGATATCTTCCCGTGAGTCCCTGATCTTGATCATACACATTTGCGTGTATGATTAGTGTACGGTCGAATCGGGGGCTTCACAGCGCGGATGTAGCATGTCACGCAGTTCAGTCAATATCATGTACACGTAACTATAGCCAGGGTGCAAGAAAGTAAATACTTCCACGTACGTACTGATAACCCAGAAGTATAGGGGATCATTTGTAGCCTTCTTCGATAAATAAGACTGTCTAACCCAACGAGTAGCTAAATGTAGAACAAATATTCCCTCAAGTTCTATCGACCATCGATACAACTCTACGCACACTTGAAGTTTGCTTTACCTAAAACAAGTATGAAACTATTTTGAAAGAATAAAACTATGAGTACTTTGCGGGAATGAAACTACGAATAAAAAGGTAAAAAAGTAGATTGCTTCTATCAATAAGAAAGTCATTTGTCCATAGGCAATCGATAACAAGTACCGGTAATAATTCTTGTAATTCCATATGAGGGAGAGGGATGAGCTAACATACTTTCTCTACTTGGATCATATGCACTTATGATTGGACCCCTAGCAAGCATACGCAACTACGAAAGATCATTAAGGTCGTGAAACCCAGCCATAGCATTAAGTATCAAGTCCTCTTTCTCACATACGCAACAACCCACCTACTCGGTTTAAGCTTCTGTCACTTTCGCAACCCACCATAAGCAAACCATGAACATATTGCAACACCATACAGCGGGAACCCCTCACATTTGTGCGAGATGGAGGTCACCGTAGGAGAACACCATAAATAAAGTATACAAACATTCCAACCAAGATCACGATTAACCCATAGGACAAAACGGATCTATTCAAACATCATAGGATAGCCAAATATCATTGGGAAATAATATATGGAGTTGGGCACCATGTATAAGTGAAGATTACAATGGGGAGAAGGGGTGTTACACCGCGGCATAGAGGGGGAGAAAGTTGGTGTTGACAGTAGCAAGATTGTTGATGTAGATCACTGTCACGATCCTAGCCCCGGCGGCACTCCGGCGCCACCGGGGGAGAGGGGGAGAGAGCCCCCTCCTTCTTCTTCTTCTTCTTCCTCAGCCTCCCACCTAGATGGGAGGAGAGTTCCCCCTCTGGTCCATGGCCTCCATGGCAGCGGAGGGGCGGGAGCCCCTCCGAGATTGGATCTCCCTCTCTGTTCTCTTCTATTTTGCGTTCCCCAGATCTGGCCGAAAACCGTTTCTTATATTCTCGGAGATCCGTAACTCCGATTGCACTGAGATTTTAATACAATTTTTTCCCTAATATAAGCTTTCTGGCGCCCGAAGTAGAGGTCCAACCAACGTACAAGGTGAGCACAACCCACCACCACGTGCCTGGCACCTGGGCGCGCCCTGGTGTCTTGTGGGCTGTGTGGGCCTCCGTTTGTGTTGATTCCACCTCCCAAAATTCACAAATATTCCAAAATAATTATCCATAAAATTTTATTGCATTTGGACTTCGTTTTATATGGATATTCTGTGATACAAAAAACATGCAAAAAAGAGGAATTGGCATTGGGCACTGGATCAATGGGTTAGTCCAATTATAAAAAGTTGCCAAAAACATGTGAAAGTTGTATAATATTGGCATGAAACAATACAAAATTATAGATACGACGGAGACATATCAGCATCCCCAAGCTTAATTCATGCTTGTCCTCGAGTAGGTAAATGATAAAAAGATCATTTTTTATGTGGAATGCTACCTAGCATAAACTTGATCATATATCTAATCATGGTATGAATATTAAGACATAAGTGATTCAAAGTAATAGTCCATAATTTGACATAAAGACATCAATACTCAGGCATACAACAAACAATCATGTCTTTCAAAATATCAACGCTAAAGAAAGCTATCCCTACAAAATCATATAGTCTTATCATGCTCTATCTTCTTAACACAAAGTATTTTCATGCACAACCCCGATGACAAGCCGAGCAATTGGTTCATACTTTTTAACACGCTTCAGCATTTTCAACCCTCACGCAATACATGAGCGCGAGCCATGGATATAGCACTACGGGTGGAATAGAGTATGATTATAGGGGTAAATATAGAGACGGCAAAAAAGTAAGAATGTCTCACATTGACGCGGCTAACCAACAGGCTATGGAGATGCCTATCAATTCATATCAATGCGAGGAGTGGGGATTGCCATGCAACGAATGCACTAAGAGCTATAAGTGTATGAAAGCTCAATATGAAACTAAGTGGGTGTGCATCTAATCGTATACTGATAAATTCCCACTGGTATATGAAAGTGACAACATAGGAGACTCTCCATATGAAAAACATGGTGCTACTTTGAAGCATAAGTGTGGTAAAGGATACTAACAATGCCCCTTCTCTCTTTGTTACTTTTTCCCCTTTTTTCTTTCTTTTCTTTTTTCTTTTTTTTCTTTTTTTCTTTTTCTCTGTCATTGTCCGGAGTCTCATCCCGACATGTGGGGGAATCATAGTCTCCATCATCCTTTCCTCACTGGGGCACAACTCTAAAAATGAATAATGATGATCATCACGCTTCTGTTTACTTATAACTCAAAAGAAATAAAAATTACAACTCGATACCTATGAAAATTATGACTCCATATGAATTCCTCTGGCAATGTACCAGGATGTGCAATGATCTAGGGTAACATATATATAAAAAATGATGAATGGTCGCTGAGCCATGGAAAAGCCATAATAGGTCGGTATGGTGGCTGTTTTGAGGAAGATATAATGAGGCTTATGTGTGATAGAGCGTATCATATCATGGGGTTTGGATGCACCTGCGAAGTTTGCACCGACTCTCGAGGTGAGAAAGGGCAATGCATGGTACTGTAGAGGCTAGCAAATTGCAGAAAGGTAAGAGTGCGTATAATCCATGGACTCACATTAGTCATAAAGAACTCATATAATAATTGCAAAAGTTTATTAGCCCTTGAAGCAAAGTACTACTACGCATGCCCCTAGGGGGATAGATTGGTAGGAAAAGACCATTGCTCGTCCCTGGCCGCCACTCATAAGGAAGACAATCAATAATAAATCAAGCTCCAAGTTCATAGAATAACGAGAAACTATATGTGCATGCTTCGGGAATCACAAACCTTAACACCAATATTCTGACTAACCACAACCGTTTACTAGTACCTCCCACATATTCCATCTCTATATCGCAAAACTATTGCAAGGAATCAAACATATCATATTTAGTGTTCCACAAGTTTTATGTAGGATTTTATGACTAACCATGCAATTGACCAATTCTTCTTGACTCTCTAAATAGATATAAGTGAAGCATGAGAGTCTAATTCTTTCTACAAAAGACCAAGCTCTAACAAATATAAGTGAAGCAAAAGAGTATTCTACAAACAACGGGTTTCTGTGTGAAGAGAAACAGGGAATCCAAACTTCAAATTATATAAGTGAAGCACATGAAGCATTCTATAAAGCCACACTCAAAAGATATAAGTGAAGTGCAATGAGCATTCTATAAATCTACCATGGACTATCTCATACCAGCATGGTGCATAAAATAAAAAATAAAACTAATTGCAAAAGACTCTCCAAGATTTGCACAGATCACATGAACGAAACGAAGACGAAAACATACCGATGCTTGTTGAAGAAAGATGTGATGCCTTCCGGGGCATCCCCAAGCTTAGACACTTGAGTCTCCATGAATATTTACTTGGGGTGCCTTGGGAATCCCCAAGCTTGAGCTCTTGCCTTTCCTCCTTTTCCTCATATCGAGACGTCCTCGATCTTTGATCACTTCATCCACACAAAACTCAACAGAAACTTTTAGTGGCGGGGTTAGTGAATATGGCAGTAAATCCCATCATGTACTGCTGTAACATTATTGTATAATTATAATCAAACATTACCCATTGTATGCTATCACAATTCTATGGCCCCAAGTCAAAGGAGGCTCAACAAGATTTCAAACATACGCAAATAATGAAGCAATAACAGCAATATGTGAAAACAGGACAACCTGTAAATATCTGAACATTCACCATACTTCTGTAACTCTAAAAATTCTGACAAATTAGAAAAAAATAAACAATTTGTGTATCAATACGGTGCAGAAAGTTTCAGAACCTTTGGACGTTCCAGTCAAAAATGTAAAATCGCGCACTACAGCCAAAGTTTCTGTTTTTGCACAGCACATAACAAGAAGGAATCTACTCATCCTAAAGGAAAATCTTGGCACATTATTTTTATAATACAATGGAATTGTACAAAGGGATAATTATTTTTGTTGGAAAGTTTCTGCAATTTAAGATTCACAAAGTTTCCATGGGCATTAACAAAGTTCAAGGCATGCTCCCGCTTCCACGGTGGTCGTCTATCTCACTTTCACTTTTCTTTCTGTGAAGTTTTAAGTTCCCCTCTATATTTTTTTGTTTAAACTTTATTAAAGGACTCAACTGAAATAAACGACTCTCTAAAATTTCGGGTTGTCTCCCTAGCAGCGCTTTCTTTAAAGCCATTATGCTAGGCATAAAGTGCTCATGTAACGGATCCACCCGGATCCCAAGGTATATCAAAGACAATTTTAATTAACAATGATTTGGCATTTAGTAATGAGCACAAAGCAACATATATCATGCAATGACGGAGTCTAACTCTCTTACTATGCATCGACATGTCATACAAGAACAATTCATGCACATCTAGTAAAGGCCAATACATAGCATAAGAAGTTTCTTGCAATTTTATCGTGTTGGAAACATAGGGAGGTGGAGGTATAGTTCCTCACTCATAATAATCGCAAGTGGGAGCAGCAAGCACATGCATATTACATTCATCAAAATCATCATGTGCAACGGTAAAATGCAACCCATCAATGTAATCCTTAATAAGAGCAAACTTCTCTGATATAGTGTTGTTGGTAGAATTCAAAAAGATAATAGGAGTATCATGTGTGGGTGCAATAGCAACAATTTCATTCTTAATATAAGGAACTATAGCAAGTTCATCTCCATAAGCATAATTTAAATTGGCATCATGGCCACAAGCATAGCAGGCATCATCAAAAAGGGATATTTCGAACGAATCAATAGGATCATAGCAATTATCATGGCATTCATGCTTCGGTAAGAACGAAGGGAAATTATACAATGTATGAGTTGAAGAGTATTACTCTCATTAGAAGGTGGGCACGGGTGATCAATCCGCTCTTCCTCCTTTTGTTCTTCGCTCTCCTCCTCATCTTTTTCATCCAATGGGCTCACAATATCATCAATTTCTTCTTCCATAGACTCCTGCAAAATATTAGTCTCTTATCGGACAGCAGAGATTTTCTCAATAAACACATCAATATCGTAATTAAATTTATAATTATCATAGCAATATTTAAGGATTAAAAAAATTTAGGTCTATAAACTGAATCATCAAAATCTTCAAACTTTTCAAACAAAGATTCAATTTCATAAGCACCCTTAAAAGTAAAAAATTCTTCTATTCGTTCGACATCATAATAATCAAATCTACCATTAGCATAAGAAGCCAAGGTTTCATTATCATTAAAATCACTTGAAAAGGGAAGGTGTGGAGCATTCATCCTAGAGCAACAAGTATAATCATATCTCAAGCATAGCTCCCGAGCATACCAATGCAACATATAAATTTGATCTCATAACAATTTCCTTTTATGAGTCAAGCGATAGTCCCTAAAGTATTCACGTTGATCCAACGTAACTCCCATTATACAGTTGAATGGGGTTTTCTCAGGATTATCAGAGTAGTGCATAATATTTTTCTCATAACGAGCATCGAGGGTTTTAGGAGGTTCCCCATCTCCATGAGTAGCAAGTACCACTATTTTTTTTGGTGTTTCGTGTTCCACATCCATAAATAAACTTAGAGAACTACTTAGAATAGAAAATAAATAGTACTGAGTGATAAAGCAAACAAGCACACACGAGAATATTCACCCCACGCTATTGCTCCCCGGCAACGGTGCCAAAAAAGGTCTTGATAACCCACAAGTATAGGGGTTCGTTTGTAGCCTTCTTCGATAAATAAGAGTGTCGAACCCAACGAGGAGCGATAGGTACAACAAATATTCCCTAGAGTTCTATCAACGACCGATACAACTCTACGCACACTTGACGTTTGCTTTACCTAAAACAAGTATGAAACTATTTTGCAAGAATAAAACTACGAATACTTTGCGAGAATAAACCAACGAATAAATTGCAAGGTAATAAAAGTAGATAGCTTTTGCCAATAAGAAATCATTTGTCCCTAGGCAATAGATAACAAGTACCGGTAATCATTCTTGTAATTCTATATGAGGGAAAGGCATGAGCTAACATACTTTCTGTACTTGGATTATATGCATTTATGATTGGATCCCTAGCAAGCATCCGCAACTACTAAAGATCATTAAGGTCGTGAAACCCAACCATAGCATTAAGTATCAAGTCCTCTTTATCCCATACGCAACAACCCACCTACTTGGGTTTAAGCTTCTGGCACTCTCGCAACCCACCATAAGCAAACCATGAACATATTGCAACAACCTACAGCGGGCACCCCTCACGTTTCCGTGAGATGGAGGGCACCATAGGACAGCACCATAAGTAAAATATACAATCATACCAACCAAGATCATGATTAACCCATAGGACAAAACATATCTACTCAAACATCATCGGATAGCCAAATATCATTGGGAAATAATATATGGAGTTGAGCACCATGTTTAAGTAGAGATGACAACGGGTAGAAGGGGTGTTACACCGCTGCATAGAGGAGGAGAAAGTTGGTGTTGAAAGTAGCAAGGTTGTTGATGTAGATCGCCGTCACGATCCTAGCCCTGGCAGCACTCCGGCGCCACCGGGGGAGAGGGGGGGAGAGCCCCCCTCCTTCTTCTTCTTCCTTGGCCTCCCACCTAGATGGGAGGAGAGTTCCCCCTCTGGTCCATGGCCTCCACGGTGGGGGAGGGGCGAGAGCACCTCTGAGATTGGATCTCCCTCTTTGTTCTCTTCTATTTTGTTTTCCCCAGATCAGGTCGAAAACCGTTTCTTATATTCCCGGAGATCCGTAACTCCGATTGCGCTGAGATTTTAATATGATTTTGTCCTAATATAAGATTTCTTGCGCCGGAAGTAGAGCTCCAACCGACGTACGAGGTGAGCACAACCCACCACCACGTGCCTGGCACCTGGGCGCCCTGGTGTCTTATGGGCTGTGTGGGCCTCCGTTTGCGTTGATTCCACCTCCCAAAATTCACAAAAATTCCAAAATAATTCTCCGTAAAATTTTATTGCATTTGGACTTCGTTTGATATGGATATTCTATGATACAAAAAACATGCCAAAAAGAGGAACTGGCACTGGGCGCTGGATCAATGGGTTAGTCCAATAAGTCATATAAAAAGTTGCCAAAAACATGTGAAAGTTGTATAATATTGGAATGAAACAATCAAAAATTATAGATACGACGGAGACGTATCACGTACATACAGGCAGGGTCTCGAAGGGCTACTCGTGCAACGTGTGGCCAGGGCTCGTGTACATGGAGTGGCAGCGGAGAGCAGTGACCACGTCCTGTTCATCGGTAGCCAACCGGCTGGGTGCAAATGGAGAAACTGCGTCGTCGTGTTCATGGGGAGGCAACGGAATGCGTCGTGTTCATCAAGAGACAACCGGCTTGGACGGAACAGCCAAAATGAGGCCTAGTGTACCACAGAACAGAGGAAACGGCCTTGTGATCGATCGCCTACGGTCGAAACGGGATCCTATTCACCGGGAAGGGTCTGGCATATCACAAAACGGAGGAAACAGACTTTCTTTGACCTCTTACGGTCGAAACACGGTCCTGTTGATTAGGAGGGGTGTGGCTTACCGCAAAACAGAGGAAATGGACTTGTGTTGGAGCGCCTACGGTCGAAACGGGGGTCCTATTCATCGCGAGGGGTGTGGCGTACCGCAAAACAGGACTCCACGGGCTACTCTTCATCCACCGTCTACTGCCTCGCTCCAGCCTCCACGGGCTACTGTTCATCCACCGTCGACTTCCTCCAGCCTCCACCTGCTACTGTTCATCCACCATCGACTTCCTCCAGCCTCCACCAGCTACTATTTACCACGGGGTCCTGTTCATCCAGCCTCCACCGGCTACTATTCAACCAGCCCTCTCCACGGGGTCCTGTTCAGCCAGCCCTCCATGAGCTACTGTTCATCCAGCCCTCCACCAGCTACTGTTCAACAAGCCCTCCACCGGCTGCTATTCATCCAGCCCTCCACGGGGTCTTGTTCATCCACCCCCAACCGGCTCGATCGGGGTCCTGTTCATCCAGCGGTAACAGACTCTACTACCACGGGTTCCTGTTCATCCAACCACCACCGAGATTTGTTCATTCAAATCCCAACAACGTTCATTTTTCATCAAGAGGCAGTAGGTTCGACCAGCTTCAGTTAGCAGCAGTAGCGAAGGAATCGCTCGATCGCGTTTAGTTAACAACCAGATCGA